>NW_027672429.1:0-2400000 GCF_964165515.1 Mesoplodon bidens
AGATCTTCCTGTGCTTTTTCATGTGATTCCAACGCACCTCCTGAAATGTGTTTCCTGCTATTCTGCTTCACTTCCGAATCGGCCTCGTTGCATTCCCTCAACAGATTTTTGGAGGATAGTTGTCCTGTATTACTCTGCCAGTTTGTGAATTGCTGAGCCCCTTAGCTCCATTTTTCAACTCGTTTTTTGTGAGCTGAACGCAAGTCCAAATATTTGGTTCAGGACCTATACTGGTTCCCGGTGGGTGGCTGAGACTTTGGTTAATTCTTCTTCTTCCTGGGAAAGTAGAGAGACATGTGCCCGTCCAAATGCCTAACAGCTACTCTCTCACTGGTTCTCCCTCTTCCCTTCCATCCTCTGCCATGTTGGCAACCTGGGCGAACCAGGAGTTTGAAGGGGCTGTCTCTCCAAGTTGGGAGATTGATAGTAAAGCAGTTGGAATGTCAAAGTGGAGCACCACGAGTGGGACCATTCGTTGAGTTTTAGAAACCATTCGTATTCACAGTGTGTCCATTCTCTAGGTTTCCCGTACATGTGATAGCTGTAGTAATATTCCCTTCAACCTGGAGAGTTGGGACCCATGGAATGGGGGCCATGCATTATTGCTTTAAAGCGACTGCATTTGCTCACCCAATCTCAACAGTCCTCTCAGACCCAAGTGTCCAGCCTTTTGCCACATCCAGCTGTCATTGTAGATACGGTCATTCCAGTTTCCATCAGAGCCCCTGAAGGATTTGTAAAGAATATCCCTGTTTTTTTGTTTTGTTTTTGAAATTTCGGTTTATAGTGGGTTTGAGCTGCTTCTTGCTGCCATGTTTATCCCAGTCTGGACACACTTGATTCCCTTTGGAGATATATCAATACATAGGTTTTAAGATTCTTACTAGTCATATATATTCCTCTGTGGGAAATATGGGGTTTGAGTCCCTTTCACTGAGGAAGGTGTAGGTTTTGTCTATTCCATAGCTGGTTTTTGGAACGGTACCTGTGCTTATATCAAACTCTGGTTTTATGAATCACCCCACCTCTCCTTCCCCCTTAAGCAGGCATAAGAGTGTTTTCTAAATGTGAGACTCTGTTCTCTTTCCTAACTCAGTTCATATGTAGCCATGTTTACTGGATCTTCATAAGTGATATCTTATGATAAGTCTCTTTTTCTGTGTGACGTACTTCGCTTAGAATCATCGTACCTGAATCCACTCACTTTGCTGCTACTGGTCTTATGATATTGAATTCATGGCTGAGGGATATTCCATCGTACGTAAGTACCACAATATTTGAACCATTTTTATATTTCCTGGGATATTTAAGGTGTACCCAAGTTGAGGTTCTGGTAAGCAGTGCAGCCCTAAATTTGGGGGTGGCTCTGTCTTATTGATTTTCTGTTTCCCCTAGGTATATTCCCTAGACTGGAAGTGCCCTTGGCTCTGCAGCTCTGATGTTTACTTGTTTTAGGGAATGCAATGCACACCTCCAGTGAGGCAGTTGGCAGTTTACATCCCTCCCATCAGCATAACAAGGCTCCCAGTTCTCCAGGGCCTGTCTTGGATTTCTGGTATTTACATATTTTGTGGATGTCCCTTTTGACTGGTGGGATGTGATACTTCTTTGTAGTGCAGATTTGAATTGCCCGCTTGCTTGCTTGGCCAAAAAGGGCGAATGTGTTTTATCCTGAATATATTCATGAGAAAATGAATACGCCCTTTTTGGCCAAGTGCATCATTGTCGAAGTTGTGCCCCTCTTCCTGTGCTTTACAGGTGATTCCAATGTACCTCTTGAAATCTGTTTCCTGCTATTCTGCCTCGCTTTGAAGTACTCCTCGTTGCCTTTCTTCAACAGATTTTTGGATGATAGTTTTCCTTTATTACTCTGTCAGTTTGTGAATTGCTGTGCCCCTGAGCTCCATACTTCAACTCGTTTTTAGTGAGCTGAACGCAAGTCCAAAATTTTGGTTTAGGACCTATACTGGTTCCCGGTGGGTGGCTTAGACTTTGGTTAATTCTTCTTCCTGCTGGGAAATTAGAGTGACATGTGCCCTTCCAAATGCCTAACAGCTACTCTCTCATTGTTTCTCCCTCATCCCTTCCATACGCTGCCAAATTGGCAACATGTGCGAACCAGGAGGTTAAAGGGGCTGTCCCACCAAGTTGGGAGATTGATAGTAAAGCAGTTGGAATGTCAAACCGGAGAACCACGAGTGGGACTATTCGTTGAGTCTTAGAAAACTTTCGTATTCACAGTGTGTCCATTCTCTAGGTTTCCCGTACATATTATAGCTGTAGTAATATTCGTTTCAACCTGGAGAGTTGGGACCCATGGAATGGGTGCCATGCATTATTGCTGTAAAGCGACTGCATTTGCTCACCCAATCTCACCAATCCTCTCAGTCCCAAGTGTCCAGCCTTATGCCACATTCAGCTGTCATTGTAGACAGGGTCATTCCAGTTTCCATCAGAGTACCTGAAGGAATTGTAAAGAATTTCCCTGTTTTTTTGTTTTGTTTGTGAAATTCCTGTTTATAGTGGTTTTGAGCTGATTCTCGCTGCCATGTTTATGCCAGTCTAGACACACTTGATTCCCTTACGGAGATATATCAATACATAGGTTTTAAGATTCTTACTAGTCAGATATATTCCTCTGTGGGAAATATGGGGTTTGGGGTCCCTTTCACTGAAGAAGGTGTACGTCTTGTCTATTCCATAGTTGGTTTTTGAATGGTACCTGTGCTTATATCAAACTCTGGTTTTATGCATCACCCCACCTCTCCTTCCCCCTTAAGCAGGCATAAGAGAGTTTTCTAAATGTGAGACTCTGTTCTCTTTCCTAACTCAGTTCATGTGTAGCCATGTTTACAGGATTTTGATAAGTGATATCTTATGATAAGTTTCTTTTTCTGTGTGACTTTTTTCACTTGGAATCATCGTACCTGAATCCACTCACTTTGCTTCTATGGGTCTTAGGACTTTGATTTCATGGCTGAGGGATATTCCATCGTATGTAAGTACCATAATTTTTGATCCATTTTTATATTTCCTGGGATATTTAAGGTGTACCCAAGTTGAGGTTCTTGTAAGCAGTGCAGCCCTGAATTTGGGGGTGGCTCTGTCTTATTGATTTTCAGTTTTCCAAAGGTATATTTCCTAGATTCGAAGTGCCCTTGGCTCTTTAGCTCTGTTGATTACTTGTTTTAGGGAACACAATGCACACCACCAGTGAGGCAGTTGGCAATTTACATCTCACCCATCAGCATAACAAGGCTACCTGTACTCCAGGGCCTGTCTTGTATTTCTGGTTTTTACACATTTTGTGGATGTCCCATTTGACCGGTGGGAAGTGATACTTCTTTATAGTGCAGAGTTGCATTGCCCACTTGCTTGCTTGTCCAAAAAGGGCGTATGCGTTTTCTCCGGAATATATTCAGGAGAAAACGCATACACCCTTTTTGGCCAAGTGCATCATTGTCGAAGTTGTGCCCCTCTTCCTGTGCTTTACAGGCGAATCCAACGCACCTCTTGAAATGTGTTTCCTGCTATTCTGCCTCTCATTCATGTCGGCCTCGTTGACTTCCCTCAACAGATTTTTGGACGATAGATGTCCTGTATTACTCTGCCAGTGTGTGAATTGCTGTGCCCCTGATCTCCATTTATCAACTCGTTTTTTGTGAGCTGAACGCAAGTCTAAAAATTTGGTTCCGGACCTATACTGGTTCCCGGTGGGTGGCTGAAACTTTGGATAATTCTTCTTCCTGCCGGGAAATTAGAGAGACATGTGCCCGTCCAAATGCCTAACAGCTAATGTCTCATTGGTTCTCCCTCTTCGCTTCCATCCTCTGCCAAATTGGCAACCTGTGCGAACCAGGAGGTTAAAGGGGCTGTCTCTCCAAGTTGGGAGATTGATAGTAAAGCAGTTGGAATGTCACACTGGAGCACCACGAGAGGGAGTATTCGTTGAGTTTTAGAAACCTTTCGTATGCACACTGTGTCCATTCCCTAGGTTTCCCATACATGTTATAGCTGTAGTAATATTCCCTTCAACCTGGAAAGTTGGGACTCATGGAATGGGGGCCATGCATTATTGCTTTAAAGCGACTGCATTTGCCCACCAAATCACACCAATCCTCTCAGTCCCAAGTGTCCAGCATTATGCCACATCCAGCTGTCATTATAGACAGGGTCATTCCAGGTTCCATTAGAGACCCTGAAGGAATTGTAAAGGATTTCCCTGTTTTTTTTGGTTGTTTTTGAAATTCCTGTTTATAGTGTGTTTGACCTGATTCTCGCTGCCATGTTTATGCCAGTCTAGACACACTTGATTCCCTTACAGAGATATATCAATACATAGGTTTTAAGATTCTTACTAGTCAGATATATTCCTCTGCTGGAAATATGGGGTTTTGAGTCCCATTCAGTGAGGAAGGTGTAGGTCTTTTCTAGTCCATAGTTGGTTTTTGGAACGGTACCTGTGCTTATATCAAACTCTGGTTTTATGCATCTCCCCGCCTCTCCTTCCCCTTTAAGCAGGCATAAGAGTGTTTTCTAAATGTGAGACTCTGTTCTCTTCCTAACTCAGTTTATGTGTAGCCATGTTTACAGGATCTTCCTAAGTGATATCTTTTGATAAGTTTCTTTTTCTGTGTGACTTACTTCGCTTAGAATCATTGTACCTGATTCCACTCACTTTGCTGCTACTGGTTTTATGACATTGATTTCATGGCTGAGGGATATTCCATCGTACATAAGTACCACAATTTTTGAACCATTTTTTATATTTCCAGGGATATTTAAGGTGTACCCATGTAGAGGTTCTTGTAAGCAGTGCAGCAATAAATTTGTTGGTGGCTCTGTGTTATTGATTTTCCGTTTTCCCAAGATATATTCCCTAGACAGGAAGTGCCCTTGGCTCTGTATCTCTGTTGTTTACTTGTTTTTGGGAACACAATGCACTCCTCCAGTGAGGCAGTTGGCAGTTTACATCCCGACCATCAGCATAACAAGGCTCCCTGTTCTCCAGGGCCTGTTTTGCCTTTCTTGTTTTTACACATTTTGTGGATATCCCTTTTGACCAGTGGGAAGTGATACTACTTTGTAATGAAGATTTGCATTGCCCGCTTGCTTGCTGGGCCAAAAACGGCGTATGCGTTTTCTCCTGAATATATTCAGGGGAAAATGCATACGCCCTTTTTGGCCAAGTGCATCATTGTCAAATTTGTGCCCCTCTTCCTGTGCTTTACAGGCGAATCCAAGGCACCTCTTGAAATCTCTTTCCTGATGTTCTGCCTCGCTTTCAAGTCCGCCTATTTGCCTTCCCTCAACAGATTTTTGGACTATAGTTGTCCTGTATTACTCTGCCAGTTTGTGAATTGCTGTGCCCCTGAGCTCCATGATTCAACTCGTTTTTTGTGAGCTGAACGCAAGTCCAAAATTTTGGTTCCGGACCTATACTCGTTCCCGGTGGGTGGCTGAAACTTTGCTTAATTCTTCTTCCTGCCGGTAAATTAAAGTCAGATGTGCCCGTCCAAATGCCTAACAACTACTCTCTCATTGGTTCTCCCTCTTCCCTTCCATCCTCTGCCAAATTGGCAACCTGTGCGAACCAGGAAGTTAAAGGGGCTGTCTCTCCAACTTGGGATATTGATAATAAAGCAGTTGAAAAGTCAAACCAGAGCACCAGGAGAGGGACTACTCATTGAGATTTAGAAACCTTTCGTATTCACAGTGTGTCCATTCTCTAGGTTTCCCGTACCCGTTATGGCTGTAGTAATATTCCCTTCAACCTGGAGATTTGGGACCCATGAAATGCGTGTCATGCATTATTGCTTTAAAGGGTTTGCATTTACTCACACAATCTCACCAGTCCTCTCAGTTCCAAGTGTCCAGCCTTATGCCACATCCAGCTGTCATTGTAGATAATGTCATTCCAGGTTTCGTCAGGGACACTGAAGTAATTTTGAAGAATTTCCCTGTTTTCTGTTTTGTTTTTGAAATTCCTTTTTATAGTGGGTTTGGGCTGATTCTCGCTGCCATGTTTATTCCAGTCTAGACACACTTGTTTCCTTTACGGAGACATATCAATACATAGGTTTTAAGATTCTTACTTGTCAGATATATTCCTCTGCGGGAAATATGGGGTTTTGAGTCCCTTTCACTGAGGAAGATGTTGGTCTTGTCTATCCGATAGTTGGTTTTTAGAACGGTACCTGTGCTTATATCAAACTCTGGTTTTATGCATCACCCCACCTCTCCTTCCCCCTTAAGCAGGCATAAGAGTGTTTTCTAACTGTGAGACACTGTTCTCTTTCCTAACTCAGTTCATGTGTAGCTATGTTCACAGTACCTTCCTAAGTGATATCTTATGATGTTTCTTTTTCTGTGTGACTTATTTCACTTAGAATCATCGTACTTGAATCCACTCACATTGCTGCTACTGGTCTTATGACATTGATTTCATGGCTGAGGGATATTCCATCATACGTAAGAGCCACAATTTTTTGAACCATTTTTATATTTCCTGGGATATTTAAGGTGTACCCAAGTTGAGGTTCTTGTAAGCAGTTCAACCGTAAATTTGGGGGTGGATCTGTCTTATTGGTTTTCAGTTTTCCCAAGGTATATTCCCTAGACTGGAAGTGCCCTTGGCTCTGTAGCTCTGTTGTTTACTTGTTTTAGGGAACGCAGTGCACTCCTCCGGTGACGCAGTTGGCAATATACATCCTGCCCATCAGCATAACAAGGCTCCCTGTTCTCCAGGGCCTATCTTGACTTTCTGGTTTTAACACATTTTGTGGATGTCCCTCTGGACCTGTGGGAAGAGATACTTCTTTGTAGTAGAGATTTACATTGCCCGCTTTCTTGCTTGGCCAAAAAGGGTGTATGAGTTTTCTCCTGAATATATTGAGGAGAAAATGCATTTGCCCTTTTTGGCCAAGTGCATTGTTGTCGAAGTTGTGCAGATCTTCCTGTGCTTTTCATGTGATTCCAACGCACCTCCTGAAATGTGTTTCCTGCTATTCTGCTTCACTTCCGAATCGGCCTCGTTGCATTCCCTCAACAGATTTTTGGAGGATAGTTGTCCTGTATTACTCTGCCAGTTTGTGAATTGCTGAGCCCCTTAGCTCCATTTTTCAACTCGTTTTTTGTGAGCTGAACGCAAGTCCAAATATTTGGTTCAGGACCTATACTGGTTCCCGGTGGGTGGCTGAGACTTTGGTTAATTCTTCTTCTTCCTGGGAAAGTAGAGAGACATGTGCCCGTCCAAATGCCTAACAGCTACTCTCTCACTGGTTCTCCCTCTTCCCTTCCATCCTCTGCCATGTTGGCAACCTGGGCGAACCAGGAGTTTGAAGGGGCTGTCTCTCCAAGTTGGGAGATTGATAGTAAAGCAGTTGGAATGTCAAAGTGGAGCACCACGAGTGGGACCATTCGTTGAGTTTTAGAAACCATTCGTATTCACAGTGTGTCCATTCTCTAGGTTTCCCGTACATGTGATAGCTGTAGTAATATTCCCTTCAACCTGGAGAGTTGGGACCCATGGAATGGGGGCCATGCATTATTGCTTTAAAGCGACTGCATTTGCTCACCCAATCTCAACAGTCCTCTCAGACCCAAGTGTCCAGCCTTTTGCCACATCCAGCTGTCATTGTAGATACGGTCATTCCAGTTTCCATCAGAGCCCCTGAAGGATTTGTAAAGAATATCCCTGTTTTTTTGTTTTGTTTTTGAAATTTCGGTTTATAGTGGGTTTGAGCTGCTTCTTGCTGCCATGTTTATCCCAGTCTGGACACACTTGATTCCCTTTGGAGATATATCAATACATAGGTTTTAAGATTCTTACTAGTCATATATATTCCTCTGTGGGAAATATGGGGTTTGAGTCCCTTTCACTGAGGAAGGTGTAGGTTTTGTCTATTCCATAGCTGGTTTTTGGAACGGTACCTGTGCTTATATCAAACTCTGGTTTTATGAATCACCCCACCTCTCCTTCCCCCTTAAGCAGGCATAAGAGTGTTTTCTAAATGTGAGACTCTGTTCTCTTTCCTAACTCAGTTCATATGTAGCCATGTTTACTGGATCTTCATAAGTGATATCTTATGATAAGTCTCTTTTTCTGTGTGACGTACTTCGCTTAGAATCATCGTACCTGAATCCACTCACTTTGCTGCTACTGGTCTTATGATATTGAATTCATGGCTGAGGGATATTCCATCGTACGTAAGTACCACAATATTTGAACCATTTTTATATTTCCTGGGATATTTAAGGTGTACCCAAGTTGAGGTTCTGGTAAGCAGTGCAGCCCTAAATTTGGGGGTGGCTCTGTCTTATTGATTTTCTGTTTCCCCTAGGTATATTCCCTAGACTGGAAGTGCCCTTGGCTCTGCAGCTCTGATGTTTACTTGTTTTAGGGAATGCAATGCACACCTCCAGTGAGGCAGTTGGCAGTTTACATCCCTCCCATCAGCATAACAAGGCTCCCAGTTCTCCAGGGCCTGTCTTGGATTTCTGGTATTTACATATTTTGTGGATGTCCCTTTTGACTGGTGGGATGTGATACTTCTTTGTAGTGCAGATTTGAATTGCCCGCTTGCTTGCTTGGCCAAAAAGGGCGAATGTGTTTTATCCTGAATATATTCATGAGAAAATGAATACGCCCTTTTTGGCCAAGTGCATCATTGTCGAAGTTGTGCCCCTCTTCCTGTGCTTTACAGGTGATTCCAATGTACCTCTTGAAATCTGTTTCCTGCTATTCTGCCTCGCTTTGAAGTACTCCTCGTTGCCTTTCTTCAACAGATTTTTGGATGATAGTTTTCCTTTATTACTCTGTCAGTTTGTGAATTGCTGTGCCCCTGAGCTCCATACTTCAACTCGTTTTTAGTGAGCTGAACGCAAGTCCAAAATTTTGGTTTAGGACCTATACTGGTTCCCGGTGGGTGGCTTAGACTTTGGTTAATTCTTCTTCCTGCTGGGAAATTAGAGTGACATGTGCCCTTCCAAATGCCTAACAGCTACTCTCTCATTGTTTCTCCCTCATCCCTTCCATACGCTGCCAAATTGGCAACATGTGCGAACCAGGAGGTTAAAGGGGCTGTCCCACCAAGTTGGGAGATTGATAGTAAAGCAGTTGGAATGTCAAACCGGAGAACCACGAGTGGGACTATTCGTTGAGTCTTAGAAAACTTTCGTATTCACAGTGTGTCCATTCTCTAGGTTTCCCGTACATATTATAGCTGTAGTAATATTCGTTTCAACCTGGAGAGTTGGGACCCATGGAATGGGTGCCATGCATTATTGCTCTAAAGCGACTGCATTTGCTCACCCAATCTCACCAATCCTCTCAGTCCCAAGTGTCCAGCCTTATGCCACATTCAGCTGTCATTGTAGACAGGGTCATTCCAGTTTCCATCAGAGTACCTGAAGGAATTGTAAAGAATTTCCCTGTTTTTTTGTTTTGTTTGTGAAATTCCTGTTTATAGTGGTTTTGAGCTGATTCTCGCTGCCATGTTTATGCCAGTCTAGACACACTTGATTCCCTTACGGAGATATATCAATACATAGGTTTTAAGATTCTTACTAGTCAGATATATTCCTCTGTGGGAAATATGGGGTTTGGGGTCCCTTTCACTGAAGAAGGTGTACGTCTTGTCTATTCCATAGTTGGTTTTTGAATGGTACCTGTGCTTATATCAAACTCTGGTTTTATGCATCACCCCACCTCTCCTTCCCCCTTAAGCAGGCATAAGAGAGTTTTCTAAATGTGAGACTCTGTTCTCTTTCCTAACTCAGTTCATGTGTAGCCATGTTTACAGGATTTTGATAAGTGATATCTTATGATAAGTTTCTTTTTCTGTGTGACTTTTTTCACTTGGAATCATCGTACCTGAATCCACTCACTTTGCTTCTATGGGTCTTAGGACTTTGATTTCATGGCTGAGGGATATTCCATCGTATGTAAGTACCATAATTTTTGATCCATTTTTATATTTCCTGGGATATTTAAGGTGTACCCAAGTTGAGGTTCTTGTAAGCAGTGCAGCCCTGAATTTGGGGGTGGCTCTGTCTTATTGATTTTCAGTTTTCCAAAGGTATATTTCCTAGATTCGAAGTGCCCTTGGCTCTTTAGCTCTGTTGATTACTTGTTTTAGGGAACACAATGCACACCACCAGTGAGGCAGTTGGCAATTTACATCTCGCCCATCAGCATAACAAGGCTACCTGTACTCCAGGGCCTGTCTTGTATTTCTGGTTTTTACACATTTTGTGGATGTCCCATTTGACCGGTGGGAAGTGATACTTCTTTATAGTGCAGAGTTGCATTGCCCACTTGCTTGCTTGTCCAAAAAGGGCGTATGCGTTTTCTCCGGAATATATTCAGGAGAAAACGCATACACCCTTTTTGGCCAAGTGCATCATTGTCGAAGTTGTGCCCCTCTTCCTGTGCTTTACAGGCGAATCCAACGCACCTCTTGAAATGTGTTTCCTGCTATTCTGCCTCTCATTCATGTCGGCCTCGTTGACTTCCCTCAACAGATTTTTGGACGATAGATGTCCTGTATTACTCTGCCAGTGTGTGAATTGCTGTGCCCCTGATCTCCATTTATCAACTCGTTTTTTGTGAGCTGAACGCAAGTCTAAAAATTTGGTTCCGGACCTATACTGGTTCCCGGTGGGTGGCTGAAACTTTGGATAATTCTTCTTCCTGCCGGGAAATTAGAGAGACATGTGCCCGTCCAAATGCCTAACAGCTAATGTCTCATTGGTTCTCCCTCTTCGCTTCCATCCTCTGCCAAATTGGCAACCTGTGCGAACCAGGAGGTTAAAGGGGCTGTCTCTCCAAGTTGGGAGATTGATAGTAAAGCAGTTGGAATGTCACACTGGAGCACCACGAGAGGGAGTATTCGTTGAGTTTTAGAAACCTTTCGTATGCACACTGTGTCCATTCCCTAGGTTTCCCATACATGTTATAGCTGTAGTAATATTCCCTTCAACCTGGAAAGTTGGGACTCATGGAATGGGGGCCATGCATTATTGCTTTAAAGCGACTGCATTTGCCCACCAAATCACACCAATCCTCTCAGTCCCAAGTGTCCAGCATTATGCCACATCCAGCTGTCATTATAGACAGGGTCATTCCAGGTTCCATTAGAGACCCTGAAGGAATTGTAAAGGATTTCCCTGTTTTTTTTGGTTGTTTTTGAAATTCCTGTTTATAGTGTGTTTGACCTGATTCTCGCTGCCATGTTTATGCCAGTCTAGACACACTTGATTCCCTTACAGAGATATATCAATACATAGGTTTTAAGATTCTTACTAGTCAGATATATTCCTCTGCTGGAAATATGGGGTTTTGAGTCCCATTCAGTGAGGAAGGTGTAGGTCTTTTCTAGTCCATAGTTGGTTTTTGGAACGGTACCTGTGCTTATATCAAACTCTGGTTTTATGCATCTCCCCGCCTCTCCTTCCCCTTTAAGCAGGCATAAGAGTGTTTTCTAAATGTGAGACTCTGTTCTCTTCCTAACTCAGTTTATGTGTAGCCATGTTTACAGGATCTTCCTAAGTGATATCTTTTGATAAGTTTCTTTTTCTGTGTGACTTACTTCGCTTAGAATCATTGTACCTGATTCCACTCACTTTGCTGCTACTGGTTTTATGACATTGATTTCATGGCTGAGGGATATTCCATCGTACATAAGTACCACAATTTTTGAACCATTTTTATATTTCCAGGGATATTTAAGGTGTACCCATGTAGAGGTTCTTGTAAGCAGTGCAGCAATAAATTTGTTGGTGGCTCTGTGTTATTGATTTTCCGTTTTCCCAAGATATATTCCCTAGACAGGAAGTGCCCTTGGCTCTGTATCTCTGTTGTTTACTTGTTTTTGGGAACACAATGCACTCCTCCAGTGAGGCAGTTGGCAGTTTACATCCCGACCATCAGCATAACAAGGCTCCCTGTTCTCCAGGGCCTGTTTTGCCTTTCTTGTTTTTACACATTTTGTGGATATCCCTTTTGACCAGTGGGAAGTGATACTACTTTGTAATGAAGATTTGCATTGCCCGCTTGCTTGCTGGGCCAAAAACGGCGTATGCGTTTTCTCCTGAATATATTCAGGGGAAAATGCATACGCCCTTTTTGGCCAAGTGCATCATTGTCAAATTTGTGCCCCTCTTCCTGTGCTTTACAGGCGAATCCAAGGCACCTCTTGAAATCTCTTTCCTGATGTTCTGCCTCGCTTTCAAGTCCGCCTATTTGCCTTCCCTCAACAGATTTTTGGACTATAGTTGTCCTGTATTACTCTGCCAGTTTGTGAATTGCTGTGCCCCTGAGCTCCATGATTCAACTCGTTTTTTGTGAGCTGAACGCAAGTCCAAAATTTTGGTTCCGGACCTATACTCGTTCCCGGTGGGTGGCTGAAACTTTGCTTAATTCTTCTTCCTGCCGGTAAATTAAAGTCAGATGTGCCCGTCCAAATGCCTAACAACTACTCTCTCATTGGTTCTCCCTCTTCCCTTCCATCCTCTGCCAAATTGGCAACCTGTGCGAACCAGGAAGTTAAAGGGGCTGTCTCTCCAACTTGGGATATTGATAATAAAGCAGTTGAAAAGTCAAACCAGAGCACCAGGAGAGGGGCTACTCATTGAGATTTAGAAACCTTTCGTATTCACAGTGTGTCCATTCTCTAGGTTTCCCGTACCCGTTATGGCTGTAGTAATATTCCCTTCAACCTGGAGATTTGGGACCCATGAAATGCGTGTCATGCATTATTGCTTTAAAGGGTTTGCATTTGCTCACACAATCTCACCAGTCCTCTCAGTTCCAAGTGTCCAGCCTTATGCCACATCCAGCTGTCATTGTAGATAATGTCATTCCAGGTTTCGTCAGGGACACTGAAGTAATTTTGAAGAATTTCCCTGTTTTCTGTTTTGTTTTTGAAATTCCTTTTTATAGTGGGTTTGGGCTGATTCTCGCTGCTATGTTTATTCCAGTCTAGACACACTTGTTTCCTTTACGGAGACATATCAATACATAGGTTTTAAGATTCTTACTTGTCAGATATATTCCTCTGCGGGAAATATGGGGTTTTGAGTCCCTTTCACTGAGGAAGATGTTGGTCTTGTCTATCCGATAGTTTGTTTTTAGAACGGTACCTGTGCTTATATCAAACTCTGGTTTTATGCATCACCCCACCTCTCCTTCCCCCTTAAGCAGGCATAAGAGTGTTTTCTAACTGTGAGACACTGTTCTCTTTCCTAACTCAGTTCATGTGTAGCTATGTTCACAGTACCTTCCTAAGTGATATCTTATGATGTTTCTTTTTCTGTGTGACTTATTTCACTTAGAATCATCGTACTTGAATCCACTCACATTGCTGCTACTGGTCTTATGACATTGATTTCATGGCTGAGGGATATTCCATCATACGTAAGAGCCACAATTTTTTGAACCATTTTTATATTTCCTGGGATATTTAAGGTGTACCCAAGTTGAGGTTCTTGTAAGCAGTTCAACCGTAAATTTGGGGGTGGATCTGTCTTATTGGTTTTCAGTTTTCCCAAGGTATATTCCCTAGACTGGAAGTGCCCTTGGCTCTGTAGCTCTGTTGTTTACTTGTTTTAGGGAACGCAGTGCACTTCTCCGGTGACGCAGTTGGCAATATACATCCTGCCCATCAGCATAACAAGGCTCCCTGTTCTCCAGGGCCTATCTTGACTTTCTGGTTTTAACACATTTTGTGGATGTCCCTCTGGACCTGTGGGAAGAGATACTTCTTTGTAGTAGAGATTTACATTGCCCGCTTTCTTGCTTGGCCAAAAAGGGTGTATGAGTTTTCTCCTGAATATATTGAGGAGAAAATGCATTTGCCCTTTTTGGCCAAGTGCATTGTTGTCGAAGTTGTGCAGATCTTCCTGTGCTTTTCATGTGATTCCAACGCACCTCCTGAAATGTGTTTCCTGCTATTCTGCTTCACTTCCGAATCGGCCTCGTTGCATTCCCTCAACAGATTTTTGGAGGATAGTTGTCCTGTATTACTCTGCCAGTTTGTGAATTGCTGAGCCCCTTAGCTCCATTTTTCAACTCATTTTTTGTGAGCTGAACGCAAGTCCAAATATTTGGTTCAGGACCTATACTGGTTCCCGGTGGGTGGCTGAGACTTTGGTTGATTCTTCTTCCTGCTGGTAAATTAGTGTCAGATGTGCCCGTCCTAATGCCTAACAACTAACCTCTCATTGGTTCTCCCTCTTCCCTTCCATCCTCTGTCAAATTTGCAACCTGTGCGAACCAGGAGGTTTAAAGGGCTCTCTCTCCAAGTTGGGATATTGATAATAAAGCAGTTGGAAAGTCAAACCAGAGCACCAGGAGAGGGACTACTCGTTGACATTTAGAAACCTTTCGTATTCACAGTGTGTCCATTCTCTAGGTTTCCCGTACATGTTATAGCTGTAGTAATATTCCCTTCATCTTGGAGAGTTGGGACTCATGGAATGCGTGCCATGAATTATTGCTTTAACGGGTCTGCATTTGCTCACCCAGTCTCACCAATCCTCTCAGTCCCAAGTGTCCAGCCTTATGCCACATCCAGCTGTCATTGTAGTTAGAGTCATTCCAGGTTTCATCAGGGACCCTGAAGGAATTGTAAAGAATTTCCCAGTTTTTTGTTTTGATTTTGAAATTCCTTTTTATAGTGGGTTTGGGCTGATTCTCGCTGCCATGTTTATGCCAGTCTAGACACACTTGATTCCCTTATGGAGACATATCAATACATAGGTTTTAAGATTCTTTCTTATCACATATATTCCTCAGCGGGAAGTATGGGGTTTTGAGTCCCTTTCACTGAGGAAGGTTTTGGTCTTGTCTATCCCATAGTAGGTTTTTGGAAATGTACCTGTGCTTATAAAAACTCTGGTTTTATGAATCACCCCACCTCTCCTTCCCCCTTAAGCAGGCATAAGAGTGTTTTCTAAATGTGAGACTCTGTTCTCTTTCGTAACTCAGTTCATGTGTAGCTATGTTCACAGTATCTTCCTAAGTGATATCTTATGATAAGTTTCTTTTTCTGTGTGACTTATTTCACGTAGAATCATCGTACCTGAATCCACGCATTTTGCTGCTACTGGTATTATGACATTGATTTCATTGCTGAGGGATATTCCATCGTGCGTAAGTACCACAATTTTTTGAACCATTTTTATATTTCCTGGGATATTTAAGCTGTACCCAAGTTGTGGTTCTTGAAAGCAGTGCAGCCCTAAATGTAGGGGTGAATCTGTCTTATTGATTTTCAGTTTTCCATAGGTATATTCTCTAGACTGGAAGTGCCCTTGGCTCTGTAGCTCTGTTGTTTACTTGTTTTAGGGAACACAGTGCACACTTCCAGTGAGGCAGTAGGCAACTTACATCCCACACATCAGCATAACAAGGTTCCCTGTTCTGCAGGGCCTGTCTTGCCTTTCTGGTTTTTCCACATGTTGTGGATGTCCCTTTAGACACGTGGGAAGTGATACTTCTTTGTAGTGCAGATTTGCATTGCCTGCTTGCTTGCTTGGCCAAAAAGGGCGTATGCATTTTCTCCCGAATATATTCAGAATAAAATGCATACGCCCTTTTTGGCCAAGTGCAACATTTTCGAAGTTGTGCTCCTGTTCCTGTCCTTTACAGGCAACTCCTGCGCACTTCTTGAAATCTGTTTCCAGCTATTCTGCCTCACTTTCAAGTTCGCCTCGATGCCTTCCCTCGACAGATTTTTGGACGATAGTTGTCCTTTATTACTCTGCTAGTTTGTGAATTGCTGTGCTTCTGAGCTCCATGTTTCAACTTGATTTTGTGAGCTGAACGCAAGTCGAAAACTTTGGTACAGGACCTATACTGGTCCCCGGTGGGTGGCTGAGACTTTGGTTAATTCTTCTTCCCAACGGGAAATTAGAGTCACATGTGCCCATCCAAATGCCTAACAGCTACTCTCTCATTGGTTCTCCCTCTTCACTTCCGTCATCTGCCAAATTGGCAACCTGTGCGAACCAAGAGGGTAAAGGGGCCGTCTCTCCAAGTTGGGAGATTGATAGTAAAGCAGTTGGAAAGTCAAACCGGAGCACCAAGAGATTTACTATTCGTTGAGTTATAGAAAACATTCGTATTCACAGTGTGTCCATTCTCTAGGTCTCCTGTACATGTTATAATTGTAGTAATATTCCCTTCAACCTGGAGAGTTGGGACCCATGGAATGGGGGCCATGCATTATTGCTTTAAAGCGACTGCATTTGCTCACCCAATCTCACCAATCCTCTCAGTCCCAAGTGTCCAGCCTTTTGCCACATCCAGCTGTCATTGTACATAGGGTCATTCCAGCTTTCGTCAGAGACCCTGAAGGAATTCTAAAGGATTTCCCTGTTTTTTTGTTTTGTTTTTGAAATTCCATTTCATAGTGGGTTTGAGCTGATTCTCGCTGCCATGTTTATGCCAGTCTAGACACACTTGATTCCCTTACGGACACATATCAGTACATAGGTTTTAAGATTCTTACTAGTCAGTTATATTCCTCTGTGGGAAATATGGGGTTTTGAATCCCTTTCACTGAGGAAGGTGTACGTCCTGCCTATTCCATACTTGGTTTTTGAAAAGGTACCTGTGCTTATATCAAACTCTGGTTTTATGCATCACCCCACCTCTCCTTCCCCCTTAAGCATGCATAAGAGTGTTTTCTAAATGTGAGACTGTTCTCTTTCCTAACTCAGTTCATGTGTAGCCATGTTTACAGGATCTTCATAAGTGATATCTTATGATAAGTTTCTTTTTCTGTGTGACTTATTTCACTTAGATTCATCGTACCTGATTCCACTCACTTTGCTGCTACTGGTCTTATGACATTGATTTCATGGCTGAGGGATATTCCATCATACGTAAGAGCCACAATTTTTTGAACCATTTTTATATTTCCTGGGATATTTAAGGTGTACCCAAGTTGAGGTTCCTGTAAGCAGTTCAACCCTAAATTTGGGGGTGGATCTGTCTTATTGATTTTCAGTTTCCCCAAGGTATATTTTCTAGACTGGAAGTGCCCTTGGCTCTGTAGCTCTGTTGTTTACTTGTTTTAGGGAACGCAATGCACTACTCCAGTGAGGCAGTTGGCAATTTACATCCTGCCCATCAGCATAACAATGCTCCCTGTTCCCAAAGGCCTATCTTGCCTTTCTGGTTTTTACACATTTTGTGGATATCCCTCTTGACCTGTGGGAAGAGATACTTCTTTGTAGTACAGATTTACATTGCCCGCTTGCTTGCTTGGCCAAAAAGGGCGTATGCGTTCTGTCCTGAATATATTCAGGAGAAAATGCATACGCCCTTTGTGGCCAAGTGCATCATTGTCGAAGTTGTGCTCCTCTTCCTGTGCTTTACAGGCGAATCGAACACACCTCTGGAAATGTGTTTCCTGCTATTCTGCCTCTCTTTCAAGTCGGCCTCGTTGACTTCCCTCAACAGATTTTTGGACGATAGTTGTCCTGTATTACTCTGTCAGTTTGTGAATTGCTGTGCCCCTGAGCTCCATTTATCGACTCGATTTTGTGAGCTGAACACAAGTCCAAAAATTTGGTTCAGGACCTCTACTGGTTCCCTGTGGGTTGCTGAGACTTTGGTTAATTCTTATTCCTGCCGGGAAATTAGAGAGACATGTGCCCGTCCAAATGCCTAACAGCTAATCTCTCATTGGTTCTCCCTCTTCCCTTCCATCCTCTGCCAAATTGGCAACCTGTTCGAACCAGGAGGTTAAAGGGGCTGCCTCTCCAATTTGGGAGATTGATAGTAAAGCAGTTGGAATGTCAAAATGGAGCACCACGAGAGGGACTATTCGTTGAGTTTTAGAAACCTTTCGTATGCACACTGTGTCCATTCTCTAGGTTTCCCATACATGTTATAGCTGTAGTAATATTCCCTTCAACCTGGAAAGTTGGGACTCCTGGAATGGGGGCCATGCATTATTGCTTTAAAGCGACTGTATTTGCTAACCCAATCTCACCAATCCTCTCCTTCCAAGTGTCCAGGCCTTATGCCACATCCAGCTGTCATTGTAGATAGTGTCATTCCAGGTTTCATCAGAGACCCTGAAGGAATTGTAAAGAATTTCACTGTTCTTTTGTTTTGTTTTTGAAATTCCTTTTTATAGTGGGTTTGAGGTGATTCTCGCTGCCATGTTTATGCCAGTCTAGACACACTTTTTTCCCTTACGGAGACATATCAATACATAGGTTTTAAGATTCTTACTAGTCAGATATATTCCTCTGCGGGAAATATGGGGTTTTGAGTCCCTTTCACTGAGGAAGGTGTAGGTCTTGTCTATTCCATAGTTGGTTTTTGGAACGGTACCTGTGCTTATTTCAAACTGTGGTTTTATGCATCACCCCACCTCTCCTTCCCCCTTAAGCAGGCATAAGAGTGTTTTCTAAATGTGAGACTCTGTTCTGTTTCCTAACTGAGTTCATGTGCAGCCATGTTTACAGGATCTTCATAAGTGATATCTTATGATAAGTTTCTTTTTCTTTGTCACTTATTTCACTTAGAATCATCGTACGTGAATCCACTCACTTTGCTGCTACTGGTCTTATGACATTCATTTCATGGCTGAGGGATATTCCATCGTACGTAAGTACCACAATTTTTTGAAACATTATTATATTTGCTGGGATATTTAAGGTGTACCCATGTTGAGGTTCTTGTAAGCAGTGCAGCAATAAATTTGTTGGTGGCTCTGTGTTATTGATTTTCCGTTTTCCCTATGTATATTCCCTAGACTGGAAGTGCCCTTGTCTCTGTATCTCTGTTGTTTACTTGTTTTAGGGAACACAATGCACTCCTCCAGTGAGGCAGTTGGCAATTTACATCCCACCCATCAGCATAAAAAGGCTCCCTGTTCTCCAGGGCCTGTCTTGCCTTTCTGGTTTTTACACATTTTGTGGATGTCCCTTTTGAGAGGTGGGAAGAGATACTTCTTTGTAGTGCAGATTTGCATTGCCCGCTTGCTTGCTTGGCCAAAAAGGGCGTATGAATTTTCTCCTTAATATATTCAGGAGAAAATGCATACACCCTTTTTGGACAAGTGCATCATTGTGGAATTTGTGCCCCTCTTCCTGTGCTTTACAGGCAACTCCTGCGTACATCTTGAAATCAGTTTCCTGCTATTCTGCCTCGCTTTCAAGTCCGCCTCTTTGACTTCCCTCAACAGATTTTTGGGCGATAGTTGTCCTTTATTACTCTGCCAGCTTATGAATTGCTGTGCCCCTGAGCTCCATATTTCAACTCTTTTTTTGTGAGCTGAACGCAAGTCCAAAATTTTGGTTCCAGACATATACTGGTTCCCGGTAGGTGGCTGAGACTTTGTTTAATTCTTCTTCCTGCCGGTAAATTAAAGTCAGATGTGCCCATTCGAATGCCTAACAACTACTCTCTCATTGGTTCTCCCTCTTCCCTTCCATCCTCTGCCAAATTGGCAACCTGTGCAAACCAGGAAGTTAAAGGGGCTGTCTCTCCAAGTTGGGATATTGATAATAAAGCAGTTGGAAAGTCAAACCAGAACACCAGGACAGGGACTACTCATTGAGATTTAGAAACCTTTCGTATTCACAGTGTGTCCATTCTCTTGGTTTCCCGTACATGTTATAGCTGTAGTAATATTCCCTTCAACCTTGAGAGTTGGGACCCATGGAATGCGTGCCATGCATTATTGCTTTAAAGGGTCTGCATTTGCTCACCCAATCTCACCAATTCTCTCAGTCCCAAGTGTGCAGCCTTATGCCACTTCCAGCTGTCATTGTAGTTAGGGTCATTCCAGGTTTCATCAGGGACCTGAAGGAATTGTAAAGAATTTCCCAGTTTTTTGTTTTGATTTTGAAATTCCTTTTTATAGTGGGTTTGGGCTGATTCTCGCTGCCATGTTCATGCCAGTCTAGACACACTTGATTCCCTTATGGAGACATATCAATACATAGGTTTTAAGATTCTTACTTGTCAGATATATTCCTCAGCGGGAAGTATGGGGTTTTGTGTCCCTTTCACTGAGGAAGGTGGTGGTCTTTTCTATCCCATAGTTGGTTTTTGGAAAGGTACCTGTGCTTATATCAAACTCTGGTTTTATGCATCACCCCACCTCTCCTTCCCCCTTAAGCAGGCATAAGAGTGTTTTCTAAATGTGAGACTCTGTTCTCTTTCCTAACTCAGTTCATGTGTAGCTATGTTCACAGTATCTTCCTAAGTGATATCTTATGATAAGTTTCTTTTTCTGTGTGACTTATTTCACGTAGAATCATCGTACCTGAATCCACACATTTTGCTGCTACTGGTATTATGACATTGATTTCATGGCTGAGGGATATTCCATCGTGCGTAAGTACCACAATTTTTTGAACCATTTTTATATTTCCTGGGATATTTAAGGTGTACCCAAGTTGTGGTTCTTGTAAGCAGTGCAGCCCTAAATTTAGGGGTGGATGTGACTTATTGATTTTCAGTTTTCCATAGGTATATTCTCTAGACTGGAAGTGCCCTTGGCTCTGTAGCTCTGTTGTTTATTGTTTTAGGGAACACAGTGCACACTTCCAGTGAGGCAGTAGGCAACTTACATCCCGCCCATCAGCATAACTAGGTTCCCTGTTCTGCAGGGCCTGTCTTGCCTTTCTGGTTTTTCCACATGTTGTGGATATCCCTTTTGACACGTGGGAAGTGATACTTCTTTGTAGTGCAGATTTGCATTGCCTGCTTGCTTGCTTGGCCAATAAGGGCATATGCATTTTCTCCCGAATATATTCAGGATAAAATGCATACGCCCTTTTTGGCCAAGTGCATCATTGTCAAATTTGTGCCCCTCTTCCTGTGCTTTACAGGCGAATCCAACGCACTGCTTGAAATCTCTTTCCTGCGGTTCTGCCTCGCTTTCAAGTCCGCCTATTTGCCTTCCCTCAACAGATTTTTGGACGATAGTTGTCCTGTATTACTCTGCCAGTTTGTGAATTGCTGTGCCCCTGAGCTCCATGATTCAACTTGTTTTTTGTGAGCTGAACGCAAGTCCAAAATTTTGGTTCCGGACATATTCTCGTTCCCGGTGGGTGGCTGAGACTTTGCTTAATTCTTCTTCCTGCCGGTAAATTAAAGTCAGATGTGCCCGTCCAAATGCCTAACAACTACTCTCTCATTGGTTCTCCTTCTTCCCTTCCATCCTCTGCCAAATTGGCAACCTGTGCGAACCAGGATGTTAAAGGGGGTGTCTCTCCAACTTGGGATATTGATAATAAAGCAGTTGAAAAGTCAAACCAGAGCACCAGGAGAGGGACTACTCATTGAGATTTAGAAACCTTTCGTATTCACAGTGTGTCCATTCTCTAGGTTTCCCGTACACGTTATAGATGTAGTAATATTCCCTTCAGCCTGGAGATTTGGGACCCATGAAATGCGTGTCATGCATTATTGCTTTAAAGGGTTTCCATTTGCTCACCCAATCTCACCAGTCCTCTCAGTTCCAAGTGTCCAGCCTTATGCCACATCCAGCTGTCATTGTAGATAAGGTCATTCCAGTTTTCGTCAGGGACACTGAAGTAATTTTGAAGAATTTCCCTGTTTTCTGTTTTGTTTTAGAAATTCCTTTTTATAGTGGGTTTGGGCTGATTCTCGCTGCCATGTTTATTCCAGTCTAGACACACTTGTTTCCTTTACGGAGACATATCAATACATAGGTTTTAAGATTCTTACTTGTCAGATATATTCCTCTGCGGGAAATATGGGGTTTTGAGTCCCTTTCACTGAGGAAGATGTTGGTCTTGTCTATCCCATAGTTGGTTTTTAGAACGGTACCTGTGCTTATATCAAACTCTGATTTTATGCATCACCCCACCTCTCCTTCCCCCTTAAGCAGGCATAAGAGTGTTTTCTAACTGTGAGACACTGTTCTCTTTCCTAACTCAGTTCATGTGTAGCTATGTTCGCAGTATCTTCCTAAGTGATATATTATGATGTTTCTTTTTCTGTGTGACTTATTTCACTTAGAATCATCGTACTTGAATCCACTCACATTGCTGCTACTGGTCTTATGACATTGATTTCATGGCTGAGGGATATTCCATCATACGTAAGAGCCACAATTTTTTGAACCATTTTTATATTTCCTGGGATATTTAAGGTGTACCCAAGTTGAGGTTCTTGTAAGCAGTTCAACCGTAAATTTGGGGGTGGATCTGTCTTATTGGTTTTCAGTTTTCCCAAGGTATATTCCCTAGACTGGAAGTGCCCTTGGCTCTGTAGCTCTGTTGTTTACTTGTTTTAGGGAACGCAGTGCACTCCTCCGGTGACGCAGTTGGCAATATACATCCTGCCCATCAGCATAACAAGTCTCCCTGTTCTCCAGGGCCTATCTTGCCTTTCTGGTTTTTACACATTTTGTGGATGTCCCTCTGGACCTGTGGGAAGAGAAACTTCTTTGTAGTAGAGATTTACATTGCCCGCTTTCTTGCTTGGCCAAAAAGGGCGTATGCGTTTTCTCCTGAACATATTCAGGAGAAAATGCATACGCCCTTTTTGGCCAAGTGCATTGTTGTCGAAGTTGTGCCCCTCTTCCTGTGCTTTACAGGCAAATCCTGCGTACCTCCTGAAATCTGTTTCCTGCTATTCTGCCTCACTATCAAATCTGCCTCGAAGCATTCCCGCAACAGATTTTTGGACGATAGTTGTCTTTATTACTCTGCCAGTTTTTGAATTGCTGTGCCCCTGAGCTCCATTTTTCAACTCGTTTTTGTGAGCGGAACGCAAGTCCAAAATGTTGGTTCAGGACCTATACTGGTTCCTGGTGGGTGACTGAGACTTTGGTTAATTCTGCTTTCTGCCGGTAAATTAGAGTCAGATGTGCCCGTCCAAATGCCTAACAACTACTCTCTCATTGGTTCTCCCTCTTCCCTTCCATCCTCTGCCAAATTGGCAACCTGTGCGAACCAGGAGGTTAAAGGGGCTCTCTCTCCAAGTAGGGATATGATAATAAAGCAGTTGGAAAGACAAACCAGAGCACCAGGAGAGGGACTACTCGTTGACATTTAGAAACCTTTCGTATTCACAGTGTGTCCATTCTCTAGGTTTCCCGTACATGATATAGCTCTAGTAATATTCCCTTCAACCTGAAGAGTTGGGACCCATGGAATGCGTGCCATGCATTATTGCTTTAAAGGGTCTGCATTTACTCACCCAATCTCACCAATCCTCTGTGTCCCAAGTGTCCAGCCTTATGCCACATCCAGCTGTCATTGTAGTTAGGGTCATTCCTGGTTTCATCAGGGACCCTGAAGGAATTGTAAAGAATTTCCATGTTTTTTTGGTTTGTTTTTGAAATTCCTTTTTATAGTGGGTTCAGGCTGATTCTCGCTGCCATGTTTATGCCAGTCTAGACACACTTGATTCCCTTATGGAGACATATCAATACATAGGTTTTAAGATTCTTACTTATCAGATATATTCCTCTGCGGGAAGTATGGGCTTTTGTGTCCCTTTCACTGAGGAAGGTGTTGGTCTTGTCTATCCCATAGTTGGTTTTTGGAACGGTACCTGTGCTTATATCAAACTCTGGTTTTATGCATCACCCCACAGTTCCTTCACCCTTAAGCAGGGATAAGAGTGTTTTCTAAATGTGAGACTCTGTTCTCTTTCCTAACCCAGTTCATGTGTAGCTATGTTTACAGGATCTTCCTAAGTGATATCTTATGATAAGTTTCTTTTTCTGTGTGACTTATTTCACGTAGAATCATCGTACCTGAATCCACGCATTTTGCTGCTACGGGTATTATGACATTGATTTCATGGCTGAGGGATATTCCATCATGCGTAAGTACCACAATTTTTTGAACCATTTTTATATTTCCTGGGATATTTAAGGTGTACCCATGTTGAGGTTCTTGTAAGCAGTGCAGCCCTAAATTTAGGGGTGGATCTGTCTTATTGATTTTCAGTTTTCCATAGGTATATTCTCTAGACTGGAATTCCCTTGGCTCTGTAGCTCTGTTGTTTACTTGTTTTAGGGAACACAGTGCACACTTCCAGTGAGGCAGTAGGCAACTTACATCCAGCCCATCAGCATAACAAGGTTCCCTGTTCTGCAGGGCCTGTCTTGGCTTTCTGGTTTTTACACATGTTGTGGATGTCCCTTTGACAGGTGGGAAGTGATACTTCTTTATAGAGCAGATTTGCATTGCCTGCTTGCTTGCTTGGCGAAAAAGGGTGTATGCGTTTTCTCCTGAATATATTCAGGATAAAATGCATACGCCCTTTTTGGCCAAGTGCAACATTTTCGAAGTTGTACCCATCTTCCTGTCCTTTACAGGCAACTCCTGCGTACCTCTTGAAATCTGTTTCCTGCTATTCTGCCTCACATTCAAGTCCGCCTCGATGTATTCCCTCAACAGATTTTTGGACGATAGTTGTCCTTTATTACACTGCCAGTTTGTGAATTGCTGTGCCCCTGAACTCCATTAATCAACTCGTTTTTGTGAGCTGAACGCAAGTCCAAAGTTTTGGTTCAGGACCTATACTGGTCCCCGTTGGTGGCTGAGACTTTGGTTAATTCTTCTTCCCGCCGGGAAATTAGAGTCACATGTGCCCGTCCAAATGCCTAACAGCTACTCTCTCATTGGTTCTCCCTCTTCACTTCCATCATCTGCCAAATTGGCAACCTGTGCGAACCAAGAGGTTAAAGAGGCCGTCTCTCCAAGTTGGGAGTTTTATAGTAAAGCAGTTGGAAAGTAAAACCGGAGCACCAAGAGAGGGACTATTAGTTGAGTTTTAGAAACCATTCGTATTCACAGTGTGGCCATTCCCTAGGTTTACCGTACATGTTATAATTGTAGTAATATTCCCTTCAACATGGAGAGTTGGGACACATGGAATTGGGGCCATGCATTTTTGCTTTAAATGGTCTGCATTTGCTCACCCAATCTCACCAATCCTCTCAGTGCCAAGTGTCCAGCCTTATGACACATCCAGTTGTCATTGTAGATAGGGTCATTCCAGGTTTCGTCAGAGACCCTGAAGGAATTCTAAAGAATTTCCCTGTTTTCTTTTGTTTGTTTTTGAAATTCCTTTTCATAGTGGGTTTGAGCTGATTCTCTCTGCCATGTTTATGCCAGTCTAGACACACTTGATTCCCTTACGGAGACATATCAATACATAGGTTTTAAGATTCTTACCAGTCTGATATATTCCTCTGCGGGAAATATGGGGTTTTGAGTCCCTTTCACTGAGGAAGGTGTAGGTCTTGCCTATTCCATACTTGGTTTTTGAAACGGTACCTGTGCTTATATCAAATTCTGGTTTTATGCATCACCCCACCACTCCTTCCCCCTTAAGCATGCATAAGAGTGTTTTCTAAATATGAGACTGTTCTCTTTCCTAACTCAGTTCATATGTAGCCATGTTTACAGGATTTTCATAAGTGATATCTTATGATAAGTTTCTTTTTCTGTGTGACATATTTCACTTAGATTCATCGTACTTGAATCCACTCACATTGCTGCTACTGGTCTTATGACATTGATTTCATGGCTGAGGGATATTCGATCATACGTAAGAGCCACAATTTTTTGAACCATTTTTATAGTTCCTGGGATATTTAAGGTGTACCCAAGTTGAGGTTCTTGTAAGCAGTTCAACCCAAAATTTGGGTGTGGCTGTGTCTTATTGTTTTTCAGTTTTCCCAAGGTATATTCCCCAGACTGGAAGGGCCCTTGGCTCTGTAGCTCTGTTGTTTACTTGTTTTAGGGAACGCCATGCAGTACTCCAGTGAGGCAGTGGGCAATTTACATCCTGCCCATCAGCATAACAAGGCTCCCTGTTCTCCAGGGCCTATCTTGCCTTTCTGGTTTTTACACATTTTGTGGATGTCCCTCTTGACCTGTGGGAAGAGATACTTCTTTGTAGTACAGATTTACATTGCCCGCTTGCTTGCTTGGCCAAAAAGGGCATATGCGTTCTGTCCTGAATATATTCAGGAGAAAATGCATACGCCCTTTTTGGCCAAGTGCATTGTTGTCGAAGTTGTGCCCCTCTTCCTGTGCTTTACAGGCAACTCCTGCGTACCTCCTGAAATCTGTTTCCTGCTATTCTGCCTCACTTTCAAATCTGCCTCGAAGCATTCCCTCAACAGATTTTTGGACGATAGTTGTCCTTTATTACTCTGCCAGTTTGTGAATTGCTGTGCCCCTGAGCTCCATTTTTTAACTCGTTTTTGAGAGCTGAACGCAAGTCCAAAATGTTGGTTCAGGACCTATACTCGTTCCCGGTAGGTGGCTGAGACTTTGGTTGATTCTTCTTCCTGCTGGTAAATTAGAGTCAGATGTGCCCGTCCTAATGCCTAACAACTAACCTCTCATTGGTTCTCCCTCTTCCCTTCCATCCTCTGTCAAATTTGCAACCTGTGCGAACCAGGATGTTTAAAGGGCTCTCTCTCCAAGTTGGGATATTGATAATAAAGCAGTTGGAAAGTCAAACCAGAGCACCAGGAGAGGGACTACTCGTTGACATTTAGAAACCTTTCGTATTCACAGTGTGTCCATTCTCTAGGTTTCCCGTACATGTTATAGCTGTAGTAATATTCCCTTCATCTTGGAGAGTTGGGACTCATGGAATGCGTGCCATGAATTATTGCTTTAACGGGTCTGCATTTGCTCACCCAGTCTCACCAATCCTCTCAGTCCCAAGTGTCCAGCCTTATGCCACATCCAGCTGTCATTGTAGTTAGAGTCATTCCAGGTTTCATCAGGGACCCTGAAGGAATTGTAAAGAATTTCCCAGTTTTTTGTTTTAATTTTGAAATTCCTTTTTATAGTGGGTTTGGGCTGATTCTCGCTGACATGTTTATGCCTGTCTAGACACACTTGATTCCCTTATGGAGACATATCAATACATAGGTTTTAAGATTCTTACTTGTCAGATATATTCTTCAGCGGGAAGTATGTGGTTTTGAGTCCCTTTCACTGAGGAAGGTTTTGGTCTTGTCTATCCCATAGTAGGTTTTTGGAAAGGTACCTGTGCTTATAAAAACTCTGGTTTTATGCATCACCCCACCTCTCCTTCCCCCTTAAGCAGGCATAAGAGTGTTTTCTAAATGTGAGACTCTGTTCTCTTTCCTAACTCAGTTCATGTGTAGCTATGTTCACAGTATCTTCCTAAGTGATATCTTATGATAAGTTTCTTTTTCTGTGTGACTTATTTCACGTAGAATCATCGTACCTGAATCCACGCATTTTGCTGCTACTGGTATTATGACATTGATTTCATTGCTGAGGGATATTCCATCGTGCGTAAGTACCACAATTTTTTGAACCATTTTTATATTTCCTGGGATATTTAAGGTGTACCCAAGTTGTGGTTCTTGAAAGCAGTGCAGCCCTAAATGTCGGGGTGGATCTGTCTTATTGATTTTCAGTTTTCCATAGGTATATTCTCTAGACCTGAAGTGCCCTTGGCTCTGTAGCTCTGTTGTTTACGTGTTTTAGGGAACACAGTGCACACTTCCAGTGAGGCAGTAGGCAACTTACATCCCACACATCAGCATAACAAGGTTCCCTGTTCTGCAGGGCCTGTCTTGCCTTTCTGGATTTTCCACATGTTGTGGATGTCCCTTTAGACACGTGGGAAGTGATACTTCTTTGTAGTGCAGATTTGCATTGCCTGCTTGCTTGCTTGGCCAAAAAGGGCGTATGCATTTTCTCCCGAATATATTCAGAATAAAATGCATACGCCCTTTTTGGCCAAGTGCAACATTTTCGAAGTTGTGCCCCTGTTCCTGACCTTTACAGGCAAATCCTGCGCACCTCTTGAAATCTGTTTCCTGCTATTCTGCCTCACTTTCAAGTTCGCCTCGATGCCTTCCCTCGACAGATTTTTGGACGATAGTTGTCCTTTATTACTCTGCTAGTTTGTGAATTGCTGTGCTTCTGAGCTCCATGTTTCAACTCGATTTTGTGAGCTGAACGCATGTCGAAAATTTTGGTTCAGGACCTATACTGGTCCCCGGTGGGTGGCTGAGACTTTGGTTAATTCTTCTTCCCAACGGGAAATTAGAGTCACATGTGCCCATCCAAATGGCTAACAGCTACTCTCTCATTGGTTCTCCCTCTTCACTTCCATCATCTGCCAAATTGGCAACCTGTGCGAACCAAGAGGGTAAAGGGGCCGTCTCTCCAAGTTGGGAGATTGATAGTAAAGCAGTTGGAAAGTCAAACCGGAGCACCAAGAGATTTACTATTCGTTGAGTTATAGAAAACATTCGTATTCACAGTGTGTCCATTCTCTAGGTCTCCTCTACATGTTATAATTGTAGTAATATTCCCTTCAACCTGGAGAGTTGGGGACCATGGAATGGGGGCCATGCATTATTGCTTTAAAGCGACTGCATTTGCTCACCCAATCTCACCAATCCTCTCAGTCCCAAGTGTCCAGCCTTTTGCCACATCCAGCTGTCATTTTAGATAGGGTCATTCCAGCTTTCGTCAGAGACCCTGAAGGAATTCTAAAGGATTTCCCTGTTTTTTTGTTTTGTTTTTGAAATTCCATTTCATAGTGGGTTTGAGCTGATTCTCGCTGCCATGTTTATGCCAGTCTAGACACACTGGTTTCCCTTACGGACACATATCAATACATAGGTTTTAAGATTCTTACTAGTCAGTTATATTCCTCTGTGGGAAATATGGGGTTTTGAATCCCTTTCACTGAGGAAGGTGTACGTCCTGCCTATTCCATACTTGGTTTTTGAAAAGGTACCTGTGCTTATATCAAACTCTGGTTTTATGCATCACCCCACCTCTCCTTCCCCCTTAAGCAGGCATAAGGGTGTTTTATAAATATGAGACTCTCTTCTCTTTCCTAGCTCAGTTCATGTGTAGCCATGTTTACAGGATCTTCACAAGTGATACCTTATGATAAGTTTATTTTTCTGTGTGACTTATTTCACTTAGAATTATCGTACCTGAATCCACTCACTTTGCTGCTCCTGGGCTTATGACATTGATTTCATGGCTGAGGAATATTCCATCATACATAAGTACCAAAATTTCTGGAACCATTTTTTTTTCTTTCCTGGGATATTTAAAGTGTACCCAAGTTGAGGTTCTTGTAAGCAGTGCAGCCCTGAATTTTGGTGTCGATCTGTCTTATTGATTTTCAGTTTTCCCAAGGTATATTCCCTAGACTCGAAGTGCCCTTGGCTCTGTAGCTTCTGTTGTTTACTTGTTTTAGGGAACAGAATGCATTCCTTGAGAGATGCAGTTGGCAATTTACATCCCGCCCATCAGCATAACAGTGTTCCCTGTTCTCCAGTGCCTGTCTTGCCTTTCTGGTTTTTACACATTTTGCGGATGTCCCTTTTGACAGGTGGGAAGTGTTACTTCTTTGTAGTGCAGATATGCATTGCTCGCTTTCTTGCTTGGCCGAAAAGGGCATATGCGTTTTCTCCTGAATATATTCACGTGAAAACCCTTACACTCTTTATGGCTGTTTCCATAATTTCAAAGTTGTGATGCTTTTCCTGTGTTTAAAGGTGATTCCAATGTACCTCTTGAAATCTGTTTCATGCCATTCTGCCTCATTTTCAATTCCGCCTCGTGGCTTTCCCTCAACAGATTTTTGGAAGAGAGTAGTCCTTTGTAACTCTGCAGGTTAGTGAATTGCTGTGGCCCTGAGCTCCATTCTTCAACTCGCGTTTTTGTGAGCTGACCGCAAATCCACAATTTTGCTTCAGAACCTATACTTGTTCTGGCGGGGCAGGCTGAGACTTTGGTTAATTCCTCTTCGTGACGCGAAATTAGAGTGACATGTTGCCGTACAAATGCCTACAGCTAGTCTCTCATTGGTTCTCCCCCTTCCCTTATATCCTCTGCACAATTTGTCCACTGTGCGAATTAGGAAGTTAGAGGGGCTGACTCTCCAAGTTGGGAGATTGAGAGTAAAGCATTTGGAATGTCAAACTGGAGCACAAGGAGAGAAAAAAGTAGTAGAGTTTTAGAAACCTTTCACCATCAGAGTGTTTCCAGTCTCTACGTTCGCATACATGTTATAACTGTAGTGATATTTCTTTCTACCTGGAGAGTTGGGAACCATGGAATGGGTGGCAGGCATTATTGCTTTAAAGGGTCTGCATTTTTTCACCCAATGTCACCAATCCTCTCAGTCTCAAGTGACCAGCCTTATGCCACATCCAGCTGTCATTGTAGATAGGGTCATTCCAGGTTTCATCAGAACCCCTGAAGGAATTGTGTAAGAATTTTACTGTTTTTTTGTTTTGTTTTGAAATTCATTTTTATAGTGGGTTTCAGCTGATTCTCACTGCCATGTTTATGTTGTTCTAGACACACTTGGTTCTCTTACGGAGACATATCAATATATAGGTTTTAAAATTCTTACTAGTCAGATATATTTCTCTGTGGGGAATAGGGATGTTGAGTTCCGTTCACTGAGGAAGGAGTAGGGCTTGTCTCTTTTGTTTTGGATTATGGAACGGTTCCTGTTCTAATATCAAACTTTTGTTTTGTGCATTTCCCCACCTCTCTTTCCCCTTAAGCAAGCATAAGAGTTTTTTTCTAAATCTGAGAATCTGTTCTCTTCCCTAATTCAGTTCATATATAGCCATGATTACATTCCCTTCATAAGTGATATCTTTTGTCAGAATGCACCATGGCCCTTGTCATAATAATGCTCCATGACCCCTGTCATCACAATGCTCCATGCCCTGGTTATCAAAATGCTCCATGTCCTTTGTCATCACAATTCTCCACGACCTTGTCATCACAATGCTACATGACACTTCTCATCACAATGTTACATGCTCTTGTCATCACAATTCTCCATGCACTTGTCATTGCAATGCTTCATGCACTTATCATCACAATGCTCCATGCACTTGTCATCACAATGCTTCATGCCCTTGTCATCACAATGCTACATGACCCCTCTTATCACAATGCTCCCTGACACCTGTCATCACAATGCTCAATGTCCCTTGTGCTTACAGTGCTCCATGATCCTCGACATCACAATTACCCAAGGTCTTCTCATCACAATGCTCCACGGTTTTGCCATCACCATGCTCCATGCCTTGTCATCTCAAAGCTCAATGTCCCTTGTCCTCACAATTCTCCACGTCCATGTCATTACAATTCTCCATGGCACTTCACATCACAATGTTATATGCACTTGTCATCACAATACTCCATGCACTTGTCATCGCGATGCTCCATGACGCCTGTCATAGGAAGCTCCATTTGCTTGTCATCAGAATGTTTCACGACCTGGACATTAATATTATCAATGGCCCTTGATATCACAATGCTCCATGCCCTTGTCATCACAGTGCTCCTTTATTTTGTCACAACAATCCTCCATGACACCTGGCATCACAATGCTCCATGATATTGTCATCAAACTGGAACATGACATATTTCATCACAATGTTCCCTGACACCTTTCTTCACAATAATCCATGACCTTGTCATCACAGTGCTCCATGCCCTTGTTGTCACAATGTGTCATGCCCACTATTATCACAATAATCCATGAAAATTTTCAGAGCAATGCTCCATGCCACTTTTCATCACAATGCTCCATGAACGCTGTCATCACAATGCACCATGCCCATCATCATAATGCTTCATGCTATTGTCATCACAATGAAATCAAAATGCTCCATGACCTCTGTCATCACAATGCTCCAAACCCTTTTGTTCACAATGTTCCATAACTCTTGTCATCACAATGCCCCATGACGCTGGTCATCACAATAATCCATGGTCTTCTCATCACAATGCACCATGATTTTTGTCATCACAATGCTCAATACACTTGTCGTCACAATGATCCCTGACTATTGCCATCACTATGCACCTTGAACACTTTCATGAAAAGGCTCCATGCCATTTTCATCACAATGATCCATGCCCTTTTCAACACAATGCTCCAAGACCCCTGTGTTCACAATGGTCCTTGCACTTGTCATCACAAAGCTCCATGACGCATGTCATCAGAATGCTACACGGCCTTCTCATCATAATGTTCCATGCCCTTGTCATCACAATGCTCCACGACTACTGTGATCACAGTGATCCCTGCTCCTTTTCATCAGAATGCTCCATGAGACTAGTCATCACAAGGTTCCATGGTCTTCACATCACAGTGCTCCAGGACGTTGTCATCACAGTGCTCCATTCCCTTTTCATCACAATACTCCATGACCCCTGTCATCACAATACTCCATGAACATTTTCAGCCCAATGCTCCATGAAACTTCTCATCACAATGATGCATGCCCTTGTCATCCCTATGCTCCATGACCGCTGTATTCAAAATGCTCCATGACGCTTGTCATCACAGTGCTCCATGGCACCTGTCATCACAATGCTCCATGCCTCTGTCAGCAAAATGCTTCCTGACCTTATCATTACAATGCTCTATGCGCTTGTCATCACAATACTCCATTACCATTGCCATCACAATCCTCCATGAACCTTGGCATCACATTGCTTCATGCCTTTGTCATCACAATGCTCCATGCTCCTTGAAATCGAAATGAGCTAAGACCTCTGTCATCACAATGCTCCAAACACTTGTGATCACAATGTACTATAACACTTGTCATCACAACGCTCCATGATGCGTGTCATCACAATACTCCATGCCCTTTTCATCACAATGCTCCATGACTTTTGTCATCATAGTTCTCAATATACTTGTCATCACAATGCTCCCTGAAACTATTTGTCAGAATGCTCCTTGAACCCTGTCACGAAAAGGCTCCACGCTTTTTTCATCAGAATGCCCCATGCCGTTTTCATCACAATGCTACATGCCATTGTCATCAAAATACTCCATAATCTTGTCATCAAAATGCTCCATGACTTTTGTCATCACAGTTCTCCATGATGTTGTCATCGCAATGCTCCATGACCCCTGTCATAGCAAGATCAATGTGCTTGTCATTAATATGCTTCATGAACTGTCATCAAAATTCTCAATGGCCCTTGTCATCACAATGCTCCATGACCCTTGTCATCACAATGCTTCTTGACACTTGGCATCACAATGCTCCATTCCATTGTAATCACAATGGACCATGACATATGTCATCACAATGCTTCCTGACACCTGTCTTCACAATACTCCAAGAACTTCTCCTCACAATGCTCCATGCCCTTTCATCACAATGCTCTATGACCCATGTCATCACAATGCACCGTGACTCCAGTCATCACAATGCTTCATGACCATTGTCATCCCAATGGTCCATGCCCTCGTCCTGACAAGGCTCTGTGACCATTGTCACCACAATGCTCCATGAAGATTTCACCACAATGCTCGGTGACACTTGTCATCACAATACTCCATGCCTTTGTCAGCACAATACTCCATGACCCATGGCATCACAATGTGCCATGCGCTTGTCATCACGATGCTCCACATCGTTGTCATCACAATGCTCCATAAACCTTGTCATCAGAATGCTCCATGCACTTCTCATCAAAATGCTCTCTCACCACTGATATCACAATGTTCCATCACTAATCATCACAATACTCCCTCACCCCTGTCATCACAATGATCCATGACCCTATTCACAACAATGCTACATGCCCTTATCATCACAATGCTCCATACACATGACATCACAATGTTCCATAACCCCTGTCATCACAATGCTCCATGATCCCTGCCATCACAATGTTCCACGGCCTTGTCATCACAAGGCTCCACGACCCCTGTAATCAAATGCTCCATGCCCCTTTTCATCTCAATGCTCCATGAACCCTGTCATCACAATGCACCATGCCCATCATCATAATGCTTCATGCTATTGTCATCACAATGAAATCAAAATTCTCCATGACCTCTATCATAACAATGCTCCAAACCCTTGTGATCACAATGTTCCATAACATTTGTCAGCACAACGCCCCATGACGCTGGTCATCACAATTAGCCATGGACTTCTCATCACAATGCTCCATGACCATTGTCATCACAATGCTCAATACCCTTGTCATCACAATGCTCCCTGACACTTGTCATCAGTATGCTCCTTGAACCCTGTCATGACAAGGCTCCATGCCTTTTTCATCACAATGATCCATGCCCTGTTCATCACAGTGCTCCAAGACTCCTGTAATCACAATGCTCCATGACCTTGTCATCACAATGCTCCAAGACCCCTGTAATCACAATGTTTCATGCCCCTTTTCATAAGAATGCTCCATGAGACTTGTCATCAAAAGGCTCCATCGTCTTCACATCATAATGCTCCAGTACCTTGTCATCACAATGCTCCATGACCCCTGACATCACAATACTTCATGAACGTTTTCCGCCCAATGCTCCATGACCCCTGTCATCACTATGCTCCATGACCACTGTCATAACAACGCTCCATGAACCCTGACAACAAAATGATCCGGGACTCTTGTCATCAGAACGCTCCCTGACACCTGTCTTCACAATATTCCATGACTTTCTCGTCACAATGCCCCATGCCCTTGTCATCACAATGCTACATGCCCTTGTTATCACAATGCTCCATGAACCCTGTCATCACAATGCTCCTTGACTCCAGTCATCACAATGCTTCATGACCTTTGTCATCACAATGGTCCATGCCCTCCTCATTAACAGTCTCTGTGACATTTTTAACCACAATGCTCCATGAACTTTTCATCACAATGCTCTTTGACCCTTGTCATCACAATGCTCTATGCATTTCTCAGCAAAATGCTCCATGCCTTTGTGAGAAAAATGCTCCATGACACTTGTCATCACAATGTGCCACACGCTTTTCATTACAGTGGTCCACAAATTTGTAATCACATTGCTCCATAAACCTTGTAATCACAATGATCCATGCCCTTTTCATCACAATTTTCCATTACACCTGTAATAACAATGCTCCATGAACCCTGCCATCAAAATGCTCCATGGCCTTGTCATCACAAGGATCGATGACACTTCTCATCACAATGCTCCAAGACCCTTGTAATCACAATGCTCCATGACATTGTCATCGCATATCTCCATGACACATGTCATCAGAATGTTCCATGGCCTTCTCATCAAAATGCACGATGCCCTTGTCATCACAATGCTCTAAGACCCCTGTAATCACAATTATCCATGCCCCTTTTCATCTCAATGCTCCATGAACCCTGTCATCACAATGCACCATGCCCATCATCATAATGCTTCATGCTATTGTCATCACAATGAAATCAAAATGCTCCATGACCTCTGTCAAAACAGTGCTCCAAACCCTTGTGACCACAATATTCCATAACACTTGTCATCACAATGCCCCATGATGCTTGTCATCACAGTTATCCATGGTCTTCTCATCACAATGCTCCATGAAATTTGTCATCATAATGCTCAATACACTTGTCACCAAAATATTCCACGACACTTGTTGTCTGTATGCTCCTTGAACCCTGTCATGACAAGGCTCCGTGCCTTTTTCATCACAATGAACCATGTCTTTTTCATCACAATGCTCTAAGACCCCTGTAATTATAATTCTCCATGCCCTTGTCATCACAAACCTCAATGACGCATATCATTAGAATGCTGCTTGGCCTTCTCCTCACAATGCTCCATGCCCTTGTCATCACAAAGTTCCAAGACCCCTATAATCACAATGCTCCATGCCCCTTTTCATCAGTATGCTGCATGAGATTTGTCATCACAAGGCTCCATGGTTTTCTCATCACAATGCTCCAGGACCTTGTCATCACAATGCTTCACGACCTTGTCATGAACATTCTCAATGGCCTTTGTCATCATAATGCTTCAAGCGCTAGTCATCACAATGCTCCATTATATTTATCATGACAATCCTCCATTACATTTGGTATCACAGTGCTCCCTGCCATTGTCATCACAATGGACCATGACATATGTCATCACAATGTTCCCTTACACCTGTCTTCACAATACTCCATGACTTTCTCATCACAATGCTCCATGCCCTTGTCATCACAATGCTCCATGCCTTTGTCAGCAAAATGCTACATGACCTTGTCATTACAATGCTCTATGTGCTTGTCATCAAAATACTCCAATACAATTTTCATCACAATCCTCCATGAACTTTGGGATCACATTGCTTCATGCCCTTGTCATCACAATGTTCCATGCTCCTTGAAATCAAAATGATCCATGACCTCTCTCATCACAATTCTCCAAACTCTTGTAATCACAGTGTTCCATAACACTTGTCATCACAACGCTCCATGATGCCTGTCATCACAATACTCCATGCCCTTGTCATCACAATGCTCCATGACCTTTGTCATCACAATTCTCAATACACTTGTCATCAAAATGCTCCCTGACACTTGTCGTCAAAATGCTCCTTGAACCCTGTCACAAAAAGTCTCCATGCCTTTTTCAACACAATGCCCCATGCCTTTTTCATCACAATGCCCCATGCCATTTTTATCACAATCCTCCATGCCATTGTCATCAAAATACTCCACAAGCTTTTCATCAGAATGTTCCATGAACCTTGTCATCACAAATCTCCATGACCCTTGTCATCACAATTCTCCATGCACTTGTCAGCACAATGCTCCCTGACACTTGTCATCACAATGCTCCAATCCATTTTCATCACAATGCTCCATTACCTTTGTCATCAGTATCCTCCATGACACTTGGCATCACAATGCTCCATGCCGTTGTCATCACAATGGGCCATTACATATGTCATCACAATGCTACCTGACAACTGCCTTCACAATAATGCATGACCTGGTCTTCACAATGCTCCATGCCCTTGTGATCACAATGCACCTTTGCAAATGTCATAGCTATAATCCATGAAACTTAGTAGACAAATGTTCCATGCCCTTGCCATCACAATGCTCCATGCCCTTGGTATCACAATGCTTCATGACCCCTGTCATCACAATGCTCCGTGACTCCAGTCATCACAATGCTTCATGACCTTTGTCATCACAATGGTCCATGCCCTCGTCATCAACAGTCTCTGTGACCATTTTAACCACAATGCTCCATGAACTTTTCATCACAATGCTTTTTGACCCTTGTCGTCACAATGCTCTATGCATTTCTAAGCACAATACACCATGCCCTTGTCACCACAATGCTCCATGACCCCCGTCATCACAGTGCTCCATGACTCCATTCATCACAATGCTTCATAACATTTGTTACCACAATGGTCCATGCCCCCGTCATCACACGGCTCTGTTACCTTTGTAACCACAATGCTCCATGAACTTTTCATCACAATGCTCCGTGACACTTGTCATCACAATTCTCCATGCCTTTGTCAGAAAACTTCTCCATGACCCTTGTCATCACAATGTGCCACAAGCTTTTCATTAAAACGGTCCACAAATTTGTCATCACAGTGCTCCATAAAATTTGAAATCACAATGATCCATGCCCTTCTCATCACAATGCTCCATTACACCTGTCATAACAATGCTCCATGACCCCTGACATAAAAATGTTTCATGGCCTTGTCATCACAAGGCTCGATGACTCCTCTCATCACAATGCTCCAAAACACTTGTAATCACAATGCTCCATGCCCTTGTCATCACAAATGTCCATGACACATGTCATCAGAAGGTTCCATGTCCTTCTAATCAAAACGCTCGATGCCGTTGTCATCACAGTGCTCCAAGACCCCTGTTATCACAATGCTCCATTCCCCTTTTCATCTCAATGCTCCATGAACCCTGTCATCACAATGCATCATGCCACTCATCATAATGCTTCAGGCTATTGTCAGCACAAAGAAATCAAAATTATCCATTAAATCTGACATCACAATGCTCCATGACCCCTGTCATCACAATACTCCATGAACATTTTTGGCCCAGTGCTCCATGACCCTTGCTATCACAATGATCCACGCCCTTGTCATCCCAATGCTCCATGACCACTGTATTCACAATGCTCCGTGACACTTGTCATCACAGTGCTCCATGACAACTGTCATCACAATGCTCCTGGCCTTTGTCAGCAAAATTCTATATGACCTTGTCATAACAATGCTCTATGTGCTTGTCATCACAATACTCCATTACCATTGTCATCACAATCCTCCATGAAGCTTGGGATCACATTGCTTCATGCCCTTGTCATCACAATGCTCCATGCTCCTTGAAATCAAAATGAACCATGACCTCTGTCATCACAATGCTCCAAACCCTTTTGATCACAATGTTCCATAAAACGTGTCATCACAACACTCCATCCCCTTTTCATCACAGTGATCCATGACATTTGTCATCACAATTCTCAATACACTTGTCATCAAAATGCTTCCTGACACTTGTCGTCAGAATGCTGCTTTATCCCTGTCACAAAATGGCTCCATGCCATTTTCATCACAATGCTCCATGCCATTGTCATCAAAATACTCCACAAGCTTGACATCAGAATGCTCCATGACCCTTGTCATCACAATTCTCCATGCACTTGTCAGCACAATGCTCCCTGACCCTTGTCATCACAATGCTCCAAGCCATTGTCATCACAATGCTCCATTACCTTTGTCATCAGAATCCTCCATGACACTTGGCATCACAATGCTCCATGCCATTGTCATCACAATGGGCCATTACATATGTCATCACAATGGTCCTTGACACCTCTGTTCAAAATACTGTATGACCGGGTCTTCACAATGCTCCATTCCCTTGTCATCACAATACACCATTCCAACTGTCATCACAATAATCGATGAAACTTATTAGAACAATGTCCCATGCCCTTGTCATCACAATGCTCCATGCCCTTGTTATCACAATGCTCCATGACCCATGTCATCACAATGCTCCTTGATTCCAGTCATCACAATGCTTCATGACCTTTGTCATCACAATTGTACATGCCCTCGTCATGAACAGTCTCTGTGACATGTGTAACCACAATGCTCCATGAACTTTTCATCACAATGCACTTTGACCCTTGTATCACAATGCTCTATGCCTTTCTCAGCACAATGCTCCATGACCCTTGTCATCACAATGCTCCATGCCCTTGTTATCACAATGCTCCATGCCCTTTTCTTCACAGTGCTCCATGCCGTTGTCATCACAATACTCCACAAGCTTGTCATCAGAAAGCTCCATGACCCTTGTCATCGCAATGCTCCATAACCCCTCTCATCACAATGCTCCATACACCTTGTCATTACACTGCTCCATGACGCTTGTCATCACAATTATCCATGGCCTTCTCATCACAATGCTCCTCGCCCTTGTCATCAAAATGCTGCATGACCCTTGTCATCACAATGATCCATGACCCCTCTCATCACAGTGCTCCATGACACCTGTCATCACATTGCTCATTGTCCCTTGTCATTACAGTGCTCCATGATGCTCGTCACCACAAGTATCCATGGTCTTCTCATCACAGTGCTCCACGGTCTTGCCATCACATTGCTCCATGTCCTGGTAATGACAAGGCACATGTCCCTTGTCATCACAATTCTCCATGTCCTTGTCATCACAATGCTCCTTGACAATTCTCATCAGAATATTACATGCTCTTGTCATCACAATTCTCCACGCACTTGTCATTGCAATGCCCCCTTTACCCTGTCATAGCAAGCTCCATGCTTTTGTCATCACAATGCTTCACGAACTTTTCATCAAAATTCTCAATGGCCATTGCCATCAAAATGATCCATGCCCTTTTCATCACAATGCTCCATGACCCTTGTTATCACAATGCTCCAAGCCCTTGTCATCACAAGGCTCCATTACCTTTGTCATCACAATCCTCCATAACACTTGGCATCACAATGCTCCATGCCATTGTCATCACAATGGACAATGAAATATGTCATCACTATGCTCCCTGACACGTCTTCACAATAATCCATGACCTTGTAATCACAATGCGCCATGCCCTTGTTATCACAATATGCCATGCCCACTGTCAACACAATTATCCATGAAACTTGTCAGAGCAATGCTCCATGCCCCTGTCATCACAGAGCTCCATGCACTGTCATCACAATGCTCCATGACCCCAGTCATCACAATGCTCCGTGAATCCACTCATCACAAGGATTCATAACCTGTGTCATCACAGTGGTCCATGCCCTCATCATCACAAGGCTCTGTGAACTGTGTCACAACAATGCTCCATGAACTTTTCATCACAATGTTCCGTGACACTTCTCATCACAATCCTCCGTCCCTTTGTCAACTCAATGCTCCATGACCCATGTCATCTCAATGTGACATGCGTCTGTCATTACAATGCACCACAATCTTGTCATCACAATGCTCCATAAACCTTGTCATCACAATGTCCCATGCACTTCTTATCAAAATGCTCTCTCACCACTGATATCAAAATGTTCCCTCACTAGTCAGCACAATACACCCACTACCCTGTCATCACAATGGTCCATAACCCATGTCATGAAAATGTTCCATGACCCCTGACATCACAATGTTCCATAACCACTGTCATCAAAATGTTACATGACATTTTTCATCAAATTGCTCCATGACCCTGTCATCACAATGCTCCCTCTCCTTCACAACAGAATGCACCACAGCCTTGTCAACAAAATTCTCCCTGACCTTTGTCATCACAAAGCTCTATGACCATAGGCATCACAATGCTGCATGACATTGTCATCACAATGCTCCATGAACCATCTCATCACATTGTTCCATGCCCTTGTCATCACAGGCTCCATGATAATTTTCATCACAATGCTCGATGCCATTCTTCTCACAATGCTCCATGCGCTTCTCATTACAATCCTCCATGACCCATGTATCACAGTGTTCCGTGCCCTTGTCATATCAATGCTCGTTGCCCCCTCTCATCACAACAATCCATGAAACATTTCAGACCAATGCTCCATGCTGTTGTCATCACAATGCTCCATTACCCCTGTCATAACAATGCTCCATAAACCACGCCATCACAATGATGCACAGACTTGTCATCACAAGGCTCCATGACCCTTGTCATCACAATGCTCCATGCCCTTGTCATGACAAAGCTTCATGACGCATGTCATCAGAATGCTCCATGGCCTTCTCATTCACGATGCTCCATGCCCTTGGCATCACAATCCTCCAAGACTCTTGTAATCACAATGCTCCATGCCCCTTTTCATCTCAATGTTCCATGAACCCTGTCATCAAAATGCACCATGCCCATCATCAGAATGCTTCATTATACTATCATCACAATGAAATCAAAATGCTCCATGACCTCTATCATCACAATGCTCCAAATCCTTGTGATCAAAATGTACCATAACACTTTACATCACAACACCCCATGACGCTTGTCATCACAATTATCCATGGCCTTCTCATCACAATGCTCCATGCCCTTGCCATCACAATGCTCCATTGCCACTCTCATAAAAATGCTCCATGACCCCGGCCATCACGATGTTCCATGGCCTTTTCATCACAAGGCTCCAAGACCCCTGTAATCACAATGCTCCATGCCCCTTTTCATCTCAATGATCCATGAACCTGTCACCACAATTCACCATGCCCATCATCATAATGCTTCATGCTATTGTCATCACAATGAAATCAAATTTCTCCATGACCTCTGTCATAACAATGCTCCAAACCCTTGTGATCACAATATTCCATAACACTTGTCCTCACAAAGCCCCATGAGGCTCGTCATCACAATTATCCATGGTCTTCTCATCACAATGCTCCATGACCTTTTTCATCACAATGCTCAATACACTTGTCATCAAAATGCTCCCTGACACTTGTTGTCTGTATGCTCCTTGAACCCTGACATGAGAAGGCTCCTTGCCATTTTCATCACAATGATCCATGCCCCTTTCATCACAATGCTCCAAGACCCCTGTAATCACAATGCACCATGCACCTTTTCATCAGAATTCTCCATGAGACTTGTCATCACAAGGCTCCATGGACTTCTCATCACAATGCTCCAGGACCTTGTCATCACAATTCTCCATTCACTTGTCATCACAGTGCTCCATGAACTCTGTCATCACAATATTCCATTAACATTTTCAGCCCAATGCTTCATACCCTTGTCATCATAATGCTCCATGCCCTTGTTATCACAATGCTCCATGACCCCTGTCATCACAATGCACCATGTCTCCAATCACCACAATGTTTCATGACCCTTGTCATCACAATGGTCCATGCCGTCATCATCAACAGTCTCTGTTACGTTTTTAACCACAATGCTCCGTGAACTTTTCATCACAATGCTCTTTGACCCTTGTCATCACAATGCTCTATGCCTTTCTCAGCACAATGCTCCATGACACTTGTCATCACAATGCTCCATGCGCTTGTCAGCACAATGCTCCATGACCTTGTCATCACAATGCTCCATGACCCTTGTCATCACAGTGCTCCGTGATTCCAGTCATCAGAATGCTTCGTAACATTTGTCATCACAATGGTCCATGCCCTTGTCATCACAAGGCTCTGTGACTTTGTAACCACAATGCTCCATGAACTTTTCATCACAATGCTCCGTGACCCTTGTCAGCACAATGCTCCATGCCTTTGTCAAAACAATGCTCTATGACGCTTTTCATCACAATGTGCCACACGGTTTTCATAACAAAGGTCCACAACCCTGTCATCGCACTGCTCCATAAACCTTGTAATCACAGTGCTCCATGCACTTCTCATCAAAATGCTCTCTCACCACTGATATCACAATGTTCCATCACTAGTCATCACAATACTCCCTCACCCCTGTAATCACAATGTTCCATGACCCCTGTCTTCACAATGATACATACCCTTATCATCACAAATTTCCTTGACCCCTGTCATCAAAATGCTCCATGACCCTTTTCATCCCAAAGATCCAGGACCCCTGACGTCTCAATGATCTATAACACCTGTCAGCAAAATATTCCATTACACATTTCATCATATAGCTCCGTGACCCTGGCATCAAAATGCTCCCTGCCCTTATCATTACAAAGCACCACACACTTGTCTTCAAAATGCTCCTTGACCCTTGTCATCACATATCTCCATGACCCTTGGCATCACAGTTCTCCATGCCAGCACTCATCACAATAATCCATGAAATATTTCAGACCAATGCTACATGCCCTTCTCATCACAATACTCCATTACCCCTGTCTTAACAATGCTCCATTACCCCTGCCATCACAATGATCCACGGCCTTGTCTTCACAAGGCTCCATGACACTTGTCATCACAATGCTCAAGACCCCTGTAATCACAATGCTCCATGCCCGTTTTCCCCTAAATGTTCCATGAACCCTGCCATCACAATGCACCCTGCCCTTCATCATAAAGTTTCAGGCTATTGTCATCACAATGAAATCAAAACGCTCCATGAAACTCTGTCATTACAATGCTCCATGACCCCTGTCATCACAATACTCCATGAACATTTTCAGCCCAATGCTCCATGACACTTGTCATCACAATGAACCATGCCCTTGTCATCCCAATGCTCCATGACCCCTGTATTCACAATGCTCCGTGACGCTTGTCATCACAGTGCTCCGTGACAACTGTCATCACAGTGCTCCATGCCATTGTCATCACAATGCTCCATGACGTTTGTCATCAGAATCCTCCATGACAATTGGCATCACAATGCTCCATGCCATTATCATCACAATGGGCCATTACATATGTCATCACAATGCTCCCTGACACCTCTCTTCACAGTACTGCATGACCTGGTCATCACAATGTTCCATGCCCTTGTCATCACAGTGCGCCATTCCAACTGTCATCGCAATAATCCATGAAACTTATTAGACCAATGCTCCATTCCCTTGTCATCACAATGCTCCATGCCCTTGTTATCACAATGCTCCATGACCCCTGTCACCACAATGCTCCGTGACTCCAGTTATCAAAATGCTCCATGACCCTGTCATCACAATGCTCCCTGCCCTTCTCATCACAATGCACAAGGCCCTTGTCATCAAAATGCTCCTTGACATTTGTCATCATAAAGATCCATGACGCTTGGCATCACAGTGCTCCATGTCGTTGTCATCACAATGCTCCATGAATGCTCTCATCACATTGCTCCATGCCCTTGTCATCAAAAAGCTCCATTATGCATGTCATCAGAATCCTCCATGGTCTTCTCATCACAATGCTCCATGACACCTGCCATCACGATGTTCCATGGATTTTTCATCACAAGGCTCCATGACCCTTCTCATCACAATGCTCCAAGACCCCTGTAATCACAATGCTCCATGCCCCTTTTCATCTTAATGATCCATGAACCCTGTCATCACAATGCACCATGCCCATCATCATAATGCTTCATGCTTTTTTCATCACAGTGAAATCAAAATGCTCCATGACCTCTGTCATAACAATGCTCCAAACCCTTGTGATCACAATATTCCATAACACTTGTCCTCACAATGCCCCATGATGCTCGTCATCAAAATTATCCATGGTCTTCTCATCACAAGGCTCCATGACCCCAGTTCTCACAATGCTCCCTGACTCCAGTCATCACAAGGCTTCATGACCTGTGTCATCAAATGATCCATGCCCTTATCATCACAAGGCTCTGTGAACTTTGTCACCACAATGCTCCATTAACTTATCATCACAATGCTCCGTGACACTTGTTATCACAATGCTCCGTCCCTTTGTCAACACAATGCTCCATGACATTTGTCATCACAATGTTCCATGCGCTTCTCAGCGCAGTGCTCCATGACCCATGTCATCACAATGCTCCATAATCCTTGTCATCACAATGCTCCAAACCCTTGTGATCACAATGTTCCATAACACTTGTCATCACAACCCTCCATGATGCCTGTCATCACAATACTCCATGCCCCTTTCATCACAATGTTCCATGATCTTTGTCATCACAATTTTCAATACACTTGTCATCACAATGCTCCCTGACGCTTGTCGTCAGAATGCTCCTTGAAACCTGTCAAGAAAAGGCTGAATGCTGTTTTCATCACAAAGCCTAATGCCATTTTCATCACAATAATCCATGCTATTGTCATCAAAATACTCCACAAGCTTGTCATCCAGATGCTCCATGACCCGTGTCATCACAATTCTCCATGCAATTGGCAGCACAATGCTCCCTGACCCTTGTCATCACAATGCTCCAAGCCATTGTCATCACAATGCTCCATTACCTTTCTCATCAGAATCCTCCATGACATTTGGCATCACAATTCTCCATGGCATTGTCATCACAATGGGCCATTACATATGTCATCACAATGCTCCCTGACACCAGTCTTAACAATACCGCATGACCTGGTCTTCACAATGCTCCATGACCTTGTCATCACAATGCACCATTCCAACTGTCATTGCAATAATCCATGAAACTTATTAGACCAATTTTCCATGCCCTTGTCATCACAATGCTCCATGCCCTTGTTATCACAATGCTCCGTGACTCCAGTCATCACAATTCTTCATGACCTTTGTCATCCCAATGGTCCATGTCCTCATCATCAACAGTCTCTGTGACCTTTTTATCCTCAATGCTCCATGAAATTTTCATCACAATGCTCTTTGACACATGTCATCACAATACTCTATGCCTTTCTCAGCACAATGCTCCATGACCGTTGTCATCACAATGCTCCATGTGCTTGTCAGCACAATGCTCCATGACACATGTCATCACAATGCACCATGCGCTTGTCATCACAGTGCTCCACAATCTTGTCATCACAATGCTCCATTAATCTTGTCTTCACAATGCTCCATGCACTTCTCATCAAAATGCTCTCTCACCACTGATATCACAATGTTACATCACTATTCATCACAATACTCCCTCAACCCTGTCATCACAATTTTCCATGACGCCTGACATCACCATGCTACATGCACTTATCATCACAACGTTGGATGACCTATGATATCACAATGTTCCATAACCCCTGTCATCAAAATGCTCCATGACACTTTTCATCAAAATGCTCCATGTCCCCTGACATCACAATGCTCCATATCCCTTGTCATTTTAGAGCTCCATGACGCTTTTCATCACAATTATCCATGGTCTTCTCATCACAGTGCTCCACAGACTTGCCATCACGATGCTCCATGCCCTTGTCATCACAATTCTCCAAATTCTTGGCATCACTATGTTCCATGACACTTTTCATCACAGTTTTACATGCATTGTCAGCACAATACTCAACAAACTTGTCATCAGAATGCTCCATGATTCTTGTCATCAAAATTATCCATGCACCTGTCCTCCCAAAGCTACATGCCCTTGTCATCACAATGCTCCATGACCCCTGTCATCACAATATTCCATGAATATTTTCAGCCCAATGCTCCATGACTTTCTCATCGCAATGCTTCATGACCAATATCATCACAATTCTCCATGACCACTGTCATCACAACACTCCATGTCACCTGACAACACAATGATCCGGGACTCTTGTGATCACAATGCCCCATTACCTAGTCATCACAATGCTCCATGACGCCTGTCATCACAATACTCCATGAATATATTCAGCCCAAACTCCATGAAACTTGACATCAAAATGATCCATGCCCTAGTCATCCCAATGCTCCATGACCTCTGTATTCACAATGCTCTGTGACAATTGTCATCACAGTGCTCCATGACACCTGCCATCACAATGCTCCAGGCCTTTGTCAGCAAAATGCTACATGACCTTGTCATTAGAATGCTCTATGCGCTTGTCATCACAATACAGCATTACCATTGTCATCACAATCCTCCATGAACATTGGGATCACATTGCTTCATGCCCTTGTCATCACAATGCTCCATGCTCCTTGAGATCAAAAGGATCCATGACCTCTGTCAACGCAATGCTCCAAACCCTTGTGATCACAATGTTCCATAACACTTGTCATCACAACGCTCCATGATGCCTGTCATCACAATACTCCATGCCCCTTTCATCACAAAGTACCATGATCTTTGTCATCACAATTTTCAAGACACTTGTCATCACAATGCTCCCTGACTATTGTCGTCAGAATGCTCCTTAAACCCTGTCAAGAAAAGACTCCATGCTGTTTTCATCACAATGCCTAATGCCATTTTCATCACAATAATCCATGCCATTGTCATCAGAATACTCCACAAGCTTTTCATCCAAATGCTCCATGACCCGTGTCATCAAATTCTCCATGCAATTGCCAGCACAATGCTCCCTGACACTTGTCATCACAATGCTCCAAGCCATGGTCATCACAATGCTCCATAACCTTTGTCATCAGAATCCTCCATGACACTTGGCATCACAATGCTCCATGGCATTGTCATCACAATGGGCCATTACATATGTCATCACAATGCTCCCTGACACCAGTCTTCACAATACTGCATGACCTGGTCTTCACAATGCTCCATGCCCTTGTCATCACAATGTGCCCTTCCAACTGTCATTGCAATAATCCATGAAACTTATTAGACCAATGCTCCATGCCCTTGTCATCACAATGCTCCATGCCCTTGTTATCACAGTGCTCCGTGACTCCAGTCATCACAATGCTTCATGACCTTTGTCATCACAGTGCTGCATGCCCTCGTCATCAACAGTCTCTGTGACCTTTTTAACCTCAATGCTCCATGAAATTTTCATCACAATGCTCTTTGACCCTTGTCATCAGAATACTCTATGCCTTTCTCAGCACAATGCTCCATGACACATGTCATCACAATGCACCATGCGCTTGTCATCACAGTGCTCCACAATCTGGTCACCACAATGCTCCATTAACCTTGTCTTCACAATGCTCCATGCACTTCTCATAAAAATGCTCTCTCACCACTGATATCACAATGTTACATCACTATTCATCACAATACTCCCACACCCCTGTCATCACAATGTTCCATGACTCCTGTCATCACCATGCTACATGCGCTGATCATCACAATGTTCGATGACCTATGACATCACAATGTTCCATAAGCCATGTCATCAAAATGCTCCATGACCCTTTTCATCAAAATGCTCCATATCCCCTGACATCACAATGCTCCATAGCCCTTGTCATTATAGTGCTCCATGACGCTCGTCATCACAATTATCCATGGTCTTCTCATCACAGTGCTCCACGGTCTTGCCATCACAATGCTCCATGCCCTGGTCATCACAATGCTCCATGTCCCATGTCATAACAAGTCTCCACGTCCTTGTCATCACAATGCTCCATGACAGTTCTCATCACAATGTTACATGTTATTGTCATCACAATTCTCCATGCACATGTCATCGCAATGCCCCATGACCCCTGTCATAGCAAGCTCCATGCCTCTCTCATCACAATGCTTCACGACCTTTTCATCAAAATTCTCAATGGCCGTTGTCATCAAAATGCTCCATGACCCTTGTCATCACAGTGCTCCAAGCCCTTGTCATCACAATGCTCCATTATCTTTGTCATCACAATCCTCCAAAACACTTGGCATCACAATGCTCCATGCCATTGTCATCACAATGGAACATGAAATATGTGATCACAATGCTCCCTGACACCTGTCTTCACAATACTCCATGACCTTGTCCTCACAATGTGCCATGCCCACTGTCAACACAATTATCCATGAAACTTGTCAGACAAATGCTCCATGACCCTGTCATCACAATGCTCCATGTCCTTGTCATCACAATGCTCCATGACCCCATTTCTCACAATGCTCCCTGACTCCAGTCATCACAAGGCTTCATGACTTGTGTCATCACAATGATCCATGCCCTCATCATCACAAGGCTCTCTGAACTTTGTCACCACAATGCTCCATGAACATTTCATCACAATGCTCCGTGACACTTGTTATCACAATGCTCCGTCCCTTTGTCAACACAATGCTCAATGACCCTTGTCATCACAATGTTCCATGCGCTTCTCAGCGCAGTGCTCCATGACCCATGTCATCACAATGCTCCCTGAAACCTGTTTTCACAATACTCCATGACCTTGTTCTCGCAATGTGGCATGCCCACTGTCAACACAATTATCCATGAAACTTGTCAGACCAATGCTCCATGACCCTGTCATCAAAATGCTCCATGCCCTTGTCATCACAATGCTCCATGACCCCAGTTCTCACAATGCTCCCTGACTCCAGTCATCACAAGGCTTCATGACCTGTGTCATCACAATGATCCATGCCCTCATCATCACAAGGCTCTGTGAACTTTGTCACCACAATGCTCCATGAACTTTTCATCACAATGCTCCGTGACACTTGTTATCACAATGCTCCGTCCCTTTGTCAACACAATGCTCCATGACCCTTGTGATCACAATGTTCCATGCGCTTCTCAGCGCAGTGTTCCATGACCATGTCATCACAATGCTCCATAAACCTTGTCATCACAATGCTCCTTGCACGTCTTATCAAAATGCTCTCTCACCACTGATATCAAAATGTTCCCTCACTAGTCATCACAATACACCCACTCGCCTGTTCATCTCAGTGGTCCACAACCCCTGTCATGACAATGTTCCATGAACCCTGACATCAAAATATTCCATAACCACTGTCTTCAAAATGTTCCATGACACTTTTCATCAAATTGCTCCATGACTCTCTAATCACAATGCTCCCTGCCCTTCTCATCACAATGCAAAACTCCCTTGTCATAAAAATGCTCCATGACTTTGTCATCACAGAGATCCATGACCCGTGGCATCACAATGCTCCATGTCATTGTCATCACAATGCTCCATTATCGGTCTCATCACATTGCTTCACGCTCTTGTCGTCAAAAAGCTCCATGACCCATGTCATCAGAATGCTCCATGGCCTTCTCTTCACACTGCTCCATGCACTTGCCATCACAATGCTCCAAAACACCTGTCATCACAATGCTCCAAGACCCCTGTAATCACAATGCTCCATGCCCCTTTTCATCACAATGATCCATGAACCCTGTCATCACAATGCACCATGCCCACCATCATAATGCTTCAGGCTCTTGTCATCAAAATGAAATCATAATGCTCCATGACCTCTCTCATCACAGTGCTCCAAATCCTTGTGATCACAATGTTCCATAACACTTATCATCACAACGCCTCATGACGCTCGTCATCACAATTATCCATGGTCTTCTCATCACAATGCTCCATGACATTTGTCACCACAATGCTCAATACCCTTGTCATCACAAAGCTCCATGACACTTGTCGTCAGTATGCTCCTTGAACCCTGTGATGACAAAGTTCCATGGTCTTCTCATCCCAATGCTCCATGCCCTTGTCATCACAGTGCTTCACGACTCCTGTAATCCCAATGCTCCATGCCCCTTTTCATCAGAATGTTCCATGAGACATATCATCACAAGGCTCCATGGTCTTCTCATCACAATGCTCCAGTACCTTGTCATCACAATGCTCCATGACACCTGTCATCACAACGCTCCATGTCCCTTGTCATCAGAATACACCATGAACATTTTCTTCCCAATGCTCCATGACCCTTGTCATCACAATGATCCATGCCCTTGTCATCCCAATGCTCCATGGCCCCTGTATTCACAATGCTCCTTGACGCTTGTCTTCACAGTGCTCCATGACACCTGCCGTCACAATGCTCCATGCCTTTGTCAGCAGAATGTTACATGACGTTGTCATTACAATGCTCTATGCACTTGTCATCACAATACTCCATTACCATTGTCATCACAATCCTCCATGAACCTTGGAATCACATTGTTTCATGCCCTTGTCATCACAATGCTCCATGCTCCTTGAAATCAAAATGATCCATGACCTCTGTCATCACAATGCTCCAAACCCTTGTGATCACAATGTTCCATAACACTTGTCATCACAACCCTCCATGATGCCTGTCATCACAATACTCCATGCCCTTTTCATCACAATGCTACATGACCTTTGACATCACAATTCTCAATACACTTGTCATCACAATGCTCCCTGACACTTGTCGTCACAATGCTCCTTGAACACTGTCACGAAAAGGCTCCATGACTTTTTCATCACAGTGCCCCATGCCATTTTCATCACAATGCTCCATGCCATTGTCATCAAAATACTCCACAAGCTTGTCATCAGAATCCTTCATGACCTTTGTCATCACAATTCTGCATGCACTTGTCAGCACAATGCTCCCTGACCCTTGTCATCACAGTGCTCCAAGCCATTGTCTTCACAATGGTTCATTACCTTTGTCATCAAAATCCTCCATGACAATTGGCATCAAAATACTCCATGCCATTGTCACCACAATGGGCCATTACATATGTCATCACAGTGCTCCCTGACACCAGTCTTCACAATACTGCATGACCTGGTCTTCACAATGCTCCATGCCCTTGTCATAAAAATACGCCATTACCACTGTCATTGCAATAATCCATGAAACTTATTAGACCAATGCTCCGTGACCTTGTCATCACAATGCTCCATGCCCTTGTTATGAAAATGCTCCATGACCCATGTAATCACATTGCTCCATGCACCTTTTCATCTCAATGCTCCATGAACCCTGTCATCACAATGCACCATGCCCACCATCATAATGCTTCATGCTATTGTCATCACAATGAAATCATAATGCTCCATGACCTCTCTCATCACAATGCTCCAAATCATTGTGTTCAAAATGTTCCATAACACTTATCATCACAACGCCCCATGTCGCTCATCATCACAATTATCCAAGGTCTTCTCATCACAATGCTCCATGACTTTTGTCACCACAATGCTCAATACCCTTGTCATCACAATGCTCCGTGACACTTGTCGTCAGTATGCACCTTGAACCCTGTGATGACAAAGTTCCATGGTCTTCTCATCCCAATGCTCTATGCCCTTGTCATCACAGTGCTGCACGACCCCTGTAATCACAATGCTCCATTCCCCTTTTCATCAGAATGTTCCATGAGACATATCATCACAAGGATCCATGGTCTTCTCATCACAATGCTCCAGTACCTTGTCATCACAATGCTCCATGACACCTGTCATCACAATATTCCATGAACATTTTCAGCCCAATGCTCCCTGAACTTCTCATCACAATGCTCCATGACCCCTGTCATTACAATGCTCCATGACCCCTGTCATCACAACGCTCCATGTCCCTGTTCATCACAATACTCCATGAACATTTTCATCCCAATGCTCCATGACACTTGTCATCACAATGATCCATGCCCTTGTCATCCCAATGCTCCATGACCCCTGTATTCACAATGCTCCGTGACACTTTTCTTCACAGGGCTCCATGACACCTGTCATCACAATGCTCCATGCCTTTGTCAGCAAAATGCTACATGACCTTGTCATTACAATGCTCTATGCACTTGTCATCACAATACTCCATTACCATTGTCATCACAATCCTCCATGAACTTTGGAATCACATTGTTTCATGCCCTTGTCATCACAATGCTCCATACACCTTGAAATCAAAATGATCCATGACCTCTGTCATCAAAATGCTCCATGCCCTTATTATCACAATCCTCCATGACCCATGTCATCACAATGCTCCGTGAGTCCAGTCATCACAATGCTTCATGACCTTTGTCATCAAAATGGTCCATGCCTTCATCATTAACAGTCTCTGTGACCGTTTTAACCTCAAGGCTCCATGAAATTTTCATCACAATGCTCTTTGACCCTTGTCATCACAATACTCTCTGCCTTTGTCAGCACAATGCTCCATGACCGTTATCATCATTATGCTCCATGCGCTTGTCAAGACAATGCTCCATGACACGTCATCACAATGCACCATGCGCTTGTCATCACAGTGCTCCACAATCTTGTCATCACAATGCTCCATTAACATTGTCAACACAGTGCTCAATGCACTTCTCATGAATATGCTCTCTCACCACTGATATCACAATGTTACATCACTATTCATTACTATACTCCCTCACCCCTGTCATCACAATATTCCATGACTCCTGTCATCACCATGCTACATGCACTTATCATCACAATGTTCGATGACCTATGACATCACAATGTTCCATAACCCCTGCCATCAAAATGCTCCATGATCCTTTTCATCAAAATGCTCCATGTCCCCTGACATCACAATGCTCCATAGCCCTTGTCATTACAGTGCTCCATGACGCTCGTCATCATAATTATCCATGGTCTTCTCATGACAATGCTCCACCGTCTTGCCATCACAAAGCTCCATTCCCTGGTCATCACAATGCTCCATGTCCCTTGTCATCACAATTCTCCACGTCCTTGTCATCACAATGCTCCATGACAGTTCTCATCACAATGTTACATGCTTTTGTCATCACAATTCTCCATGCACATGTCATCGCAATGCCCCATGACCCATGACATAGCAAGCTCCATGCCTTTGTCATCACAATGCTTCACGACCTTTTCATCAAAATTCTCAATGGCCATTGTCATCACAATGATCCCTGACCCTTGTCATCACAATGCTCCAAGCCCTTGTCATCACAATGCTCCATTACCTTTGTCATCACAATCCTCCAAAACACTTGACATCACAATGCTCCATGCCATTGTAATCACAATGGAACATGAAATATGTCATCACAATGCTCCCTGACACCTGTCTTCACAATACTGCATGAGCTTGTCATCACAATGTGCCATGCCCACTGTCAACACTATTCTCCATGAAACTTGTCAGACAAATGCTCCATGCCTCTGTCATCACAATGCTCCCTGCCCTTTCATCACAATGCACCATGATCCCAGTTCTCACAATGCTCCGTGACTCCGGTTATCACAAGGCTTCATGACCTGTGTCATCACAATGATCCATGCCCTCATCATCACAAGGCTTTGTGAACTGTTTCACCACAATGCTCCATGAACTTTTCATCACAATGCTCCGTGACACTTGTTATCACAATGCTCCGTCCCTTTGTCAACACAATGGTCCATGACCCTTGTCAACACAATGTTCCATGTGCTTCTCAGTGCAGTGCTCCATGACCCATGTAATCACAATGTTCCATAAACCTTGTCATCACGATGATCCTTGCACGGCTTATCAAAATGCTCTCTTACCACTGATATCAAAATGTTCCCTCACTAGTCATCACAATACACCAACGCCCCTGTTCATCACAATGGTCCGTAACCCCTGTCATGAAAATGTTCCATGACCCCTGACATCACAATGTTCCATAACCCCTGTCATCAAAATGTTCTATGACCCTCTTCATCAAATTGCTCCAAGACCCTGTCATCACAATGCTCCCTGCCCTTCTCATCACAATGCAAAACGCCCTTGTCATAAAAATGCTCCATGATTTTGTCATCACAAACATCCATGACCCTTGGCATCACAATGCTCCATGTCATTGTCATCACAATGTTCCATGATCGGTCTCATCACATTGCTTCATGCTCTTGTCGTCACAAAGCTCCATGACGCATGTCATCAGAATGCTCCATGGCCTTCTCATCACAGTGCTCCATGCCCTTGCCATCACAATGCTCCATTACACCTGTCATCACAATGCTCCAAGACCCCTGTCATCACAATGCACCATGCCCACCATCATAATGCTTCATGCTATTGTCATCACAATGAAATCATAATGCTCCATGACCTCTCTCATCACAATGCTCCAAATCCTTGTGATCTAAATGTTCCATAACACTTATCATCACAATGCCCCATGACGCTCGTCATCACAATTATCCATGGCCTTCTCATCACAATGCTCCAGGACTTTTGTCACCATAATGCTCAATACCCTTGTCATCACAATGCTCCCTGACAATTGTCGTCAGTATGCTTCTTGAAACATGTGATGACAAAGCTCCATGGCCTTCTCATACCAATGCTCCATGCCTTGTCATCACAGTGCTGCACGACCCCTGTAATCACAATGCTCCATGCCCCTTTTCATCAGAATGTTCCATGAGACATATCATCACAAGGCACCATATTCTTCTCTTCACAATGCTCCAGTACCTTGTCATCACAATGCTCCATGAACGATCTCATCACATTGCTCCATGCCCTTGTCATCACAAAGCTCCATGACACATGTCATCAAAATGCTCCAAGACCCCTGTAATCACAATGCTCCATGCCCCTTTTCATCTCACTGATCCATGAACCCTGTCATCACAATGCACCATGCCCATCATCATAATGCTTCATGCTATTGTCATCACAATGAAATCAAATTGCTCCATGAGCTCTGTCATCACAATTCTCCATGACCCCTGTTATCACAATAATCCATGAACATATTCAGCCCAATGTTCCATGACACTTGTCATCACAATCATCCATGCCCTTGTCATCCCAATGCTTCATGACACCTGTATTCACAGTGCTCCATGACGCTTGTCATCACAGTGCTCCATGACACCTGTCATCACAATGCTCCATGCCTTTGTCAGCAAAATGCTACATGACCTTGTCATTACAATTCTCTATGGGCTTGTCATCACAATACTCCATTACCATTGTCATCACAATCCTCCATGAACCTTGGGATCACATTGCTTCATGCCCTTGTCATCACAATGCTCCATGCTCCTTGAAATCAAAATGATCCATGACCTCTGTCATCACAATGCTCCAAACACTTGTGATCACAATGTTCAATAACACTTGTCATCACAACGCTCCATGATGCCTGTTATCACAATACTCCATGCCCTTTTCATCACAATGCTCCATGACTTTTGTCATCACAATTCTCAATACACTTGTCATCACAATGCTCCCTGACACTTGTCGTCAGAATGCTCCTTGAACCCTGTCACAAAAAGGCTCCATGCATTTTTCATCACAATGCCCCATGCCATTTTCATCACAATGCTCTATGCCATTGTCATCAAAATACTCCATAAATTTGTCATCAGAATCCTCCATGACCCTTGTCATCACAATTCTCTATGCACTTGTCAGCACAATGCTCCCTGACCCTTGTCATCACAATGCTCCAAGCCATTGTCATCACAATGCTCCATTACCTTTGTCATCAGAATCCTCCATGACACTTGGCATCACAATGCTCCATGCCATTGTCATCACAATGGGCCATTACATATGTCATCACAATGCTCCCTGACAACTGTCTTCACAATGCTGCATGACCTGGTCATCACAATGCTCCATGACTTTGTCATCACAATGCGCCATTCCAACTGTCATCACAATAATCCATGAAACTTATTAGACCAATGCTCCATGCCCTTGTCATCACAATGCTCCATGCCCTTGTTATCACAATGCTCCATGACCCCTGTCATCACAATGCTCCCTGACTGCAATCATCACAATGCTCCATGACCTTGTCATCACAATGCGCCATTCCAACTGTCATCAAAATAATCCATGAAACTTATTAGACCAATGCTCCATGCCCTTGTCATCACAATGCTCCATGCCCTTGTTATCACAATGCTCCATGACCCCTGTCATCACAATGCTCCCTGACTGCAATCATCACAATGCTCCATGACCTTGTCATCACAATGCGCCATTCCAACTGTCATCAAAATAATCCATGAAACTTATTAGACCAATGCTCCATGACCACTGTCATCACAATGCTCCCTGACTGCAATCATCACTATGTTTAATGACCTTTGTCATCACAATCTTCCATGCCCTCGTCATCAACAGTCTCTGTGACTTTTTACCCAAAATGCTCCATGAACTTTTCGTCACAATGCTCTTTGACATTTTTCATCACAATGCTCTATGCCTTTCTCAGCACAATGCTCCATGACACTTGTCATCACAATGTTCCATGTGCTTGTCAGGACAATGCTTCATGACACATGTCATCACAATGCACCATGTGCTTGTCATCACAGTGCTCCACAATCTTTTCGTCTCAATGCTCCATAAACCTTGTCATCACAATGCTCCATGGATTTCTCATCAAAAGGCTCTCTGACAACTGATATCACAATGTTACATTACTATTCGTCACAATACTCCCTCACCCGTCATCACAATTTTCCATGACTCCTGTCATCACAATGCAACATGCACTTATCATCACAATGTTCGATGAGCCCTGACATCACAGTGTTCCATACCCCTGTCTTCAAGTTGCTCCATGACCCTTTTCATCCAATTGCTCCATGACTCTGTCATCACAATGCTCCCTGCCCTTATCATCACAATGCACAACACCCTTGTCATCAAAATGCTCCATGACCTTTGTCATCACAAAGACCCATGACCCTTGGCATCACAGTGCTCCATGCCATTGTCATCACAATGCTCCATGAACGCTCTCTTCACATTGCTCCATGCGCTTTTCATCACATAGCTCCATGACACATGTCATCAGAATGCTCCATCGCCTTCTCATCACAATGTTCCATGCCCTTGCCATCACAATGCTCCATTACACCTGTAATAACAATGTTCCATGATCCCTGCCATCACGTTTTTCCATGGTCTTGTCATCACAAGGCTCCATGACCCTTCTCATCACAATGCTCCAAGACACCTGTAATCACAATGCTCCATGCCCATTTTCATCTCAATGACACATGAACCCTGTCATCACAATGCACCATGCACATCATCATAATGCTTCATGCTATTGTCCTAACAATGAAATCAAAATGCTCCATGACCTCTGTCATAACAATGCTCCAAATCGTTTTGATAACAATATTCCATAACACTTGTCATCACAGTGCCCCATGACGGTCGTCATCACATTCATCCATGCCCTTCTGATCACAATGCTCAATTACCCCTGCCATCACCATGTCCCACGGCCGTGTCATCACAAGGCTCCATGACACTTGTCATCACAATGGTCCAAGACACCTGTCATCACAATGCTCCATGCCTTTGTCAGCAAAATGCTACATGACCTTGGCATTACTATTCTCTTGTGCTTGTCATCAAAATACTCCATTACCATAGTCATCACTATCCTCCATGAACATTGGAATAACATTGCTTCATGCCCTTGTCATCACAATGCTCCATGCTCCTTGAAATCAAAATGATCCATGACCTCTGTCATCACAGTGCTCCACACCCTTGTGATAACAATGTTCCATAACACTTGTCATCACAACGCTCCATGATGTCTGTCTTCAATATACTCCATGCCCTTTTCATCACAATGCTCCATGACCTTTGTCATCACAATTCTCAATACACTTGTCATCACAATGTTCCCTGACACTTGTCGTCAGAATGCTCCTTGAACCCTGTCACAAAAAGGCTCCATGCCTATTTCCTCACAATACCGCATGCCGTTTTCATCACAATGCTCCATGCCATTGTCATCAAAATACTCCACAAGCTTGTCATCAGAATCCTCCATGACCTTTGTCGTCACAATTCTCCATTCACTTGTCAGCAAAATGCTCCCTGACCCTTGTCATCACAATGCGGCAAGCCATTGTCATCACAGTGCTCCATTACCTTTGTCATCAGAATCCTCCCTGACACTTGGCATCACAATGCTCAATGCCATTGTCATGACAATGGGCCATTACATATGTCATCGCAATGATCCCTGACACCTGTCTTCACAATACTGCATGAATTGGTCATCACAAGCCTCCATGCCCTTGTCATCACAATGCGCCATTCCAAATGTCATCGCAATAATCCATGAAACATATTAGAAGAATGTTCCATGCCCTTGTCATCACAATGCTCCATCCCCTTGTTGTCATAATGCTCCATGACCCCTGTCATCACAATGCTCCGTGACACCAGTCTTCACAATGGTTCATGACCTTTGTCATCACAATGGTCCATGCCCTCGTCATCAACAGTCTCTGTGACCTTTATAACCACAATGCTCCATGATCTTTTCATGATAATGCTCTTTGACCTTTGTCATCACAATGCTCTATGCCTTTCTCAGCACAATGTTCCATGACCCTTGTCATCACAATGCTCCATGCGCTTGTCTTCACAGTGCTCCACAATATTGTCATCACAATGCTCCATAATACTTGTCATCACAATGCACCATGCACTTCTCATCAAAATGCTCTCTCAACACTGATATCACAATGTTACATCACTATTCGTCACAATACCCCCTCACCCCTGTCATCACATTGTTCCATGTCTCTTGTCATCACAATGCTACATGCACATATCATCACAATGTTCGATGACCCCTGACATCACAATGTTCTATAACCCCTGTCATCAAAATGTTCCATGACACTTTTCATCAAATTGCTCCATGACACTGTCATCACAATGCTCCCTGCCCTTCTCATCACAATGCACAACGCACTTGCCATCAAAATGCTCCATGACATTTGTCATCACAAAGATCCATGACCCTTGGCATCACAGTGCTCCCTGTCATTGTCATCACAGTGCTCCATGAACTCTCTCATCACATTGCTCCATGCCCTTGTCATCAGAAAGCTCCATGACACGTCATCAGAATACTCCTTGGCCTTCTCATCACAATGCTCCATGCCCTTGCCATCACAATGTTCCATTACCCCTGTCATAACAATGCTCCATGACACCTGCCATCACGATGTTCCATGGCCTTGTCATCACAAGGCTCCATGACCCTTTGCATCACAATGCTCCAAGAACCCTGTAATCTCCATGCTCTATGACCCTTTTCATCTCAAAGTTCCATGAACCCTGTCATCACAGTGCACCATGCCCATCATCATAATGCTTCATGCTATTGTCATCATAATGAAATAAAAATGCTCCCTGACCTCATTCATAACAATTCTTCAAACCCTTGTGATCACAATATTATATAACCCTTCTCATCACAATGACACATGACGCTCGTCATCACAATTATCCATGTTCTTCTCATCACAAAGTTCCATGACATTGTCATCACAATGCTCAATACACTTGTCATCAAAATGCTCCGTGACACTTCTTATCTCTATGCTCCTTGAACCCTGTCATGACAAGGTTCCATGCATATTTCATCACAATGATCCATGCCCTTATCATCACAAGGCTCAAAGACCCATGTAAGCACAATGCACCATGACCTTGCCATCACAAAACTCAATGACGCATGCCTTCAGAATGCTCCTTGGTCTTCTCCTCACAATGCTCCATGCCCTTGTCATCACAATTATCCAAGACCCCTGTAATCACAATGCTCCAAGCCCCTTTTCATCAGTATGCTCCATGAGACTTGTCATCAGAAGGCTCCAAGGATTTGTCATCACAATGCTCCAGGAACATTTCATCAGAGTGCTTCACGACCATGTCATGAAAATTTTCAATGACCCTTGTGATCATAATGCTCCAAGCCCTAGTCATCACAATGCTCTATTATATTTGTCATCACAATCCTCCATTACATTTGGCATCACAATGCTCCCTGCAATTGTCATCGCAATGGACCATGACATATGTCATCACAATGCTCCCTGACACCTGTCTTCACAACACTCCATGAACATTTTCAGCCCAGTGCTCCATAACCCTTCTCATCACAATGATCCATGCCCTTGTCATCCCAATGCTCCATGACCCCTATATTCATAATGCTCCTTGATGCTTGTCATCTCAGTGCTCCACAATCTTGTCATCACAATGCTCCATAAACCTTGTCATCACAATGCTGCATGCACTTCTCATCAAAATGCTCTCTCAACACTGATATCACAATATTACATCACTATTCGTCACAATACTCCCTCACCCCTGTCATCACAATGTTCCATGACTCCTGTCATCACAATGCTACATGCATTATCATCACAATATTCGATGACCCCTGACATCACAATGTACCATAACCCCTGTCATCAAAATGCTACATGACCCGTTTCATCAAAATGTTCCATGACCCTTGACATCACAATGTTCCATAACCCCTGCCATCAAAATGTCCCATGACTCTTTTCATCAAATTGCTCCATGACCCTCTCATCACAACGCTCGCGGCCCTGCTCATTACAATGCACAGCACCCTTGTCATCAAAATGCTCCATGACCTTTGTCATCACAAAGATCTATGACACTGGGAATCACAATGTTCCATGTCATTGTCATCACGATGCTCCATGAACGCTCTCATCACATTGCTCCATGCCCTTGTCATCACAAAGCTCCATGACACATGTCATCAGAATACTCCATGGCCTTCTCATCACAATGCTCCACGCCCTTGCCATCACAATGCTCCATTACCCCTGTCATAACAATGCTCCATGACCCCGACCATCACGATGGTCCATGGCCTTGTCATCACAAGGCTCCATGACCCTTCTCATCACAATGCTCCAAGCCTCCGGTAATCACAATGCTCCATGCCACTTTTCATCTCAATGATCCATGAACCCTGTCATCACAATGAACCATGCCCATCATCATAATGCTTCATGCTATTGTCATCAAAATGAAATCAAAATGCTCCATGACCTCTGTCATAACAATACTCCAAAACCTAGTGATCTCAATATTTCATAACACTTGTCATCACAATGCCCCATGATGCTCATCATCACCATTATCCATGGTCTTTTCATCACAATGCTCCATGAACTTTGTCATCACAATGCTCAATACACTTGTCATCAAAATGCTCCCTGAAACTTGTTGTCTGTATGCTGCTTGAAACCTGTCATGACAAGGCTCCATGCCTTTTCCCTCACAATGCTCCATGCCCTTGTCATAACACTGTGCCAATCCAACTGTCATTGCAATAATCCATGAAACTTATTAGACCAATGCTCCATGCCCTTGTCATCACAATGCTCTATGCCCTTGTTATCACAACGCTGCATGACCCCTGTCATCACAATACTCCGTGACTCCATTCATCACAATGCTTCATGACCTTTGTTAAGAAAATGGTCCATGCCCTCGTCATCAACAGTCTCTGTGACCATTTTAACCACAATGCTCCATGAACTTTTCATCACAATGCTCTTTGACCCTTGTCATCACAATGCTCTATGCCTTTCTCTGCACAATGCTCCATGACCCTTTTCATCACAATGCTCCATGTGCTTTTCAGCACAATGCTCCATGACACATGTCATCACAATGCGCCATGTGCTTGTCATCACAGTGCTCCACAATCTTGTCATCACAATGCTCCATAACCCTTGTCTTCACAATGCTCCATGCATTTCTCATCAAAATGCTCTCTCACCACTGATATCACTATGTTACATCACTATTCATCACAATACTCCCTCACCCCTGTCAAAACAATGTTCCATGACTCCTGTCATCACAATGCTACATGCATTTATCATCACAATGTTCAATGACCCCTGACATCACAATGTTCAATGACCCCTGACATCACAATGTTCCTTAACCCCTGTCATAAAAATGCTCCATGACCGCTGACATCACAGTATTCCATAAACCCTGTCATCAAAATATTACATGACCGACTTCCGGGTAAGATGGCGGAAGAGTAAGACGTGGAGATCACCTTCCTCTCCACGGATACACCAGAAATACAGCTACACATGGAACAACTCCTACAGAACACCTACTGAATGCTGGCAGAAGACCCCAGACCTCCCAAAAGGCAAGAAACACCCCACATACCTGGGTAGGGCAAAGCGGAGACATTCCCGCACAGAGGATCGGTGCAGAGTGGCACTCACCAGCCCAAGAGGCTTGTCTGATCGCCCGCCAGGGCAGGCGGCACTGGAGGCTGAAGCTCGGGCTTCGGTCAGAGCGCAGGGATAGGACTGGGGCTGGCGGCGAGAACTCAGCCTGAAGGGGGCTAATGTGCCACAGCTAGCCAGCAGGGAGTCCGGGAAAACTCTGGAGCTGCTGAAGAGGCAAGAGACTTTCTTCCCTCTTGGTTTCCTGGTGCACGGTGTGAGGGGATTAAGAACGCTATTTAAAGGGGCTCCACAGACAGGCGCGAGTCACGACGGAAAGCACGGAGCACAGTGACCTGCGTGGGACACTGGGGCTGCTGCTGCCACCGCCAAGAAGCCTGTCTGTGAGCGCAGGTTACTCTCCACACTGTCCTGCCGGGAGCCTCAGCAGCCCGCCACTGTCGGGGTCCCGGGATCCAGGGGCGGCTTCCCTGAGAGAACGCACGGCGTGCCTCGGGCTGGTGCAACGTCACGCCGACCTCTGCCACTGCAGGCTTGACCTGCACTCCGTGCCCCTCCTTCTCTCCCGGTCTGAGTGAGCCAGAGTCCCCGAAGAGGCTGCTCCTTTAACCCTGTCCTGTCTGAGTGAAGAACAGATGCCCTCCGGTGACCTACACGGAGAGGCGGGGCCAAATCCAAAGCTGAGAGCCAGGAGCTGTGAGAACAAAGAAGAGAAAGGGAAACCTCTCCCAGCAGCCTCAGAAGCAGCGGATTAAAGCTCCACAATCAACTTGATGTACCCTGCATCTGTGGAATACATGAATAGACAACAAATCATCCCGAATTGAGGAGCCAGGAGTCAGTGCTGTGCCTCTGAGGTGGGAGAGCCAACTTCAGGACACTGGTCCACAAGAGACCTCCCATCTCCACATAATATCAAACGGCGAAAATCTTCCAGAGATCTCCATCTCAACACCAGCACCCAGCTTCACTCAACGACCAGCAAGCTACAGTGCTGGACACCCTATGCCAAACAACTAGCAAGACAGGAACACAACGCCACCCTTTAGCAGAGAGGTGGCCTAAAATCATAAAAAGTCCTCAGACACCCCAAAACACACCACCAGACGTGGACCTGCCCACCAGAAAGACAAGATCCAGCCTCATCCACCAGAACACAGACACAAGTACCCTCCACCAGGAAGCCTACACCCACTAAACAAACCTTAGCCACTGGGGACAGACACCAAAAACAACGGGAACTACGAACTTGCAGCCTGCAAAAAGGAGACCCCAAACACTGTAACATAAGCAAAATGAGAAGACAGAAAAACACACAGCAGGAGAAGGAGCAAGATCAAAAACCCACCAGACCTAACAAACGAAGAGGTAATAGGCAGTCTACCTGAAAAAGAATTCAGAATAATGATGGTAAAGATGATCCAAGATTCTATTTTCCAGATCCAAAATCTTGGAAATAGAATAGACAAAATGCAAGAAACAGTTAAGAAGGACATAGAAGAACTAAAGATGAATCAAGCTTCGATTAAAAATACAATAAATGAAATAAAAAATACTCTAGATGGGATCAATAGCAGAATAACTGAGGCAGAAGAACGGATAAGTGAGGTGGAAGATAAAATAGTGGAAATAACTGCTGCAGAGCAAAATAAAGGAAAAAGAATGTAAAGAACAGAGGACAGTCTCAGAGACATCTGGGACAACAATAAACGCACCAACATTCGAATTATAGGGGTTCCAGAAGAAGAAGAGAAAAAGAAAGGGACTGAGAAAATATTTGAAGAGATTATAGTTGAAAACTTCCCTAATATGGGAAAGGAAATAGTTAATCAAGTCCAGGAAGCACAGAGAGTCCCATACAGAATAAATCCAAGGAGAAATACGCCAAGACACATATTAATCAAACTGTCAAAAAGTAAACACAAAGAAATCATATTAAAAGCAGCAAGGCAAAAACAACAAATAACACACAAGGGAATCCCCATCAGGATAACAGCTGATCTCTCAGCAGAAACTCTACAAGCCAGAAGGGAGTGGCAGGACATAATTAAAGTGATGAAAGAGAAAAACCTGCAACCAAGATTACTCTACCCAGCAAGGATCTCATTCAGATTTGATGGAGAAATTAAAACGTTTACAGACAAGCAAAAGCTGAGAGAGTTCAGCACCACCAAACCAGCTTTACAACAAATGCTAAAGGAACTTCTCTAGGCAAGAAACACAACAGAAGGAAAAGACCTACAATAACGAACCCAAAATAATTAAGAAAATGGGAATAGGAACAAACATATTGATAATTACCTTAAATGTAAATGGACTAAATGCTCCCACCAAAAGACACAGATTGGCTGAATGGATACAAAAACAAGACCCATATATATGCTGTCTACAAGAGACCCACTTCAGACCTAGAGACACATACAGACTGAAAGTAAGGGGATGGAAAAAGATATTCCATGCAAATGGAAACCAAAAGAAAGCTGGAGTAGCAATTCTCATATCAGACAAAATAGACTTTAAAATAAAGACTACTAGAAGAGACAAAGAAGGACACTACCTAATGATCAAGGGATCAATCCAAGAAGAAGATATAACAATTGTAAATATATATGCACCCAACATAGGAGCACCTCAATACATAAGGCAAATACTAACAGCCATAAAAGGAGAAATCGACAGTAACATAATCATAGTATGGGACTTTAACACCCCACTTTCACCAATGGACAGATCATCCAAAATGAAAATAAATAAGGAAACACCAGCTTTAAATGACACATTAAACAAGATGGACTTAATTGATATTTATAGGATATTCCATCCAAAAACAACAGAATACACATTTTTCTCAAGTGCTCATGGAATATTCTCCAGGATAGATCATATCTTGGGTCACAAATCAAGCCTTGGTAAATTTAAGAAAATTGAAACTGTATCAAGTATCTTTTCCGACCACAATGGTATGAGACTTGATATCAATTACAGGAAAAGAGCTGTAAAAATACAAACACATGGAGGCTAAACAATACACTACTTAATAACGAAGTGATCACTGAAGAAATCACAGAGGGAATTAAAAAATATCTAGAAACAAATGACAATGGAGACACGACGACCCCAAACCTATGGGATGCAGCAAAAGCAGTTCTAAGAGGGAAGTTTATAGCAATACAATCCCACCTTAAGAAACAGGAAACATCTCGAATAAACAACCTAACCTTGCACTTAAATCAATTAGAGAAAGAAGAACAAAAACATCCCAAAGTTAGCAGAAGGAATGAAATCATAAAAATCAGACCAGAAATAAATGAAAAAGAAATGAAGGAAACGATAGTAAAGATCAATAAAACTAAGAGCTGGTTCTTTGAGAAGATAAACAAAATTGAGAAACCATTAGCCAGACTCATAAAGAAAAAAAGGGAGAAGACTCAAATCAATAGAATTAGAAATGAAAAAGGAGAAGTAACAACTGACACTGCAGAAATACAAAAGATCATGAGAGATTACTACAAGCAACTCTATGCCAATAAAATGGACAACCTGGAAGAAATGGAAAAAATCTTAGAAATGCAGAACCTGCCAAGACTGAATCAGGAAGAAAGAGAAAATATGAACAGACCAATCACAAGCCCTGAAATTGAAACTGTGATAAAAAATCTTCCAACAAACAAAAGCCCAGGACCAGATCGCTTCTCAGGCGAAATCTATCAAGCATTTAGAGAAGAGCTAACACCTATCCTTCTCAAACTCTTCCAAAATATAGCAGAGGGAGGAACACTCCCAAACTCATTCTACGAGACCACCATCACCTTGATACCAAAACCAGGCAAGGATGTCACAAAGAAAGAAAACTACAGGCCAATATCACTGATGAACATAGATGCAAAAATCCTCAACAAAATCCTAGCAAACAGAATCCAGCAGCACATTACAAGGATCATACACTATGATCAAGTGGGGTTTATTCCAGGAATGCAAGGATTCTTCAATAAACGCAAATCAATCGACGTGATACACCATATTAACAAATTGAAGGAGAAAAACCATATGATCATCTCAATAGATGCAGAGAAAGCTTTCGACAAAATTCAACACCCATTTATGATAAAAACCCTGTAGAAAGTAGGCATTGAGGGAACTTTCCTCAACATAATAAAGGACATATATGAAAAACCCACAGCCAGCATCGTCTTCAATGGTGAAAAAGTGAAACCATTTCCACTAAGATCAGGAACAAGACAAGGTTGCCCACTCTCAACACTCTTATTCAACATAGTTTTGGAAGCTTTAGCCTCAGCAATCAGAGAAGAAAAGGAAATAAAAGGAATCCAAATCGGAAAAGAAGAAGTAAAGCTGTCACTGTTTGAAGATGGCATGATACTATACATAGAGAATCCTAAAGATGCTACCAGAAAACTACTAGAGCTAATCAATGAATTTGGTAAAGTTGCCGGATACAAAATTAATGCACAGAAACCTCTGGCATTCCTATATACTAATGATGAAAAATCTGAAAGTGAAATCAAGGAAACACTCCCATTTACCATTGCAACAAAAAGAATAAAATATCTAGGAATAAACCTACCTAAGGAGACAAAAGACCTATATGCAGAAAATTATAAGACACTGATGAAAGAAATTAAAGATGATACGAATAGATGGAGAGATGTACCATGCTCTTGGATTGGAAGAATCAACATTGTGAAAATGACTCTACTACCCAAAGCAATCGACAGATTCAGTGCAATCCCTATCAAACAACCACTGGCATTTTTCACAGAACTAGAGCAAAAAATTTCACAATTTGTATGGAAACACAAAAGACCCCGAATAGCCAAAGCAATCTTGAGAACGAAAAATGGAGCTGGATAAATCAGGCTCCCTTACTTCAGACTATACTACAAAGCTACAGTAATCAAGACAGTATGGTACTGGCACAAAAACAGAAAGATAGATCAATGGAACAGGATAGAAAGCCCAGAGATAAACCCATGGACATATGTTCACCTTATCTTTGATAAAGGAGGCAGGAATGTACAGTGGAGAAAAGACAGTCTCTTCAATAAGTGGTGCTGGGAAAACTGGATAGGGACATGTAAAAATATGAGATTAGATCACTCCCTAACACCATACACAAAAAATAAGCTCAAAATGGATTAAAGACCTAAATGTACGGCCAGAAACTATCAAACTCTTAGAGGAAAACATAGGCAGAACACTCTATGACATAAATCACAGCAAGATCCTTTTTGACCCACCTCCTAGAGAAATGGAAATAAAGACAAAAATAAACACATGGGACCTAATGACACTTAAAAGCTTTTGCACAGCAAAGGAAAACATAATCAAGACGAAAAGACAACCCTCAGAATGGGAGAACATATTTGCAAATGAAGCAACTGACAAAGGATTAATCTCCAAAATTTATAAGCAGCTCGGGCAGCTCAATAACAAAAAAACAAACAACCCAATCCAAAAATGGGCAGAAGACCTAAATAGACATTTCTCCACAGAAGATATACAGACTGCCAACAAACACATGAAAGGATGCTCAACATCTTTACTCATCAGAGAAATGCAAATCAAAACTACAATGAGATATCATCTCACACCAGTCAGAATGGCCATCATCAAAAAATCTAGAAACAATAAATGCTGGAGAGGGTGTGGAAAAAAGGGAACACTCTTGCACTGCTGGTGGGAATGTGAATTGGTACAGCCACTATGGAGAACGGTATGGAGGTTCCTTAAAAAACTACAAATAGAACTACCATAGGACCCAGCAATCCCACTACTGGGCATATACCCTGAGAAAACCATAATTCAAATAGAGACATGTACCAAAATGTTCATAGCAGCCCTATTTACAATAACCCGGAGATAGAAACAACCTAGGTGTCCATCATCGGATGAATGGGTAAAGAAGATGTGGCACATATATACAATGGAATATTACTCAGCCATAAAAAGAAATGAAATTGACCTATTTGTAATGAGGTGGATGGAACTAGAGTGTGTCATACAGAGTGAAGTAAGTCAGAAAGAGAAAGACAAATACTGTATGCTGACACATATATATGGAATTTAAGAAAAAAATTGTCATGAAGAACATAGGGGTAAGACAGGTATAAAGACACAGACCTACTAGAGAATGGACTTGAGGATATGGGGAGGGTGAAGGGTAAGCTGTGACAAAGTGAAAGAGCGGCATGTACATATATACACTACCAAACGTAAGGTAGATAGCTAGTGGGAAGCAGCCACATAGCACAGGGAGATCAGCTCGGTGCTTTGGGACCGCCTGGAGGGGTGGGATAGGGAGGGTGGGAGGGAGATGCAAAAGGGAGGGGATATGGGAACATATGTATATGTATAACTGATTTAATTTGTTATAAAGCAAAAAATTCAAAAAAAAGATGTTAAAAAAATATTCCATGACCCTTTTCATCAAATTTCTCCATGACCCTGTCATTACAATGCTCCCTGCCCTTCTCATCACAATGTACAATGACCTTGTTATGAAACTAGTCCATGAACATTGTCATCACAAAGATCCATGACCCTTGGCATCACAATGCTCCATGTCATTGTCATCACAGTGCACCATGAACGCTCTCATCATATTGCTCCATGCCCTTGTCATCACAAAGCTCCATGACTCATGTCATCAGAATACTCCATGGACATCTCATCACAGTGCTCCATGCAGTTGCCATTACATTTCTCCATTATCCCTGTAATAAAAATGCTCCAAGAACCCTGCCATCACGATGTTCCATGGACTTGTCATCACAAGGCTCCATGACCCATCTCATCACAATGCTCCAAGAAACCTGTAATCACAATGTTCCATACACCTTTTCATCTCAATGATCCATGAACCCTCTCATCAGAATGCACCATGCCCATCATCATAATGCTTCATGCTATTGTCATCAAAATGAAATCAAAGTGCTCCATGACCTCTGTCATAACATTGCTCCAAACCGTTGTGAACACAATATTCCATAACACTTGTCATCACAATGCCCAATGACGTTCGTCAACACAATTATCCGTGGTCTTCTCATCACAGTTCTCCATGACCTTTGTCATCACAATGCTCAATACACTTGTCATCAAAATGCTCCCTGAAACTTGTTGTCTGTATGCTCCTTGAACCCTGTCATGACAAGGCTCCATACCATTTTCATCACAATGTTCCATGCCCTTTTCATCACAATGATCCAAGAACACTGTAATCACAATGCCCCATGCCCTTTTCATCAGAAAGGTCAATGACGCATGTCATCAGAATGCTCCTTTGCCTTCTCTTCACAATGCTCCATGCCCTTGTCATCACAAGGTTCCAAGACCCCTGTAATCACAATGTTGCAAGTCCCTTTTCATCAGTATGTTCCATGAGACTTGTCATCACAAGGCTTCATGGTTTTCTCATCACAGTGCTCCAGGACATTGTCATCACAATGCTTCACGACCTTGTCATCAAAATTCTCAATGGCCCTTGTCATCATAATGCTCCAAGCCCTAGTCATCACAATGCTCCATTATATTTGTCATCACAATCCTCCATTACATTTGGCATCACAATGCTCCATGCCATTGTCATCGCAATTGACCATGACATATATCATCACAATGGTCCCTGACAAGTGTATTCACAATAATCCTTGACCTTCTCATCACATGCTCCATGTGCTAGTCACCACAATGCACCATGCCCACTGTCATCACAATAATCTATAAAACTTGTCAGACCAATGTTCCATGCCCCTGTCATGAAAATGCTCCATGCCCTTGTCATCACAATGCTCCATGACCCCTGTCATCACAATGCTCCGTGACTCCAGTCATCACAATGATTCATAACGTTTGTCATCAAAAATGTCAATACCCGCGTCATCACAAGGTTCTCTGACCTTTGTAACCACAATGCTCCATGAACTTTTCATCACAATGCACCGTGACCCTTGTCATCACAATGCTCCATGTCTTTGTCAGAACAATGCTCCATGACTCTTGTCATCACAATATGTCACACGATTTCCATCATAACGTTCCATAACCTTGTCATTGCAATGCTCCATAAACCTTGTAATCACAATGCTCCATGCACTTCTCATCAAAATGCTCTCTCACCAGAGATATCACAATGTTCCATCACTAGTCATCACAATACTCCCTCACCCCTGTAAACACAATGTGCCATGACTCCTGTCATCACAGTGCTTCATTACTTTATCATCACAATGTTCCATGACCCTTGACATCACAATATTCCATAACCCCTGTATTCCAAATGCTCCATGACCATATTCATCCCAAAGCTCCATGACCCCTGACATCACAATGTTCTATAACCCCATTCATCAAAATATTCCATTACACTTTTCATCAAATTGCTGCATGACCCTGTCATCAAAATGCTACCTGCCCTACTCATCACAATGCACCACACGCTTGTCTTCAAAATGCTCCATGACTTTTGTCATCACAAAGCTCCATGACACTTTGCATCACAGTGCTCCATGTCATTGTCATCACAATGCTCCATGAACCCTCTCATCACATTGCTCCATGCCCTTGTCATCACAAAGATCCATGACACTTTTCATCACAATGCTCGATGCCCTTCTAATCACAATGCTCCTTGCCCTTGTCATTACAATCCTCCATTACCCATGTATCACAGTGTTCAGTGCCTTTGTCATCACAATGCTCCATGCCCACTCTCATCACAATAATCCATGAAATATTTCAGACCAATGCTCCATGCACTTCTCATCACATTGCTCCATTACACCTGTCGTAACAATGCTCCATGAACCCTGCCTTCACAATGTTCCACGGCCTTTTCATCACAAGGCTCCATGACACTTGTCATCACAATGCTCCAAGACCCCTTTAATCACAATGCTCCATGAGTTTGTCATCACAAAGCTCTATGACGCATGTAAACAGAATGTTCCATGGCCTTCTCATCAGAATATTCCATGCCTCTTTTCATCTCAATGCACCATAAACCCTGTCATCACAGTGCAACATGCCCATCATCATAATGCTTCAGTCTATTGTCATCACAATGACATCAAAATGCTCCAAGACCTCTGTCATCACAGTGCTCCAAAACCTTGTGATCACAATGTTCCATAACACTTATCATCCCAACACCACATGACGCTCATCATCACAATTATCCATGGCCTTCTCATCACAATGCTCCATGACTTTTGTCATCACAATGCTCAATACACTTGTCATCACAATGCTCCCTGACCGTTGTCATCAGTATGCTCCTTGAACCCTGTCATGACAAGGCTCCATGCCTTTTTCATCACAATGATCCATGAAGTTTTCATGATAATGCTCCAAGATCCCTGTAATCAAAATGCTCCATGACCTTGTCATCACAAAGCTCCATGATGCATGTCATCAGAATGCGCCATGGCTTTCTAATCACAATGCTCCATGCCCTTGTCATCACAATGCTCTAAGACCCCTGTAATCACAATGCTCGATGCACCTTTTCATCAGAATTATCCATGAGACTGGTCATCACAAGTCTCCACGGTCTTCTCATCACAATGCTCCAGGACATTGTCATCAAAATGCTCCATTTCCTTGTCATCACAATGCTCCATGACCCCTGTCATCACAATACTCCATGAACATTTTCAGCCCAGTCTTCCATGACCTTCTCATCACAATTCTCCATGACCAATATCATCACAATACTCCATGAATATTTTCAGCCCAGTCTTCCATGACCTTCTCATCACAATTCTCCATGACCAATATCATCACAATGCTCCATGATCACTGTCATGAAAACACTCCATGACACCTGACAACACAATGATCCATGACTCTTGTCATCACAATTCTCCATTCCCTAGTCATCACAATGGTCCATGACACCTGTCATCACAATGCTCCATGCCTTTGTCAGCAAAATTCTAAATGACATTGTCTTTACAATGCTCTATGTGATTGTCATCACAACACTGCATTTCCATTGTCATCACAATCCTCCATGAATCTTGGGATCACATTGGTTCATGCACTTGTCATCACAATGCTCCCTGGCCTTCTCATCACAATGCACAATGCCCTTGTCATCAAAATGCTCCATGATTTTGTCATAACAAATTTCCATGACCCTTGACATCACAATGCTCCATGTCATTGTCATCACAATGCTCCATAAACGCTCTCATCACATTGCTCCAAGCCCTTGTCGTCACAAAGCTCCATGACGCATGCCATCAGAATGCTCCATGGCCTTCTCATCACAATGCTCCTTGCCCTTACCATCACAATTCTCCATTATCCCTGTCATCACAATGTTTCATGAACCCTGACATCACGATGTTCCATGGTCTTGTCATCACAAGGCTCCATGACCCTTCTCATCACAATGCTCCAAGACCTCTATAATCACAATACTCCATGCCCCTTTTCATCTCAATAATCCATGAACACTCTCATCACAGTGCACCATGCCCATCATCATAATGCTTCATGCTATTGTCATCACAATGAAATCAAAATGCTCCATGACCTTGGCCATAACCATGATCCAAACCCTTGTGATCACAATATTCCATAACACGTGTCATCACAATGCCCCATGACGCCAGTCATCACAATTATCTATGGTCTTCTCATCACAATGCTCCATGACACATGTCATCACAATGCGCCATGTGCTTGTCTTCACAGTGCTCCACATACTTGTCATCACAATGCTCCATAAACCTTGTCATCGCAATGCTCCATGCACTTCTCATCAAAATGCTCTCTCACCAATGATATCACAATGTTACATCACTATTCATCACAATACTCCCTCACCCATGTCATCACAATATTCCATGACTCCTGTCATCACAATGCTACATGCAGTTATCATCACAATGTTCGTGACCCCTGACATCACAATGTTCCATAACACCTGTCATCAAAATGCGCCATGACCCTTTTCATCAAAATGCTCCATGACCCCTGACATCACAATGTTCCATCACCCCTGTCATCAAAATGTTCCATGACCCTTTTCATAAAATTGCTCCATGACCCTCTCATCACAATTATCCCTGACCTTCTCATCACAATGCACAACGCATTTGTCATCAAAATGTTCCATGACATTTGTCATCACAAAGATCCATGATGCTTGGCATCACAGTGCTCCATGTCATTGTCATTACAATGCTCCATGAACGCTCTCATCACATTGCCCCATGCCCTTGTCATCAAAACGCTCCATGACGCATGTCATCAGAATGCCCCATGGCCTTCTCATCACAATGCTCCATGCCCCTTTTCATCTCAACGATCCATGAACCCTGTCATCACAATGCACCATGCCCATCATCATAATGCTTCATGCTTTTTTCATCACAATGAAATCAAAATGCTTCATGAGCTCTGTCATAACAATGCTCCAAACCCTTGTGATCACAGTATTCCATAACACTTGTCCTCACAATGCCCCATGACGCTCGTCATCACAATTATCCATGGTCTTCTCATCACAATGCTTCATGACCTTTGTCATCATAATGCTCAATATAGTTGTCATCAAAATGCTCCTTGACGCTTGTTGTCTGTATGCTCCTTGAACCCTGTTATGACAAGGCTCCATGCATTTTTCATCACAATGATCCATGCCCTTTTCATCACAATGCTCCAAGACCCCTGTAATCAAAATGCTCCATGCACTTTTCATCACAAAGCTCCAAGATACATGTCATCAGAATGCTCCATGGCCTTCTCCTCACAATGCTCCATGACCATGTCATCACAATGCTCCAAGACCCCTGTAATCACAATGCTCCATGCCCCTTTTCATCAGAATTCTCTATGAGACTGGTCATTTCAAGTCTCCAAGGTCTTCTCATCAGAATTCTCCAGTACCTTGTCATCACCATGCTCCATTTCCTTGTCATCACAATGCTCCATGTCCCCTGTCATCACAATGCTCCGTGACTCCAGTCATCAAAATGCTTCATAACGTTTCTCATCAAAATGGTCCATGCCCACGTCATCACAAGGCTCTTTTACTTTTCTAACCACAATGTTCCATGAATTTTTCATCACAATGCTCCGTGACACTTGTCATCACAATGCTCCATGCCTTTGTCAGAAAAATGATCCATGATCCTTGTCATCACAATGTGCCACACGCTTTTCATCACAACGGTCCACAAATTGGTCATTGCAATGCTCCATAAACCTTGTAATCACAATGCTCCATGCCCTTCTCATCACAATGCTCCATTACACCTGTCATAACAATGCTCAGTGACCCCTGCCATCACAATGTTCCACGGCCTTGTCATCACAAGGCTCCAAGACACTTGTCATCACAATGCTCCAAGACCCCTGTAATCACATTGCTCCATGCCCTTATCATCACAAAATCCATGACACATGTCATCAGAATGTTCCATGGCCTTCTCATCACAATGTTCCATGCACTTGTTATCACAATGCTCCCAGACCCCTGTAATCACAATTCTCCATTTCTATTTTCATCTCAATGCTCGATGAACCCTGTCATCACAATGCTCCATGACCCCTGTCATCACAATACTCCATGAACATTTTCAGCCCAATGCTCCATGACACTTATCATCACAATGATCCATGCCCTTGTCATCCCAATACTCCCTGACCTCAGTATTCACAATGCTCCGTGACGCTTGTTATCACAGTGCTCCATGACACCTGTCATCACGATGCTCCATGCCTTTGTCAAAAAAATGCTACATGACCTTGTCATTACAATGCTCTATTCGCTTGTCATCACAATACTCCATTACCATTCTCATCACAATCCTCCATGAAATTTGGGATCACATTGCTTCATGTCCTTGTCATCACAATGCTCCATGCACCTTGAAATCAAAATGATCCATGACCTCTGTCATCACAATGCTCCAAACCCTTGTGATCACAATGTTCCATAACACTTGTCATCACAACGCTCCATGATGCCTGTCATCACAATACTCCATGCCCTTTTCATCACAATGCTCCATGACATTTGTCATCAAAATTCTCAATACAATTGTCATCACAATGCTCCCTGACAATTGTCGTAAGAGTGCTCCATGAAGCCTGTCATGAAAAGTCTCAATGCCGTTTTCATCACAATGCCACATGCCATTTTCATCATAGTGCTCCATGCCATTGTCATCAAAATACTCCACAAGCTTGTCATCAGAATGCTCCATGATCCTTTTCATCACAATTCTCCATGCACTTGTCAGCACAATGCTCCCTGACCCTTGTCATCACAATGTTCCAAGCCTTTGTCATCACAATGCTCCATTACCTTTGTCATCAGAATCCTCCATGACACTTGGCATCACAATGCTCCATGCCATTGTCATCACAATGGGCCATTACATATGTCATCACAATGCTCTCTAACACCTGTCTTCACAATACTGCATGACCTGGTCATCACAATGCTCCATGCCCTTGTCATCACAATGCTTCATGACCCCTGTCATCACAATGCTCCTTGACTCCAGTCATCACAATGCTTCATGTCCTATGTCATCACAATGGTACATGCCCTTGTCATCAACAGTCTCTGACTGTTTAACCACAATGCTCCATGAACTTTTCATCACAATGCTCTTTGACCCTTTTCATCACAATGCTCTATGCGTTTCTCAGCACAGTGTTCCATGACCCTTTTCATCACAATGCTCCATGCGCTTGTCAGCACAATGCTCCATGACACATGTCATCACAATGTGCCATCTGCTTGTCAACACAGTGCTCAACAATCTTGTCATCACAATGCTCCATAAAACTTGTCATCACAAAGTTCCATGCACGTCTCATAAAAATGCTCTCTCAACACTGATATCACAATGATACATCACTGTTCATCACAATACTCCCTCACCCCTGTCATCACAATGTTCCATGACTCCTGTCATCACAATGCTACATGCAATTTTTATCACAATGTTCGATGAGACCTGACATCACAATGTTCCATAACCCCTGTCATCAAAATGCTCCATGACCCTTTTCATCAAATTGATCCATGACCCCTGACATCACAATGTTCCATAACCCCTGTCATCAAAATGTTCCATGACACTTTTCATCAAATAGCTCCATGACCATGTCATCACAATGCTCCCTGCCCTTCTCATCACATTGCACAAAGCCCTTGTCATTAAAATGCTCCATGACGTTTGTCAACACAAAGATCCATGACTCTTGGCATCACAATGCTCCATGTCATTGTCATCACAATGCTCCATGAAAGCTCTCATCACATTGCTCCATGCCCGTGTCATCAGAAAGCTCCATGACGCATGTCATCAGAATGCTCCATCCCTTCTCCTCACAATGCTCCATGACCCCTGCCTTCACGATGTTCCGTGGACTTCTCATCACAAGGCTCCATGATTCTTCTCATCACAATGCTCCAAGAACACTGTAATCACAATGCTCCCTGCTCCTTTTCATCCCAAGGATCCATGAACACTCTCATCAAATTTCACCATGCCCATCATCATAATGCTTCATGATATTGTCATCACAATGAAATCAAAATGCCTCATGACCTCTGTCATAGCAATGCTCCAAACCCTTGTGATCACAATATTCCATAAATCTTGTCCTCACAATGCCCCATGACGCTCGTCATCACAATTATCCAATGTCTTCTCATCACAATGCTCCACGACCTTTGTCATCACAATGCTCAATACACTTGTCATCAAAATGCTCTCTGACACTTGTTGTCTGTATGCTCCTTGAACCCAGTCATGACAAGGCTCCATACCGTTTTCATCAAAATGATCCATTCCTTTTTCATCACAATGCTCCACGACCCTGTAATCACAATGCTCCATGCCCTTGTCATCACAAACTCCATGACGCATGTCATCAGAATGCTCCATGGCCTTCTCATCACAATGCTCCATTACACATGTCATTACAATGCTCCTTGACCACTGCCATCACGATGTTCCATGGTCTTGTCATAACCAGGCTCCATGACCCTTCTCATCACAATGCTCCAAGACCCCTGTAATCACAATGCTCCATGCCCCTCTTCATCAGTATGCTCCATGAGACTTGTCATCACAAGGATCCATGATTTTCTCATCACAATGCTCCAGGACCTTGTCATCACAATGCATCTTGCCCTTGTCATGAAAATTCTCAATGGCAATTCTCAACATAATGCTCAAAGCCCTAGTCATCACAATGCTCCATTATATTTGTCAATACAATCCTCCATTACATTTGGCATCACACTGCTCCCTGCCATTGTCATTGTAATGGACCATGACATATGTCATCACAGTGCTCAATGACACCTGTCTTCACAATACTCCATGACCTTCTCATCACAATGCTCCATGCCCTTGTCATCACAATGCACCATGCCCACTGTCATCACAATAATCTATGAAACTTTTCAGACCAATGTTTCATGACACTGTCATCACAATGCTCCATGTCCTACTCATCACAATGCTCCATGACCCCTGTCATCACAATGCTCCGTGACTCCATTCATCACAATGCTACATAACGTTTGTCATCACAGTGGTCCATGCCCGCGTCATCACAAGGCTCTGTGACCTTTGTAACCACAATGCTCCATGAACTTTTCATCACAATGCCCCATGACCATTGTCATCACAGTGCTCCATGCCTTTGGCAGAAAAATATTCCATGACCCTTGTCATCACAAAGTGCCACGCACTTTTCCTCACAACGGTCCACAAACTTTTCATTGCAATGCTCCATAAACCTTGTAATCGCAATGCTCCATGCATTTCTCATCAACATGCTCTCTCACCAGAGATATCACAATGTTTCATCACTAGTCGTCACAATACTCCCTCACCCCTGTAATCACAATATTCCATGACCCCTGTCATCACAATTCTACATCCCCTAATAATCACAATGTTCCATGACCCCTGACGTCACAATGTTCCATAACACCTGTCATCAAAATGCTCCATGATCCTTTTATTCCCAAAGCTCCATGACACCTGACATCACAATGTTCTATAACCCGTGTCATCGAAATGTTCAATTACAATTTTCATCAAATTCCTGCATAACCTTGTCACCAAAATACTCCCTGCCCTTCTCATCACAATGCACCACAACCTTGTCATCAAAATGCTCCATGACCTTTGTCATCACAGAGCTCCATGACCCTTGGCATAAAATGTTCCCTGTCATTGTCATCACAAAGCTCCATGACACTTGTCATCACAATGCTCAATGCCCTTCTCATCACAGTGCTCCATGACCTTGTCATTACAATTCTCCTTGACTCATGTATCACAGTATTCCGTGCCGTTGTCATCACAATGCTCCATGCCCACTCTCATCACAATAATCCATGAAATATTTCAGACCAATGCTCCATGTCCTTCTCATCACAATGCTCCATTAACCTTGTCATAAAAATGCTCCATGACCCCTGCCATCACAGTGTTCCAAGGCTTTGTCATTCACAAGGCTCCATGACACTTGTCATCACAATGCTCCAAGACCCATGTAATCAAAATTCTCCATGCCCTTGTAATCACAAAGATCCATGACGCATGTCATCAGAATGTTCCATGCACTTGTCATCACAATGCCCCTTGTCCTTGTCATCACAGTGCTCCAAGACACCTAATCACAATCCACCATATCCCTTTTCATCTCAATGCTCCATGAAACCTGTCATCACAATGCACCATGCCCATCATCATAATGCTTCAGGCTATTGTCATCACAATGAAGTCAAAATGCTCCATGACCTCTGTCATCACAATGATCCAAACCCTTTTGATCACTATGTTCCATAACACTTATCATCACAACACCCAGTGACGCACATCATCACAATTATCCATGGTCTTCTCATCACTATGCTCCATAACCCTTGTCATCACAATGCTCAATACATTTATCATCACAATGCTCCCTGACACTTGTCATCAGTATGCTCCTTGAACCCTGTCATGACAAGGCTCCATGCCCTTTTCATCACAATTCTTCAAGATCCATGTAATCACAGTGCTCCATGCACTTGTCATCACAAAGCTCCATGTCGCATGTCATCAGAATGCTCCATGGCCTTCTCCTCACAATGCTCCATGCCCCTTTTCATCAGAATGCTACAGGAGACTTGTCATCACAAGTCTCCGTGGTCTTCTATTCAAAGTGCTACATTTCCTTGTCATCACAATGTTCCATGACCCCTGTCATCACAATACTCCATGAACATTTTCAGCCCAATGCTCCATGACCTTCTCATCACAATGCTCCATTACTCTTGTCATCAAAATTTTCCATGTCCCCTGACCTCACAATGCTCCATAGCCCTTGTCATTACAGTGCTCCATGACTCTCTTCATCACAATTATCCATGGTCTTCTATCACAATGCTCCACGGTCTTGCCATCACAATGCTCCATTCCCTGGTCATCACAATTCTCCAAGTTCTTGGCATCACTATGTTCCATGACACTTCTCATCACAGTGTTACATGATTTGTCAGCACAATAATCCACAAACTAGTCATCAGAATGCTCCATGACCCTTGTCATCACAATTATCCATGCCCCTGTCATCACAAAGCTCCATGCCCTTGTCATCACAATGCTCCATGACACCTGTCATCACAGTACTCCATGAATATTTTCAGCCCAATTCTCCATGACATTCTCATCACAATGCTCCATGACCAATATCATCACAATGCTCCATGACCACTGTCATCACAACACTACATGACACCTGACAATACAGTGATCCGGGACTCTTGTCATCACAATGCCCAATTACCTAGTCATCACAATGCTCCAAGACCCCTGTCATCACAATACTCCATGAATATATTCAGCCCAAACTCCATGAACCTTGTCATCAAAATGATCCATGCCCTAGTCATCCCAATGCTCCATAAACTCTGTATTCACAATGCTCTGTGACCCTTGTCATGACAGTGCTCCATGACACCTGTCATCACAATGCTCCATGTCTTTGTCAGCCAAATGCTACATGACCTTGTCATTACAATGCTCTATGAGCTTGTCATCACAATACTCCATTACCATTGTCATCACAATCCTCCATGAACCTTGGGATCACATTGCTTCATTCCTTTGTCATCACAATGCTCCTTGCTCCTGGAAATCAAAATGATCCATGACCTCTGTCATCGCAATGCTCCAAACCCTTGTGATCACAATGTTCCATAACACTTGTCATCACAATGCTCCATGATGCCTGTCATTACTATACTCCATGCCCTTTTCATCACAATGTTCCATGACCTTTGTCATCACAATTCTCAATACACATGTCATCACAAGGCTCCCTCACCCTTGTCGTCAGAATGCTCCTTGAACCCTGTCACGAAAAGGCTCCATGCCATTTTCATCACAATGCCCAATGCCATTTTCATCACAATAATCCGTGCCATTGTCATCAAAATACTCCTCAAGCTTGTCATACAAATGTTCCATGACCCGTGTCATCACAGTTCTCCATGCACTTGCCAGCACAATGCTCGCTGACCCTTGTCATCACAATGCTCCAAGCCATTGTCATCACAATGCTCCATTACCTTTGTCATCAGAATCCTCCATGACACTTGGCATCACAATGCTCCATGCCATTGTCATCATAATGGGCCATTATATATGTCATCACAATGCTCCCTGACACCTGATTTCACAATACTGCATGACCTGGTCTTCACAATGCTCCATGACCTTGTCATCACAATGCACCATTCCAACTGTCATTTCAATAATCCATGAAACTAATTAGACCAATGTTCCATGCGCTTGTCATCACAATGCTCCATGACCGATGTCATAACAATGCTCCGTGAGTCCACTCATCACAATGCTTCATGACCTTTGTCATCACAATGGTCCATGCCCTAATCATCAACAGTCTCTGTGATCATTTTAACATCAATGCTCCATGAAATTTTCATCACAATGCTCTTTGACCCTTGCCATCACAATACTCTATGCCTTTCTCAGCACAATGCTCCATGACCGTTGTCATCACAATGCACCATGCGCTTGCCATCACAGTGCTCCACAATCTTGTCATCACAATGCTCCATTAACCTTGTCATCACAATGCTGCATGCACTTCTCATCAATATGCTCTCTCACCACTGATATCACAATGTTACATCACTATTCATTACAATACTCCCTCAACCCTGTCATCACAATGTTCCATGACTCCTGTCATCACAATGCTACATGCACTTATCATCACATTGTTCGATGACCTATGACATCACAATGTTCCATAACCCCTGTCATCAAAATGCTCCATGATCCATTTCATCAAAATTCTCCATGTCCCCTGACATCACAGTGCTGCATAGCCCATGTCATTACAGTGCTCCATGACGCCCGTCATCACAAATATCCATGGTCTTCTCATCACAATGCTCCACGGTCTTGCCATCACAATGCTCCATGCCCTGGTCATCACAATTCTCAATGTCCCTTGTCGTCACAATTCTCCACGTCCTTGTCCTCACAGTGCTCCATGACAGTCCTCATCACAATGTTACATGCTTTTGTCATCACAATTCTCCATGCACAATTCATCACAGTGCCCCATGACCCCTGTCATAGCAAGCTCCATGCCTGTGTCATCACAATGCTTCACGACCTTTTCATCAAAATTCTCAATGGCCGTTGTCATCACAATGCTCAATGACCCTTGTCATCACAATGCTCCAAGCCCTTGTCATCACAACGCTCCATTACCTTTGTCATCACAATCCTCCAAAATACTTGGCATCACAATGCTCCATGCCATTGTCATCACAATGAAACATGAAATATGTCATCACAATGCTCCCTGACAACTGTCTTGAAAATACTCCATGCACCTGTCATTACAATGCTCCATGCCCTTGTCATCACAATGCTTCATGACCCCAGTTCTCACCATGCTCCGTGACTCCAGTCAAATCAAGGCTTCATGACCTGTGTCATCACAATTATCCATGCCCTCAACATCAAAAGGCTCTGTGAACTTTGTCACCACAATGCTCCATGAACTTTTCATCACAATGCTCCGTGACAACTGTTATCACAATGCTCCGTCCCTTTGTCAACTCAATGCTCCATGACCCTTGTGATCACAATGTTCCATGCACTTGTCAGCGCAGTGCTCCATGACCCATGTCATCACAATGCACCATAAACCTTCTCATCACAATGCTCTTTGCACGTCTTAACAAAATGCTCTCTCACCACTGATATCATAATGTTCCCTCATTTTCATCACAATACCCCCACTCCCCTGTCATCACAATGGTCCATAACCCCTGTCATGAAAATGTTATATGACCCCTGACATCACAATGTTCCATAACCCCTGTCATCAAAATGTTCCATTACCCTTTTCAACAAATTGCTCCATGACCCTGTCATCACAATGCTCCCTGCCCTTCTCATCACAATGCACAAAGCCCGTGTCATCAAAATGCTCCATGACTTTCTCATCACAAAGAGCCATGACCCTTGGCATCACAATTCTCCATGTCATTTTCATCACAATGCTCCATAATCACTCTCATCACACTGCTCCATGCCCTTGTCGTCACAAAGCTCCATGACGCATGTCATCAGAATGCTCCATGGCCTTCTCATCAGAGTGCTCCATGCCCTTGCAATCACAATGCTCCATTACACCTGTCATCACAATGCTCCAACACTCCTGTAATCACAATGCTCCATGCCCCTTTTCATCTCAATGCTCCATGAACCCTGTCATCACTATTCACCATGCCCACCATCATAATGTTTCATGCTATTGTCATCACAATGAAATCATAATGCTCCATGACTTCTGTCATCACAATACTCCAAATGCTTGTGATCAAAATGTTCCATAACACTTATCATCACAACGCCCCATGACGCTCGTCATCACAATTATCCATGGTCTTCTCATCACAATGCTCCATGACATTTGTCACCACAATTCTCAATACCCTTGTCATCACAATGCTCCCTGACACTTGTCGTCAGTATGCTCCTTGAACCCTGTGATGACAAGGCTCCATGGCATTCTCATCCCAATGCTCAATGCCCTTGTCCTCACAGTGCTCCACAACCCCTGTAATCACCATGCTCCATGCCCCTTTTCATCACAATGTTCCATGAGACCTATCAAAAAAAGGCTCCATGGTCTTCTCATCACAGTGCTCCAGTTCCTTGTCATCATAATGCTCCATGACCCCTGTCATAACAATAATCCATGAACATTGTCAGCCCAATGCTCCATGACCTTCTCATCACAATGCTCCATGTCCCCTGTCATCACAACGCTCCATTTCCCTTGTCATCACAATTCTCCATGAACATTTTCATCCCAATGCTCCATGACATTTGTCATCACAATGATCCATGCCCTTGTCATCCAAAAGTTCCATGACCCCTGTATTCACAATGTTCCATGACGCTTGTCATCACAGTGCTCCATGACACCTGTCATCACAATGCTCCATGCCTTTGTCAGCAAAATGCTACATGATCTTGTCATTACAATGCTCTATGCACTTGTCATCACAATACTCCATTACCATTGTCATCACAATCCTCCGTGAATCTTGGGATCACATTGTTTCATGCCCTTGTCATCACAGTGCTCCATGCTCCTTGAAATCAAAATGATCCATGACTTCTGTCATCACACTGCTCAAACACTTGTGGTCACAGTGTTCCATAACACTTGTCATCACAACGCTCCATGATGCCTCTCATCACAATACTCCATGCCCTTTTCATCACAATGCACCATGACCTTTTTTCATCACAATGCACCCTGACACTTGTCGTCAGAATGCTCCTTGAACCCTGTCACGAAAAGGCTCCATGCATTTTTCATCACAATGTCCCATGCATTTTTCATCACAATGCTCCTTGCCATTGTAATCAAAATACTACACAAGCTTGTCATCACAATGCTCCATGACCCTTGTCATCACAATTCTCCATGCCCTTGTCAGCACAATGCTCCCTGAAACTTTTCATCACAATGCTCCAAGCCATTGTCATCACAATGCTCCATTACCTTTGTCATCAGAATCCTCCATGACACTTGGCATCACAATGCTCCATGCCATTGTCATCACAATGGGCCATTACATATGTCATCACAATGCTCCCTGACACCAGTCTTCACAATACTGCATGACTTGGTCTTCACAATGCTCCATGCCCTTGTCATCACAATGCGCCATTCCAACTATCATTGCAATAATCTATTAAACTTATTAGACTAAAGCTCCATGCCCTTGTCATCACAATGCTCCATGCACTTGTTATCACAATACTTCATGACCCAAGTCATCACAATGCTCCGTGAGTCCAGTCATCACAATGCTTCATGACCTTTGTCATCACAGTGGTCCATGCCCTCGTCATCAACAGTCTCTGTGACATTTTTAACCTCAATGCTCCATGAAATTTTCATCACAATGCTCTTTGACCCTTGTCATCACAATACTCTATGCCTTTCTCAGCACAATGCTCCATGACCATTGTCATCACAATGCCCCATGCGCTTGTCAGCACAATGCTCCATGACACGTCATCACAATGCACCATGCGCTTGTCATCACAGTGCTCCACAATCTTGTCATCACAATGCTCCATTAACCTTGTCATCACAATCCTGCATGCACTCCTCATCAATATGCTCTCTCACCACTGATATCACAATGTTACATCACTATTCATTACAATACTCCCTCACCCCTGTCATCACAATGTTCCATGACTCCTGTCATCGCAATGCTACATGCACTGATCATCACAATGTTCGATGACCTATGACATCACAATGTTCCATAACCCCTGTCATCAAAATGCTCCAAGATCCTTTTCATCAAAATGCTCCATGTCCCCTGAAATCACAATGCTCCATAGCCCTTGTCATTACAGTGCTCCATGACGCTCGTCATCACAGTTATTCATGGTCTTCTAATCACAATGCTCCATGGTCTTGCCATCACAATGCTCCATGACCTGATGATCACAATGCTCCCTGTCCCTTTTCATCACAATTCTCCACGTCCTTGTCATCACAATGCTCCATGACAGTCCTCATCACAATGTTACATGCATTTGTCATCACAATTCTCCACGCAAATTTCATCGCAATGCCCCATGACCACTGTCATAGCAAGTTCCATGCCTGTGTCATCAGAATGCTTCTCGAACATTTCATCAAAATTCTCAATGGCCGTTGTCATCACAATGCTCCATGAGCCTTGTCATCACAATGCTCCAAGCCCTTGTCATCACAATGTTCCATTACTTTTGTCATCACAATCCTCCAAAACATTTGGCATCACAATGCTCTATGCAATTGTCATCACAATGGAACATGAAATATGTCATCACAATGCTCCCTGACACCTGTCTTCACAATACTCCATGACCTTGTCATCACAATGTGCCATGCCCACTGTCAACACAATTATCCATGAAACTTGTCAGACCAATGCTCCATGTCCCTGTCATCACAGAGCTCCATGCACTTGTCATCACAATGCTCCATGACCCCAGTTCTCACAATGCTCAATGACTCCAGTCATCTCAAGGCTTCATGACCTCTGTCATCACAATGATCCATGCCCTCATCATCACAAGGCTCTGTGAACTTTGTCACCACAATGCTCCATGAACTTTTCATCACAATGCTCCGTGACACTTGTAATCACAATGCTCCGTCCCTTTGTCAAATCAATGCTCCATGACCCTTGTCATCACAATGTTCCATGTGCTTGTCAGCGCAGTGCTCCATGACCCATGTGATCACAATGCTCCATAAACCTTGTCATCACAATGCTCCTTGCACGTCTTATCAAAATGCTCTCTCACCACTGATATCAAAATGTTCCCTCACTAGTCATCACAATACACCCACTCCACTGTCATCACAATGGTCCTTAACCCCTGTCATAAACATGTTCCAAGACCCCTGACATCACAATGTTCCATAACCACTGTCATCAAAATGTTCCATGACCCTTTTCATCAAATTGCTCCATGACCCTGTCATCACAATGCTCCCTGCCCTTCTCATCGCAATGCACAACGCCCTTGTCATCAAAATGCTCTATGACTTTGTCATCACAAAGAACCATGACCCTTGGCATCACAATGCTCCATGTCATTGTCATCACAATGCTCCATAATCACACTCATCACACTGCTCCATGCCCTTGTCGTCACAAAGCTCCATGACATATGTCATCAGAATGCTCCATGGCCTTCTCATCAGAGTGCTCCATGCCCTTGCCATCACAATGCTCCATTACACCTGTCATCACAATGCTCCAAGGCCACTGTAATCACAATGCTCCATGCCCCTTTTCATCTCAATGCTCCATGAACCCTCTCATCACAATGCACCATGCCCACCATCATAATGCTTCATGCTATTGTCATCACAATGAAATCATAATGCTCCATGACCTCTGTCATCACAATGCTCCAAATCCTTGTGATCAAAATGTTCCATAACACTTATCATCACAATGCCCCATGACGCTCGTCATCACAATTATCCATGGTCTTCTCATCACAATGCTCCATGACTTTTGTCACCACAATGCTCAATACCCTTGTCATCACAGTGCTCCCTGACACTTGTCGTCAGTATGCTCCTTGAACCCTGTGATGACAAGGCTCCATGGCATTCTCATCCCAATGCTCCATGCCCTTGTCATCACAGTGCTCCACAACCCCTGTAATCACAATGCTCCATGCCCCTTTTCATCAGAATGTTCCATGAGACATATCATCAAAAGGCTCCATGGTCTTCTCATCATAATGCTCCATTACCTTGTCATCACAATGCTCCATGACACCTGTTATCACAATACTCCATGAACATTTTCAGCCAAATGCTCCATGAGCTTCTCATCACAGTGCTCCATGACCCCTGTCATTACAATGCTCCGTGACCCCTCTCTTCACAACGCTCCATGTCCCTTGTCATCAGAATACTCCATGAACATTTTCATCCCAGTGCTCCATGAGCTTTGTCATCACAATGATCCATGCACTTTTCATCCCAATGCTCCATGATCCCTGTATTCACAATGCTCCGTGACGCTTGTCATCACAGTGCTCTGTGACACCTGTCATCACAATGCTCCATGCCTTTGTCAGCAAAATGCTACATGACCTTGTCATTACAATTCTCTATGCACTTGTCATCAAAATACTCCACAAGATTGTCATCACAATGCTCCATACACTTGCCAGCACAATGCTCCCTTTCCCTTTGTCATCACAAACCTCCAAGGCATTGTCATCACAACGCTCCATTACTTTGTCATCAGAATCCTCCATGACACTTTGCATCACAATGCTCCATGCCATTGTCATCACAATGGGCCATTACATATGTCATCACAATGCTCCCTGACACCTGTCTTCACAATACTGCATGACCTGGTCATCACAATGCTCCATGCCCTTTTCATCACAATGCACCAATCCAACTGTCATTACAATAATACATTAAACTTATTAGACCAATGCTCCATGCCTTTGTCTTCACAATGCTCCATGCCCTTTTTATCACAATGCTCCATTACCCCTGTCATCACAACGCTCCGTGACTCCAGTTATCACAATGCTTCATGACCTTTGTCATCACAATGGTCCATGCCCTCGTCATCAACAGTCTCTGTGACCTTTTTAACCACAATGCTCCATGATATTTCATCACAATGCTCTTTGACCATTGTCATCACAATGCTCTATGCCTTTCTCAGCACAATGCTCCATGACAGTTGTCATCACAATGCTCCTTGCGCTTGTCAGCACAATTCTCCATGACACATGTCACCACAATACAACATGCACTTGTCATCAGAGTGCTCCACAATCTTGTCATCACAATGCTCCATAAACCTTGTGATTAAAATGCTCCATACACTTCTCATCACAATGCTCCACGCCCTTGTCATCAACATGCTCCATGACCCACGTTATCACAATGCTCATGTCCATTGTCATCACAATTCTCCAAGTCCTTGTCATCACAATGCTCCATGACAGTTCTCATCACAATGTTACATACTCTTGTCATCACAATTCTCCATGCACTTGTCATCGCAATGCCCCATGAACCCTGTCATAGGAAGCTCCATGCCTTTGTCATCACAATACTTCACGAAATTTTTATCAAAATTCTCAATGGCCGTTGTCATCACAATGCTCCATGCCTTTGTCATCACAATGCTCCATGACCCTTATCATCACAATGCTCCAAACTCTTGTCATCACAATGCTCCCTTACCTTTGTCATCACAATCCTCCATAACATTTGGCATCACAATGCTCCATGCCATTGTCATCACAATGGACCATAAAATATGTTATCACAATGCTCCCTGACACATCTTCACAATACTCCATGACGTTGTCATCACAATGCTCCATGCCCTTTTTATCACAGTGTGCCGTGCCAACTGTCAACACAATTATCCATGAAACTTGTCAGACCAATGCTCTATGCCACTCTCATCACCATGCTCCATGCCCTTTTCTTCACAATGCTCCATGACCCCAGTCATCACAATGCTCCATGACTCCAGTCATCACAAGGCTTCATGACTTGTGTCATCACAATTGTCCATGCCCTCATCATCACTAGGTTCTGTGAACTTTGTCACCACAATTCTCCATGAACTTTTCATCACAATGCTCCGTGACACTTGTCATCACAATGCTCCGTCCCTTTGTCAACTCAATGCGCCTTGACACTTGTCATCACAATGTTACATGCGCTTGTCAGCGCAGTGCTCCCTGACCCATGCCATCACAATGTGCCATTCGCTTGACATCACAATGCTCCACAACATTGTCATCAACATGCTCCATAAATCTTGTCATCACAATGCTCCATGCACTTCTTATCAAAATGCTCTCTCACCACTGATATCAAAATGTTCCCTTACTAGTCATCACAATACACCCACTCCCCTATCATCACAGTGTTCCATAAACCATGTCATGAAAATGTTCCATGACCCCTGATATCACAATGTTCCATAACCCCTGTCATCGCAATGTTCCATGACATTTTTCATCAAATTTCTCCATGACCCTGTCATCACAATGCTCCCTTCCCTTCACAACAGAATGCACCACAGCCTTGTCATCAAAATGCTCCCTGACATTTGTCATCAAAAAGCTCCATGACACTTTGAATCACAATGCCCTATGCCATTGTCATCATAATGTTCCATGAACCCGCTCATCACATTGTTACATGCCCTTGTCATTACAGGCTCCATGATGCTTTTCATCACTATGCTCGATGCCATTCTTCTCACAATGCTCCATGGGCTTCTCATTTCAATCCTCCACGACCCAAGTATCACAGTGTTCCGTGCCCTTGTCATCAAAATGCTCCTTTCCCCCTCTCATCACAATAATCCATGAAATATTTCACACCAATGCTCCATGCCCTTGCCATCACAATGCTCCATTACCCCTGTCATAACAATGCTCCATGACCCCTGCCATCACAATGTTCCAAAGCTTTGTCATCACAAGGCTCCATGACCCTTGTCATCACAATGCTCCAAGACCCCTGTAAGCACAATGCTCCATGCCCTTGTCATCACAAAGCTTCATGACGCATGTCATCAGAATGCTCCATGGCCTTCTCATTCAAGATGCTCCATGCCCTTGTCATCAAAATGCTCCCTGACACTTGTATCACAATGCTCCATGCCCCTTTTCATCTCAATGCTCCATGAACCCTGTCATCACAATGCACCATGCCCAACATCATAATGCTTCATGCTATTGTCATCACAATGAAATCAAAATGCTCCATGACCTCTGTCATCACAATGCTCCAAATCCTTGTGATCAAAATGTTCCATAACACTTATCATCACAAAGCCCCATGACGCTCGTCATCACAATTATCCATGGTCTTCTCATCACAATGCTCCATGAACTTTGTCATCACAGTGCTCAATACCCTTGTCATCACAATGCTCCCTGACACTTGAAGTCAGTATCCTCCATGAACCCTGTCATGATAAGGCTCCAAGCCTTTTTCATCACAATGTTCCATGCCCTTTTCCTCACAGTTCTCCAAGCCCCCTGTAATCACAATGCTCCATGCCCTTGTCATCACAAAGCTCCGTGATGCATGTCATCAGAACGCTCCCTGGCCTTCTCATCCCATGCTCCATGCCCTTGTCATCACAATGCTCCACGACCCCTGTAATCACAGTGCTCTATGCCCCTTTTCATCAGAATGCTCCATGAGACTTGTCATCACAAGGCTCCATGGTCTTCTCATCACAATGCTCCAGTACCTTGTCATCACAGTGCTCCATGACACCTGTCATCACAATACTCCATGAACATTTTCAGCCCAATGCTACATGACCTTCTCATCACAATGCTCCATGACCATTCTCATCACAACGCTCCATGAACCCTGACAACACGATGATCCGGGACTCTTGTCATCAAAATGCTCCATGCCCTTGTCTTCCCACTGCTCCATGATACCTTTAATCGCAATGCTCCGTGATGCTTGTCATCACAGTGTTCCATGAACATTGTCATCACAATGCTCCATGCCTTTGTCAGCAAAATGCTACATACTCTTGTCATCACAATCCTCCATGACCCTTGGGATCACATTGCTTCATGTCCTTGTCATGTCTCTCTTGTCTTTCTGATTTTTACAGATTTTCGGATGTTCCTTCTGACCGCTGGGTAGTGACAATTCTTTGTAGTGTGGATTTGCATTGCACGTTTGCTTGATTGGCCAAAAAGGGTGTATGCGTTTTCTCCTAAATATATTCAGGAGAAAAGCCATACGCCGTTTTTGGCCAAGTGCATCACTGTCGAAGTTGTGATGCTTTTCCTGTGCTTTAAATGCGATTCCAATTTACCACATGAAATATGTTTTGTGCAATTCTGCCTCATTTTAAAGTCCACTTCGTTGCCTTCTCTCAACAGATTTTTGGATGAGAGTAGTCCATTATAACTCTGCAGGTTTGTGAATTGCTGTGCCCCTGAGCTCCAAATTTCAAATCCCATTTTTGGGAGCTGACCGCAAATCCACAATTTTGCTTCAGGACCTATACTGGTTCCAGGGGTGGCTATACTGTTCCCTACGGGTGGCTGAGGCTTTGGTTAATTCTTCTTCCTGACGGGAATTTAGAGTGACATGTGCCCGTCCAAATGCCTACATCTACTCTCTGATTGGTTCTCCCTCTTCCCTTTCATCCTCTGCACAATTAGCAAACTGTGCGAACCAGGAGGTTATAGGGGGTAACTCTCCTAAGTTGGGAGATTGATAGTAAGGCAGTTGGAATGCCAACCTGGAGCACAAGGAGAGGAAAACTTAGGAGACTTTTAGAAACCTTTCGCCATCACAGTGTGTCCATTCTCTAGGTTTCCCATACATGTTATAACTGTAGTGATATTCCCTTCTACATGGAGATTTGGGACTCATGGAATGGTGTCATGCACTACTACTTTAAAGGGTCTGCATTTTCTCTCCCAATATCACCAGTCCTCTCAGTCCCAAGTGTCCAGCCTTATGTCTCATCCAGTTGTCTTTGCAGATAGGGTCATTCCAGGTTTCATCAGAACACCTGGAGGAATTGTGTAAGAATTTTGCTGTTTTTTTGTTTTGTTTTTGAAATTCATTTTTATAATGGGGTTGAGCTGATTTTCACTGACGTGTTTATGCCGGTCTAGACACACTTGATTCCCTTACAGAGACATATCAATACATAGGTTTTAAGATTCTTACTAGTCAGATATATTCTTCTGTGGGTAATAGGGGTTTTGAGTCCTGTTCACTGAGGAACGTGTAGGTCTTGTCTCGACTGTATTTGGTTTATGGAATGTTACCTGTGCTAATATCAAACTCTGGTTTTATGCAACACCCCACCTCTCCTTTCCCTTTAAGCAGGCATAAGAGTGTTTCTAAATGTGAGACTCTGTTCTCTTTCTTAATTCAGTTCATGTGTTGTGATGTTGACATTCCCTCTGTAAGTGCTATCTTATGATAAGATTCATTTTTTCTGTGTGACTAATTTCACTTAGAATCATCATACCTAAATCCACTCATTATGCTGCTACTGGCCTTATGGCATTGATTTCACCTCTGAGTGATATTCCGTTGTACAAAATTACCACAAGTTGTTTATGCATTTCTCTTTTTCCTGGGATAATTTAGGTGTTCCGTAATTGAGGTTCTTGTATGCAGAGCAGCCCTAAACTTTTGGGTGCCTGTGTCTTGTCGATATTTAGTCTTCCCAAGTTATATGCCCATGAGTTGAAGTCCCCTTTGCTCGGGGGCTTTGTATTTTAGATGTTTTAGGAAACAGCATACACTTCTTCAGAGTGGCTCTTGGATATTTATACTCCACCCATCAGCGTGACTAGGCTCCCTGTTCTCCCTGGCCCCTCCTGCATTTCTGGTTTGTACACATTTTTTGGATGGCCTTTCTAAGCAGTGTATATTGAGACTTCTTTGTTGTGCGGATTTGCATTTCCCGCTTGCTTGGTTGGCCAAAAACTCTGTATGTGTTTTATTTTCCTGAAGATTTCATGAAAAAAACACATACACCCTTTTGCCCAACTGCATCATTTTAGAAATTCTGCTGCTTTTCATATGCTTTAAATGTGAGTACAACCTACCTTTTGAAATCTGTTTCCTGCCATTCTGCCTCTCATTCAGATCCTCTTCGTTGCCTTACCTGAATATATTTTTGGACGTTGGTTATCAATTATATCTTTGCAGGTCTTTGAATTGACTGCTCCTGTGCTCCATTTTGCAACTCGCTTTTTTTTGTGAGCTGGCCGCCAAACCATTGGATTGCTTCAGGCCCTATTCTGGTTCTGAGGAGGCAGGCTGAGCCTTTGGTTAATTCTTGTTCCTAATGGGAAATTAGAGTGGCATGTGCCTGTCCAAACAACTAAGACTTGTCTCTAAATTTTTCTCATCCTTCCGCTTCTTCCTCTGGACAAATTCCAAACTGTGTGCAAGAGGATGTTGACGGTGCTGATATCCCCAAGTGAGGAGATTGTTAGGATAGATGCTGGAGGGGTGAACCCGAGCACCAGGCGATGAGGAGATGAGGTGCCTTTTCCAAACTCTTTCCGATCAAACGGTGTACCGTCCTCTAGGTGTGGCAGGCATGTTTTAGCTGTAGGAAGGGTCCTGTGCATGTAAGGAGATCACCAGGGATTTTTCCAAATCAGTGCCTCCCTGACCCGAAACTGGGGAATTTTTAAGCTACGGCTACACGTGTGTACATTAAGGGCCTTGGGAAATAGGCAGAGCCCAAACTTTAGATGATTGAAATCTTCAGGGTCAGAAGCGCTCACCATCGGCCTTGCTTAGGTTACATTTTATCTGTCATTGATAGATGATGTCAATAAAAATATCGATTCTTTTTCAGATTATTTCCCCTTATAGGTTATTGCAAAATATTCAGTGTAGTTCCCTGTGCTATACACTAGTTCCTTGTTGATGATCTATTTTATACATAGTAGTGTGTACGTGTTAATCCCAAACTGTTAATTTATCCCTTCTCCTAACTTTCCCCTTTGGTAATAATAAATTATAAGATTTTATACATCTCAGAAATGGGGGAACTGAAAGAGATGTATCATTTTTAACGGAAAAGCATTCAAAACATGATTGAAGTTTCAGCCTAGAGTATTCGATGTACATCCATGGAAATAAATCACTTCATTTCTCTAATGTTGACCTGACAAATAAGACAGGCGTCTTCACTGAACTTGCTTATAGGAAAGTGATGGAATTATCAAATATAAGTCTTAGAAACATTTTATTTTACCCGAGCATTATACACTGCTCTATGTTAACTACAGTTTGGCTCACACATCTGTTCATTGAAGTTACGATGTTCTCAATTTCTGTTACTGATCCTCCAGAGTGGACCCCAACAGGAGTCCCCGTGCCCAGTGTCATTGGAGCCAATAGATCAAGACTGAGTTTGGTTCAGAAGCAAAGGAAACATTATTTTGAAAACAGAATGGAGAGGTGAGTTTGTGCACTCCCCCACGGGCTGTGGGCTGGGCTGCTGTGTACGGATCCCAGCAGCGTCAGTGGGAGGGAGGGGATGGAGCTCTCGAGGGCTGGGTTGGCTGCAGCTCAGGCTCTATGCCACGGAGTCTGCATGGGACCCCGCTAGCTGAGGTGTCGACCCATCCATTCTGTTCTAGGAAATCGGGTCTGAAGTGCCAGGTGTGGGACCTCCGCATGCGGATCCCTAGGAGCATGTGACATTAGACAAAGCACAAACGAAAAACAGGTAAGACTTTATTTTATTGCCCAGATTCTCTTTTTATCTCCCAGGATTTTTTAATGAACGTTGCCAGAGACAATCACCTCCTCTGTTTTTTGTTCTGTTCCACATTCTTGGGGTGTTGAGGGTGTAGACCCCTCTTCTGTAACTGCTTCATGCTATGGTGGGAGCCCTGATACCTGGGGGGAGGGGCAAAACGTCTCCCCACCAGCCTCCTGGTGAGGTGGATTGTCCCAAGGCCTCCTTCCTCACTTCTCGTCTGCCTGAGCACCAGCATTGGAAGTGTTATAGATTCTAATGACCTTTAAGGGTCCAGGAAAGAGATGTGCAGAGATGCTGAGGTTGCAGGCTTCACCCCACACCACATTTGTTCGGCGACCTTAGGAAAATGGTTTTTGCCATCCTAGATACTCTGACCTGTAATCTGCGCTTTCTTTAATTAGGTCCCTGTATTAATGTACAAACAGCACCATGTGTCAGAGCCCTGCCCGCACAACTCCCAGACAGTCCAGTGTCAGTGGTGATCCAGGACCATGACGTCCACTGAGTCAACGGCCTTTAGAAGTAACCAGCAGTCCAGCCGGTCATATTGGCCACCATCACCGTGTTGTCTGTAGGGTGTTCTATGGTGAAAGCGTGATATACCTTTCTCCCTCCAAGCTTATTAGCTCCCCTCTGGGTGCAGTAAGTCCTGCAAGCAGTAGTCTGTTCTTTCAGGGCACAGTCTTGTTGTTTTCTGAGAGAAACTCCAGGTCAAGTGATGGTCACACAAGTCACCTTGGGGGCCCGTTGCACCTGTTTGTCTCTCTGGAGGTTGGAGTTGGAGGGCCTCCTCAATCGAGGTCAGTGTGTCCACAGAGAGACCCCTGCAACTTCAGGGCATGATGGGTGGATAGGATCACCACGTGGGGTCCTTTTCACTTAGGAGCGAGCTGGCCTTGTTGGCTGCTGATTTTCAGCTTTTTAGATACCCCAGTATCCTGGCCTGATGATTCTGTGGCAAAGCCCTTGGTGACCATAGTTTATCATACCTGAAGGGCATTCTTGTGTTGCTCCATTTCAAGTGGTCCCAGTTTTTGCACTAAAGCTCCAAGGGCGATTAACCTTTGACCGGGTATGTAAAGGTCAAAGGGTTTAGCTAAATTAGGGTGTTCCTGGGCAAGGGTCTGAATTGACTGCTCTTTCCATTCTTGAGAGGCTGCTTCTGGATTCTACTCAAAAGGATCATCATCTTTTCGTGTCAGTGTTTCATATAGAGGCCCAGCTATTAGACTGTAGTTAAGGATCCAGATGCAGAAAACCTTGGTCTCCCAAGGAACCCCTAAGCTGTCTTCTAGTTTTAGAAGAGGTAAGGCTGCAAATGGCTTCTTCCCTATCCTGGGATGCGTTTCTCCGAATATCTGTGAGAATGAAGCCCAGGCATGTCACCTTAGCCTGGGATATTTGAGCCTTTCTCTTGGACACCTTCTATCCTTTCTTGGCTAGGTAGTTCAGAGGCGTCTTTAGTAGGCCTGGCAATCAGAATGTCATCTTCATATTGAAGGAGGGTTCCCTTTTACAGAGGTAGAACTTTTAGGTCTTTAGAGGACATTTCCCCAATGATGGTGTGGGGATTTTTGAACCATTGGGGCAGGACGGCCCAGCATTATTGCTTATGTTGCATGTTGTGTCCTGCCACTCACAAGCCAAAAATTCTTGTGACTCTGAGATGAATGGAATACAGAAGAAGGCATCTTTGTAGTCTAATACAGAATGCCATTGCCTGGTGGAAGGTAGAATGACCAGCAGGGTGTGGGAAATAGGAGCTACTGGATATATATCCTCGGTGGCTTCACTGACTGTCCTGATATACTTCACCAGGTCTCCAGCAGCCCATGGGGCTCTCGTGGTCAGGCCAATCCCAGGATATAGAGCTCACCTGGGCTGCACCGCCCACCACACAGCGCACCACACAGCCCACGGGGCTCTCGTTGTCAAGTCCCTCCAAGGGTATGGAGCTCACCTGTGCAGCTACCCAGCAGCCCATTGGGCTCTCATAGTCAGGCCCTTCCCATGATACGGAACTCCCCTGGGCAGGTACCCCAGCAGGGCTGGACACACAGGATCTGTGCACATAGCCCACCTTGCAGAGAACCCCCAGCTCACCTGTCACTCACAGCTGACACAGAACACCTCAGAGCAGGACTTGAACTAAAAAACAGCAGCCCTGACAGGTCTGTGACCCTGGCTATCACTCTGTGCAGCCTCTCTCTGCCTGGTCTTCCAGACACTTCCACTGCAGCCAGGGCACCAAGCCTCTGTCTCCACCCACCATCACTCCTCTCCCTGACTCCTGGGTTCTTCTCATTACGATAGTGTCTTCTTGAAGTTGCTTTCCACTCATGGACCAGATAAAATGGTAAGAAAACAAGCCTCAGCTGCAGCCTCTTGTCTATCCTAACTCTCAATAGCCCACACCTGTTCCTTGGGCGTGGCCCGGTTAGCAATGTTCATTTTCTGCAACTGTGAGCCCCTGAGGGATGAGGATTGGCTGATTTGGGCAGCCGTACACTGCCTTCCAGACCTCCCCAGGTGTTCCTGGGTTGAGGTCAATATAAACACCTCTCCAGTCAGCAAGAGCCCCTGTAGCTGTGCCTGACACCATATTCTCTGCCTGTCAGCAGTGTCGGGGCTGGGGTGGTGGGAGGGAGTGAGGGGCCGTGGCTTTTTGTGTGGCCCAGTGTGAGTGGGGCTCTGCTGGTCTTTCTGCAGGAGTTGCCAGGCTGCCATCTGCTAAAGAAGAGGATGTGTCACCCATACCTGCCGCTGGATATTCTCCCCAGGCAGAGGTGAGGAAGTAAAAAAGCAGTGGGGGCCTTGGCAGGAGGGGTATCTCAGGCAGGGAAATGGAAAACTTCCAGAAGAGCATCTGGGGCCAGGACCATCCTGGCTGGCCTGCAGGCACCAAATCACCCTGCCTGCTGTCACTAGTGTGGCTCCACAGCCCTTCCTCTAGGCTTGCAAGTGCTTGGACATATTCAGGTGTTTTACCTGGAAAGGGTGGGAAGACTTTAGCTGCAGCAGGACTGGGGCTCACCTCACATTTACTCACAGACGCTTCGACACAGTCCCCCAGCTTTTCAATGAGGATGCTCCTTGTGTGGGGGAGCGCTGCTGACTGCATGGGAGACGATTTCCCACCTCTGACCAACTTAAGAATTTTTTACCATGGGAGCAAGTGCCCTGATACGATTTTCCTCTGTATAAATGGTGGGTTCTGTTTTTCTTTTTTTCTTTTTTTCTTTTTGGTTCAAGGTAGATTTTATTTATTCCTCTTTTTTTTTTAAATTTGGTGATATAAACATGGAAATAATGCATTAATATAAAGACGTCTATGTGAAGGGAAAAACTTTTTTCTGTTTTATTTTATTAAATGTTATTTATTTATTTTTAATTTTTTTTAAAAAAATATTTATCAATTTTATACAGCAGGTGCTTATTGGATATCTATTTTATACATATAAGTGTGCACATGTGAATCCCAGTCTCCCAATTCATCCCACCCCCACCCTCACCTGGCGTTCCCCCCTTGGTGTCCATATGTTTGTTCTCTACATCTGTGTCTCTATCTCTGCCCTGCAAACTGGTTCATCTGTACCATTTTTCTAGGTTCCACATTTATGCCTTAATATACAATATTGGTTTTTCTCTTTCTGACTTACTTCACTCTGTATGACAGTCTCTCGATCCTTCAAGGTCTCTACAAATGACCCAATTTCATTCCTTTGTATGGCTGAGTAATACTCCATTGTATATATGTACCACATCTTTATCCATTCGTCTGTCTGTGGGCACTTAGGTTGCTTTCATTACCTGGCTATTGTAAATAGTGCTGCAATGAACATTGTGGTGAATGTTTCTTTTTGATTTATGGTTTTCTCTGGGTATATGCCCAGTAGTGGGATTGCTGGATTATATGGTAATTCTATTTTTAGTTTTTTAAGGAACCTCCACACTGTTCCCCATAGAGACTGTAACAATTTACATTCCCAACAATAGTGGAAGAATGTTCCTTTTCTGCACACCTGCTCCAGCATTTGTTGTTTGTAGATTTCCTGATGATGCCCTTTCTAACAGGTGTGACGTGATACCTCATTGTAGTTTCGATTTCCATTTCTCTAATAATTAGTGATGTTTAGCAGATTTTCATGTGCGTACTGGCCATCTCTATGTCTTCTTGGAAGAAATGTCTATTTAGATCTTCTTCCATTTTTGTATTGGGTTGTTTGTTTTATTAATATTGAGCTGCATGAGCTGTTTATATATATTGGAGATTAATCATTTGTCCATTGATTCGTTTGCAAATATTTTCTGCCATTCTGAGGGCTGTCTTTTCATCTTGTTTGTAGTTTCCTTTGCTTGGCAAAAGCTTTTATGTTTCATTATGTCCCATCTGTTTATTTTTCTTTTTTATTTCATTACTATAGGAGGTGGATCAAAAAAGATCTTGCTGTGATTTACGTCAGAGTATCCTTCGTAAGTTTTCCTCTCAGAGTTTTATACTATCTGGTCTTCTTTTGCATGTAGCTGTCCATATTTCCCAGCACCAATGATTGAAGAGACTGTCTTATATCCATTGTATTGTCTTGCCTCCTTTGTCATAGATTAGTTGACCATAGGTGTGTAGGTTTATCACTGTGCTTTCTTTTTTTTTTCCTTTTACACGTTTATTGGAGTATAATTGCTTTACAATGGAGTGTTCATTTCTGCTGTATAAAGAAGTGAATCAGCTATACATATACAAATATCACCAGATCCACTCCCTCTTGCATCTCCCTCCCACACCCCATATCCCACCCCTTTATGTGGTCACAAAGCAGGCAATTGGCAATTTACATCCTGCCCATCAGCATAAAAAGGCTCATGTTCTCCAGGGCCTTTCTTGCCTTTCTGGTTTTTACACATTGTGTGGATATCCCTTTTGACCGGTGGGAAGTGATAATTCTTTGTAGTGCAGATTTGCTTTGCACGCTTGCTTGCTTGGCCAAAGAGGGCATATGAGTTTTCTCCTGAATATATTCAGTATAAAACCCATACGTACTTTTTGGCCAAGCACATCATTGTTGAAGTTGTGCCCCGCTTCCAGTGCTTTAAAGACGATTCCAACGTACCTCTTGAAATCTGTTTCCTGCTATTCTGCCTCGCTTTCAAGTCTGCCTCGTTACCATCCCTCAACAGATTTTTGGACGATAGTTGTCCTTTATTACTCTGCCAGTTTGTGTATTGCTGTGCCCCTGAGCTCCATTTATCAACTCGTTTTTTGTGATCTAACCGCAAGTCCAAAATTTTGGTTCAGGACCTATACTGGTTTCCGGTGGGTGGCTGAGACTTTGGTTAATTCTTCTTCTTCCCGGGAAATTAGAGTGACATGTGCCCGTCCAAATGCTAACAGCTACTCTCTCATTGGTTCTCCCTCTTCCCTTTCATCCTCTGCCACATTGGAAACCTGTGTGAAACAGGAGTTTAAAGGTGGTGTCTCTCCAGGTTGGGAGATTGATAGTAAACCAGTTGGAAAGGCAAACCGGAGCACCAGGAGAGGGAATATTCGTTGAGTTTTAGAAACCTTTCGTATTCAGAGTATGTCCATTCTCTAAGTTTCCCGTACATATTATAGCTGTAGTAATATTCACTTCAACCTGGAGAGTTGGGACCCATGGAATGGGTGCCATGCGTTATTGGTTTAAAGGGTCTGCATTTGCTCACCCGTTCTCACCAATCCTCCCAGTCCCATGTGTCCAGCCTTATGCCACATCCTGCTGTCATTGTAGATAGTGTCATTCCAGGTTTCATCAGAGACCCTGAAGGAATTGTAAAGAATTTCCCTGTCTTTTGTTTTGTTTTTGAAATTCATTTTTATAGTGGTTTAAGCTGATTCTCGCTGCCATGTTTATGCCAGTCTGGACACACTTAATTCCCTTAGGGAGACATATCAATACATAGGTTTTAACATTATTACTAGTCAGATATAATCCTCTGTTGGAAATATGGTGTTTTGAGTCCCTTTCACTGAGGAAGGTGTAGGTCTTGTCTATTCCATGGTTGGTTTTTGGAACGGTACCTGTGCTTATATCAAACTCTGGTTTTATGTGTCACGCCACCTCTCCTTCCCCCTTAAGCAGGCATAAGAGTGTTTTCTAAATGTGAGACTCTGTTCTCTTTCCTAAATCAGTTCATGTGTAGCCATGTTTACAGGATCTTCATAAGTGATATCTTATGATAAGTTTCTTTTTCTGCGTGTCTTATTTCACTTAGAATCATCGTACCTGAATCCACTCATTTTGCTGCTACTGGTCTTATGACATTGAGTTCATGTCTGAGGGATATTCCATCGTATGTAAGTACCACAATTTTTTGAACCATTTTTATAGTTCCTGGGATATTGAAGGTGTACCCAAGTTGAGGTCCTTGTAAGCAGTGCAGCCCTAAATTTTGGGGTAACTGTGTCTTATTGATTTTCAGTTTTCCCAAGGTATATTCCCTAGACTGGAAGTGCCCTTGGCTCTGTAGGTCTGTTGTTTACTTGTTTTAGGGAACACAATTGCACTCCTCCAGAGAGGCAGTTGGCAATATACATCCCGCCCATCAGCATAACAAGGCTCCCAGTTCTCCAAGGCCTGTCTTGCCTTTCTGCTTTTTACACATTTTGTGGTTGTCCCTTTTGACCGGTGGGAAGTGATACTTCTTTGTAGTGAAGATTTGAATTGCCCGCTTGCTTGCTTGGCCAAAAAGGGCATAAGCATTTTCTCCTGAATATATTCAGGAGAAAACGCATATACCATTTTTGGAAAAGTGCATCAATGTTGAAGTTGTGCCCCTCTTCCTGTGCTTTAATGGCAATTCCAACGTACCGCTTGAAATCTGTTTCCTGCTATTCTGTCTCGCTTTCAAGTCCGCCTCGTTGCCTTCACTCAACAGATTTTTGGCCGATAGTTGTCCTTTATTACTCTGCCAGTCTGTGAATTGCTGAGTCTCTGAGCTCCATTTTTCAACTCGTTATTTTGAGAGATGAATGCAAGTCCAAAATTTTGGTTCAGGACCTATACTGGTTCCCGGTGGGTGGCTGAGACTCTGGTTAATTCTTCTTCCTGCCTGGAAATTAGAGTAATATGTGCCCGTCCAAATGCTACTCTCTCATTGGTTGTCCCACTTCCCTTTCATCCTCTGCCAAATTGGCAACTTGTGCGAACCAGGAGGTTAAAGTGGCTGTCTCTCCAAGTGGGGAGATTGATAGTAAAGCAGTTGGAAAGTAAAACCGGTGCATCCAGGGCAGGGAGTATTCGCTGAGTTTTAGAAAACTTTCATATTCACATTGTGTCCATTCTCTAGGTTTCTCGTACATGTTATAGCTGTAGTAATATTCCCTTCAACCTGGAGAGTTGGGAACCATGGAATGGGTGCCATGCATTATTGCTTTAAATCGTCTGCATTTGCTCACCCAATCTCACCAATCCTCTCAGTCCCAAGTGTCCAGCCTTATGCCACATCCAGCTGTCATTGTAGACAGGGTCATTCCAGGTTTCATCAGAGACACTGAAGGATTTGTAAATAATTTCCCTGCTTTTTTGTTTTCTTTTTGAAATTCCTTTTTATAGTGGGTTTGAGCTGATTCTCACTGCCATGTTTATGCCAGTCTGGACACACTTGATTCCCTTATGGAGACATATCAATACATAGGTTTTAAGATTCTTACTAGTCAGATATAATCCTCTGCGGGAAATATGGGGTTTTGAGTCCCTTTCACTGAGGAAAGGGTAGGTCTTGTCTATTCCATAGTTGGTTTTCGGAACGGTACCTGTGCTTATATCAAACTCTGGTTTTATGTGTCACCCCACCTCTCCTTCCCCCTTAAGCCGGCATAAGAGTGTTTTCTAAACGTGAGACTCTGTTCTCTTTCCTAACTCAGTTCATGTGTAGCCATGTTTACAGGATCTTCAAAAGGGATATCTTATGATAAGTTTCTTTTTCTGTGTGTCTTATTTCACTTAGAATCATCGTACCTGAATCCACTCATTTTGCTGCTACTGGTCTTATGATATTGTGTTCATGGCTGAGGGATATTCCATCGTATGTAAGTACCACAGATTTTTGAACCATTTTTATAGTTCCTGGGATATTTAAGGTGTACAGAAGTAGAGGTTCTTGTAAGCAGTGCAACCCTAAATTTTGCGGTAGCACTGACTTATTTATTTTCAGTTTTCCCAAGGTATATTCCCTAGGCTGGAAGTGCCCTTGGCTCTGTAGGTCTGTTGTTTACTTCTTTTAGGGAACACAATGCACTCCACCAGAGAGGCAGGTGGCAATATACCTCCCGCCCATCAGCATAGCAAGGCTCCCTGTTCTCCAAGGCCTGTCTTGCCATTCTGCTTTTTACACATTTTGTGGTTGTCCCTTTTGACTGGTGGGAAGTGATACTTCTTTGTAGTGAATATTTGCATTGTCCGCTTGCTCGCTTGGCCAAAAATGGCATAAGCATTTTCTCCTGAATATATTCAGGAGAAAACGCATACACCCTTTTTGGAAAAGTGCATCAATGTTGAAGTTATGTCCCTCTTCCTGTGCTTTAATGGCAATTCCAACGTACCTCTTGAAATCTGTTTCCTGATATTCTGCCTCCCTTTCAAGTCCGCCGCGTTGCCTTCCCTCAACAGATTTTTGGAAGATAGTTGTCCTTTATTACTCTGCCAGTCTGTGAATTGCTGAGTCCCTGAGCTCCATTTTTCAACTCGTTATTTTGAGAGATGAATGCAAGTCCAAAATTTTGGTTCAGGATCTATACTGGGTCCCGGTGTGTGGCTGAGACTCTGGTTAATTATTCTTTCTGCCTGGAAATTAGAGTAATATTTGCCCGTCCAAATGCTACTCTCTCATTGGTTCTCCCGCTTCCCTTTCATCCTCTGCCAAATTGGCAACTTGTGTGAACCAGGAGCTTAAAGGGGCTGTCTCTCTAAGTGGGGAGATTTATAGTAAAGCAGTTGGAAAGTTAAACCGGAGCAACCAGGGCAGGGAGTATTCGCTGAGTTTTAGAAACCTTTCATATTCACAGTGTGTCCATTCTCTAGGTTTCAGGTACATGTTATAGCTGTACTAATATTCCCTTCAACCTGGAGAGTTGGGACCCATGGAATGGGGGCCATGCATTATTGCTTTAAAGCGTCTGCATTTGCTCACCCAATCTCACCAATCCTCTCAGTCCCAAGTGTCCAGCCTTATGCCACATCCAGCTGTCATTGTAGACAGGGTCATTCCAGGTTTCCTCACAGACCTTGAAGGATTTGTAAAGAATTTCCCTGCTTTTTTGTTTTCTTTTTGAAATTCCATTTTATAGTGGGTTTCAGCTGATTCTCACTGCCATGTTTATGCCAGTCTGGACACACTTGATTCCCTTTCGGAGACATATCAATACATAGGTTTTAAGATTCTTACTAGTCAGATATAATCCTCTGCGGGAAATATGGGGTTTTGAGTCCCTTTCACTGAGGAAGGGGTATGTCTTGTCTATTCCATAGTTGGTTTTCGGAACGGTACCTGTGCTTATATCAAACTCTGGTTTTCTGTGTCACCCCACCTCTCCATCACCCCTTAAGCCGGCATAAGAGTGTTTTCTAAACGTGAGACTCTGTTCTCTTACCTAACTCAGTCATGTGTAGCCATGTTTACAGGATCTTCAAAAGGGATATCTTATGATAAGTTTCTTTTTCTGTGTGTCTTATTTCACTTAGAATCATCGTACCTGAATCCACTCATATTGCTGCTACTGGCCTTATGACATTGTCTTCATGGCTGAGGGATATTCCATCGTATGAAAGTACCACAATTTTTTGAACCATTTTTATACTTCCTGGGATATTTAAGTTGTACAGAAGTTGAGGTTCTTGTAAGCAGTTCAGCCCTAAATTTTGGGGTGGCTCTGTCTTATTGATTTTCAGTTTTCCCAAAGTATATTCCCTAGACTGGAACTGCCCATGGCTCTGTAGCTCTGTTGTTTAATTCTTTTAAGAACACAGTGCACTCCTCCAGAGAGGCAGTTGGCAATATACATCCCGCCCGTCAGCATAACAAGGCTCCCTGTTCTCCAGGGCCTGTCTTACCTTTCTGATTTTTACACATTTTGTGGATGTCCCTTTTGACGGGTGGGAATTGACACTTCCTTGTAGTGCAGATTTGCGTTGCCCGCTTGCTTGCTTGGCCAAAAAGGGCGTATGGGTTTTCTCCTGAAAATATTCAGGAGAAAACGCATACGCCCTTTTTGGCCAAGTGCATCATCTTCGAAGTTGTGCCCCTCTTCCTGTGCTTTACAGGCGATTCCAAAGTACCTCTTGAAATCTGTTTCCTGCTATTCTGCCTCGCATTCAAGTCCACCTCGTTTCCTTCCCTCAACAGAATTTTGGACGATAGTTGTCCTTTATTACTCTGCCAGTTTGTGAATTGCTTTGCCCCTGAGCTCCATGTTTCAACTCGTTTTTTTGTGAGCTGAACGGAAGTCCAAAATTTCGGTTCAGGACCTATTCTGATTTCCGGTTGGTGGCTGAGACTCTGGTAAATTCTTCTTCCTACGGGGACATTAGAGTGACATGTGCCCTTCCAGATGCCTAACAGCTACTCTCTCATTGGTTCTCCCTCTTCCCATTCATCCTGTGACAAATTGGCAACCTGTGCTAACCAGGAGGTTAAAGGGGCTGTCTCTCAAGTTGGGAGATTGACAGTAAAGCAGTTGGATTGTCAAAACGGAGCACCAGGAGAGGGACTATTCGTTGAGTGTTAGAAACATTTTGTATTCATATTGTGACATTCTCTAGGTTTCGCGTACATGTTATAGCTACAGTAATATTCCCTTTAACCCGTAGAGTTGAGACCCATGGAATGGGTGCCATGCATTATTGCTTTAAAGCGTCTATATTTGCTCACCCAATCTCACCAATCCTCTCAGTCCCAAGTGTCCAGCCTTATGCCACATCCAGCTGTGATTGTGGACAATGTCATTCCAGGTTTCATCAGAGACCCTGAAGGATTTGTAAAGAAATTCCCTCCTTTTTGTTTGCTTTTTGAAATTCCTTTTTATAGTGGGTTTGAGCTGATTCTCGCTGCCAAGTTTATGCCAGTCTATACACACTTGATTCCCTTACGCAGACATATCAATACATAGGTTTTAAGGTCCTTACTAGTCAGATATATTCCTCTGCGGGAAATATGGGGTTTTGAGTCCCTTCCACTGAGGAAGGTGTAGGTCTTGTCTATTCCATAGTTGGTTTTTGGAAGGCTACATGTGCTTATATCAAACGCTGGTTTTATGCATCACCACACCTCTCCTTCCCCCTTAAGCAGGCATAAGAGTGTTTTCTAAATGTGAGACACTGTTCTCTTTCCTAACTCAGTTTAAGTGCAGCCATGTTTACATCATCTTCATTTCTGTTATGTTATGATAAGTTTCTTTTTTTGTGTGACTTATTTCACTTAGAATCATCGTATCTGAATCCACTCATTTTGCTGCTACTCGTCTTATGACATTGATTTCATGGCTGAGGGATATTCCATCGTACATAAGTACCACAATTTTTTGAACCATTTTTATATTTCCTGGGATAATTCAGGTGTACCGAAGTTGAGGTTCTTGTAAGCAGTGTAGCCCTAAATTTTGGGGTGGCTCTGTCTTATTGATATTCTGTTTTCCCAAGGTATGTTCCCTAGACTGGAAGTGCCCTTGGCTCTGTAGCTCTGTTGTTTACTTGATTTAGAGAACACAGTGCACTCCTCCAGAGAGGCAGTTGGAAATTTACATCCTGCCCATCAGCATAAAAAGGGTCGTGTTCTCCAGGGCCTGTCTTGCCTTTCTGGTTTTTACACATTTTGTGGATGTCCCTTTTGACGGGTGGGAAGTGATACTTCTTTGTAGTGCAGATTTGCATTGCACGCTTGCTTGCTTGGCCAAAAAGGGCGTATGCGTTTTCTCCTGAATATATTCAGTATAAAACCCATACACACTTTTTGGCCAATCACATCATTGTCGAAGTTGTGCCCCACTTCCTGTGCTTTAAAGACGATTCCAGCGTACCTCTTGAAATCTGATTCCTGCTATTCTGCCTCGCTTTCAAGTCTGCCTCGTTACCATCCCTCAACAGATTTTTGGACGATAGTTGTCCTTTATTACTCTGCCAGTTTGTGTATTGCTGTGCCCCTGAGATCCATTTATCAACTCGTTTTATGTGAGCTAACTGCAAGTCCAAAATTTTGGTTCAGGACCTATACTGGTTTCCGGTGGGTGGCTGAGACTTTGGTTAATTCTTCTTCTTGCCGGGAAATTAGAATGACATGTGCCCATCCAAATGCCTAACAGCTACTCTCTTATTGGTTCTCCCTCTTCCCTTTCATCCTCTGCCATATTGGAAACCTGTGTGAAACAGGAGTTTAAATGTTCTGTCTCTCCAGGTTGGGAGATTGATAGTAAACCTGTTGGAAAGGCAAACCGGAGCACCAGGAGAGGGAATATTCATTGAGTTTTAGAAACCTTTCGTATTCAGAGTGTGTCCATTCTCTAAGTTTCCCGTACATATTATAGCTGTAGTAATATTCACTTCAACCTGGAGAGTTGGGACCCATGGAATGGGTGCCATGCGTTATTGGTTTAAAGGGTCTGCATTAGCTCACCCGTTCTCACCAATACTCTCAGTCCCATGTGTCCAGCCTTATGCCACATCCCAGTGTCATTTTACATAGGGTCATTCCAGGTTTCATCAGAGACCCTGAAGGAATTGTAAAGAATTTCCCTGTTTTTTGTTTTGTTTTTGAAATTCATTTTTATAAGGTTTAAGCTGATTCTCGCTGCCATGTTTATGCCAGTCTGGACACACTTGATTCCTTTACGGAGACATATCAATACATAGGTTTTAAGATTCTTACTAGTCAGATATAATCCTCTGCGGGAAATATGGGGTTTTGAGTCCCTTTCACTGAGGAAGGTGTAGGTCTTGTCTATTCCATAGTTGGTTTTCGGAACGGTACCTGTGCTTATATCAAACTCTGGTTTTATGTGTCATCCCATCTCTCCTTCCCCCTTAAGCAGGCATAAGAGTGTTTTCTAAACGTGAGACTCTGTTCTCTTTCCTAACTCAGTTCATGTGTAGCCACATTTACAGGATCTTCAAAAGGGATATCTTATGATAAGTTTCTTTTTCTGCGTGTCTTATTTCACTTAGAATCATCGTACCTGAATCCACTCATTTTGCTGCTACTGGTCTTATGACATTGTGTTCATGGCTGAGGGATATTCCATCGTATGTAAGTACCACAATTTTTTGAACCATTTTTATACTTCCTGGGATATTTAAGTTGTACAGAAGTTGAGGTTCTTGTAAGCAGTTCAGCCCTAAATTTTTGGGTGGCTCTGTCTTATTGACTTTCAGTTTTCCCAAAGTATATTCCCTTGACTGGAAGTGCCCTTGGCTCTGTAGCTCTGTTGTTTAATTCTTTTAGGAACACAGTGCACTCCTCCAGAGAGGCAGTTGGCAATATACATCCCGCCCGTCAGCATAACAAGGCTCCCTGTTCTCCAGGGCCTGTCTTGCCTTTCTGATTTTTACACATTTTGTGGATGTCCCTTTTGTCGGGTGGGAATTGACACTTCCTTGTAGTGCAGATTTGCGTTGCCCGCTTGCTTGCTTGGCCAAAAAGGGCGTATGGGTTTTCTCCTGAAAATATTCAGGAGAAAATGCATACGCCCTTTTTGGCCAAGTGCATCATCGTCGAAGTTGTGCCCCTCTTCCTGTGCTTTACAGGCGATTCCAAAGTACCTCTTGAAATCTGTTTCCTGCTATTCTGCCTCGCATTCAGGTCCACCTCGTTTCCTTCCCTCAACAGAATTTTGGACGATAGTTGTCCTTTATTACTATGCCAGTTTGTGAATTGCTTTGCCCCTGAGCTCCATGTTTCAACTCGTTTTTTTGTGAGCTGAACGGAAGTCCAAAATTTTGGTTCAGGACCTATTCTGATTTCCGGTTGGTGGCTGAGACTTTGGTTAATTCTTCTTCCTACTGGGACATTAGTGTGACATGTGCCCTTCCAAATGCCTAACAGCTACGCTCTGATTGGTTCTCCCTCTTCCCTTTCATCCTGTGACAAATTGGCAACCTGTGCTAACCAGGAGGTTAAAGGGGCTGTCTCTCCAAGTTGCGAGATTGACAGTAAAGCAGTTGAATTGTCAAACCGGAGCACCAGGAGAGGGACTATTCGTTGAGTTTTTGAAACGTTTTGTATTCATATTGTGACCATTCTCTAGGTTTCGCGTACATGTTATAGCTATAGTAATATTCCCTTTAACTTGTAGAGTTGAGACCCATGGAATGGGTGCCATGCATTATTGCTTTAAAGCGTCTACATTTGCTCACCCAATCTCACCAATCCTCTCAGTCCCAAGTGTCCATCCTTATGCCACATCCAGCTGTCATTGTGGACAATGTCATTCCAGGTTTCATCAGAGACCCTGAAGGATTTGTAAAGAATTTCCCTCCTTTTTGTTTGCTTTTTGAAATTCCTTTTCATAGTGCGTTTGAGCTGATTCTCGCTGCCAAGTTTATGCCAGTCTATACACACTTGATTCCCTTACGCAGACATATCAATACATAGGTTTTAAGGTCCTTACTAGTCAGATATATTCCTCTGCGGGAAATATGGGGTTTTGAGTCCCTTCCACTGAGGAAGGTGTAGGTCTTGTCTATTCCATAGTTGGTTTTTGGAAGGCTACATGTGCTTATATCAAACGCTGGTTTTATGCATCACCACACCTCTCCTTCCCCCTTAAGCAGGCATAAGAGTGTTTTCTAAATGTGAGACACTGTTCTCTTTCCTAACTCAGTTTAAGTGTAGCCATGTTTACATCATCTTCATTTCTGTTATGTTATGATAAGTTTCTTTTTTTGTGTGACTTATTTCACTTAGAATCATCGTATCTGAATCCACTCATTTTGCTGCTACTCGTCTTATGACATTGATTTCATGGCTGAGGGATATTCCATCGTACATAAGTACCAAAATTTTTTGAACCATTTTTATATTTCCTGGGATAATTCAGGTGTACCGAAGTTGAGGTTCTTGTAAGCAGTGTAGCCCTAAATTTTGGGGTGGCTCTGTCTTATTGATATTCTGTTTTCCCAAGGTATGTTCCCTAGACTGGAAGTGCCCTTGGCTCTGTAGCTCTGTTGTTTACTTGATTTAGAGAACACAGTGCACTCCTCCAGAGAGGCAGTTGGAAATTTACATCCTGCCCATCAGCATAAAAAGGGTCGTGTTCTCCAGGGCCTGTCTTGCCTTTCTGGTTTTTACACATTTTGTGGATGTCCCTTTTGACGGGTGGGAAGTGATACTTCTTTGTAGTGCAGATTTGCATTGCACGCTTGCTTGCTTGGCCAAAAAGGGCGTATGCGTTTTCTCCTGAATATATTCAGTATAAAACCCATACACACTTTTTGGCCAATCACATCATTGTCGAAGTTGTGCCCCACTTCCTGTGCTTTAAAGACGATTCCAGCGTACCTCTTAAAATCTGATTCCTGCTATTCTGCCTCGCTTTCAAGTCTGCCTCGTTACCATCCCTCAACAGATGTTTGGACGATAGTTGTCCTTTATTACTCTGCCAGTTTGTGTATTGCTGTGCCCCTGAGCTCCATTTATCAACTCGTTTTTTGTGAGCTAACTGCAAGTCCAAAATTTTGGTTCAGGACCTATACTGGTTTCCGGTGGGTGGCTGAGACTTTGGTTAATTCTTCTTCTTGCCGGGAAATTAGAGTGACATGTGCCCATCCAAATGCCTAACAGCTACTCTCTTATTGGTTCTCCCTCTTCCCTTTCATCCTCTGCCATATTGGAAACCTGTGTGAAACAGGAGTTTAAATGTTCTGTCTCTCCAGGTTGGGAGATTGATAGTAAACCTGTTGGAAAGGCAAACCGGAGCACCAGGAGAGGGAATATTCATTGAGTTTTAGAAACCTTTCGTATTCAGAGTGTGTCCATTCTCTAAGTTTCCCGTACATATTATAGCTGTAGTAATATTCACTTCAACCTGGAGAGTTGGGACCCATGGAATGGGTGCCATGCGTTATTGGTTTAAAGGGTCTGCATTAGCTCACCCGTTCTCACCAATACTCTCAGTCCCATGTGTCCAGCCTTATGCCACATCCCAGTGTCATTTTACATAGGGTCATTCCAGGTTTCATCAGAGACCCTGAAGGAATTGTAAAGAATTTCCCTGTTTTTTGTTTTGTTTTTGAAATTCATTTTTATAAGGTTTAAGCTGATTCTCGCTGCCATGTTTATGCCAGTCTGGACACACTTGATTCCTTTACGGAGACATATCAATACATAGGTTTTAAGATTCTTACTAGTCAGATATAATCCTCTGCGGGAAATATGGGGTTTTGAGTCCCTTTCACTGAGGAAGGTGTAGGTCTTGTCTATTCCATAGTTGGTTTTCGGAACGGTACCTGTGCTTATATCAAACTCTGGTTTTATGTGTCATCCCATCTCTCCTTCCCCCTTAAGCAGGCATAAGAGTGTTTTCTAAACGTGAGACTCTGTTCTCTTTCCTAACTCAGTTCATGTGTAGCCACATTTACAGGATCTTCAAAAGGGATATCTTATGATAAGTTTCTTTTTCTGCGTGTCTTATTTCACTTAGAATCATCGTACCTGAATCCACTCATTTTGCTGCTACTGGTCTTATGACATTGTGTTCATGGCTGAGGGATATTCCATCGTATGTAAGTACCACAATTTTTTGAACCATTTTTATACTTCCTGGGATATTTAAGTTGTACAGAAGTTGAGGTTCTTGTAAGCAGTTCAGCCCTAAATTTTTGGGTGGCTCTGTCTTATTGACTTTCAGTTTTCCCAAAGTATATTCCCTTGACTGGAAGTGCCCTTGGCTCTGTAGCTCTGTTGTTTAATTCTTTTAGGAACACAGTGCACTCCTCCAGAGAGGCAGTTGGCAATATACATCCCGCCCGTCAGCATAACAAGGCTCCCTGTTCTCCAGGGCCTGTCTTGCCTTTCTGATTTTTACACATTTTGTGGATGTCCCTTTTGTCGGGTGGGAATTGACACTTCCTTGTAGTGCAGATTTGCGTTGCCCGCTTGCTTGCTTGGCCAAAAAGGGCGTATGGGTTTTCTCCTGAAAATATTCAGGAGAAAATGCATACGCCCTTTTTGGCCAAGTGCATCATCGTCGAAGTTGTGCCCCTCTTCCTGTGCTTTACAGGCGATTCCAAAGTACCTCTTGAAATCTGTTTCCTGCTATTCTGCCTCGCATTCAGGTCCACCTCGTTTCCTTCCCTCAACAGAATTTTGGACGATAGTTGTCCTTTATTACTATGCCAGTTTGTGAATTGCTTTGCCCCTGAGCTCCATGTTTCAACTCGTTTTTTTGTGAGCTGAACGGAAGTCCAAAATTTTGGTTCAGGACCTATTCTGATTTCCGGTTGGTGGCTGAGACTTTGGTTAATTCTTCTTCCTACTGGGACATTAGTGTGACATGTGCCCTTCCAAATGCCTAACAGCTACGCTCTGATTGGTTCTCCCTCTTCCCTTTCATCCTGTGACAAATTGGCAACCTGTGCTAACCAGGAGGTTAAAGGGGCTGTCTCTCCAAGTTGCGAGATTGACAGTAAAGCAGTTGAATTGTCAAACCGGAGCACCAGGAGAGGGACTATTCGTTGAGTTTTTGAAACGTTTTGTATTCATATTGTGACCATTCTCTAGGTTTCGCGTACATGTTATAGCTATAGTAATATTCCCTTTAACTTGTAGAGTTGAGACCCATGGAATGGGTGCCATGCATTATTGCTTTAAAGCGTCTACATTTGCTCACCCAATCTCACCAATCCTCTCAGTCCCAAGTGTCCATCCTTATGCCACATCCAGCTGTCATTGTGGACAATGTCATTCCAGGTTTCATCAGAGACCCTGAAGGATTTGTAAAGAATTTCCCTCCTTTTTGTTTGCTTTTTGAAATTCCTTTTCATAGTGCGTTTGAGCTGATTCTCGCTGCCAAGTTTATGCCAGTCTATACACACTTGATTCCCTTACGCAGACATATCAATACATAGGTTTTAAGGTCCTTACTAGTCAGATATATTCCTCTGCGGGAAATATGGGGTTTTGAGTCCCTTCCACTGAGGAAGGTGTAGGTCTTGTCTATTCCATAGTTGGTTTTTGGAAGGCTACATGTGCTTATATCAAACGCTGGTTTTATGCATCACCACACCTCTCCTTCCCCCTTAAGCAGGCATAAGAGTGTTTTCTAAATGTGAGACACTGTTCTCTTTCCTAACTCAGTTTAAGTGTAGCCATGTTTACATCATCTTCATTTCTGTTATGTTATGATAAGTTTCTTTTTTTGTGTGACTTATTTCACTTAGAATCATCGTATCTGAATCCACTCATTTTGCTGCTACTCGTCTTATGACATTGATTTCATGGCTGAGGGATATTCCATCGTACATAAGTACCAAAATTTTTTGAACCATTTTTATATTTCCTGGGATAATTCAGGTGTACCGAAGTTGAGGTTCTTGTAAGCAGTGTAGCCCTAAATTTTGGGGTGGCTCTGTCTTATTGATATTCTGTTTTCCCAAGGTATGTTCCCTAGACTGGAAGTGCCCTTGGCTCTGTAGCTCTGTTGTTTACTTGATTTAGAGAACACAGTGCACTCCTCCAGAGAGGCAGTTGGAAATTTACATCCTGCCCATCAGCATAAAAAGGGTCGTGTTCTCCAGGGCCTGTCTTGCCTTTCTGGTTTTTACACATTTTGTGGATGTCCCTTTTGACGGGTGGGAAGTGATACTTCTTTGTAGTGCAGATTTGCATTGCACGCTTGCTTGCTTGGCCAAAAAGGGCGTATGCGTTTTCTCCTGAATATATTCAGTATAAAACCCATACACACTTTTTGGCCAATCACATCATTGTCGAAGTTGTGCCCCACTTCCTGTGCTTTAAAGACGATTCCAGCGTACCTCTTGAAATCTGATTCCTGCTATTCTGCCTCGCTTTCAAGTCTGCCTCGTTACCATCCCTCAACAGATGTTTGGACGATAGTTGTCCTTTATTACTCTGCCAGTTTGTGTATTGCTGTGCCCCTGAGCTCCATTTATCAACTCGTTTTTTGTGAGCTAACTGCAAGTCCAAAATTTTGGTTCAGGACCTATACTGGTTTCCGGTGGGTGGCTGAGACTTTGGTTAATTCTTCTTCTTGCCGGGAAATTAGAGTGACATGTGCCCATCCAAATGCCTAACAGCTACTCTCTTATTGGTTCTCCCTCTTCCCTTTCATCCTCTGCCATATTGGAAACCTGTGTGAAACAGGAGTTTAAATGTTCTGTCTCTCCAGGTTGGGAGATTGATAGTAAACCTGTTGGAAAGGCAAACCGGAGCACCAGGAGAGGGAATATTCATTGAGTTTTAGAAACCTTTCGTATTCAGAGTGTGTCCATTCTCTAAGTTTCCCGTACATATTATAGCTGTAGTAATATTCACTTCAACCTGGAGAGTTGGGACCCATGGAATGGGTGCCATGCGTTATTGGTTTAAAGGGTCTGCATTAGCTCACCCGTTCTCACCAATACTCTCAGTCCCATGTGTCCAGCCTTATGCCACATCCCAGTGTCATTTTACATAGGGTCATTCCAGGTTTCATCAGAGACCCTGAAGGAATTGTAAAGAATTTCCCTGTTTTTTGTTTTGTTTTTGAAATTCATTTTTATAAGGTTTAAGCTGATTCTCGCTGCCATGTTTATGCCAGTCTGGACACACTTGATTCCTTTACGGAGACATATCAATACATAGGTTTTAAGATTCTTACTAGTCAGATATAATCCTCTGCGGGAAATATGGGGTTTTGAGTCCCTTTCACTGAGGAAGGTGTAGGTCTTGTCTATTCCATAGTTGGTTTTCGGAACGGTACCTGTGCTTATATCAAACTCTGGTTTTATGTGTCATCCCATCTCTCCTTCCCCCTTAAGCAGGCATAAGAGTGTTTTCTAAACGTGAGACTCTGTTCTCTTTCCTAACTCAGTTCATGTGTAGCCACATTTACAGGATCTTCAAAAGGGATATCTTATGATAAGTTTCTTTTTCTGCGTGTCTTATTTCACTTAGAATCATCGTACCTGAATCCACTCATTTTGCTGCTACTGGTCTTATGACATTGTGTTCATGGCTGAGGGATATTCCATCGTATGTAAGTACCACAATTTTTTGAACCATTTTTATACTTCCTGGGATATTTAAGTTGTACAGAAGTTGAGGTTCTTGTAAGCAGTTCAGCCCTAAATTTTTGGGTGGCTCTGTCTTATTGACTTTCAGTTTTCCCAAAGTATATTCCCTAGACTGGAAGTGCCCTTGGCTCTGTAGCTCTGTTGTTTAATTCTTTTAGGAACACAGTGCACTCCTCCAGAGAGGCAGTTGGCAATATACATCCCGCCCGTCAGCATAACAAGGCTCCCTGTTCTCCAGGGCCTGTCTTGCCTTTCTGATTTTTACACATTTTGTGGATGTCCCTTTTGTCGGGTGGGAATTGACACTTCCTTGTAGTGCAGATTTGCGTTGCCCGCTTGCTTGCTTGGCCGAAAAGGGCGTATGGGTTTTCTCCTGAAAATATTCAGGAGAAAATGCATACGCCCTTTTTGGCCAAGTGCATCATCGTCGAAGTTGTGCCCCTCTTCCTGTGCTTTACAGGCGATTCCAAAGTACCTCTTGAAATCTGTTTCCTGCTATTCTGCCTCGCATTCAGGTCCACCTCGTTTCCTTCCCTCAACAGAATTTTGGACGATAGTTGTCCTTTATTACTATGCCAGTTTGTGAATTGCTTTGCCCCTGAGCTCCATGTTTCAACTCGTTTTTTTGTGAGCTGAACGGAAGTCCAAAATTTTGGTTCAGGACCTATTCTGATTTCCGGTTGGTGGCTGAGACTTTGGTTAATTCTTCTTCCTACTGGGACATTAGTGTGACATGTGCCCTTCCAAATGCCTAACAGCTACGCTCTGATTGGTTCTCCCTCTTCCCTTTCATCCTGTGACAAATTGGCAACCTGTGCTAACCAGGAGGTTAAAGGGGCTGTCTCTCCAAGTTGCGAGATTGACAGTAAAGCAGTTGAATTGTCAAACCGGAGCACCAGGAGAGGGACTATTCGTTGAGTTTTTGAAACGTTTTGTATTCATATTGTGACCATTCTCTAGGTTTCGCGTACATGTTATAGCTATAGTAATATTCCCTTTAACTTGTAGAGTTGAGACCCATGGAATGGGTGCCATGCATTATTGCTTTAAAGCGTCTACATTTGCTCACCCAATCTCACCAATCCTCTCAGTCCCAAGTGTCCATCCTTATGCCACATCCAGCTGTCATTGTGGACAATGTCATTCCAGGTTTCATCAGAGACCCTGAAGGATTTGTAAAGAATTTCCCTCCTTTTTGTTTGCTTTTTGAAATTCCTTTTCATAGTGCGTTTGAGCTGATTCTCGCTGCCAAGTTTATGCCAGTCTATACACACTTGATTCCCTTACGCAGACATATCAATACATAGGTTTTAAGGTCCTTACTAGTCAGATATATTCCTCTGCGGGAAATATGGGGTTTTGAGTCCCTTCCACTGAGGAAGGTGTAGGTCTTGTCTATTCCATAGTTGGTTTTTGGAAGGCTACATGTGCTTATATCAAACGCTGGTTTTATGCATCACCACACCTCTCCTTCCCCCTTAAGCAGGCATAAGAGTGTTTTCTAAATGTGAGACACTGTTCTCTTTCCTAACTCAGTTTAAGTGTAGCCATGTTTACATCATCTTCATTTCTGTTATGTTATGATAAGTTTCTTTTTTTGTGTGACTTATTTCACTTAGAATCATCGTATCTGAATCCACTCATTTTGCTGCTACTCGTCTTATGACATTGATTTCATGGCTGAGGGATATTCCATCGTACATAAGTACCACAATTTTTTGAACCATTTTTATATTTCCTGGGATAATTCAGGTGTACCGAAGTTGAGGTTCTTGTAAGCAGTGTAGCCCTAAATTTTGGGGTGGCTCTGTCTTATTGATATTCTGTTTTCCCAAGGTATGTTCCCTAGACTGGAAGTGCCCTTGGCTCTGTAGCTCTGTTGTTTACTTGATTTAGAGAACACAGTGCACTCCTCCAGAGAGGCAGTTGGAAATTTACATCCTGCCCATCAGCATAAAAAGGGTCGTGTTCTCCAGGGCCTGTCTTGCCTTTCTGGTTTTTACACATTTTGTGGATGTCCCTTTTGACGGGTGGGAAGTGATACTTCTTTGTAGTGCAGATTTGCATTGCACGCTTGCTTGCTTGGCCAAAAAGGGCGTATGCGTTTTCTCCTGAATATATTCAGTATAAAACCCATACACACTTTTTGGCCAATCACATCATTGTCGAAGTTGTGCCCCACTTCCTGTGCTTTAAAGACGATTCCAGCGTACCTCTTGAAATCTGATTCCTGCTATTCTGCCTCGCTTTCAAGTCTGCCTCGTTACCATCCCTCAACAGATGTTTGGACGATAGTTGTCCTTTATTACTCTGCCAGTTTGTGTATTGCTGTGCCCCTGAGCTCCATTTATCAACTCGTTTTTTGTGAGCTAACTGCAAGTCCAAAATTTTGGTTCAGGACCTATACTGGTTTCCGGTGGGTGGCTGAGACTTTGGTTAATTCTTCTTCTTGCCGGGAAATTAGAGTGACATGTGCCCATCCAAATGCCTAACAGCTACTCTCTTATTGGTTCTCCCTCTTCCCTTTCATCCTCTGCCATATTGGAAACCTGTGTGAAACAGGAGTTTAAATGTTCTGTCTCTCCAGGTTGGGAGATTGATAGTAAACCTGTTGGAAAGGCAAACCGGAGCACCAGGAGAGGGAATATTCATTGAGTTTTAGAAACCTTTCGTATTCAGAGTGTGTCCATTCTCTAAGTTTCCCGTACATATTATAGCTGTAGTAATATTCACTTCAACCTGGAGAGTTGGGACCCATGGAATGGGTGCCATGCGTTATTGGTTTAAAGGGTCTGCATTAGCTCACCCGTTCTCACCAATACTCTCAGTCCCATGTGTCCAGCCTTATGCCACATCCCAGTGTCATTTTACATAGGGTCATTCCAGGTTTCATCAGAGACCCTGAAGGAATTGTAAAGAATTTCCCTGTTTTTTGTTTTGTTTTTGAAATTCATTTTTATAAGGTTTAAGCTGATTCTCGCTGCCATGTTTATGCCAGTCTGGACACACTTGATTCCTTTACGGAGACATATCAATACATAGGTTTTAAGATTCTTACTAGTCAGATATAATCCTCTGCGGGAAATATGGGGTTTTGAGTCCCTTTCACTGAGGAAGGTGTAGGTCTTGTCTATTCCATAGTTGGTTTTCGGAACGGTACCTGTGCTTATATCAAACTCTGGTTTTATGTGTCATCCCATCTCTCCTTCCCCCTTAAGCAGGCATAAGAGTGTTTTCTAAACGTGAGACTCTGTTCTCTTTCCTAACTCAGTTCATGTGTAGCCACATTTACAGGATCTTCAAAAGGGATATCTTATGATAAGTTTCTTTTTCTGCGTGTCTTATTTCACTTAGAATCATCGTACCTGAATCCACTCATTTTGCTGCTACTGGTCTTATGACATTGTGTTCATGGCTGAGGGATATTCCATCGTATGTAAGTACCACAATTTTTTGAACCATTTTTATACTTCCTGGGATATTTAAGTTGTACAGAAGTTGAGGTTCTTGTAAGCAGTTCAGCCCTAAATTTTTGGGTGGCTCTGTCTTATTGACTTTCAGTTTTCCCAAAGTATATTCCCTTGACTGGAAGTGCCCTTGGCTCTGTAGCTCTGTTGTTTAATTCTTTTAGGAACACAGTGCACTCCTCCAGAGAGGCAGTTGGCAATATACATCCCGCCCGTCAGCATAACAAGGCTCCCTGTTCTCCAGGGCCTGTCTTGCCTTTCTGATTTTTACACATTTTGTGGATGTCCCTTTTGTCGGGTGGGAATTGACACTTCCTTGTAGTGCAGATTTGCGTTGCCCGCTTGCTTGCTTGGCCAAAAAGGGCGTATGGGTTTTCTCCTGAAAATATTCAGGAGAAAATGCATACGCCCTTTTTGGCCAAGTGCATCATCGTCGAAGTTGTGCCCCTCTTCCTGTGCTTTACAGGCGATTCCAAAGTACCTCTTGAAATCTGTTTCCTGCTATTCTGCCTCGCATTCAGGTCCACCTCGTTTCCTTCCCTCAACAGAATTTTGGACGATAGTTGTCCTTTATTACTATGCCAGTTTGTGAATTGCTTTGCCCCTGAGCTCCATGTTTCAACTCGTTTTTTTGTGAGCTGAACGGAAGTCCAAAATTTTGGTTCAGGACCTATTCTGATTTCCGGTTGGTGGCTGAGACTTTGGTTAATTCTTCTTCCTACTGGGACATTAGTGTGACATGTGCCCTTCCAAATGCCTAACAGCTACGCTCTGATTGGTTCTCCCTCTTCCCTTTCATCCTGTGACAAATTGGCAACCTGTGCTAACCAGGAGGTTAAAGGGGCTGTCTCTCCAAGTTGCGAGATTGACAGTAAAGCAGTTGAATTGTCAAACCGGAGCACCAGGAGAGGGACTATTCGTTGAGTTTTTGAAACGTTTTGTATTCATATTGTGACCATTCTCTAGGTTTCGCGTACATGTTATAGCTATAGTAATATTCCCTTTAACTTGTAGAGTTGAGACCCATGGAATGGGTGCCATGCATTATTGCTTTAAAGCGTCTACATTTGCTCACCCAATCTCACCAATCCTCTCAGTCCCAAGTGTCCATCCTTATGCCACATCCAGCTGTCATTGTGGACAATGTCATTCCAGGTTTCATCAGAGACCCTGAAGGATTTGTAAAGAATTTCCCTCCTTTTTGTTTGCTTTTTGAAATTCCTTTTCATAGTGCGTTTGAGCTGATTCTCGCTGCCAAGTTTATGCCAGTCTATACACACTTGATTCCCTTATGCAGACATATCAATACATAGGTTTTAAGGTCCTTACTAGTCAGATATATTCCTCTGCGGGAAATATGGGGTTTTGAGTCCCTTCCACTGAGGAAGGTGTAGGTCTTGTCTATTCCATAGTTGGTTTTTGGAAGGCTACATGTGCTTATATCAAACGCTGGTTTTATGCATCACCACACCTCTCCTTCCCCCTTAAGCAGGCATAAGAGTGTTTTCTAAATGTGAGACACTGTTCTCTTTCCTAACTCAGTTTAAGTGTAGCCATGTTTACATCATCTTCATTTCTGTTATGTTATGATAAGTTTCTTTTTTTGTGTGACTTATTTCACTTAGAATCATCGTATCTGAATCCACTCATTTTGCTGCTACTCGTCTTATGACATTGATTTCATGGCTGAGGGATATTCCATCGTACATAAGTACCACAATTTTTTGAACCATTTTTATATTTCCTGGGATAATTCAGGTGTACCGAAGTTGAGGTTCTTGTAAGCAGTGTAGCCCTAAATTTTGGGGTGGCTCTGTCTTATTGATATTCTGTTTTCCCAAGGTATGTTCCCTAGACTGGAAGTGCCCTTGGCTCTGTAGCTCTGTTGTTTACTTGATTTAGAGAACACAGTGCACTCCTCCAGAGAGGCAGTTGGAAATTTACATCCTGCCCATCAGCATAAAAAGGGTCGTGTTCTCCAGGGCCTGTCTTGCCTTTCTGGTTTTTACACATTTTGTGGATGTCCCTTTTGACGGGTGGGAAGTGATACTTCTTTGTAGTGCAGATTTGCATTGCACGCTTGCTTGCTTGGCCAAAAAGGGCGTATGCGTTTTCTCCTGAATATATTCAGTATAAAACCCATACACACTTTTTGGCCAATCACATCATTGTCGAAGTTGTGCCCCACTTCCTGTGCTTTAAAGACGATTCCAGCGTACCTCTTGAAATCTGATTCCTGCTATTCTGCCTCGCTTTCAAGTCTGCCTCGTTACCATCCCTCAACAGATGTTTGGACGATAGTTGTCCTTTATTACTCTGCCAGTTTGTGTATTGCTGTGCCCCTGAGCTCCATTTATCAACTCGTTTTTTGTGAGCTAACTGCAAGTCCAAAATTTTGGTTCAGGACCTATACTGGTTTCCGGTGGGTGGCTGAGACTTTGGTTAATTCTTCTTCTTGCCGGGAAATTAGAGTGACATGTGCCCATCCAAATGCCTAACAGCTACTCTCTTATTGGTTCTCCCTCTTCCCTTTCATCCTCTGCCATATTGGAAACCTGTGTGAAACAGGAGTTTAAATGTTCTGTCTCTCCAGGTTGGGAGATTGATAGTAAACCTGTTGGAAAGGCAAACCGGAGCACCAGGAGAGGGAATATTCATTGAGTTTTAGAAACCTTTCGTATTCAGAGTGTGTCCATTCTCTAAGTTTCCCGTACATATTATAGCTGTAGTAATATTCACTTCAACCTGGAGAGTTGGGACCCATGGAATGGGTGCCATGCGTTATTGGTTTAAAGGGTCTGCATTAGCTCACCCGTTCTCACCAATACTCTCAGTCCCATGTGTCCAGCCTTATGCCACATCCCAGTGTCATTTTACATAGGGTCATTCCAGGTTTCATCAGAGACCCTGAAGGAATTGTAAAGAATTTCCCTGTTTTTTGTTTTGTTTTTGAAATTCATTTTTATAAGGTTTAAGCTGATTCTCGCTGCCATGTTTATGCCAGTCTGGACACACTTGATTCCTTTACGGAGACATATCAATACATAGGTTTTAAGATTCTTACTAGTCAGATATAATCCTCTGCGGGAAATATGGGGTTTTGAGTCCCTTTCACTGAGGAAGGTGTAGGTCTTGTCTATTCCATAGTTGGTTTTCGGAACGGTACCTGTGCTTATATCAAACTCTGGTTTTATGTGTCATCCCATCTCTCCTTCCCCCTTAAGCAGGCATAAGAGTGTTTTCTAAACGTGAGACTCTGTTCTCTTTCCTAACTCAGTTCATGTGTAGCCACATTTACAGGATCTTCAAAAGGGATATCTTATGATAAGTTTCTTTTTCTGCGTGTCTTATTTCACTTAGAATCATCGTACCTGAATCCACTCATTTTGCTGCTACTGGTCTTATGACATTGTGTTCATGGCTGAGGGATATTCCATCGTATGTAAGTACCACAATTTTTTGAACCATTTTTATACTTCCTGGGATATTTAAGTTGTACAGAAGTTGAGGTTCTTGTAAGCAGTTCAGCCCTAAATTTTTGGGTGGCTCTGTCTTATTGACTTTCAGTTTTCCCAAAGTATATTCCCTAGACTGGAAGTGCCCTTGGCTCTGTAGCTCTGTTGTTTAATTCTTTTAGGAACACAGTGCACTCCTCCAGAGAGGCAGTTGGCAATATACATCCCGCCCGTCAGCATAACAAGGCTCCCTGTTCTCCAGGGCCTGTCTTGCCTTTCTGATTTTTACACATTTTGTGGATGTCCCTTTTGTCGGGTGGGAATTGACACTTCCTTGTAGTGCAGATTTGCGTTGCCCGCTTGCTTGCTTGGCCGAAAAGGGCGTATGGGTTTTCTCCTGAAAATATTCAGGAGAAAATGCATACGCCCTTTTTGGCCAAGTGCATCATCGTCGAAGTTGTGCCCCTCTTCCTGTGCTTTACAGGCGATTCCAAAGTACCTCTTGAAATCTGTTTCCTGCTATTCTGCCTCGCATTCAGGTCCACCTCGTTTCCTTCCCTCAACAGAATTTTGGACGATAGTTGTCCTTTATTACTATGCCAGTTTGTGAATTGCTTTGCCCCTGAGCTCCATGTTTCAACTCGTTTTTTTGTGAGCTGAACGGAAGTCCAAAATTTTGGTTCAGGACCTATTCTGATTTCCGGTTGGTGGCTGAGACTTTGGTTAATTCTTCTTCCTACTGGGACATTAGTGTGACATGTGCCCTTCCAAATGCCTAACAGCTACGCTCTGATTGGTTCTCCCTCTTCCCTTTCATCCTGTGACAAATTGGCAACCTGTGCTAACCAGGAGGTTAAAGGGGCTGTCTCTCCAAGTTGCGAGATTGACAGTAAAGCAGTTGAATTGTCAAACCGGAGCACCAGGAGAGGGACTATTCGTTGAGTTTTTGAAACGTTTTGTATTCATATTGTGACCATTCTCTAGGTTTCGCGTACATGTTATAGCTATAGTAATATTCCCTTTAACTTGTAGAGTTGAGACCCATGGAATGGGTGCCATGCATTATTGCTTTAAAGCGTCTACATTTGCTCACCCAATCTCACCAATCCTCTCAGTCCCAAGTGTCCATCCTTATGCCACATCCAGCTGTCATTGTGGACAATGTCATTCCAGGTTTCATCAGAGACCCTGAAGGATTTGTAAAGAATTTCCCTCCTTTTTGTTTGCTTTTTGAAATTCCTTTTCATAGTGCGTTTGAGCTGATTCTCGCTGCCAAGTTTATGCCAGTCTATACACACTTGATTCCCTTACGCAGACATATCAATACATAGGTTTTAAGGTCCTTACTAGTCAGATATATTCCTCTGCGGGAAATATGGGGTTTTGAGTCCCTTCCACTGAGGAAGGTGTAGGTCTTGTCTATTCCATAGTTGGTTTTTGGAAGGCTACATGTGCTTATATCAAACGCTGGTTTTATGCATCACCACACCTCTCCTTCCCCCTTAAGCAGGCATAAGAGTGTTTTCTAAATGTGAGACACTGTTCTCTTTCCTAACTCAGTTTAAGTGTAGCCATGTTTACATCATCTTCATTTCTGTTATGTTATGATAAGTTTCTTTTTTTGTGTGACTTATTTCACTTAGAATCATCGTATCTGAATCCACTCATTTTGCTGCTACTCGTCTTATGACATTGATTTCATGGCTGAGGGATATTCCATCGTACATAAGTACCACAATTTTTTGAACCATTTTTATATTTCCTGGGATAATTCAGGTGTACCGAAGTTGAGGTTCTTGTAAGCAGTGTAGCCCTAAATTTTGGGGTGGCTCTGTCTTATTGATATTCTGTTTTCCCAAGGTATGTTCCCTAGACTGGAAGTGCCCTTGGCTCTGTAGCTCTGTTGTTTACTTGATTTAGAGAACACAGTGCACTCCTCCAGAGAGGCAGTTGGAAATTTACATCCTGCCCATCAGCATAAAAAGGGTCGTGTTCTCCAGGGCCTGTCTTGCCTTTCTGGTTTTTACACATTTTGTGGATGTCCCTTTTGACGGGTGGGAAGTGATACTTCTTTGTAGTGCAGATTTGCATTGCACGCTTGCTTGCTTGGCCAAAAAGGGCGTATGCGTTTTCTCCTGAATATATTCAGTATAAAACCCATACACACTTTTTGGCCAATCACATCATTGTCGAAGTTGTGCCCCACTTCCTGTGCTTTAAAGACGATTCCAGCGTACCTCTTGAAATCTGATTCCTGCTATTCTGCCTCGCTTTCAAGTCTGCCTCGTTACCATCCCTCAACAGATTTTTGGACGATAGTTGTCCTTTATTACTCTGCCAGTTTGTGTATTGCTGTGCCCCTGAGATCCATTTATCAACTCGTTTTTTGTGAGCTAACTGCAAGTCCAAAATTTTGGTTCAGGACCTATACTGGTTTCCGGTGGGTGGCTGAGACTTTGGTTAATTCTTCTTCTTGCCGGGAAATTAGAATGACATGTGCCCATCCAAATGCCTAACAGCTACTCTCTTATTGGTTCTCCCTCTTCCCTTTCATCCTCTGCCATATTGGAAACCTGTGTGAAACAGGAGTTTAAATGTTCTGTCTCTCCAGGTTGGGAGATTGATAGTAAACCTGTTGGAAAGGCAAACCGGAGCACCAGGAGAGGGAATATTCATTGAGTTTTAGAAACCTTTCGTATTCAGAGTGTGTCCATTCTCTAAGTTTCCCGTACATATTATAGCTGTAGTAATATTCACTTCAACCTGGAGAGTTGGGACCCATGGAATGGGTGCCATGCGTTATTGGTTTAAAGGGTCTGCATTAGCTCACCCGTTCTCACCAATACTCTCAGTCCCATGTGTCCAGCCTTATGCCACATCCCAGTGTCATTTTACATAGGGTCATTCCAGGTTTCATCAGAGACCCTGAAGGAATTGTAAAGAATTTCCCTGTTTTTTGTTTTGTTTTTGAAATTCATTTTTATAAGGTTTAAGCTGATTCTCGCTGCCATGTTTATGCCAGTCTGGACACACTTGATTCCTTTACGGAGACATATCAATACATAGGTTTTAAGATTCTTACTAGTCAGATATAATCCTCTGCGGGAAATATGGGGTTTTGAGTCCCTTTCACTGAGGAAGGTGTAGGTCTTGTCTATTCCATAGTTGGTTTTCGGAACGGTACCTGTGCTTATATCAAACTCTGGTTTTATGTGTCATCCCATCTCTCCTTCCCCCTTAAGCAGGCATAAGAGTGTTTTCTAAACGTGAGACTCTGTTCTCTTTCCTAACTCAGTTCATGTGTAGCCACATTTACAGGATCTTCAAAAGGGATATCTTATGATAAGTTTCTTTTTCTGCGTGTCTTATTTCACTTAGAATCATCGTACCTGAATCCACTCATTTTGCTGCTACTGGTCTTATGACATTGTGTTCATGGCTGAGGGATATTCCATCGTATGTAAGTACCACAATTTTTTGAACCATTTTTATACTTCCTGGGATATTTAAGTTGTACAGAAGTTGAGGTTCTTGTAAGCAGTTCAGCCCTAAATTTTTGGGTGGCTCTGTCTTATTGACTTTCAGTTTTCCCAAAGTATATTCCCTAGACTGGAAGTGCCCTTGGCTCTGTAGCTCTGTTGTTTAATTCTTTTAGGAACACAGTGCACTCCTCCAGAGAGGCAGTTGGCAATATACATCCCGCCCGTCAGCATAACAAGGCTCCCTGTTCTCCAGGGCCTGTCTTGCCTTTCTGATTTTTACACATTTTGTGGATGTCCCTTTTGTCGGGTGGGAATTGACACTTCCTTGTAGTGCAGATTTGCGTTGCCCGCTTGCTTGCTTGGCCAAAAAGGGCGTATGGGTTTTCTCCTGAAAATATTCAGGAGAAAATGCATACGCCCTTTTTGGCCAAGTGCATCATCGTCGAAGTTGTGCCCCTCTTCCTGTGCTTTACAGGCGATTCCAAAGTACCTCTTGAAATCTGTTTCCTGCTATTCTGCCTCGCATTCAGGTCCACCTCGTTTCCTTCCCTCAACAGAATTTTGGACGATAGTTGTCCTTTATTACTATGCCAGTTTGTGAATTGCTTTGCCCCTGAGCTCCATGTTTCAACTCGTTTTTTTGTGAGCTGAACGGAAGTCCAAAATTTTGGTTCAGGACCTATTCTGATTTCCGGTTGGTGGCTGAGACTTTGGTTAATTCTTCTTCCTACTGGGACATTAGTGTGACATGTGCCCTTCCAAATGCCTAACAGCTACGCTCTGATTGGTTCTCCCTCTTCCCTTTCATCCTGTGACAAATTGGCAACCTGTGCTAACCAGGAGGTTAAAGGGGCTGTCTCTCCAAGTTGCGAGATTGACAGTAAAGCAGTTGAATTGTCAAACCGGAGCACCAGGAGAGGGACTATTCGTTGAGTTTTTGAAACGTTTTGTATTCATATTGTGACCATTCTCTAGGTTTCGCGTACATGTTATAGCTATAGTAATATTCCCTTTAACTTGTAGAGTTGAGACCCATGGAATGGGTGCCATGCATTATTGCTTTAAAGCGTCTACATTTGCTCACCCAATCTCACCAATCCTCTCAGTCCCAAGTGTCCATCCTTATGCCACATCCAGCTGTCATTGTGGACAATGTCATTCCAGGTTTCATCAGAGACCCTGAAGGATTTGTAAAGAATTTCCCTCCTTTTTGTTTGCTTTTTGAAATTCCTTTTCATAGTGCGTTTGAGCTGATTCTCGCTGCCAAGTTTATGCCAGTCTATACACACTTGATTCCCTTATGCAGACATATCAATACATAGGTTTTAAGGTCCTTACTAGTCAGATATATTCCTCTGCGGGAAATATGGGGTTTTGAGTCCCTTCCACTGAGGAAGGTGTAGGTCTTGTCTATTCCATAGTTGGTTTTTGGAAGGCTACATGTGCTTATATCAAACGCTGGTTTTATGCATCACCACACCTCTCCTTCCCCCTTAAGCAGGCATAAGAGTGTTTTCTAAATGTGAGACACTGTTCTCTTTCCTAACTCAGTTTAAGTGTAGCCATGTTTACATCATCTTCATTTCTGTTATGTTATGATAAGTTTCTTTTTTTGTGTGACTTATTTCACTTAGAATCATCGTATCTGAATCCACTCATTTTGCTGCTACTCGTCTTATGACATTGATTTCATGGCTGAGGGATATTCCATCGTACATAAGTACCACAATTTTTTGAACCATTTTTATATTTCCTGGGATAATTCAGGTGTACCGAAGTTGAGGTTCTTGTAAGCAGTGTAGCCCTAAATTTTGGGGTGGCTCTGTCTTATTGATATTCTGTTTTCCCAAGGTATGTTCCCTAGACTGGAAGTGCCCTTGGCTCTGTAGCTCTGTTGTTTACTTGATTTAGAGAACACAGTGCACTCCTCCAGAGAGGCAGTTGGAAATTTACATCCTGCCCATCAGCATAAAAAGGGTCGTGTTCTCCAGGGCCTGTCTTGCCTTTCTGGTTTTTACACATTTTGTGGATGTCCCTTTTGACGGGTGGGAAGTGATACTTCTTTGTAGTGCAGATTTGCATTGCACGCTTGCTTGCTTGGCCAAAAAGGGCGTATGCGTTTTCTCCTGAATATATTCAGTATAAAACCCATACACACTTTTTGGCCAATCACATCATTGTCGAAGTTGTGCCCCACTTCCTGTGCTTTAAAGACGATTCCAGCGTACCTCTTGAAATCTGATTCCTGCTATTCTGCCTCGCTTTCAAGTCTGCCTCGTTACCATCCCTCAACAGATTTTTGGACGATAGTTGTCCTTTATTACTCTGCCAGTTTGTGTATTGCTGTGCCCCTGAGATCCATTTATCAACTCGTTTTTTGTGAGCTAACTGCAAGTCCAAAATTTTGGTTCAGGACCTATACTGGTTTCCGGTGGGTGGCTGAGACTTTGGTTAATTCTTCTTCTTGCCGGGAAATTAGAATGACATGTGCCCATCCAAATGCCTAACAGCTACTCTCTTATTGGTTCTCCCTCTTCCCTTTCATCCTCTGCCATATTGGAAACCTGTGTGAAACAGGAGTTTAAATGTTCTGTCTCTCCAGGTTGGGAGATTGATAGTAAACCTGTTGGAAAGGCAAACCGGAGCACCAGGAGAGGGAATATTCATTGAGTTTTAGAAACCTTTCGTATTCAGAGTGTGTCCATTCTCTAAGTTTCCCGTACATATTATAGCTGTAGTAATATTCACTTCAACCTGGAGAGTTGGGACCCATGGAATGGGTGCCATGCGTTATTGGTTTAAAGGGTCTGCATTAGCTCACCCGTTCTCACCAATACTCTCAGTCCCATGTGTCCAGCCTTATGCCACATCCCAGTGTCATTTTACATAGGGTCATTCCAGGTTTCATCAGAGACCCTGAAGGAATTGTAAAGAATTTCCCTGTTTTTTGTTTTGTTTTTGAAATTCATTTTTATAAGGTTTAAGCTGATTCTCGCTGCCATGTTTATGCCAGTCTGGACACACTTGATTCCTTTACGGAGACATATCAATACATAGGTTTTAAGATTCTTACTAGTCAGATATAATCCTCTGCGGGAAATATGGGGTTTTGAGTCCCTTTCACTGAGGAAGGTGTAGGTCTTGTCTATTCCATAGTTGGTTTTCGGAACGGTACCTGTGCTTATATCAAACTCTGGTTTTATGTGTCATCCCATCTCTCCTTCCCCCTTAAGCAGGCATAAGAGTGTTTTCTAAACGTGAGACTCTGTTCTCTTTCCTAACTCAGTTCATGTGTAGCCACATTTACAGGATCTTCAAAAGGGATATCTTATGATAAGTTTCTTTTTCTGCGTGTCTTATTTCACTTAGAATCATCGTACCTGAATCCACTCATTTTGCTGCTACTGGTCTTATGACATTGTGTTCATGGCTGAGGGATATTCCATCGTATGTAAGTACCACAATTTTTTGAACCATTTTTATACTTCCTGGGATATTTAAGTTGTACAGAAGTTGAGGTTCTTGTAAGCAGTTCAGCCCTAAATTTTTGGGTGGCTCTGTCTTATTGACTTTCAGTTTTCCCAAAGTATATTCCCTAGACTGGAAGTGCCCTTGGCTCTGTAGCTCTGTTGTTTAATTCTTTTAGGAACACAGTGCACTCCTCCAGAGAGGCAGTTGGCAATATACATCCCGCCCGTCAGCATAACAAGGCTCCCTGTTCTCCAGGGCCTGTCTTGCCTTTCTGATTTTTACACATTTTGTGGATGTCCCTTTTGTCGGGTGGGAATTGACACTTCCTTGTAGTGCAGATTTGCGTTGCCCGCTTGCTTGCTTGGCCAAAAAGGGTGTATGGGTTTTCTCCTGAAAATATTCAGGAGAAAATGCATACGCCCTTTTTGGCCAAGTGCATCATCGTCGAAGTTGTGCCCCTCTTCCTGTGCTTTACAGGCGATTCCAAAGTACCTCTTGAAATCTGTTTCCTGCTATTCTGCCTCGCATTCAGGTCCACCTCGTTTCCTTCCCTCAACAGAATTTTGGACGATAGTTGTCCTTTATTACTATGCCAGTTTGTGAATTGCTTTGCCCCTGAGCTCCATGTTTCAACTCGTTTTTTTGTGAGCTGAACGGAAGTCCAAAATTTTGGTTCAGGACCTATTCTGATTTCCGGTTGGTGGCTGAGACTTTGGTTAATTCTTCTTCCTACTGGGACATTAGTGTGACATGTGCCCTTCCAAATGCCTAACAGCTACGCTCTGATTGGTTCTCCCTCTTCCCTTTCATCCTGTGACAAATTGGCAACCTGTGCTAACCAGGAGGTTAAAGGGGCTGTCTCTCCAAGTTGCGAGATTGACAGTAAAGCAGTTGAATTGTCAAACCGGAGCACCAGGAGAGGGACTATTCGTTGAGTTTTTGAAACGTTTTGTATTCATATTGTGACCATTCTCTAGGTTTCGCGTACATGTTATAGCTATAGTAATATTCCCTTTAACTTGTAGAGTTGAGACCCATGGAATGGGTGCCATGCATTATTGCTTTAAAGCGTCTACATTTGCTCACCCAATCTCACCAATCCTCTCAGTCCCAAGTGTCCATCCTTATGCCACATCCAGCTGTCATTGTGGACAATGTCATTCCAGGTTTCATCAGAGACCCTGAAGGATTTGTAAAGAATTTCCCTCCTTTTTGTTTGCTTTTTGAAATTCCTTTTCATAGTGCGTTTGAGCTGATTCTCGCTGCCAAGTTTATGCCAGTCTATACACACTTGATTCCCTTATGCAGACATATCAATACATAGGTTTTAAGGTCCTTACTAGTCAGATATATTCCTCTGCGGGAAATATGGGGTTTTGAGTCCCTTCCACTGAGGAAGGTGTAGGTCTTGTCTATTCCATAGTTGGTTTTTGGAAGGCTACATGTGCTTATATCAAACGCTGGTTTTATGCATCACCACACCTCTCCTTCCCCCTTAAGCAGGCATAAGAGTGTTTTCTAAATGTGAGACACTGTTCTCTTTCCTAACTCAGTTTAAGTGTAGCCATGTTTACATCATCTTCATTTCTGTTATGTTATGATAAGTTTCTTTTTTTGTGTGACTTATTTCACTTAGAATCATCGTATCTGAATCCACTCATTTTGCTGCTACTCGTCTTATGACATTGATTTCATGGCTGAGGGATATTCCATCGTACATAAGTACCACAATTTTTTGAACCATTTTTATATTTCCTGGGATAATTCAGGTGTACCGAAGTTGAGGTTCTTGTAAGCAGTGTAGCCCTAAATTTTGGGGTGGCTCTGTCTTATTGATATTCTGTTTTCCCAAGGTATGTTCCCTAGACTGGAAGTGCCCTTGGCTCTGTAGCTCTGTTGTTTACTTGATTTAGAGAACACAGTGCACTCCTCCAGAGAGGCAGTTGGAAATTTACATCCTGCCCATCAGCATAAAAAGGGTCGTGTTCTCCAGGGCCTGTCTTGCCTTTCTGGTTTTTACACATTTTGTGGATGTCCCTTTTGACGGGTGGGAAGTGATACTTCTTTGTAGTGCAGATTTGCATTGCACGCTTGCTTGCTTGGCCAAAAAGGGCGTATGCGTTTTCTCCTGAATATATTCAGTATAAAACCCATACACACTTTTTGGCCAATCACATCATTGTCGAAGTTGTGCCCCACTTCCTGTGCTTTAAAGACGATTCCAGCGTACCTCTTGAAATCTGATTCCTGCTATTCTGCCTCGCTTTCAAGTCTGCCTCGTTACCATCCCTCAACAGATTTTTGGACGATAGTTGTCCTTTATTACTCTGCCAGTTTGTGTATTGCTGTGCCCCTGAGATCCATTTATCAACTCGTTTTTTGTGAGCTAACTGCAAGTCCAAAATTTTGGTTCAGGACCTATACTGGTTTCCGGTGGGTGGCTGAGACTTTGGTTAATTCTTCTTCTTGCCGGGAAATTAGAATGACATGTGCCCATCCAAATGCCTAACAGCTACTCTCTTATTGGTTCTCCCTCTTCCCTTTCATCCTCTGCCATATTGGAAACCTGTGTGAAACAGGAGTTTAAATGTTCTGTCTCTCCAGGTTGGGAGATTGATAGTAAACCTGTTGGAAAGGCAAACCGGAGCACCAGGAGAGGGAATATTCATTGAGTTTTAGAAACCTTTCGTATTCAGAGTGTGTCCATTCTCTAAGTTTCCCGTACATATTATAGCTGTAGTAATATTCACTTCAACCTGGAGAGTTGGGACCCATGGAATGGGTGCCATGCGTTATTGGTTTAAAGGGTCTGCATTAGCTCACCCGTTCTCACCAATACTCTCAGTCCCATGTGTCCAGCCTTATGCCACATCCCAGTGTCATTTTACATAGGGTCATTCCAGGTTTCATCAGAGACCCTGAAGGAATTGTAAAGAATTTCCCTGTTTTTTGTTTTGTTTTTGAAATTCATTTTTATAAGGTTTAAGCTGATTCTCGCTGCCATGTTTATGCCAGTCTGGACACACTTGATTCCTTTACGGAGACATATCAATACATAGGTTTTAAGATTCTTACTAGTCAGATATAATCCTCTGCGGGAAATATGGGGTTTTGAGTCCCTTTCACTGAGGAAGGTGTAGGTCTTGTCTATTCCATAGTTGGTTTTCGGAACGGTACCTGTGCTTATATCAAACTCTGGTTTTATGTGTCATCCCATCTCTCCTTCCCCCTTAAGCAGGCATAAGAGTGTTTTCTAAACGTGAGACTCTGTTCTCTTTCCTAACTCAGTTCATGTGTAGCCACATTTACAGGATCTTCAAAAGGGATATCTTATGATAAGTTTCTTTTTCTGCGTGTCTTATTTCACTTAGAATCATCGTACCTGAATCCACTCATTTTGCTGCTACTGGTCTTATGACATTGTGTTCATGGCTGAGGGATATTCCATCGTATGTAAGTACCACAATTTTTTGAACCATTTTTATACTTCCTGGGATATTTAAGTTGTACAGAAGTTGAGGTTCTTGTAAGCAGTTCAGCCCTAAATTTTTGGGTGGCTCTGTCTTATTGACTTTCAGTTTTCCCAAAGTATATTCCCTAGACTGGAAGTGCCCTTGGCTCTGTAGCTCTGTTGTTTAATTCTTTTAGGAACACAGTGCACTCCTCCAGAGAGGCAGTTGGCAATATACATCCCGCCCGTCAGCATAACAAGGCTCCCTGTTCTCCAGGGCCTGTCTTGCCTTTCTGATTTTTACACATTTTGTGGATGTCCCTTTTGTCGGGTGGGAATTGACACTTCCTTGTAGTGCAGATTTGCGTTGCCCGCTTGCTTGCTTGGCCAAAAAGGGTGTATGGGTTTTCTCCTGAAAATATTCAGGAGAAAATGCATACGCCCTTTTTGGCCAAGTGCATCATCGTCGAAGTTGTGCCCCTCTTCCTGTGCTTTACAGGCGATTCCAAAGTACCTCTTGAAATCTGTTTCCTGCTATTCTGCCTCGCATTCAGGTCCACCTCGTTTCCTTCCCTCAACAGAATTTTGGACGATAGTTGTCCTTTATTACTATGCCAGTTTGTGAATTGCTTTGCCCCTGAGCTCCATGTTTCAACTCGTTTTTTTGTGAGCTGAACGGAAGTCCAAAATTTTGGTTCAGGACCTATTCTGATTTCCGGTTGGTGGCTGAGACTTTGGTTAATTCTTCTTCCTACTGGGACATTAGTGTGACATGTGCCCTTCCAAATGCCTAACAGCTACGCTCTGATTGGTTCTCCCTCTTCCCTTTCATCCTGTGACAAATTGGCAACCTGTGCTAACCAGGAGGTTAAAGGGGCTGTCTCTCCAAGTTGCGAGATTGACAGTAAAGCAGTTGAATTGTCAAACCGGAGCACCAGGAGAGGGACTATTCGTTGAGTTTTTGAAACGTTTTGTATTCATATTGTGACCATTCTCTAGGTTTCGCGTACATGTTATAGCTATAGTAATATTCCCTTTAACTTGTAGAGTTGAGACCCATGGAATGGGTGCCATGCATTATTGCTTTAAAGCGTCTACATTTGCTCACCCAATCTCACCAATCCTCTCAGTCCCAAGTGTCCATCCTTATGCCACATCCAGCTGTCATTGTGGACAATGTCATTCCAGGTTTCATCAGAGACCCTGAAGGATTTGTAAAGAATTTCCCTCCTTTTTGTTTGCTTTTTGAAATTCCTTTTCATAGTGCGTTTGAGCTGATTCTCGCTGCCAAGTTTATGCCAGTCTATACACACTTGATTCCCTTACGCAGACATATCAATACATAGGTTTTAAGGTCCTTACTAGTCAGATATATTCCTCTGCGGGAAATATGGGGTTTTGAGTCCCTTCCACTGAGGAAGGTGTAGGTCTTGTCTATTCCATAGTTGGTTTTTGGAAGGCTACATGTGCTTATATCAAACGCTGGTTTTATGCATCACCACACCTCTCCTTCCCCCTTAAGCAGGCATAAGAGTGTTTTCTAAATGTGAGACACTGTTCTCTTTCCTAACTCAGTTTAAGTGTAGCCATGTTTACATCATCTTCATTTCTGTTATGTTATGATAAGTTTCTTTTTTTGTGTGACTTATTTCACTTAGAATCATCGTATCTGAATCCACTCATTTTGCTGCTACTCGTCTTATGACATTGATTTCATGGCTGAGGGATATTCCATCGTACATAAGTACCACAATTTTTTGAACCATTTTTATATTTCCTGGGATAATTCAGGTGTACCGAAGTTGAGGTTCTTGTAAGCAGTGTAGCCCTAAATTTTGGGGTGGCTCTGTCTTATTGATATTCTGTTTTCCCAAGGTATGTTCCCTAGACTGGAAGTGCCCTTGGCTCTGTAGCTCTGTTGTTTACTTGATTTAGAGAACACAGTGCACTCCTCCAGAGAGGCAGTTGGAAATTTACATCCTGCCCATCAGCATAAAAAGGGTCGTGTTCTCCAGGGCCTGTCTTGCCTTTCTGGTTTTTACACATTTTGTGGATGTCCCTTTTGACGGGTGGGAAGTGATACTTCTTTGTAGTGCAGATTTGCATTGCACGCTTGCTTGCTTGGCCAAAAAGGGCGTATGCGTTTTCTCCTGAATATATTCAGTATAAAACCCATACACACTTTTTGGCCAATCACATCATTGTCGAAGTTGTGCCCCACTTCCTGTGCTTTAAAGACGATTCCAGCGTACCTCTTGAAATCTGATTCCTGCTATTCTGCCTCGCTTTCAAGTCTGCCTCGTTACCATCCCTCAACAGATTTTTGGACGATAGTTGTCCTTTATTACTCTGCCAGTTTGTGTATTGCTGTGCCCCTGAGATCCATTTATCAACTCGTTTTTTGTGAGCTAACTGCAAGTCCAAAATTTTGGTTCAGGACCTATACTGGTTTCCGGTGGGTGGCTGAGACTTTGGTTAATTCTTCTTCTTGCCGGGAAATTAGAATGACATGTGCCCATCCAAATGCCTAACAGCTACTCTCTTATTGGTTCTCCCTCTTCCCTTTCATCCTCTGCCATATTGGAAACCTGTGTGAAACAGGAGTTTAAATGTTCTGTCTCTCCAGGTTGGGAGATTGATAGTAAACCTGTTGGAAAGGCAAACCGGAGCACCAGGAGAGGGAATATTCATTGAGTTTTAGAAACCTTTCGTATTCAGAGTGTGTCCATTCTCTAAGTTTCCCGTACATATTATAGCTGTAGTAATATTCACTTCAACCTGGAGAGTTGGGACCCATGGAATGGGTGCCATGCGTTATTGGTTTAAAGGGTCTGCATTAGCTCACCCGTTCTCACCAATACTCTCAGTCCCATGTGTCCAGCCTTATGCCACATCCCAGTGTCATTTTACATAGGGTCATTCCAGGTTTCATCAGAGACCCTGAAGGAATTGTAAAGAATTTCCCTGTTTTTTGTTTTGTTTTTGAAATTCATTTTTATAAGGTTTAAGCTGATTCTCGCTGCCATGTTTATGCCAGTCTGGACACACTTGATTCCTTTACGGAGACATATCAATACATAGGTTTTAAGATTCTTACTAGTCAGATATAATCCTCTGCGGGAAATATGGGGTTTTGAGTCCCTTTCACTGAGGAAGGTGTAGGTCTTGTCTATTCCATAGTTGGTTTTCGGAACGGTACCTGTGCTTATATCAAACTCTGGTTTTATGTGTCATCCCATCTCTCCTTCCCCCTTAAGCAGGCATAAGAGTGTTTTCTAAACGTGAGACTCTGTTCTCTTTCCTAACTCAGTTCATGTGTAGCCACATTTACAGGATCTTCAAAAGGGATATCTTATGATAAGTTTCTTTTTCTGCGTGTCTTATTTCACTTAGAATCATCGTACCTGAATCCACTCATTTTGCTGCTACTGGTCTTATGACATTGTGTTCATGGCTGAGGGATATTCCATCGTATGTAAGTACCACAATTTTTTGAACCATTTTTATACTTCCTGGGATATTTAAGTTGTACAGAAGTTGAGGTTCTTGTAAGCAGTTCAGCCCTAAATTTTTGGGTGGCTGTGTCTTATTGACTTTCAGTTTTCCCAAAGTATATTCCCTTGACTGGAAGTGCCCTTGGCTCTGTAGCTCTGTTGTTTAATTCTTTTAGGAACACAGTGCACTCCTCCAGAGAGGCAGTTGGCAATATACATCCCGCCCGTCAGCATAACAAGGCTCCCTGTTCTCCAGGGCCTGTCTTGCCTTTCTGATTTTTACACATTTTGTGGATGTCCCTTTTGTCGGGTGGGAATTGACACTTCCTTGTAGTGCAGATTTGCGTTGCCCGCTTGCTTGCTTGGCCAAAAAGGGCGTATGGGTTTTCTCCTGAAAATATTCAGGAGAAAATGCATACGCCCTTTTTGGCCAAGTGCATCATCGTCGAAGTTGTGCCCCTCTTCCTGTGCTTTACAGGCGATTCCAAAGTACCTCTTGAAATCTGTTTCCTGCTATTCTGCCTCGCATTCAGGTCCACCTCGTTTCCTTCCCTCAACAGAATTTTGGACGATAGTTGTCCTTTATTACTATGCCAGTTTGTGAATTGCTTTGCCCCTGAGCTCCATGTTTCAACTCGTTTTTTTGTGAGCTGAACGGAAGTCCAAAATTTTGGTTCAGGACCTATTCTGATTTCCGGTTGGTGGCTGAGACTTTGGTTAATTCTTCTTCCTACTGGGACATTAGTGTGACATGTGCCCTTCCAAATGCCTAACAGCTACGCTCTGATTGGTTCTCCCTCTTCCCTTTCATCCTGTGACAAATTGGCAACCTGTGCTAACCAGGAGGTTAAAGGGGCTGTCTCTCCAAGTTGCGAGATTGACAGTAAAGCAGTTGAATTGTCAAACCGGAGCACCAGGAGAGGGACTATTCGTTGAGTTTTTGAAACGTTTTGTATTCATATTGTGACCATTCTCTAGGTTTCGCGTACATGTTATAGCTATAGTAATATTCCCTTTAACTTGTAGAGTTGAGACCCATGGAATGGGTGCCATGCATTATTGCTTTAAAGCGTCTACATTTGCTCACCCAATCTCACCAATCCTCTCAGTCCCAAGTGTCCATCCTTATGCCACATCCAGCTGTCATTGTGGACAATGTCATTCCAGGTTTCATCAGAGACCCTGAAGGATTTGTAAAGAATTTCCCTCCTTTTTGTTTGCTTTTTGAAATTCCTTTTCATAGTGCGTTTGAGCTGATTCTCGCTGCCAAGTTTATGCCAGTCTATACACACTTGATTCCCTTACGCAGACATATCAATACATAGGTTTTAAGGTCCTTACTAGTCAGATATATTCCTCTGCGGGAAATATGGGGTTTTGAGTCCCTTCCACTGAGGAAGGTGTAGGTCTTGTCTATTCCATAGTTGGTTTTTGGAAGGCTACATGTGCTTATATCAAACGCTGGTTTTATGCATCACCACACCTCTCCTTCCCCCTTAAGCAGGCATAAGAGTGTTTTCTAAATGTGAGACACTGTTCTCTTTCCTAACTCAGTTTAAGTGTAGCCATGTTTACATCATCTTCATTTCTGTTATGTTATGATAAGTTTCTTTTTTTGTGTGACTTATTTCACTTAGAATCATCGTATCTGAATCCACTCATTTTGCTGCTACTCGTCTTATGACATTGATTTCATGGCTGAGGGATATTCCATCGTACATAAGTACCACAATTTTTTGAAACATTTTTATATTTCCTGGGATAATTCAGGTGTACCAAAGTTGAGGTTGTTGTAAGCAGTGTAGCCCTAAATTTTGGGGTGGATCTGTCTTATTGATTTTCAGTTTTCCCAAGGTATATTCCCTAGACTGGAAGTGCCCTTGGCTCTGTAGCTCTGTTGTTTACATCTTTTAGGGAACACAATGCACTCCTCCAGAGAGGCAGTTGGCAATTTACATCCCGCCGATTAGCATAACAAGACTCCCTGTTCTCCAGCGCCTGTCTTGCCTTTGTGATTTTTACACATTTTGTGGATGTCCCTTTGTCGGGAGGGAAGTGACACTTCCTTGTAGTGCAGATTTGCGTTGCCCGCTTGCTTTCTTGGCCAAAAAGGCCATAAGCGTTTTCTCCTGAAAATATACAGGAGAAAACGCATACGCCCTTATTGGCCAAGTGCATCATTTTCGAAGTTGTGCCCCTCTTCCTGTGCTTTACAGGCGATTCAAAGTACCTCTTGAAATCTGTTTCCTGCTATTCTGCCTTGCTTTCAAGTCCGCATCATTTCCTTTCCTCAACAGAATTTCGGACGATAGTTGTCCTTTATTACTCTGCCAGTTTGTGAATTGCTTTGCCCCTGAGCTCCATTATTCAACTCGTTTCTTGTGAGCTAAACGCAAGTCCAAAATTTTGGTTCAGGACCTATACTGGTTCTCGGTGGGTGGCTGAGACTTTGGTTAATTCTTCTTCTTGCTGGGAAATTAGAGTGATATGTGCCCGTCCAAATGCCTAACAGCTACTCTCTCATTGGTTCTCCCTCTTCCCTTTCATTCTCTGCCAAATTGGCAACCGGTGGGAATCTGGAGGTTAAAGGGGCTGTCTCTCCAAGTTGGAAGATTGACAGTAAAGCAGTTGGAAAGTCAAACCGGAGCACCAGGAGAGGGAATATTCGTTGAGTTTTCGAAACAATTCCTATTCACAGTGTGTCCATTCCCTAGGTTTCCCGTACATATTATAGCTTTATTAGTATTCCATTTAACCTGGAGAGTTGGGATGCATGGAATGGGTGCCATGCATTATTGCTTTAAAGTGTCTGCATTTGCTCACCCAATCTCACAATTTCTCTCAGTCCCTAGTGTCCAGCCTTATGACACATCCACCTGTCATTGTAGATAGGGTCTTTCAAGATTTCATTAGAGACCCTGTAGTAATTGTAAATGATTTCTTTGTTTTTTTGTTTTGTTTTTGAAATTCCTTTTTATAGTGTGTTTGTGCTGATTCTCGCTGCCATGTTTATGCCAGTCTATACACACTTGATTCCTTTATGCAGACATATCTATACATAGGTTTTAAGATCCTTACTAGTCAGATATATTCCTCTGCGAGAAATATGGGGTTTTGAGTCCCTTTCACTGAGGAAGGTTTAGGTCTTGTATATTCCATAGTTGGTTTTTGGAACGGTAGGTGTGCTTGTATCATACTCTCGTTTTATGCATCACCCCACCTCTCCTTCCACCTTAGGCAGGCGTAAGAGTGTTTTCTAAATGTGAGACACTGTTCTCTTTCCTAAATCAGTTCAAGTGTAGCCATGTTTACAGGATCTTCATAAGTGATAACTCATGATGTTTCTTTTTCAGTGTGACTTATTTCACTTAGAATCATCGTACTTGAATCCACTCATTTTGCTGTTACTTGTCTTATGACATTGATTTCATGGCTGAGGGATATTCTATCGTACTTAAGTACCACAATTTTTTGAACCATTTTTATATTTCCTGGGATATTTCAGGTGTACCCAAGTTGAGGTTCTTTAAGCAGTGTAGCCTTAAATATTGCGGTGGCTCTGTCTTATTGATATTCAGTTTTCCCAAGGTATATTCCGTAGACTGGAAGTGCCCTTGGCTCTGTAGCTCTGTTGTTTACTTGTTTTAGGGAACACAATGCACTCCTCCAGAGAGGCAGTTGGCAATTTACATCCCGCCCTTCAGCACAACAAGGCTCTCTGTTCTCCAGGTCCAGTCTTGCATTTCTGGTTTTTACACATTTTGTGTATTTTCCCTTTTGACTGGTGGGAAGTGATACTTCTTTGTAGTGCAGATTTGCATTGCCGCTTGCTTGCATGGCCTAAAAGGGCATATGCGTTTTCTCCTGAATATATTCAGGAGAAAACACATAAGCCCTTTTTGTAAAAGTGCATCAATTTTGAAGTTGTGCCACACTTCCTGTGCTTTAAAAGCGATTCCAACATACCTCTTGAACTCTGTTTTCTGCTATTCTGCCTCGCTTTCAAGTCCACCTCTTTGCCTTCCCTCAACAGAATTTTGGAAGATAGTAGTCCTTTATTACTCTGCCAGTCTGTGAATTGCTGAGTCCCTGAGCTCCATTTTTCAACTCGTTTTTTTTGTGAGATGAATGCAAGTCCCAAATTTTGGTTCAGGACATATCCTGGTTCCCGGTGAGTGGCTGAGACGGTGGTTAATTCTTCTTCCTGCCTGGAAATTAGAGTGACATATGCCCGTCTAAATGCGTAACAGCTTCTCTGTCATTGATTCTCCCTCTTCCCTATCATCCTCTGCCAAGTTGGCAACTTGTGCGAACCAGGAGGTTAAAGGGGCTGTCTCTCCAAGTTGGGAGATAGATAGTAAAGCAGTTGGAAAGTCAAACCGGAGCAACCAGGAGAGGGAGTATTCGTTGAGTTTTAGAAACCTTTCGTATTCACATTGTGTCCATTCTCTAGGTGTCCCGTACATGTTATAGCTGTAGTAATATTCCCTTCAACCTGGAGAGTTGGGACCCATGGAATGGGTGCCGTGCATTACTGCTTTAATGGGTCTGCATTTGCTCACCGAATCTCACCAATCCTCTCAGTCCCAAGTGTCCAGCCTTATGCCACATCTAGCTGTCATTGTAGATATGGTCATTCCAGGTTTCATCAGAGACCCTGAAGAATTTGTGAAGAATTTCCCTGCTTTTTTGTTTTATTTTTGAAATTCCTTTTTATAGTGGTTTTGAGCTGATTCTCGCTGCCATGTTTATTCCAGTCTAGACACACTGGATTCCCTTACGGAGACATATCAATACATAGGTTTTAAGATTTTTACTAGTCAGATATATTCCACTGCAGGAAATATGGGGTTTTGAGTCCCTTTCACTGAGGAGGGTGTAGGTCTTGTCTGTTCCATAGTTGGTTTTCAGAATGGTACCTATGCTTATATCAAACTCTGGTTTTATGCATCTCCCACCTTTCCTTCCCCCTTTAGCAGGCATAAGAGTGTTTTATAAATGTGAGGCTCTGTTCTCTTTTCTAACTCAGTTCATGTGTAGCCATGTTTACAGGATCTTCATAAGTGATATTTTATGATAAGTTTCTTTTTCTGTGTGACTTATTTCACTTAAAATCATCGTACCTGATTCCACTCATTTTGCTACTAATGGTCTTATCACATTGATTTCATGGCTGAGGGATATTCCATCGTATGAAAGTACCACAATTTTTTGAACCATTTTTATACTTCCTGGTATATTTAAGGTGTACCCAAGTTGAGGGTCTTGTAAGCAGTGCAGCCCTAAATTTGGGTGTGGCTCTGTCTTATTGATTTTCAGTTTTCCCAAGGTATATTCCCTAGACTGGAAGTGGCCTTGGCTCTGTAGCTCTGTTGTTTACTTCTTTTAGGGAACACAATGCACTCCTCCAGTGAGGCAGTTGGCAATTTACATCCCACCCATCAGCATAACAAGGTTCCCTCTTCTCCAGGGCCTATCTTGCCATTCTGCTTTTTACACATTTATTGGATGTCCCTTTAGAAGGGTTGTAAGTGACACTTATTTGTAGTGCAGATTTGCATTGTCTCCTTCTTTGCTTGGACAAAATGGGCGTATGCGTATTTTCCTGAAAATATTCAGGAGAAAACCCATATGCCCTTTTTGGCCAAGTGCATCAAGGTCGAAGTTGTGCCCCTCTTCCTATGCTTTACAGGCGATTCCAATGTACGTCTTGAAATATGTTTCCAACTATTCTGCCTCGCATTCAGTTCGGCCGCGTTTCCTACCCTCAACAGATTTTTGGATGATAGTTGTCCTTTATTCATCTCCCAGTTTGTGAATTGCTGTGCCCCTGAGCTCCATTTCTCAACTCATTATTTGTGAGCTGAACGCAAGCCCAAAATTTTGGTTCAGGACCTATACTTGTTCCCGATGGGTGGCTGGGACTTTGGTTAATTCTTCTTCCTGCCGGGAAATAAGAGTGACATGTGCCTGTCCAAATGCCTAAGAGCTACTCTCTCATTGGTTCTCCCTCTTCCCTTTCATCATCTGCCAAATTTTCAACCAGTGGGAACCAGGAGGTTAAAGGGGCTGTCTCTCCAAGTTGGGAGGTTGATAGAAAAGCAGTTGGAAAGTCAAACCAGAGCACCATGAGTGGGACTATTCGTTGATTTTTAGAAACCTTTCATATTCACAGTGTGTCCATTCTCTAGGTTTCCCGAACATGTTATAGCTGTAGTAATATTCCCTTCAAGCTGGAGAGTTGGGACCTATCGAATGGTGTCACGCATTATGGCTTTAAAGGGACTGCATTTTCTCCATTAATCTCACCAATCCCCTCAGTCCCATGTTTCCAGCCTTATGTCTCTTCTATCTGTCATAGATATTGTCATTCCAGGTTGCACCAGAGCCCTTGAATCAATTGTGTAAGAATATCGTGGGTTTTCTTTTGTTTGTTTTGTTTTTAAAATTCAGTTTTATAATGGGGTTGAGCTCATTTTCCCTGACTTGTTTATGCCGGTCTAGAAAAACTTGATTCCCTTACAGAGAAATATCAATACATTGGTTTTAAGATTCTTAGTAGTCAGATATATTCCTCTGAAGGAAATAGGGGTTTTGAGTCCCTTTCACTGAGGAAGGAGTAGTTCTTTTCTATTCTGTGTTTGGATTATGGAATGGTATCTGTGCTAATATCAAACTCTGGTTTTGTGCATCTCCCCACCTCTCCTTTCCCCTTAAGCAAGCATAAGAGTGTTTTCTAAATATGAGACTCTGTTCTATTTCCTAATTCAGTTCATAAGTAGCCATGTTTACATTCCCTTCGTAAGCGATATCTTATGTCAGAATGCAACATGGCCCTAGTCATAATAATGCTCCATGACCCCGTCATCACATTGCACCATGCCCTAGTTATCACAATACACCCTGTCCCTTTTCATCACAATTCTCCTCATCCTTGTCAACACAATGCTACATGACACTTCTCATAACAACGTCAAATGCTCTTGTCATCACAATGCTCCATGACCCCTGTCATCACAATGCTCCCTGACACCTGTCATCACAATGCCTCATGCCCCTTGTCATTACAGTGCTCCATGATACACGTCATTACATTTACCCAAGGTCATCTCATCACAATGCTCCACGGTTTTGCCATCACAATGCTCCATGCCCTGGTTATTTCACAGCTCCATGTCCCTTGTCCTCACAATTTTCCATGTCTTTGTCATCACATTGCTACATGGCACTTCTAATCACAATGTTATATGCTCTTGTCATCACAATACTCCATGCACTTATCATCGCAATGCTCCATGACCCCTGTCAAAGGAAGCTCCATGCGATTGTCATCACAGTGTATCACAACATGGAAATTAAAATTACCAATGGCCCTTGTCATCACAATGCTCCATGCCCTTGTCATCACAATGCTCCTTTCCTTTGTCACAACAGTCCTCCATGACACTTGGCATCACAATGCTCCGTGCTATAGTAACATCACAATGGAACATGAAATATGTCTTCACAATGCTCCCTGACACCTGTCTTCACAATACTCCATGAACTTGTCATCACAATGCTCCATACCCTTGTCATCACAATGTGCCATGCCCACTGTCATCACAATAATCCATGAAATATCTCAGACCAATGCTCTATGCCACTTTTCATCACAATGCTCCATGAACCCTGTCATCACAATGCAGCATGCCCATCATCATAAAGCTTCATGCTATTGTCATCAAAATGAAATCAAAATGCTCCATGACTTCTGTCATCACAATGCTCCAAACCCTTGTGATCACAATGTTCCATAACACTGGTCATCTCAACGCCCCATGACGCTGTTCATCACAATTATCCATGGTCTTCTCATCTCAATTCGCCATGTCATTTGTCATCACAATGCTCAATACACTTGTCAGCAAAATGCTCCCTGATTCTTGCCATCAGTATGCTATTTGAACACATTCATGACAAGGCTCCATGCCTATTTCATCACAATGATCCATGTCCTTTTCATCACAGTGCTCCAAGACCCGTGCAATCACAATTCTCCTTGCCCTTGTCATCACAAAGCTCCATGACAAATATCATCAGAATGCTCCACGGCCTTCTCATCACAATGCTCCATGACCCCTGTCATCACAATGCTCCATTCTCCTTTTCATCAGAATCATCCATGACACTAGGCATCACAATGCTCCATGCCATTGTCATCACAATGGGCTATTACATATGTCATCAAAATGCTCCCTGACACCAGTCTTCACAATACTGCATGACCTGGTCTTCACAGTGCTCCATGCCCTTGCCATCACAATGCTCCATTACAGCTGTCATCACAATGCTCCAAGACCTCTGTAATCACAATGCTCCATGCCCCTTTTCATCTCAATGCTCCATGAAACCTGTCCTCACAATGCACCATGCCCACCATCATAATGCTTCATGCTATTGTCATCACAATGAAATCATAATGCTCCATGACCTCTCTCATCACAATGATCCAAATCCTTGTGATCAAAATGTTCCATAACACTTATCATCACAACGCACCTTGACGCTCGTCATCACAATTAACCACGGTCTTCTCATCACAATGCTCCATGACTTTTGTCACCACAGTGCTCAATACACTTGTCATCACAATGGTCCCTGACACTTGTCATCAGTATGCTCCTTGAACCCTGTCATGACAAGGCTCCATGCCCTTCTCATCTCAATCTCCATGCCCTTGTCATCACAGTGCTGCACGACCCCTGTAATCACAATGCTCCATGCCCCTTTTCATCAGAATGTTCCATGAGACATATCATCACAAGGCTCCATGCTCTTCTCATCACAGTGCTCCAGTACCTTGTCATCACAATGCTCCATGACACCTGTCATCACAACGCTCCATGTCCTTTGTCATCACAATACTCCATGAACATTTTCATCCCAATGCTCCATGACCCTTGTCATCACAATGATCCATGCCCTTGTCATCCCAATGCTCCATGACCCCTGTATTCACAATGCACCGTGACGCTTGTCTTCACAGTGCTCCATGACACTTGTCATCACAATGCTCCATGCCTTTGTCAGGAAAATGCTATATGACCTTGTCATTACAATGCTCTATGCGCTTTTCATGACAATACTCCATTACTATTGTCATCACAATCCTCCATGAACCTTGGAATCACACTGTTTCATGCCCTTGTCATCACAATGCTCCATGCTCCTTGAAATCAAAATGATCCATGACATCTGTCTTCACAATGCTCCAAACCCTTGTGATCACAAAGTTCAATAACCTTTGTCATCACAACGCTCCATGATGCCTGTCATCCCACTAATCCATGCCCTTTTCATCACAATGCTCCATGACCTTTGTCATCACAATTCTCAATACACTTGTCATCACAATGCAACCTGACACTTGTCGTCAGAATGCTCCTTGAACCCTGTCATGAAAAGGCTCCATGCCTTTTTAATCACATTGCCCCATGCCGTTTTCCTCACAATGCTCCATTCCAACGTCATCAAAGAACTCCACACGCTTGTCATCAGAATGCTCCATGACCCTTGTCATCACAATTCTCCATGCACTTGTCAGCACAATGTTCGCTGACCCTTGTCATCACAATGCCCCAAGCCATAGTCATCAAAATGCTCCATTACCTTTGTCATCAGAATCCTCCATGACACTTGATATCACAATGCTCCATGCCATTGTAATCACAATGGGCCATTACATATGTCATCACAATGCTCCCTGACATCTGTCTTCACAATACTGCATTAACTTGTCATCACAATGCTCCATGACCCCTGCCATCACAATGATCCACGGGCTTGTCATCACAAGACTCCATGACACTTGTAATCACAATGCTCCAAGACCCCAGTATTCACAGTGCTCCATGTCCTTGTCATCGCAAAGCTCCATGACACATGTCATCAGAATGTTCCATGGCCTTCTCATCAAAATGCTCCATGTCCTTGTCATCACCATGATCCAACACCCCTGTAATGACAATGCTCCATGCCCCTTTTCATCAGTATGCTCCATGAGATTTGTCATCACAAGGCTCCATGGGTTTCTCAACACAATGCTCCAGGAATTTGTCATCACAATGCTTCACGAACTTGTCATGAAAATTCTCAATGGCCCTTGCCATCATAATGCTTCAAGCCCTAGTCATCACAATGCTCCATTATATTTGTCATCACAATCCTCCATTACATTTGGCATCACCGTGCTCCCTGACATTTTCATCGCAATGGACCATGACATATGTCATCACAATGCTCACTGACACCTGTCTTCACAATACTCCATGACCTTATCATCACAATGATCCAGACCCTTGTCATCACAAAGCACCATGCCAAATGTCATCACAATAATCTATGAAACTTGACATACCAATGTTCCATGACCCTGACATCACAATGCTCCATGCCCTTGTCATCACAATGTTCCATGACCCCTGTCATCACAATGCTCCGTGACTCCAGGCATCACAGTGGTTCATAACAGTTGTCATCACAGTGGTCCATGCCCACGTCATCACAAGGCTCTATGACCTTTGTAACCACAATGCTCCATGAAATTTCCATCACAATGATCCGTGACCCTTGTCATCACAATACTCCATGCCTTTGTCAGAAAAATGCTCCATGACCCTTGTAATCAGAATGTGGCATGCGTTTTCATCACAACGGTCCATAAATTTATCATGGCAATGCTCCAAAAACATTTTAATCACAATGTTCCATGCCCTTCTCATCACAATGCTCCATTACACCTGTCATAACAATGCTCCATGACACCTGCCATCACAATTTTCCAGAGTCTTGTCATCACAAGGCTCCATGACACATCTCATCTCTCTGCTCCAAGACCACTGTAATCACAGTGCACGCTGACCATGTCATCACAAGGCTCCATGACACATGTCATCAGAATGTTCCATGGCTTTCTCATCAAAATGTTCCATGCCCTTGTCATCACAATGCTCCAAGACCCTTGTAATCACAATGCTCCATGCCCCTCTTCATCTCAATGCTCCTTGAATGCTGTCATCAAAATGCATCATGCTCATGATCATAATGCTTCAGGCTATTGTCAGCAGAATGAAATCAAAATTCTCCATGACCTCCATCATCACAATGCTCCATGACCCCTATCATCAAAATACTCAATGAACATTTTCAGCCCAATGCTCCATGACCCTTGTCATCACATTGATCCATGACCTTGTCATCACAGTGCTCCATGATCCCTGTATTAACAATGCTCCGTGACGCTTGTCATCACAGTGCTCCATGACACCTGTCATCACAATGCTCCATGGTTTTGTCAGCAAAATGCTACATGAACTTCTCATTACAATGCTCTATGCATTTGTCATCACAATACTCCATTACAATTGTCATCACAATCCTCCATGAACCTTGGGATCACATTGCTTCATGCCCTTGTCATCACAATGTTCCATGCTCCTTGAAATCAAAATGATCCATGACATCTTTCTTCACAATGCTCCAAACCCTTGTGATCACAAAGTTCCGTAACTCTTGTCATCAAATCTCTCCGTGATGCCTATCATCACAATACTCCATGCCCTTTTCATCACAATGCTCCATGATCTTTGTCATCACGATTCTCAATACACTTGTTATCACAATGATCCCTGACACTTGTCGTCCGAATGCTCCTTGAACCCTGTCACGAAAAGGCTCCATGCCTTTTTCATCATAATGCCCCATGCGATTTTCATCACAATGCTCCATGCCATTGTCATCAAAATACTCTAAAAGCTTGTCATCAGAATGCTCCATGACCCTTGTCATCACAATTCTCCATGCACTTGTCAGCACAATGCTCCCTGACACTTGTCATCACAATGCTCCAAGCCATTGTCATCACAATGCTCCATTACCTTTGTCATCAGAATCCTCCATGACACGTGGCATCACAATGCTCCATGCCATTGTCATCACAATGGGCCATTACATATGTCATGACAATGCTCCCTGAAAACTCTCTTCACAATACTGCATGACCCGGTCATCACAATGCTCGATGCCCTTGTCATCACAATGCGCCATTCCAACAGTCATCGCAAAAATCCATGATATTATTAGACCAATGCTCCATGCCCTTTTCATCACAATGCTCCATGCCCTTGTTATCACAATGCTCCATGACCCCTGTCATCACAATGCTCCGTGACTCCAGTAATCACAATGATTCATGACCTTTGTCATCACAATGGTCCATGCCCTCATCATCAACAGTCTCTGTGATATTTTTAACCACAATGCTCCATGAAATTTTCATCACAATTCTCTTTGACCCTTGTCATCACAATGCTCTATGCCTTTCTCAGCACAATGCTCCATGACTTTTGTCATCACAATGCTCCATGTGCTTGTCAGCACAATGCTCCACAACACGTGTCATCACAAGGCACCATGCGCTTATCATTACAGTGCTCCAAAACCTTTTCATCACAATGCTCCATAAAACTTGTCATCACAAGGCTCCCTGCACTTCTCATCAAAATGCTCTCTCACCACTGATATCACAATGTTGCATCACTATTCGTCACAATACACCCTCACCCCTGTCATCACAATGTTCCATGACGCCTGTCATCACAATGCTACCTTCATTATCATCACAATATTCGATGACCACTGACATCACAATGTTCCCCAACACCTGTCATCAAAATGTTCCATGACACTTTTCATCAAATTGCTCCATGACCCTGTCATCAAAATGCTTCCTTCCCTTCTCATCACAGTGTACAACGCCCTTGTCATCAAAATGCTCCATGACCTTTGCCATCACAAAGATCAATGACGCTTGGCATCAAAAAGCTCCATGCCATTGTTATCACAAAGCTCCATGACACATGTCATCAGAATGCTCCATGGCCTTCTCATCACAATGCTCCATGCCCTTGCCATCACAATGCTCCATTACCCCTGTCATAACAATGCTCCATGACCACAGCCATCACGATGTTCCATGGCCTTATCATCACAAGGCTCCATGACCCTTCTCATCACAATGCTCCAAGACCCCTGTACTCACAATGCTCCATGCCACTTTTCATCTCAATGATCCATGAACCGTGTCATCACAATGCACCATGCCCATCATCATAATGATTCGTGCTATTGTCTTCACAATGAATTCAAAATGCTCCATGACCTCTGTCATAACAATGCTCCAAACCATTGTGATTACTATATTCCATAACACTTGTCATCACAACGTTCCATGATGCCTGTCATCACAATACTCCATGCCCTTTTCATCACAATGCTCAATACACTTGTCGTCAAAATGCTCCCTGACACTTGTTGTCTGTATGCTCCTTGAATCCTGTCATGACAAGGCTCCATGCCTTTTTCATCACAATGATCCATGCCCTTTTCATCACAATGCTCCAAGACCATTGTAATCACAATGCTCCATGCCCTTGTCATCACAAAGCACAATGACGCATGAAGTTAGAATGCTCCTTGGCCTTCTCCTCACAATGCTCCATCCCCTTGTCATCACGATGTTACAAGACCCCTGTAATCACAAAGGTGCATGCCCCTTTTCATCAGTATGCTCCATGAGATTTGTCATCCAAGGCTCCATGGTTTTCTCATCACAATGCTCCAGCACCTTGTCATCACAATGCTCCATGACCTTGTCATGAAAATTCTCAATGGCACTTGTCAACATAATGCTCCAAGCCCTATTCATCACAATGATCTATTACATTTGGCATCACAATGCTCCCTGCCATTGTCATCGCAATGGACCATGACTTATGGCATCACAATGCTCCCTGACACGTGTCTTCACAATACTCCATGACCTTCTCATCACAATGCTCCATGCCCTTGTCATCACAATGCTCCATGTCCCCTCTATTCACAACGCTCCGTGAAGATTGTCATCACAGTGCTCCATGACAACTGTCATCACAATGCTCCATGCCTTTGTCAGCAAAATGCTACATGACCTTGTCATTACAATGCTCTATGAGCTTGTCATTACAATACTCCATTACCATTGCCATCACAATCCTCCATGAAGCTTGGATTCACGTTGCTTCATGCCCTTCTCATCACAATGCTCCATGCTCCTTGAAATCAAAATGATCCATGACCTCTGTCATGACAATGCTCCAAACCCTTGTGATCACAAAGTTCCAGAACACTTGTCATCACAACGTTGTATGATGCCTGTCATCACAATACTCCATGCCCTTTTCTTCACAATGCTCCATGACCTGTATCATCACAATTCTCAATACACTTTTCATCACAATGCTCCCTGACACTTGTCGTCAGAATGCTCCTTGAACCCTGTCACGAACAGGCTCCATGCCATTTTCATCACAAGGCCCCATGCCATTTTCATCACAATGCTCCATGCCACTGTCATCAAAATTCTCCACAAGCTTGTCATCAGAATGCTCCATGACCCATGTCATCACAATAATCCATGCACTTGTTAGCACTATGCTCCCTGACCCTTGTCATCACAATGCTCCAAGCCATTGTCATCACAATGCTCCATTACCTTTGTCATCAGAATCCTCCATGACACATGGCATCACAATGCTCCATGCCATTATCATCATAATGGGCCATTACATATGTCATGACAATGCTCCCTGACACCTGTCTTCACAATACTGCATGACCTGGTCATCACAATGCTCTATGCACTTGTCATCACAGTGCTCCATGACACCTGTCATCACAATGCTCTGTGACTCCAGTCATCACAATGCTTCATGACCTTTGTCATCACAATGGTCCATGCCCTCGTAATCAACAGTCTCTGTGACCTTTGTAACCACAATGCTCCATAAACTTTTCATCACAATGCTCCTTGATTCTTGTCATCACAGTGCTCCATGCGTTTGTCAGAAAAATGCTCCATGACCATTGTAATCACAGTGTGCCACGCGCTTTTCATCACAACGATCCACAAATTTGTCCTGGCAATGCTCCATAATCCTTGTAATCACAATGCTCCATGCCCTTCTCATCACAATGCTCCATTACACCTGTCATAAGAATGCTCCATGACCCTTGCCATCACAATGTTCCACGGCATTGTCATCACAAGGCTCCATGACGATTGTCATCACAATGTACCAAGAACCCTGTAATCACAATGCTCCATGCCCTTGTCATCACAAAGCTCCATGACACATGTTATCTGTATGTTCCATGGCCTTCTCATCAAAATGCTCCATGCCCTTGTCATCAAAATGTTCCATTACCCCTGTCATTACAATGCTCCCTTACCCCCGCCATCACAATGCTCCCTGCCCTTCTCATCACAATGCACAATGCCCTTGTCATCAAAATGGTCCTTGACCTTTGTCATCACAAAGATCCATGACCCTTGGCATCACAGTGCTCCATGTCATTTTCATCACAATGCTCCATGAACGCTCTCATCACATTGCTCCATGCCCTTGTCATCACAAAGCTGCATGACATATGTCATCAGAATGCTCCATGGCCTTCTCATCACAATGCTCCATGCCCTTGCCATCACAATGCTCCATTACCCCGTCATAACAATGCGCCATGACCACGGCCATCACGATGTTCCATGGCCTTTTCATCACAAGGCTCCATGACCCATCTCATCACAATGCTCCAAGACCCCTGTAATCACAATGCTCCATGCCCCTTTTCATCTCACTGATCCATGAACCCTGTCATCATAATGCACCCTGCCCATCATCTTAATGCTTCATGCTATTGTCATCACAATGAAATCAAAATGCTCCATGACCTCTGTCATAACAATGCTCCAAACCCTTGTGATCACAATATTCCATAACACTTTTCATCACAGTGCCCCATGACGCTCATCATCACAATAATCCTTGGTCTTCTCATCGCAATGCTCCATGACCTTTGTCATCACAATGCTCAATACACTTGTCATCAAAATGCTCCCTGACACATGTTGTCTGTATGCTCCTTTTACCCTGTCATGACAAGGATCCATGCCTTTTTCATCACAATGCAACATGCCATTCTCCTCACAATGCTCCAAGACCACTGTTATCACAATGCTCCAAGCTCTTGTCATCACAAAGCTCCATAACACATGTCATCAGTATGTTCCATGGCCTTCTCATCAAAATGCACCATGCCCTTTTCATCACAATGCCCCAAGACCCCTGTAATCACAATGCTCCTTTCCCCTATTCATCTCAATGCTCCATGTACCCTGTCATCACAGTGCATCATGCCCATCATCATAAGGCTTCTGGCTATTGTCAGCACAATGAAATCAAAATTCTTCATGACCTCTGTCATCACAATGCTCCATGACCCCTGTTATCACAATACTCCATGAACTTTTTCAGCCCAATGCTCCATGACACTTGTCATCACCAACATCCTTGCCCTTGTCATCCCAATGGTCCATGACCCCTGTATTCACAATGCTCCGGGACGCTTGTCAGCACAGTGCTCCATGACCCCTGTCATCACAATGCTCCATGCCTTTGTCAGCAAAATGCTACATGACCTTTTCATTACAGTGCTCTATGCGTTTGTCATCAAAATACTCCATTACCATTGTCATCACAATCCTAGATGAACCTTGGGATCACATTGCTTCATGTCCTTGTCATCACAATGCTCCATGCACTTAGAAATCAAAATGATCCATGACCTCTGTCATCACAATGCTCCAAATCCTTGAGATAACAATGTTCCATAAATCTTGGTATCACAAGACTCCATGATGCCTGTCAACAAATTACTCCATGCCCTTTTCATCACAATGCTCCATGACGTTTGTTATCACAATTCTCAATACACTTGTCATCACAGTGCTCCCTGACACTTGTCGTCAGAATGCTCCTTGATACCTGTCACGAAAAGGCACCATGCCTTTTTCATCACAATGCCCCATGCCGTTTGCATCACAATGCTCTATGCCATTGTCATTAAAATACTCCACAATCTTGTCATCAGAATCCTCCATGACACTTGTCATCCCAATTCTCCATGCACTTGTCAGCACAATGCTCCCTGACCCTGGTCATCACAATGCTCCAAGCCATTGTCATCACAATGCTCCATTACCTTTGTCATCAGAATCCTCCATGACCCTTGGCATCACAATTCTCCATGACCCCTGTATTCATAATGCTCCATGACGCTTGTCATTACATTGCTCCACAATCTTCTCCTCACAATGCTCCATAAACCTTGTCATCACAATGCTCTATGCCTTTCTCAGCACAATGCACCATGACCATTGTCATCACAATTCTCCATGCGCTTGCCAGCACAATGCTCCATGAAATATGTCATCACAATGCACCATGTGCTTGTCATCACAGTGCTCCACAATCTTGTCATCACAATGCTCCATAAAACTTGTTATCACAATGCTCCATGCCATTGTCATCACAATGCTCCATGACGCAGGTCATCAGAATGTTCCATGACCTTCTCATCACAATGCTCCATGCCCTTGTCATCACAATGCTCCAAGACCCGTGTTATCACAGTGCTCCATGCCCCTTTTCATCAGAATGCTCCATGAGACTTGTCATCACAAGTCTCCATGGTCTTCACATCACAATGCTCCAGGACCTTTTCATCACCATGCTCAATTCCCTTGTAATCACAATGCTCCATAATCCCTGTCATCACAATAATCCATGAATATTTTCAGCCCAATGCTCCACGACCTACTCATCACAATGCTCCATGGCCAATATCATCGCAATGCTCCATGATCACAGTCATCACAACACTCCATGACTCCTGAAAACACAATGATCCGGGACTCTTGTCATCACAATGCTCCATTCCCTAGTCATCACAATGCTCCATGAACACTGTCATCACAACACTCCATGAACATTTTCAGCCCAGTGCTCCAGGAAACTTGTCATCACAATGATCCATGACCTTGTCATCCCAAAGCTCCATGTCCCCTTTATTCACAATGCTCTGAGACGCTTGTCATCACCGTGCTCCATGACACATGTCATCACAATGCTCCATGCCTTTGTCAACAAACTGCTACATGACCTTTTCATTACAATGCTCTATACGCTTGTCATCACAAAACTCCATTTCCATTGTCATCACAATCCTCCGTGAGCCTTGGGATCACAATGCTTCATGCCCTTGTCATCACAATGCTCCATGCTCCTTGAAATCAAAATGATCCATGACCTGTATCATCACAATTCTCCAAACCCTTGTAATCACAATATTCCATAACAGTTGTCATCACAACGCTCTATGACGCCTGTCATCAAAGTACTCCATGCCCTTTTCATCACAATGCACCATGTCCACTGTCATCACAATAATCTATGAAACTTATCAGACCAATTCTCCATGCCCCTGACATCACAATACTCCATGCGCTTGTCATCACAATGCTCCATGACCCCTGTCATCAAAATGCTACTTGAATCCAGGCATCACAATGATTCATAACATTTGTCATCACAGTGATCCATGCCCGCGTCATCACAAGGCTCTGTGACCTTTGTAACCACAATGCTCCATGAACGTTTCATCACAGTGCTCCTTAACCCTTGTCATCACAATGCTCCATGCCTTTGTCAGAAAAATGCTCCATGACCCTTGTCATCACAATGTGCCACGGGCATTTCATCACAGCGGTCCACATATTTGTCATTGCAATTCTCCATAAACCTTTTAATCACAATGCTCCATGCCCTTCTCATCACAATGCTCCATTACCCCTTCCATAACAATGCTCCATGACCCCTGCTATCACAATGTTCCACGGCCTTGTTATCACAAGGCTCCATGACACATGTCATCACAATGCTCAAAGACCCCTTTAATCCCAATGCTCCATGCCCTTGTCATCACAAATCTCCGTGTCACATGTCATCGTAATGTTCCATGGTCTTCTAATCAAAATGCTCCATGCCCTTGTCATCACAATGCTCCCAGACCCCTGTAATCACAATGTTCCATGCCCCTTTTCATCTCAAAGCTCCATGAACCCTGTCATCACAATGCATCATGCCCATCATCATAATGCTCCAGGCTATTGTCAGCACAATGAAATCAAAATTCTCCATGACCTCTGTCATCACAATGCTCCATGACCCCTGTCATCACAATACTCCATGAACATTTTCAGCCCAATGCTCCATGACACTTGTCATCAAAATGATCCATGCCCTTGTCATTCCAATGCTCCATGATCCCTTTATTCACAGCGCTCCGTGACGATTGTCGTCACAGTGCTCCATGACACCTGTCATCACAATGCTCCATGCCTTTGTCAGCAAAATGCTACATGACCTTTGCATTACAATGCTCTATGTGCTTGTCATCACAATACTCCATTACCACTGTCATCACAATCCTCCATGAACCTTGGGATAACATTGCTTCATGCCCTTGACATCACAGTGCCCCATGCTCCTTGAAATCAAAATGATCCATGACCTCTGTCATCACAGTTGTCCAAACCATTGTGATCACAAAGTTCCATAACACTTGTCATCAAAACGCTCCATGATGCCTGTCATCACAATACACCATGCCCTTGACATCACAATGCTCCATGCTCCTTGAAATCAAAATGATCCATGACCTCTTTCATCACAGTGCTCCAAACCCTTGTGATCACAGTGTTCCATAACACTTGTCATCACAACGCTCCATGATGCCTGTCATCAAAGTACTCCATGTCCTTTGCATCACAATGTTCCATGACCTTTGTCATCACAATTCTCAATACACTTGTCATCACAATGCTACCTGACACTTGTCGTCAGAATTCTCCTTGAACCCTGTCTCGAAAATGCTCCAAGCCTTTTTCATCACAGTGCCCCATGCCGTTTTCATCACACTGCTCCATGCCATTGTCATGAAAATACACCACAAGCTTGTCATCAGAATGCTCCCTGACCCTTGTCATCACAATGCCCCAAGCCATTGTCATCAAAATGCTCCATTATCTTTGTCATCAGAATCCTCCATGACAGTTGGCATCACAATGATCCATGCTCTTTCATCACAATGTGCCATTCCAACTGTCATTGCAATAATCCATGAAACATATTAGACCAATGTTCCATGTCCTTTTCATCACAATGTGCCATTCCAACTGTCATCACAATAATCCATGAAATATATTAGACCTATGTTCCATGCCCTTGTCATCAAAATGCTCCATGTCCTTGTTATCACAATGCTCCACGACCCCTGTCATCACAATGCTCCGAGACTCCAGTATTCACAATGCTCCCTGCCATTGTATTCGAAATGGACCATGACATATGTCATAACAGTGCTCACTTACAGCTGTCTTTACAATACTCCATGACCTTCTCATCACAATGATCCATGCCCTTGTCATCACAATGCACCATGTCCACTGTCATCACAATAATCTATGAAACTTGTCAGACCAATGCTCCATGCCCCTGACATCACAATGCTCCATGCGCTTGTCATCACAATGCTCCATGACCCCTGTATTCACAATGCTTCAAGACGCTTGTCATCACAGTGCTCCATGACACCTGTCATCACAATGCTCCATGCCTTTGTCAGCAAAATGCTACATGACCTTGTTATTAAAATGCCCTATGCGCTTGTCATCACAATACTCCATTACCATTGTAATCACAATCCTCCATGAACTTTGGGATCACATTGCTTCATGCTCATGTCATCAGAATGCTCCATGCTCCTTGAAATCAAAATGATCCATGACCTCTGTCATCACAATGCTCCAAATCCTTGTGATCACAAAGTTCCATAACACTTGTCATCAGAGCGCTCCATGATGCCTGTCATCACCATACTGCACGCCTTTTTCATCACAGTGCTCCATGATCTTTGTCATCACAATTCTAAATACACTTGTCATCACAATGCTCCCTGACACTTGTCGTCAGAATGCTCCTTGAACCCTGTCACGAAAAGGCTCCATGCCTTTTTCTCACAATGCCCCATTCCATTTTCATCACAATGCTCCATGCCATTTTCAACAAAATACTCCACAAGCTTGTCATCAGAATGCTCCATGACCCTTGTCATCACAATTATCCATGCACTTGTCAGCACAAAGCTCCCTGACCCTTGTCATCACAATGTGCCATTACATATGTCATCACAATGCTCCCTGACACCTGTCTTCACAATACTGCATGACCTGGTCATCACAATGCTCCATGCCCTTGTCATCACAATGCGCCATTCCAACTGTCATCGCAATAATCCATGAAACTTATTAGACCAATGTTCCATGTCTTTGTCATCACAATGCTCCATGCCATTGTTGTCACAATGCTCCACGTCCCCTGACATCACAATGCTCCGTGACACCAGTCATCAAAATGCTTCATGAACTTGGTCATCACAATGGTCCATGCCCTCATCATCAGCAGTCTCTGTGACCTTTTTAACCACAATGCTCCATGATCATTTCATCATAATGCTCTTTGACCCATGTCATCACAATGCTCCATGCACTTGTCAGCACAGTGCTGCACGACACATGTCATCACAATTCACCATTCGCTTGTCATCACAGTGCTCCACAATCTTGTCATCACAATGCTCCATAAAGATTGTCATCACAATGCTCCATGCACTTCTCATCAAAATGCTCTCTCACAACTGACATCACAATATTACATCACTATTCGTCACAATACTCCCTCAACCCTCTCATCACAGTGTTCCATGACTCCTGTCATCACAATGCTACATGCATTATCATCACAATGTTCGATGACCCCTGACATCACAATGTTCCATAACCCGTCATCAAAATGCTCCATGACCCGTTTCATCAAAATTCTCCATGACCCCTGACATCACAATGTTCCATAACCCCTGCCATCAAAATGTTCCATGACCCTTTTCATCAAATTGTTCCATGAACCTGTCATCACAATGATCCATGCCCTTCTCATCACAATGCACAACGCCCTTGTCATCAACATGCTCCATGACCTTTGTCATCACAAAGATCCATGACCCTTGGCATAACAATGCTCCATGTCATTGTCATTATGATGCTTCATGAACGCTCTCATCACATTGCTCCATGCCCTTGTCATCACAAAGCTCCATGACACATGTCATCAGAATGCTACATGGCCATATCATCACAATGTTCGATGCCCTTGCCATCAGAATGCTCCATTACACCTGTCATAACAATGTTCCATGATACCTGCCATCACGTTGTTCCATGGCCTTGTCATCACAAGGCTCCATGACCCTTCTCATCACAAGCTCTAAGGCCCCTGTAGTCACAATGCTACATGCCCATTATCATCTCAATGACCCATGAACCCTGTAATCACAATGCACCATGCCCATCATCATAATGCTTCATGCTATTGTCATCACAATGAATTCAAAATGCTTCAGGACCTCTGTCATAACAATGCTCCAAACCCTTGTGATCACAATATTCCATAACACTTGTCATCACAATGCCACATGACGCTCATCATCACAATTATCCATGGTCTTCTCATCACAATGCTCCATGACATTTGTCATCACAATGCTCAATACACTTGTCCTCAAATTGCTCCCAGACACTTGTTGTCTGTATGCTACTTGAACGCTGTCATGACAAGGCTCCATGTCCTTTTCATCACAATGATCCATGCCATTTTCATCACAATGCTCCAATACCCCTGTAATCACAATGCTCCATGCCCTTGTCTTCACAAATCTCAATGACACATGTCATTAGAATGCTCGTTGGCCTTCTCCTCACAATGCTCCATGCCCTTGTCATCACAATTTTCCAAGACCCCTGTAATCACAATGCTCCATGAACCTTTTCATCAGTATGCTCCATGAGAACTGTCATCACAAGGCTCCATGGATTTCTTATCACAATTCTCCAGGACCTTGGCATCACAATGCTTCATGACATTGTCATGAAAATTCTCAATGTCCCTTGTCATCATAATGATCCAAGCCATAGTCATCACAATGGTCCATTATATTTGTCATCACAATCCTCCATTACATTTGGCATCACAATGCTCCCTGCCATTGTCATTGCAATGGACCATGACATATGTCATCACAATGCTCCCTGACACCTTTTTCAATATACTCCATGAAATTCTCATCACAATGCTCCATGCGCCTATCATCAAAATGCTCCTTGCCCTTGTCATCACAATGCTCCATGACGCAGGTCATCAGAATGTTCCATGACCTTCTCATCACAATGCTCCATGCCCTTGTCATCACAATGCTCCAAGACCCGTGTTATCACAATTCTCCATGCCCCTTTTCATCTCAATGCTCCATGAACCCTGTCATCAAAATGCACCATGCCCATCATCATAATGCTTCAGGCTATTGTCATCACAATGAAATTAAAATTCTCCATGACCTCTGTCATCATAATGCTCCAAACCCTTGTGATCACAATGTTCCATAACACTTATCATCACAACACCCCTGATGCTCATCATCAAAATTATCGATGGTCTTCTCATCACAATGCTCCATGAAATTTGTCATCACAATGCTCAATACACTTGTCATCACAATGCTCCCTGACACTTGTTGTCTGTATGCTCCTTGAACCCTGTCATGACAAGGCTCCATGCCTTTTTCATCACAATGATCCATGTCCTTTTCATCACAATGCTCCAAGACCCCTGTAATCACAATGCTCCATGCCCCTTTTCATCAGAATGCTCCATGAGACTTGTCAACATAAGTCTCCATGATCTTCTCATCACAATGCTCTAGGATCTTGTCATCACTATGCTCCAATCCCTTGTAATCACAATGCTCCATGAAACGTGTCTTCACAATACTCCATGAGCATTTTCAGTCCAATGCTCCATGACCTTCTCATCACAATGCTCCATGAACAATATCATCACAATGCCCCATGACCACTGTCATCACAAAACTCCATGACACCTGACAACACAATGATCCGAGACTCTTGTCATCACAATGCTCCATGACCCCTCTCATCAAAATACTCCATGAACATTTTCAGCCCAATGCTCCATGACACTTCTCATCACAATGATCCATGCCCTTGTCATCCCAATGATCCAAAACCCCTGTATTCACAATGCTCCGTGACGCTTGTCATCACAGTGCTCCATGGCACCTGTCATCACAATGCTCCAATACACTTGTAATCACAATTCTCCATGCCATTCTCATCACAATGCACCATTACCCCTGTCATAACAATGCTCCATGACACCTGCCATCACAATGTTCCACGGCCTTGTCATCACAATGCTCCAAGACACCTGTAATCAGAATGCTCCATGCCCTTGTCATCAGAATGCTCCAAGACCCCTGTAATCACAATGCTCCATGCCCCTTTTCATCTCAGTGCTCTGTGAACCCTGTCATCACAATGCATCATGCCCATCATCATCATGCTTCCAGCTATTGTCAGCACGATGAAATCAAAATTCTCCATGACCTCTGTCATCACAGTGCTCCATGACCCCTGTCATCACAAAATTCCATGAACATTTTCAGCCCAATGCTCCATGACATTTGTCATTACAATGATCCATGACCTTGTCATCCCAATGCTCCATGAGCCCTGTATTCACAATGCTCCGTGACGCTTGTCATCACAGTGCTCCATGGCACCTGTCACACAATGCTCCATGCCTTTGTCAGCAAAATGCTACATGACCTTGTCATTACAATGCTCAATGCGCTTGTCATCAGAATGCTCCATTACCATTGTCATCCCAATCCTCCATGAACCTTGGGATCACATTGCTTCATGCCCTTGTCATCAAAATGCTCCATGCTCCTTGAAATCAAAATGATTCATGACCTCTGTCATCGCAATGCTCTAAACCCTTGTGATCACAATGTTCCATATCACTTGTCATCACAACGCTCCATGATGCCTGTCAACACAATACTCCATGCCCTTTTCATCACAATGCTCCATGACCTTTGTCATCACAATTCTCAATACACTTGTCATCACAATGCTCCCTGACAATTGTCATCAGTATGCTCCTTGAACCCTGTCACGAAAAGGCTCCATGGCTTTTTCATCACAATGCCCCATGCCGTTTTCATCACAATGCTCCATGCCATTGTCATCAAAATACTCCACAAGCTTGTCATCAGAATGTTCCATGACCCTTGTCATCACAATTCTCCATGCACTTGTCAGCACAATGCTCACTGACCCTTGTCATCACAATGCTCCAAGCCATTGTTATCACAAAGATCCATTACCTTTGTCATCAGAATCCTCCATGACACTTGGCCTCAAAATGCTCCATGGCATTGTCATCACAATGTGCCATTACATATGTCATCACAATGTTCCCTGACACTTGTCATCACAATACTGCATGACCTGGTCATCACATTGCTCCATGCCCTTGTCATCACAATGCGCCATTCCAACTGTCATCACAATAATCCATGAAACTTATTAGACCAGTGCTTCATGCCCTTGTCATCACAATGCTCCATGACCCCTGTCATCACAATGCTCCATGACCCCTGTCATCACAATGCTCCGTGACTCCAGTCATCACAATGGTTCATAACCTTTGTCATCACAATGGTCCAGGCCCTGGTCATCAACAGTCTCTGTAACCTTTTTAACCACAATGCTCCAAGAACTTTTCATCATAATGCTCTTTGACCCATGTCATCACAATGCTCTATGCCTTTCTCAGCACAATGCACCATGACCCTTGTCATCACAATTCTCCATGCGCTTGTCAGCACAATGCTCCATGACATATGTCATCACAATGCACCATGTGCTTGTCATCACAGTGCTCCACAATCTTGTCATCACAATGCTCCATAAACCTTGTCATAACAATGCTCCATGTCATTGTCATCACAATGGGCCATTACATATGTCATCACAATGCTCCCTGACACATGTCTTCACAATATGGCATGACCTGGTCATCACAATGTTCCATGCCCTTGTCATCACAATGTGCCATTCCAACTGTCATCTCAATAATACATGAAACATATTAGACCAATGCTGCATGCCCTTTTCATCACAAAGTGCCATTCCAACTGTCATCGCAATCATCCGTGGAACTTCTTAGACCAATGATCCATGCCCTTGTCATCACAATGCTCCCTGACGCATGTCATCAGAATGCTCCATGGTCTTCTCTTAATAATGCTCCAAGCCCTTGTCATAACAATGCTCCAAGACACCTGTAATCACATTGCTCCATGCCCCTTTTCATCAGAATGCTCCATGAGACTTGTCATCACAAGTCTCCATGGTCTTCTAATCACAATGCTACATTTCCTTGTCATCACAATGTACCATGACCACTGTCATCACAATACCCCATGAATATTTTCAGCCCAATGCTCCATGACCTTCTCATCACAATGCTCCATGAACAGTATCATCACAATGGTCCAGGACCACTGTCATCACAACACTCCATGACCCCTGACAACACAGTGATCCGGGATTCTTTCCATCACAATTCACCATTCCCTAGTGTTCACAATGCTCCATGACCCCTATCATCAAAATACTCCATGAACATTTTCAGCCCAATGCTCCATGACACTTGCCATCACAATGCTCCAGACTCTTGTCGTCAGAATGCTCCTTGAACCCTGTCACAAAAAGGCTCCATGCAATTTTCATCACAATGCCCCTTGCCGTTTTCATCACAATGCTCCATGCCATTGTCATCAAAATACTCCACAAGCTTGTCATCAAAATGCTCCATGACCCGTGTCATCACAATTCTCAATGCACTTGCCAGCACAATGCTCCCTGACCCTTGTCATCACAATGCTCCAAGCCATTGTCATCACAATGCTCCATTACCTTTATCATCAGAATCCTCCATGACACTTGGCATCACAATGCTCAATGCCATTGTCATCACAATGGGCCTTTACATATGTCATCAGAATGCTCCCTGTCACCTGACTTCACAATACTGCATGACCTAGTCATCACAATTCTCCATGACCTTGTCATCACAATGTGCCATTCCAACTGTCATCGCAATTATCCATGAAATTTATTAGACCAGTGCTGCATGCCCTTGTCATCACAATGCTCCATGAACTTGTTATCACAATGCTCCATGACCCCTGTCATCACAATGCTCCATGACTCCAGTCATCACAAAGTTTCAGTACCTTTGTCATCACAATGGTCCATGCTCTCCTCATCAACAGTCTCTGTGACAGTTTTAACCACAATGCTCCATGAACTTTTCATCATAAGGCTCTTTGACCCTTGTCATCACAATTCTATATGCCTTTCTCAGCACAGTGCTCGATGACCGTTGTCATCACAATGCTCCATGTGCTTGTCAGCACAATGCTCCATGACACATTTCATCACAATGCACCATGCGCTTGTCATCACAGTGCTCCACAATCTTGTCATCACAATGCTCTATTAACCTTGTCATCGCAATGCTCCATGAACTTCTCATCAATATGCTCTCTCACCACTGATATCACAATGTTCCATCACTATTCATCACAATAATCCTTCATACCTGTAATCACAATGTTCCATGACTCCTGTCATCACACTGCTACGTGCACTTATCATCACAATGTTCGATGACCTGTGACATCACAATGTTCCATAAGCCATGTCATCAAAATGCTCCATGACCCTTTTCATCAAAAGGCTCCATGTCCCCTGACATCACAATGCTCCATACCTCTTGTCATTACAGTGCTCCATGACGATCGTCATAACAATTATCCATGGTCTTCTCATCAAAATGCTCCACGGTGTTGCCATCACAATGCTCCATGCCCTGGTCATCACAATGCTCCATGTTCCCTGTCATCACAATTCCCCACGTCCTTGGCATCACTATGTTCCATGACACTTCTCATCACAGTGTTACATGCTTTGTCAGCACAATACTCCACAAGCATGTCATCAGCATGCTCCATGCCCCTTGTCATCACAATTCTCCACGTGCTTGTCATCACAATGCTCCATGACAGTTCTCATCACAATGTTACATGCTTTTGTCGTCACAATTCTCCATGCACAAGTCATCGCAATGCCCCATGACCACTGAAATAGCAAGCTCCATGCCTTGGTCATCACAATGCTTCACGACCTTTTCATCAAAATTCTCAATGGCCGTTGTCATCACAATGCTCCATGACCCTTGTCATCACAAGGCTCCATGCCCTTGTGATCACAAAGCTCAATGACGCATGCCATCAGAATGCTCCTTGGTCTTCTCCTCACAATGATCCATGCCCTTGTCATCAGAATGTTCCAAGACCCCTGTATTCTCAATGCTCCATGCCCCTTTTCATCAGTATGCCCCATGAGACTTGTCATCACAAGGCTCCATGGTTTTGTCATCACAATGCTCCAGGACCTTGTCATCACAATGCTTCACGACAATGTCACGAAAATTTTCAATGTCCCTTGTCATCATAATTCTCCAAGCCCCAGTCATCACAATGCTCCATTATATTTGTCATCACAATCCTCCATTACATTTGGAATCACAATTATCCATGCCATTGTCATCGCAATGGACCATGACATATGTCATCACAATGCTCCCTGACACCTGTCTTCACAATACTCCATGACCTTCTCATCACAATGCTCCATGCCGTTGTCATCACAATGCACCATGCATACTGTCATCACAGTAATCTATGAAACTTGTCAAACCAATGCTCCATGCCCCTGTCAACACAATGCTCCATGCCCTTGTCATCACAATGCTCCATGAACCCTGTCATCACAGTGTTCCATGACCCCAGACATCACTCTATTCCATAACCCCGTCATTAAAATGCTCCATGACCCTTTTCATCCCAAAGCTCCATGACCCCTGACGTCACAATGTTCTATAACCCCTGCCATCAAAAGGTTCCATTACAGTTTTTATCAAATTGCTGCATGACTCGGTCATCAAAATGCTCCCAGCCCTTCTCATCACAATGCACCATGCCCTTGTCATCAAAATGCTCCATGAGTTTTCATCACAAAGCTCCAAGACCCTTGGCATCACAGTGCTCCATGTCATTGTCATCACAATGCTCCGTGACTCCAATCATCACAATGCTTCATAACGTTTGTCATCACAATGGTCCATGCCCGCATCATCACAAGGCTCCGTGACCTTTGTAACCACAATGCTCCATGAACATTTCATCACGATTCTCTGTGACCCTTGTCATCACAATGCTCCATGTCTTTGTCAGAACAATGCTCCATGACCATTGTCATCACAATGTGCCACGAGCATTTCATCACAACGGTCCACATCCTTGTCATTGCAGTGCTCCATAAACCTTGTAATCACAATGGTCCATGCACTTCTCATCAAAATGCTTTCTTAACAGGGATATCACAATGTTCCATCACTAGTCATCACAATACTCCCTCACCCCTGTAATCACAATGTTCCATGACCCTGTCATCACAATGCTACATCCCCTTATCATCACAATGTTCCATGACCCCAGACATCACTCTATTCCATAACCCCGTCATTAAAATGCTCCATGACCCTTTTCATCCCAGGCTCCATGACCCCTGACGTCACAATGTTCTATAACCCCTGCCATCAAAAGGTTCCATTACAGTTTTTATTAAATTGCTGCATGACTCGGTCATCAAAATGCTCCCTGCCCTTCTCATCACAATGCACCATGCCCTTGTCATCAAAATGCTCCATGAGTTTTCATCACGAAGCTCCAAGATCCTTGGCATCACAGTGCTCCATGTCATTGTCATCACAATGCTCCATGAACCCTCTCATCACATTGCTCCAAGCCCTTGTCATCACAAAGCTCCATGACACTTCTCATCACAATGCTCGATGCCCTTCTCATCCCAATGCTCCATGCCCTTTTCATTACAATCCTGCATGACCAATGTATCACAGTGTTCCATACCCTTGTCATCACAATGCTCCATGCCCACTCTCATCACAATAATCCATGAAACATTTCAGACCAATGTTCCATGCCCTTCTCATCACAATGCTCCATTACCTCTGTCATAACACTGCACCATGACCCCTGCCATCACAATTTTCCACGGCCTAGTCATCACAAGGTTCCATGACAGCTGCCATCACAATGTTGAATACACCTGTAATCACAATGCTCCATGCCCATGTCATCACATAGCTCCATGACGCATGTCATCAGAATGTTCCATGGCTTTCTCATCACAATGCTCCATGCCCTTGTCATCAGAATGCTCCAAGACCCCTGTAAACACAATGCTCCATGCCCCTTTTCATCTCAATGCTCCATGAACCCTGTCATCACAATGCAGCATGCCCATCATCATAATGCTTAATGCTATTGTCATCACAATGAAATCAAAATGCTCCATGACCTCTGACATAACAATGCTCCAAACCCTTGTGATCACAATATTCCATAACACTTGCCATGACAATGCCCCATGACGGTCATCATCACAGTTATCCATGGTCTTCTCATCACAATGCTCCATGAACTTTGTCATCATAATGCTCAATACATTTGTCATCAAAATGTTCCCTGACACTTGTTGTCTGTATGCTCCTTGTACCCTGTCAGGACAAGTATCCATTCGTTTTCATCAAAATGATCCATGCCTTTTTCATCACAATGCTCCAAGACTCCTGTAATCACAATGCTCCATGCCCTTGTCATCACAAAGCTCAATGACGCATGTCATCAGAATGCTCCTTGGCCTTCTCCTCACAATGATGCATGACCTTGTCCTCACAATGTGCCAAGACCCCTGTAATCACAATGCTCCATGCCCCTTTTCATCACTATGCTCCATGAGAATTGCATCACAAAGGCTCCATGATTTTCTCATCACAATGTTCCAGGACCTTGTCATCACAATGCTTCACGACCTTGTCATGAAAATTCTCAATGGCCCTTGTCATCATAATGCTACAAGCCCTAGTCATCACAATGCTCCATTATATTTGTCATCACAATCCTCCATTAAATTTGGCATCACAATACTCCCTGCCATTGTCATCGCAATGGATCATGACATATGTCATCACAATGCTCCGACACCTGTCTTCTCCATACTCCAAGACGTTCTCTTCACAATGATCCATGCTCTTGTCATGACAATGCTCCATGACTTGTCATCAAAAATCTCCATGACCCATGACCCATATATCACACTGTTCTGTGCCCTCATCATCACAATGCTCCATGCCCACTCTCATCACAATAATCCATGAAATATTTCATAGCAATGCTCCATGCCCTTCTCATCAAAATGCTCCATTACCCCTGTCATAACAATGCTCCATGACCCCTGCCATCACAATGTTACACGGCCTTGTCATCACAAGGCTCCATGACACTTGTCATCACAATGATCAAGACCCCTGTAATCTCAATGCTCCATGCCCTTGTCATCACAAACCTCAGTGACGCATGTCATCCGAATGTTCCATGGCCTTCACATCACAATGCTCCATGCCCTTGTCATCAAAATGCTCCAAGACTCCGGTAATCACAGTGCTCCATGCCCCTTTTCATCTCAATGCTCCATGAACCCTTTCATCACAATGCATCATGCCCAATATCATAATGCTTCATGCTATTGTCATCATAATGAAATCAAAATGCTCCATGACCTCTGTCATCATAATGCTCCGAACCCTTGTGATCACAATGTTCCATAACACTTATCATCACAACACCCCATGATGCTCATCATCACCATTATCCATGGTCTTCTCATCACAATGCTCCATGACCTTTGTCATCACAATGATCCATACACTTGTCTTCACAATGCTCCCTGACACTAGTCGTCAGTATGCTCCTTGAACCCTGTCATGACAAGGCTCCATGCCATTTTCATCACAATGATCTATGCCCTTGACATCACAAAGCTCCAAAACCGCTGTAATCACAATGCTCCATGCCCCTTTTCAACCAAATTCTCCATGAGATTTCTCATCAAAAGTCTCCATGGTCTTCTCATCACAATGCTCCATGACCTTGTCATCACCATGCTTCATTCCCTTGTCATTGCAATGCTCCATGACCAATATCATCACTATTCTCCATGGCTACAGTCATCACAACAGTCCATTACACCTGACAACACAATGATCGGGTACTCTTGTCATCCCAGATCTCCATGCCCTTGAGATCATAATGCTCCATGACCCCTGCCATCACAATGTTCAACGGCCTTGTCATCACAAGGCTACATGACACTTGTCATCACAATGCTTAAGACACCTGTAATCACATTGCTCCATGTCCCTGTCAACCCAATGCTCCATGACACCTGTATTCACAGTGCTCCATGAGCTTGTCATCACAGTGCTCCGTGACACCTGTCATCACAATGTTCCATGCCTTTGTCAGCAAAATGCTATATGACCTTGTCATTACAATGCTCTATGTGCTTGTCATCAAAATACTCCATTACAATTGTCAAAACAATGCTCCATGCTCCTTGAAATCAAAATGATCCATGACCTCTGTCATCACAATGCTCCAAATCCTTGTGATCACTGTGTTCCATAACACTTGTCATCACAACGCTCCATGATGCCTGTCATCACAATACTCCATGCCCTTTTCATCACAATGCTCCATGACCTTTGTCATCACAATTCTCAATACACTTGTCATCACAATGCTCCCTGACACTTGTCATCAGAATGCTCCTTAAACCCTGTCACAAAAAGGCTCCATGCCTTTTTCATCACAATGCACCATGCAGTTTTCATCACAATGCTCCATGCCATTGTCATCAAAATACTCCACAAACTTTTCATCAGAATGTTCCATGACCCGTGTCATCAAAAATCTCAGTGCACATGTCAGCACAATGCTCCATGACCCTTGTCATCACAATGCTCCAAGCCATTGTCATGACAATGCTACATTACCTTTGTCATCAGAATCCTCCATGACACTAGACATCACAATGCTCCATGCTATTGTCATCACAATGGGCCATTACATATTTCATCTCAATGCTCCCTGACACCTCTCTTCACAATACTGCATGACCTGGTCATCACAATGCTCCATGCCCTTGTCATCACAATGCGTCATTCAAACTGTCATAACAATAATCCATGAAACTTATTAGACAATGTTCCATGTCCTTGTAATCACAATGCTCCATGACCCGTCATCACAATGCTCCGTGACACCAGTCATCACAATGCTTCATGACCTTTGTCGTCACAATGGTCCATGTCCTCGTCATCGACAGTCTCTGTGACCTTTTTAACCACAATGCTCCATGAACATTTCATCACAATGCTCTTTGACCCTTGTCATCAAAATGCTTTATTCCTTTCTCAACCCAATGCTCCAAGACCCTTGTCATCACAATGCTCCAGGCGCTTGTCAGCACAGTGCTCCACAGTCTTGTCATCACAATGCCCCATAAAATTTGTCATCACAATTCTCCATGCACATTTCATCAAAATGCTCTCTCATCACTGATATCACAATGCTACATCAATATTTGTCACAATACTCCCTCAACCCTGTCATCACAATGCTCCATGACTTTGTCAGCAAAATGCTACATGACCTTGTCATTACAATGTTCTGTGTGCTTGTCATCACAATACTCCAATACTATTTTCATCACAATCCTCCATGAACCTTGGGATCACATTGCTTCATGCCCTTGTCATCACAATGCTCCATGCTCCTTGAAATCAAAATGATCAATGACCTCTCTCATCACAATTCTCCAAACTCTTTTGATCACAGTGTTCCATAACACTAGTCACCACAATGCTCCATGCTGCCTGTCATCACAATACTCCATGCCCTTGTCATCACAATGCTCAATGACCTTTGTCATCACAATGCTCCAATCCACTGTCATCACAATGCTCCATTACCTTTGTCATCAGAATCCTCCATGACACTTGGCATCACAATGCTCCATGCCATTGATGTCATCAGGCCATTACATATGTCATCACAGTGCTCCCTGACAACTGCATTCACAATAATGCATGCCCTGGTCATCACAATCCTCCATGTCCTTGTGTTCAGAATGCGCCTTTCCAAATGTCATCGCTATAATCCATGAAACTTATTAGACAAATGCTCCATGCCATTGTCATCACAATGCTCCATTCCCTTGTTATCACAATGCTCCATGACACCTGTCATCTCAATGCTCCGTGACTCCAGTCATCACAATGCTTCATGACCTTTGTCATCACAATGGTCCATGCCCTCGTCATCAACAGTCTCTGTGACCTTTTTAACCACAGTGCTCCATGAACATTTCATCACAATGCTCTTTGACCCTTGTCATCACAATGCTCTATGCATTTCTCAGCACAATGCTCCATGCCTTTGTCAGAAAAATGCTCCATGACCCTTGTCATCACAATGTGCAACACGCTTTTCATTACAACGGTCCACAAATTTGTCGTCACAGTGCTCCATAAACCTTGTAATCACAATGATCCTTGCCCTTTTCATCACAATGCTCCATTACACCTTTAATAACAATGCTCCATGACCCCTGCCATCAAAATGCTCAATGGCCTTGTCAACAGAAGGCTCAATGACATTTCTCATCACAATGCTCCAAGACCCTTGTTATCACAATGCTCCATGCCCTTGTAATCACAAATCTCCAAGACCCCTGAAATCACAATGCTCCTTGCCCCTTTTCATCAGAATTCTCCATGAGACTTCTCATCACAAGTCTTCATGGTCTTCTCATCACAAGGCTCCAAGACCTTGTCATCAGCATGCTCTGTTCCCTTGTCATCAGAGTGCTCCTTGACCACTGTCATCACAATACTCCATGAATATTTTCAGCACAATGCTCCATGACCTTCTCATCACAATGCTCCATGACCAATATCATCACAATGCTCCATGACCTCTGTCATCACAACACTCCATGACACCTGACAACACAATGATCCGGGACTCTTGTCACCACAGTGCTCATTTCCCTAGTCATCAAAATGCTCCATGAACACTGCCATCACAATATGCCATGAATATTTTAAGCCCAATGATCCATGACCCTTGTCATCACAATGATCCATGCCTTTGTCATCCCAAAGCTCCAGGACCCCTGTATTCACAATGCTCCTTGACGCTTGTCATCACAGTGCTCCATGACAACTGTCATCACAATGCTCCATGCATTTGTCAGCAAAATGCGACATGAGCTTGTAATTACAAAGCTCTATGCACTTGTCATCACAATACACCATTACCATTTTCATCACAATCCTCCATGAACCTTGGGATCACATTGCTTCATGCCTTTGTTATCACAATGCTCCATGCTCCTTGAAATCAAAATGATCCATGACCTATGTCATCACAATGCTCCAAACCCTTCTGATCACAATTCTCCATAAAACTTGTCATCACAACGCTCCATGATGCCTGTCATCACAATATTCCATGCCCTTTTCATCACAATGCTCCATGACTTTTCTCATCACAATTCTCAATACAGTTGCCATCACAATGCTCCCTGACACTTGTCATCAGAATGCTCCTTGAAACCTGTCACGAAAAGGCTCCATGCATTTTTCATCACGATGCCCCATGCCGTTTTCATCACAATGCTCCATGCCGTTGTCATCAAAATACTCCACAAGCTTGTCATCAGAATGCTCCATGACCCTTGCCATCACAATTCTCCATGCACTTGCCAGCACAGTGCTCCCTGACCCTTGTCATCATAATGCTCCTAGCCCTAGTCATCACAATGCTCCATTACATTTGTCATCAGAATCCTCCATGACACTTGGCATCACAATGCTCCATGCCATTGTCATCACAATGGACCATTACATATGTCATCACAATGCTCCCTGACACCTGTCTTCACAATACTGCATGACCTGGTCATCACAATGCTCCATGCCCTTGTCATTACAATGCACAATTCCAACTGTCATTGCAATAATCCATGAAACTTATTAGATCAATGTTCCATGCCCTTGTCATCACAATGTTCCATGACCTTGCTATCACATTGCTCCATTGACCCTGTCATCACAATTCTCCATGACTCCAGTCTTTACAATGCTTCATGACCTTTGTCATCACAATGGTCCATTCCCTCGTCATCAACAGCCTCTGTGAACTTTTTACCACAATGCTCCATGAACTTTTCATCACAATGTTCTTTGACCCTTGTCATCACAGTGCTCTATGCTTTTCTCAGCACAATGCTCCATGACGCATGTCATCAGAATGCTCCATGGCCTTCTCATCAAAATGCTCCTTGCCCTAGTCATCACAATGCTCCAAGACCCCTGTAATCACAGTGCTCCATGCCCCTTTTCATCAGAATGCTCCATGAGACTTGTCATCACAAGTCTCCATGGTCTTCACATCACAATGCTCCAGGACCTTTTCATCACCATGCTCAATTCCCTTGTAATCACAATGCTCCATAATCCCTGTCATCACAATAATCCATGAATATTTTCAGCCCAATGCTCCACGACCTACTCATCACAATGCTCCATGGCCAGTATCATCACAATGCTCCATGATCACAGTCATCACAACACTCCATGACACCTGAAAACACAATGATCCGGGACTCTTGTCATCACAATGCTCCATTCCCCATTCATCACAATGCTCCATGAACACTGTCATCACAACACTCCATGAACATTTTTAGCCCAGTGCTCCAGGAAACTTGTCATCACAATGCTCCATGACCCCTGTCATCAAAATGCTCCGTGACTCCAGTCATCACAATGTTACTTAACGTTTGTCATCACAGTGGTCCATGCCCGCGTCATCACAAGGCTCTGTGACATTTGTAACCACAATGCTCCATGAACTTTTCATCACAATGCTCCATGACCATTTTCATCACAGTGCTCCATGCCTTTGGCAGAAAAATATTCCATGACCCTTGTCATCACAATGAGCCACACACTTTTCCTCACAACGGTCCACAATCTTGTCATTGCAATGCTCCATAAACCTTGTAATCGCAATCCTTCATGCATTTCTCATCAACATGCTCTCTCACCAGAGATATCACAGTGTTCCATCACTAGTCGTCACAATACTCCCTCACCCCTGTAATCACAATATTCCATGACCCCTGTCATCACAATTCTACATCCCCTTATAATCACAATGTTCCATGACCCCTGACATCACAATGTTCCATAACACCTGTCATCAAAATGCTCCATGATCCTTTTCTTCACAAAGCTCCATGACCCCTGACATCACAATGTTCTATAACCCGTGTCATCAAAATGTTCCATTACAGTTTTCATCAAATTCCGGCATAACCTTGTCACCAAAATACTCCCTGGCCTTCTCATCACAATGCACCACACCCTTGTCATTAAAATGCTCCATGAACTTTGTCATCACAGAGCTCCATGACCCTTGGCATAAAATGTTCCATGTCATTGTCATCACAAAGCTCCATGACAATTGTCATCACAATGCTCGTTGCCCTTCTCATCACAGTGCTCCATGACCTTGTCATTACAATCCTCCTTGACTCATGTATCACAGTGTTCCATGCCCTTGTCATCACAATGCTCCATGCCCACTCTCATCACAATAATCCATGAAATATTTCAGACCAATGCTCCATGTCCTTCTCATCACAATGCTCCATTACCCCTGTCATAAAAATGCTCCGTGACCCCTGCCATCACAGTGTTCCAAGGCTTTGTCATTTACAAGGCTCCATGACACTTGTCATCACAATGCTCCAAGACCCATGTAATCAAAATTCTCCATGCCCTTTTAATCACAAAGTTCCATGACGCATGTCATCACAATGTTCCATGCCATTGTCATCACAATGCTCCTTGCCCTTGTCATCACAATGCTCCAAGACCCTTGTAATCACAATCCTCCATGCCCCTTTTCATCTCAATGCTCCATGAAACCTGTCATCACAATGCACCATGCCCAACATCATAATGCTTCAGGCTATTGTCATCACAATGAAGTCAAAATGCTCCATGACCTCTGTCATCACAATTATCCAAACCCTTTTGATCACAATGTTCCATAACACTTATCATCACAACACCCCGTGACGCTCATCATCACAATTATCCATGGTCTTCTCATCACTATGCTCCATAACCCTTGTCATCACAATGCTCAATACACTTATCATCACAATGCTCCCTGACACTTGTCATCAGTATGCTCCTTGAACCCTGTCATGACAAGGCTCCATGCCCTTTTCATCACAATTCTTCAAGACCCCTGTAATCACAGTGCTCCATGCACTTGTCATCACAAAGCTCCATGACGCATGTCATCAGAATGCTCCGTGGCCTTCTCCTCACAATGCTCCATGCCCTTGTCATAGCAATGCTCCAAGTCTCCTGTAATCACAATGCTCCATGCCCATTTTCATCAGAATGCTACAGGAGACTTGTCATCACAAGTCTCCATGGTCTTCTATTCACAGTGCTACATTTCCTTGTCATCACAATGTTCCATAAACCCTGTCATCACAATACTCCATGAACATTTTCAGCCCAATGCTCCATGACCAATATCATCACAATGCTCCATGACCACTGTCATCACAACACTCCATGACCACTGACAACATAGTGATATGGGACACTTGTCATCACAACACTCCATGACCACTGAAAACATAGTGATATGGGACACTTGTCATCACAATGCTCCATTCCCAAGTCATCACAATGCCCCATGATCCCTGTCATCACTATACTCCATGAAAATTTTCAGCCCTATGCTCCTTGAACCTTGTCATCACAATGATCCATGCCCTAGTCATCCCAATGCTCAATGACCCCTGTATTCACAATGCTCTGTGACGCATGTCACCACAGTGCTCCATGACACCTGACATCACAATGTTCTGTGCCTTTTTCAGCAAAATGCTACATGACCTTTTCATTACAATGCTCTAGGCTCCTGACATCAGAAAACGGCATTACCATTGTCATCACAGTTCTACATGAACCTTGGGATCACATTGCTTCATGCCGTTGTCATCACAATGCTCCATGCTCCTTGAAATCAAAATGATCCATGACCTCTGTCATCACAATGCTCCAAACCCTTGTGATCACAATGTTCCATAACACTTTTCATCACAACGCTCCATGATGCCTGGCATCACAATACTCCATGCCCTTTTCATCACAATGTTCCATGACTTTTATCATCACAATTCTCAATACAGTTGTCATCACAGTGCTCCCTGACTCTTGTCGTCAGAATGCTCCTAGAACCCTGTCACTAAAAGGCTCCGTGCATTTTTCATCACAATGCCCCATGCCATTTTCATCACAATGCTCCATGCCATTGTCATCGAAACACTCCACAAGTTTGTCATCAAAATGCTCCATGACCCGTGTTATCACAATTCTCCATGTACTTGCCAGCACAGTGCTCCCTGACCCTTGTCATCACAATGCTCCAAGCCATTGTCATCACAATGCTCCATTACCTTTGTCATCAGAATCCTCCATGACACTTGGCATCACAATGCTCCATGCCATTGTCATCACAATGGGCCATTACATATGTCATCACAATGCTCTCTCACACCTGTCTTCACAATACTGCATGACCTGGTCTTCACAATGCTCCATGCCCTTGTCATCACAATGCGCCATTCCAACTGTCATTGTAATAATCCATGAAACTTATTAGACCAATGTTCCATGCCCTTGGCATCACAATGCTCCTTGCCCTTCTTATCAAAGTGCTCCGTGACTCCAGTCATCACAATGCTTCATGACCTTTGTCATCACTGTTGTCCATGCCCTTGTCATTAACAGTCTCTGTGACCTTTTTAACCTCAATGCTCCATGAAAATTTCATCACAATGCTCTTTGACCCTTGTCATCACAATACTCTATGCCTTTCTCAGCGCAGTGCTCCATGACCGTTGTCATCACAATGCTCCATGCGCTTGTCAGCACAATGCTCCATGACACAACATCACAATGCACCATGCACTTGTCATCACAGTGCTCCACGAACTTGTCATCACAATGCTCCATTAACCTTGTCATCACAATGCTCCATGAACTTCTCATCAATATGCTCTCTCACCACTGATATCACACTGTTATATCACTATTCATCACAATACTCCCCCAACCCTGTCATCACAATGTTCCATGACGCCTGTCATCACAATGCTACATGCACTTATCATCACAATGTTCGATGACCTATGACATCACAATGTTCCATTAGCCCTGTCATCAAAATGCTCCATGACACTTTTCATCAAAATGCTACATGTCCCCTGGCATCACAATGCTCCATAGCCCTTGTCATTGCAGTGCTCCATGACGCTCTTCATCACAATTATCCATGGTCTTCTCATCACAATGCTCCATGACCTTTGTCATCAAATGCTCCATACACTTGTCATCAAAATGCTCTTTGACGCTTGTTGTCTGTATGCTCCTTGAACACTGTTATGACAAGGCTCCATGCCTTTTTCATCACAATGATCCATGCCCTTTTCATCACAATGCGCAAAGACCCCTGTAATCAAAATGCTCCATGCCCTTTTCATCACAAAGCTCCAAGATGCATGTCATCAGAATGCTCCATGGCCTTCTGATCACAATGCTCCATGCCCTTCTCATCACAATGCTCCAAGACCCCTGTAATCACAATGCTCCATGCCCCTTTTCATCAGAATTCTCCATGAGACTGGTCATTTCAAGTCTCCAAGGTCTTCTCATCACAATTCTCCAGTACCTTGTCATCACCATGCTTCATTTCCTTGTCATCACAATGCTCCATGACCCCTGTCATCTCAATGCTCCGTGACTCCAGTCATCACAATGCTTCATAACGTTTGTCATCACAATGGTCCATGCCCCCGTCATCACAAGGCTCTTTTACCTTTGTAACCACAATGCTCCATGAATTTTTCATCACAATGCTCCGGGACCCTTGTCATCACAATGCTCCATGCCTTTGTCAGAAAAATGATCCATGACACTTGTAATCACAATGTGCCACGCGCTTTTCATCACAACGGTCCATAAATTTGTCATTGCTATGCTCCATAAACCTTGTAATCACAATGTTCCATGCCCTTCTCATCACAATGCTCCATTACACCTGTCATAACAATGCTCCATGACCCCTGCCATCACAATGTTCCACGGCCTTGTCATCAAAAGGCTCCATGACAATTGTCATCACAATGCTCCAAGACCCCTGTAATCACAATGCTCCATGCCCTTATCATCACAAAGCTCCATGACACATGTCATCAGAATGTTCCATGGCCTTCTCATCAGAATGCTCCATGCCTTTGTCATCAAAATACTCCACAAGCTTTTCGTCAGAATGCTCCATGATCCTTTTCATCACAATTCTCCATGCACTTGTCAGCACAATGCTCCTTGACCCTTGTCATCACAATGCTCCAAGCCATTGTCATCACAATGCTCCATTACCTTTGTCATCAGAATCCTCCATGACACTTGGCATCACAATGCTCCATGCCATTGTCATCACAATGGGCCATTACATATGTCATCACAATGCTCTCTGACACCTGTCTTCACAATACTGCATGACCTGGTCATCACAATGCTCCATGCCCTTGTCATCACAATGGGCCATTCCAACTGTCATCACAAGATTCCATTAAACTTATTAGAACAATGCTCCATGACCTGGTCATCTCAATGCTCCAAGCCCTTGTTATCACAATGCTTCATGACCCCTGTCATCAAAATGCTCCGTGACCCCAGTCATCACAATGCTTCATGTCCTTTGTCATCGCAATGGTCCATGCCCATGTCATCAACAGTCTCTGATATTTTAACCAAAATGCTCCATGAACTTTTCATCACAATGCTCTTTGACCCTTGTCATCACAATGCTCTATGCCTTTCTCAGCACAGTGTTCCATGACCCTTGTCATCACAGTGCTCCATGCACTTGTCAGCACAATGCTCCATGACACATGTCATCACAATGTGCCATGTGCTTGTCATCACAGTGCTCCACAATCTTGTCATCACAATGCTCCATAAAGCTTGTCATCACAGAGCTCCATGCACGTCTCATCAAAATGCTCTCTCAACACTGATATCACAGTGTTACATCACTATTCATCACAATACTCCCTCACCCCTGTCATCACAATGTTTCATGACTCCTGTCATCACAATGCTACATGCAATTATTATCTAAATGTTCGATGACCCCTGACATCACAATGTTCCATATCCCCTGTCATCAAAATGCTCCATGATCCTTTTCTTCCCAAAGTTCCATGACCCCTGACATCACATTGTTCTATAACCCATGTCATCAAAATGTTCCATTACAATTTTCATCAAATTCCTGCATAGCCTTGTCACCAAAATTCTCCCTGGCCTTCTCATCACAATGCACCACACCCTTGTCATTACAATGCTCCATGAACTTTGTCATCACAGAGCTCCATGACCCTTGGCATAAAATGTTCCATGTCATTGTCATCACAAAGCTCCATGACACTTGTCATCACAATGCTCGATGCCCTTCTCATCACAGTGCTCCATGATTTTGTCATTACAATCCTCCCTGACTCATGTATCACAGTGTTCCGTGCCCTTGTCATCACAATTCTCCATGCCCACTCTCATCAAAATAATCCATGAAACATTTCAGACCAATGCTCCATGTCCTTCTCATCACAATGCTCCATTACCCCTGTCATAACAATGCTCCATGACACCTGCCATCACAATGTTCCACAGTTTGTAATCACAAGGCTCCATCACCCTTGTCATCAAAATGCTCCATGTCTCTTGACATCACAATGCTCCATAGCCCTTGTCATTACAGTGCTCAATGACGCTCTTCATCACAATTATCCATGGTCTTCTCATCACAATGCTCCACGGTCTTGCCATCACTATGTTCCATGACAATTCTCATCACAGTGTTACATGATTTGTCAGCACAACACTCCAGAAACTTGTCATCAGAATGCTCCATGACCCTTGTCATCACAATTATCCATGCCGCTGTCTTCACAAAGCTCAATGCCCTTGTCATCACAATGCTCCATGACCCCTGTCATCACAGTACTCCATTAACATTTTCAGCCCAATCATCCATGACTTTCACATTGCAATGCTCCATGACCAATATCATCACAATGCTCCATGACCACTGTCATCACAACACTCCATGACACCTGACAACACAATGATAGGGGACTCTTGTCATCAAAAAGCCCCATTACCTAGTCATCACAATGCTCCATGACCCCTGTCATCACAATACTCCATGAATATATTCAGCCCAAACTCCATGAAACTTGTCATCAAAATGATCCATGCCCTAGTCATCCCAATGCTCCATAACCTCTGTATTCACAATGCTCTGTGACACTTGTCATGACAGTGCTCCATGACACCTGTCATCACAATGCTCCATGTCTTTGTCAGCAAAATGCTACATGACCTTTTCATTACAATGCTCTATGAGCTTGTCATCACAATACTCCATTACCATTGTCATCACAATCCTCCATGAACCTTGGGATCACATTGCTTCATGCCATTGTCATCACAATGCTCCTTGCTCCTTGAAATCAAAATGATCCATGACCTCTGTCATCGCAGTGCTCCAAACCCTTGTGATCACAATGTTCGATAACACTTGTCATCACAACGCTCCATGATGCCTGTCATCACAATACTCCATGCCCTTTTCATCACAATGTTCCATGAACTTTGTCATCACAATTCTCAATACACTTGTCATCACAATGCTCCCTCACTCTTGTCGTCAGAATGCGCCTTGAACCCTGTCACAAAAAGGCTCCATGCCATTTTCATCACAATGCCCCATGCCATTTTCATCACAATAATCCATGCCATTGTCATCAAAATTCTCTTCAAGCTTGTCATCCAAATGCTCCATGACCCGTGTCATCACAATTCTCCATGCAATTGCCAGCACAATGCTACCTGCCCCTTGTCATCACAATGCTCCCAGCCATTGTCATCACAATGCTCCATTGCCTTTGTCATCAGAATCCTCCATGACACTTGGCATCACAATGCTCCATGCCATTGTCATCATAATGGGCTATTATATATGTCATCACAATGCTCCCTGACACATGTTTTCACAATACTGCATGACCTGGTCTTCACAATGCTCCATGCCCTTGTCAGCACAATGCGACATTCCAACTGTCATTTCAATAATTCATGAAACTTATTAGACCAATGTTCCATGCCCTTGTCATCACAGTGCTCCATGACCGATGTCATAACAATGCTCCGTGAGTCCACTCATCACAATGCTTCATGACCTTTGTCATCACAATGGTCCATGCCCTAATCATCAACCTTCTCTGTGACCTTTTTAACATCAATGCTCCATGAAATTTTCATCGCAATGCTCTTTGACCCTTGCCATCACAATACTCAATGCCTTTCTCAGCACAATGCTCCATGACTTTGTCATCACAAAGAACCATGACCCTTGGCATCACAAAGCTCCATGTCATTGTCATCACAATGCTCCATAATCACTCTCATCACACTGCTCCATGCCCTTGTCGTCACAAAGCTCCATGACGCATGTCATCAGAATGCTCCATGGCCTTCTCATCACAATGATCCATGCCCATGCCATCACAATGCTCCATTACACCTGTCATTACAATGCTCCTTGACCCCTTCCATCACGATGTTCCATGGCCTTGTCATAACAAGTCTCCATGACCCTTTTCATCACAATGCTCCAAAACCCCTGTAATCACAATGCTCCATGCCCCTCCTCATCAGTATGCTACTTGAGACTTGTCATCACAAGGCTCCATGATTTTCTCATCACAATGCTCCAGGAACTTGTCATCACAATGCATCTTGCCCTTGACATGAAAATTCTCAATGGCCATTCTCATCATAATGCTCAAAGCCCTAGTCATCACAATGCTCAATTATATTTGTCATTACAATCCTCCATTACATTTGGCATCACAATGCTCCCTGCCATTGCCATTGCAATGGACCATGACATACGTCATCACAGTGCTCAATGACACCTCTCTTCACAATACTCCATGACCTTCTCATCACAATGCTCCATGCCCTTGTCATCACAATGCACCATGCCCACTGTCATCACAATAATCTATGAAACTTCTCAGACCAATGTTTCATGACCCTGTCATCACAATGCTCCATGCCCTAGTCATCACAATGCTCCATGACCCCTGTCATCAAAATGCTCCGTGACTCCAGTCATCACAATGTTACTTAACGTTTGTCATCACAGTGGTCCATGCCCGCGTCATCACAAGGCTCTGTGACATTTGTAACCACAATGCTCCATGAACTTTTCATCACAATGCTCCATGACCATTTTCATCACAGTGCTCCATGCCTTTGGCAGAAAAATATTCCATGACCCTTGTCATCACAATGAGCCACACACTTTTCCTCACAACGGTCCACAATCTTTTCATTGCAATGCTCCATAAACCTTGTAATCGCAATCCTTCATGCATTTCTCATCAACATGCTCTCACACCAGAGATATCACAGTGTTCCATCACTAGTCGTCACAATACTCCCTCACCCCTGTAATCACAATATTCCATGACCCCTGTCATCACAATTCTACATCCCCTTATAATCACAATGTTCCATGACCCCTGACATCACAATGTTCCATAACACCTGTCATCAAAATGCTCCATGATCCTTTTCTTCACAAAGCTCCATGACCCCTGACATCACAATGTTCTATAACCCGTGTCATCAAAATGTTCCATTACAGTTTTCATCAAATTCCTGCATAACCTTGTCACCAAAATACTCCCTGGCCTTCTCATCACAATGCACCACACCCTTGTCATTAAAATGCTCCATGAACTTTGTCATCACAGAGCTCCATGACCCTTGGCATAAAATGTTCCATGTCATTGTCATCACAAAGCTCCATGACAATTGTCATCACAATGCTCGTTGCCCTTCTCATCACAGTGCTCCATGACCTTGTCATTACAATCCTCCTTGACTCATGTATCACAGTGTTCCATGCCCTTGTCATCACAATGCTCCATGCCCACTCTCATCACAATAATCCATGAAATATTTCAGACCAATGCTCCATGTCCTTCTCATCACAATGCTCCATTACCCCTGTCATAAAAATGCTCCATGACCCCTGCCATCACAGTGTTCCAAGGCTTTGTCATTTACAAGGCTCCATGACACTTGTCATCACAATGCTCCAAGACCCATGTAATCAAAATTCTCCATACCCTTTTAATCACAAAGTTCCATGACGCATGTCATCACAATGTTCCATGCCATTGTCATCACAATGCTCCTTGCCCTTGTCATCACAATGCTCCAAGACCCTTGTAATCACAATCCTCCATGCCCCTTTTCATCTCAATGCTCCATGAAACCTGTCATCACAATGCACCATGCCCAACATCATAATGCTTCAGGCTATTGTCATCACAATGAAGTCAAAATGCTCCATGACCTCTGTCATCACAGTTATCCAAACCCTTTTGATCACAATGTTCCATAACACTTATCATCACAACACCCCGTGACGCTCATCATCACAATTATCCATGGTCTTCTCATCACTATGCTCCATAACCCTTGTCATCACAATGCTCAATACACTTATCATCACAATGCTCCCTGACACTTGTCATCAGTATGCTCCTTGAACCCTGTCATGACAAGGCTCCATGCCCTTTTCATCACAATTCTTCAAGACCCCTGTAATCACAGTGCTCCATGCACTTGTCATCACAAAGCTCCATGACGCATGTCATCAGAATGCTCCGTGGCCTTCTCCTCACAATGCTCCATGCCCTTGTCATAGCAATGCTCCAAGTCTCCTGTAATCACAATGCTCCATGCCCATTTTCATCAGAATGCTACAGGAGACTTGTCATCACAAGTCTCCATGGTCTTCTATTCACAGTGCTACATTTCCTTGTCATCACAATGTTCCATAAACCCTGTCATCACAATACTCCATGAACATTTTCAGCCCAATGCTCCATGACCAATATCATCACAATGCTCCATGACCACTGTCATCACAACACTCCATGACCACTGACAACATAGTGATATGGGACACTTGTCATCACAACACTCCATGACCACTGAAAACATAGTGATATGGGACACTTGTCATCACAATGCTCCATTCCCTAGTCATCACAATGCCCCATGATCCCTGTCATCACTATACTCCATGAAAATTTTCAGCCCTATGCTCCTTGAACCTTGTCATCACAATGATCCATGCCCTAGTCATCCCAATGCTCAATGACCCCTGTATTCACAATGCTCTGTGACGCATGTCACCACAGTGCTCCATGACACCTGACATCACAATGTTCTGTGCCTTTTTCAGCAAAATGCTACATGACCTTTTCATTACAATGCTCTAGGCTCCTGACATCAGAAAACGGCATTACCATTGTCATCACAGTTCTACATGAACCTTGGGATCACATTGCTTCATGCCGTTGTCATCACAATGCTCCATGCTCCTTGAAATCAAAATGATCCATGACCTCTGTCATCACAATGCTCCAAACCCTTGTGATCACAATGTTCCATAACACTTTTCATCACAACGCTCCATGATGCCTGGCATCACAATACTCCATGCCCTTTTCATCACAATGTTCCGTGACTTTTATCATCACAATTCTCAATACAGTTGTCATCACAGTGCTCCCTGACTCTTGTCGTCAGAATGCTCCTAGAACCCTGTCACTAAAAGGCTCCGTGCATTTTTCATCACAATGCCCCATGCCATTTTCATCACAATGCTCCATGCCATTGTCATCAAAACACTCCACAAGTTTGTCATCAAAATGCTCCATGACCCGTGTTATCACAATTCTCCATGTACTTGCCAGCACAGTGCTCCCTGACCCTTGTCATCACAATGCTCCAAGCCATTGTCATCACAATGCTCCATTACCTTTGTCATCAGAATCCTCCATGACACTTGGCATCACAATGCTCCATGCCATTGTCATCACAATGGGCCATTACATATGTAATCACAATGCTCTCTCACACCTGTCTTCACAATACTGCATGACCTGGTCTTCACAATGCTCCATGCCCTTGTCATCACAATGCACCATTCCAACTGTCATTGCAATAATCCATGAAACTTATTAGACCAATGTTCCATGCCCTTGGCATCACAATGCTCCTTGCCCTTCTTATCAAAGTGCTCTGTGACTCCAGTCATCACAATGCTTCATGACCTTTGTCATCACTGTTGTCCATGCCCTTGTCATTAACAGTCTCTGTGACCTTTTTAACCTCAATGCTCCATGAAAATTTCATCACAATGCTCTTTGACCCTTGTCATCACAATACTCTATGCCTTTCTCAGCGCAATGCTCCATGACCGTTGTCATCACAATGCTCCATTACAACTGTCACCACAGTGCTCCAAGACTCCTGTAATCACAGTGCTCCATGCCCCTTTTCATCTCCCTGCTCCATGAACCCTGTCATCACAATTCACCATGCCCACCATCATAATGTTTCATGCTATTTTCATCACAATGAAATCATAATGCTCCATGATGTCTGTCATCACAATACTCCAAATCGTTGTGATCAAAATGTTCCATAACACTTATCATCACAACGCCCCATGACGCTCGTCATCACAATTATCCATGGTCTTCTCATCACAATGCTCCATGACTTTTGTCACCACAATGCTCAATACCCTTGTCATCACAATGCTCCCTGACACTTGTCGTCAGTATGCTCCTTGAACCCTCTGATGACAAGGCTCCATGGCATTCTCATCCCAATGCTCAATGCCCTTGTCATCACACTGCTCCACAACCCCTGTAATCACAATGCTCCTTGCCCCTTTTCATCACAGTGTTCCATGAGATATATCAACAAAAGGCTCCATGGTCTTCTCATCACAGTGCTCCAGTACCTTGTCATCACAATGCTCCATGACCACTGTCATAACAATAATCCATGAACATTTTCAACCCAATGCACCATGACCTTCTCATCACAATGCTCCATGACCCCTGTCTTCACAATGCTCCATATCCCTTGTCATCACAATTCTCCATGAACATTTTCATCCCAATGCTCCATGACCTTTGTCATCACATTAATCCATGCCCTTGTCCTCCCAATGTTCCATGACACCTGTATTCACAATGTCCAGGACACTTGTCATCACAGTGCTCCATGACACCTGTCATCACAATGCTCCATGCCTTTGTCAGCAAAATGCTACATGATCTTGTCATTACAATGCTCTATGCACTTGTCATCACAGTACTCCATTACCATTGTCATCACAATCCTCCATGAATCTTGGGATCACATTGTTTCATGCCCTTGTCATCACAATGCTCCATGCTCCTTGAAATAAATATGATCCATGTCCTCTGTCATCACAATGCTCCAAACACTTGGGGAAACAATGTTCCATAACACTTGCCATCACAACGCTCCATGATTCCTGTCATCACAATACTCCATGCCCTTTTCATCACAATGCTCCATGACCTTTGTCATCACAATTCTCAATACACTTGTCATCACAATGCTCCCTGACACTTGTCGTCCGAATGCTACTTGAACCCTGCCACGAAAAGGCTCCATGCATTTTCATCACAATGTCCCATGCCTTTTTCATCACAAAGCTCCATGCCATTGTCATCAAAATACTCCACAAGCTTGTCATCAGAATGCTCCATGACCTTTGTCATCCCAATTCTCCATGCACTTGTCAGCACAATGCTCCCTGACCCTTTTCATCACAATGCTCCAAGCCATTGCCATCACAATGCTCCATTACCTTTGTCAACAGAATCCTCCATGACACTTGGCATCACAATTGTCCATGCCATTGTCATCACAATGGGCCATTACATATGTCATCACAATGCTCCCTGACACCAGTCTTCACAATACTGCATGACCTGGTCTTCACAATGCTCCATGCCATTGTCATCACAATGCGCCATTCCAGCTGTCATTGCAATAATCCATGAAACTTATTAGACCAATGCTCCTTGCCCTTGTCATCACAATGCTCCATGCACTTGTTATCACAATGCTCCATGACCCATGGCATCACTATGCTCCGTGAGTCCAGTCATCCCAATGCTTCATGACCTTTGTCATCACAATGGTCCATGCCCTCGTCATCAACAGTCTCTGTGTCGTTTTTAACCTCAATGCTCCATGAAAGTTTCATCACAATGCTCTTTGGCCCTTGTCATCACAATAATCTATGCCTTTCTCAGCACAATGCTGAATGACCGTTGTCATCACAATGCTCCATGCGCTTGTCAGCACAATGCTCCATGACACGTCATCACAGTGAACTATGCACTTGTCATCACAGTGCTCCACAATCTTGTCATCACAATCCTCCATTAACCTTGTCATCACAATGCACCATGCACTTCTCATCAATATGCTCTCTCACCACTGATATCACAATGTTACATCACTATTCATTACAATACTCCCTCACCCCTGTCATCACAGTGTTCCATGACTCCGGTCATCACCATGCTACATGCACTTATCGTCACAATGTTCAATGACCTATGACATCACAATGTTCCATTACCCCTGTCATCAAAATGCTCTATGATCCTTTTCATCAAAATGCTCCATGTCCCCTGATATCTCAATGCTCCATAGCCATTGTCATTACAGTGCTCCATGACGCTCGTCATCACAGTTGTTCATGGTCTTCTCATCACAATGCTCCACGGTCTTGCCATCACAATGCTCCATGGCCTGGTCATCACAATGCTCCCTGTCCCTTGTCATCACAATTCTCCACGTCCTTGTCATCACAATGCTCCATGACAGTCCTCATAACAATGTTACATGCATTTGTCATCACAATTCTCCATGCACATATCATCGCAATGCCCCATGACCCCTGTCATAGCAAGTTCCATGCCTGTGTCATCAGAATGCTTCTCGAACATTTCATCAAAATTCTCAATGGCCGTTGTCATCACAATGCTCCATGACCCTTGTCATCACAATGCTCCAAGCCCTTGTCATCACAATGTTCCAATGCCATTGTCATCACAATCCTCCAAAACACTTGGCATCACAATGCTCCATGCGATTGTTACCACAATGGAACATGAAATATGTCATCACAATGCTCCGTGACACCTGTCTTCACAATACTCCATGACCTTGTCATCACAATGTGCCGTGCCCACTGTCAACACAATTGTCAATGAAACTTGTCAGACCAATGCTCCATGTCCCTGTCATCACAGAGCTCCATGCCCTTGTCATCACAATGCTCCATGACCCCAGTTCTCACAATGCTCCATGACTCCAGTCATCTCAAGGCTTCATGACCTCTGTCATCACAATGATGCATGCCCTCATCATCATAAGGCTCTGTGAACTTTGTCACCACAATGCCCCATGAACTTTTCATCACAATGCTCCGTGACACTTGTAATCACAATGCTCCGTCCCTTTGTCAACTCAATGCTCCTTGACCCTTGTCATCACAATATTCCATGCGCTTGTCAGCGCAGTGCTCCATGACCCATGTCATCACAATGCTCCATAAACCTTGTCATCACAATGCTCCTGGCATGTCTTATCAAAATGCTCTCTCACCACTGATATCAAAATGTTCCCTCACTAGTCATCACAATACACCCACTCCCCTGTCATCAAAATGGTCCATAACCCCTGTCATGAAAACGTTCCATGACCCCTGACATCACAGTGTTCCATAACCACTGTCATCAAAATGTTCCATGACACTTTTCATCAAATTGCTCCATGACACTGTCATCACAATGCTCCCTGCCCTTCTCATCGCAATGCACAACACCCTTGTCATCAAAATGCTCCATGACTTTTTCTTCACAAAGAACCATGACCCTTGGCATCACAATGCTCCATGTCATTGTCATCACAATGCTCCATAATCACTCTCATCACACTGCTCCATGCCCTTGTCGTCACAAAGCTCCATGACACATGTCATCAGAATGCTCCATGGCCTTCTCATCAGAGTGCTCCATGCCCTTGCCATCACAATGCTCCATTACACCTGTCATCACAATTCTCCAAGACCCCTGTAATCACAATGATACATGTCCCTTTTCATCTCAATGCTCCATGAACCCTGTCATCACAATTCACCATGACCACCATCATAATGTTTCATGCTATTGTCATCACAATGAAATCATAATGCTCCATGACCTCTCTCATCACAATGCACCAAATCCTTGTGATCAAAATGTTCCATAACACTTATCATCACAACGCCCCATGACGCTCGTCATCACAATTAACCATGGTCTTCTCATCACAATGCTCCATGACTTTTGTCACCACAATGCTCAATACCCTTGTCATCACAGTGCTCCCTGACACTTGTCGTCAGTATACTCCTTGAACCATGTGATGACAAGGCTCCATGTCATTCTCATCCCAATGCTACATGCCCTTGTCATCACAGTGCTCCACAACCACTGTAATCACAATGCTCCATGCTCCTTTTCATCAGAATGTTCCATGAGACATATCATCAAAAGGCTCCATGGTCTTCTCATCACAATGCTCCAGTACCTTGTCATCACAATGCTCCATGACACCTGTTATCACAATACTCCATGAACATTTTCAGCCCAATGCTCCATGAGCTTTTCATCACAATGCTCCATGACGCCTGTCATTACAATGCTCCATGACCCCTGTCATCACAACGCTCCATGTCCCTTGTCATCACAATACTCCATGAACATTTTCATACCAATGCTCCATGACCCTTGTCATCACAATGATTCATGCCCTTGTCATCCCAATGCTCCATGACCCCTGTATTCACAATGCTCCGTGACGCTTGTCATCACAGTGCTCCGTGACACCTGTCATCACAATGCTCCTTGCCTTTGTCAGCAAAATGCTACATGACCTTGTCATTACAATTCTCTATGCACTTGTCATCAAAATACTCCACAAGCTTGTCATCACAATGCTCCATGCACTTGCCAGCACAATGATTCCTTACCCTTGTCAACACAATCCTCCAAGGCATTGTCATCACAATGCTCCATTACCTTTGTCATCAGAATCCTCCATGACCCTTGACATCACAATGCTCAATGCCATTTTCATCACAATGGGCCATTACATATGTCATCACAATGCTCCCTGACACCAGTCTTCACAATACTGCATGACCTTGTCATCACAATGCTCCATGCCCTTTTCATCACAATGCACCAATCGAACTGTCATTGCAATAATCCTTTAAATTTATTAGACCAATGCTCCATTCCTTTGTCTTCACAATGCTCCATGCCCTTTTTATCACAATGCTCCATGACCCCTGTCATCACAATGCTCCGTGGCTCCAGTTATCAAAATGCTTCATGAAGTTAGTCATCACAATGGTCCATGCCCTCGTCATCAACAGTCTCTGTGACCTTTTCAACCACAATGCTCCATGATATTTCATCACAATGCTCTTTGACCATTGTCATCACAATGCTCTATGCCTTTCTCAGCACAATGCTCCATGACCGTTGTCATCACAATGCTCCATGCGCTTGTCAACACAATTCTCCATGACACATGTCATCACAATACAACATGCACTTGTCATCAGAGTGCTCCACAATCTTGTCATCACATTGCTCCATAAAACTTGTCATTAAAATGCTCCATGCACTTCTCCTCAAAATGCTCTCTCACCACTGATATAACAATGTTACATCAGTATTCATCACAATATTCCTTCATCCCTCTCATCACAATGTTCCATGACTCCTGTCATCACAATGCTACATGCACTTATCATCAAAATGTTCGATGACCCCTGACATCACAATGTTCCATAACCCCAGTCATCAAAATGCTCCTTGAGCCTTTTCATCAAAATGCTCCATGACCCCTGATATCACAATGCTCCATGACCGCTGTCATCAGAATGCTCCATGCTCCTTGAAATCAAAATGATCCATGACCTCTGTATTCACAATGCTCCAAACACTTGTAAACACAATGTTCCATAACAGTTGTCATCAAAACGCTCCATGATGCTTGTCATCAAAATACTTCATGTCCTTGTCGTCACAATGCTCCATGAACTTTGTCATCACAATTTTCAATACACTTGTCATCACAAAGCTCCCTAACACTTGTCGTCAGAATGCTCATTTTACCCTGTCATGAAAAGGTTCCATGTCTTTTTCATCACAATGCTCCATGCCCTTTTCATCACAATGCTCCATGCCATTGTAATCACAGTACTCCACATGCTTGTCATCAGAATGCTCCATGACACTTGTCATCACAATGCTCCATGCCCTTGTTATCACTGTGTGCCGTGCCAACTGTCAACACAATTATCCATGAAACTTGTCAGAACAATGCTCTATGCCACTGTCATCACCATGCTCCATTCCCTTGTCTTCACAATGCTCCATGACCCCAGTCATCACAATGCTCCTTGACTCCAGTCATCACAAGGCTTCATGACCTGTGTCATCACAATGGTCCATGCCCTCATCATCACAAGGTTCTGTGAACTTTGTCACCACAATTCTCCATGAATTTTTCATCACAATGCTCCGTGACACTTGTCACCACAATGCTCCGTCCCTTTGTCAACTCAATGCGCCTTGACCGTTGTCATCACAATGTTCCATGCACTTGTCAGCGCAGTGCTCCCTGACCCATGCCATCAAAATGCACCATGCGATTGACATCACAATGCTCCACAACATTGTCATCACAATGCTCCATGCACTTCTTATCAAAATGCTCTCTCACCACTGATATCAAAATGTTCCCTCACTAGTCATCACAATACGCCCACTCCCCTGTCATCAGAGTGTTCCACAAACACTGTCATGAAAATGTTCCATGACCCCTGATATCACAATGTTCCATAACCCCTGTCATTGAAATGTTCCATGACATTTTTCATCAAAATTCTCTATGACCCTGTCATCACAATGCTCCATTCCCTTCAGAACAGAATGCACCACAGCCTTGTCATCAAAATGCTCCCTGACATTTGTCATCAAAAAGCTCCATGACACTTTGCTTTACAATGTCCCATGCCATTGTCATCATAATGCTCCATGAACCCTCTCATCACATTGTTACATGCCCTTGTCATTACAGGCTCCATGATGCTTTTCATCACTATGCTCGATGCGATTCTTCTCACAATGCTCCATGGGCTTGTCATTACAATCCTCCATGACCCAAGTATCACAGTGTTCCGTGCCCTTGTCATCAAAATGCTCCTTGCCCCTCTCATCACAATAATCCATTAAATATTTCAGACCAATGCTCCATGCCCTTGTCATCACAATGCTCCATTATCCCTGTCATAACAATGCTCCATGACCCCTGCCATCACAATGTTCCACAGCTTTGTCATCACAAGGCTCCATGACCCTTGTCATTACAATGCTCCAAGACCCCTGTAAGCACAATGCTCCATGCCCTTGTCATCACAGAGCTTCATGACGCATGTCATCAGAATGCTCCATGGCCTTCTCTTTCACGATGCTCCATGCCCTTGTCATCACAATGCTCCAAGACCCTTGTAATCACAATGCTCCATGCCACTTTTCATCTCAATGCTCCATGAACCCTATCATCACAATGCACCATGCCCAACATCATAATGCTTCATGCTATTGTCATCACAATGAAATCAAAATGCTCCATGACCTCTGTCATCACAATGCTCCAAATCCTTGTGATCAAAATGTTCCGTAACACTTATTATCACTACGCCCCATGACGCTCGTCATCACAATTATCCATGGTCTTCTCATCACAATGCTCCATGAACTTTGTCATCACAGTGCTCAATACCCTTGTCATCACAATGCTCCCTGACACTTGAAGTCAGTATCCTCCATGAACCCTGTCATGATAAGGCTCCAAGCCTTTTTCATCACAATGTTCCATGCCCTTTTCCTCACAGTTCTCCAAGCCCCCTGTAATCACAATGCTCCTTGCCCTTGTCATAACAAAGCTCCGTGATGCATGTCATCAGAACGCTCCCTGGCCTTCTCATCCCAAGCTCCATGCCCTTGTCATCACAATGCTCCACGACACCTGTAATCACAATGCTCCATGCCCCTTTTCATCGGAATGCTCCATGAGACTTGTCATCACAAGGCTCCATGGTCTTCTCATCACAATGCTCCAGTACCTTGTCATCACAGTGCTCCATGACACCTGTCATCACAATACTACATGAACATTTTCAGCCCAATGCTACATGACCTTCTCATCACAATGCTCCATGACCACTCTCATCAAAACGCTCCATGAACCCTGACAACACAATGATCCGGGACTCTTGTCATCAAAATGCTCCATGCCCTTGTCATCCCACTGCTCCATGATACCTTTAATCACAATGCTCCGTGATGCTTGTCATCACAGTGTTCCATGAACATTGTCATCACAATGCTCCATGCCTTTGCCAGCAAAATGCTTCATAATCTTGTCATTACAATCCTCCATGACCCTTGGGATCACATTGCTTCATGTCCTTGTCATGTCTCTCTTGCCTTTCTGATTTTTACAGATTTTCGGATGTTCCTTTTGACCGCTGGGTAGTGACAATTCTTTGTAGTGTGGAATTTGCATTGCACGTTTGCTTGATTGGCCAAAAAGGGTGTATGAGTTTTCTCCTGAATATATTCAGGAGAAAAGTCATACGCCGTTTTTGGCCAAGTGCATCACTGTCGAATTTGTGATGCTTTTCCTGTGCTTTAAAAGCGATTCCAATTTACCACATGAAATATGTTTTGTGCAATTCTGCCTCATTTTAAAGTCCGCTTCTTTGCCTTCTCTCAACAGATTTTTGGAAGAGAGTAGTCCATTATAACTCTGCAGGTTTGTGAATTGCTGTGCCCCTGAGCTCCAATTTTCAAATCCCATTTTTGGGAGCTGACCGCAAATCCACAATTTTGCTTCAGGACCTATACTGGTTCCAGGGGTGGCTATACTGTTCCCAACGGGTGGCTGAGGCTTTGGTTAATTCTTCCTGACGGGAATTTAGAGTGACATGTGCCCGTCCAAATGCCTACATCTACTCTCTGATTGGTTCTCCCTCTTCCCTTTCATCCTCTGCACAATTAGCAAACTGTGCGAACCAGGAGGTTATAGGGGCTAACTCTCCTAAGTTGGGAGATTGATAGTAAGGCAGTTGGAATGCCAACCTGGAGCACAAGGAGAGGAAAAATTAGGAGACTTTTAGAAACCTTTCGCCATCACAGTGTGTCCATTCTCTCGGTTTCCCATACATGTTATAACTGTAGTGATATTTCCTTCTACCTGGAGATTTGGGACTCATGGAATGGTGTCATGCATTACTACTTTAAAGGGTCTGTATTTTCTCTCCCAATCTCAACAGTCCTCTCAGTCCCAAGTGTCCAGCCTTATGTCTCATCCAGTTGTCTTTGCAGATAGGGTCATTCCAGGTTTCATCAGAACACCTGAAGGAATTGTGTAAGAATTTCGCTGACTTTTTGTTTGGTTTTTGAAATTCATTTTTATAATGGGGTTGAGCTGATTTTCACTGACGTGTTTATGCCGGTCTAGACACACTTGATTCCCTTACGCAGACATATCAATACATAGGTTTTAAGATTCTTACTAGTCAGATATATTCCTCTGCGGGGAATAGGGGTTTTGAGTCACGTTCACTGAGGAATGTGTAGGTCTTGTCTCTTCTGTATTTGGTTTATGGAATGTTACCTGTGCTAATATCAAACTCTGTTTTTATGCATCACCCCACCTCTCCTTTCCCTTTAAGCTGGCATAAGAGTGTTTTCTAAATGTGAGACTCTGTTCTCTTTCTTAATTCAGTTCATGTTTTGTGATGTTGACATTCCCTCTGTAAGTGCTATCTTATGATAAGATAATTTTTTATTGTGTGACTAATTTCACTTAGAATCATCATACCTAAATCCACTCATTATGCTGCTACTGGCCTTATGACATTGATTTCACATCTGAGTGATATTCCGTTGTACAAAATTACCACAAGTTCTTTATGCATTTCTCTTTTTCCTGGGATAATTTAGGTGTTCCGAAGTTGAGGTTCTTGTATGCAGAGCAGCCCTAAATTTTGGGGTGCCTGTGTCTTTTCGATATTTAGTCTGCCCAAGTTATATGCCCATGAGTTGAAGTCCCCTTTGCTCGGGGGCTTTGTATTTTAGATGTTTTAGGAAACAGCATACACTTCTTCTGAGTGGCTCTTGGATATTTATACCCCACCCATCAGCGTGACTAGACTCCCTGTTCTCCCTGGCCTCTCCTGCATTTCTGGTTTGTACACATTTTTTGGATGGCCTTTCTAAGCAGTGTATATTGAGACTTCTTTGTTGTGTGGATTTGCATTTCCTGCTTGCTTGATTGGCCAAAACCTCTGTATGTGTTTTATTTTCCTGAAGATTTCGCGAAAAAAAACACATACACCCTTTTGCCCAACTGCATCATTTTAGAAATTCTGCTGCTTTTCATATGCTTTAAATGTGAGTACAATCTACCTTTTGAAATCTGTTTCCTGCAATTCTGCCTCTCATTCAGGTCCTCTTCGTTGCCTTACCTGAATATATTTTTGGACGTTGGTTATCATTTATATCTTTGCAGGTCTTTGAATTGTCTGCTCCTTAGCTCCATTTTGCAACTCGCATTTTTTTGTGAGCTGGCCGCCAAACCATTGGATTGCTTCAGGCCCTATTCTGGTTCTGAGGAGGCAGGCTGAGCCTTTGGTTAATTCTTGTTCCTAATGGGAAATTAGAGTGGCATGTGCCTGTCCAAACAACTAAGACTTGTCTCTAAATTTTTCTCATCCTTCCGCTTCTTCCTCTGGACAAATTCCAAACTGTGTGCAAGAGGCTGTTGACGGTGCTGATATCCCCAAGTGAGGAGATTGTTAGGAAAGATGCTGGAGGGGTGAACCCGAGCACCAGGCGATGAGGAAATGAGGTGCCTTTTCCAAACTCTTTCCGATCAAACGGTGTACCATCCTCTAGGTGTGGCAGGCATGTTTTAGCTGTAGGAAGGGTCCCGTGCATGTAAGGAGATCACCAGGGATTTTTCCAAATCAGTGCCTCCCTGAACCCCAAACTGGGGAATTTTTAAGCTACGGCTACACGTGTGTCCATTAAGGGCCTTGGGAAATAGGCAGAGCCCAAACTTTAGATGATTGAAATCTTCAGGGTCAGAAGCGCTCACCATCGGCCTTGCTTAGGTTACATTTTATCTGTCATTGATAGATGATGTCAATAAAAATATCGATTATTTTTCAGATTATTTCCCCTTATAGGTTACTGCAAAATATTCAGTGTAGTTCCCTGTGCTATACCATAGTTCCTTGTTGATGATCTATTTTATACATAGTAGTGTGTATGTGTTTATCCCAAACTGTTAATTTATCCCTTTTCCTAACTTTCCCCTTTGGTAATAATAAATTATAAGATTTTATACATCTCAGAAATGGGGGAACTGAAAGAGATGTATCATTTTTAATGGAAAAGCATTCAAAACATGATTGAAGTTTCAGCCTAGACTATTCGATGTACATCCATGGAAATAAATCACTTCATTTCTCTAATGTTGACCTGACAAATAAGACAGACGTCTTCACTGAACTTGCTTATAGGAAAGTGATGGAAATATCAAATGTAAGTTTAAGAAACATTTTATTTTACCCGAGCATTATACACTGCTCTATGTTAACTACAGTTTGGCTCACACATCTGTTCATTGAAGTTACGATGTTCTCAATTTCTGTTACTGATCCTCCAGAGTGGACCCCAACAGGAGTCCCCGTGCCCAGTGTCTTTGGAGCCAATAAATCAAGACTGAGTTTGGTTCAGAAGCAAAGGAAACATTATTTTGAAAACAGAATGGAGAGGTGAGAGTGTGCACTCCCCCACGGGCTGTGGGCTGGGCTGCTGTGTAGGGATCCCAGCAGCGTCAGTAGGAGGGAGTGGATCGAGCTCTCGAGGGCTGGGTTGGCTGCAGCTCAGGCTCTATGCCACGGAGTCTGCATGTGACCCCGCTAGCTGAGGTATCGACCCATCCATTCTGTTCTAGGAAATCGGGTCTGAAGTGCCAGGTGTGGGACCTCTGCATGCGGAACCCTAGGAGCATGTGACATTAGACAAAGCACAAAGGAAAAACAGGTTAGACTTTATTTTATTGTCCATATTCTCTTTTTATCTCCCAGGAATTTTTAATGAACGTTGCCAGAGACAAACACTTCCTCTGCTTTTTGTTCTGTTCCACATTTCTGGGGTGTTGAGGGTGCAGACCCCTCTTCTGTAACTGCTTCATGCTATGGTGGGAGCCCAGATACCTGGGGGGAGGGGCAAAACATCTCCCCACCAGCCTCCAGGTGAGGTTGATTGTCCCAAGGCTTCCTGCCTCACTTCTCGTCCACCTGAGCACCAGCATTGGAAGTGTTGTAGATTCTAATGACCTTTAAGGGTCCAGGAAAGAGATGTGCAGAGATGCTGAGGTGGCAGGTTTCACCCCACACCACATTTGTTTGGCGACCTTAGGAAAATGGTTTTTGCCAGCCTAGATGCTCTGACCTGTAATCTGTGCTTTCTTTAATTAGGTCCCTGAATTAGTGTACAAACAGCACCATGTGACAGAGCCCTGCCCGCACCACTCACAGACAGTCCAGTGTCAGTGGTGATCCAGGACCATGACGTCCACTGAGTCAACGGCCTTTAGAAGTAACCAGCTGTCCAGCCGGTCATATTGGCCACCATCACCATGTTGTCTGTAGGGTTTTCTATGGTGAAAGTGTGATATACCTTTCTCCCTCTAAGCTTATTAGCTCCCCTCTGGGTGCAGTAAGTCCTGCAGGCAGTAGTCTGCTCTTTCGGGGCACAGTCTTGCTGTTTTCTGAGAGAAACTCCAGGTCAAGTGACGGTCACAGAATTCACCTTGGGGGCCCGTTGCCCCTGTTTGTCTCTCTGGAGGTTGGAGTTGGAGGGCCTCCTCACTCGAGGTCAGTGTGTCCACAGAGAGACCCCTGCAACTTCAGGGCTTGATCGGTGGTTAGGATCACCACGTGGGGTCCTTTTCCCTTAGGAGCGAGCTGGACTTGTGGGCTGCTGATTTTCAGGTTTTTAGATACCTTAGTATCCTGGCCTGAGGAGTCGGTGGCAAAGCCCTTGGTGACTATAGTTTATCATACCTGAAGGGCATTCTTGTGTTGCTCCATTTCAAGTGGTCCCTATTTTAGCACTAAGGCTCCAAGGGCGATTAACCTTTGACCGGGTATGTAAAGGTCAAAGGGTTTAGCTAAATTATGGTGTTCCTGGGCAAGTGTCTGAATTGACTGCTCTTTCCATTCTTGAAAGGCTGCTTCTGGATTCTATTCAAAAGTATCATCAACTTTTCGTGTCAGTGTTTCATGTAGAGGCCCAGATATTAGACTGTAGTTAGGGATCCAGATGCAGAAAACCTTGGACTCCCCAGGAACCCCTAAGCTGTCTTCTAGTTTTAGAAGAGGTAAGGCTGCAAATGGCTTCTTCCCTATCCTGGGATGCGTTTCTCCGAATATCTGTGAGAATGAAGCCCAGGCATGTCACCTTAGTCTGGGATATTTGAGCCATTTTCTTGGACACCTTCTATCCTTTCTTGGCTAGGTAGTTCAGAGGCGTCTTTAGTAGGCCTGGCAATCAGAATGTCATCTTCATATTGAAGGAGGGTTCCCTTTTCCAAAGGTAGAACTTTTAGGTCTTTAAAGGACATTTCCCCAATGATGGTGTGGGGATTTTTGAACCATTGGGGCAGGACGGCCCAGCATTATTGCTTTGGTTGCATGTTGTGTCCTGCCACTCACAAGCCAAAAATTCTTGTGACTCTGAGATGAATGGAATACAGAAGAAGGCATCATTGAAGTCTAATACAGATTGCCATGGCCTGGTGGATGGTAGAATGACCAGCAGGGTGTAGGAAATAGGAGCTACTTTATGTATATCCTCGGTGGCTTCACTGACTGTCCTGATATCATTTACCAGGTCTCCAGCAGCCCATGAGACTCTCGTGGTCAGGCCAATCCCAGGATATGGAGCTAACCTGGGCTGCACCCCCCACACCCACAGCCCACTGGGCTCTCTTGGTCAAGTCCCTCCCAGGGTATGGAGCTCACCTGTGCATCTACCCAGCAGCCCATGGGGCTCTCATAGTCAGGCCCTTCCCAGGATACAGAGCTCCCCTGGGCAGGTACCCCAGCAGGGCTGGACACACAGGAACTGTGCATATAGCCCACCTTGCAGAGAAACCCCAGCTCACCTGTCGCTCACAGCTGACACAGAACACCTCAGAGCAGGACTTGAACTAACAAACAGCTGCCCTGACAGGTCTGTGACCCTGGCTATCACTCTGTGCAGCCTCTCTCTGCCTGGTCTTCCAGACACTTCCACTGCAGCCATGGCACCAGGCCTCTGTCTCCACCCACCATCACTCCTCTCCCTGACTCCTGGGTTCCTCTCATTAGGATAGGGTCTTCTTGAAGTTGTTTTCCACTCATGGACCACATAAAATGATAAGAAAACAAGCTGCAGGTGCAGCCCCTTGTCTATCCTTACTCTCAAGAGCCCACACCTGTTCCTTGGGCCTGGCCCGTTTAGCAAGTTTCATTTTCTGCAACTCTGAGCCCCTGAGTGGTGAGGATTGGCTGATTTGGGCAGCCTGACACTGCCTGCCAGCCCTCCCCAGGTGTGCCTGGGTTGAGGTCAATATAAACACCTCTCCAGTCAGCAAGAGACCCTGTAGCTGTGCCTGACGCCATATTCTCTGCCCTGTCAGCAGTGTCGGGGCTGGCTGGTGGGAGGGAGTGAGGGGCCGTGGCTTTGTGGGTGGCCCAGTGTGGGTGGGGCTCTGCTGGACTTTCTGCAGGAGTTGCCTGGCTGCCACCTGCTAAAAAGGGGATGTGTCACCCATACCTGCCGCTGGAATTTCTCCCCAGGCAGAGGTGAGGAAGAAAAAAGCAGTGGGGGCCGTGGCAGGAGGCGTATCTCATGTAGGGAAATGAAAGCTTCCAGAAGAGCATCTGGGGCCAGGACCATCCTGGCTGGCCTGCAGGCACCAAGTCGGCCTGCGTGCTATCGCTGGTGTGGCTCCACAACCCTTCCTGTATGCTTGCAAGTTCTTGTACATATTCAGGTGTTTTACCTGGAAAGGGTGGGAAGAGTTCAGCTGCAGCAGAACTGGGGCTCAGCTCACATTACTCACAGACGCCTCGACACAGTCCCCCAGCTTTGCAATGAGGATGCTCCTTGGGGGGGGTGGAGCACTACTCACTGCATGGCAGACGATTTCCCACCTCTGACCAACTTAAGAATTTTTTACCACTGGAGCAACTGCCCTGATACGATTTTCCTCTGTATAACTGGTGGGTTCTGTTTTTTTTTTTTTTTTTTTTTTTTTTTTTCTTTTTTTCTTTTTGGTTCAAGGTTGATTTTATTTATTCCTATTTTTTTTTAATTTGGAGATATAAACATGGAAATAATTCATTAATATAAAGAGGTCTATGTGAAGGGAAAAAACGTTTTTTGGTTTATTTTATTAAATGCTATTTATTTTTATTTTTTTAAAAAAATTATTTATTTCTTTTATACAGCAGGTTCTTACTGGATATGTATTTTATACATATAAGTGTGCACATGTGAATCCCAGTCTCCCAATTCATCCCACCACCACCCTCACATGGCGTTCCCCCCTTGGTGTCCATATGTTTGTTCTCTACATCTGTGTCTCTATCTCTGCCCTGCAAACCGGTTCATCTGTACCATTTTTCTAGGTTCCACATATATGCATTAACATACAATATTGTTTTTTTCTCTTTCTGACTTACTTCACTCTGTAAGACAGTCTCTAGATCCATCAAGGTCTCTACAAATGACCCAATTTCATTCCTATGTATGGCTGAGTAATATTCCATTGTATATATGTACCACATCTTTATCCATTCATCTGTCTGTGGGCACTTAGGTTGCTTTCATTACCTGGCTCTTGTAAATAGTGCTGCAATGAACATTGTGGTGAATGTGTCTTTTTGATTTATGGTTTTCTCTGGGTATATGCCCAGTAGTGGGATTGCTGGATTATATGGTAATTCTATTTTTAGTTTTTTAAGGAACCTCCATACTGTTCTCCATAGAGACTATATCGATTTACATTCCCAACAATAGTGGAAGAAGGTTCCTTTTCTCCAGCCCTCTCCAGCATTTGTTGTTTGTAGATTTTCTGATGATGCCCATTCTAACAGGTGTGACGTGATACCTCATTGTAGTTTCGATTTCCATTTCTCTAATAATTAGTGATGTTGAGCAGATTTTCATGTGCGTACTGGCCATCTCTATGTCTTCTTGGAAGAAATGTCTATTTAGATCTTCTTCCATTTTTGTATTGGGTTGTTTGTTTTATTAATATTGAGCTGCATGAGCTGTTTATATATATTGGAGATTAATCATTTGTCCATTGATTCGTTTGCAAATATTTTCTGCCATTCTGATGGTTGTCTTTTCATCTTCTTTGTAGTTTCAGTTGCTTTGCAAAACCTTTTACATTTCATTAGATCCCATCTGTATAGTTTTCTTTTTATTTCATTACTATAGGAGGTGGATCAAAAAAGATCTTGCTGTGATTTACCTCAGAGTATCCTTCGTAAGTTTTCCTCTCAGAGTTTTATACTGTCCCGTCTTATAGTAAGGTCTCTAATCCATTTTGAATATATTTTCATGTATGGTGTTGGGGAGTGTTCTAATTTCATTCTTTTACATGTAGCTGTCCATATTTCCAAGCACCAATGATTGAAGAGACTGTTTTATCTCCATTGTATAGTCTTGCCTCCTTTGTCATAGATTAGTTGACCATAGGTGTGTAGGTTTATCCCTGGGCTTTCTTTTTTTTTTTTTCCTTTTACACGTTTATTGGAGTATAATTGTTTTACAATGGTTTGTTAGTTTCTGCTGTATAACAAAGTGAATCAGCTATACATATACAAATATCACCGGATCCCCTCCCTCTTGCATCTCCCTCCCACACTCCATATCGCACCCCTTTATGTGCTCACAAATCACCGAGCTGATCTCCCTGTTCTATGTGGCTGATTCTCAGTAGCTATCGGTGTTACATTTGGTAATGTATTTATGTCCATGCCACTGTCTCACTTCGTCTCAGCTTATGCATCCCCCTTACGGTGTCCTCAAGTCCTTTCTCTACCTCTGTGTCCTTAATCCTCTCCTGCCACTAGGTTCTTCCAAATCTTTTTTTTTTTTTCTTCATTAGATTCCGTATATCTCTGTTAACATACAGTATTTGTTTTTCCCTTTCTGACTTACTTCACTGTGTAGGACAGATTCTAAGTCCATCCACCTCAGTACAAATAACTCAGTTTTGCTTCTTTTTATGGCTGAGTAATATTCCATTGTATACATGTGCCAGATCGTCTTTATCCATTCATCTGTCGATGGACACTTAGGTTGCTTCCATGTCCTGGCTATTGTAAATAGAGCTGCAATGAACATTTTTGTACATAACTCTTTTTGAATTATGGTTTTCGCAAGGCAAATGCTCAGTAGTTGGATTGTTGGGCCGTATGGTACCTCTATTGTTAGTTATTAAGAGGAACCTCCGTACTGTTCTCCCTAGTGCCCATATCAATTTACATTCCCACCCACAGTGAAAGTGTGTTCCCTTTTCTCCAATAAAGGTCTCTCCAGCATTTATTGTTTTGTAGATTTTTTTGATGATTGCCACTCTGACTGCTGTGTGGTGATACCTCACGGTAGTTTTGATTTGCATTTATCTAATGATTAGTGATGTTCAGCATCCTTTCATGTGTTTCTTGGTAATCTGTATATCTTCCTTGGAGAAATGTCTATTTAGGTCTTCTGCCCGTTTTTGGATTGGGTTGTTTGTTTTTGTGATATTGAGCTACATGAGGTGCTTGTAAAGTTTGGAGATTAATCCTTTGTCAATTGCTTCATTTGAAAATATTTTCTCCAATTCTGAGGGTTGTTTTTGCATCTTGTTTATGTTTTCCTGTACTGTGTAAAAGCTTTTAAGTTTCATTAGGTCCCATTTGTTGATTTCTGTTTTTATTTCCATTTCTCTAGGAGGTGCGTCAAAAAGGATCTTGCTGTGATTTATGTCATTGAGTGTTCTGCCTATGGTTTCCTCTATGTGTTTTATAGTGTCTGGTCTTATATTTAGATCTCTAATCCATTTAGAGTTTATTTTTGTGTATGGTGTTATGGAGTGTTCTAATTTCATTCTTTTATATGTAGGGGTCCAGTTTTCCCAGCACGAATTACTGAAGATACTGTATTTTCTCCATTGTATATCCTTAGCTCCTTTGTCATAGTTGAGATAGCCATAGGTATGTAGGTTTATCTCTGGCCTTTCTGTCCTGTTCCATTGATCTGTGTTTATGCCAATCTACATACACTTGATTCCATTATGGATACATATAAATACATAGGTTTCAAGATTATTAACAGTCAGATATATTCCTCTTCAATGAATAGGGTGTTTTGTGTCCAGTTCATTGAGAAAGGAGTAGGTCTTGTCTATTACATATTTTGTATATGGAATGGTATCTGTGTTAATTTCATACTCTGCTTTTACACATCACCCCACATCACCTTTCCCCTTAAGGAGGAATAAGTGTGTTTTCTAAACGTGTAACTCTGTTCTCTTTTGAAATTCAGTTCATGTGTAGCCATGTTTACATTCCCTCTATAAGTGATATATTACAATAAGTTTCTTTTTCTTTGTGGCTCATTTCACTTAGCATCATCGTACCTAAAGCCACTCATTATGCTGCTATAGGCCTTATGACATTGATTTTATGTCTGAGTGACATTCCATTGTATATAAGTACTACAACATCTATATCCATTTTTTTCCTTTCCTGGGATATTTAAAGTGTACCGAAGTCGAGGTTCTTGTAAACAGAGCAGCCCTAAACTTTGGGCTGGCTGTGTGTTGTGGATTTTTAGTTTTCCCAAAATACACGCCCTTGTGTGGAAGTGTGCTATGCTCTGTAGCTGTTTTAGAAAACAACATACAGTTCTCCAGAGAGGCTGTAGGCAATTTACATCCTGTCCATCGGTGTAACCAGGCTCCCTTTTCTCCATGGCCTGTCCTGCATTTGTGGTTTTTACACTATTTGTGGATGGCCCTTTGACTGGAGGTAAGGGACACTTCTATGTAGTGTGGATTTTCAATGCCTGATGGCTTGCTTGGCCAAAAAGGGCGTATTCATTTCTTTCCCGAATATAATCAAGAAAATACACATAGTCCCTTTTCGGCCAAGAGCAACATTGTCGAAGTTCTGTCGCTTTTCATGTGCTTTAAAGATGACTCCAATGTACCTCTTGTAATCTGTTTCCTTCAATTCTGCCTTGCATTCAAATCCTCTTCACTGCCTTACCTCAATATATTTCTGGATGATAGTTGTCCTTTATAACTCTGCAAGTTTGTGAATTGCTGTGCCCCTGATTTCCATTTTTCAAATCGCCTCTTTGTGAGCTGGCTGCAATACCGCAGGATGGCTTTAGGCCTTAGTCTGGTTCCGGGGCTTCAGGCTGAGCCTTTGGTTAATTCTTCTTCCTGATTGGAAACTAGAGTGATATGTGCCCATCCAAACACCTACAGCTAATCTCTCATTTGTTTCCCCTCTTCCTGTTCATCCTCTGCACAATTTGCAAACTGTGCATAACAGGAGGGTAAAGGCGCTGACACTCCAAGTGGGGAGATTTTTAGTAATGCAGATGGAATGGTGAAGCTGAGCACGACGAAATGTAAAATGAGGTACCTTTTAAAAAACTTTCCCAATTACACAGTGTACCATCCACTCGGTTTCCCATGCATGTTTTAACTGTAGGAAGATTCCCTTAAACCTGGAGAGTTGGGACCACTAGAATGGGTAGCACACAGTATTGCTTTAAGTGGTGCTCTTTTGCTCACACAACCTCAGCAATCTTGTCAGCCACAAGTGTCCAGTCTTATGTCTCATCCATCTGTGGGTGTAAAGGTGGTCAATCCAGGTTGGGTCACAGGCCCTGAACGTAATTTTTAAGATTTCTCTCTGTTTCGCTGTTTTTGCATTTTGCTTTTGAAACTTATTTTTATAAGGTGGTTTAGATGAATTTCATTGCTGTTTTCATGCCATTATACACACATATGATTCCTTTATGGAGACATGAGAATACATATGATTTAAAATGATTAGAGTCAGATATATTCCTCTGCAATGAATAGGGGGTGTTGAGTCCAGTTGATTGTGCTGGGAGTAGGTGTTGTCTATTACATACTTAGTTTATGTAACGGTATCTGTGCTAATTTAAAACTGTGGTTTATGCATCACCCCACCTCGCCTTTCTCCTTAAGCAGGCAGAAGATTGTTTTCTAAATGTGTGACTCTGGTGTGTTTGTAATTCAGTTCCCGTGTAGCCATGTGTACATTCACCCTATGAGTGATATCTTATGATAAGATTCGTTAATCTGTTATCTTCCCTAACTCAGTCATGTGTAGCCATGGTAACAGGAACTTCAAAAGTGATATCTTATGATAAGCTTCTTTTTCAGTGTCACTTATTTCACGTAGAATCATCGTACCTGAAGCCACTCATTTTGCTGCTACTGGCCTTATGGCATTGATTTCATGGCTAAGGGATATTCCATCATACTTAAGTACGACACTTTCTTGAACCATTTTTTCTTTCCTGGGACATTTAAGGTGTACCCAAGTTGAGGTCCTTGTAAGCAGTGCAGCCCTAAATATTGGCGTGTCTCTGTCTTACAGATTTTCAGTTTTCCCAAGGTATATTCCCTAGACTGGAAGTGTCCTTGGCTCTGTAGCTCTGTTGTTTACTTGTTTTAGGGAACACAAGGCAAGCCTTCAGTGAGGCAGTTGGCAATTTACAAACTGCCCATCAGCATAACAAGGCTCCCTGTTCTCCAGGGCCTGTCTTGTCTTTCTGGTTTTTACACATTTTTCGGATGTCCCTTTTGACCAGTGGGAAGTGATCGTTCTTGTAGCACAGATTTGCATTGCCTGTTTGCTTGCTTGGCCCAAAAGGGCGAATGCATTTTTTCTTGAATATATTCAGGAGAATATGCGTACACCATTTTGGCCAAGTGCATCATTGTTGAAGAAGTGACTCTCTTCCTGTGCTTTAAAGGCGATTCCAATGTACCTCTTGAAATCTGTTTCTTGCTATTCTGCCTCGCTTTCAATTTCGCTACGTTGCCTTCCCTCAAAAGATTTTTGGACGATAGTTGTCCTTTATTACTCTGCCAGTTTGTGAATTGCTGTGCCCCTGAGCTCCATTTTTCAACTCGTTTTTTGTGAGCTGAACGCAAGTCCAAAATTTTGGTTCAGGACCTATACTGGTTCCCGGTGGGTGGCTGAGATTTTGTTTAATTCTTCTTCCTGCTGGGAAATTAGAGTGACATGTCCCCGTCCAAATGCCTAACAGGTACTCTCTCATTGGTTCTCCCTCTTCCCTTCCATCCTCTGCCAAATTGGCAACCTCTGCGAACCAGGAGGTTAAAGATTCTGTTTCTCCAATTTGGGAGATTGATAGTAAAGCAGTTGGAATGTCAAACCGGAGTACCAGGAGAGGGACTATTCGTTGAGTTTTAGAAACATTTCGTATTCACAGTGTGTCCATTCTCTAGGTTTCCCATAAATGTTATAGCTGTAGTAATATTCCCTTCAACCTGGAGAGTTGGGACCCATGGAATGGGGGCCATGCATTATTGCTTTAAAGGGTCTGCATTTGCTCACCCAATCTCACCAATCCTCTCAGTCCCAAGTGTCCAGCCTTATGCGACATACAGCTGTCATTGTAGATAGTGTCATTCCAGGGTTCATCAGAGACCCTGAAAGAATTGTAAAGAATTTCCCTGTTTTTTGTCTTGTTTTTAAAATTCCTTTTTATAGTGGGTTTGAGCTGATTGTCGCTGCCATGTTTATGCAAGTCTAGACACACTTGATTTCCTTACCCAGACATATCAGTACATAGGTATTAAGATCCTTACTAGTCAGATATATTCGTCTGTGGGAAATATTGGGTTTTGAGTCCCTTTCACTGAGGAAGGTGTAGGTCTTGTCTATTCCATAGTTGGTTTTTTGAATGGTACCTGTACTTATATCAAACTCTGGTTTTATGCATCACCCCATCTCTCCTTCCTCATTAAGCAGGCATAAGAGTCTTTTCTAAATGTGAGAATCTGTTCTCTTTCCTAACTCAGTTCATGTGTAGCCATGTTGACAGGATCTTCATGAGTGATATCTTATGATAAGTTTCTTTTTCTGTGTGACTTATTTCACTTAGAATCATCGTACGTAAATCCACTCATTTTGCTGCAACTGGTCTTATGACATTGATTTCATGGCTGAGGTATACTCTTTCGTACATAAGTACCACAACTCTTTGAACCATTTTTATATTTCCTGCGATATTTAAGTTGTACCCAAGTTGAGTTTCTTGTTAGCAGTGCAGACCTAAATTTGGGGGTGGCTCTGTCATTGATTTTCAGTTTTCCCAAGGTATATTCCTTAGATAGGAAGTGCCCTTGGCTCTGTAGCTCTGTCGTTTACTTCTTTTAGGGAACACAGTGCACTCCTCCAGTGAGGCAGCTGGCAATTTACATCCCGCCCATCAGCATAACAAGGCTCGCTGTTCTCAAGCGCTTGTCTTGACTTTCTGGTTTTTACACATTTTGTGGATGTCCCTTTTGACCGGTGGGAAGAGATACTTCTTTGTAGTGCAGATGTGCATTGCCCGCTTGCTTGCTTGGCCAAAAAGGGCATATGCGTTTTCTCGTGAATATATTTAGGAGAAAACGCATACACCCTTTTTGTCCAAGTGCATCATTGTGGAAGTTGTGCCGCCCTTTCTGTGCTTTACAGGCGACTCCTCCATACCTCTTGAAATCTGTATCCTGCTATTCTGCCTCGCTTTCAAATCCGCTTCGTTGCCTTCCCTCAACAGATTTTTGGAAGATAGTTCTCCTTTATTACTCTGCTAGTTTGTGAATTGCTGTGCCACTGACCTCCATGTTTCATCTCGTTTTTTTGTGAGCTGAACGCATGTCCAAAATTTGGTTCAGCACCTATAGTGGTTCCCGGTGGGTGCCTGAGATTTTGGTTAATTCTTCTTCCTGCCCGGAAATTAGAGTCACATGTGCCCGTGCAAATGCTTAACTACTACTCTCTCATTGGTTCAACCTATTCCCTACCATCCTCTGCCAAATTGGTAACCTGTGCGAACCAGGAGGTTAAAGGCGCTGTCTCTCCAAGTTTGGAGATTGATAGTAAAGCAGTTGGAAAGTCAAACCGGAGCACCAGGAGAGGGAATATTCGTTGAGATTTAGAAACATTTCGTATTCACAGTGTGTCCATTATCTAGGTTTCCCGTATATGTTATAGCTGTAGTAATATTCCCATCAACCTGGAGAGTTGGGACCCATGGAATGGTTGTCATGCATTATTGCTTTAAAAGGTCTGCATTTGCTCACCCAATCTCACCAATCCTCTCAGTCCGATGGGTCCCGCCTTATGCCACATCCAGCTGTCATTGTAGATAGGGTCATTCCAGATTTCGTCAGACACCCTGAAGGAATTGTAAAGAATTTCCCTGTGTTTGGTTTTGTTTTTGAAATTCCTTTTTATGTGGGTTTGGGCTGATTCTCGCTGCCATGTTTATGCCAGTCTAGACACACTTAATTCCCTTACCCACACATATCAGAACATAGGTTTTAAGATTCTTACTAGTCAGATATATTCCTCTGCGGGAAATATGGGGTTTTGAGTCCCTTTCACTGAGGAAGGTGTAGGTCTTGTCTATTCCATAGTTGGTTTTTGGAACGGTACCTGTGCTTATATCAAACTGTGGTTTTATGCATCACCCCACCTCTCCTTCCCCCTTAAGCAGGCATAAGAGTGTTCTCTAAATGTGAGACTCTGTTCTCTTTCCTAACTCTGTTCATCTGTAGCCATGTTTACAGGATCATCATAAGTGATATCTTATGATAAGTTTCTTTTTCTGTGTGACTTATTTCACTTAGAATCATCGTACCTGAATCCACTCATTTTGCTGCTAATGGTCTTATGACATTGATTTCATGGATGAGGGATATTCCAGAGTACATAAGTACCATAATTTTTGAACCATTTTTATATTTCCTGGGATATTTAAGGTGTACCCAAGTTGTGGTCCTTGAAAGCCGTGCAGCCCTAAATTTGGGGGTAGCTCTGTCTTATTGATTTTCAGTTTTCCAAAGGTATATTCCCTAGTCTGGAAGTGCCCTTGGCTTGGTAGCTCTGTTGTTTAATTGTTTTAGGGAACACAGTGCACTCCTCCAGTGAGGAAGTTGGCAATTTACATCCCGCCAATCAGCATAAAAAGGCTCCCTGTTCTCCAGGGCCTGTCTTGCCTTTCTGGTTTTTACACATTTTGTGGATGTCCCTTTTGACCGGTGGGAAGTGATACTTCTTTGTAGTGCAGATTTGCATTGCCCGCTTGCTTGCTTTTCCAAAAAGGGCGTATGCGTTTTCTCCTGAATATTCAGGAGAAAATGCATACGCCCTTTTTGGCCAAGTGCATCATTGTAGATGTTGTGACCCTCTTCCTGTCCTTATAGGCGAGTCCTAAGTACCTGTTGAAATCTGTTTGCTGCTATTCTGCCTCGCTTTCAATTCTGCCTCATTGCCTTCCCTCAACAGATTTTTGGACGATAGTTGTCCTTTATTACTCGGCTAGTTTGTGAATGATTGTGCCCCTGAGCTCCATTTATCAACTCGTTTTTTTGTGAGCTGAACGCAAGTCCAATATTTTGGTTCAGGACCTATGCTGGTTCCCGGTGGGTGGCTGAGACTTTGATTAATACTTCTTCCTGCCGGGTAATTACAGTGACATGTGCCCATCGAAATGCCTAACAGCTACTCTCTCATTGTTTCTCCCACTTACCTTCCATCCTCTGCCAAATTGGCAACCTGTGCGAACCGGGAGGTAAAAGGGGCTGTCTCTCCAAGTTGGGAGATTGAGAGTAAAGTAGTTGGAAAGTCAAACTTGAGCACCAGCAGAGGGACTATTCATTGAGTTTAGAAACCTTTTGTATTCACAGTGTGTCCATTCTCTAGGTTTCCCGTACATGTTATAACTGTAGTAATATTCCCTTCAACCTGGAGAGTTGGAAATCATGGAATGTGTGCCATGCATTATTGCTTTAAAGGGTCTGTATTTGCACACCCAATCTCCCCAATCGTCTCAGTCCCAAGTTTCCAGCCTTATGCCACATCTAGCTGTCATTGTAGATAGGGTCATTCCAGGTATCATCAGAGACCCTGAAGGAATTACAAAGAATTTCCCTGTTTTTTTGTTTCGTATTTGAAATTCCTTTTTATAGTGGGTTTGAGCTGATTCTCTCTGCCATGTTTATGCCAGTCTAGACACACTTAATTCCCTTACCCAGACATATCAGTACATACGTTTTAAGATCCTTACTATTCAAATATATTTATCTGCGGGAAGTACGGGGTTTTGAGTCCCTTTCACTGAGGAAGGTGTACGCCTTGTCTATTCCATAGTTGGTTTTTGGAACGGTACCTGTGCTTATATCAAACTCTGGTTTTATGCATCACCCCACCTCTCGTTCCCCTTTAAGGAGGCATAAGAATGTTTTCTAAATGTGAGCCTCTGTTCTCTTTCCTAACTCAGTTCATGTGTAGCCATGTTTATAGGATCTTCATAAGTGATATCTTATGATAAGTTTCTTTTTCTGTTTGACTTATTCCACTTAGAATCATCGTACCTGAATCCACTCATTTTGCTGCTACTGGTCTTATGACATTGATTTCATGGCTCAGGGATATTCCATCGTATGTAAGTACCTAAATTTTTTGAAACATTTTTATATTTCCTGGGATAATTAAGGTGTACTCAAGTTGAGGTTCTTGTAAGCAGTGCAGCCCTAAATTTTGGGGTGGCTCTGTCTTATTGATTTTCAGTTTTCCCAAGTTATATTCCCTAGACTGGAAGTGCCCTTGGCTCTGTAGCTCTGTTTTTTACTTGTTTTACGGAACACAGTGCACTCCTCCAGTGAGGCAGTTTGCAATTAACATCCTGCCGATCAGCATAACAATGCACCCATTTCTCCAGGGCCTGTCTTGCCTTTCTGGTTTTTACACATTTTCTGGATGTCCCTTTTGAACGGTGGGATGTGCTACTTCTTTGTAGTGCAAATTTGCATTGCCCGCTTGCTTGCTTGGATAAAAAGGTCTTATGCGTTTTCACCTGAATATATTCAGGCGAAAACGCATACGCCCTTTTTGGCCAAGTGCATCATTGTCGAAGTTGTGCCCCTCTTCCTGTGCTTTAAAGGCGATTCCAAGGTACCTCTTGAAATCTGTTTCCTGTTATTCTGCCTAGCTTTCAAGTATCCCTCGTTGCCTTCTCTCAATAGATTTTTGGACGATAGTGGTCCTTTATTACTCTGCCAGTTTGTGAATTGCTGTGCCCCTGAGCTCCATTTTTCAACTCGTTATTTGTGAGCTGAACGCAAGTCCAAAATTTTGGTTGAGGAACTATATTGGTTCCAGGTGGATGGCTGAGACTTTGGTTAATTCTTCTTCCTGCCGGGAAATTACAGTGACATGTGCCCGACGAAATACCTAACAACTACTCTCTCATTGGTTCTCGCTCGTCCCTTCCATCCTCTGCCAAATAGGCAACCTGTGCGAACTAGGAGGTTAAAGGAGCTGTCTCTCTAAGTTGGGAGATTGATAGTAAAGCAGTTGGAAAGTCAAACCAGCACACCAGGAAAGGGACTATTCGTTCAGATTTAAAAAACTTACATATTCACAGTGTGTCCATTCTCTACGTTTCCCGTACATGTTATAGCTGTAGTAATATTCCCTTCAACCTGGAGAGTTGGGACCCATGGAATGTGTGCCATGCATTATTGCTTTAAAGTGTCTGCATTTGCTCACCCAATCTCACCAATCTTCTCAGTCCCAAGTTTCCACCCTTATGCCACATCCAGCTGTCATGGTAGATAGGGTCATTCAATGTTTCGTCAGAGACCCTGAAGGAATTGTACAGAATTTCTATGTATTTTTGTTTTGTTTTTGAAATTCCTTTTTATAGTGGGTTTGAGCTGATTCTCGCTGCCATGTTTATGCCAATCTAGACACACTTGATTTCCTTATGGAAACATATCAATACATAGGTTTTAAGATTCTTACTAGTCACATATATTCCTCTGCGGGAAATATGGGGTTTTGAGTCCCTTGCACTGAGGAAGGTGTAGGTCTTGTCTATACCATAGTTGGTTTTTGGAACGGTACCAGTTCTTATTTCAAACTGTGGTTTTATGCATCAACCCACCTCTCCTTTCCCCTTAAGCAGGCATAAGATTGTTTTCTAAATGTGAGACTCTGTTCTCTTTCCTAACTCAGTTCATGTGTAGCCATGTTTACAGGATCTTCATAAGTGATATCTTATGATAAGTTTCTTTTTCTGTGTGACCTATTTCACTTAGAATCATCGTACCTGAATCCACTCACTTTGCTGCTACTGGTCTTATGACATTCATTTCATGGCTGAGGGATATTCCAACGTACGGAAGTACCAGAATTTTTTGAACCATTTTTATATTTCCTGGGATATTTAAGGTGTACCCAAGTTGAGGTTCTTGTAAGCAGTGCAGCCATAAATTTGGGGGTGGCTCTGTCTTATTGATTTTCAGTTTTCCCAAGATGTATTCCCTAGACTGGAAGTGCCCTTGGATCTGTAGCTCTGTTGTTTACTTGTTTATGGAACACAATGCACTCCTCCAGTGAGGCAGTTGGCAATTTACATCGAACCCATCAGCATATCAATGCTCCCTGTTCTCCAGGGCCTGTATTGCCTTTCTGGTTTTTACACATTTTGTGGATGTCCCTTTTGAGAGGTTGTAAGAGATACATCTGTGTAGTGCAGACTTGCATTTCACGCTTGCTTGCTTGGCCAAAAAGGGTTTATGCGTTTACTCCTGAATATATTCAGGAGAAAACGCATACGCCCTTTTTGGCCAAGTGCATCATTGTCGAAGTTGTGGCCCTCTTCTTGTGATTTACAGGCGATTCCAACGTACCTCTTGAAATCTGTTTCCTGCTATTCTTCCTCGATTTCAAGTCCGCCTCGTTGCCTTCCCTCAACAGACTTTTGGACGATAGATATCCTTTATTTCTGTGCCAGTTTCTGAATTGCTGTGCCCGGAGCTGCATGTTTCAACTCCTTTTTTGTGAGCTGAACGCAAGTGCAAAATTTTGGTTCAGGAACTATACTGGTTCCCGGTGGGTGGCTGTGACTTTGGTTAATTCTTCTTCCTGCCGGGAAATTAGAGTGACATGTGCCCTACCAAAAGCCTAACAGCTACTCTCTCATTGGTTCTCCCTTTTCCGTTCGATCCTCTGCCAAATTGGCAACCTGTGTGAACAAGGAGGTTAAAGGGTCTGTCTCTCCAAGTGGGGAGGTTGATAGTAAAGCAGTTGGAAAGTCAAACCGGAGCACCAGGAGAGGGACTATTCGTTGAGTTTTAGAAACCTTTCGTATTCACAGTGTGTCCATTCTCTAGGTTTCCCGTACATGATATAACTGTAGTAATATCCCCTTCAACCTGGAGAGTTGGGACCCATGGAATGGGTGCCATGCATTATTGCTTTAAAGGGTCTGCATTTGCTCACCCAATCTCACCTATCCTCTCAGTCCCAAGTGTCCAGACTTATTCCACATCCAGCTGTCATTGTGGACAATGTCATTCCAGGTTTCATCAGAGACCCTGAAGGAATTGTAAAGAAGTTCCCTCTTTTTTGTGTTTTGTTTTTAAAATTCCTTTTTATAGTTGGTTTGAGCTGATTCTCGCTGCCATGTTTATGCGAGTCTAGACACACTTGATTCCCTTACGGAGACATATCAATACATAGGTTTTAAGATTCTTACTAGTCAGATATATTCCTCTGTGGGAAATATGGGGTTTTGAGTCCCTTTCACTGAGGAAGGTGTAGGTCTTGTCTATTCCATAGTTGGTTTTTGGAACGGTACCTGTGCTTATATCAAACTCTGGTTTTATGCAAAACCCCACCTCTCCTTCCCCCTTAAGCAGGCATAAGTGTGTTTTCTAAATGTGAGTCTCTGTTCTGTTTCCTAACTCTCTTCATGTGTAGCCATGTTTACAGTATATTCATAAGTGATATCTTATGATAAGTTTCTTTTTCTGTGTGACTTATTTCACTTAGAATCATCGTACCTGAATCCACTCATTTTGCTGCTACTGGTCTTATGACATTGATTTCATGGCTGAGGTATATTCCATCGTACGTAAGTTCCCCAATTTTTTGAACCATTTTTATATTTCCTGGGATATTTAAGATGTACCCAATATAAGGTTCTAGTAAGCAGTGCAGCCCTAAATTTGGGGGTGGCTCTGTCTTATTGATTTTCAGTTTACCCAAGGTATATTCCCTAGACTAGAAGTGCCCTTGGCTCTGTAGCTCTGTTGTTTACTTGTTTTAGGGAACACAATGCACTACTCAAGTGAAGCAGTTGGCAATTTATATCCTGCCCATCAGCATAACAAGGCTCCCTGTTCTCCAGGGCCTGTCTTGCCTTTCTGGTTTTTATACATTTTGTGGATGTCCCTCTTGACCGGTGGGAAGAGATACTGCTTTGTAGTGTAGATTTACATTGCCTGCTTGATTGCTTGGCCAAAAATGGCATATGCGTTCTGTCAGGAATATATTCAGGATAAAATGCATACACCCATTTTGGCCAAGTGCATCATTGTCGAAGTTGTGCCCCTCTTCCTGTGCTTTACAGGCAACTCCTGCGTACCTCTTGAAATCTGTTTCCTGCTATTCTGCCTCACTTTCAAGTCCGCCTCGATTCATTCCCTCAACAGATTTTTGTACGATATTTGTCCTTTATTACTCTGCCAGTTTGTGAATTGCTGTGCCCCTGAGCTCCATTTTTCAACTTGTTTTTTGTGAGCTGAACGCAAGTCCAAAATTTTGGTTCAGGACCTATACTGGTTCCCGGTGGGTGGCTGAGATTCTGGTTAATTCTTCTTCCCACCGGGAAATTAGAGTCACATGTGCCCGTCCAAATGCCTAACAGCTACTCTCTCATTGGTTCTCCCTCTTCCCTTCCATCATCTGCCAAATTGGCAACCTGTGCGATCCAAGAGTTTAAAGGGGCTGTCTCTCCAAGTTGGGAGATTGATAGTAAAGCAGTTGGAAAGTCAAACTGGAGCGCCAAGAGAGGGACTATTCGTTGAGATTTACAAACCATTCGTATTCACAGTGTGTCCATTCTCTAGGTATCCCGTACATGTTATAGCTGTAGTAATATTCCCTTCAACCTGGAGAGTTGGGACCCATGGTATGGGGGCCATGCATTATTGCTTTAAAGTGTCTGCATTTGCTCAACCAGTCTCACCAATCCTCTCAGTCCCAAGTGTCCATCCTTATGCCATATACTGCTGTCATTGTATATAGGGTCATTCCAGGTTTCGTCAGAGACCCTGGAGGCATTGTAAACAATTTCCCGTTTTTTTTGGTTTGTTTTTGAAATTCCTTTTCATAGTGGGTTTGAGCTGATTCTCGCTGCCAAGGTTTTGCCAGTCTACACACCCTTGATTCCCTTACGGAGACATATCAATACATAGGTTTTAAGATTCTTACTAGTCAGATATATTCCTCTGTGGGAAATATGGGGTTTTGAGTCCCTTTCACTGAGGAAGGTGTAGGTCTTGCCTATTCCATACTTGATTTTTGAAAAGGTATCTGTGCTTATATCAAACTCTGGATTTATGCATCACCCCACCTCTCCTTCCCCCTTAAGCAGGCATATGAGTGCTTTCTAAATGTGAGACTCTGTTCTGTTTATTAACTCAGTTCATGTGTAGCCATGTTTACAGGATCTTCATGAGTGATATCTTATGATAAGTTTCGTTTTGTGTGTGACTTATTTCACTTAGAATCATCGTACCTGAATCCACTCATTTTGCTGCTACTAGTCTTATGACATTGATTCTATGGCTGAGGGATTTTCCATGGTATGTAAGTACAACAATTTTTTGGACCATTTTTATATTTACTGGGATATTTAAGTGTACCCAAGTTGAGGTTCTTGTAAGCAGTGCAGGCCTAAATTTTGGGGTGGCACTGTCCTTTGATTTTCAGTTTTCCCAAGGTATATTCCCTAGACTGGAAGTGCCCTTGGCTCTGTAGCTCTGCTGTTTACTTGTTTTATGGAACACACTGCACTCCTCATGTGAGGCAGTTTAAAATATACATCCCGCCCATCAGCATAACAAGGCTCCCTTTTCTCCAGGGCCTGTCTTGCCTTTCTAGTTATTACACATTTTTGGATGTCCCTTTTGACAAGTGGGAAGAGATACCCCTTTGTAGTGCAGATTTTCATTGCCCGCTTTCTTGCTTGGCCAAAAAGGGCGTATGCATTTTCTCCTGAATATATTCAGGAGAAAATGCATACGCCCTTTTTGGCCAAGTGCATCTTTGTTGATGTTGTGCCCCTCATCCTGTCCTTTACATGTGATTAAAACGTACCTCTTGAAATCTGTTTCCTGTTATTCTGCCTCGCTTTCAACTCCCCGTCGTTGCCTTTCCTCAACAGATTTTTGGATGATATTGGTCCTTTATTACTCTGCCAGTTTGCGAATTGCTGTGCCTCTGAGCTCCTTGTTTCCACTCGTTTTATGTGAGCTGAACGCAAGTCCAAAATTTTGTTTCAGGACCTAAACTTGTTCCTGGTGGATGGCTGAGACTGGTTAATTCTTCTTCCTGCCGGGAAATTAGAGTGACACGTGCCAATCCAAATGCGTAACAGCTACTCTCTCATTGGTACTCCCTCTTCTCTTTCATCCTCTGCCAAATTGGCAACCTCTGCTAACCAGCAGGTTAAAGGGACTGTCTCTCCAAGGTGGGAGATTGATTGTAAAGCAGTTGAAAACTCAAACCGGAGCACCAGGAGAGGGACAATTAGTTTAGTTTTAGAAACTTTTCATATTCACGGTGTGTCCATTCTCTAGGTTTCCCGTACATGTTATAGCTGTAGTAATATTCCCTTCAACCTGCACAGTTGGTACCCATGGAATTGGTGCCACGCATTATTGCTTTAAAGTGTCTACATTTGCTCACCCAAACTCACCAAACCTTTCAGTCCCAAGTGTCCAGCCTTAGGCCACATCCAGCTGTCGTTGTAGATAGGGTCATTCCAGGTTTCATCAGAAACCCTGAAGGAATTGTAAAGAATTTCCCTGTTTTTTTGTTTTGTTTTTGAAATTCCTTTTTATAGTGGGATTGAGCTGATTCTCACTGCCATGTTTATGCAAGTCTTGACACATTTGATTCCCTTACGAGGACATATCAATACATAGGTTTTAAGATTATTACCAGTAAGAAATATTCCTCTGAGGGGAATATGGGGTGTTGAGTCCCTTTCATTGAGGATGGTGTAGGTCTTGTCTATTACTTATTTGGTTCTTGGAACGGTACCTGTACTAATATCAATCTCTGATTTTATGCATCACCCCACCTCTCCTTCCCCCTTAAGCAGGCATAAGAGTGTTTTCTAAATATGAGACTCTCTTCTCTTTCCGAACTCAGTTCATGTGTAGCCTTGTTATAGGACCTTCATAAGTGATATCTTTTGATAAGTTTCTTTTTCTCTGTGACTTATTTCTCGTAGAATCATTGTACCTGAATCCACTCATTTTGCTGCTACTGGCCTTATGACACTGATTTCATGGCTGAGGGATATTCCATCGTACGTATGTACAACAATTTCTTGAGCAATTTTGTCTATCCTGGGATATTTAAAGTGTACTCAAGTTGAGGTTCTTGTAAGCAGTGCAGCCCTAAATTTTGGGGTATCTCTGTCTTATTGATTTTCAGTTTTCCCAAGGTATATTCCCTAGACTGGAAGTGCCCTTGGTTCTGTAGCTCTATTGTTTACTTCTTTTAGCGAACACAATGCACTCCACCAGAGAGGCAGTTGGCAATTCACATCCCGCCCATCAGCGTAGCAAGGCTCCTTGTTATCCAGGGCTTGTCTTGCCTTTCTGGTTTTTACACATTTTGCGGAGGTCCATTTTGACTGTTGGGAATTGATACTTCTTTGTAGTGCAGATTTGCATTACCCGCTTGCTTGCTTGGTCAAAAAAGGCCTATTTGTTTTCAACTGAATATATTCAGTAGAAAACGCATATGCCCTTTTTGGCCAAGTGCATCATTGTCGAAGTTGTGCCCCTCTTCCTGTGCTTTACAGGTGATTCCAACATACCTCTTGAAATCTGTTTCCTGCTATTCTGCCTCACATTCAAGTGCGCCTCGTTGCCTTCCCTCAACAGATTTTTGCACAATAGTTGTCCTTTATTACTCTGCCAGTTTGTGAATTGCTGTGCCCCTGAGCTCCATATTTCAACTCGTTTTTTGTGAGCTGAACGCAAGTCCAAAATTTTGGTTCAGAACGTATACTGCTTCCAAGTGGGTGGCTGAGACTTTGGTTAATTCTTCTTCCTGCCGGGAAATTAGAGTGACATGTGTCCGTCCAAATACCTAACCGCTACTCTCTCATTGGTTCTCCCTCTTACCTTTCAACCTGTGCCAAATTGGCAACCTGTGTGAACAGGAGGTTAAAGGGGCTGTCTCTCCAAGTTGGGTGATTGATAGTAAAGCAGTTGGAAAGTCAAACCGGAGCACCAGGAGAGGGACAATTCGTTGAGTTTTAGAAACCTTTCGTATTCACAGTGTGACCATTCTCTAGGTTTCCCGTACATGTTATAGCTGTAGTTATATTCCCTTCAACCTGGAGAGTTGGGACCCATGGAAAGGGTGCCATGAATTATTGCTTTAAAGGGTCTGCATTTGCTCACCCAATCTCACCAATCCTCTCAGTCCCAAGTGTCCAGGCTTATGCCACATCCAGCTGTCATTGTAGATAGGGTCATTCCATGTTTCGTCAGAGACCCTGAAGGAATAGTAAAGAATTTCCCTGTTTTTTTGTATTTTTTTTTTAAATTCCTTTTTATAGTGGGTTTGAGCTGATTCTCGCTGCCATGTTTATGCCAGTCTAGAAACACTTGATTCCCTTACGCAGACATATCAATGCATAGGTTTTAAGATTCTTACTAGTCACATCTCTTCCTCTGTGGGAAATATGGGGTTTTGAGTCCCTTTCACTGAGGAAGGTGTAGTTCTTGTCTATTCCATAGTTGGTTTTCGGAATGGTACCTGTGATTATATCAAACTCTGGTTTTATGCATCACCCCACCTCTCCTTTCCCCTTAAGCAGGCATAAGTGTGTTTTCTAAATGTGAGACTCTGTTCTCTTTCCTAAATCAGTTCATGTGTAGCCATGTTTATATGAACTTCATAAGTGATATCTTATGAGAAGTTTCTTTTTCTGTGTTACTTATTTCACTTAGAATCATCGTAACTGAATCCACTCATTTTGCTGCTACTGGTCTCATGACATTGATTTCATGGCTGAGGGATATTCCATCATACTTAAGTACCACAGTTTTTTGAACCATTTTTATATTTCCTGGGATATTTAAGGTGTACCCAAGTTGAGGTTCTTGTAAGCAGTGTAGCCCTGACTTTGGAGGTGGCTTTGTCTTATTGATTTTCAGTTTTCCCAAGGTATATTCCCTAGACTGGAGGTGCCTTCCGCTCTGTAGCTCTGTTGTTTACTTGTTTTATACAACACAATGCACTCCTCCAGTGAGGCTGTTGGCAATTTACATCCCGCCCATCAGCATAACAAGGCTCCCTGTTCTCCAGGGCCTGTCTTGCCTTGCTGGTTTTTACACATTTTGTGGATGTCCCTTTTGACCGGAGGGAAGTGATACATCATTGTTGTGCAGATTTGCTTTGCCTGCATGCTTGCTTGGCCAAAAATGGCATATGAGTTTTCTCCTGAATGTATTCAGGAGAAAACTCATACACCCTTTTTGGCCACTTACATCATTGTCGAAGTTCTGCCCCTCTTCCTGTGCTTTAAACGCGATTCCAACCTACCTCTTGAAATCTCTTTCCTGCTGTTCTGCCTTGCATTAGAATCCGCCCTGCTGCCTTCCCTCAGCAGATTTTTGGACGATAGTTGTCCTTTATTACTCTGCCAGTTTGTGAATGGCTGTTCACCTGAGCTCCATTTTTCAACTCATTTTTTGTGAGCTCAAAGCAAGTCTAAAATTTTGGTTCAGGACCTATACTGTTTCCCAGTGGGTGGCTGAGACTTTAGTTAATTCTTCTTCCTGCCGGAAAATTAGAGTGACATGTGCCCGTCCAAATTCCTAACAGCTATTCTCTCATTGGATGTCCCTCTTCACTTTCATCCTCTGCCAAATTGGCAACCTGTGCGAACCAGGAGGTTAAAGGGGCTGTCTCTGCAAGTTGGGAGATTGATAGTAGAGCAGTTGGAAAGACAAAATGGAGCACCAGGAGAGGGACTATTCTCTGAGTTTAAGAAAACATTCGTATTCACAATGTGTCCATTCTCTAGGTTTCCCGTATATGTTATAGCTGTAGTAATATTCCCTTCAACATGGAGAGTTGGGACCCATGGAATGGGTGCCATGTATTATGGCTTTAAAGGGTCTGCATTTGCTCACCCAATCTCACCTATCCTCTCAGTCCCAAGTGTCCAGCCTTATGCCACATCCAGCTGTCATTGTAGACAGGGTCATTCCAGGTTTCATCAGAGACCCTGAAGGAATTGTAAAGAATTTCCCTCGTTTTTTGTTTTGTATTTGAAATTCCTTTTTATAGTGGGTTTGAGCTGATTATCGCTGCCATGTTTATGCCAGTCTAGACACACATGATTCCCTTATGCAGACATATCAATACATAGGTTTTAAGATTCTTACTAGTCAGATATATTCCTCTGCGGGAAATACGGGGTTTTGAGTCCCTTTCACTGAGGAAGGTGTAGGTCTTGTCTATTACATAGTTGGTTTTTGGAATGGTACCTGTGCTTATATCAAACTCTGGTTTTATGCATCACCCCACCTCTCCTTCCCCCTTAAGCAGGCATAAGAGTGTTTTCTAAATGTGAGACTCTGTTATCTTCCCTAACTCATTTCAAGTGTAGCCATGTTTATAGGATCTCCATAAGTGATATCTTATGATAAGTTACTTTTTCTGTGTGACTTATTTCATTTAGAATCATCGTACCTGAATCCACTCATTTTCCTTCTACTGGTCTTATAACATTGATCTCATGGCTGAGGTATATTCCATCATACGTAAGTACCTCAGTATTTTGAACCATTTTTATATTTCCTGGTATATTTATGGTGTACCGAAGTTGAGGTTGTTGTAAGCAGTGAAGCCCTAAATTTAGGGGAGGCTCTGTCTTATTTATTTTCAGTTTTCCCAAGGTATATACCCTAGACTGGAATTGACCTTGCCTCTGTATCTCTGTTGTTTACTTTTTTTAGGGAACACAGTGCACTCCTCCAGTGACGCAGTTGGCAATTTACATCCCGCCCATCAGCATAACAAGGCTCCCTGTTCTCCAGGGCCTGTCTTGCCTTTCTGGTTTTTACACATATTGTGGATGTCCCTTTTGACCGGTCGGAAGTGATACTTCTTTGTAGTGAAGATTTGCGTTGTGCGCTTGCTTGCTTGGACAAAAAGGCGTATGCGTTTTCTCCTGAATATATTAAGGAGAAAACACATACGTCCTTTTTGGCCAAGTGCATCATTGTCGAAATTCTGCCCTTCGTCCTGTGCTTTAAAGTCGATTCCAAAGTACCTCTTGAAATCTGTTTCCTGGCATTCTGCCTCGCTTTCAAATCCGCCTCGTTGCCTTCCCTCAACAGATTTTTGGACGATTGTTGTCCTTTATTACTCTGACAATTTGTGAATTGCTGTGCCCCTGAGCTCCATTTTTCAACTCGTTTTTTGTGAGCTGAACGCAAGTCCAAAATTTTTGTTCAGCCCCTATACTGATTCCCAGTGTGTGGCTGAGTCTTTGGTTAATTATTCTTCCTGCCGGGAAATTACAGTGACATGTGCCTGACCAAATGCCTAACAGCTACTATCTCATTGGTTCTCCCTCTTCCCTTTCATCCTCTGCCAAATTGGCAACCTGTGCGAACCAGGATATTAAAGGGGCTGTCTCTCCAACTAGGGAGATTGGTAGTAAAGCTGTTGGAAAGTACAACCGGAGCACCAGGAGAGGGACTATTTGTTGAGTTTTAGAAACCTTTCGTATTCACAGTGTGTCCATTCTCTAGGTTTCCCGTACTTGTTATGGCTGTCGTAATATTCCCTTCAACCTACAGAGTTGGGACCAATGGAATGGGTGCCATGCATTATTGCTTTAAAGGGTCTGCATTTGCTCACACAACCTCACCAATCCTCTCAATCCCAAGTGTCCAGCTTTATGCCACATCCAGCTGTCATTGTAGATAGGGTCATTCCTGGTTTCATCACAGACCCTGAAGGAATTGTAAAGAATTTCCCTGTTCATTTGTTTTGTTGTTGAAATTCCTTTTTATAGTGGGTTTGAGATGATTCTTGCTGCCATGTTTATGCCAGTCTAGACACACTTGATTCCCTTACGGATGCATATAAATCCATAGGTTTTAAGATTCTTACTAGTCAGATATATTCCTCTGTGGGAAATATGGTGTTTTGAGTCGCTTTCACTGAGGAAGGTGTAGGTCTTGTCTATTCTATAGTTGGTTTTTGGAATGGTAACTATGCTTATATCAAACTCTGCTGTTATGCATCACCTCACCTCTCCTTCCCCCTTAAGCAAGCATAAGAGTGTTTTCTAAATGTGAGACTCTGTTCTCTTTCTAACTAAGTTTATGTTTAGCCATGTTTACAGGATCTTCACAAGTGATATCTTATGAGAAGTTTCTTTTTCTGTGTTACTTATTTCACTTAGAATCATAGTAACTGAATCCACTCATTTTGCTGCTACTGGTCTTATGACATTGATTTCATGGCTGAGGGATATTCCATCATACTTAAGTACCACAGTTTTTTGAACCATTTTTATATTTCCTGGGATATTTATCGTGTACCGAAGTTGAGGTTCTTGTAAGCAGTGCAGCCCTGACTTTGGGGGTTGCTCTGCCCTATTGATTTTCAGTTTTCCCAAGATATATACCCTAGACTGGAAGTGCCTTTGACTCTGTAGCTCTGTTGTTTACTTGTTTTAGCGAACACAGTGCACTCCTCCAGTGACGCAGTTGGCAATTTACATCCTGCCCATCAGCATAACAAGGCTCCCTGTTATCCAGGGCCTGTCTTGCCTTTCTGGTTTTTACACATTTTGTGGATGTCCCTTTTGACCGGTCGGAAGTGATACTTCATTGTAGTGAAGATTTGCGTTGCGCCCTTGCTTGCTTGGACAAAAAGGCGTATGCGTTTTCTCCTGAATATATTAAGGAGAAAACACATACCTCCTTTTGTGCCAAGTGCATCATTTTCGAAATTCTGCCCTTCGTCCTGTGCTTTAAAGGGGATTCCAAAGTACCTCATGAAATCTGTTTCCTGGTATTCTGCCTCGCTTTCAAGTCCACCTCGTTGCCTTCCCTCAACAGATTTTTGGACGATTGTTGTCCTTTATTACTCTGACAGTTTGTGAATTGCTGTGCCCCTGAGCTCCATTATTCAACTCGTTTTTTGTGAGCTGAACGCAAGTCCAAAATTTTTGTTCAGGCCCTATACTGGTTCCCAGTGTGTGGCTGAGTCTTTGGTTAATTATTCTTCATGCTGGGAAATTACAGTGACATGTGCCTGTCCAAATGCCTAACAGCTACTCTCTCATTGGTTCTCCCTCTTCCCTATCATCCTCTGCCAAATTGGCAACCTGTGCGAACCAGGAGATTAAAGGGGCTGTCTCTCCAACTTGGGAGATTGATAGTAAAGCAGTTGGAAAGTGAAACCGGAGCACAGGAGAGGGACTATTCTTTGAGTTTTAGAAACCTTTCGTATTCACAGTGTGCCATTCTCTAGTGTTCCCGTACATGTTATAGCTTTAGTAATATTCCCTTCAACCAGGAGAGTTGGGACCCTTGGAATGCGTGCCATGCATTATTGCTTTAAATGGTCTGCATTTCCTCACCCAATTATACCAATCCTCTCAGTCCCAAGTGTCCAGCCTTATGCCACATCCAGCTGTCATTGTAGATAGGGTCAACCCAGGTTGCATCAGAGACCCTGAAGGAATTGTAAAGAATTTCCCTGCTTTTTTTTTTATTTTGTTTTTGAAATTCCTTTTTATAGTGGGTTTGAGCTGATTCTCGCTGCTGTGTTTATGCCAGTCTATACACACTTGATTCCATTACGGAGACCTATCAATACATAGGTTTTAAGATTCTTACTAGTCAGATATATTCCTCTGTGGGAAATATGGTGTTTTGAGTCGCTTTCACTGAGGAAGGTGTAGGTCTTGTCTATTCTATAGTTCGTTTTTGGAACGGTAACTATGCTTATATCAAACTCTGCTGTTATGCATCACCTCACCTCTCCTTCCCCCTTAAGCAAGCATAAGAGTGTTTTCTAAATGTGAGACTCTGTTCTCTTTCTAACTAAGTTTATGTGTAGCCATGTTTACAGGATCTTCACAAATGATATCTTATGATAAGTTTCTTTTTCTGTGTTACTTATTTCACTTAGAATCATCGTAACTGAATCCACTCATTTTGCTGCTACTGGTCTTATGACATTGATTTCATGTCTGAGGGATATTCCATCGTACGTTTGTACCACAATTTTTTGAACCATTTTTATATTTCCTGGGATATTTAACGTGTACCCAAGTTGAGGTTCTTGTAAGCAGTGCAGCTCTGACTTTGGGTGTGGCTCTGTCTTATTGATTATCAGTATTCCCAAGGTATATTCCCTAGACTGGTAGTGCCTTTGGTCCTGTAGCTGTGTTATTTACTTATTTTAGGGAACACAATGCACTCTTCCAGAGAGGTGGTTCGCAATTTACATCCCACCCATCAGCATAACAAGGCTCCCTGTTCTCCAGGGCCTGTCTTGCCTTTCTGGTTTTTACACATTTTGTGGATATCCCTTTTGAATCTTGGGAAGTCATACTTCTTTGTAGTGCAGATTTGCATTGCCCACTTGCTTGCTTGGCCAAAAAGTGCGTATGCATCTTCTCCTGAATATATTCACGTGAAAACCCATACACTCTTTATGGCCATTTCCATAATTTTCGAAGTTGGTGTGCTTTTCCTGTGTTTAAAGGTGATTCCTATGTACCTCTTGAAATCTGTTTCATGCCATTCTGCCTCATTTTCAATTCCACCTCGTTGCTTTCCCTCAACAGATTTTTGGAAGAGAGTAGTCCTTTTTAACTCTGCAGGTTAGTTAATTGCTGTGGCTCTGAGCTCCATTTTTCGTCTCGCGTTTTTGTGAGCTGACCACAAATCCACAATTTTGCTTCAGGTCCTAAACTTGTTCTGGGGGGGCAGGATGAGACTTTGGTTAATTCCTCTTCATGATGGGAAATTAGAGTGACATGTGGCTTTCCAAATGCCTACAACTACTCTCTCATTGGTTCTCTCTCTTCCCTTATATCCTTTGCACAATTTGCCCACTTTGCGAATCAGGAGGTTATAGGGGCTGTCTCTCCAAGTTGGGAGATTGATAGTAAAGGAGTTGGAATGTCAAACTGGAGCACAAGGAGAGAAAAAAGTAGTAGAGTTTTAGAAACCTTTCACCATCAGAGTGTTTCCATTCTCGACGTTCCCATACATGTTATAACTGTAGTGATATTCCTTTCTACTTGGAGATTAGGGAACCATGGAATGGGTGGCAGGCATTATTTCTTTAAAGGGTCTGCATTTTTTCACCCAATCTCACCAGTCCTCTCAGTCCCAAGTGACCAGCCTTATGCCACATCCAGCTGTCATTGTAGATAGGGTCATTCCAGGTTTCATCAGTACCCCTAAAGGAATTGTGTAATAATTTTACTGTTTTTATGTTTTGTTTTGAAATTCATTTTTATAGTGGGTTTGAGCTGATTCTCACTGCCATGTTTATGTCGTTCTAGACACACTTGGTTCCCTTATGGAGGCATATCAATACATAGGTTTTAAAATTCTTACTAGTCAGATTTATTTCTCTCCAGGCAATACGGATGTTGAGTTCCATTCACTGAGTAAGGAGTAGGGCATCTCTTCTGTTTTTGGATTATTGAACGGTTCGTGTGCTAATATCAAACTTTTGTTTTGTGCATCTCCCCACCTCTCTTTCCCCTTAAGCAAGCATAAGTGTGTTTTCTAAATCTGAGAATATGTTCTCTTCCCTAATTCAGTTCATATGTAGCCATGTTTACATTCCCTTCATAAGTGATATCTTTTGTCAGAATGCACCATGGCCCTTGCCATAATAATGCTCCATGACCCCTGTCATCACAATGCTCCATGCCCTGGTTATCACAATGCTCCATGTCCCTTGTCATCACAAATCTCCACGTCCTTGTCATCACAATGCTACATGACACATCTCAGCACAATGTTACATGCTCTTGTCATCACAGTTCTCCATGCATTTGTCATTGCAATGCTCCATGAATTTGTCATCACAATGCTCCATGCACTTCTCATCACAATGCTTCATGCCCTTATCTTCACAATGCTCTATGACACCTCTCATCTCAATGCTCCCTGACACCTGTCATCACAATGCTTCATGCCACTTGTCCTTACAGTGCTCCATGATGATCAACATCACAATTACCCAAGGTCTTCTCTCCCAATGCTCCACGGTTTTGCCATCACCATGCTCCAAGCCTTGTCATCTCAAAGCTCAATGTCCCTTGTCATCACAATTCTCCACGTCCTTGTCATTAAAATGCTCCATGGCACTTCACATGACAATGTTATATGCTCTTGTCATAACAATACTCCTTGCACTTGTCATCGCGATGCTCCATGACCCCTGTCATAGGAAGCTCCATGCGCTTGTCATCACAATGTTTCACAACCTCTACATTAAAATTATCAATGGCCCTTGATATCACAATGCACCATGCCCTTGTCATCACAATGCTCCTTTACTTTGTCACAACAATCCTCCAGGACACTTGGCATCACAATGCTCAATGATAATGTCATCAAACTGGAACATGACATATTTCATCACAATGCTCCCTGAAACCTTTCTTCAAAATAATCCATGACCTTGTCATCACAGTGCTCCATGCTCCTTGAAATCAAAATTCTCCATGACCTCTGTCATAACAATTCTCCAAACCCTTGTGATCACAATATTCCTTAATACTTGTCATCACAATGACCCAAAACGCTCGTCATCACAATTATCCATGGTCTTCTCATCACAATGCTCCATGACTTTTGTCATCACAATGCACCGTGACTCCAGTAATCACAATGCTTCATGACCTTTGTCATCACAATGGTCCATGCCCTCGTCATCAACAGTCTCTGTGATATTTTTAAACACAATGCTCCATGAACATTTCATCAAAATTCTCTTTGACCCTTGTCATCACATTGCTCTATGCCTTTCTCTGCACAATGCTTCATGACCCTTGTCATCACAATGCTCCATGTGCTTGTCAGCACAATGCTCCATGACACATGTCATCACAATGCACCATGCGCTTGTCATCACAGTCCTCCAAAACCTTTTCATCACAATGCTCCTTAAAACTTGTCATCACAATGCTCCCTGCACTTCTCATGAAAATGCTCTCTCACCACTGATATCACAATGTTACATCACTATTCCTCACAATACTCCCTGAAACCTCTCATCACAGTGTTCCATGACTCCTGTCATCACAATGCTACTTGCATTATCATCACAATGTTCGATGACCCCTGACATCACAATGTTCCTTTACCCCTGTCATCAAAATTCTCCATGACCCTTTTCATCAAAATGCTCCATGACCGCTGGCATCACAGTGTTCCATAAACCCTGCCATTAAAATAGTCCATGACCGACTTCCGTGTAAGATGGTGGAAGAGTAAGACGAGGAGATCACCTTCCTCTCCACTGATACACCAGAAATACAGCTACACGTGGAACAACTCCTATAGAACACCTACTGAATGCTGGCAGAAGACCCCAGACCTCCCAAAAGGCAAGAATCTCCCCACATACCTGGGAAGGGCAAAGCGGAGACATTCCCGCACAGAGGATCGGTGCCGAGCGGCACTCACCAGCCCAAGAGGCTTGTCTGCTCGCCAGCCAGGGCAGGCAGCTCTGGAAGCTGAGGCTCGGGCTTCGGTCAGAGCGCAGGGAGAGGACTGGGGCTGGCGGCGAGAACTCAGCCTGAAGGGGGCTAATGTGCCACAGCTAGCCGGCAGCGTGTCCGGGAAAACTCTGGAGCTGCTGAAGATGCAAGATACTTTTTCTTCCCTCTTGGTTTCCTGGTGCAAGGGGCGATGGGATTAAGAGCGCTGTTTAAAGGGGCTCCACAGACAGGCGCGAGTCACGACGGAAAGCGCAGAGCCGAGTGACCTGCATGGGACACTGGGGCTGCTGCTGCCGCCACCAAGAAGCCTGTGTGCGAGCGCAGGTCACTGTCCACACCGCCCTGCCAGGAGCCTGTGCAGCCCACCACTGCCGGTGTCCCGGGATCCAGGTGCGGCTTCCCTGGGAGAACAAACGGCGTGCCTCGGGCTGGTGCAACGTCACGCCGACCTCTGCAGCTGCAGGCTCGCCCTGCACTCCGTGCCCCTCCTTCCCTCCCGGTCTGAGTGAGCCAGAGTCCCCGAAGAGGCTGCTCCTTTAACCCTGTCCTGTCTGAGCGAAGAACAGATGCCTTCCAGTGACCTACACGCAGAGGCGGGGCCAAATCCAAAGCTGAGACCCAGGAGCTGTGAGAACAAAGAAGAGAAAGGGAAACCTCTCCCAGCAGCCTCAGAAACAGCGGATTAAAGCTCCACAATCAACTTGATGTACCCTGCATCTGTGGAATACATGAATAGACAACAAATCATCGCATATTGAGGAGCCAGGAGTCAGTGCTGTGCCTCTGAGGTGGGAGAGCCAACTTCAGGACACTGGTCCACAAAAGACCTTCCAGCTCCACATAATATCAAACGGCGAAAATCTTCCAGAGATCTCCATCTCAACACCAGCACCCAGCTTCACTCAACGACCAGCAAGCTAAAGTGCTGGACACCCTATGCCAAACAACTAACAAGACAGGAACAAAACACCACCCATTAGCAGAGAGGTGGCCTAAAATCATAAAAAGTCCGCAGACACCCCAAAACACACCACCAGACGTGGACCTGCCCACCAGAAAGACAAGGTCCAGCCTCATCCACCAGTACACAGGCACTAGTAACTTCCACCAGGAAGCCTACACCCACTAAACCAACCTTAGCCACTGGGGACAGACACCAAACACAACGGGAACTACGAACCTGCAGCCTGCAAAAAGGAGACCCCAAACACTGTAACATAAGCAAAATGAGAAGACAGAAAAACACACAGCAGGAGAAGGAGCAAGATAAAATACCCACCAGACCTAACAAATGAAGAGGTAATAGGCAGTCTACCTGAAAAAGAATTCAGAATAATGATGGTAAAGATGATCCAAGATTCTATTTCCCAGATCCAAAATCTTGGAAATAGAATAGACAAAATGCAAGAAACAGTTAACAAGGACCTAGAAGAACTAAAGATGAATCAAGCATCAATTAAAAATAAAATAAATGAAATAAAAAAAATACTCTAGATGGGATCAATAGCAGAATAACTGAGGCAGAAGAACAGATAAGTGAGGTGGAAGATAAAATAGTGGAAATAACTGCTGCAGAGCAAAATAAAGAAAAAAGAATGAAAAAAACAGAGGACAGTCTCAGAGACCTCTGGGACAACATTAAACGCACCAACATTCGAATTATAGGGGTTCCAGAAGAAGAAGAGAAAAAGAAAGGGACTGAGAAAATATTTGAAGAGATTATAGTTGAAAACTTCCCGAATATGGGAAAGGGAATAGTTAATCAAGTCCAGGAGGCACAGAGAGTCCCATATAGAATAAATGCAAGGAGAAATACGCCAAGACCCATATTAATCAAACTGTCAAAAAGTAAACACAAAGAAATCATATGAAAAGTAGCAAGGCAAAAACAACAAATAACACACAAGGGAATCCCCATCAGGATAACAGCTGATCTCTCAGCAGAAACTCTACAAGCCAGAAGGGAGTGGCAGGACATAATTAAAGTGATGAAAGAGAAAAACCTGCAACCAAGATTACTCTACCCAGCAAGGATCTCATTCAGATTTGATGGAGAAATTAAAACGTTTACAGACAAGCAAAAGCTGAGAGGGTTCAGCACCACCAAACCAGCTTTACAACACATGCTAAAGGAACTTCTCTAGGCAAGAAACACAACAGAAGGAAAAGACCTACAATAACAAACCCAAAATAATTAAGAAAATGGGAATAGGAACAAACATATCGATAATTACCTTAAATATAAATGGACTAAATGCTCCCACCAAAAGACACAGATTGGCTGAATGGATACAAAAACAAGACCCATATATATGCTGTCTACAGGAGACCCACTTAAGACATAGAGACACATACAGACTGAAAGTAAAGGGATGGAAAAAGATATTCCATGCAAATGGAAACCAAAAGAAAGCTGGAGTAGCAATTCTCATATCAGACAAAATAGACTTTAATATAAAGACTACTAGAAGAGACAAAGAAGGACACTACATAATGATCAAGTGATCGATCCAAGAAGAAGATATAATAACTGTAAATATTTATGCACCCAACATAGGAGCAGCTCAATACATAAGGCAAATACTAACAGCCATAAAAGGAGAAATCGACAGTAACACAATCATAGTAGGGGACTTTAACACCCCACTTTCACCAATGGACAGATCATCCAAAATGAAAATAAATAAGGAAACACCAGCTTTAAATGACACATTAAACAAGATGGACTTAATTGATATTATAGGATATTCTATCCAAAAACAACAGGATACACATTTTTCTCAAGTGCTCATGGAATATTCTCCAGGATAGATCATATCTTGGGTCACAAATCAAGCCTTGGTAAATTCAAGAAAATTGAAATTGTATCAAGTATCTTTTCCGACCACAATGCTATGAGACTTGATATCAATTACAGGAAAAGAGATGTAAAAATACAAACACATGGAGGCTAAACAATACACTACATAATAACGAAGTGATTACTGAAGAAATCAAAGAGGAAATTTAAAAATATCTAGAAACAAATGACAATGGAGACACGACGACCCAAAACCTATGGGATGCAGCAAAAGCAGTTCTAAGAGGGAAGTTTATAGCAATACAATCCCACCTTAAGAAACAGGAAACATCTCGAATAAACAACCTAACCTTGCACCTAAAGCAATTAGAGAAAGAAGAACAAAAACATCCCAAAGTTAGCAGAAGGAAAGAAATCATAAAAATCAGATCAGAAATAAATGAAAAAGAAATGAAGGAAACGATAGTAAAGATCAATAAAACTAAAAGCTGGTTCTTTGAGAAGATAAACAAAATTGATAAACCATTAGCCAGACTCATCAAGAAAAAAAGGGAGAAGACTCAAATCAATAGAATTAGAAATGAAAAAGGAGAAGTAACAACTGACACTGCAGAAATACAAAAGATCATGAGAGATTACTACAAGCAACTCTATGCCAATAAAATGGACAACCTGGAAGAAATGGAAAAAATCTTAGAAATGCACAACCTGCCAAGACTGAATCAGGAAGAAATAGAAAATATGAACAGACCAATCACAAGCACTGAAATTGAAACTGTGATAAAAAATCTTCCAACAAACAAAAGCCCAGGACCAGATGGCTTCTCAGGCGAATTCTATCAAGCATTTAGAGAAGAGCTAACACCTATCCTTCTCAAACTCTTCCAAAATATAGCACAGGGAGGAACACTCCCAAACTCATTCTACGAGACCACCATCACCTTGATACCAAAACCAGGCAAGGATGTCACAAAGAAAGAAAACTACAGGCCAATATCACTGATGAACATAGATGCAAAAATCCTCAACAAAATCCTAGCAAACAGAATCCAACAGCACATTACAAGGATCATACACCATGATCAAGTGGGGTTTATTCCAGGAATGCAAGGATTCTTCAATATACGCAAATCAATCGACGTGATACACCATATTAACAAATTGAAGCAGAAAAACCATATGATCATCTCAATAGATGCAGAGAAAGCTTTCGACAAAATTCAACACCCATTTATGATAAAAACCCTGCAGAAAGTAGGCATAGAGGGAACTTTCCTCAACATAATAGAGGCCATATATGACAAACCCACAGCCAGCATCATCTTCAATGGTGAAAAAGTGAAACCATTTCCACTAAGATCAGGAACAAGACAAGGTTGCCCACTCTCACCACTCTTATTCAACATAGTTTTGGAAGCTTTAGCCTCAGCAATCAGAGAAGAAAAGGAAATAAAAGGAAACCAAATCGGAAAAGAAGAAGTAAAGCTGTCACTGTTTGAAGATGGCATGATACTATACATAGAGAATCCTAAAGATGCTACCAGAAAACTACTAGAGCTAATGAATGAAGTTGGTAAAGTTGCCGGATACAAAATTAATGCACAGAAATCTCTGGCATTCCTATATACTAATGATGAAAAATCTGAAAGTGAAATCAAGGAAACACTCCCATTTACCATTGCAACAAAAAGAATAAAATATCTAGGAATAAACCTACCTAAGGAGACAAAAGACCTATATGCAGAAAATTATAAGACACTGATGAAAGAAAATAAAGATGATACAAATAGATGGAGAGATGTACAATGCTCTTGGATTGGAAGAATCAACATTGTGAAAATGACTCTACTACCCAAAGCAATCGACAGATCCAGTGCAATCCCTATCAAACTACCACTGGCATTTTTCACAGAACTAGAGCAAAAAATTTCACAATTTGTATGGAAACACAAAAGACCCCGAATAGCCAAAGCAATCTTGAGAACGAAAAATGGAGCTGGAGGAATCAGGCTCCCTGACTTCAGACTATACTACAAAGCTACAGTAATCAAGACAGTATGGTACTGGCACAAAAACAGAAAGATAGATCAATGGAACAGGATAGAAAGCCCAGAGATAAACCCGTGGACATATGTTCACCTTATCTTTGATAAAGGAGGCACGAATGTACAGTGGAGAAAAGACAGTCTCTTCAATAAGTGGTGCTGGGAAAACTGGATAGGGACATGTAAAAATATGAGATTAGATCACTCCCTAACACCATACACAAAAATAAGCTCAAAATGGATTAAAGACCTAAATGTAAGGCCAGAAACTATCAAACTCTTACAGGAAAACATAGGCAGAACACTCTATGACATAAATCACAGCAAGATCCTTTTTGACCCACCTCCTAGAGAAATGGAAATAAAGACAAAAATAAACACATGGGACCTAATGAAACTTAAAAGCTTTTGCACAGCAAAGGAAAACATAATCAAGACGAAAAGACAACCCTCAGAATGGGAGAACATATTTGCAAATGAAGCAACTGACAAAGGATTAATCTCCAAAATTTATAAGCAGCTCAGGCAGCTCAATAACAAAAAAACAAACAACCCAATCCAAAAATGGGCAGAAGACCTAAATAGACATTTCTCCACAGAAGATATACAGACTGCCAACAAACACATGAAAGGATGCTCAACATCTTTACTCATCAGAGAAATGCAAATCAAAACTACAATGAGATATCATCTCACACCAGTCAGAATGGCCATCATCAAAAAATCTAGAAACAATAAATGCTGGAGAGGGTGTGGAAAAAAGGGAACACTCTTGCACTGCTGGTGGGAATGTGAATTGGTACAGCCACTATGGAGAACGGTATGGAGGTTCCTTAAAAAAACTACAAATAGAACTACCATAGGACCCAGCAATCCCACTACTGGGCATATACCCTGAGAAAACCATAATTCAAAAAGAGACATGTACCAAAATGTTCATAGCAGCCCTATTTACAATAGCCCGGAGATGGAAACAACCTAAGGGTCCATCATCGGATGAATGGGTAAAGAAGATGTGGCCCATATATACAATGGAATATTACTCAGCCATAAAAAGAAATGAAATTGACCTATTTGTAATGAGGTGGATGGACCTAGAGTCTGTCATACAGAGTGAAGTAAGTCAGAAAGAGAAAGACAAATACTGTATGCTGACACATATATATGGAATTTAAGAAAAAAAATGCCATGAAGAACATAGGGGTAAGACAGGAATAAAGACACAGACGTACTACAGAATGGACTTGAGGATATGGGGAGGGTGAAGGGTAAGCTGTGACAAAGTGAAAGAGCAGCATGGACATATATACACTACCAAACGTAAGGTAGAGAGCTAGTGGGAAGAAGCCGCATAGCACAGGGAGATCAGCTCGGTGCTCTGGGACCGCCTGGAGGGGTGGGATAGGGAGGGTGGGAGGGAGATGCAAAAGGGAGGGGATATGGGAACATATGTATATGTATAACTGATTTAAATAGTTATAAAGCAAAAAAATTAAAAAAAGATGGTAAAAAATATTCCATGACACTTTTCATCAAATTTCTCCATGACCCTGTCATTACAATGCTCCCTGCCCTTCTCATCACAATGCACAATGTCCTTGTTATCAAAATAGTCCATGAACTTTGTCATCACAAAGTTCCATGACCCTTGGCATCACAATGCTCCATGTCATTGTCATCACAATGCACCATGAACGCTCTCATCATATTGCTCCATGCCCTTGTCATCACAAAGCTCCATGACTCATGTCATCAGATTACTCCATGGACTTCTCATCACAGTGCTCCATGCAGTTGCCATTACAATGCTCCATTATCCCTGTCATAAAAATGCTCCATGAACCCTGCCATCATGATGTTCCATGGCCTTGTCATCCCAAGGCTCCATGACCCTTCTCATCACAATGCTCCAAGAACCCTGTGATCACAATGCTCCATGCCTCTTTTCATCTCAATGATCCATGAACCCTCTCATCAGAATGCACCATGCCCATCATCATAATGCTTCATGCTATTGTCATCACAATGAAATCAAAATGCTCCATGACCTCTGTCATAACAATGCTCCAAACCGTTGTGATCACAATATTCCATAACTCTTGTCATCACAATGCCCCATGATGCTCGTCACCACAATTATCCGTGGTGTTCTCATCACAGATCTCCATGACCTTTGTCATCACAATGCTCAATTCTCTTGTCATCAAAATGCTCCCTGAAACTTGTTGTCTGTATGATCCTTGAACCGTGTCATGACAAGGCTCCATGCCTTTTTCATAACAATGATCCATGCCCTTTTCATCACAATGCTCCAAGACCTCTGTAATCACAATGCTCCATGCCCTTGTCATCAGAAAGATCAATGACGCATGTCATCAGAATGCTCCTTGGCCTTCTCTTCACAATGCTCCATGCCCTTGTCATCACAAGGTTCCAAGACCCCGGTAATCACAATGTTCCAAGTCCCTTTTCATCAGTATGCTCCATGAGACTTGTCATCACAAGGCTCCATGGTTTTCTCATCACAATGCTCCAGGACATTGTCATCACAATGCTTTACGACCTTGTCATCAAAATTCTCAATGGCCCTTGTCATCATAATGCTCCAAGCCCTAGTCATTACAATGCTCCGTTATATTTGTCATCACAATCCTCCATTACATTTGGCATCACAATGCTCCATGCCATTGTCATCGCAATGGACCATGACATATGTCATCACAATGGTCCCTGACAAGTGTCTCCACAATACTCCATGACTTTCTCATCACATGCTCCATGCGCTTGTCACCACAATGCACCATGCCCACTGTCATCACAATAATCTATGAAACTTGTCAGACCAATGTTCCATGCCCCTGTCATCACAATGCTCCATGCCTTTGTCATCACAATGCTCCATGAACCCTGTCATCACAATGCTCCGTGACTCCAGTCATCACAATGATTCATAAAGTTTGTCATCAAAATGGTCCATACCCCCGTCATCACAAGGCTCTGGGACCTTTGTAACCACAATGCTCCATGAAATTTTCATCACAATGCTCCGTGACCCTTGTCATCACAATGTTCCATGTCTTTGTCAGAACAATGCTCCATGACCATTGTCATCACAATATGTCACACGATTTTCATCAAAACGTTCCACAAGCTTGTCATTGCAATGCTCCATAAACCTTGTAATCACAATGCTCCATGTACGTCTCATCAAAATGCTCTCTCACCAGAGATATCACAATGTTCCATCACTAGTCATCAAAATACACCCTCACCCCTGTAAACACAATGTGCCATGACACCTGTCATCAGAGTGCTACATCCCTTTATCATCCCAATGTTCCATGACCCTTGACATCACAATATTCCATAACCCCTGTCATCAAAATGCTCCATGACCATATTCATCCCAAAGCTCCATGACCCCTGACATCACAGTGTTCTATAACCCCATTCATCAAAATATTCCATTACACTTTTCATCAAATTGCTGCATGACCCTGTCCTCAAAATGCTCCCTGCCCTACTCATCACAAAGCACCACACGCTTGTCATCAAAATGCTCCATGACCTTTGTCATCACAAAACTCCATGACACTTTGCATCACAATGCTCCATGTCATTGTCATCACAATGCTCCAGGAACCCTCTCACCACATTGCTCCATGCCCTTGTCATCACAAAGCTCCATGACACTTGTCATCACAATGCTCGATGCCCTTCTAATCACAATGCTCCATGCCCTTGTCATTACAATCCTCCATGACCCATGTATCACAGTGTTCAGTGCCCATGTCATCACAATGCTCCATGCCCACTCTCACCACAATAATCCATGAAATATTTCAGACCAATGCTCCATGCACTTCTCATCACATTGCTCCATTAACCCTGACATAACAATGCTCCATGAACCCTGCCTTCACAATGTTCCATGGCATTGTCATCACAAGGCTCCATGACACTTGTCATCAGAATGCACAAAGACCCCTTTAATCACAATGCTCCATGAGTTTGTCATCACAAAGCTCCATGACACATGTAATCAGAATGTTCCATGGCCTTCTCATCATAATGCTCCATGCACTTGTCATCACAATGCTCTATGACACATGTAATCAGAATGTTCCATGCCTCTTTTCATCTCAATGCTCCATGAACCCTGTCATCACAATGCACCATGCCCATCATCATAATGCTTCAGGCTATTGTCATAACAATGACATCAAAATGCTCCAAGACCTCTGTCATCACAGTGCTCCAAAACCTTGTGATCACAATCTTCCATAAAACTTATCATCACAACACCACATGATGCTCATCATCACAGTTATCCATGGTCTTCTCATCACAAGGCTCCATGACTTTTGTCATCACAATGCTCAATACACTTGTCATCACAATGCTACCTGACAGTTGTCGTCAGTATGCTCCTTGAACCCTGTAATGACAAGGCTCCATGCCTTTTTCATCACAATGATCCATGCAGTTTTGATGATAATGCTCCAAGATCCCTGTAATCAAAATGCTTCATGCCCTTGTCATCACAAAGCTCCATGACGCATGTCATCAGAATGCTCCATGGCATTCTAATCACAGTGCTCCATGCCCTTGTCATCACAATGCTCCAAGACCCCTGTAATCACAATGCTCCATGCACCTTTTCATCAGAATTCTCCATGAGACTGGTCATCACAAGTCTCCATGGTCTTCTCATCACAATGCTCCAGGACATTGTCATCAAAATGCTCCATTCCCTAGTCATCACAATGCTCCATGACACCTGTCATCACAATGATCCCTGCCTTTGTCAGCAAAATGCTAAATGACATTGTCATTACAATGCTCTATGTGCTTGTCATCACAACACTGCATTTCCATGTTCATCACAATCCTCCATGAATCTTGGGATCACATTGCTTCATGCACTTGTCATCACAATGCTCCCTGCCCTTCTCATCACAATGCACAATGCCCTTGTCATCAAAATGCTCCATGTTGTTGTCGTCACAAAGATCCATGACCCTTGACATCACAATGCTCCATGTCATTGTCATCACAGTTCTCCATAAACGCTCTCATCACATTGCTCCATGCCCTTGTCATAACAAGGCTCCATGACGCAGGTCATCAGAATGCTCCATGGCCTTCTCATCACAATGTTCCTTGCCATTGCCATCACAATGCTCCATTATCCCTGTCATCACAATGCTTCATGACCCCTGACATCACGATGTTCCATGGTCTTGTCATCACAAGGCTCCATGACACTTCTCATCACAATGCTCCAAGACCTCTATAATCACAATACTCCATGCCCCTTTTCATCTCAATAATCCATGAACCCTATCATCACAATGCACCATGCCCATCATAATAATGCTTCATGCTATTGTGATCACAATGAAATCAAAATGCTCCTTGACCTCGTTCAAAACCATGATCCAAACCCTTGTGATCACAATATTCCATAACACTTGTCATCACAATGCCCCATGACGCCCGTCATCACAATTATCTATGGTCTTCTCATCACAATGCTCCATGACACATGTCATCACAATGCGCCATATGCTTGTCTTCACAGTGCTCCACAAAGTTGTCATCACAATGCTCCATAAAACTTGTCATCACAATGCTCCATGCACTTCTCATCAAAATGCTCTCTCACCACGGATATCACAATGTTACATCAGTATTCATCACAATACTCCCTCACCCTTGTCATCACAATGTTCCATGACTCCTGTCATCACAATGCTACATGCAATTATCATCACAATGTTCGTGACCCCTGACATCACAATGTTCCATAACCCCTGTCATCAAAATGTTCCATGATCCTTTTCATCAAATTGCTCCATGACCCTGTCATCACAATGCTCCCTGCCCTTCTCATCACAATGCACAACGCCCTTGTCATCAAAATGCTCCATGACATTTGTCATCAAAAAGATCCATGACGCTTGGCATCACAGTGCTCCATGTCTTTGTCATCACAATGCTCCATGAACGCTCTTATCACATTGCTCCATGCCCTTGTCATCAAAAAGCTCCATGACGCATGTCATCAGAATCCTCCATGGTCTTCTCATCACAATGCTCCATGACACCTGCCATCACGATGTTCCATGGATTTTTCATCATAGGGCTCCATGACCCTTCTCATCACAATGCTCCAAGACCCCTGTAATAACAATGCTCCATGCCCCTTTTCATCTCAATGATCCATGAACCCTGACATCACAATGCACCATGCCCATCATCATAATGCTTCATGCTTTTTTCATCACAATGAAATCAAAATGCTCCATGACCTCTGTCATAACAATGCTCCAAACCCTTGTGATCACAATATTCCATAACACTTGTCCTCACAATGCACCATGACACTCGTCATCACAATTTTCCATGGTCTTCTCATCACAATGCTCCATTACCTCAGTTCTCACAATGCTCCCTGACTCCAGTCATCACAAGGCTTCATGACCTGTGTCATCACAATGATCCATGCCCTCATCATCACAAGGCTCTGTGAACATTGTCACCACAATGCTCCATGAACTTTTCATCACAATGCTCCGTGACACTTGTTATCACAATGCTCCGTCCCTTTGTCAACACAATGCTCCATGACCCTTGTCATCACAATGTTCCATGCGCTTCTCAGCGCAGTGCTCCATGACCCATGTCATCACAATGCTCCTTAATCCTTGTCATCACAATGCTCCTTGCACGTCTTATCAAAATGCTCTCTCACCACTGATATCAAAATGTTCCCTCACTTGTCATCACAATACACCCACTCCCCTGTTCATCACAATGGTCCATAACCCCTGTCATGACAATGTTCCATGACCCCTGACATCACAATATTTCATAACAACTGTCATCAAAATATTCCATGACCCTTTTCATCAAATTGCTCCATGACACTGTCATCACAATGCTCCCTGCCCTTCTCATCACAATGCAAAACGCCCTTGTCAAAAAAAAACTCCATGACTTTGTCATCACAAAGATCCATGACGCTTGGCATCACAATGCTCCATGCCATTGTCATCACAATGCTCCATGATCGGTCTCATCACATTGCTTCATGCTCTTGTCGTCACAAAGCTCCATGACGCATGTCATCAGAATGCTCCATGGCCTTCTCATCACACTGCTCCATGCCCTTGCCATCACAAGGCTCCAAAACACCGGTCATCACAATGCTCCAAGACCCCTGTAATCAAAATGTTCCATGCCCCTTTTCATCTCAATGTTCCATGAAACCTGTCATCACAAAGCACCATGCCCACCATCATAATGCTTCATGCTATTGTCATCACAATGAAATCATAATGCTCCATGACCTCTCTCATCACAATGATCCAAATCCTTGTGATCACAAAGTTCCATAACACTTATCATCACAACGCCTCATGACGCTAGTCATCACAATTATCCATGGTCTTCTCATCACAATGCTCCATGACTTTTGTCACCACAATGCTCAATACCCTTGTCATCACAATGCTCCCTGACACTTGTCGTCAGTATGCTCCTTGAAACCTGTGATGACAAAGATCCATGGCCTTATCATCCCAATGCTCCATGCCCTTGTCATCACAGTGCTTCACGACTCCTGTAATCCAAATGTTCCTTGCCCCTTTTCATCAGAATGTTCCATGAGACATATCATCACAAGGCTCCATGGTCTTCTCGTCACAATGCTCCAGTACCTTGTCATCACAATGCTCCATGACACCTGTCACTACAATACTCCATGAATATTTTCAGCCCAATGCTCCCTGACCTTCTCCTCACAATGCTCCATGGCACCTGTCATTACAATGCTCCATGACCACTGTCATAACAACGCTCCATGTCCCTTGTCATCAGAATACTCCATGAACATTTTCATCCCAATGCTCCATGACCATTGTCATCACAATGATCCATGCCCTTGTCATCCCAATGCTCCATGGCGCCTGTATTCACAATGCTCCGTGACGCTTGTCTTCACAGTGCTCCATGACACCTGTCATCACAATGCTCCATGCCTTTGTCAGCAAAATGCTACATGACGTTGTCATTACAATGCTCTATGCACTTGCCATCACAATACTCCATTACCATTGTCATCAAAATCCTCCATGAACCTTGGAATCACATTGTTTCATGCCCTTGTCATCACAGTGCTCCATGCTCCTTGAAATCAAAATGATCCATGACCTCTGTCATCACAATGCTCCAAAGCCTTGTGATCACAATGTTCCATAACACTTGTCATCACAACGCTCCATGATGCCTGTAATCACAATACTCCATGCCCTTTTCATCACAATGCTCCATGACCTTTGTCATCACAATTCTCAATACACTTGTCATCACAATGCTCCCTGATACTTGTCGTCAGAATGCTCCTTGAACCCTGTCACGAAAAGGCTCCATGCATTTTTCATCACAATGCCCCATGCCATTTTCATCACAATGATCCATGCCATTGTCATCAAAATACTCCACAAGCTTGTCATCATAATGCTCCATGACCCTTGTCATCACAATTCTGCATGCACTTGTCAGCACAATGCTCCCTGACCCTTGTCATCACAGTTCTCCAAGCCATTGTCATCACAATGGTCCATTACGTTTGTCATCAAAATCCTCCATGACACTTGGCATCAAAATGCTCAATGCCATTGTCATCACAAAGGGCCATTACATATGTCATCACAATGCTCCCTGACACCAGTCTTCACAATACTGCATGACCTGGTCTTTACAATGCTCCATGCCCTTGTCATCACAATATGCCATTCCAACTGTCATTGCAATAATCCATGAAACTTATTAGACCAATGCTCCATGATCTTGTCATCACAATGCTCCATGCCCTTGTTTTCAAAATGCTCTATGACCCATGTAATCACAATGCTCCATGCCCCTTTTCATTTCAATGCTCCATGAACCCTGTCATCACAATGCACCATGCCCACCATCATAATGCTTCAGGCTATTGTCATCAAAATGCAATCATTATGCTCCATGACCTCTCTCATCACAATGCTCCAAATCATTGTGTTCAAAATGTTCCATAACACTTATCATCACAACACCCCATGACGCTCGTCATCACAATTATCCATGGTCTTCTCATCACAATGCTCCATGAATTTTATCACCAAAATGCTCAATACCCTTGTCATCACAATGCTCCCTGACACTTGTCGTCAGTATGCTCCTTGAATCCTGTGATGACAAAGTTCCATGGCCTCCTCATCCCAATACTCTATGCCCTTGTCATCACAGTGCTGCACGACCCCTGTAATCACAATGCTCCATGCCACTTTTCATCACAATGTTCCATGAGACATATCATCACAAGGCTCCATGGTCTTCTGATCACAATGCTCCAGTACCTTGTCATCACAATGCTCCATGACACCTGTCATCACAATATTCCATGAACATTTTCAGCCCAATGCTCCCGGACCTTCTCATCACAATGCTCCATGACCACTGTCATTACAATACTCCATGACCGCTGTCATCACAACGCTCCATGTCCCTGGTCATCACAATACTCCATGAACATTTTCATCCCAATGCTCCATGACACTTGTCATCACAATGATCCATGCCCTTGTCATCCCAATTCTCCATGACCCCTGTATTCAAAATGCTCCGTGACGTTTGTCTTCACAGTGCTCCATGACACCTGTCATCACAATGCTCCATGCCTTTGTCATCAAAATGCCACATGACGTTGTCATTACAATGCTCTATGCACTTGTCATCACAGTACTCCATTACCATTGTCATCACAATCCTCCATGAAACTTGGAATCACATTGATTCATGCCCTTGTCATCACAATGCTCCATGCTCCTTGAAATCAAAATGATCCATGACCTCTGTCATCACAATGCTCCATGCCCTTGTTATCACAATGCTCCATGACCCACGTCATCACAATGCTCCGTGAGTCCAGTCATCACAATGCTTCATGACCTTTGTCATCAAAATGGTCCATGCCCTCATCTTCAACAGTCTCTGTGACCTTTTTAACCTCAATGCTCCATGAAATTTTCATCACAATGTTCTTTGACCCTTGTCATCACAATACTCTCTGCCTTTCTCAGCACAATGCTCCATGACCGTTATCATCATTATGCTCCATGCGCTTTGTCAGCACAATGCTCCATGACACATCATCACAATGCACCATGCGCTTGTCATCACAGTGCTCCACAATCTTGTCATCACAATGCTCCATTAACATTGTCATCAAAATGCTCCATGCAGTTCTCATCAATATGCTCTCTCACCACTGATATCACAATGTTACATCACTATTCATAACAATACTCCCTCACCCCTGTCATCACAATGTTCGATGACTCCTGTCATCACCATGCTACATGCACTTATCATCACAATGTTCGATGACCTATGACATCACAATATTCCATAACCCCTGTCATCAAAATGCTACATGACCTTTTTCATCAAAATGCTCCATGTCCCCTGACATCACAATGCTCCATAGCCCATGTCATTACAGTGCTCCATGACGCTCGTCATCATAATTATCCATGGTCTTCTCATCACAATGCTCCACCGTCTTGCCATCACAAAGCTCCATGCCCTGGACATCACAATGCTCCATGTCCCTTGTCATCACAATTCTCCACGTCCTTGTCATGACAATGCTCCATGACAGTCCTCATCACAATGTTATATGCTTTTGTCATCACAATTCTCCATGCACATGTCATCGCAATGCCCCATGACCCCTGTCATAGCAAGCTCCATGCCTTTGTCATCACAAGTTTCACGATCTTTTCATCAAAATTCTCAATGGCCATTGTCATCACAATGATCCATGACCCTTGTCATCACAATGTTCCAAGCCCTTGTCATCAAAATGCTTCATTACCTTTGTCATCAGAATCCTCCAAAACACTTGACATCACAATGCTCCATGCCATTGTCATGACAATGGAACATGAAATATGTCATCACAATGCTCCCTGACCCCTGTCTTCACAATACTGCATGACCTTGTCATCACAATGTGCCATGCCCACTGTCAACACAATTATCCATGAAACATGTCAGACCAATGCTGCATGCCCCTGTCATCACAATGCTCCATGCCCTTGTCATCACAATGCACCATGAACCCAGTTCTCACAATGCTCCGTGACTCCAGTCATCACAAGGCTTCATGACCTGTGTCATCACAATGATCCATGCCCTCATCATCACAAGGCTCTGTGAACTTTGTCACCACAATGCTCCATGAACTTTTCATCACAATGCTCCATGACACTTGTTATCACAATGCTCCGTCCCTTTGTCAACACAATGCTCCATGACACTTGTTATCACAATGCTCAGTCCCTTTGTCAACACAATGCTCCATAAACCTTGTCATCACGATGATCCTTGCACGTCTTATCAAAATACTCTCTCACCACTGATATCAAAATATTCCCTCACTAGTCATAACAATACACCCACGCCCCTGTTCATAACAATGGTCCATAATCCCTGTCATGAAAATGTTCCATGAACCCTGACATCAAAATGTTCCATAACCCCTGTCATCAAAATGTTCCATGACCCTTTTCATCAAATTGCTCCATGACCCTGTCATCACAATGCTCCCTGCCCTTCTCATCACAATGCAAAACGCCCTTGTCATAAAAATGCTCCATGATTTTGTCATCACAAAGATCCATGACCCTTGGCATCACAATGCTCCATGTCATTGTCATCACAATGCTCCATGATCGGTCTCATCACATTGCTTCATGCTCTTGTCATCACAAAGCTCCATGACGCATGTCATCAGAATGCTCCATGGCCTTCTCATCACAGTGCTGCATGACCTTGCCATCACAATGCTCCATTACACCTGTCATCACAATGATCCATGACCCCTGTAATCACAATGCTCCATGCCTCTTTTCATCTCAATGCTCCATGAACCCTGTCATCAAAATGCACCATGCCCACCATCATAATGCTTCATGCTATTGTCATCACAATGAAATCATAATGCTCCATGACCTCTCTCATCACAATGCTCCAAATCCTTGTGATCAAAATGTTCCATAACACTTATCATCACAATGCCCCATGATGCTCGTCATCACAATTATCCATGGCCTTCTCATCACAATGCTCCATGACTTTTGTCACCACAATGCTCAATACCCTTGTCATCACAATGCTCCCTGACACTTGTCGTTAGTATGCTCCTTGAACCATGTGATGAAAAAGTTCCATGGCCTTCTCATCCCAATGTTCCATGCCCTAGTCATCACAGTGCTGCTCGACCCCTGTAATCCCAATGCTCCATGCCCCTTTTCATCAGAATGTTCCATGAGACATATCATCACAAGGCACCATAGTCTTCTCATCGCAATGCTCCAGTACCTTGTCATCACAATGCTCCATGACACCTCTCATCACAATACTCCATGAACATTTTCAGCCCAATGCTCCCTGACCTTCTCATCACAACGCTCCACGTCCCTTGTCATCACAATACTCCATGAACATTTTCATCCCAATGCTCCATGACCCTTGTCATCACAATGATCCATGCCGTTGTCATCCCAATGCTCCATGACCCCTGTATTCTCAATGCTCCGTGACACTTGTCTTCACAGTGCTCCATGACACCTATCATCACAATGCTCCATGCCTTTGCCAGCAAAATGCTACATGACGTTGTCATTACAATGCTCTATGCACTTGTCATCACAATACTCAATTACCATTGTCATCACAATCCTCCATGAACCTTGGAATCACATTGTTTCATGCCCTTGTCATCACAATGCTCCATGCTCCTTGAAATCAAAATGATCCATGACCTCTGTCATCACAATGCTCCAAACCCTTGTGATCACAATGTTCCATAACACTTGTCATCACAACCCTCCATGATGCCTGTCATCACAATACTCCATGCCCCTTTCATCACAATGTTTCATGATCTTTGTCATCACAATTTCAATACACTTGTCATCACAATGCTCCCTGACACTTGTCGTCAGAATGCTCCTTGAAACCTGTCAAGAAAAGGCTCAATGCTGTTTTCGTCACAAAGCCTAATGCCATTTTCATCAAAATAATCCATGCCATTGTCATCAAAATACTCCACAAGCTTGTCATCCAAATGCTGCATTACCCGGCTCATCACAATTCTCCATGCAATTGCCAGCACAATGCTCCCTGACCCTTGTCATCACAATGCTCCAAGCCATTGTCATCACAATGCTCCATTACCTTTGTCATCAGAATCCTCCATGACACTTGGCATCACAATGCTCCATGGCATTGTCATCACAATGGGCCATTACATATGTCATCACAATGCTCCCTGACACCAGTCTTCACCATACCGCCTGACCTGGTCTTCACAATGCTCCAGGCCCTTGTCATCACAATGCGCCACTCCAACTGTCATTGCAATAATCCATGAAACTTATTAGACCAATTTTCCATGCCCTTGTCATCACAATGCTCCATGGCCTTGTTAACACAATGCTCCGTGACTCCAGTCATCACAATTCTTCATGACCTTTGTCATCCCAATGGTCCATGCCCTCGTCATCAACAGTCTCTTTGACTGTTTTATCCTCAATGCTCCATGAAATTTTCATCACAATGCTCTTTGACCCTTGTCATCACAATACTCTATGTCTTTTTCAGCACAATGCTCCATGATCGTTGTCATCACAATGCTTCATGCACTTGTCAGCACAATGCTCCATGACACATGTCATCACAATGCACCATGCGCTTGTCATCACAGTGCTTCACAATCTTGTCATCACAATGCTCCATTAAACTTGTCTTCACAATGCATTCATGCACTTCTCATCAAAATTATCTCTCAACACTGATATCACAATGTTACATCACTATTCATCACAATACTCCCTCACCCCTGTCATCACTATGTTCCATGACTCCTGTCATCACCATGCTACATGCACTGATCATCACAATGTTCGATGACCTATGACATCACAATGTTCCATAACCCCTGCCATCAAAATGCTCCATGACCCTTTTATCAAAATGCTCCATGTCCCCTGACATCACAATGCTCCATAGCCCTTGTCATTATAGTGCTCCATGACGCTCGTCATCACAATTATCCATGGTCTTCTCATCACAATGCTGCACGGTCTTGCCATCACAATGCTCCATGCCCTGGTCATCACAATGCTCCATGTCCCATGTCATCACAATTCTCCACGTCCTTGTCATCACAATGCTCCATGACAGTTCTCATCACAGTGTTACATGTTATTGTCATCACAATTCTCCATGCACATGTCATCGCAATGCCCCATGACACCTGTCATAGCAAGCTCCATGGCTCTGTCATCATAATGCTTCATGGCCTATTCATCAAAATTCTCAATAGCAGTTGTCATCAAAATGCTCCATGACCCTTGTCATCACAATGCTCCAAGCACTTGTCATCACAATGCTCCATTAACTTTTTCATCACAATCCTCCAAAACACTTTTCAACACAATGCTCCCTGACACTTGTCGTCAGAATGCTCCTTGAACCCTGTCACGAAAAGGCTCCATGCCTTTTTCATCACAATATCCCATGCCGTTTTCATCACAATGCTCCATGCCATTGTCATCCAAATACTCCACAAGCTTATCATCAGAATGCTCCATGACCTTTGTCATCACAATTCTGCATGCACTTGTCAGCACAATGCTCCCTGACCTTTGTCACCACAGTGCTCCAAGCCATTGTCATCACAATGGTCCCTTACCTTTGTCATTAGAATCCTCCATGACACTTGGCATCAAAATGCTCCATGCCATTGTCATCACAATGGGCCATTACATATGTCATCACAATGCTCCCTGACACCTGTCTTCACAGTAGTGCATGACCTGGTCTTCACAATGCTCCATGCCCTTGTCATCACAATGCGCCTTTCCAAATGTCATTGCAATAATCCATGAAACTTATTAGACAAATGCTCCATGCTCTTGTCATCACAATGCTCCATTCCCTTGTTATCAAAATGCTCCATGACCCATGCCATCACAATGCTCCGTGTGTCCAGTCATCACAATGCTTCATGACATTTGTCATCACAATGGTCCATGCCCTCATCATCAACACTCTCTGTGACCATTTTAACCTCAGTGCTCCATGAAATTTTCATCACAATGCTCTTTCACCATTGTCATCACAATACTTTATGCCTTTCTCAGCACAATGCTCCATGACGGTTGTCATCACAATGCTCCATGCCCTTGTCAGCACAATGCTCCATGACACAAGTCATCACAGTGCACCATGTGCTTGTCATCACAGTGCTCCACAATCTTGTCATCACAATGCTCCATTAACCTTGTCATCACAATGCACCATGCACTTCTCTTCAATATGCTCTCTCACCACTGATATCACAATGTTACATCACAATTCATCACAATACTCCCCCACCCCTGTCATCACAATGTTCCATGACTCCTGTCATCACAATGCTACATGCACTTATCATCACAATGTTCGATGACCTATGACATCACAATGTTCCATAAGCCCTGTCATGAAAATGCTCCATGACCCTTTTCATCAAAATGCTCCATGTCCCCTGACATCACAATGCTCCTTACCCCTTGTCATTACAGTGCTCCATGACGCTCTTCATCACAATTATCCATGCTCTTCTCATCACAATGCTCCACGGTCTTGCCATCACAATGCTCCAGGCCCTGGTCATCACAATTCTCCAAATTCTTGGCATCACTATGTTCCATGACACTTCTCATCACAGTGTTACATGCTTTGTCAGCACAATACTCAACAAACTTGTCATCAGAATGCTCCATGACCCTTGTCATCACAATTATCCATGCCCCTGTCCTCCCAAAGCTCCATGCCCTTGTCATCACAATGCTCCATGACCCTTGTCATCACAATATTCCATGAACATTTTCAGCCCAATGCTCCATGACTTTCTCATCGCAATGCTCCATGACCAATATCATCACAATGCTCCATGACCACTGTCATCACAACACTCCATGACACCTGACAACACAATGATCCGAGACTCCTGTCATCACAATGCCCCATAACCTAGTCATCACAATGCTCCATGACGCCTGTCTTCACAATACTCCATGAATATATTCAGCCCAAACTCCATGTACGTTGACATCAAAATGATCCATGCCCTAGTTATCCCAATGCTCCATGACCTCTGTATTCACAATGCTCTGTGACTCTTGTCATCACAGTGCTCCATGACACCTGCCATCACAATGCTCCATGCCTTTGTCAGCAAAATGCTACATGACCTTGTCATTAGAATGCTCTATGCGCTTGTCATCACAATACACCAGTACCATTGTCATCACAATCCCCCATGAACATTGGGATCACATTGCTTCATGCCCTTGTCATCACAATGCTCCATGCTCCTTGAAATCAAAATAATCCATGACCTCTGTCAACGCAATGCTCCAAACCCTTGTGAGCACAATGTTCCATAACACTTGTCATCAGAACGCTCCATGATGCCTGTCATCACAATACTCAATGCCCCTTTCATCACAAAGTTCCATGATCTTTGTCATCACAATTTTCAATACACTTGTCATCACAATGCTCCCTGACTCTTGTCGTCAGAATGCTCCTTAAACCCTGTCAAGAAAAGTTTCCATGCTGTTATCATCACAAAGCCTAATGCCATTTTCATCACAATAATCCATGCCATTGTCATCAGAATACTCCACAAGCTTGTCATCCAAATGCTCCATGTCCAGTCTCATCACAATTCTCCATGTAATTGCCAGCACAATGCTCCCTGACACTTGTCATCACAATGCTCCAAGCCATTGTCATCACAATGCTCCATAACCTTTGTCATCAGAATCCTCCATGACACTTGCCATCACAATGCTCCATGACATTGTCATCACAATGGGCCATTACATATGTCATCACAATGCTCCCTGACACCAGTCTTCACAGTACTGCATGACCTGGTCTTCACAATGCTCCATGCCCTTGTCATCACAATGCGCCTTTCCACCTGTCATTGCAATAATCCATGAAACTTATTAGACCAATGCTCCCTGCCCTTGTCATCACAATGCTTCATGCCCTTGTTATCACAATGCTCCGTGACGCCAGTCATCACAAAGCTTCATGACTTTGTCATCCCAATGCTCCATGCCCTCGTCATCAATAGTCTCTGTAACCTTTTTAACTTCAATGCTCCATGAAATTTTCATCACAATGCTCTTTGACCCTTGTCATCACAATACTTTATGCCTTTCTCAGCACAATGCTCCATGACACATGTCATCACAGTGCACCATGCACTTGTCATCACAGTGCTCCACAATCTTGTCATCACAATGTTCCATTAACCTTGTCTTCACAATGCTCCATGCACTTCTCATCAAAATGCTATCTCACCACTGATATCACAATGTTACATCACTATTCATCAGAATACTCCCTCACCACAGTCATCACAATATTCCATGACTCCTGTCATCACCATGCTACATGCACTTATCATCACAATGTTCGATGACCTATGACATCACAATGTTCCATAAACCCTGTCATCAAAATGCTCCATGACACTTTTCATCAAAATGCTCCATGTCCCCTGACATCACAATGCTCCATAGCCCTGGTCATTATAGTGCTCCATGATGCTCGTCATCACAATTATCCATGGTCTTCTCAACACAATGCTCCACGGTCTTGCTATCACAATGTTCCATGCCCTGGTCATCACAAGGCTCCATGTCCCATGTCATCACAATTCTCCACGTCCTTGTCATCACAATGCTCCATGACAGTTCTCATCACAATGTTACATGTTATTGTCATCACAATTCTCCATGCACATGTCATCGCAATGCCCCATGACCCCTGTCATAGCAAGCTCCATGCCTCTCTCATCACAATGCTTCACGACCTTTTCATCAAAATTCTCAATGGCCGTTGTCATCAAAATGCTCCATGACCCTTGTCATCACAGTGCTCCAAGCCCTTGTCATCACAATGCTCCATTACCTTTGTCATCACAATCCTCCAAAACACTTGGCATCACAATGCTCCATGCCATTGTCATCACAATGGAACATGAAATATGTCATCACAATGCTCCCTGACACCTGTCTTCACAATACTCCATGACCTTGTCCTCACAATGTGCCATGCCCACTGTCAACACAATTATCCATGAAACTTGTCAGACAAATGCTCCATGACCCTGTCATCACAATGCTCCATGTCCTTGTCATCACAATGCTCCATGACCCCATTTCTCACAATGCTCCCTGACTCCAGTCATCACAAGGCTTCATGACTTGTGTCATCACAATGATCCATGCCCTCATCATCACAAGGCTCTCTGAACTTTGTCACCACAATGCTCCATGAACATTTCATCACAATGCTCCGTGACACTTGTTATCACAATGCTCCGTCCCTTTGTCAACACAATGCTCAATGACCCTTGTCATCACAATGTTCCATGCGCTTCTCAGCGCAGTGCTCCATGACCCATGTCATCACAATGCTCCATGACACCTGTCATCACAATACTCCATGAATATTTTCAGCCCAATGCTCCATGTCCTTCTCATCACAATGCTCCATGACCCCAGTCATTACAATGCTCCATGACCCCTGTCATCACAATGCTCCATGTCCCTTGTCATCAGAATACTTCATGAACATTTTCATCCCAATGCTCCATGACTCTTGTCATCACAATGATCCATGCCCTTGTCATCCCAATGCTCCATGGCCCCTGGATTCACAATGCTCCGTGACACTTGTCTTCACAGTGCTCCATGACACCTGTCGTCACAATGCTCCATGCCTTTGTCAGCAAAATGCTACATGACGTTGTCATTACAATGCTCTATGCACTTGTCATCACAATACTCCATTACCATTGTCATCACAATCCTCCATGAACCTTGGAATCACATTGTTTCATGCCCTTGTCATCACAATGCTCCATGCTCCTTGAAATCAAAATGATCCATGACCTCTGTCATCACAATGCTCCAAACACTTGTGATCACAATGTTCCATAACACTTGTCATCACAACGCTCCATGATGCCTGTCATCACAATACTCCATGCCCTTTTCATCACAATGCTCCATGACCATTGTCATCACAATTCTCAATACACTTGTCATCAAAATGCTCCCTGACAATTGTCTTCAGTATGATCCTTGAACCTTGTCACGAAAAGGCTCCATGCCTTTTTCATCACAATGCCCCATGCCGTTTTCATCACAATGCTCCATGCCATTGTCATCAAAATACTCCACAAGTTGTCATCAGAATGCTCCATGACCTTTGTCATCACAATTCTGCATTCACTTGTCAGCACAATGCTCCCTGACCCTTGTCATCACAGTGCTCCAAGCCATTGGCATCACAATGGTCCATTACCTTTGTCATCAAAATCCTCCATGACACTTGGCATCAAAATGCTCCATGCCATTGTCATCACAATGGGACATTACATATGTAATCACAATGCTACCTGACACCAGTCTTCACAATACTGCATGACCTGGTCTTCACAATGCTCCATGCCTTTGTCATCACAATACGCCATTCCAACTCTCATTGCAATAATCCATGAAACTTATTAATCCAATGCTCCATGAACTTGTCATCACAATGTTCCATGCCCTTGTTATCAAAATGCTCCATGACCCATGTAATCACAATGCTCCATGCCCCTTTTCATCTCAATGCTCCATGAACCCTGTCATCACAATGCACCATGCCCACCATCATAATGCTTCAGGCTATTGTCATCAAAATGAAATCATAATGCTCCATGACCTCTCTCATCACAATGCTCCAAGTCATTGTGTTCAAAATGTTCCATAACACTTATCATCACAACGCCACATGATGCTCGTCATCACAATTATCCATGGCCTTCTCATCACCATGCTCCATGACTTTTGTCACCAAAATGCTCAATACCCTTGTCATCACAATGCTCCCTGACACTTGTTGTCAGTATGCTCCTTGAACCCTGTGATGACAAAGTTCCATGGCCTTCTCATCCCAATGCTCTATGCCCTTGTCATCACAGTGCTGCACGACCCCTGTAATCACAATGCTCCATGCCACTTTTCATCAGAATGTTCCATGAGACATATCATCAGAAGGATCCATGGACTTCTCATCACAATGCTCCATGACCCCAGTCATTACAATGCTCCATGACCCCTGTCATCACAATGCTCCATGTCCCTTGTCATCAGAATACTTCATGAACATTTTCATCCCAATGCTCCATGACTCTTGTCATCACAATGATCCATGCCCTTGTCATCCCAATGCTCCATGGCCCCTGGATTCACAATGCTCCGTGACACTTGTCTTCACAGTGCTCCATGACACCTGTCATCACAATGCTCCATGCCTTTGTCAGCAAAATGCTACATGACGTTTTCATTACAATGCTCTATGCACTTGTCATCACAATACTCCATTACCATTGTCATCACAATCCTCCATGAACCTTGGAATCACATTGTTTCATGCCCTTGTCATCACAATGCTCCATGCTCCTTGAAATCAAAATGATCCATGACCTCTGTCATCACAATGCTCCAAACACTTGTGATCAAAATGTTCCATAACACTTGTCATCACAACGCTCCATGATGCCTGTCATCACAATACTCCATGCCCTTTTCATCACAATGCTCCATGACCATTGTCATCACAATTCTCAATAAACTTGTCATCACAATGCTCCCTGACAATTGTCTTCAGTATGTTCCTTGAACCCTGTCACGAAAAGGCTCCATGCCTTTTTCATCACAATGCCCCATGCCGTTTTCATCACAATGCTCCATGCCATTGTCATCAAAATACTCCGCAAGTTGTCATCAGAATGCTCCATGACCTTTGTCATCACAATTCTGCATTCACTTGTCAGCACAATGCTCCCTGACCCTTGTCATCACAGTGCTCCAAGCCATTGGCATCACAATGGTCCATTACCTTTGTCATCAAAATCCTCCATGACACCTGGCATCAAAATGCTCCATGCCATTGTCATCACAATGGGACATTACATATGTAATCACAATGCTACCTGAAACCAGTCTTCACAATACTGCATGACCTGGTCTTCACAATGCTCCATGCCTTTGTCATCACAATACGCCATTCCAACCGTCATTCAAATAATCCATGAAACTTATTAATCCAATGCTCCATGAACTTGTCATCACAATGCTCCATGCCCTTGTTATCAAAATGCTCCATGACCCATGTAATCACAATGCTCCATGCCCCTATTCATCTCAATGCTCCATGAACCCTGTAATCACAATGCACCATGCCCACCATCATAATGCTTCAGGCTATTGTCATCAAAATGAAATCATAATGCTCCATGACCTCTCTCATCACAATGCTCCAAATCATTGTGTTCAAAATGTTCCATAACACTTATCATCACAACGCCACATGACGCTCGTCATCACAATTATCCATGGCATTCTCATCACCATGCTCCATGACTTTTGTCACCAAAATGCTCAATACCCTTGTCATCACAATGCTCCCTGACACTTGTTGTCAGTATGCTCCTTGTACCCTGTGATGACAAAGTTCCATGGCCTTCTCATCCCAATGCTCTATGCCCTTGTCATCACAGTGCTGCACGACCCCTGTAATCACAATGCTCCATGCTCCTTTTCATCAGAATGTTCCATGAGACATATCATCACAAGGCTCCATGGTCTTCTCATCACAATGCTCCAGTACCTTGTCATCACAGTGCTCCATGACACCTGTCATCACAATATTCCATGAACATTTTCAGCCCAATGCTCCCTGACCTTCTCATCACAATGCTCCATGACCACTGTTATTACAATGCTCCATGACGCCTCTCATCACAACGCTCCATGTCCCTGGTCATCACAATACTCCATGAACATTTTCATCCCAATGCTCCATGACACTTGTCATCAAAATGATCCATGCCCTTGTCATCCCAATGCTCCATGACCCCTGTATTCACAATGATCCGTGACCCTTGTCTTCACAGTGCTCCATGACACCTCTCATCACAATGCTCCATGCCTTTGTCAGCAAAATGCTACATGACGTTGTCATTGCAATGCCCTATGCACTTGTCATCACAATACTCCATTACCATTGTCATCACAATCCTCCATGAATCTTGGAATCACATTATTTCATGCCCTTGTCATCACAATGCTCCATGCTCCTTGAAATCAAAATGATCCATGACCTCTGTCATCACAATGCTCCATGCCCTTGTTATCACAATGCTCCATGACCCATGTCATAACAATGCTCCCTGACACCCGCCATCAAAATGTTCCACGGCCTTATCATCACAAGTCTCCATGACACTTGTCATCACAATGCTCCAAGACCCCTGTTATCACAATGCTCCATGCCCCTTTTCATCTCAATCCTCCATGAACCCTGTCATCACAATGCATCATGCCCATCATCATAATGCTTCCGGCTACTGTCACCACAATGAAATCAAAATTCTCCATGACCTCTGTCATCACAATGCTCCATGACCCCTGTCATCACAATACTCCATGAACATTTTCATCCCAATGCTCCATGACCCTTGTCATCACAATGATCCATGTCCTTGTCATCCCAATGCTCCATGACCCCTGTATTCACAATGCTCCGTGATGCTTGTGATCACAGTGCTCCATGACACCAGTCATCACAATGCTCCATGCCTTTGTCAGCAAAATGCTACATGACCTTGTCATTACAATGCTCTATGCGCTTTTCATCACAATACTCCATTACTATTGTCATCACAATCCTCCATGAACCTTGGGATCAGATTGCTTCATGCTCTTGTCATCACAATGCTCCATGCTCCTGAAATCAAAATGGTCCATGACCTCTGTCATCACAATGCTCCAAACCCTTGTGATCACAAAGTTCAATAACCTTTGTCATCCCAACGCTCCATGATGCCTGTCATCACAATAATCCATGCCCTTTTCATCAAAATGCTACATGAACTTTGTCATCACAATTCTCAATACACTTCTCATTACAATGCTCCCTGACACTTGTTGTCAGAATGCTCCTTGAACACTGTCACGAAAAGGCTCCATGTCTTTTTCATCACAATGCTCCATGCCATTGTCATCAAAATACTCCACAAGCTTGTCATCAGAATGCTCCATGACCGTTGTCATCACAATTCTCCATGCACTTGTCAACACAATGCTCCCTGACCCTTGTCATCACAATGCTCTAAGCCATTGTCATCGCAATTCTCCATTACCTTTGTCATCAGAATCCTCCATGACACTTGACATCACAATGCTCCATGCCATTTTTATTCACAATGGGCCATTACATATGTCATCACAATGCTCCCTGTCACCTATCTTCACAATATTGCATGACCTGGTCATCACAATGCTCCATGCCATTGCCATCACAATGCGCCATTCCAAGTGTCATCGCAATAATCCATGAAACTTATTAGACCAATGCTTCATGCCCTTTCATCACAATGCTCTATGAACCCTGTCATCACAATGCTACGTGACTCCAGTCATCACAATTCTTCATGACCTTTGTCATCACAATGGTCCATGCCCCCGTCATCAACAGTCTCTGTGATTTTTTAACCACAATGCTCCATGAACTTTTCAGCACAATGCCCTTTGACCCTTGTCATCACAATGCTCTATGCCTTTCTCAGCACAATGCTCCATGACCCTTGTCATCACAATGCTCCATGCGCTTGTCAGCACAGTGCTCCATGACACATGCCATCAAGATGCACCATGCGCTTGTCATCACAATGCGCCATTCCAAATGTCATCGCAATAATCCATGAAACTTATTAGACCAATGCTCCATGCCCTTGTCATCACAATGCTCCATTCCCTTGTTATCACAATGCTCCATGACCACTGTCATCACAATGCTCCGTGACTCCAGTCGTCACAATGCTTCATGAAATTTGTCATCACAATGGTCCATGCCCTCGTCATCAACAGTCTCTGTGACCTTTTTAACCACAATGCTCCATGAACTTTTCATCACAATGCTCTTTGACCCTTGTCATCACAATGCTCCATGCGCTTTTCAGCACAATTCTCCATGACACATGTTACCACAATGCACCATTAGCTTGTCATCATCGTGCTCCAAAATCTTGTCATCACAATGCTCCATAAACCTTGTCATCACAGTGCTCCATGCAGTTATCATCAAAATGCTCTCTCAACACTGATATCACAATGTTACATCACAGTTCGTCACAATACTCCCTCACACCTGGCATCACAATGTTCCATGACTCCTGTCTTCACCATGCTACATGCATTTTCATCACAATGTTTGATGACCCCTGACATCACTATGTTCCATGACCCCTGTCATCAAAATGCTCCATGACACTTTTCATCAAATTGCTCCATGACCCTGTCATCAAAATGCTCCAGGCCCTTGTCATCACAATGCACAACACCCTTGTCATCACAATGCACCAAGCCAACTGTCATCACAATAATCTATGAAACATGACATACCAATGTTCCAAGCCCTGACATCACAATGCTCCATGCCCTTGTCATCACAATGCTCCATGACCCCTGTCATCACAATTCTCCGTGACTGCAGGCATCACAATGGTTCATAAGTGTTGTCATCACAATGGTACATGTCCGCATCATGACAAGGCTCTGTGACCTTTGTAACCACAATGCTCCATGAAATTTCCATCACAATGCTCCGTGACTCTTGTCATCACAATGCTCCATGATTTTGTCAGAAAAATTCTCCATAAACCTTGTAATCACATGCTCCATGCCCTTCTCATCACAATGCTCCGTTAGCCCTGTCATAACAATGCTCCATGACACCTGCCATCACAATGTTCCACAGTCTTGTCATCACAAGGCTCCATGACACTTTTCATCACTATGCTCCAAGACCACTGTAATCACAGTGCTCCATGCCCCTCTTCATCTCAATGCTCCATGAACCCTGTCATCAAAATGCATCATGCTCATGATCATAATACTTCAGGCTATTGTCAGCACAATGAAATCAAAATTCTCCATGACCTCTCTCATCACAATGCTCCATGACCCCTATCATCACAATACTTCATGAATATTTTCAGCCCAATGCTCCATGACACTTGTCATCACAATCATTCATGACCTTGTCATCGCAATGCTCCATGACCCCTGTATTCACAATGCTCCGTGACGCTTGTCATCACAGTGCTCCATGATACATGTCATCACAATGCTCCATGACTTTCTCAGCAAAATGCTACATGAACTTGTCATCACAAGGCTCTATGCCCTTGTCATCACAATACTCCATTACAATTGTCATCACAATCCTCCATGAACCGTGGGATCACATTGCTTCATGCCCTTTTCATCTCAATGTCCCATGCTCCTTGAAATCAAAATGATCCATGGCATCTGTCATCACAATGCTCCAAACCCATGTGATCACAAAGTTCCAAAACTCTTGTCATTAAATCGCTCCATGATGCCTATCATCACAATACTCCAGGCCCTTTTCATCACAATGCTCCATGAAATTTGTCATCACAATTCTCAATACACTTGTTATCACAATGCACCCTGACACTTGTCGTCAGAATGCTCCTTGAACACTGTCACGAAAATGCTCCAAGCCTTTTTCATCACAATGTCCCATGCCATTTTCATCACAATGCTCCATGCCATTGTCATCAAAATACTCCAAAAGCTTGTCATCAGAATGCTCCATGACCGTTGTCATCACAATTCTCCATGCACTTGTCAGCACAATGCTCCCTGACCGTTGTCATCACAATGCTCCAAGCCATTATCATCAGAATGCTCCATTACCTTTGTAATCAGAATTCTCCATGACACTTGTCATCACAATGCTCCATGCCATTGTCATCACAATGGGCCATTACGTATGTCATTACAATGCTCCCTGACAGCTCTCTTCACAATACTGCATGACATGGTCATCACAATGCTCCATGCCCTTGTTATCACAATGCTCCATGACCCCTGTCATGACAATGCTCCGTGACTCCAGTTATCACAATGCTTCATGACCTTTGTCATCACAATGGTCCATGCCCTCATCATCAACAGTCTCTGTGACCTTTTTAACCACAATGGTCCATGAACTTTTCATCACAATTCTCTTTGACCCAGGTCATCACAATGCTCTATGCCTTTCTCAGCACAATGCTCCACGACACATGTCATCACAATGCACCATGAGCTTGTCATCACAGTGCTCCAAAGTCTTTTCATCACAATCCTCCATAAAACTTGTCATCACGAAGCTCCCTGCACTTCTCATCAAAATGCTCTTTCACAACTGATATCACAACGTTACATCACTATTCGTCACAATACTTCCTCACCCCTGTCATCACAATGTTCCATGACCCTTGTCATCACAATGCTCCATGCATTTGTCAGAAAAATGCTCCATGACCCTTGTCATCTCAATGTGCCAAGCGCTTTTCATCACAACAGTCCACAAATTTGTCATGGCAATGCTCCATAAACCATGTAATCACAATTCTCCATGCCCTTCTCATCACAATGCTCCATTACTTCTGTCATAAAAATGCTCCATGACCCTTGCGATCACAATGATCCACAGGCTTGTCATCAAAAGGCTCCATGACACTTGTCATCACAATGCTCCAAGACCACTGTAAGCACACTGCTCCATGCCCTTGTCATCACAAAGCTCCATGACACATGTCAACAGAATGTTCCATGGCCTTCTCATCAAAATGCTCCATGCCCTTGTCATCACAATGCTCCAAAAACCCTGTAATCACAATGCTCCATGCCAATTTCATCTCAATGCTCCATGAACACTGTCATCACAATGCATCATGCCCATCATCATAATGCTACCGGCTATTGTCAGCGCAATGAAATAAAAATTCTCCATGATCTCTCTCATCACAATGCTCCATGACCCCTGTCATCACAATACTCCATGAATATTTTCAGCCCAATTCTCCATGACACTTGTCATTACAATGATCCATGCCCTTGTCATCCCAATGCTCCATGACCCCTGTATTCACAATGTTCCGTGACGCGTGTCATCACAGTGCTCCATGACACCTGTCATGACAATGCTCCATGCCTTTGTCAGCAAAATGCTACATGACCTTGACATTACAATGCTCTATGCGCTTGTCATCACAATACTCAATTACCATTGTCATCACAATCCTCCATGAACCTTGGGATCACATTGCTTCATGCCCTTGTCATCGCAATGCTCCATGCTTCTTGAAATCAAAATGATCCATGACCTCTGTCATCACAATGCCCCAAACACTTGTGATCACAAAGTTCCATAACACTTGTCATCACAACGCTCCAAGATGCCTGTCATCACAATATTCCATGTCCTTTTCATCACAATGCTCCATGACCTTTGTCATCACAATCCTCAATACACTTGTCATCACAATGCTCCCTGATACTTGTCGTCACAATGCTCCTTGAAACCTGTCACGAAAAGGCTCCATGCCTTTTTCATCACAATGCCCCATGCAGTTTCCATCACAATGCGCCATGCCGTTGTCATCAAAATACACCACAAGCTTGTCATCAGAATGCTCCATGACTCTTGTCATCACAATTCTCCATGCACTTGTCAGCACAATGCTCCCTGACCCTTGTCATCACAATGCCCAAAACCATGGTCATCAAAATGCTCCATTACCTTTGTCATCAGACTTCCCCATGACACTTGGCATCCCAATGCTCCTTGCCATTCTCATCACAATGGGCCATTACATATGTCATCACAATGCTCCCTGACAACTGTCTTCACAATACTGCATGACCTGCTCATCACAAAGCACCATCACCCGGGCCATCACAAAGTTCCATGGCCTCGTCATCACAAGACTCCATGACTCTTGTCATCACAATGCTACATGCACTTATCATCACAATGTTCGATGACCACTGACATCACAATGTTCCATAAAACCTATCATCAAGATGCTTCATGACACTTTTCATCAAATTGCTCCATGACCCTGTCATCACAATGTTCCCTGCCCTTCTCATCACATTGCACAATGCCCTTGTCATCAAGATGCTCCATGGCCCTTGGCATCACAGTGCTCCATGTCATTGTCATCACAATGCTCCATGAACGCTCTCATCACATTGCTCCATGCCCTTGTCATCACAAAGCTCCATGACACCTGTCATAACAATGTTCCATGATCCCTGCCATCACGTTGTTCCATGGACTTGTCATCACAAGGTTCCATTACCCTTCTCCTCACAATGCTCCAATAACCTTGTAATCACAATGCTCCATGCCCATTTTCATCTCAATGACCCATGAAACCTGTCATCACAATGCAGCATGCACATCATCATAATGATTCATAATATTGTCATCACAATGAAATCAAAATGCTCCATGAGCTCTGTAATAACAATGCTCAAAACCGTTGTGATCAAAATATTCCATTACACTTGTCATCACAGTGCCCCATTACGCTCGTCATCAAAATTATCCATGCCTTTCTCATCGAAATGCTCCATTACCCCTCTCTTAAAAATGCTCCATGACCCCTGCCATCACAATGTTCCACGGCCTTGTCATCACAAGGCTCCATGACACTTGTCATCACGATGCTCAAAGACACCTGTCATCACAATGCTCCATGCATTTGTCAGCAAAATGCTATATGACATTGTCATTACTATGCTCTTTGCGCTTGTCATCACAATACTCCATTACCATTGTCATCACAATCCTCCATGAACATTGGGTTCTCATTGCTTCATGTCCTTTTCATCACAATGCTCCATGCTCCTTGAAATCAAAATGATCCATGACCTCTGTCATCACAATGCTCCAATCCCTTGTGATTACAATGTTCCACAACACTTGTCATCACAATGCTCCATGATGCCTGTCATCACAATACTCCATGCCCTTGTCATCACTATGCTCCCTGACACTTGGTGTCAGAATGCTCCTTGAACCCTGTCACGAAAAGGCTCCATGCCTTTTTCTTCACAATGTCCCATGCCGTTTTCATCACAATGCTCCATGCCATTGTCATCACTATAATTCACAAGCTTGTCATCAGAATGCTCCATGACCCCTGTCATCACAGTGCTCCGTGACTCCAGTCATCACAATGCTTCATGAATTTCTCATCACAATGGTCCATGCCCTCATCATCAACAGTCTCTGTGACCTTTCTAACAACAATGCTCCATGAAATTTTCATCAAAATGCTCTTTGACCCTTGTCATCACAAAGCTCTATGCCTTTCTCAGCACAGTGCTCCATGACCCTTTTCATCACAATGCTCCATGCGCTTGTCAGCACAATGCTCCGCGACACATGTCATCACAATGCACCATGCGTTTGTCATCATAGTGCTCCACAAACTTGTCATCACAATGCTCCATAAACCTTGTCATCACAATGCTCCATGCACTTCTCATCCAAATGCTCTCTCACCAGAGATATCACAATGTTCCTTCACTAGTCATCACAATACTCCCTCACCACTCTAATCACAATATTCCATGACCCCTGTCATCACAATGCTACATGCCCTTATCATCACAATGTTCCATGACCCCTGACATCACCATGTTCCATAACCCCTGTCATCAAAATGCTCCATGACCCATTTCATCCCAAAGCTCCATGATCATTGACATCACAATGTTCTATAACCCCTGTCATCAACATGTTCCATTACACTTTTCATCAAATTGCTGCATGACCCTGTCATCAAAATGCTCCCTGCCTTTCTCATCACAATGCACAACGCCCTTGTCATAAAAATGTTCCATGACCTTTGTCATCACAAAGCTCCATGATACTTGGCATCACAATGCTCCATGTCATTGTCATCACAATTCTCCATGAACCCTCTCATCACATTTCTCCATGCCTTTGTCATCACAGTGCTCCAGGACAGTTGTCATCACAATGCTCGATGCCCTTCTCATCAAAATGCCCCATGCCCTTGCCATCACAATGCTCCATTACCCCTGTCATGACAGAGCTCCATGACCCCTGCCATCACGATGTTCCATGGCCTTGTCATCACAAGGCTCCATGACCCTCCTCATCACAATGCACCATTACCTCTGTCATAACATGCTCCATGACCCCTGCCATCACAATATTTCACGGCCTAGTCATCACAAGACTCCATGACCCTTGCCATCACAATGATCCAAGTCCCTGGCAATCACAATGCTCCATGCCATTGGCATCACCAAGCTCCATGACGCATGTCATCAGAATGTTCCATTGCCTTTTCATCACAATGCTCCATGCCCTTGTCATCACAATGCTGCAAGACCCCTGTAATTACAATGCTCCATGCCCCTTTTCATCTCAATGTTCCATGAACCCTGTCATCACAATGCACCATGCCCATCATCATAATGCTTCATACTATTGTCATCGCAATGAAATCAAAATGCTCCATGACCTCTGTAATCATAATGCTCCAAACCCTTGTGATCACAATCTTCCATAACACTTATCATCACATCACCCCCTGACGCTCATCATCACAAATATCCATGGTCTTCTCATCACAATGCTCCATGAAATATGTCATCACAAGGGTCAATACACTTGTCACACAATGCTCCCTGACACTTGTTGTCTGTATGCTCCTTGAACCCTGTCATGACAAGGCTCCATGCCTTTTTCATCACAATGCACCATGACCCCTTTAAACAAAATGCTCCATGCCCTTGTCATCACAAAACTCCTTGACGAATATCAGCAGTGTGCTCCATGGCATTTTCCTCACAATGCTCCAAGCCCTTGTTATCACAATGCTCCAAGAGCCCTGTAATCACAATGCTCCATGCCCCTTTTCATCAGAATGCTCCATGAGACTTGTCATCACAACTCTCCATGTTCTTCTCATCACCATGCTCCAGGACCTTGTCATCACTATGCTCCATTCCCTTTTCATCACAATGCTCCATGACCCCTGCCTTCACAATACTCCATGAATATTTTCAGCCCAATGCTCCATGACCTTCTCATCACATTGCTCAATGACCAATATCATCACAATGCTCCATGACCACTGTCATCACAAAACTCCATGACACCTGACAACACAATGATCCGAGACTCTTGTCATCACAATGCTCCATTCCCTAGTCATCACAATGCTCCATGACCCCTCTCATCACAATATTCCTTGAACATTTTCAGCCCAATGCTCCATGACCCATTTCATCACAATGATCCATGCATTTGTCATCTCAATGATCCATGACCCCTGTATTCACAATGATCCGTGACGCTTGTCATCACAGTGCTCCATGACACCTGTCATCACAATGCTCCATGGCTTTGTCAGCAAATGCTACATGACCTTGTCATTACAATGCTCTATGCGCTTGTCATCACAATACTCCATTACCATTGTCATCACAATCCTCCATGAACCTTGGGATCACATTGAGGCATGTCCTAGTCATCACAATGCTCCATGCACCTTGAAATAAAAATGATCCATGACCTCTGTCATCACAATGCTCCAAACACTTGTGATCACAGTGTTCCATAACACTTGTCATCACAACGCTCCATGATGCCTGTCACCACAGTACTCAATGCCCTTTTCATCACAATGCTCCAGGACCTTTGTCATCACAATTCTCAATACACTTGTCATCACAATGATTCCTGACACTCATCATCAGAATGCTCCTTGAACCCTGTCACGAAAAGGCTACATGCGGTTTTCATCATAATGCCCCATGCCATTTTCATCACAATAATCCATGCCTTTGTCATCAAAATACTCCACAAGCTTGTCATTCAAATGCTTCATGACCTGTGTCTTCACAATTATCCATGCACTTGCTAGCACAATGCTCCCAGACAATTGTCATCACAATGCTCCAAGCCATTGTCATCACAATGTTCCATTACCTTTGTCATCAGAATCCTCCATGACACTAGGCATCACAATGCTCCATGCCATTGTCATCACAATGGGCCATTACATATGTCATCACAGTGCTAACTGACACCTGTCTTCACAATAATGCATGACCTGGTCATCACAATGCTCCATGCCCTTGTCTTCACAATGTGCCATTCAAACTATCATCGCAATAATTCATGAAACTTATTAGACCAATGCTCCATGCCCTTGTCATCACAATGCTCCATGAACCCTATCATCACAATGCTCCGTGACTCCAGTCATCACAATGGTTCAGGACGTTTGTCATCACAATATTCTATGCTCTCGTCATCAACAGTCTCTTTGACCTTTTTAACCACAATGCTCCATGAACTTTTCATCACAATGCTCTTTGACCCTTGTCATCACAATGCTCTGTGCCTTTCTAAGCACAATGCTCCAAGACCCTTGTCATCACAATCCTCGATGTGATAGTTAGGACAATGGTCCAAGACAAATGTCATCAAAATGCACCATGTGCTTGTCATCACATTGCTCCACAATCTTGTCATCACAATGCTCCATTAACCTTGTCATCACAATGCTCCATGCACTTCTCAACATAATGCTCTCTCACCACTGATATCACAATGTTACATCACTATTCGTCACAATGCTCCCTCATCCCTGTCATCACAATGTTCCATGACTCCTGTCATCACAATGCTACATGCACTTATTATCACAATGTTCAATGACCTATGACATCACAATGTTCCATAACACCTGTCATCACAATGCTCCATGCCCCTTTTCATCAGTATGCTCCATGAGACTTGTCATCACAAGGCTCCATGGTTTTATCATCACAATGCTCTAGGAAATTGTCATCACAATACTTCACGACCTTGTCCTGAAAATTCTCAATGGCCCTAGTCATGATAATGCTCCAAGCCCTAGTCATCACAATGCTTCATTACATTTGGCATCACAATGCTCCCTGCCATTGTCACCGCAATGGATCATGACATATGTCATCACAATGCTCCCTGACACCTGTCTTCACAATACTCCATGACCTTTTCATCACAACGCTCCATGCCCTTGTCATCACAATGCACCATGTCCACTGTCATCACAATCATCTATGAAACTTGTCAGAACAATGCTCCATGCCCCTCTCATCACAGTGCTCCAAGCCCTTGTCATCACAATGCTCCATGACCCCTGTCATCACAGTGCTCCATGACTCCAATCATCACAGTGCTTCATAACATTTGTCATCACAATGGTCCATGCCTGCTTCATAACAAGGCTCTGTGACCTTTGTAACCACAATGCTCCATGAATTTTTCATCACAATGCTCCATGACCCTTGTCATCACAATGCTCCATGCCTTTGCGAGAAAAATGCTCCATGACCCTTGTCATCACAATGTGCCACGCAATTTTCATCACAACGGTCCACAAATTTGTCATCACAATGCTCCATAAACCTTGGAATCACAATTCTCCATACCCTTCTCATCACAATGCTCCATTACCCCTGTCATAACAATGCTCCATGACCATTGCCATCACAGTGTTCCAGGGCCTTGTCATCACAAGGCTCCATGACACTTGTCATCACAATGCTCCAAGACCCCTGTAATCACAATGCTCCATGCCCTTGTCTTCACAAAGCTCCATGACACATGTCATCAGAATGTTCCATGCCCTTCTCATCACAATGCTCCATTACCCCTGTCATCACAATGCTCCATGACCCCTGCCATCACATTGTTCCACGGCCTTGTCATCACAAGGCTCCCTGACACTTGTCCTCACAGTGTTGCAAGACACCTGTCATAACAATGCTCCATGCCTTTGTCAGCAAAATGCTACATGACCTTGTCATTACTATGTTCTTTGTGCTTGTCAATACAATACTCCATTACCATTGTCATCACAATCCTCCATGAATCTTGGGATCACATTGTGTCATGCCCTTGTCATCACAATGCTCAATGATCCTTGAAATCAAAATGATCCATGACCTCGGTCATCACAATACTCCAAACCTTGTGATCACAGTGTTACATAACACTAGTCATCACAACGATCCATGATGCCTGTCATCACAATACTCCATGTCCTTTTCATCACAATGCTCCATGACCTTTGTCATCACTATTCTCAATACACTTGTCATCGCATTGCTCCCTGACACTTGTCGTCAGAATGCTCCTTGAACCCTGTCACGAAAATGCTCCAAGCCTTTTTCATCACAATGCCCCATGCTGTTTTCATCACAATGCTCCATGCCATTGTCATCAAAATACTCCACAAGCTTGTCATCAGAATGCTCCTTGACCCTTGTCATCACAATTCTCCATGCTCTTTTCAGCAAAATGCTCCATGACCATTGTCGCCACCATGCCCCAAGCCATTGTCATCACAATGCTCCTTTACCTTTGTCATCAGACTCCTCCATGACACTAGGCATCACAATGCTCCATGCCATTGTCATCACAACGGGCCATTACATATGTCATCACAATGCTCACTGACACCTGTCTTCACAATAATGCATGACCTTGTTATCACAATGCTCCATGCCCTTGTCATCACAATGTGCCATTCAAACTGTCATCACAATAATCCATGAAACTTATTAGACCAATGCTCCATGCCCTTGTCATCACAATGCTCCATGAACCCTATCATCACAATGCTCCGTGACTCCAGTCATCACAATGGTTCAGGACGTTTGTCATCACAATGTTCTATGCCCTCGTCATCAACAGTCTCTGTGACCATTTTAACCAAAATGCTCCATGAACTTTTCATCTCAATGCTCTTTGACCCTTGTCATCACAATGCTCTGTGCCTTTCTAAACACAATGCTCCAAGACCCTTGTCATCACAATCCTCCATATGCTAGTTAGGACAATGGTCCAAGACAAATGTCATCAAAATGCACCATGCGCTTGTCATCACATTGCTCCACAATCTTGTCATCACAATGCTCCATGAACCCAGTTCTCACAATGCTCCGTGACTCCAGTCATCACAAGGCGTCATGACCTGTGTCATCACAATTATCCATGCCCTCATCATCACAAGGCTCTGTGAAATTTGTCACCACATTGCTCCATGAACTTTTCATCACAATGCTCCGTGACACTTGTTATAACAATGCTCCATCCCTTTGTCAACTCAATGCTCCATGACCCTTGTCATCACAATGTTCCATGCGCTTCTCAGCGCAGTGCTCCATGACCCATGTCATCACAATGATCCAGAAACCTTGTCATCACAATGCTCATTGCATGTCTTATCAAAATGCTCTCTCACCACTGATATCAAAATGTTCCCTCACTAGTCATCCCAATACACCCTCTCCCCTGTCATCACAATGGTCCATAACCCCTGTCATGAAAATGTTCCATGACCCCTGACATCACAATTTTCCATAACCCCTGTCATCAAAATGCTCCATGATGCTTTTCAAAAAATTGCTCCATGACCCTGTCATCACAATGCTCCCTGCCCTTCTCATCACAATGTACAACACACTTGTCATCAAAATGCTCCATGACTTTGTCATCACAAAGATCCATGACCCTTGGCATCACAATGCTCCGAGTCATTGCCATCACAATGCTCCATGATCGCTCTCATCACATTGCTTCATGCCATTGTCGTCACAAAACTCCATGACACATGTCATCAGAATGCTCCATGGCCTTCTCATCACAGTGCTCTATGCACTTGCAATCACAATGCGCCATTACACCTCTCATCACAATGCTCCAAGACCCCTGTAATCACAATGCTCCATGCCCCTTTTCATCTCAATGTTCCATGAACCCTGTCATCACAATGCACCATGCCCACCATCATAATGCTTCATGCCATTGTCATCACAATGAAATCATAATGCTCCATGACATCTCTCATCACAATGCTCCAAATCCTTGTGATCAAAATGTTCCATAACACTTATCATCACAACACCCCATGACGCTCGTCATCACAATTATCCATGGTCTTCTCATCACAATGCTCCATGACTTTTGTCACCACAATGCTCAATACCCTTGTCATCACAATGTTCCCTGACACTTGTCGTCAGTATGCTCCTTGAACCCTGTGACGACAATGCTCCATGGCCTTCTCATCCCAATGCACCATGCCCTTGTCATCAAAGTGCTCCACGACCCCTGTAATCACAAGGCTCCATGCCCCTTTTCATCAGAATGTTCCATGAGACATATCATCACAAGTCTCCATGGTCTTCTCATCACAATGCTCCAGTTCCTTGTCATCACAATGCTCCATGACCCCAGTCATCACAACACTCCATGTCCCTTGTCATCACAATATTCCATGAACATTTTCATCCCAATGCTCCATGACACTTGTCATCAAAATCATCCATGCACTTGTCATCCCAATGCTCCATGACCCCTGTATTCACAATGCTCCGTGACGCTTGTCATCACAGTGCTCCATGACACCGGTCATCACAATGCCCATGCCTTTGTGAGCAAAATGCCACATGACCTTGTCATTACAATCTTCTATACGCTTGTCATCACAATACTCCATTACCATTGTCATCAAAATCCTCCATGAACCTTGGGATCACATTGTTTCATGCCCTTGTCATCACAATGCTCCATGCTCCTTGAAATCAAAATGATCCATGACCTCTGTCATCACAATGCTCCAAACACTTGTGATCACAATGTTCCATAACACTTGTCATCACAACGTTCCATGATGCCTGTCATCACAATACTCCATGCCCTATTCATCACAATGCTCCATGACATTTGTCATCACAATTCTCAATACACTTGTCATCACAATGCTCCCTGAAACTTGTCGTCAGAATGCTCCTTGAAACCTTCACAAAAAGGCTCCATGCCTTTTTCATCACAATGCCCCACGCCGTTTTCATCACAATGCTCCATGCCATTGTCATCAAAATACTCCACAAGCTTGTCATCAGAATGCTCCATGACCTTTGTCATCACAATTCTCCATGCAATTGTCATCGCAATGCTCCCTGACACTGGTCATCACAATGCTCTAAGCCATTTTCAACACAATGCTGCATTACCTTTGTCATCAGAATCCTCCATGACACTTGGCATCACGATGCTCCATGCCATTGTCATCACAATGGGCCATTACGTATGTCATCACGATGCTCCATGACACCAGTCTCCACAATACTGCATGACCTGGTCTTCACAATTCTCCGTGACCCATGTCATCACAATGCTCCGTGAGTCCAGTCATCACAATGCTTCATGACCTTTGTCATCACAATGGTCCATGCCCTCATCATCAACAGTCTCTGTGACCTTTTTAACCTCAAGGCTCCATGAAATTATCATCACAATGCTCTTTGACCCTGGTCTTCACAATACTCTCTGCCTTTCTCAGCAAAATGCTCCATGACCGTTGTCATCATAATGCTCCATGCGTTTGTCAGCACAATGCTCCATGACACATGTCATCACAGTGCAACATGCGCTTGCCATCACAGTGCTCCACTATCTTGTCATTACAATCCTCCATTAACCTTGTCATCACAATGCTCCATGCACTTCTCATCAATATGCTCTCTCACCACTGATATCACAATGTTATATCTCTATTCATAACAATACGCCCCACCCCTGTCATCACAATGTTCCATGACTCCTGTCATCACAATGCTCCATGCACTTATCATCACAATGTTCGATGACCTATGACATCACAATGTTCCATAAGCCCTGTCATCAAAATGCTCCATGTCCCCTGACATCACAATGCTCCATACCCCTTGTCATTATAGTGCTCCATGACGCTCTTCATCACAATTATCCATGGTCTTCTCATCACAATGCTCCAAGGTCTTGCCATCACAATGCTCCATGCCCTGGTCATCACAATGCTCCATGTCCCTTGTCATCACAATTCTCCACGTCCTTGTCATCACAATGCTCCATGACAGTTCTCATCACAATGTTACATGTTTTTGTCATCACAATTCTCCACTCACATGTCATCACAATACCCCATGACCCCTGTCATAGCAAGCTCCATGCCTCTGTCATCACAATGCTTCACGACCTTTTCATCAAAATTCTCAATGGCCGTTGTCATCAAAATGCTCCATGACCCTTGTCATCACAATGCTCCAAGCCATTGTCATCCACAATGCTCCATTACATTTGTCATCACAATCCTCAGTGACACTTGGCATCACAATGCTCCATACCATGGTCATCACAATGGAACATGAAATATGTCATCACAATGCTCCCTGACACCTGTCTTCACAATACTCCATGACCTTGTCATCACAATGGGCCATGCCCACTGTCAACACAATTATCCATGAAACTTGTCAGACCAATGCTCCATGATCCTGTCATCACAATACTCCATGCCCTTTTCATCAAAATGTTCCATGACCTTTGTCATCACAATTGTCAATACACTTGTCATCACAATGCTCCCTGACTCTTGTCATCAGAATGCTCCTTGAACCCTGGCACAAAAAGGCTCCATGCCTTTATCATCACAATGCCCCATGCCATTTTCATCACAATGCTCCATGCCATTGTCATCAAAATACTCCACAAGCTTGTCATCCAAATGCTCCATGACCCGTGTCATCACAATTCTCCATGCTCTTGCCAGCACAATGCTCCCTGACCCTTGTCATCACAATGCTCCAAGCCATTGTCATCACAATGCTCCATTACGTTTGTCATCAGAATCCTCCATGACACTTGGCATCACAATGCTCAATGCCATTGTCATCACAATGGGCCATTATATATGTCATCACAATGCTCCCTGACACCACTCTTCACAATACTGCATGACCTGGTCTTCACAATGCTCCATGCACTTGTCATCACAATGCGCTATTCCAACTGTCATTGCAATAATCTATGAAACTTATTAGACCAAAGTTCCCTGCCCTTGTCATCACAAAGCTCCATGCCCTTGTTATCACAATGCTCCGTTACTCCAGTCATCACAATGCTTCATGACCTTTGTCATCACAATGGTCCATGCCCTCGTCATCAACAGTCTCTGTGACATTTTTAGCCTCAAGCTCCATGAAATATTCATCACAATGCTCTTTGACCCTTGTCATCACAATACTCTATGCCTTTCTCAGCACAATGTTCCTTGACCGTTGTCATCACAATGCTCCATGCGCTTGTCAGCACAGTGCTCCATGACACATGTCATCACAATGCACCATGTGCTTGTCATCACAGTGCTCCACAATCTTGTCTTCACAATGCTCCATAAAACTTGTTATCACAACGCTCCAGGCACTTCTCATCAAAATGCTCTCTCACTACTGATATCACAATGTTACATCACTATTCGTCACAATAATCCCTCACCACTGTCATCAAAATATTCCATGACTCCTGTCATCACAATGGTACATGCACTTATCATCACAATGTTCGATGACCCCTGACATCAAAATGTTCCATAATCCCGTCATCAAAATGCTCCATGACCCTTTTCATCAAAATGCTCCATGACCCCTGACATCACAATATTCCATAACCACTGTCATCAAAATATTCCATGACCCTTTTCTTCAAATTGCTCCATGACCCTGTCATCACAATGCTCCCTGCCCTTCTCATCACAATGCACAACGCCCTTGTCTTCAAAATGCTCCATGACCTTTTTCATCACAAAGATCCATGACACTTGTCATCACAATGCTCCGTGTCCTTGTCATCACAGTGCTCAATGAACGCTCTCATCACATTGCTCCATGCCCTTGTCATCACAAAGCTCCATAACACATGTCATCAGAATGCCTCATGGCCTTCTCATCACAATGATCGTTGCCCTTGCCATCACAATGCTCCATTACACCTGTCATAACAATGCTTCATGACCCCTGCCATCAAGATGTTCCTTGGCCTTATCATCACAAGGATCCATGACTCTTCTCATCACAATGCTCCAAGACCCATGAAATCACAATGTTCCATGCCCATTTTCATCTCAATGATCCATGAACCCTGTCATCACAATGCACCATGCCCATCGTCATAAAGCTTCATGCTATTGTCATCACAATGATATCACAATGCTCCATGAACACTGCCATAAAAATGCTGCATACCATTGTGATCACAATATTCCATAACACTTGTCATCACAATGCCCCTTGAAACTCGTCATCACAATTATCCATGGTCTTCTCATCACAATGCTCCATGACCTTTGTCATCACAATGCTCAATACCCTTGTCATCAAAATGCTCCCTCACACTTGTTGTCTGTATGCTCCTTGAACCCTGTCATGAGAAGGCTCCATGCCTTTCTCATCACAATGATCCATGCCCTTTTCATCACAATGCTCCAAGACCACTGTAATCACAATGCTCCATGTCCATGTTATCACCAACCTCAATGACGCATGTCATTAGAATGTTCCTTGGCCTTCTCCTCACATTGCTCCATGCCCTAGTCATCACAATGTTCCAAGACCCCGGTAATCACAGTGGTCTATGCCCCTTTTCATCAGTATGCTCCATGAGATGTGTCATCACAAGGCTCCATGGTTTTCTTATCACAATGATCCAGGAAATTGTCATCACAATGCTTCACGACATTGTCATGAAAATTCCCAATGGCCCTTGTCATCATAATGCCCCAAACCCTAGTCATCACAATGCTCCATTATAATTGTCATCACAATCCTCCATTACATTTGGCATCACAACACTCCCTGCCATTGTCATCGCAATGGAACATGACATATGTCATCACAGTGCTCCCTGACAACTTTCTTCAAAATACTCCCTGAACTCCTCATCACAATGTTCCATGCCCTTGTCATCCCAATGCTCCATGCCCTTTTCATCACAATGCTCCATGACCCAAGACATCACAATGCTCCGTGACTCCAGTCATCACAATGCTTCATAACATTTGTCATCACAATGGTCCATGCCCACGTCATCACAAGGCTCTGTGACCATTGTAACCACAATAATCCATGAACTTTTCATCACAATGCTCCGTGACACTTGTCATCACAATGCTCCATGCCTTTGTCAGAAAAATGCTCCATGACCTTTGTCATCACAATGTGCCACGCGCTTTTCATCAAAACAGTCCACAAATTTGTCATGGCAATACTCCATAAACCTGGTAATCACAATGCTCCATGCCCTTCTCATCACAATGCTCCATTAACCCTGTCATAACAATGCTCCATGACCCTTGCCATCACAATGATCCACGGCCTTGTTATCACAAGGCTCCATGACACTTGTCATCACAATGCACCAAAACCCCTGTAATCACACTGTTCCGTGCCCTTGCCATCACAAAGCTCCATGACACATGTCATCATAATGTTCCATGGCCTTCTCCTCAAAATGCTCCATGCTCTGGTCATCACAATGCTCCAAGACCCCTGTCATCACAATACTCCATGCCCCTTGTCATCTCAATGCACCATGAACCCTGTCATCACAATGCATCATGCACATCATCATAATGCTTCCGGCTATTGTCAGCGCAATGAAATCAAAATTCTCCATGACCTCTCTCATCACAATGCTCCATGAACCCTGTCATCAAAATACTCCATGAACATTTTCAGCCCAATGCTCCATGACACTTGTCATCACAATGATTATTGCCCTTGTCATCCCAATGCTCCATGACCCATGTATTCACAATGATCCGTGACGCTTGTCATCACAGTGCCCCATGACACCTGTCATCACAACGCTCCATGCCTTTGTCAGCAAATTTCTACATGACCTTGTCATTATAATGCTCTATGCGCTTGTCTTCACAATACTCCATTACCATTGTCATCACAATCCTCCATGAACCTAGGGATCACTTTGCTTTATGCCCTTGTCATCACAATGCTCCATGGTCCTTGAAATCAAAATGATCCATGACCTCTGTCATCACTATGCTCCAAAGCCTTGAGATCACAAAGTTCCATAACACTTGTCATCACTACGCTCCATGATGCCTGTCATCACAATACTCCATGCCCTTTTCATCACAATGCTCCATGACCTTTGTCATCACAATTCTCAATACACTTGTCATCACAATGCTCCCTGACACTTGTCGTCAGAATGTTCCTTGAACCCTGTCACGAAAAGGCTCCATGCCTTTTTCTTCACAATGTCCCATGCCGTTTTCTTCACAATGCTCCATGCTTTCGTCATCAAAATACTCCACAAGCTTGTCATCAGAGTGCTCCATGACCCTTGTCATCACAATTCTCCATGCACTTGTCAGCACAATGCTCCCTGACCCTTGTCATCACAGTGTCCAAAGCCATTGTCATCACTATGCTCCATTACCTTTGTCATCAGAATCCTCCATGACACTTGGCATCACAATGATCCATGCCATTGTCATCACAGTGGGCCATTACATATGTCATCACAATGCTCCCTGACACCTGTCTTCACAATACTGCATGACCTGGTTATCACAATGCTCCATGTCCTTGTCATCACAATGCGCCATTCCAACTGTCATCACAATAATCCATGAAACTTATTAGACCAATGCTCCATGCCCTTTTCATCACAATGTGCCATTCTACCTGTCATCGCAATAATCCATGAAACTAATTAAACCAATGCTCCATGCCCTTGTCAACACAATGCTCCATGACCTTGTTATCACAATGCTCCATGACCCCTGTCATCACAATGCTCCGTGACTCCAGTCATCACAATGCTTCATGAACTTTGTCATCACAATGGTCCATGCCCTCGTCATCAACAGTCTCTGTGTTCATTTTCACAACAATGCTCCATGAAATTTTCATCACAATACTCTTGACCCTTGTCATCACAATGCTCTATGCATTTCTCAGCAAAATGCTCCATTACCCTTGTCATCACAATGCTCCATGCGCTTGTCAACACAGTGCTCCATGACCCATGTCATCACAATGCACCATGCGCTTGTCATCACAGTGCTCCACAATCTTGTCTTCACAATGCTCCATAAATCTTGTTATCACAACGCTCCATGCACTTCTCATGAAAATGCTCTCTCACTACTGATATCAGAATGTTACATCACTATTCGTCACAATACTCCCTCACCCCTGTCATCAAAATGTTCCATGACTCCTGTCATCACAATGGTACATGCACTTATCATCACAATGTTCGATGACCCCTGACATCAAAATGTTCCATAATCCCGTCATCAAAATGCTCCATGACCCCTGACATCACAATGTTCCATAACCACTGTCATCAAAATATTCCATGACCCTTTTCTTCAAATTGCTCCATAACCCTGTCATCACAATGCTCCCTGCCCTTCTCATCACAATGCACAACGTCCTTGTCTTCAAAATGCTCCATGACCTTTTTCATCACAAAGATCCATGCACTTGTCATCACAATGCTCAGTGTCCTTGTCATCACAGTGCTCAATGAATGCTCTCATCACATTGCTCCATGCCCTTGTCATCACAAAGCTCCATAACACATGTCATCAGAATGCTCCATGGGTTTCTCATCAAAATGATCCATGCCCTTGCCATCACAATGCTCCATTACACCTGTCATAACAATGCTCCATGAGCCCTGCCTTCAAGATGTTCCTTGGCCTTGTCATCACAAGGATCCATGACCCTTCTCATCACAATGCTCCAAGACCCCTGTAGTCACAATGCTCCATGCCCATTTTCATCTCAATGATCCATGAACCCTGTCATCACAATGCACCTTGCCCATCATCATAAATCTTCATGCTATTGTCATCACAATGATATCAAAATGCTCCATGAACTCTGCCATAAAAATGCTGCATACCCTTGTGATCACAATATTCCATAACACTTGTCATCACAATGCCCCTTGAAACTCGTCATCACAATTATCCATGGTCTTCTCATCACAATGCTCCATGACTTTGTCATCACAATGCTCAATACCCTTGTCCTCAAAATGCTCCCTCACACTTGTTGTCTGTATGCTCCTTGAACACTGTCATGAGAAGGCTCCATGCCTTTCTCATCACAATGATCCATGCCCTTTTCATCACAATGCTCCAAAATCACTGTAATCACAATGCTCCATGCCCTTGTTATCACAAAGCTCAATGACGCATGTCATTAGAATGTTCCTTGGGCTTCTCCTCACATTGCTCCATGCCCTAGTCATCACAATGTTCCAAGACCCCGGTAATCACAGTGGTCCATGCCCCTTTTCATCACTATGCTCCATGAGATGTGTCATCACAAGGCTCCATGGTTTTCTTATCACAATGATCCAGGAACTTGTCATCACAATGCTTCACGACATTGTCATGAAAATTCTCAATGGCCCTTGTCATCATAATGCCCCAAACCCTAGTCATCACAATGCTCCATTATAATTGTCATCACAATCCTCCATTACATTTGGCATCACAACACTCCCTGCCATTGTCATCGCAATGGAACATGACATATGTCATCACAATGCTCCCTGACAACTTTCTTCAAAATACTCCCTGAACTTCTCATCACAATGTTCCATGCCCTTGTCATCCCAATGCTCCATGCCCTTGTCATCACAATGCTCCATGACCCAAGTCATCACAATGCTCCGTAACTCCAGTCATCACAATGCTTCATAACATTTGTCATCACAATGGTCCATGCCCGCTTCATCACAAGGCTCTGTGACCATTGTAACCACAATAATCCATGAACATTTCATCACAATGCTCCGTGACACTTGTCATCACAATGCTCCATGCCTTTGTCAGAAAAATGCTCCATGACCCTTGTCATCACAATGTGCCACGCGCTTTTCATCAAAACAGTCCACAAATTTGTCATTGCAATACTCCATAAACCTGGTAATCACAATGCTCCATGCCCTTCTCATCACAATGCTCCATTAAACCTGTCATATCAATGCTCCATGACCCTTGCCATCACAGTGTTCCACGGCCTTGTCATCACAACGCTCCATGACACTTGTCATCACAATGCTCCAAGACCCCTGTAATCACACTGCTCCGTGCCCTTGCCATCACAAAGCTCCATGACACATGTCAACATAATGTTCCATGGCCTTCTCCTCAAAATGCTCCATGCCCTTGTCATCACAATGCTCCAAAACCCCTGTTATCACAATACTCCATGCCCCTTGTCATCTCAATGCTCCATGAACCCTGTCATCACAATGCATCATGCACATCATCATAATGCTTCCGGCTATTGTCAGCGCAATGAAATCAAAATTCTCCATGACCTCTCTCATCACAATGCTCCATGACCCCTGTCATCAAAATACTCCATGAACATTTTCAGCCCAATGCTCCATGACACTTGTCATCACAATGATTCTTGCCCTTGTCATCCCAATGCTCCATGACCCATGTATTCACAATGATCCGTGACACTTGTCATCACAGTGCCCCATGACACCTGTCATCACAACGCTCCATGCCTTTGTCAGCAAATTGCTACATGACCTTGTCATTACAATGCTCTATGCGCTTGTCTTCACAATACTCCATTACCATTGTCATCTCAATCCTCCATGAACCTTGGGATCACATTGCTTCATGCCCTTGTCATCACAATGCTCCATGCTCCTTGAAATCAAAATGATCCATGACTTCTGTCATCACAATGCTCCAAAGCCTTGTGATCACAAAGTTCCATAACACTTGTCATCACAACGCTCCATGATGCCTGTCATCACAATACTCCATGACCTTTTCATCACAATGCTCCATGACCTTTGTCATCACAATTCTCAATACACTTGTCATCACAATGCTCCCTGACACTTGTCGTCAGAATGTTCCTTGAAACCTGTCCTGAAAAGGCTCCATGCCTTTTTCTTCACAATGTCCCATGCCGTTTTCATCACAATGCTCCATGCTTTTGTCATCAAAATACTCCACAAGCTTGTCATCAGAGTGCTCCATGACCCTTGTCATCACAATTCTCCATGCACTTGTCAGCACAATGCTCCCTGACCCTTGTCATCACAGTGTCCAAAGCCATTGTCATCACTATGCTCCATTACCTTTGTCATCAGAATCCTCCATGACACTTGGCATCTCAATGCTCCATGCCATTGTCATCACAGTGGGCCATTACATATGTCATCACAATGCTCCCTGACACCTGTCTTCACAATACTGCATGACCTGGTTATCACAATGCTCCATGACCTAGTCATCACAATGCGCCATTCCAACTGTCATCGCAATAATCCATGAAACTTATTAGACCAATTCTCCATGCCCTTTTCATCACAATGTGCCATTCCAACTGTCATTGCAATAATCCATGAAACTAATTAAACCAATGCTCCATGCCCTTGTCAACATAATGCTCCATGACCTTGTTATCACAATGCTCCATGACCCCTGTCATCACAATGCTCCGTGACTCCAGTCATCAAAATGCTTCATGAACTTTGTCATCACAATGGTCCATGCCCTCGTCATCAACAGTCTCTGTGACCATTTTGACAACAATGCTCCATGAACTTTTCATCACAATGCTCTTGACCCTTGTCATCACAATGCTCTATGCCTTTCTCAGCAAAATGCTCCATTACCCTTGTCATCCCAATGCTCCATGCACTTGTCAACACAGTGCTCCATGACACATGTCATCACAATGCACCATGCGCTTGTCATCACAGTGCTCCACAATCTTGTCTTCACAATGCTCCATAAATCTTGTTATCACAACGCTCCATGCACTTCTCATCAAAATGCTCTCTCACTACTGATAACAGAATGTTACATCACTATTCGTCACAATACTCCCTCACCCCTGTCATCAAAATGTTCCATGACTCCTGTCATCACAATGGTACATGCACTTATCATCACAATGTTCGATGACCCCTGACATCAAAATGTTCCATAATCCCGTCATCAAAATGCTCCATGACCCTTTTTATCAAAATGCTCCTTGACCCCTGACATCACAATGTTCCATAACCACTGTCATCAAAATATTCCATGACCCTTTTCTTCAAATTTCTCCATGACCCTGTCATCACAATGCTCCCTGCCCTTCTCATCACAATGCACAACGCCCTTGTCTTCAAAATGCTCCATGACCTTTTTCATCACAAAGATCCATGCACTTGTCATCACAATGCTCAGTGTCCTTGTCATCACAGTGCTCAATGAACGCTCTCATCACATTGCTCCATGCCCTTGTCATCACAAAGCTCCATAACACATGTCATCAGAATGCTCCATGGTTTTCTCATCAAAATGATCCATGCCCTTGCCATCACAATGCTCCATTACACCTGTCATAACAATGCTCCATGAGCCCTGCCATCAAGATGTTCCTTGGCCTTGTCATCACAAGGATCCATGACCCTTCTCATCACAATGCTCCAAGACCCCTGTAATCACAATGCTCCATGCCCATTTTCATCTCAATGATCCATGAACCCTGTCATCACAATGCACCATGCCCATCATCATAAAGCTTCATGCTATTGTCATCACAATGATATCAAAATGCTCCATGAACTCTGCCATAAAAATGCTGCATACCCTTGTGATCACAATATTCCATAACACTTGTCATCACAATGCCCCTTGAAATTCGTCATCACAATTATCCATGGTCTTCTCATCACAATGCTCCATGACCATTGTCATCAAAATGCTCAATACCCTTGTCCTCAAAATGCTCCCTCACACTTGTTGTCTGTATGCTCCATGAACCCTGTCATGAGATGGCTCCATGCCTTTCTCATCACAATGATCCATGCCCTTTTCATCACAGTGCTCCAAGACCACTGTAATCACAAGGCTCCATGCCCTTGTTATCACAAAGCTCAATGATGCATGTCATTAGAATGTTCCTTGGGCTTCTCCTCACATTGCTCCATGCCCTAGTCATCACAATGTTCCATGACCCCGGTAATCACAGTGGTCCATGCACCTTTTCATCAGTATGCTCCATGAGATGTGTCATCACAAGGCTCTATGGTTTTCTTATCACAATGATCCAGGAACTTGTCATCACAATGCTTCACGACATTGTCATGAAAATTCTCATTGGCCCTTGTCATCATAATGCCCCAAACCCTAGTCATCACAATGCTCCATTATAATTGTCATCACAATCCTCCATTACATTTGGCATCACAACACTCCCTGCCATTGTCATCGCAATAGAACATGACATATGTCAACACAATGCTCCCTGGCAACTTTCTTCAAAATACTCCCTGAACTTCTCATCACAATGATCCATTCCCTTGTCATCCCAATGCTCCATGCCCTTGTCATCACAATGCTCCATGACCCAAGTCATCACAATGCTCCGTGACTCCAGTCATCACAATGCTTCATAACATTTGTCATCACAGTGGTCCATGCCCGCGTCATCACAAGGCTCTGTGACCATTGTAACCACAATAATCCATGAACTTTTCATCACAATGCTCCGTGACACTTGTCATCACAATGCTCCATGACTTTGTCAGAAAAATGCTCCATGACCCTTGTCATCACAATGTGCCACGCGCTTTTCATCAAAACAGTCCACAAATTTGTCATGGCAATACTCCATAAACCTGGTAATCACAATGCTCCATGCCCTTCTCATCACAATGCTCCATTAAACCTGTCATAACAATGCTCCATGACCCATGCCATCACAATGTTCCACGGCCTTGTCATCACAAGGCTCCATGACACTTGTCATCACAATGCTCCAAGACCCCTGTTATCTCAATACTCCATGCCCCTTTTCATCTCAATGCTCCATGAACCCTGTCATCACAATGCATCATGCACCTCATCATAATGCTTCCGGCTATTGTCAGCGCAATGAAATCAAAATTCTCCATGACCTCTTTCATCACAATGCTCCATGAACCCTCTCATCAAATACTCCATGAACATTTTCAGCCCAATGCTCCATGACACTTGTCATCACAATGATTCTTGCCCTTGTCATCCCAATGCTCCATGACCCATATATTCACAATGATCCGTGACGCTTGTCATCACAGTGCCCCATGACACCTGTCATCACAACGCTCCATGCCTTTGTCAGCAAATTGCTACCTGACCTTGTCATTACAATGCTCTATGCGCTTGTCTTCACAATACTCCATTACCATTCTCATCAGAATCCTCCATGAACCTTGGGATCACATTGCTTCATGCCCTTGTCATCACAATGCTCCATGCTCCTTGAAATCAAAATGATCCATGACCTCTGTCATCACAATGCTCCAAAGCCTTGTGATCACCAAGTTCCATAACACTTGTCATCACAACGCTCCATGATGCCTGTCATCACAATACTCCATGCCCTTTTCATCACAATGTTCCATGACCTTTGTCATCACAATTCTCAATACACTTGTCATCACAATGCTCCCTGACACTTGTCGTCAGAATGTTCCTTGAACCCTGTCACGAAAAGGCTCCATGCCTTTTTCTCACAATGTCCCATGCCGTTTTCATGACAATGCTCCATGCTTTTGTCATCAAAATACTCCACAAGCTTGTCATCAGAGTGCTCCATGACCCTTGTCATCACAATTCTCCATGCACTTGTCAGCACAATGCTCCCTGACCCTTGTCATCACAGTGTCCAAAGCCATTGTCATCACTATGCTCCATTACCTTTGTCATCAGAATCCTCCATGACACTTGGCATCACAATGCTCCATGCCATTGTCATCACAGTGGACCATTACATATGTCATCACAATGCTCCCTGACACCTGTCTTCACAATACTGCATGACCTGGTTATCACAATGCTCCATGTCCTTGTCATCACAATGCGCCATTCCAACTGTCATCGCAATAATCCATGAAACTTATTAGACCAATGCTCCATGCCCTTTTCATCACAATGTGCCATTCCAACTGTCATCGCAATAATCCATGAAACTAATTAAACCAATGCTCCATGCCCTTGTCAACACAATGCTCCATGACCTTGTTATCACAATGCTCCATGACCCCTGTCATCACAATGCTCCGTGACTCCAGTCATCACAATGCTTCATGAACTTTGTCATCACAATGGTCCATGTCCTCGTCATCAACAGTCTCTGTGACCATTTTGACATCAATGCTCCATGAACTTTTCATCACAATGCTCTTGACCCTTGTCATCACAATGCTCTATGCCTTTCTCAGCAAAATGCTCCATTACCCTTGTCATCACAATGCTCCATGCGCTTGTCAACACAGTGCTCCATGACACATGTCATCAGAATGCACCATGCGCTTGTCATCACAGTGCTCCACAATCTTGTCTTCACAATGCTCCATAAATCTTGTTATCACAACGCTCCATGCACTTCTCATCAAAATGCTCTCTCACTACTGATATCAGAATGTTACATCACTATTCGCCACAATACTCCCTCACCACTGTCATCAAAATGTTCCATGACTCCTGTCATCACAATGGTACATGCACTTATCATCACAATGTTCGATGACCCCTGACATCAAAATGTTCCATAATCCCGTCATCAAAATGCTCCATGACCCTTTTCATCAAAATGCTCCATGACCCCTGACATCACAATGTTCCATAACCACTGTCATCGAAATATTCCATGACACTTTTCTTCAAATTGCTCCATGACTCTGTCATCACAATGCTCCCTGCCCTTCTCATCACAATGCACAACGCCGTTGTCTTCAAAATGCTCCATGACCTTTTTCATCACAAAAATCCATGACACTTGTCATCACAATGCTCCGTGTCCTTGTCATCACAGTGCTCAATGAACGCTCTCATCACATTGCTCCATGCCCTTGTCATCACAAAGCTCCATAACACATGTCATCAGAATGCTCCATTGGTTTCTCATCAAAATGATCCATGCCCTTGCCATCACAATGCTCCATTACACCTGTCATAACAATGCTCCATGACCCCTGCCATCAAGATGTTCCTTGGCCTTGTCATCACAAGGATCCATGACCCTTCTCATCACAATGCTCCAAGACCCCTGTAATCACAATGCTCCATGCCCATTTTCATCTCAATGATCCATGAACCCTGTCATCACAATGCACCATGCCCATCATCATAAAGCTTCATGCTATTGTCATCACAATGATATCAAAATGCTCCATGAACTCTGCCATAAAAATGCTGCATACCCTTGTGATCACAATATTCCATAAAACTTGTCATCACAATGCCCCTTGAAACTCGTCATCACAATTATCCATGGTCTTCTCATCACAATGCCCCATGACCTTTGTCATCACAATGCTCAATACCCTTGTCATCAAAATGCTCCCTCACACATGTTGTCTGTATGCTCCTTGAACCCTATCATGAGAAGGCTCCATGCCTTTCTCATCACAGTGATCCATGCCCTTTTCATCACAATGCTCCAAGACCACTGTAATCACAATGCTCCATGCACTTGTTATCACAAAGCTCAATGACGCATGTCATTAGAATGTTCCTTGGACTTCTCCTCACATTGCTCCATGCCCTAGTCATCACAATGTTCCAAGACCCCGGTAATCACAGTGGTCCATGCCCCTTTTCATCAGTATGCTCCATGAGATGTGTCATCACAAGGCTCCATGGTTTTCTTATCACAATGATCCAGGAACTTGTCATCACAATGCTTCACGACATTGTCATGAAAATTCTCAGTGGCCCTTGTCATCATAATGCCCCAAACCCTAGTCATCACAATGCTCCATTATAATTGTCATCACACTCCTCCTTTACATTTGGCATCACAACACTCCCTGCCATTGTCATCGCAATGGAACATGACATATGTCATCACAATGCTCCCTGGCATCTTTCTTCAAAATACTCCCTGAACTTCTCATCACAATGTTCCATGCCCTTGTCATCCCAATGCTCCATGCCCTTGTCATCACAATGCTCCATGACCCAAGTCATCACAATGCTCCGTGACTCCAGTCATCACAATGCTTCATAACATTTGTCACCACAATGGTCCATGCCCGCGTCATCACAAGGCTCTGTGACCATTGTAACCACAATAATCCATGAACTTTTCATCACAATGCTCCGTGACTCTTGTCATCACAATGCTCCATGCATTTGTCAGAAAAATGCTCCATGACCCTTGTCATCACAATGTGCCACGCGCTTTTCATCAAAACATTCCACAAATTTGTCATGGCAATACTCCATAAACTTGGTAATCACAATGATCCATGCCCTTCTAATCACAATGCTCCATTAACCCTGTCATAACAATGATCCATGACCCTTGCCATCACAATGTTCCACGGCCTTGTCATCACAAGGCTCCATGACACTTGTCATCACAATGCTCCAAGACCCCTGTAATCACACTGCTCCGTGCCCTTGCCATCACAAAGCTCCATGACACATGTCATCATAATGTTCCATGGCCTTCTCCTCAAAATGCTCCATGCCCTTGTCATCACAATGCTCCAAGACCCCTGTTATCACAATACTCCATGCCCCTTTTCATCTCAATGCTCCATGAACCCTGTCATCACAATGCTTCATGCACATCATCATAATGCTTCTGGCTATTGTCAGCGCAATGAAATCAAAATTCTCCATGACCTCTCTCATCACAATGCTCCATGACCCCTGTCATCAAAATACTCCATGAACATTTTCAGCCCAATGCTCCATGACACTTGTCATCACAATGATTCTTGCCCTTGTCATACCAATGCTCCATGACCCATGTATTCACAATGATCCGTGACGCTTGTCATCACAGTGCCCCATGACACCTGTCATCACAACGCTCCATGCCTTTGTCAGCAAATTGCTACATGACCTTGTCATTACAATGCTCTATGCGCTTGTCTTCACAATACTCCATTACCATTGTCATCACAATCCTCCATGAACCTTGGGATCACATTGCTTCATGCCCTTGTCATCACAATGCTCCATGCTCCTTGAAATCAAAATGATCCATGACCTCTGTCATCACAATGCTCCAAAGCCTTGTGATCACAAAGTTCCATAACACTTGTCATCACAACGCTCCATGATGCCTGTCATCACAATACTCCATGCCCTTTTCATCACCATGATCCATGACCATTGTCATCACAATTCTCAATACACTTGTCATCACAATGCTCCCTGACACTTGTCGTCAGAATGTTCCTTGAACCCTGTCACGAAAAGGCTCCATGCCTTTTTCTTCACAATGTCCCATGCCGTTTTCATCACAATGCTCCATGCTATTGTCATCAAAATACTCCACAAGCTTGTCATCAGAGTGCTCCATGACCCTTGTCATCACAATTCTCATTGCACTTGTCAGCACAATGCTCCCTGACCCTTGTCATCACAGTGTCCAAAGCCATTGTCATCACTATGCTCCATTACCTTTGTCATCAGAATCCTCCATGACACTTGGCATCACAATGCTCCATGCCATTGGCATCACAGTGGGCCATTACATATGTCATCACAATGCTCCCTGACACCTGTCTACACAATACTGCATGACCTGGTTATCACAATGCTCCATGACCTTGTCATCACAATGCGCCATTCCAACTGTCATCGCAATAATCCATGAAACTTATTAGACCAATGCTCCATGCCCTTTTCATCACAATGAGCCATTCCAACTGCCATCGCAATAATCCATGAAACTAATTAAACCAATGCCCCATGCCCTTGTCAACACAATGCTACATGACCTTGTTATCACAATGCTCCATGACCCCTGTCATCACAATGCTCCGTGACTCCAGTCATCACAATGCTTCATGAACTTTGTCATCACAATGGTCCATGCCCTCGTCATCAACAGTCTCTGTGACCATTTTGACAACAATGCTCCATGAACTTTTCATCACAATGCTCTTGACCCTTGTCATCACAATGCTCTATGCCTTTCTCAGCAAAATGCTCCATTACCCTTGTCATCACAATGCTCCATGCGCTTGTCAACACAGTGCTCCATGACACATGTCATCACAATGCACCATGCGCTTGTCATCACAGTGCTCCACAATCTTGTCTTCACAATGCTCCATAAATCTTGTTATCACAACGCTCCATGCACTTCTCATCAAAATGCTCTCTCACTACTGATAACAGAATGTTACATCACTATTCGTCACAATACTCCCTCACCCCTGTCATCAAAATGTTCCATGACTCCTGTCATCAAAATGGTACATGCACTTATCATCACAATGTTCGATGACCCCTGACATCAAAATGTTCCATAAGCCCGTCATCAAAATGCTCCATGACCCTTTTCATCAAAATGCTCCATGACCCCTGACATCACAATGTTCCATAACCACTGTCATCAAAATATTCCATGACCCTTTTCTTCAAATTGCTCCATGACCCTGTCATCACAATGCTCCCTGCCCTTCTCATCACAATGCACAACGCCCTTGTCTTCAAAATGCTCCATGACCTTTTTCATCACAAAGATCCATGACACTTGTCATCACAATGCTCTGTGTCCTTGTCATCACAGTGCTCAATGAACGCTCTCATCACATTCCTCCATGCCCTTGTCATCACAAAGCTCCATAACACATGTCATCAGAATGCTCCATGGGTTTCTCATCAAAATGATCCATGCCCTTGCCATCACAATGCTCCATTACACCTGTCATAACAATGCTCCATGACCCCTGCCATCAAGATGTTCCTTGGCCTTGTCATCACAAGGATCCATGACCCATCTCATCACAATGCTCCAAGACCCCTGTAATCACAATGCTCCATGCCCATTTTCATCTCAATGATCCATGAACCCTGTCATCACAATGCACCATGCCCATCATCATAAAGCTTCATGCTATTGTCATCACAATGATATCAAAATGCTCCATGAACTCTGCCATAAAAATGCTGCATACCCTTGTGATCACAATATTCCATAACACTTGTCATCACAGTGCCCCTTGAAACTCGTCAACACAGTTATCCATGGTCTTCTCATCACAATGCTCCATGACCTTTGTCATCACAATGCTCAATACCCTTGTCCTCAAAATGCTCCCTCACACTTGTTGTCTGTATGCTCCTTGAACCCTGTCATGAGAAGGCTCCATGCCTTTCTCATCACAATGATCCATTCCCTTTTCATCACAATGCTCCAAGACCACTGTAATCACAATGCTCCATGCCCTTGTTATCACAAAGCTCAATGACGCATGTCATTAGAATGTTCCTTGGCCTTCTCCTCACATTGCTCCATGCCCTAGTCATCACAATGTTCCAAGACCCCGGTAATCAGAGTGGTCCATGCACCTTTTCATCAGTATGCTCCATGAGATGTGTCATCACAAGGCTCCATGGTTTTCTTATCACAATGATCCAGGAACTTGTCATCACAATGCTTCACGACATTGTCATGAAAATTCTCAATGGCCCTTGTCATCATAATGCCCCAAACCCTAGTCATCACAATGCTCCATTATAATTGTCATCACAATCCTCCATTACATTTGGCATCACAACACTCCCTGCCATTGTCATCGCAATGGAACATGACATATGTCATCACAATGCTCCCTGACAACTTTCTTCAAAATACTCCCTGAACTTCTCATCACAATGTTCCATGCCCTTGTCATCCCAATGCTCCATGCCCTTGTCATCACAATGCTCCATTACCCAAGTCATCACAATGTTCCATTACACCTGTCATAACAATGCTCCATGACCCCTGCCATCAAGATGTTCCTTGGACTTGTCATCACAAGGATCCATGACCCATCTCATCACAATGCTCCAAGACCCCTGTAATCACAATGCTCCATGCCCATTTTCATCTCAATGATCCATGAACCCTGTCATCACAATGCACCATGCCCATCATCATAAAGCTTCATGCTATTGTCATCACAATGATATCAAAATGCTCCATGAACTCTGCCATAAAAATGCTGCATACCCTTGTGATCACAATATTCCATAACACTTGTCATCACAATGCCCCTTGAAACTCGTCAACACAGTTATCCATGGTCTTCTCATCACAATGCTCCATGACCTTTGTCATCACAATGCTCAATACCCTTGTCATCAAAATGCTCCCTCACACTTGTTGTCTGTATGCTCCTTGAACCCTGTCATGAGAAGGCTCCATGCCTTTCTCATCACAATGATCCATGCCCTTTTCATCACAATGCTCCAAGACCACTGTAATCACAATGCTCCATGCCCTTGTTATCACAAAGATCAATGACGCATGTCATTAGAATGTTCCTTGGCCTTCTCCTCACATTGCTCCATGCCCTAGTCATCACAATGTTCCAAGACCCCGGTAATCAGAGTGGTCCATGCACCTTTTCATCAGTATGCTCCATGAGATGTGTCATCACAAGGCTCCATGGTTTTCTTATCACAATGATCCAGGAACTTGTCATCACAATGCTTCACGACATTGTCATGAAAATTCTCAATGGCCCTTGTCATCATAATGCCCCAAACCCTAGTCATCACAATGCTCCATTATAATTGTCATCACAATCCTCCATTACATTTGGCATCACAACACTCCCTGCCATTGTCATCGCAATGGAACATGACATATGTCATCACAATGCTCCCTGACAACTTTCTTCAAAATACTCCCTGAACTTCTCATCACAATGTTCCATGCCCTTGTCATCCCATTGCTCCATGCCCTTGTCATCACAATGCTCCATTACCCAAGTCATCACAATGCTCCGTGACTCCAGTCATCACAATGCTTCATAACATTTGTCATCACAATGGTCCATGCCCGCGTCATCACAAGGCTCTCTGACCATTGTAACCACAATAATACATGAACTTTTCATCACAATTCTCCGTGACACTTGTCATCACAATGCTCCATGCCTTTGTCAGAAAAATGCTCCATGACCCTTGTCATCACAATGTGCCACGCGCTTTTCATCAAAACAGTCCACAAATTTGTCATTGCAATACTCCATAAACCTGGTAATCACAATGCTCCATGCCCTTCTCATCACAATGCTCCATTAAACCTGTCATATCAATGCTCCATGACCCTTGCCATCACAATGTTCCACGGCCTTGTCATCACAAGGCTCCATGACACTTGTCATCACAATGCTCCAAGACCCCTGTAATCACACTGCTCCGTGCCCTTGCCATCACAAAGCTCCATGACACATGTCATCATAATATCCCATGGCCTTCTCCTCAAAATGCTCCATGCCCTTGTCATCACAACGCTCCAAAACCCCTGTTATCACAATACTCCATGCCCCTTGTCATCTCAATGCTCCATGAACCCTGTCATCACAATGCATCATGCACATCATCATAATGCTTCCGGCTATTGTCAGCGCAATGAAATCAAAATTCTCCATGACCTCTCTCATCACAATGCTCCATGACCCCTGTCATCAAAATACTCCATGAACATTTTCAGCCCAATGCTCCATGACACTTGTCATCACAATGATTCTTGCCCTTGTCATCCCAATGCTCCATGACCCATGTATTCACAATGATCCGTGACGCTTGTCATCACAGTGCCCCATGACACCTGTCATCACAACGCTCCATGCCTTTGTCAGCAAATTGCTACATGACCTTGTCATTACAATGCTCTATGTGCTTGTCTTCACAATACTCCATTACCATTGTCATCTCAATCCTCCATGAACCTTGGGATCACATTGCTTCATGCCCTTGTCATCACAATGCTCCATGCTCCTGAAATCAAAATGATCCATGACTTCTGTCATCACAATGCTCCAAAGCCTTGTGATCACAAAGTTCCATAACACTTGTCATCACAACGCTCCATGATGCCTGTCATCACAATACTCCATGCCCTTTTCATCACAATGCTCCATGACCTTTGTCATCACAATTCTCAATACACTTGTCATCACAATGCTCCCTGACACTTGTCGTCAGAATGTTCCTTGAACACTGTCACGAAAAGGCTCCATGCCTTTTTCTTCACAATGTCCCATGCCGTTTTCATCACAATGCTCCATGCTTTTGTCATCAAAATACTCCACAATCTTGTCATCAGAGTGCTCCATGACCCTTGTCATCACAATTCTCCATGCACTTGTCAGCACAATGCTCCCTGACCCTTGTCATCACAGTGTCCAAAGCCATTGTCATCACTAAGCTCCATTACCTTTGTCATCAGAATCCTCCATTACACTTGGCATCTCAATGCTCCATGCCATTGTCATCACAGTGGGCCATTACATATGTCATCACAATGCTCCCTGACACCTGTCTTCACAATACTGCATGACCTGGTTATCACAATGCTCCATGACCTAGTCATCACAATGCGCCATTCCAACTGTCATCGCAATAATCCATGAAACTTATTAGACCAATTATCCATGCCCTTTTCATCACAATGTGCCATTCCAACTGTCATTGCAATAATCCATGAAACTAATTAAACCAATGCTCCATGACCTTGTTATCACAATGCTCCATGACCCCTGTCATCACAATGCTCCGTGACTCCAGTCATCACAATACTTCATGAACTTTGTCATCACAATGGTCCATGCCCTCGTCATCAACAGTCTCTGTGACCATTTTGACAACAATGCTCCATGAACTTTTCATCACAATGCTCTTGACCCTTGTCATCACAAGGCTCTATGCCTTTCTCAGCAAAATGCTCCATTACCCTTGTCATCCCAATGCTCCATGCGCTTGTCAACACAGTTCTCCATGACACATGTCATCACAATGCACCATGCGCTTGTCATCACAGTGCTCCACAATCTTGTCTTCACAATGCTCCATAAATCTTGTTATCACAACGCTCCATGCACTTCTCATCAAAATGCTCTCTCACTACTGATATCAGAATGTTACATCACTATTCATCACAATACTCCCTCACCCCTGTCATCAAAATGTTCCATGACTCCTGTCATCACAATGGTACATGCACTTATCATCACAATGTTCGATGACGCCTGCCATAAAAATGTTCCATAATCCCGTCATCAAAATGCTCCATGACCCTTTTTATCAAAATGCTCCTTGACACCTGACATCACAATGTTCCATAACCACTGTCATCAAAATATTCCATGACCCTTTTCTTCAAATTGCTCCATGACCCTGTCATCACAATGCTCCCTGCCCTTCTCATCACAATGCACAACGCCCTTGTCTTCAAAATGCTCCATGACCTTTTTCATCACAAAGATCCATGCACTTGTCATCACAATGCTCAGTGTCCTTGTCATCACAGTGCTCAATGAACGCTCTCATCACATTGCTCCATGCCCTTGTCATCACAAAGCTCCATAACTCATGTCATCAGAATGCTCCATGGTTTTCTCATCAAAATGATCCATGCCCTTGCCATCACAATGCTCCATTACACCTGTCATAACAATGCTCCATGAGCCCTGCCATCAAGATGTTCCTTGGACTTGTCATCACAAGGATCCATGACCCTTCTCATCACAATGCTCCAAGACCCCTGTAATCACAATGCTCCATGCCCATTTTCATGTCAATGATCCATGAACCCTGTCATCACAATGCACCATGCCCATCATCATAAAGCTTCATGCTATTGTCATCATAATGATATCAAAATGCTCCATGAACTCTGCAATAAAAATGCTGCATACCCTTGTGATCACAATATTCCATAACACGTGTCATCACAATGCCCCTTGAAACTCGTCATCACAATTATCCATGGTCTTCTCATCACAATGCTCCATGACCTTTGTCATCACAATGCTCAATACCCTTGTCCTCAAAATGCTCCCTCACACTTGTTGTCTGTATGCTCCTTGAACCCTGTCATGAGAAGGCTCCATGCCTTTCTCATCACAATGATCCATGCACTTTTCATCACAATGCTCCAAAATCACTGTAATCACAATGCTCCATGCCCTTGTTATCACAAAGCTCAATGACGCATGTCATTAGAATGTTCCTTGGCTTTCTCCTCACATTGCTTCATGCCCTAGTCATCAAAAAGTTCCAAGACCTCGGTAATCACAGTGGTCCATGCACCTTTTCATCAGTATGCTCCATGAGAAGTGTCATCACAAGGCTCCATGGTTTTCTTATCACAATGATCCAGGAACTTGTCATCACAATGCTTCACGACATTGTCATGAAAATTCTCAATGGCCCTTGTCATCATAATGCCCCAAACCCTAGTCATCACAATGCTCCATTATAATTGTCATCACAATCCTCCATTACATTTGGCATCACAACACTCCCTGCCATTGTCATCGCAATGGAACATGACATATGTCATCACAATGCTCCCTGACAACTTTCTTCAAAATACTCCCTGAACTTCTCATCACAATGTTCCATGCCCTTGTCATCCCAATGCTCCATGCCCTTGTCATCACAATGCTCCATGACCCAACTCATCACAGTGCTCCGTGACTCCAGTCATCACAATGCTTCATAACATTTGTCATCACAATGGTCCATGCCCGCATCATCACAAGGCTCTGTGACCATTGTAACCACAATAATCCATGAACTTTTCATCACAATGCTCCGTGACACTTGTCATCACAATGCTCCATGCCTTTGTCAGAAAAATGCTCCATGACCCTTGTCATCACAATGTGCCACGCGCTTTTCATCAAAACAGTCCACAAATTTGTCATGGCAATACTCCATAAACCTGGTAATCACAATGCTCCATGCCCTTCTCATCACAATGCTCCATTAACCCTGTCATAACAATGCTCCATGACCCTTGCCATCACAATGTTCCACGGCTTTGTCATCACAAGGCTCCATGACACTTGTCATCACAAGGCTCCAAGACCGCTGTAATCACACTGCTCCGGGCCCTTGCCATCACAAAGCTCCATGACACATGTCATCATAATGTTCCATGGCCTTCTCCTCAAAATGCCCCATGCCCTTGTCATCACAATGCTCCAAGACCCCTGTTATCACAATACTCCATGCCCCTTGTCATCTCAATGCTCCATGAACCCTGTCATCACAAGGCATCATGCACATCATCATAATGCTTCCGGCTATTGTCAGCGCAATGAAATCAAAATTCTCCATGACCTCTCTCATCACAATGCTCCATGATCCCTGCCATCAAAATATTCCATGAACATTTTCAGCCCAATGCTCCATGACACTTCTCATCACAATGATTCTTGCCCTTGTCATCCCAATGCTCCATGACCCATGTATTCACAATGATCCGTGACGCTTGTCATCAAAGTGCCCCATGACACCTGTCATCACAACGCTCCATGCCTTTGTCAGCAAATTGCTACATGACCTTGTCATTACAATGCTCTATGCGCTTGTCTTCACAATACTCCATTACCATTTTCATCACAATCCTCCATGAACCTTGGGATCACATTGCTTCATGCCCTTGTCATCACAATGCTCCATGCTCCTTGAAATCAAAATGATCCATGACTTCTGTCATCACAATGCTCCAAAGCCTTGTGATCACAAAGTTCCATAACACTTGTCATCACAACGATCCATGATGCCTGTCATCACAATACTCCATGCCCTTTTCATCACAATGCTCCATGACCTTTGTCATCACAATTCTCAATACATTTGTCATCACAATGCTCCCTGACACTTGTCGTCAGAATGTTCCTTGAACCCTGTCACGAAAAGGCTCCATGCCTTTTTCTTCACAATGTCCCATGCCGTTTTCATCACAGTGCTCCATGCTTTTGTCATCAAAATACTCCACAAGCTTGTCATCAGAGTGCTCCATGACCCTTGTCATCACAATTCTCCATGCACTTGTCAGCACAATGCTCCCTGACCCTTGTCATCACAGTGTCCAAAGCCATTGTCATCACTATGCTCCATTACCTTTGTCATCAGAATCCTCCATGACACTTGGCATCTCAATGCTCCATGCCATTGTCATCACAGTGGGCCATTACATATGTCATCACAATGTTCCCTGACACCTGTCTTCACAATACTGCATGACCTGGTTATCACAATGCTCCATGACCTTGTCATCACAATGCGCCATTCCAACTGTCATCGCAATAATCCATGAAACTTATTAGACCAATGCTCCATGCCCTTTTCATCACAATGTGCCATTCCAACTGTCATTGCAATAATCCATGAAACTAATTAAACCAATGCTCCATGCCCTTGTGAACACAATGCTCCATGACCTTGTTATCACAATGCTCCATGACCCCTGTCATCACAATGCTCCATGACTCCAGTCATCACAATGCTTCATGAACTTTGTCATCACAATGGTCCATGCCCTCGTCATCAACAGTCTCTGTGACCATTTTGACAACAATGCTCCATGAACTTTTCATCACAATGCTCTTGAGCCTTGTCATCACAATGCTCTATGCCTTTCTCAGCAAAATGCTCCATTACCCTTTTTATCACAATTTTCCATGCGCTTGTCAACACAGTGCTCCATGACACATGTCATCACAATGCACCATGCGCTTGTCATCACAGTGCTCCACAATCTTGTCTTCACAATGCTCCATAAATCTTGTTATCAGAACGCTCCATGCACTTCTCATCAAAATGCTCTCTCACTAATGATATCAGAATGTTACATCACTATTCGTCACAATACTCCCTCACCCCTGTCATCAAAATGTTCCATGACTCCTGTCATCACAGTGGTACATGCACTTATCATCACAATGTTCGATGACCCCTGACATCAAAATGTTCCATAATCCCGTCATCAAAATGCTCCATGACCCTTTTCATCAAAATGCTCCATGACCCCTGACATCACAATGTTCCATAACCACTGTCATCAAAATATTCCATGACCCTTTTCTCAAATTGCTCCATGACCCTGTCATCACAATGCTCCCTGCCCTTCTCATCACAATGCACAACACCCTTGTCTTCAAAATGCTCCATGACCTTTTTCATCACAAAGATCCATGACACTTGTCATCACAATGCTCCGTGTCCTTGTCATCACAGTGCTCAATGAACGCTCTCATCACATTGCTCCATGCCCTTGTCATCACAAAGCTCCATAACACATGTCATCAGAATGCTCCATGGGTTTCTCATCAAAATGATCCATGCCCTTGCCATCACAATGCTCCATTACACCTGTCATAACAATGCTCCATGACCCCTGCCATCAAGATGTTCCTTGGTCTTGTCATCACAAGGATCCATGACCCTTCTCATCACAATGCTCCAAGACCCCTGTAATCACAATGCTCCATGCCCATTTTCATCTCAATGATCCATGAACCCTGTCATCACAATGCACCATGGCCATCATCATAAAGCTTCATGCTATTGTCATCACAATGATATCAAAATGCTCCATGAACTCTGCCATAAAAATGCTGCATACCCTTGTGATCACAATATTCCATAACACTTGTCATCACAATGCCCCTTGAAACTCGTCATCACAATTATCCATGGTCTTCTCATCACAATGCTCCATGACCTTTGTCATCAAAATGCTCAATACCCTTGTCCTCAAAATGCTCCCTCACACTTGTTGTCTGTATGATCCTTGAACCCTGTCATGAGAAGGCTCCATGCCTTTCTCATCACAATGATCCATGCCCTTTTCATCACAATGCTCCAAGACCACTGTAATCACAATGCTCCATGCCCTTGTTATCACAAAGCTCAATGACGCATGTCATTAGAATGTTCCTTGGCCTTCTCCTCACATTGCTCCATGCCCTAGTCATCACAATGTTCCAAGACCCCGGTAATCACAGTGGTCCATGCACCTTTTCATCAGTATGCTCCATGAGATGTGTCATCACAAGGCTCTATGGTTTTCTTATCACAATGATCCAGGAACTGGTCATCACAATGCTTCACGACATTGTCATGAAAATTCTCAATGGCCCTTGTCATCATAATGCCCCAAACCCTAGTCATCACAATGCTCCATTATAATTGTCATCACAATCCTCCATTACATTTGGCATCACAACACTCCCTGCCATTGTCATCGCAATAGAACATGACATATGTCATCACAATGCTCCCTGGCAACGTTCTTCAAAATACTCCCTGAACTTCTCATCACAATGATCCATGCCCTTGTCATCCCAATGCTCCATGCCCTTTTCATCACAATGCTCCATGACCCAAATCATCACAATGCTCCGTGACTCCAGTCATCACAATGCTTCATAACATTTGTCATCAAAATGGTCCATGCCCGCGTCATCACAAGGCTCTGTGACCATTGTAACCACAATAATCCATGAACTTTTCATCACAATGCTCCGTGACACTTGTCATCACAATGCTCCATGACTTTGTCAGAAAAATGCTCCATGACCCTTGTCATCACAATGTGCCACGCGCTTTTCATCAAAACAGTCCACAAATTTGTCATGGCAATACTCCATAAACCTGGTAATCACAATGTTCCACGCCCTTCTCATCACAATGCTCCATTAACCCTGTCATAACAATGCTCCATGACCCATGCCATCACAATGTTCCACGGCCTTGTCATCACAAGGCTCCATGACACTTGTCATCACAATGCTCCAAAACCACTGTAATCACACTGCTCCGTGCCCTTGCCATCACAAAGCTCCATGACACATGTCATCATAATGTTCCATGGCCTTCTCCTCAAAATGCTCCATGCCCTTGTCATCACAATGCTCCAAGACCCCTGTTATCACAATACTCCATGCCCCTTTTCATCTCAATGCTCCATGAACCCTGTCATCACAATGCATCATGCACATCATCATAATGCTTCCGGCTATTGTCAGCGCAATGAAATCAAAATTCTCCATGACCTCTCTCATCACAATGCTCCATGACCCCTGTCATCAAAATACTCCATGAACATTTTCAGTCCAATGCTCCATGACACTTGTCATCACAATGATTCTTGCCCTTGTCATACCAATGCTCCATGACCCATGTATTCACAATGATCCGTGACGCTTGTCATCACAGTGCCCCATGACACCTGTCATCACAACGCTCCATGCCTTTGTCAGCAAATTGCTACATGACCTTGTCATTACAATGCTCTATGTGCTTGTCTTCACAATACTCCATTACCATTGGCATCACAATCCTCCATGAACCTTGGGATTACATTGCTTCATGCCCTTGTCATCACAATGCTCCATGCTCCTTGAAATCAAAATGATCCATGACCTCTGTCATCACAATGCTCCAAAGCCTTGTGATCACAAAGTTCCATAACACTTGTCATCACAACGCTCCATGATGCCTGTCATCACAATACTCCATGCCCTTTTCATCACCGTGCTCCATGATCTTTGTCATCACAATTCTCAATACACTTGTCATCACAATGCTCCCTGACACTTGTCGTCAGAATGTTCCTTGAACCCTGTCACGAAAAGGCTCCATGCCTTTTTCTTCACAATGTCCCATGCCGTTTTCATCACAATGCTCCATGCTATGGTCATCAAAATACTCCACAAGCTTGTCATCAGAGTGCTCCATGACCCTTGTCATCACAATTCTCCATGCACTTGTCAGCACAATGCTCCCTGACCCTTGTCATCACAGTGTCCAAAGCCATTGTCATCACTATGCTCCATTACCTTTGTCATCAGAATCCTCCATGACACTTGGCATCACAATGCTCCATGCCATTGTCATCACAGTGGGCCATTACATATGTCATCACAATGCTCCCTGACACCTGTCTACACAATACTGCATGACCTGGTTATCACAATGCTCCATGACCTTGTCATCACAATGCGCCATTCCAACTGTCATCGCAATAATCCATGAAACTTATTAGACCAATGCTCCATGCCCTTTTCATCACAATGAGCCATTCCAACTGCCATCGCAATAATCCATGAAACTAATTAAACCAATGCCCCATGCCCTTGTCAACACAATGCTCCATGACCTTGTTATCACAATGCTCCATGACCCCTATCATCACAATGCTCCGTGACTCCAGTCATCACAATGCTTCATGAAATTTGTCATCACAATGGTCCATGCCCTCGTCATCAACAGTCTCTGTGACCATTTTGACAACAATGCTCCATGAACTTTTCATCACAATGCTCTTGACCCTTGTCATCACAATGCTCTATGCCTTTCTCAGCAAAATGCTCCATTACCCTTGTCATCACAATGCTCCATGCGCTTGTCAACACAGTGCTCCATGACACATGTCATCACAATGCACCATGCGCTTGTCATCACAGTGCTCCACAATCTTGTCTTCACAATGCTCCATAAATCTTGTTATCACAACGCTCCATGCACTTCTCATCAAAATGCTCTCTCACTACTGATAACAGAATGTTACATCACTATTCGTCACAATACTCCCTCACCCCTGTCATCAAAATGTTCCATGACTCCTGTCATCAAAATGGTACATGCACTTATCATCACAATGTTCGATGACCCCTGACATCAAAATGTTCCATAATCCCGTCATCAAAATGCTCCATGACCCTTTTCATCAAAATGCTCCATGACCCCTGACATCACAATGTTCCATAACCACTGTCATCAAAATATTCCATGACCCTTTTCTTCAAATTGCTCCATGACCCTGTCATCACAATGCTCCCTGCCCTTCTCATCACAATGCACAACGCCCTTGTCTTCAAAATGCTCCATGACCTTTTTCATCACAAAGATCCATGACACTTGTCATCACAAAGCTCTGTGTCCTTGTCATCACAGTGCTCAATGAACGCTCTCATCACATTGCTTCATGCCCTTGTCATCACAAAGCTCCATTACACATGTCATCAGAATGCTCCATGGGTTTCTCATCAAAATGATCCATGCCCTTGCCATCACAATGCTCCATTACACCTGTCATAACAATGCTCCATGACCCCTGCCATCAAGATGTTCCTTGGCCTTGTCATCACAAGGATCCATGACCCTTCTCATCACAATGCTCCAAGACCCCTGTAATCACAATGCTCCATGCCCATTTTCATCTCAATGATCCATGAACCCTGTCATCACAATGCACCATGCCCTTCATCATAAAGCTTCATGCTATTGTCATCACAATGATATCAAAATGCTCCATGAACTCTGCCATAAAAATGCTGCATACCCTTGTGATCACAATATTCCATAACACTTGTCATCACAATGCCCCTTGAAACTCGTCAACACAGTTATACATGGTCTTCTCATCACAAGGCTCCATGACCTTTGTCATCACAATGCTCAATACCCTTGTCCTCAAAATGCTCCCTCACACTTGTTGTCTGTATGCTCCTTGAACCCTGTCATGAGAAGGCTCCATGCCTTTCTCATCACAATGATCCATGCCCTTTTCATCACAATGCTCCAAGACCACTGTAATCACAATGCTCCATGCCCTTGTTATCACAAAGCTCAATGACGCATGTCATTAGAATGTTCCTTGGCCTTCTCCTCACATTGCTCCATGCCCTAGTCATCACAATGTTCCAAGACCCCGGTAATCACAGTGGTCCATGCACCTTTTCATCAGTATGCTCCATGAGATGTGTCATCACAAGGCTCCATGGTTTTCTTATCACAATGATCCAGGAACTTGTCATCACAATGCTTCACGACATTGTCATGAAAATTCTCAATGGCCCTTGTCATCATAATGCCCCAAACCCTAGTCATCACAATGCTCCATTATAATTGTCATCACAATCCTCCATTACATTTAGCATCACAACACTCCCTGCCATTGTCATCGCAATGGAACATGACATATGTCATCACAATGCTCCTTGGCAACTTCCTTCAAAATACTCCCTGAACTTCTCATCACAATGTTCCATGCCCTTGTCATCCCAATGCTCCATGCCCTTGTCATCACAATGCTCCATGACCCAAATCATCACAATGCTCCGTTTCTCCAGTCATCACAATGCTTCATAACATTTGTCATCACAATCGTCCATGCCCGCGTCATCACAAGGCTCTGTGACCATTGTAACCACAATAATCCATGAACTTTTCATCACAATGCTCCGTGACTCTTGTCATCACAATGCTCCATGCCTTTGTCAGAAAAATGCTCCATGACCCTTGTCATCACAATGTGCCACGCGCTTTTCATCAAAACAGTCCACAAATTTGTCATGGCAGTACTCCATAAACCTGGTAATCACAATGTTCCATGCCCTTCTCATCACAATGCTCCATTAACCCTGTCATAACAATGTTCCATGACCCTTGCCATCACAATGTTCCACGGCCTTGTCATCACAAGGCACCATGACACTTGTCATCACAATGCTCCAAGACCCATGTAATCACACTGCTCCGTGCCCTTGCCATCACAAAGCTCCATGACACTAGTCATCATAATGTTCCATGGCCTTCTCCTCAAAATGCTCCATGCCCTTGTCATCACAATGCTCCAAGACCCCTGTTATCACAATATTCCATGCCCCTTTTCATCTCAATGCTCCATGAACCCTGTCATCACAAGGCATCACGCACATCATCATAATGCTTCCGGCTATTGTCAGCACAATGAAATCAAAATTCTCCATGACCTCTCTCATCACAATGCTCCATGACCCCTTTCATCAAAATACTCCATGAACATTTTCAGCCCAATTCTCCATGACACTTGTCATCACAATGATTCTTGCCCTTGTCATCCCAATGCTCCAGGACCCATGTATTCACAATGATCCGTGACGCTTGCCATCACAGTGCCCCATGACACCTGTCATCACAACGCTCCATGCCTTTGTCAGCAAATTGCTACATGACCTTGTCATTACAATGCTCTATGCGCTTGTCTTCACAATACTCCATTACCATTGTCATCACAATCCTCCATGAACCTTGGGATCACATTGCTTCATGCCCTTGTCATCACAATGCTCCATGCTCCTTGAAATCAAAATGATCCATGACCTCTGTCATCACAATGCTTCAAAGCCTTGTGATCACAAAGTTCCATAACACTTGTCATCACAACGCTCCATGATGCCTGTCATCACAATACTCCATGCCCTTTTCATCACAATGCTCCATGACCTTTGTCATCACAATTCTCAATACACTTGTCATCACAATGCTCCCTGACACTTGTCGTCAGAATGTTCCTTGAACCCTGTCACGAAAAGGCTCCATTCATTTTTCTTCACAATGTCCCATGCCGTTTTCATCACAATGCTCCATGCTTTTGTCATCAAAATACTCCACAAGCTTGTCATCAGAGTGCTCCATGACCCTTGTCATCACAATTCTCCATGCACTTGTCAGCACAATGCTCCCTGACCCTTGTCATCACAGTGTCCAAAGCCATTGTCATCACTATGCTCCATTACCTTTGTCATCAGAATCCTCCATGACACTTGGCATCACAATGCTCCATGCCATTGTCATCACAGTGGGCCATTACATATGTCATCACAATGCCCCCTGACACCTGTCTTCACAATACTGCATGACCTGGTTATCACAATGCTCCATGCCCTTTTCATCACAATGTGCCATTCCAACTGTCATCGCAATAATCCATGAAACTTATTAGACGAATGCTCCATGCCCTTTTCATCACAATGTGCCATTCCAACTGTCATCGCAATAATCCATGAAAATAATTAAACCAATGCTCCATGCCCTTGTCAACACAATGCTCCATGACCTTGTTATCACAATGCTCCATGACCCCTGTCATCACAATGCTCCGTGACTCCAGTCATCACAATGCTTCATGAACTTTGTCATCACAATGGTCCATGCCCTCGTCATCAACAGTCTCTGTGACCATTTTGACAACAATGCTCCATGAACTTTTCATCACAATGCTCTTGACCCTTGTCATCACAATGCTCTATGCCTTTCTCAGCAAAATGCTCCATTACCCTTGTCATCACAATGCTCCATGCGCCTGTCAACACAGTGCTCCATAACACATGTCATCACAATGCACCATGCTCCTTGAAATCAAAATGATCCATTACCTCTGTCATCGCAATGCTCCAAAGCCTTGTGATCACAAAGTTCCATAACACTTGTCATCACAACGCTCCATGATGCCTGTCATCACAATACTCCATGCCCTTTTCATCACAATGCTCCATGACCTTTGTCATCACAATTCTCAATACACTTGTCATCACAATGCTCCCTGACACTTGTCGTCAGAATGTTCCTTGAACCCTGTCCTGAAAAGGCTCCATGCCTTTATCTTCACAATGTCCCATGCCGTTTTCATCACAATGCTCCATGCTTTTGTCATCAAAATACTCCACAAGCTTGTCATCAGGGTGCTCCATGACCCTTGTCATCACAATTCTCCATGCACTTGTCAGCACAATGCTCCCTGACCCTTGTCATCACAGTGTCCAAAGCCATTGTCATCACTATGCTCCATTACCTTTGTCATCAGAATCCTCCATGACACTTGGCATCACAATGCTCCATGCCATTGTCATCACAGTGGGCCATTACATATGTCATCACAATGCTCCCTGACACCTGTCTTCACAATACTGCATGACCTGGTTATCACAATGCTCCATGTCCTTGTCATCACAATGCGCCATTCCAACTGTCATCGCAATAATCCATGAAACTTATTAGACCAATGCTCCATGCCCTTTTCATCACAATGTGCCATTCCAACTGTCATCGCAATAATCCATGAAACTAATTAAACCAATGCTCCATGTCTTTGTCAACACAATGCTCCATGACCTTGTTATCACAATGCTCCATGACCCCTGTCATCACAATGCTCCGTGACTCCAGTCATCACAATGCTTCATGAACTTTGTCATCACAGTGGTCCATGCCCTCGTCATCAACAGTCTCTGTGACCATTATGACAACAATGCTCCATGAACTTTTCATCACAATGCTCTTGACCCTTGTTATCACAATGCTCTATGCCTTTCTCAGCAAAATGCTCCATTAACCTTGTCATCACAATGCTCCATGCGCTTGTCAGCACAGTGCTCCATAACACATGTCATCACAATGCATCATGCGCTTGTCATCAGAGTGCTCCACAATCTTGTCTTCACAATGCTCCATAAATCTTGTTATCACAATGCTCCATGCACTTCTCATCAAAATGCTCTCTCACTACTGATATCAGAATGTTACATCACTATTCATCACAATACTCCCTCACCCCTGTCATCAAAATATTCCATGACTCCTGTCATCACAATGGTACATGCACTTATCATCACAATATTCGATGACACCTGACATCAAAATGTTCCATAATCCCGTCATCAAAATGCTCCATGTCCCTTTTCATCAAAATGCTCCATGACCCCTGACATCACAATGTTCCATAACCACTGTCATCAAAATATTCCATGACCCTTTTCTTCAAATTGCTCCATGACCCTGTCATCACTATGCTCCCTGCCCTTCTCATCACAATGCACAACTCCCTTGTCTTCAAAATGCTCCATGACCTTTTTCATCACAAAGATCCATGACACTTGGCATCACAATGCTCAGTGTCCTTGTCATCACAGTGCTCAATGAACGCTCTCATCACATTGATCCATGCCCTTGTCATCACAAAGCTCCATAACACATGTCATCAGAATGCTCCATGGGTTTCTCATCAAAATGATCAATGCCCTTGCCATCACAATGCTCCATTACACCTGTCATAACAATGCTCCATGACCCCTGCCATCAAGATGTTCCTTGGCCTTGTCATCACAAGGCTCCATGACCCTTCTCATCGCAATGCTCCAACACCTCTCTAATCACAATGCTCCATGCCCATTTTCATCTCAATGATCCATGAACCCTGTCATCACAATGCACCATGCCCATCATCATAATGCTTCATGCTATTGTCATCACAATGAAATCAAAATGCTCCATGAAGTCTGTCATAACAATGCTCTTGTGATCACAATATTTCATAACATTTGTCATCACAATGCCCCATGACACTCGTCATCACAATTATCCATGGTCTTCTCATCACAATGCTCCATGATATTTGTCATCACCATGCTCAATCCACTTATCATCAAAATTCTCCCTGACACTGGTTGTCTGTTTGCTCCTTAAAACCTGTCATGACAAGGCTCCATGACTTTTTCATCACAATGATCCATGAACTTTTCATCACAATGCTCCAAGACACTTGTAATCAAAATGCTCCGTGCCTTTGTCATCACAAAGCTCAATGACGCATGTCATTAGAATGCTCCTTGACCTTCTCCCCACAATGCTCCATGCCCTTGTCATCACAATGTTCCAAGACCCCAGTAATCACAATGGTCCATGCCCCTTTTCATTAATATGCTCCATGAGATTTGTCATCACAAGGCTGCATGTTTTTCTCATCACAATGCTCAAGGAACTTGTCATCACAAGGGTCCATGACACTTGTCATCACAATGCTCCAAGACCCCTGTAATCACACTGCTCCATGCCCTTGTCATCACAAAGCTCCATGACACATGTCATCAGAATGTTCCATGTCCTTCTCATCAAAATGCTCCATGCCCTTGTCATCACAATGCTCCAAGACCCCTGTAATCACAATGCTCCATGCCCCTTTTCTTCTCAATGCTCCATGAACCATGTCATCACAATGCATCATGCCCATCATCATAATGCTTCTGGCTATTGTCAGTGCAATGAAATCAAAATTATCCATGACCTCTCTCATCACAATGCCCCATGACCCAGGTCATCACAATACTCTATGAACATTTTCAGCACAATGCTCCATGAAGCTTGTCATCACAATGATCCATGCCCTTGTCATCCCAATGTTCCATGAACCCTGTATTCACAATGCTCCGTGACGCTTGTCATCACAGTGCTCCATGACACCTGTCATCACAATGCTCCATGCCTTTGTCAGCAAACTGCTACGTGACCTTGTACTTACAGTGCTCTATGCGCTTGTCTTCAAAATACTCCATTACCATTGTCATCACAATACTCCATGAATGTTGGGATCACATTGCTTCATGCCCTTGTCATCACAATGCTCCATGCTCCTTGAAATCAAAATGATCCATGACCTCTGTCATCACAATGCTCCAAACCCTTGTGATCACAAAGTTCCATAACACTTGTCATCACAACGCTCCATGATGCCTGTCATCACAATACTCCATGCCCTTTTCATCACAATGCTCCATGACCTTTTTCATCAGAATTCTCTATACACTTGTCATCACAATGCTCCCTGACACTTGTCGTCAGAATGCTCCATGAAACCTGTCACGAAAAGGCTCCATGCCTTTTTCTTCACAATGTCCCATGCCGTTTTCATCACAATGCTCCATGCCATTGTCATCAAAATTCTCCACAAGCTTGTCATCAGAATGCTCCATGACCCTTGTCATCACAATTCTTCATGCACTTGTCAGCACAATGATCCCTGAACCTTGTCCTCACAGTGCCCCAAGCCATTGTCATCACTATGCTCCATTTCCTTTGTCATCAGAATCCTCCATGACACTTGGCATCACAATGTTCCATGCAATTGTCATCACAATGGGCCATTACATATGTCATCACAATGCTCCCTGACACCTGTCTTCACAATACTGCATGACCTGGTTATCACAATGCTCCATGCCCTTGTCATCACAATGCGCCATTCCAACTGTCATCAGAATAATCCATGAAACTACTTAAACCAATGCTCCATGCCCTTGTCAACACAATGCTCCATGCCCTTGTTATCACAATGCTCCATGACCCCTGTCATCACAATGCTCCGTGATCCCAGTCATCACAATGCTTCATGAACTTTGTCATCACAATGGTCCATGCCGTCGTCATCAACAGTCTGTGTGACCATTTTGACAACAAAGCTCCATGAACTTTTCATCACAATGCTCTTTGACCCTTGTCATCACAATGCTCAAGGACATTGTCATCACAAGGCTCCATGACGCTTGTCATCACAATGTTCCAATACCCCTGGAAACAAAGTGATCCATGCCCTTGTCATCACAAAACTCCATGACACATGTCATCAGAATTCTCCATGGCCTTCTCATCAAAATGCTCCATGCCATTGTCATCACAATGCTCCAAGATCCCTGTAATCACAATGCTCCATGCCCCTATTCATCTCAATGCCACATGAACCCTGTCATCACAATGCATCATGCCCACTATCATAATGCTTCAGGCTATTGTCAGCACAATGAAATCAAAATTCTCCAAGACCTCTGTCATCACAATGCTCCATGACCCCTGTTATCACAATACTCCATGAACATTTTCAGCCCAAAGCTCCATGACACTTGTTATCACAATCATCCATGCACTTGTCATCCCAATGCTCCATGACCCCTGTATTCACAATGCTCCGTGACGCTTGTCATCACAGTGCTCCATGACACCTGTCATCACAATGCTCCATGCCTTTGTCAGCAAAATGCTACATGACCATTTCATTAAAATGCTCTATGCGCTTGTCATCACAATACTCCATTACCATTGTCATCACAATCCTCCATGAACGTTGGGATCACATTGCTTCATGTCCTTGTCATCACAATGCTCCATGCTCTTTGAAATCAAAATGATCCATGACTTCTGTCATCACGATGCTCCAAAGCCTTGTGATAACAATGTTCCATAACACTTGTCATCACAATCCTCCGTGATGCCTGTCATCACAATACTCCATGCCCTTTTCATCACAATGCTCCATGACCATTGTCATCTCAATTCTCAATACACATGTCATCACAATGCTCCCTGACACTTGTCGTCATAATGCTCCTTGAACCCTGTCACGAAAAAGCTCCATGCCTTTTTCATCACAATGTCCCATGCCGTTTTCATCACAATGCTCTATGTAATTGTCATCAAAATACTCCACAATCTTCTCATCACAATCCTCCATGACACTTGTTATCACAATTCTCCATGCACTTGTCATCACAATGCTCCCTAACCCTTGTCATCACAATGCTCCAAGCTATTGTCATCACAATGCTCCATTACATTTGTCATCAGAATCCTCCATGACACTTGGCATCACAATGCTCCATGCTATTGTCATCACAATGGGCCATTACATATGTCATTACAATGCTCCCTGACACCTGTCTTCACAATACTGCATGACCTAGTCATCACAATTCTCCATGCCATTGTCATCACAATGGGCCATTACATAAGTCATTTCAATGTTCCCTGACAACTGTCTTCACAGTACTGCATGACCTGGTCATCAAAATGCTCCATGCCCTTGTCATCACAATGCACGATTGCAAATGCATCACAATAATACATGAAACTTATTAGACAAATGCTCCATGCCCTTGTCATCACAATGCTTCATGCCCTTGTTATCACAATGCTCTATGACCCCTGTCATCACAATGCTCCGTGACTCCAATCATCACAATGTTTAATGACCATTGTCATCACAATGGTCCATGCCCTCGTCATCAACAGTCTCTGTGAATATTTAACCACAATGCTCCATGAACATTTCATCACAATTCTCTTTGACCTTTGTCATCACAATGCTCTAGGCCTTTCTCAGAACAATGCTCCATGACCCTTGTCATCACAATGCTCCATGTGCTTGTAAGGACAATGCTCCATGTCAAAAGTCATCACAATGCACCGTGCGCTTGTCATCACAGTACTCCACAATCTTGTCATCACAATGCTCCATAAACATTGTCATCACAATATTCCATGCACTTCTCATCAAAATGCTCTATCACCACTGATATCACAATGTTACATCACTATTCGTCACAATACTCCCTCACCCGTCATCACAATGTTCCATGACTCCTGTCATCACAATGCTACATGCACTTATCATCACAAAGTTTGATGACCCCTGAGATCATAATGTTCCATAAACGCTATCAGCAAGATGTTCCATGACCCTTTTCATCAAATTGCTCCAGGATCCTGTCATCACAATTCTCCCTGTCCTTCTCATCACAATGCACAACGCCCTTTTCATCAAGATGCTCCATGAACCTTGGCATCACAGTGCTCCATGTCATTGTCATCACAATGCTCCATGAACGCTCTCTTCACATTTCTCCATGCCCTTGTCATCACAAAGCTCCATGACACATGTAATCAAAATGCTCCATGGCCTTCTCATCACAATGTTCCATTCCCTTGCCATCACAATGCTCCATTACACCTGTCATAACAATGTTCCATGATCCCTGCCATCACGTTGTTCCATGACCTTGTCATCACAAGGCTCCATGACCCTTCTCCTCACAATGCTCCAATACCCCTGTAATCACAATGCTCCATGACCATTTTCATCTCAATGACCCATAAAACCTGTCATCACAATGCACCATGCACATCATCATAATGATTCATGCTATTGTCATCCCAATGAAATCAAAATGCTCCATGACCTCTGTAATAACAATGCTCCAAACCGTTGTGATCACAATATTCCATAACACTTGTCATCACAGTGCCCCATTACCCTCGTCATCAAAATTATCCATGCCCTTCTCATCAAAATGCTCCATTACCCCTCTCATAACAATGCTCCATCACCCCAGCCATCACAATGTTCCACGGCCTTGTCATCACAACGCTCCATGACACCTGTCATCACAATACTCCATGAACATTTTCATCCCAATGCTCCATGACCCTTCTCATCACAATGATCCATGCACTTGTCAGCACAATGCTCCAATAAACATATCATCACAGTGCACCATGCGCTTGTCATCACAATGCTCGACAATCTTGTCATCACAGTGCTCCATAAAGCCTGTCATCACAATGATCCATGCACTTCTCATCAAAATACTCTCTCACCACTGATATCACAATGCTACATCACTATTCATCACAATACTCCCTCACCCCTGTCATCACAATGTTCCATGACACCCGTCATCACAATGCTACATGCATTATCATCACAATGTTCGATGACCCCTGACATCACAATGTTCCATAACCACTGTCATCAAAATACTCCATGACCCGTTTCATCAAAATGCTCCATGACCCCTGACATCACAATGTTCTATAACACCTGTCATCAAAATGTTCCATGACACTTTTCATCAAATTGCTCCATGACCCTGTCATCACAATGATCCCTGCCCTTCTCATCACAATGCACAATGCCCTTGTCATCAAAATGCTCCATGACTTTTGTCATCACAAATATCCATGACCCTTCGCATCACAATGCTCCAAAACCCATGTAAACACTGTGCTCCATGCCCCTTTTCATCTCAATGATCCATGACCCTGTCATCACAATGCACCATGCCCATCATCATAATGCTTCATGCTATTGTCATCACAATGAAATCAAAATGCTCCATGACCTCTGTCATAAACATGCTCCAAACCATTGTGATCACAATATTCCATAACACTTGTCATCACAATGCCCCATGACGCTCGTCATCACAATTATCCATGGTCATCTCTTCACAATGCTCCATGACCTTTGTCATCACAATGCTCAATACACTTGTCATCAAAATGCTCCGTTACCCTTGTTGTCTGTATGCTCCTTGAGCCCTGTAATGACAAAGTTCCATGTCTTTTTCATCACAATGATACATACCCTTTTCATCACAATGCTCCAAGACCCCTGTAATCACAATGCTCCATGCCCTTGTCATCACAAAGCTAAATGACGCATGTCATTAGAATGCTCCTTGGAGTTCTCCTCACAATGCTCCATGCCCTTGTCATCACAATGTTCCAAGACCCCAGTAATCACAATGGTCCATGCCCCTTTTCTTCAGTATGCTCCATGAGATTTGTCATCACAAGGCTCCATGGTTTTCTTATCACAATGTTCCAGGAATTTGTCATCACTATGCTTCAAGACCTTGTCATGAAAATTCTCAATGACCCTTGTCATCATAATGATCCAAGCCATAGTCATCACAATGCTCGATTACATTTGGCATAACAATACTCCCTGCCATTGTCATCGCAATGGACCATGACATATGTCATCACAATGCTCCCTGACACCTGTCTTCACAATACTCCAAGACCATCTCTTCACAATGATCCATGCCCTTGTCATCACAATGCACCATGTCCACTGTCATCACAATAATCTTTGAAACTGGTCAGACCAATGCTCCATGCCTCTGACATCACAATGCTCCATGCCCTTGTCATCACAATGCTCCATGTCCCCTGTCATCACAATGCTCCGTGACACCAGGCATCACAATGCTTCATAACATTTGTCATCACAGTGGTCCATGCCCACGTCATCACAAGGATCTGTGACATTTGTAACCACAATGCTCCATGAAATTTTCATCACAATGCTCGGTGACCCTTGTCACCACAATGCTCCATGCCTTTTTCAGAAAAATATTCCATGACCCTTGTCATCACAATGTGCCACGCGCTTTTCATCACAATGGTCCACAATTTTGTCATCGCAATGCTCCATAAATCTTGTAATCACAATGATCTATGCCCTTCTCCTCACAATGCACAATGCGCTTGTCATCAAAATACTCCTTGACTTTTGTCATCACAAAGATCCATGACCTTTGGCATCACAATGCTCCATGTCATTGTCATCACAATGCTCCATGAACGCTCTCATCACATTGCTCCATGCCCTTGTCATCACAAAGCTCCATGACACGTGTCATCAGAATGCTCCATGGGCTTCTCATCACAATGCTCCATGCCCTTGCTGTCACAATGCTCCATTACCCTTGTCATAACAATGCTCCATGTACCCTGCCATAACGATGTTCCATGGCATTGTCTTCAAAAGGCTACATGACCCATCTAATCACAATGCTCCAAAACCCCTGTAATCACAATGTCCCATGCCCATTTTCATCTCAATGACCCATGAAACCTGTCATCACAATACACTATGCCCACCATCATAATGCTTCATGCTATTTTCATCACAATTAAATCAAAATGCTCCATGACCTGTGTCATAACAATGCCCCAAACCGTTGTGATCACAATATTCCATAACACTTGTCATCACAGTGCCCCATGATGTTCGTCATCACAATTATCCATGCCCTTCTCATCACAGTGCTCCATTACCCCTGTCATCACAATGCTCCATGACCCCTGCCATCACAATGTTCCACGGACTTGTCATGACAAGTCTCCCTGACACTTGTCATCACAATGTTCCTAGACACCTGTCATCACAATACTCCATGAACACTTTCAGCCCAATGTTCCATGACATTTGTCATCACAATGATCCATGCCCTAGTCATCCAAATGTTCCATGACCCCTGTATTCACAATGCTCCGTGACGCTAGTCATCACAGTGCTCCATGACATCTGGCATCACAATGATCCAAGCCTTTGTCAGCAAAATGCTACATGACGTTTTCATTACTATGCTCTTTGCGCTTGATATCACAATACTCCATTACCATTGTCATCACAATCCTCCATGAATCTTGGGATCACATTGCGTCATGCCCTTGTCATCACAATGCTCCATGTTCCTGGAAATCAAAATGATCCATGACATCTGTCATCACATTGCTCCAAACCCTTGTAATCACAATGTTCCATAACACTTGTCATCACAACGATCCATGATGCCTGTCATCACAATACTCCATGCCCTTTTCATCACAATGCTCCATGACCTTTGTCATCACAATTCTCAATACACTTGTCATCACAATGCTCCCTGACAATTGTCGTCAGAATGCTCCTTAAAACCTGTCACGAAAAGGCTCCATGCTTTTTTCATCACAATGCCCCATGCCGTTTTCATCACAATGCTCCATGCCATTGTTATCAAAATACTCCACAAGCTTGTCATCAGAATGCTCCTTGACCCTTGTCATCACAATTCTCCATGCACTTGTCAACAAAATGTTCCCTGACCATTGTTGTCACAATGCCCCAAGCCATTGTCATCACAATGCTCCATTAGCTTTGTCATCAGAATCCTCCATGACACTTGGCATCACAATGCTCCATGCCATTGTCTTCACAATGGGCCATTAGAAATGTCATCACAATACTCCCTGACACCTGTCTTCACAATACTGCATGACCTGGTCATCACAATGCTCCATGCCCTTGTCATCACAATGCTCCATTACACCTGTCATAACAATGCTCCATGACCCCTGCCATCAAGATGTTCCTTGGCCTTGTCATCACAAGGATCCCTGACCCTTCTCATCACAATGCTCCAAGATCCCTGTAATCACAATGCTCCATGCCCATTTTCATCTCAATGATCCATGAACCCTATCATCACAATGCACCATGCTCATCATCATAAAGCTTCATGCTATTGTCATTACAATGATATCAAAATGCTCCATGAACTCTGCCATAAAAATGCTGCATACCCTTGTGATCACAATATTCCATAACACTTGTCATCACAATGCCCCTTGAAACTCGTCATCACAATTATTCATGGTCTTCTCATCACAATGCTCCATGACCTTTGTCATCACAATGCTCAATACCCTGGCCATCAAAATGCTCCCTCACACTTGTTGTCTGTATGCTCCTTGAACCCTGTCATGAGAAGGCTCCATGCCTTTCTCATCACAATGATCCATGCCCTTTTCATCACAATGTTCCAAGACCACTGTAATCACAATGCTCCATGCCCTTGTTATCACAAAGCTCAATGACGCATGTCATTAGAATGTTCCTTGGCCTTCTCCTCACATTGCTCCATGCCCTAGTCATCACAATGTTCCAAGACCCCGGTAATCACAGTGGTCCATGCCCCTTTTCATCAGTATGCTCCATGAGATGTGTCATCACAAGGCTCCATGGTTTTCTTATCACAATGATCCAGGAAATTGTCATCACAATGCTTCACGACATTGTCATGAAAATTCTCAATGGCCCTTGTCATCATAATGCCCCAAACCCTAGTCATCACAATGCTCCATTATAATTGTCATCACAATCCTCCATTATATTTGGCATCACAACACTCCCTGCCATTGTCATCGCAATGGAACATGACATATGTCATCACAATGCTCCCTGACAACTTTCTTCAAAATACTCCCTGAACTTCTCATCACAATGTTCCATGCCCTTGTCATCCCAATGCTCTATGCCCTTGTCATCACAATGCTCCATGACCCAAGTCATCACAATGCTCCGTGACTCCAGTCATCACAATGCTTCATAACATTTGTCATCACAATGGTCCATGCCCGCGTCATCACAAGGCTCTGTGACCATTGTAACCACAATAATCCATGAACTTTTCATCACAATGCTCCGTGACACTTGTCATCACAATGATCCATGCCTTTGCCAAAAAAATGCTCCATGACCCTTGTCATCACAATGTGCCACGCACTTTTCATCAAAACAGTCCACAAATTTGTCATGGCAATACTCCATAAACCTTGTAATCACAATGCTCCATGCCCTTCTCATCACAATGCTCCATTAAGCCTGTCATAACAATGCTCCATGACCCTTGCCATCACAATGTCCCACGGCCTTGTCATCACAAGGCTCCATGACACTTGTCATCACAATGCTCCAAGACCCCTGTAATCACACTGCTCCGTGCCCTTGCCATCACAAAGCTCCATGACACATGTCATCATAATGTTCCATGGCCTTCTCCTCAAAATGCTCCATGCCCTTGTCATCACAATGCTCCAAGACCCCTGTTATCACAATGCTCCATGCCCCTTTTCATCTCAATGCTCCATGAACCCTGTCATCACAATGCATCATGCACATCATCATAATGCTTCCGTCTATTGTCAGCGCAATGAAATCAAAATTCTCCATGACCTCTCTCATCACAATGCTCCATGACCCTTGTCATCAAAATACTCCATGAACATTTTCAGCCCAATGCTCCATGACACTTGTCATCACAATGATTCTTGCCCTTGTCATCCCAATGCTCCATGACCCATGTATTCACAATGACCCGTGACGCTTGTCATCACAGTGCCCTATGACACCTGTCATCAAAACGCTCCATGCCTTTGTCAGCAAACTGCTACATGACCTTGTCATTACAATGCTCTATGTGCTTGTCTTCACAATACTCCATTACCATTGTCATCACAATCCTCCATGAACCTTGGGATCACATTGCTTCATGCCCTTGTCATCACAATGCTCCATGCTCCTTGAAATCAAAATGATCCATGACCTCTGTCATCACAATGCTTCAAAGCCTTGTGATCACAAAGTTCCATAACACTTGTCATCACAACGCTCCATGATGTCTGTCATCAAAATACTCCATGCCCTTTTCATCACAATGGTCCATGATCTTTGTCATCGCAATTCTCAATACACTTGTCATCACAATGCTCCCTGACACTTGTCGTCAGAATGTTCCTTGAACCCTGTCACGAAAAGGCTCCATGCCTTTTTCTTCACAATGTCCCATGCCGTTTTCATCACAATGCTCAATGCTTTTGTCATCAAAATACTCCACAAGCTTGTCATCAGAGTGCTCCATGACCCTTGTCATCACAATTCTCCATGCACTTGTCAGCACAATGCTCCCTGACCCTTGTCATCACAGTGTCCAAAGCCATTGTCATCACTATGCTCCATTACCTTTGTCATCAGAATCCTCCATGACACTTGGCATCACAATGCTCCATGCCATTGTCATCACAGTGGGCGATTACATATGTCATCACAATGCTCCCTGACACCTGTCTTCACAATACTGCATGACCTGGTTATCACAATGCTCCATGTCCTTGTCATCACAATGCGCCATTCCAACTGTCATCGCAATAATCCATGAAACTTATTAGACCAATGCTCCATGCCCTTTTCATCACAATGTGCCATTCCAACTGTCATCGCAATAATCCATGAAACTAATTAAACCAATGCTCCATGCCCTTGTCAACACAATGCTCCATGACCTTGTTATCACAATGCTCCATGACCCCAGTCATCACAATGCTCCGTGACTCCAGTCATCACAATGCTTCATGAACTTTGTCATCACAGTGGTCCATGCCCTCATCATCAACAGTCTCTGTGACCATTTTGACAACAATGCTCCATGAACTTTTCATCACAATGCTCTTGACCCTTGTCATCACAATGCTCTATGCCTTTCTCAGCAAAATGCTCCATTACCCTTGTCATCACAATGCTCCATGCGCCTGTCAACACAGTGCTCCATAACACATGTCATCACAATGCACCATGCTCCTTGAAATCAAAATGATCCATTACCTCTGTCATCGCAATGCTCCAAAGCCTTGTGATCACAAAGTTCCATAACACTTGTCATCACAACGCTCCATGATGCCTGTCATCACAATACTCCATGCCCTTTTCATCACAATGCTCCATGACCTTTGTCATCACATTTCTCAATACACTTGTCATCACAATGCTCCCTGACACTTGTCGTCAGAATGTTCCTTGAACCCTGTCCTGAAAAGGCTCCATGCCTTTATCTTCACAATGTCCCATGCCGTTTTCATCACAATGCTCCATGCTTTTGTCATCAAAATACTCCACAAGCTTGTCATCAGGGTGCTCCATGACCCTTGTCATCACAATTCTCCATGCACTTGTCAGCACAATGCTCCCTGACCCTTGTCATCACAGTGTCCAAAGCCATTGTCATCACTATGCTCCATTACCTTTGTCATCAGAATCCTCCATGACACTTGGCATCACAATGCTCCATGCCATTGTCATCACAGTGGGCCATTACATATGTCATCACAATGCTCCCTGACACCTGTCTTCACAATACTGCATGACCTGGTTATCACAATGCTCCATGTCCTTGTCATCACAATGCGCCATTCCAACTGTCATCGCAATAATCCATGAAACTTATTAGACCAATGCTCCATGCCCTTTTCATCACAATGTGCCATTCCAACTGTCATCGCAATAATCCATGAAACTAATTAAACCAATGCTCCATGTCTTTGTCAACACAATGCTCCATGACCTTGTTATCACAATGCTCCATGACCCCTGTCATCACAATGCTCCGTGACTCCAGTCATCACAATGCTTCATGAACTTTGTCATCACAGTGGTCCATGCCCTCGTCATCAACAGTCTCTGTGACAATTATGACAAAAATGCTCCATGAACTTTTCATCACAATGCTCTTGACCCTTGTTATCACAATGCTCTATGCCTTTCTCAGCAAAATGCTCCATTAACCTTGTCATCACAATGCTCCATGCGCTTGTCAGCACAGTGCTCCATAACACATGTCATCACAATGCATCATGCGCTTGTCATCAGAGTGCTCCACAATCTTGTCTTCACAATGCTCCATAAATCTTGTTATCACAATGCTCCATGCACTTCTCATCAAAATGCTCTCTCACTACTGATATCAGAATGTTACATCACTATTCATCACAATACTCCCTCACCCCTGTCATCAAAATATTCCATGACTCCTGTCATCACAATGGTACATGCACTTATCATCACAATATTCGAAGACCCCTGACATCAAAATGTTCCATAATCCCGTCATCAAAATGCTCCATGTCCCTTTTCATCAAAATGCTCCATGACCCCTGACATCACAATGTTCCATAACCACTGTCATCAAAATATTCCATGACCCTTTTCTTCAAATTGCTCCATGACCCTGTCATCACTATGCTCCCTGCCCTTCTCATCACAATGCACAACTCCCTTGTCTTCAAAATGCTCCATGACCTTTTTCATCACAAAGATCCATGACACTTGTCATCACAATGCTCAGTGTCCTTGTCATCACAGTGCTCAATGAACGCTCTCATCACATTGATCCATGCCCTTGTCATCACAAAGCTCCATAACACATGTCATCAGAATGCTCCATGGGTTTCTCATCAAAATGATCGATGCCCTTGCCATCACAATGCTCCATTACACCTGTCATAACAATGCTCCATGACCCCTGCCATCAAGATGTTCCTTGGCCTTGTCATCACAAGGCTCCATGACCCTTCTCATCGCAATGCTCCAACACCTCTCTAATCACAATGCTCCATGCCCATTTTCATCTCAATGATCCATGAACCCTGTCATCACAATGCACCATGCCCATCATCATAATGCTTCATGCTATTGTCATCACAATGAAATCAAAATGCTCCATGAAGTCTGTCATAACAATGCTCTTGTGATCACAATATTTCATAACATTTGTCATCACAATGCCCCATGACACTCGTCATCACAATTATCCATGGTCTTCTCATCACAATGCTCCATGATCTTTGTCATCACCATGCTCAATCCACTTATCATCAAAATTCTCCCTGACACTGGTTGTCTGTTTGCTCCTTAAAACCTGTCATGACAAGGCTCCATGACTTTTTCATCACAATGATCCATGAACTTTTCATCACAATGCTCCAAGACACTTGTAATCAAAATGCTCCGTGCCTTTGTCATCACAAAGCTCAATGACGCATGTCATTAGAATGCTCCTTGACCTTCTCCCCACAATGCTCCATGCCCTTGTCATCACAATGTTCCAAGACCCCAGTAATCACAATGGTCCATGCCCCTTTTCATTAATATGCTCCATGAGATTTGTCATCACAAGGCTCCATGTTTTTCTCATCACAATGCTCAAGGAACTTGTCATCACAAGGGTCCATGACACTTGTCATCACAATGCTCCAAGACCCCTGTAATCACACTGCTCCATGCCCTTGTCATCACAAAGCTCCATGACACATGTCATCAGAATGTTCCATGTCCTTCTCATCAAAATGCTCCATGCCCTTGTCATCACAATGCTCCAAGACCCCTGTAATCACAATGCTCCATGCCCCTTTTCTTCTCAATGCTCCATGAACCATGTCATCACAATGCATCATGCCCATCATCATAATGCTTCTGGCTATTGTCAGTGCAATGAAATCAAAATTATCCATGACCTCTCTCATCACAATGCCCCATGACCCAGGTCATCACAATACTCTATGAACATTTTCAGCACAATGCTCCATGAAGCTTGTCATCACAATGATCCATGCCCTTGTCATCCCAATGTTCCATGAACCCTGTATTCACAATGCTCCGTGACGCTTGTCATCACAGTGCTCCATGACACCTGTCATCACAATGCTCCATGCCTTTGTCAGCAAACTGCTACATGACCTTGTACTTACAGTGCTCTATGCGCTTGTCTTCAAAATACTCCATTACCATTGTCATCACAATACTCCATGAATGTTGGGATCACATTGCTTCATGCCCTTGTCATCACAATGCTCCATGCTCCTTGAAATCAAAATGATCCATGACCTCTGTCATCACAATGCTCCAAACCCTTGTGATCACAAAGTTCCATAACACTTGTCATCACAACGCTCCATGATGCCTGTCATCACAATACTCCATGCCCTTTTCATCACAATGCTCCATGACCTTTTTCATCAGAATTCTCTATACACTTGTCATCACAATGCTCCCTGACACTTGTCGTCAGAATGCTCCATGAAACCTGTCACGAAAAGGCTCCATGCCTTTTTCTTCACAATGTCCCATGCCGTTTTCATCACAATGCTCCATGCCATTGTCATCAAAATTCTCCACAAGCTTGTCATCAGAATGCTCCATGACCCTTGTCATCACAATTCTTCATGCACTTGTCAGCACAATGATCCCTGAACCTTGTCCTCACAGTGCCCCAAGTCATTGTCATCACTATGCTCCATAACCTTTGCCATCAGAATCCTCCATGACACTTGGCATCACAATGTTCCATGCAATTGTCATCACAATGGGCCATTACATATGTCATCACAATGCTCCCTGACACCTGTCTTCACAATACTGCATGACCTGGTTATCACAATGCTCCATGCCCTTGTCATCACAATGCGCCATTCCAACTGTCATCAGAATAATCCATGAAACTACTTAAACCAATGCTCCATGCCCTTGTCAACACAATGCTCCATGCCCTTGTTATCACAATGCTCCATGACCCCTGTCATCACAATGCTCCGTGATCCCAGTCATCACAATGCTTCATGAACTTTGTCATCACAATGGTCCATGCCGTCGTCATCAACAGTCTGTGTGACCATTTTGACAACAATGCTCCATGAACTTTTCATCACAATGCTCTTTGACCCTTGTCATCACAATGCTCAAGGACATTGTCATCACAAGGCTCCATGACGCTTGTCATCACAATGTTCCAATACCCCTGGAAACAAAGTGATCCATGCCCTTGTCATCACAAAACTCCATGACACATGTCATCAGAATTCTCCATGGCCTTCTCATCAAAATGCTCCATGCCATTGTCATCACAATGCTCCAAGATCCCTGTAATCACAATGCTCCATGCCCCTATTCATCTCAATGCCACATGAACCCTGTCATCACAATGCATCATGCCCACTATCATAATGCTTCAGGCTATTGTCAGCACAATGAAATCAAAATTCTCCAAGACCTCTGTCATCACAATGCTCCATGACCCCTGTTATCACAATACTCCATGAACATTTTCAGCCCAAAGCTCCATGACACTTGTTATCACAATCATCCATGCACTTGTCATCCCAATGCTCCATGACCCCTGTATTCACAATGCTCCGTGACGCTTGTCATCACAGTGCTCCATGACACCTGTCATCACAATGCTCCATGCCTTTGTCAGCAAAATGCTACATGACCATTTCATTAAAATGCTCTATGCGCTTGTCATCACAATACTCCATTACCATTGTCATCACAATCCTCCATGAACGTTGGGATCACATTGCTTCATGTCCTTGTCATCACAATGCTCCATGCTCTTTGAAATCAAAATGATCCATGACTTCTGTCATCACGATGCTCCAAAGCCTTGTGATAACAATGTTCCATAACACTTGTCATCACAATCCTCCGTGATGCCTGTCATCACAATACTCCATGCCCTTTTCATCACAATGCTCCATGACCATTGTCATCTCAATTCTCAATACACATGTCATCACAATGCTCCCTGACACTTGTCGTCATAATGCTCCTTGAACCCTGTCACGAAAAAGCTCCATGCCTTTTTCATCACAATGTCCCATGCCGTTTTCATCACAATGCTCTATGTAATTGTCATCAAAATACTCCACAATCTTCTCATCACAATCCTCCATGACACTTGTTATCACAATTCTCCATGCACTTGTCATCACAATGCTCCCTAACCCTTGTCATCACAATGCTCCAAGCTATTGTCATCACAATGCTCCATTACATTTGTCATCAGAATCCTCCATGACACTTGGCATCACAATGCTCCATGCCATTGTCATCACAATGGGCCATTACATATGTCATTACAATGCTCCCTGACACCTGTCTTCACAATACTGCATGACCTAGTCATCACAATTCTCCATGCCATTGTCATCACAATGGGCCATTACATAAGTCATTTCAATGTTCCCTGACAACTGTCTTCACAGTACTGCATGACCTGGTCATCAAAATGCTCCATGCCCTTGTCATCACAATGCACGATTGCAAATGCATCACAATAATACATGAAACTTATTAGACAAATGCTCCATGCCCTTGTCATCACAATGCTTCATGCCCTTGTTATCACAATGCTCTATGACCCCTGTCATCACAATGCTCCGTGACTCCAATCATCACAATGTTTAATGACCATTGTCATCACAATGGTCCATGCCCTCGTCATCAACAGTCTCTGTGAATATTTAACCACAATGCTCCATGAACATTTCATCACAATTCTCTTTGACCTTTGTCATCACAATGCTCTAGGCCTTTCTCAGAACAATGCTCCATGACCCTTGTCATCACAATGCTCCATGTGCTTGTAAGGACAATGCTCCATGTCAAAAGTCATCACAATGCACCGTGCGCTTGTCATCACAGTACTCCACAATCTTGTCATCACAATGCTCCATAAACATTGTCATCACAATATTCCATGCACTTCTCATCAAAATGCTCTATCACCACTGATATCACAATGTTACATCACTATTCGTCACAATACTCCCTCACCCGTCATCACAATGTTCCATGACTCCTGTCATCACAATGCTACATGCACTTATCATCACAATGTTTGATGACCCCTGAGATCATAATGTTCCATAAACGCTATCAGCAAGATGTTCCATGACCCTTTTCATCAAATTGCTCCAGGATCCTGTCATCACAATTCTCCCTGCCCTTCTCATCACAATGCACAACGCCCTTTTCATCAAGATGCTCCATGAACCTTGGCATCACAGTGCTGCATGTCATTGTCATCACAATGCTCCATGAACGCTCTCTTCACATTTCTCCATGCCCTTGTCATCACAAAGCTCCATGACACATGTAATCAAAATGCTCCATGGCCTTCTCATCACAATGTTCCATTCCCTTGCCATCACAATGCTCCATTACACCTGTCATAACAATGTTCCATGATCCCTGCCATCACGTTGTTCCATGACCTTGTCATCACAAGGCTCCATGACCCTTCTCCTCACAATGCTCCAATACCCCTGTAATCACAATGCTCCATGACCATTTTCATCTCAATGACCCATAAAACCTGTCATCACAATGCACCATGCACATCATCATAATGATTCATGCTATTGTCATCCCAATGAAATCAAAATGCTCCATGACCTCTGTAATAACAATGCTCCAAACCGTTGTGATCACAATATTCCATAACACTTGTCATCACAGTGCCCCATTACCCTCGTCATCAAAATTATCCATGCCCTTCTCATCAAAATGCTCCATTACCCCTCTCATAACAATGCTCCATCACCCCAGCCATCACAATGTTCCACGGCCTTGTCATCACAACGCTCCATGACCCCTGTCATCACAATACTCCATGAACATTTTCATCCCAATGCTCCATGACCCTTCTCATCACAATGATCCATGCACTTGTCAGCACAATGCTCCAATAAACATATCATCACAGTGCACCATGCGCTTGTCATCACAATGCTCGACAATCTTGTCATCACAGTGCTCCATAAAGCCTGTCATCACAATGATCCATGCACTTCTCATCAAAATACTCTCTCACCACTGATATCACAATGCTACATCACTATTCATCACAATACTCCCTCACCCCTGTCATCACAATGTTCCATGACACCCGTCATCACAATGCTACATGCATTATCATCACAATGTTCGATGACCCCTGACATCACAATGTTCCATAACCACTGTCATCAAAATACTCCATGACCCGTTTCATCAAAATGCTCCATGACCCCTGACATCACAATGTTCTATAACACCTGTCATCAAAATGTTCCATGACACTTTTCATCAAATTGCTCCATGACCCTGTCATCACAATGATCCCTGCCCTTCTCATCACAATGCACAATGCCCTTGTCATCAAAATGCTCCATGACTTTTGTCATCACAAATATCCATGACCCTTCGCATCACAATGCTCCAAAACCCATGTAAACACTGTGCTCCATGCCCCTTTTCATCTCAATGATTCATGACCCTGTCATCACAATGCACCATGCCCATCATCATAATGCTTCATGCTATTGTCATCACAATGAAATCAAAATGCTCCATGACCTCTGTCATAAACATGCTCCAAACCATTGTGATCACAATATTCCATAACACTTGTCATCACAATGCCCCATGACGCTCGTCATCACAATTATCCATGGTCATCTCTTCACAATGCTCCATGACCTTTGTCATCACAATGCTCAATACACTTGTCATCAAAATGCTCCGTTACCCTTGTTGTCTGTATGCTCCTTGAGCCCTGTAATGACAAAGTTCCATGTCTTTTTCATCACAATGATACATACCCTTTTCATCACAATGCTCCAAGACCCCTGTAATCACAATGCTCCATGCCCTTGTCATCACAAAGCTAAATGACGCATGTCATTAGAATGCTCCTTGGAGTTCTCCTCACAATGCTCCATGCCCTTGTCATCACAATGTTCCAAGACCCCAGTAATCACAATGGTCCATGCCCCTTTTCTTCAGTATGCTCCATGAGATTTGTCATCACAAGGCTCCATGGTTTTCTTATCACAATGTTCCAGGAATTTGTCATCACTATGCTTCAAGACCTTGTCATGAAAATTCTCAATGACCCTTGTCATCATAATGATCCAAGCCATAGTCATCACAATGCTCGATTACATTTGGCATAACAATACTCCCTGCCATTGTCATCGCAATGGACCATGACATATGTCATCACAATGCTCCCTGACACCTGTCTTCACAATACTCCAAGACCATCTCTTCACAATGATCCATGCCCTTGTCATCACAATGCACCATGTCCACTGTCATCACAATAATCTTTGAAACTGGTCAGACCAATGCTCCATGCCTCTGACATCACAATGCTCCATGCCCTTGTCATCACAATGCTCCATGTCCCCTGTCATCACAATGCTCCGTGACACCAGGCATCACAATGCTTCATAACATTTGTCATCACAGTGGTCCATGCCCACGTCATCACAAGGATCTGTGACATTTGTAACCACAATGCTCCATGAAATTTTCATCACAATGCTCGGTGACCCTTGTCATCACAATGCTCCATGCCTTTTTCAGAAAAATATTCCATGACCCTTGTCATCACAATGTGCCACGCGCTTTTCATCACAATGGTCCACAATTTTGTCATCGCAATGCTCCATAAATCTTGTAATCACAATGATCTATGCCCTTCTCCTCACAATGCACAATGCGCTTGTCATCAAAATACTCCTTGACTTTTGTCATCACAAAGATCCATGACCTTTGGCATCACAATGCTCCATGTCATTGTCATCACAATGCTCCATGAACGCTCTCATCACATTGCTCCATGCCCTTGTCATCACAAAGCTCCATGACACGTGTCATCAGAATGCTCCATGGGCTTCTCATCACAATGCTCCATGCCCTTGCTGTCACAATGCTCCATTACCCTTGTCATAACAATGCTCCATGTACCCTGCCATAACGATGTTCCATGGCATTGTCTTCAAAAGGCTACATGACCCATCTAATCACAATGCTCCAAAACCCCTGTAATCACAATGTCCCATGCCCATTTTCATCTCAATGACCCATGAAACCTGTCATCACAATACACTATGCCCACCATCATAATGCTTCATGCTATTTTCATCACAATTAAATCAAAATGCTCCATGACCTGTGTCATAACAATGCCCCAAACCGTTGTGATCACAATATTCCATAACACTTGTCATCACAGTGCCCCATGATGTTCGTCATCACAATTATCCATGCCCTTCTCATCACAGTGCTCCATTACCCCTGTCATCACAATGCTCCATGACCCCTGCCATCACAATGTTCCACGGACTTGTCATGACAAGTCTCCCTGACACTTGTCATCACAATGTTCCTAGACACCTGTCATCACAATACTCCATGAACACTTTCAGCCCAATGTTCCATGACATTTGTCATCACAATGATCCATGCCCTAGTCATCCAAATGTTCCATGACCCCTGTATTCACAATGCTCCGTGACGCTAGTCATCACAGTGCTCCATGACATCTGGCATCACAATGATCCAAGCCTTTGTCAGCAAAATGCTACATGACGTTTTCATTACTATGCTCTTTGCGCTTGATATCACAATACTCCATTACCATTGTCATCACAATCCTCCATGAATCTTGGGATCACATTGCGTCATGCCCTTGTCATCACAATGCTCCATGTTCCTGGAAATCAAAATGATCCATGACATCTGTCATCACATTGCTCCAAACCCTTGTAATCACAATGTTCCATAACACTTGTCATCACAACGATCCATGATGCCTGTCATCACAATACTCCATGCCCTTTTCATCACAATGCTCCATGACCTTTGTCATCACAATTCTCAATACACTTGTCATCACAATGCTCCCTGACAATTGTCGTCAGAATGCTCCTTAAAACCTGTCACGAAAAGGCTCCATGCTTTTTTCATCACAATGCCCCATGCCGTTTTCATCACAATGCTCCATGCCATTGTTATCAAAATACTCCACAAGCTTGTCATCAGAATGCTCCTTGACCCTTGTCATCACAATTCTCCATGCACTTGTCAACAAAATGTTCCCTGACCATTGTTGTCACAATGCCCCAAGCCATTGTCATCACAATGCTCCATTAGCTTTGTCATCAGAATCCTCCATGACACTTGGCATCACAATGCTCCATGCCATTGTCTTCACAATGGGCCATTAGAAATGTCATCACAATACTCCCTGACACCTGTCTTCACAATACTGCATGACCTGGTCATCACAATGCTCCATGCCCTTGTCATCACAATGCTCCATTACACCTGTCATAACAATGCTCCATGACCCCTGCCATCAAGATGTTCCTTGGCCTTGTCATCACAAGGATCCCTGACCCTTCTCATCACAATGCTCCAAGATCCCTGTAATCACAATGCTCCATGCCCATTTTCATCTCAATGATCCATGAACCCTATCATCACAATGCACCATGCTCATCATCATAAAGCTTCATGCTATTGTCATCACAATGATATCAAAATGCTCCATGAACTCTGCCATAAAAATGCTGCATACCCTTGTGATCACAATATTCCATAACACTTGTCATCACAATGCCCCTTGAAACTCGTCATCACAATTATTCATGGTCTTCTCATCACAATGCTCCATGACCTTTGTCATCACAATGCTCAATACCCTGGCCATCAAAATGCTCCCTCACACTTGTTGTCTGTATGCTCCTTGAACCCTGTCATGAGAAGGCTCCATGCCTTTCTCATCACAATGATCCATGCCCTTTTCATCACAATGTTCCAAGACCACTGTAATCACAATGCTCCATGCCCTTGTTATCACAAAGCTCAATGACGCATGTCATTAGAATGTTCCTTGGCCTTCTCCTCACATTGCTCCATGCCCTAGTCATCACAATGTTCCAAGACCCCGGTAATCACAGTGGTCCATGCCCCTTTTCATCAGTATGCTCCATGAGATGTGTCATCACAAGGCTCCATGGTTTTCTTATCACAGTGATCCAGGAAATTGTCATCACAATGCTTCACGACATTGTCATGAAAATTCTCAATGGCCCTTGTCATCATAATGCCCCAAACCCTAGTCATCACAATGCTCCATTATAATTGTCATCACAATCCTCCATTATATTTGGCATCACAACACTCCCTGCCATTGTCATCGCAATGGAACATGACATATGTCATCACAATGCTCCCTGACAACTTTCTTCAAAATACTCCCTGAACTTCTCATCACAATGTTCCATGCCCTTGTCATCCCAATGCTCTATGCCCTTGTCATCACAATGCTCCATGACCCAAGTCATCACAATGCTCCGTGACTCCAGTCATCACAATGCTTCATAACATTTGTCATCACAATGGTCCATGCCCGCGTCATCACAAGGCTCTGTGACCATTGTAACCACAATAATCCATGAACTTTTCATCACAATGCTCCGTGACACTTGTCATCACAATGATCCATGCCTTTGTCAAAAAAATGCTCCATGACCCTTGTCATCACAATGTGCCACGCACTTTTCATCAAAACAGTCCACAAATTTGTCATGGCAATACTCCATAAACCTTGTAATCACAATGCTCCATGCCCTTCTCATCACAATGCTCCATTAAGCCTGTCATAACAATGCTCCATGACCCTTGCCATCACAATGTCCCACGGCCTTGTCATCACAAGGCTCCATGACACTTGTCATCACAATGCTCCAAGACCCCTGTAATCACACTGCTCCGTGCCCTTGCCATCACAAAGCTCCATGACACATGTCATCATAATGTTCCATGGCCTTCTCCTCAAAATGCTCCATGCCCTTGTCATCACAATGCTCCAAGACCCCTGTTATCACAATGCTCCATGCCCCTTTTCATCTCAATGCTCCATGAATCCTGTCATCACAATGCATCATGCACATCATCATAATGCTTCCGGCTATTGTCAGCGCAATGAAATCAAAATTCTCCATGACCTCTCTCATCACAATGCTCCATGACCCTTGTCATCAAAATACTCCATGAACATTTTCAGCCCAATGCTCCATGACACTTGTCATCACAATGATTCTTGCCCTTGTCATCCCAATGCTCCATGACCCATGTATTCACAATGATCCGTGACGCTTGCCATCACAGTGCACCATGACACCTGTCATCACAACGCTCCATGCCTTTGTCAGCAAACTGCTACATGACCTTGTCATTACAATGCTCTATGTGCTTGTCTTCACAATACTCCATTACCATTGTCATCACAATCCTCCATGAACCTTGGGATCACATTGCTTCATGCCCTTGTCATCACAATGCTCCATGCTCCTTGAAATCAAAATGATCCATGACCTCTGTCATCACAATGCTTCAAAGCCTTGTGATCACAAAGTTCCATAACACTTGTCATCACAACGCTCCATGATGTCTGTCATCACAATACTCGATGCCCTTTTCATCACAATGGTCCATGATCTTTGTCATCGCAATTCTCAATACACTTGTCATCACAATGCTCCCTGACACTTGTCGTCAGAATGTTCCTTGAACCCTGTCACGAAAAGGCTCCATGCCTTTTTCTTCACAATGTCCCATGCCGTTTTCATCACAATGCTCAATGCTTTTGTCATCAAAATACTCCACAAGCTTGTCATCAGAGTGCTCCATGACCCTTGTCATCACAATTCTCCATGCACTTGTCAGCACAATGCTCCCTGACCCTTGTCATCACAGTGTCCAAAGCCATTGTCATCACTATGCTCCATTACCTTTGTCATCAGAATCCTCCATGACACTTGGCATCACAATGCTCCATGCCATTGTCATCACAGTGGGCCATTACATATGTCATCACAATGCTCCCTGACACCTGTCTTCACAATACTGCATGACCTGGTTATCACAATGCTCCATGTCCTTGTCATCACAATGCGCCATTCCAACTGTCATCGCAATAATCCATGAAACTTATTAGACCAATGCTCCATGCCCTTTTCATCACAATGTGCCATTCCAACTGTCATTGCAATAATCCATGAAACTAATTAAACCAATGCTCCATGCCCTTGTCAACACAATGCTCCATGACCTTGTTATCACAATGCTCCATGACCCCAGTCATCACAATGCTCCGTGACTCCAGTCATCACAATGCTTCATGAACTTTGTCATCACAGTGGTCCATGCCCTCGTCATCAACAGTCTCTGTGACCATTTTGACAACAATGCTCCATGAACTTTTCATCACAATGCTCTTGACCCTTGTCATCACAATGCTCTATGCCTTTCTCAGCAAAATGCTCCATTACACTTGTCATCACAATGCTCCATTACCCTTGTCAACACAGTGCTCCATAACACATGTCATCACAATGCACCATGCGCTTGTCATCAGAGTGCTCCACAATCTTGTCTTCACAATGCTCCATAAATCTTGTTATCACAATGCTCCATGCACTTCTCATCAAAATGCTCTCTCACTACTGATATCAGAATGTTACATCACTATTCATCACAATACTCCCTCACCCCTGTCATCAAAATATTCCATGACTCCTGTCATCACAATGGTACATGCACTTATCATCACAATATTCGATGACCCCTGACATCAAAATGTTCCATAATCCCGTCATCAAAATGCTCCATGACCCTTTTCATCAAAATGCTCCATGACCCCTGACATCACAATGTTCCATAACCACTGTCATCAAAATATTCCATGGCCCTTTTCTTCAAATTGCTCCATGACCCTGTCATCACTATGCTCCCTGCCCTTCTCATCACAATGCACAACTCCCTTGTCTTCAAAATGCTCCATGACCTTTTTCATCACAAAGATCCATGACACTTGTCATCACAATGCTCAGTGTCCTTGTCATCACTGTGCTCAATGAACGCTCTCATCACATTGATCCATGCCCTTGTCATCACAAAGCTCCATAACACATGTCATCAGAATGCTCCATGGGTTTCTCATCAAAATGATCCATGCCCTTGCCATCACAATGCTCCATTACACGTGTCATAACAATGCTCCATGACCCCTGCCATCAAGATGTTCCTTGGCCTTGTCATCACAAGGCTCCATGACCCTTCTCATCGCAATGCTCCAACACCTCTCTAATCACAATGCTCCATGCCCATTTTCATCTCAATGATCCATGAACCCTGTCATCACAATGCACCATGCCCATCATCATAATGCTTCATGCTATTGTCATCACAATGAAATCAAAATGCTCCATGAAGTCTGTCATAACAATGCTCTTGTGATCACAATATTTCATAACATTTGTCATCACAATGCCCCATGACACTCGTCATCACAATTATCCATGGTCTTCTCATCACAATGCTCCATGATCTTTGTCATCACCATGCTCAATCCACTTATCATCAAAATTCTCCCTGACACTGGTTGTCTGTTTGCTCCTTGAAACCTGTCATGACAAGGCTCCATGACTTTTTCATCACAATGATCCATGAACTTTTCATCACAATGCTCCAAGACACTTGTAATCAAAATGCTCCGTGCCTTTGTCATCACAAAGCTCAATGACGCATGTCATTAGAATGCTCCTTGACCTTCTCCCCACAATGCTCCATGCCCTTGTCATCACAATGTTCCAAGACCCCAGTAATCACAATGGTCCATGCCCCTTTTCATTAATATGCTCCATGAGATTTGTCATCACAAGGCTCCATGTTTTTCTCATCACAATGCTCAAGGAACTTGTCATCACAAGGGTCCATGACACTTGTCATCACAATGCTCCAAGACCCCTGTAATCACACTGCTCCATGCCCTTGTCATCACAAAGCTCCATGACACATGTCATCAGAATGTTCCATGTCCTTCTCATCAAAATGCTCCATGCCCTTGTCATCACAATGCTCCAAGACCCCTGTAATCACAGTGCTCCATGCCCCTTTTCTTCTCAATGCTCCATGAACCATGTCATCACAATGCATCATGCCCATCATCATAATGCTTCTGGCTATTGTCAGCGCAATGAAATCAAAATTATCCATGACCTCTCTCATCACAATGCCCCATGACCCAGGTCATCACAATACTCTATGAACATTTTCAGCACAATGCTCCATGAAGCTTGTCATCACAATGATCCATGCCCTTGTCATCCCAATGTTCCATGAACCCTGTATTCACAATGCTCCGTGACGCTTGTCATCACAGTGCTCCATGACACCTGTCATCACAATGCTCCATGCCTTTGTCAGCAAACTGCTTCATGACCTTGTACTTACAGTGCTCTATGCGCTTGTCTTCAAAATACTCCATTACCATTGTCATCACAATCCTCCATGAATGTTGGGATCACATTGCTTCATGCCCTTGTCATCACAATGCTCCATGCTCCTTGAAATCAAAATGATCCATGACCTCTGTCATCACAATGCTCCAAACCCTTGTGATCACAAAGTTCCATAACACTTGTCATCACAACGCTCCATGATGCCTGTCATCACAATACTCCATGCCCTTTTCATCACAATGCTCCATGACCTTTTTCATCAGAATTCTCTATACACTTGTCATCACAATGTTCCCTGACACTTGTCGTCAGAATGCTCCATGAAACCTGTCACGAAAAGGCTCCATGCCTTTTTCTTCACAATGTCCCATGCCGTTTTCATCACAATGCTCCATGCCATTGTCATCAAAATTCTACACAAGCTTGTCATCAGAATGCTCCATGACCCTTGTCATCACAATTCTCCATGCACTTGTCAGCACAATGATCCCTGACCCTTGTCCTCACAGTGCCCCAAGCCATTGTCATCACTATGCTCCATTTCCTTTGTCATCAGAATCCTCCTTGACACTTGGCATCACAATGTTCCATGCAATTGTCATCACAATGGGCCATTACATATGTCATCACAATGCTCCCTGACAACTCTCTTCACAATACTGCATGACCTGGTTATCACAATGCTCCATGCCCTTGTCATCACAATGCGCCATTCCAACTGTCATCACAATAATCCATGAAACTACTTAAACCAATGCTCCATGCCCTTGTCAACACAATTCTCCATGACCCCTGTCATCACAATGCTCCGTGATCCCAGTCATCACAATGCTTCATGAACTTTGTCATCACAATGGTCCATGCCGTCGTCATCAACAGTCTGTGTGACCATTTTGACAACAATGCTCCATGAACTTTTCATCACAATGCTCTTTGACCCTTGTCATCACAATGCTCAAGGACGTTGTCATCACAAGGCTCCATGACGCTTGTCATCACAATGTTCCAATACCCCTGGAAACAAAGTGATCCATGCCCTTGTCATCACAAAACTCCATGACACATGTCATCAGAATTCTCCATGGCCTTCTCATCAAAATGCTCCATGCCATTGTCATCACAATGCTCCAAGATCCCTGTAATCACAATGCTCCATGCCCCTATTCATCTCAATGCTACATGAACCCTGTCATCACAATGCATCATGCCCACTATCATAATGTTTCAGGCTATTGTCAGCACAATGAAATCAAAATTCTCCAAGACCTCTGTCATCACAATGCTTCATGACCCCTGTTATCACAATACTCCATGAACATTTTCAGCCCAAAGATCCATGACACTTGTTATCACAATCATCCATGCACTTGTCATCCCAATGCTCCATGACCCCTGTATTCACAATGCTCTGTGACGCTTGTCATCACAGTGCTCCATGACACCTGTCATCAGAATGCTCCATGCCTTTGTCAGCAAAATGCTACATGACCATTTCATTAAAATGCTCTATGCGCTTGTCATCACAATACTCCATTACCATTGTCATCACAATCCTCCATGAACGTTGGGATCACATTGCTTCATGTCCTTGTCATCACAATGCTCCATGCTCTTTGAAATCAAAATGATCCATGACTTCTGTCATCACGATGCTCCAAAGCCTTGTGATAACAATGTTCCATAACACTTGTCATCACAATCCTCCGTGATGCCTGTCATCACAATACTCCATGCCCTTTTCATCACAATGCTCCATGACCATTGTCATCTCAATTCTCAATACACATGTCATCACAATGCTCCCTGACACTTGTCGTCATAATGCTCCTTGAACCCTGTCACGAAAAAGCTCCATGCCTTTTTCATCACAATGTCCCATGCCGTTTTCATCACAATGCTCTATGTAATTGTCATCAAAATACTCCACAATCTTCTCATCACAATCCTCCATGACACTTGTTATCACAATTCTCCATGCACTTGTCATCACAATGCTCCCTAACCCTTGTCATCACAATGCTCCAAGCTATTGTCATCACAATGCTCCATTACATTTGTCATCAGAATCCTCCATGACACTTGGCATCACAATGCTCCATGCTATTGTCATCACAATGGGCCATTACATATGTCATTACAATGCTCCCTGACACCTGTCTTCACAATACTGCATGACCTAGTCATCACAATTCTCCATGCCATTGTCATCACAATGGGCCATTACATAAGTCATTTCAATGTTCCCTGACAACTGTCTTCACAGTACTGCATGACCTGGTCATCAAAATGCTCCATGCCCTTGTCATCACAATGCACGATTGCAAATGCATCACAATAATACATGAAACTTATTAGACAAATGCTCCATGCCCTTGTCATCACAATGCTTCATGCCCTTGTTATCACAATGCTCTATGACCCCTGTCATCACAATGCTCCATGACTCCAATCATCACAATGTTTTATGACCATTGTCATCACAATGGTCCATGCCCTCGTCATCAACAGTCTCTGTGAGTATTTAACCACAATGCTCCATGAACATTTCATCACAATTCTCTTTGACCTTTGTCATCACAATGCTCTAGGCCTTTCTCAGAACAATGCTCCATGACCCTTGTCATCACAATGCTCCATGTGCTTGTAAGGACAATGCTCCATGTCAAAAGTCATCACAATGCACCGTGCGCTTGTCATCACAGTACTCCACAATCTTGTCATCACAATGCTCCATAAACATTGTCATCACAATATTCCATGCACTTCTCATCAAAATGCTCTATCACCACTGATATCACAATGTTACATCACTATTCGTCACAATACTCCCTCACCCGTCATCACAATGTTCCATGACTCCTGTCATCACAATGCTACATGCACTTATCATCACAATGTTTGATGACCCCTGAGATCATAATGTTCCATAAACGCTATCATCAAGATGCTCCATGACCCTTTTCATCAAATTGCTCCAGGATCCTGTCATCACAATTCTCCCTGCCCTTCTCATCACAATGCACAACGCCCTTTTCATCAAGATGCTCCATGAACCTTGGCATCACAGTGCTCCATGTCATTGTCATCACAATGCTCCATGAACGCTCTCTTCACATTTCTCCATGCCCTTGTCATCACAAAGCTCCATGACACATGTAATCAAAATGCTCCATGGCCTTCTCATCACAATGTTCCATTCCCTTGCCATCACAATGCTCCATTACACCTGTCATAACAATGTTCCATGATCCCTGCCATCACGTTGTTCCATGACCTTGTCATCACAAGGCTCCATGACCCTTCTCCTCACAATGCTCCAATACCCCTGTAATCACAATGCTCCATGACCATTTTCATCTCAATGACCCATAAAACCTGTCATCACAATGCACCATGCACATCATCATAATGATTCATGCTATTGTCATCCCAATGAAATCAAAATGCTCCATGACCTCTGTAATAACAATGCTCCAAACCGTTGTGATCACAATATTCCATAACACTTGTCATCACAGTGCCCCATTACCCTCGTCATCAAAATTATCCATGCCCTTCTCATCAAAATGCTCCATTACCCCTCTCATAACAATGCTCCATCACCCCAGCCATCACAATGTTCCACGGCCTTGTCATCACAACGCTCCATGACCCCTGTCATCACAATACTCCATGAACATTTTCATCCCAATGCTCCATGACCCTTCTCATCACAATGATCCATGCACTTGTCAGCACAATCCTCCAATAAACATATCATCACAGTGCACCATGCGCTTGTCATCACAATGCTCGACAATCTTGTCATCACAGTGCTCCATAAATCCTGTCATCACAATGATCCATGCACTTCTCATCAAAATACTCTCTCACCACTGATATCACAATGTTACATCACTATTCATCACAATACTCCCTCACCCCTGTCATCACAATGTTCCATGACACCTGTCACCACAATGCTACATGCATTATCATCACAATGTTCGATGACCCCTGACATCACAATGTTCCATAACCACTGTCATCAAAATACTCCATGACCCGTTTCATCAAAATGCTCCATGACCCCTGACATCACAATGTTCTATAACACCTGTCATCAAAATGTTCCATGACACTTTTCATCAAATTGCTCCATGACCCTGTCATCACAATGATCCCTGCCCTTCTCATCACAATGCACAATGCCCTTGTCATCAAAATGCTCCATGACTTTTGTCATGACAAATATCCATGACCCTTCGCATCACAATGCTACAAAACCCATGTAAACACTGTGCTCCATGCCCCTTTTCATCTCAATGATCCATGACCCTGTCATCACAATGCACCATGCCCATCATCATAATGCTTCATGCTATTGTCATCACAATGAAATCAAAATGCTCCATGACCTCTGTCATAAACATGCTCCAAACCATTGTGATCACAATATTCCATAACACTTGTCATCACAATGCCCCATGACGCTCGTCATCACAATTATCCATGGTCATCTCTTCACAATGCTCCATGTCCTTTGTCATCACAATGCTCAATACACTTGTCATCAAAATGCTTCGTTACCCTTGTTGTCTGTATGCTCCTTGAGCCCTGTAATGAGAAAGTTCCATGTCTTTTTCATCACAATGATACATACCCTTTTCATCACAATGCTCCAAGACCCCTGTAATCACAATGCTCCATGCCCTTGTCATCACAAAGCTAAATGACGCATGTCATTAGAATGCTCCTTGGAGTTCTCCTCACAATGCTCCATGCCCTTGTCATCACAATGTTCCAAGACCCCAGTAATCACAATGGTCCATGCCCCTTTTCTTCAGTATGCTCCATGAGATTTGTCATCACAAGGCTCCATGGTTTTCTTATCACAATGTTCCAGGAATTTGTCATCACTATGCTTCAAGACCTTGTCATGAAAATTCTCAATGACCCTTGTCATCATAATGATCCAAGCCATAGTCATCACAATGCTCGATTACATTTGGCATAACAATACTCCCTGCCATTGTCATCGCAATGGACCATGACATATGTCATCACAATGCTCCCTGACACCTGTCTTCACAATACTCCAAGACCATCTCTTCACAATGATCCATGCCCTTGTCATCACAATGCACCATGTCCACTGTCATCACAATAATCTTTGAAACTGGTCAGACCAATGCTCCATGCCTCTGACATCACAATGCTCCATGCCCTTGTCATCACAATGCTCCATGTCCCCTGTCATCACAATGCTCCGTGACACCAGGCATCACAATGCTTCATAACATTTGTCATCACAGTGGTCCATGCCCACGTCATCACAAGGATCTGTGACATTTGTAACCACAATGCTCCATGAAATTTTCATCACAATGCTCGGTGACCCTTGTCATCACAATGCTCCATGCCTTTTTCAGAAAAATATTCCATGACCCTTGTCATCACAATGTGCCACGCGCTTTTCATCACAATGGTCCACAATTTTGTCATCGCAAAGCTCCATAAATCTTGTAATCACAATGATCTATGCCCTTCTCCTCACAATGCACAATGTGCTTGTCATCAAAATACTCCTTGACTTTTGTCATCACAAAGATCCATGACCTTTGGCATCACAATGCTCCATGTCATTGTCATCACAATGCTCCATGAACGCTCTCATCACATTGCTCCATGCCCTTGTCATCACAAAGCTCCATGACACGTGTCATCAGAATGCTCCATGGGCTTCTCATCACAATGCTCCATGCCCTTGCTGTCACAATGCTCCATTACCCTTGTCATAACAATACTCCATGTCCCCTGCCATAACGATGTTCCATGGCATTGTCTTCAAAAGGCTACATGACCCATCTAATCACAATGCTCCAAAACCCCTGTAATCACAATGTCCCATGCCCATTTTCATCTCAATGGCCCATGAAACCTGTCATCACAATACACTATGCCCACCATCATAATGCTTCATGCTATTTTCATCACAATTAAATCAAAATGCTCCATGACCTGTGTCATAACAATGCTCCAAACCATTGTGATCACAATATTCCATAACACTTGTCATCACAGTGCCCCATGATGTTCGTCATCACAATTATCCATGCCCTTCTCATCACAGTGCTCCATTACCCCTGTCATCACAATGCTCCATGAACCCTGCCATCACAATGTTCCACGGACTTGTCATCACAAGTCTCCCTGACACTTGTCATCACAATGTTCCAAGACACCTGTCATCACAATACTCCATGAACACTTTCAGCCCAATGTTCCATGACATTTGTCATCACAATGATCCATGCCCTAGTCATCCAAATGTTCCATGACCCCTGTATTCACAATGCTCCGTGACGCTAGTCATCACAGTGCTCCATGACACCTGGCATCACAATGATCCATGCCTTTGTCAGCAAAATGCTACATGACGTTTTCATTAGTATGCTTTTTGCGCTTGTCATCACAATACTCCATTACCATTGTCATCACAATCCTCCATGAATCTTGGGATCACATTGTGTCACGCCCTTGTCATCACAATGCTCCATGTTCCTGGAAATCAAAATGATCCATGACATCTGTCATCACAATGCTCCAAACCCTTGTAATCACAATGTTCCATAACACTTGTCATCACAACGATCCATGATGCCTGTCATCACAATACTCCATGCCCTTTTCATCACAATGCTCCATGACCTTTGTCATCACAATTCTCAATACACTTGTCATCACAATGCTCCCTGACACTTGTCGTCAGAATGCTCCTTGAAACCTGTCACGAAAAGGCTCCATGCTTTTTTCATCACAATGCCCCATGCCGTTTTCATCACAATGCTCCATGCCATTGTCATCAAAATATTCCACAAGCTTGTCATCAGAATGCTCCTTGACCCTTGTCATCACAATTCTCCATGCACTTGTCAACAAAATGCTCCCTGACCGTTGTTGTCACAATGCCCCAAGCCATTGTCATCACAATGCTATATTAGCTTTGTCATCAGAATCCTCCATGACACTTGGCATCACAATGCTCCATGCCATTGTCTTCACAATGGGCCATTAGAAATGTCATCACAATACTCCCTGACACCAGTCTTCACAATACTGCATGACCTGGTCATCACAATGCTCCATGCCCTTGTCATCACAATGCTCCATTACACCTGTCATAACAATGCTCCATGACCCCTGCCAACAAGATGTTCCTTGGCCTTGTCATCACAAGGATCCCTGACCCTTCTCATCACAATGCTCCAAGATCCCTGTAATCACAATGCTCCATGCCCATTTTCATCTCAATGATCCATGAACCCTGTCATCACAATGCACCATGCTCATCATCATAAAGCTTCATGCAATTGTCATCACAATGATATCAAAATGCTCCATGAACTCTGCCATAAAAATGCTGCATACCCTTGTGATCACAATATTCCATAACACTTGTCATCACAATGCCCCTTGAAACTCGTCATCACAATTATTCATGGTCTTCTCATCACAATGCTCCATGACCTTTGTCATCACAATGTTCAATACCCTTGCCATCAAAATGCTCCCTCACACTTGTTGTCTGTATGCTCCTTGAATCCTGTCATGAGAAGGCTCCATGCCTTTCTCATCACAATGATCCATGCCCTTTTCATCACAATGCTCCAAGACCACTGTAATCACAATGCTCCATGCCCTTGTTATCACAAAGCTCAATGACGCATGTCATTAGAATGTTCCTTGGCCTTCTCCTCACATTGCTCCATGCCCTAGTCATCACAATGTTCTAAGACCCCGGTAATCACAGTGGTCCATGCCCCTTTTCATCAGTATGCTCCATGAGATGTGTCATCACAAGGCTCCATGGTTTTCTTATCACAATGATCCAGGAAATTGTCATCACAATGCTTCACGACATTGTCATGAAAATTCTCAATGGCCCTTGTCATCATAATGCCCCAAACCCTAGTCATCACAATGCTCCATTATAATTGTCATCACAATCCTCCATTATATTTGGCATCACAACACTCCCTGCCATTGTCATCGCAATGGAACATGACATATGTCATCACAATGCTCCCTGACAACTTTCTTCAAAATACTCCCTGAACTTCTCATCACAATGTTCCATGCCCTTGTCATCCCAATGCTCCATGCCCTTGTCATCACAATGCTCCATGACCCAAGTCATCACAATGCTCCGTGACTCCAGTCATCACAATGCTTCATAACATTTGTCATCACAATGGTCCATGCCCGCGTCATCACAAGGCTCTGTGACCATTGTAACCACAATAATCCATGAACTTTTCATCACAATGCTCAGTGACACTTGTCATCACAATGATCCATGCCTTTGTCAAAAAAATGCTCCATGACACTTGTCATCACAATGTGCCACGCACTTTTCATCAAAACAGTCCACAAATTTGTCATGGCAATACTCCATAAAACTTGTAATCACAATGCTCCATGCCCTTCTCATCACAATGCTCCATTAAGCCTGTCATAACAATGCTCCATGACCCTTGCCATCACAATGTCCCAAGGCCTTGTCATCACAAGGCTCCATGACACTTGTCATCACAATGCTCCAAGACCCCTGTAATCACACTGCTCCGTGCCCTTGCCATCACAAAGCTCCATGACACATGTCATCATAATGTTCCATGGCCTTCTCCTCAAAATGCTCCATGCCCTTTTCATCACAATGCTCCAAGACCCCTGTTATCACAATGCTCCATGCCCCTTTTCATCTCAATGCTCCATGAACCCTGTCATCACAATGCATCATGCACATCATCATAATGCTTCCGGCTATTGTCAGCGCAATGAAATCAAAATTCTCCATGACCTCTCTCATCACAATGCTCCATGACCCTTGTCATCAAAATACTCCATGAACATTTTCAGCCCAATGCTCCATGACACTTGTCATCACAATGATTCTTGCCCTTGTCATCCAAATGCTCCATGACCCATGTATTCACAATGATCCGTGACGCTTGCCATCACAGTGCACCATGACACCTGTCATCACAACGCTCCATGCCTTTGTCAGCAAATTGCTACAGGACCTTGTCATTACAATGCTCTATGTGCTTGTCTTCACAATACTCCATTACCATTGTCATCACAATCCTCCATGAACCTTGGGATCACATTGCTTCATGCCCTTGTCATCACAATGCTCCATGCTCCTTGAAATCAAAATGATCCATGACCTCTGTCATCACAATGCTTCAAAGACTTGTGATCACAAAGTTCCATAACACTTGTCATCACAACGCTCCATGATGTCTGTCATCACAATACTCCATGCCCTTTTCATCACAATGGTCCATGACCTTTGTCATCACAATTCTCAATACACTTGTCATCACAATGCTCCCTGACACTTGTCGTCAGAATGTTCCTTGAACCCTGTCACAAAAAGGCTCCATGCCTTTTTCTTCACAATGTCCCATGCCGTTTTCATCACAATGCTCAATGTAATTGTCATCAAAATACTCCACAAGCTTGTCAGCAGAGTGCTCCATGACCCTTGTCATCACAATTCTCCATGCACTTGTCAGCACAATGCTCCCTGACCCTTGTCATCACAGTGTCCAAAGCCATTGTCATCACTATGCTCCATTACCTTTGTCATCAGAATCCTCCATGACACTTGGCATCACAATGCTCCATGCCATTGTCATCACAGTGGGCCATTACATATGTCATCACAATGCTCCCTGACACCTGTCTTCACAATACCGCATGACCTGGTTATCACAATGCTCCATGTCCTTGTCATCACAATGCGCCATTCCAACTGTCATCGCAATAATCCATGAAACTTATTAGACCAATGCTCCATGCCCTTTTCATCACAATGTGCCATTCCAACTGTCATCGCAATAATCCATGAAACTAATTAAACCAATGCTCCATGCCCTTGTCAACACAATGCTCCATGACCTTGTTATCACAATGCTCCATGACCCCTGTCTTCACAATGCTCCGTGACTCCAGTCATCACAATGCTTCATGAACTTTGTCATCACAGTGGTCCATGCCCTCGTCATCAACAGTCTCTGTGACCATTTTGACAACAATGCTCCATGAACTTTTCATCACAATGCTCTTGACCCTTGTTATCACAATGCTCTATGCCTTTCTCAGCAAAATGCTCCATTACCCTTGTCATCACAATGCTCCATGCGCTTGTCAACACAGTGCTCCATAACACATGTCATCACAATGCACCATGCGCTTGTCATCAGAGTGCTCCACAATCTTGTCTTCACAATGCTCCATAAATCTTGTTATCACAATGCTCCATGCACTTCTCATCAAAATGCTCTCTCACTACTGATATCAGAATGTTACATCACTATTCATCACAATACTCCCTCACCCCTGTCATCAAAATATTCCATGACTCCTGTCATCACAATGGTACATGCACTTATCATCACAATATTCGATGACCCCTGACATCAAAATGTTCCATAATCCCGTCATCAAAATGCTCCATGACCCTTTTCATCAAAATGCTCCATGACCCCTGACATCACAATGTTCCATAACCACTGTCATCAAAATATTCCATGACCCTTTTCTTCAAATTGCTCCATGACCCTGTCATCACTATGCTCCCTGCCCTTCTCATCACAATGCACAACTCCCTTGTCTTCAAAATGCTCCATGACCTTTTTCATCACAAAGATCCATGACACTTGTCATCACAATGCTCAGTGTCCTTGTCATCACAGTGCTCAATGAACGCTCTCATCACATTGATCCATGCCCTTGTCATCACAAAGCTCCATAACACGTCATCAGAATGCTCCATGGGTTTCTCATCACAATGATCCATGCCCTTGCCATCACAATGCTCCATTACACCTGTCATAACAATGCTCCATGACCCCTGCCATCAAGATGTTCCTTGGCCTTGTCATCACAAGGCTCCATGACCCTTCTCATCGCAATGCTCCAACACCTCTCTAATCACAATGCTCCATGCCCATTTTCATCTCAATGATCCATGAACCCTGTCATCACAATGCACCATGCCCATCATCATAATGCTTCATGCTATTGTCATCACAATGAAATCAAAATGCTCCATGAAGTCTGTCATAACAATGCTCTTGTGATCACAATATTTCATAACATTTGTCATCACAATGCCCCATGACACTCGTCATCACAATTATCCATGGTCTTCTCATCACAATGATCCATGATCTTTGTCATCACCATGCTCAATCCACTTATCATCAAAATTCTCCCTGACACTGGTTGTCTGTTTGCTCCTTGAAACCTGTCATGACAAGGCTCCATGACTTTTTCATCACAATGATCCATGAACTTTTCATCACAATGCTCCAAGACACTTGTAATCAAAATGCTCCGTGCCTTTGTCATCACAAAGCTCAATGACGCATGTCATTAGAATGCTCCTTGACCTTCTCCCCACAATGCTCCATGCCCTTGTCATCACAATGTTCCAAGACCCCAGTAATCACAATGGTCCATGCCCCTTTTCATTAATATGCTCCATGAGATTTGTCATCACAAGGCTCCATGTTTTTCTCATCACAATGCTCAAGGAACTTGTCATCACAAGGGTCCATGACACTTGTCATCACAATGCTCCAAGACCCCTGTAATCACACTGCTCCAAGCCCTTGTCATCACAAAGCTCCATGACACATGTCATCAGAATGTTCCATGTCCTTCTCATCAAAATGCTCCATGCCCTTGTCATCACAATGCTCCAAGACCCCTGTAATCACAGTGCTCCATGCCCCTTTTCTTCTCAATGCTCCATGAACCATGTCATCACAATGCATCATGCCCATCATCATAATGCTTCTGGCTATTGTCAGCGCAATGAAATCAAAATTATCCATGACCTCTCTCATCACAATGCCCCATGACCCAGGTCATCACAATACTCTATGAACATTTTCAGCACAATGCTCCATGAAGCTTGTCATCACAATGATCCATGACCTTGTCATCCCAATGTTCCATGAACCCTGTATTCACAATGCTCCGTGACGCTTGTCATCACAGTGCTCCATGACACCTGTCATCACAATGCTCCATGCCTTTGTCAGCAAACTGCTTCATGACCTTGTACTTACAGTGCTCTATGCGCTTGTCTTCAAAATACTCCATTACCATTGTCATCACAATCCTCCATGAATGTTGGGATCACATTGCTTCATGCCCTTGTCATCACAATGCTCCATGCTCCTTGAAATCAAAATGATCCATGACCTCTGTCATCACAATGCTCCAAACCCTTGTGATCACAAAGTTCCATAACACTTGTCATCATAACGCTCCATGATGCCTGTCATCACAATACTCCATGCCCTTTTCATCACAATGCTCCATGACCTTTTTCATCAGAATTCTCTATACACTTGTCATCACAATGTTCCCTGACACTTGTCGTCAGAATGCTCCATGAAACCTGTCACGAAAAGGCTCCATGCCTTTTTCTTCACAATGTCCCATGCCGTTTTCATCACAATGCTCCATGCCATTGTCATCAAAATTCTCCACAAGCTTGTCATCAGAATGCTCCATGACCCTTGTCACCACAATTCTCCATGCACTTGTCAGCACAATGATCCCTGACCCTTGTCCTCACAGTGCCCCAAGCCATTGTCATCACTATGCTCCATTTCCTTTGTCATCAGAATCCTCCATGACACTTGGCATCACAATGTTCCATGCAATTGTCATCACAAGGGGCCATTACATATGTCATCACAATGCTCCCTGACACCTGTCTTCACAATACTGCATGACCTGGTTATCACAATGCTCCATGCCCTTGTCATCACAATGCGCCATTCCAACTGTCATCACAATAATCCATGAAACTACTTAAACCAATGCTCCATGCCCTTGTCAACACAATGCTCCATGACCCCTGTCATCACAATGCTCCGTGATCCCAGTCATCACAATGCTTCATGAACTTTGTCATCACAATGGTCCATGCCGTCGTCATCAACAGTCTGTGTGACCATTTTGACAACAATGCTCCATGAACTTTTCATCACAATGCTCTTTGACCCTTGTCATCACAATGCTCAAGGACGTTGTCATCACAAGGCTCCATGACGCTTGTCATCACAATGTTCCAATACCCCTGGAAACAAAGTGATCCATGACCTTGTCATCACAAAACTCCATGACACATGTCATCAGAATTCTCCATGGCCTTCTCATCAAAATGCTCCATGCCATTGTCATCACAATGCTCCAAGATCCCTGTAATCACAATGCTCCATGCCCCTATTCATCTCAATGCTACATGAACCCTGTCATCACAATGCATCATGCCCACTATCATAATGCTTCAGGCTATTGTCAGCACAATGAAATCAAAATTCTCCAAGACCTCTGTCATCACAATGCTTCATGACCCCTGTTATCACAATACTCCATGAACATTTTCAGCCCCAAGATCCATGACACTTGTTATCACAATCATCCATGCACTTGCCATCCCAATGCTCCATGACCCCTGTATTCACAATGCTCCATGACGCTTGTCATCACAGTGCTCCATGACACCTGTCATCACAATGCTCCATGCCTTTGTCAGCAAAATGCTACATGACCATTTCATTAAAATGCTCTATGCGCTTGTCATCACAATACTCCATTACCATTGTCATCACAATCCTCCATGAACCTTGGGATCACATTGCTTCATGTCCTTCTCATCACAATGCTCCATGCTCTTTGAAATCAAAATGATCCATGACTTCTGTCATCACGATGCTCCAAAGCCTTGTGATAACAATGTTCCATAACACTTGTCATCACAATCCTCCGTGATGCCTGTCATCACAATACTCCATGCCCTTTTCATCACAATGCTCCGTGACCATTGTCATCTCAATTCTCCATACACATGTCATCACAATGCTCCCTGACACTTGTCGTCAGAATGCTCCTTGAACCCTGTCACGAAAAAGCTCCATGCCTTTTTCATCACAATGCTCTATGTAATTGTCATCAAAATACTCCACAATCTTCTCATCACAATCCTCCATGACACTTGTTATCACAATTCTCCATGCACTTGTCATCACAATGCTCCCTAACCCTTGTCATCACAATGCTCCAAGCTATTGTCATCACAATGCTCCATTACATTTGTCATCAGAATCCTCCATGACACTTGGCATCACAATGCTCCATGCTATTGTCATCACAATGGGCCATTACATATGTCATTACAATGCTCCCTGACACCTGTCTTCACAATACTGCATGACCTAGTCATCACAATTCTCCATGCCATTGTCATCACAATGGGCCATTACATAAGTCATTTCAATGTTCCCTGACAACTGTCTTCACAGTACTGCATGACCTGGTCATCAAAATGCTCCATGCCCTTGTCATCACAATGCACCATTGCAAATGCATCACAATAATACATGAAACTTATTAGACAAATGCTCCATGCCCTTGTCATCACAATGCTTCATGCCCTTGTTATCACAATGCTCTATGACCCCTGTCATCACAATGCTCCGTGACTCCAATCATCACAATGTTTTATGACCATTGTCATCACAATGGTCCATGCCCTCGTCATCAACAGTCTCTGTGAGTATTTAACCACAATGCTCCATGAACATTTCATCACAATTCTCTTTGACCTTTGTCATCACAATGCTCTAGGCCTTTCTCAGAACAATGCTCCATGACCCTTGTCATCACAATGCTCCATGTGCTTGTAAGGACAATGCTCCATGTCAAAAGTCATCACAATGCACCGTGCGCTTGTCATCACAGTACTCCACAATCTTGTCATCACAATGCTCCATAAACATTGTCATCACAATATTCCATGCACTTCTCATCAAAATGCTCTATCACCACTGATATCACAATGTTACATCACTATTCGTCACAATACTCCCTCACCCGTCATCACAATGTTCCATGACTCCTGTCATCACAATGCTACGTGCACTTATCATCACAATGTTTGATGACCCCTGAGATCATAATGTTCCATAAACGCTATCATCAAGATGCTCCATGACCCTTTTCATCAAATTGCTCCAGGATCCTGTCATCACAATTCTCCCTGCCCTTCTCATCACAATGCACAACGCCCTTTTCATCAAGATGCTCCATGAACCTTGGCATCACAGTGCTCCATGTCATTGTCATCACAATGCTCCATGAACGCTCTCTTCACATTTCTCCATGCCCTTGTCATCACAAAGCTCCATGACACATGTAATCAAAATGCTCCATGGCCTTCTCATCACAATGTTCCATTCCCTTGCCATCACAATGCTCCATTACACCTGTCATAACAATGTTCCATGATCCCTGCCATCACGTTGTTCCATGACCTTGTCATCACAAGGCTCCATGACCCTTCTCCTCACAATGCTCCAATACCCCTGTAATCACAATGCTCCATGACCATTTTCATCTCAATGACCCATAAAACCTGTCATCATAATGCACCATGCACATCATCATAATGATTCATGCTATTGTCATCCCAATGAAATCAAAATGCTCCATGACCTCTGTAATAACAATGCTCCAAACCGTTGTGATCACAATATTCCATAACACTTGTCATCACAGTGCCCCATTACCCTCGTCATCAAAATTATCCATGCCCTTCTCATCAAAATGCTCCATTACCCCTCTCATCACAATGCTCCATCACCCCAGCCATCACAATGTTCCACAGCCTTGTCATCACAACGCTCCATGACCCCTGTCATCACAATACTCCATGAACATTTTCATCCCAATGCTCCATGACCCTTCTCATCACAATGATCCATGCACTTGTCAGCACAATGCTCCAATAAACATATCATCACAGTGCACCATGCGCTTGTCATCACAATGCTCGACAATCTTGTCATCACAGTGCTCCATAAATCCTGTCATCACAATGATCCATGCACTTCTCATCAAAATACTCTCTCACCACTGATATCACAATGTTACATCACTATTCATCACAATACTCCCTCACCCCTGTCATCACAATGTTCCATGACACCTGTCATCACAATGCTACATGCATTATCATCACAATGTTCGATGACCCCTGACATCACAATGTTCCATAACCACTGTCATCAAAATACTCCATGACCCGTTTCATCAAAATGCTCCATGACCCCTGACATCACAATGTTCTATAACACCTGTCATCAAAATGTTCCATGACACTTTTCATCAAATTGCTCCATGACCCTGTCATCACAATGATCCCTGCCCTTCTCATCACAATGCACAATGCCCTTGTCATCAAAATGCTCCATGACTTTTGTCATGACAAATATCCATGACCCTTCGCATCACAATGCTACAAAACCCATGTAAACACTGTGCTCCATGCCCCTTTTCATCTCAATGATCCATGACCCTATCATCACAATGCACCATGCCCATCATCATAATGCTTCATGCTATTGTCATCACAATGAAATCAAAATGCTCCATGACCTCTGTCATAAACATGCTCCAAACCATTGTGATCACAATATTCCATAACACTTGTCATCACAATGCCCCATGACGCTCGTCATCACAATTATCCATGGTCATCTCTTCACAATGCTCCATGTCCTTTGTCATCACAATGCTCAATACACTTGTCATCAAAATGCTCCGTTACCCTTGTTGTCTGTATGCTCCTTGAGCCCTGTAATGAGAAAGTTCCATGTCTTTTTCATCACAATGATACATACCCTTTTCATCACAATGCTCCAAGACCCCTGTAATCACAATGCTCCATGCCCTTGTCATCACAAAGCTAAATGACGCATGTCATTAGAATGTTCCTTGGAGTTCTCCTCACAATGCTCCATGCCCTTGTCATCACAATGTTCCAAGACCCCAGTAATCACAATGGTCCATGCCCCTTTTCTTCAGTATGCTCCATGAGATTTGTCATCACAAGGCTCCATGGTTTTCTTATCACAATGTTCCAGGAATTTGTCATCACTATGCTTCAAGACCTTGTCATGAAAATTCTCAATGACCCTTGTCATCATAATGATCCAAGCCATAGTCATCACAATGCTCGATTACATTTGGCATAACAATACTCCCTGCCATTGTCATCGCAATGGACAATGACATATGTCATCACAATGCTCCCTGACACCTGTCTTCACAATACTCCAAGACCATCTCTTCACAATGATCCATGCCCTTGTCATCACAATGCACCATGTCCACTCTCATCACAATAATCTTTGAAACTGGTCAGACCAATGCTCCATGCCTCTGACATCACAATGCTCCATGCCCTTGTCATCACAATGCTCCATGTCCCCTGTCATCACAATGCTCCGTGACACCAGGCATCACAATGCTTCATAACATTTGTCATCACAGTGGTCCATGCCCACGTCATCACAAGGATCTGTGACATTTGTAACCACAATGCTCCATGAAATTTTCATCACAATGCTCGGTGACCCTTGTCATCACAATGCTCCATGCCTTTTTCAGAAAAATATTCCATGACCCTTGTCATCACAATGTGCCACGCGCTTTTCATCACAATGGTCCACAATTTTGTCATCGCAAAGCTCCATAAATCTTGTAATCACAATGATCTATGCCCTTCTCCTCACAATGCACAATGCGCTTGTCATCAAAATACTCCTTGACTTTTGTCATCACAAAGATCCATGACCTTTGGCATCACAATGCTCCATGTCATTGTCATCACAATGCTCCATGAACGCTCTCATCACATTGCTCCATGCCCTTGTCATCACAAAGCTCCATGACACGTGTCATCAGAATGCTCCATGGGCTTCTCATCACAATGCTCCATGCCCTTGCTGTCACAATGCTCCATTACCCTTGTCATAACAATGCTCCATGTCCCCTGCCATAACGATGTTCCATGGCATTGTCTTCAAAAGGCTACATGACCCATCTAATCACAATGCTCCAAAACCTATGTAATCACAATGTCCCATGCCCATTTTCATCTCAATGACCCATGAAACCTGTCATCACAATACACTATGCCCACCATCATAATGCTTCATGCTATTTTCATCACAATTAAATCAAAATGCTCCATGACCTGTGTCATAACAATGCTCCAAACCGTTGTGATCACAATATTCCATAACACTTGTCATCACAGTGCCCCATGATGTTCGTCATCACAATTATCCATGCCCTTCTCATCACAGTGCTCCATTACCCCTGTCATCACAATGCTCCATGACCCCTGCCATCACAATGTCCAACGGACTTGTCATCACAAGTCTCCCTGACACTAGTCATCACAATGTTCCAAGACACCTGTCATCACAATACTCCATGAACACTTTCAGCCCAATGTTCCATGACATTTGTCATCACAATGATCCATGCCCTAGTCATCCAAATGTTCCATGACCCCTGTATTCACAATGCTCCGTGACGCTAGTCATCAATGTGCTCCATGACACCTGGCATCACAATGATCCATGCCTTTGTCAGCAAAATGCTACATGACGTTTTCATTACTATGCTCTTTGCGCTTGATATCACAATACTCCATTACCATTGTCATCACAATCCTCCAAGAATCTTGGGATCACATTGCGTCATGCCCTTGTCATCACAATGCTCCATGTTCCTGGAAATCAAAATGATCCATGACATCTGTCATCACAATGCTCCAAACCCTTGTAATCACAATGTTCCATAACACTTGTCATCACAACGATCCATGATGCCTGTCATCACAATACTCCATGCCCTTTTCATCACAATGCTCCATGACCTTTGTCATCACAATTCTCAATACACTTGTCATCACAATGCTCCCTGACACTTGTCGTCAGAATGCTCCTTGAAACCTGTCACGAAAAGGCTCCATGCTTTTTTCATCACAATGCCCCATGCCGTTTTCATCACAATGCTCCATGCCATTGTCATCAAAATACTCCACAAGCTTGTCATCAGAATGCTCCTTGACCCTTGTCATCACAATTCTCCATGCACTTGTCAACAAAATGCTCCCTGACCGTTGTTGTCACAATGCCCCAAGCCATTGTCATCACAATGCTCCATTAGCTTTGTCATCAGAATCCTCCATGACACTTGGCATCACAATGCTCCATGCCATTGTCTTCACAATGGGCCATTAGAAATGTCATCACAATACTCCCTGACACCTGTCTTCACAATACTGCATTACCTGGTCATCACAATGCTCCATGCTCTTGTGATCAGAATGCGCCATTCCAACTGTCATCACAATTATCCATGAAACTTATTAGAATGCTCCATGTACTTGTCATCACAATGCTACATGCCATAGATATCACAATGCTCCATGACCCCTGTCATCACAATGCTCCGTGACTCCAGTCATCACAATGCTTCATGACTTTTGTCATCGCAATGGTCCATGACCTCGTCATCAACAGTCTCTGTGACATTTTTAACAACAATGCTCCATGAAATTTTCATCATAATGCTCTTTGACACTTGTCATCACAATGCTCTATGCCTTTCTCAGCACAGTGCTCCATGACCCTTTTCATCACAATGCTCCATGCCCTTGTCAGCACAATGCTCCATGACACATGTCATCACAATTCACCATGTGATTGTCATCACAGTGCTCCACAATCCTGTCATCACAGTGCTCTATAAAACTTGTGATCAGAATGCTCCATGCACTTCTCATCAAAATGCTCTCTCACCACAGATATCACAATGATATATCTCTGTTCGTCACAATACTCCCTCAGCCCTGTCATCACAATGTTCCATGACTCCTGTCATCACAATGCTACATGCATTATCATCACAATGTTCGATGACCCATGACATCACAATGTTCCATAACCCGTCATCAAAATGCTCCATGAACCGTTTCATCAAAATGCTCCATGACCCCTAACATCACAATGTTCTATACACCTGTCATCAAATTGTACCATGACCCTTTTCATCAAATTGCTCCATGAACCTGTCATCAAAATGATCCCTGCCCTCCTCATCACAATGCACAATGCCCTTGTCATGAAAATGCTCCATTACCTTTGTCATCACAAAGATCCATGACCCTAGGCATCACAATGCTCCATGTCATTGAAATCACGATGCTCCAAGAAAGCTCGCATCACATTACTCCATGCCCTTGTCATCACAATGCTCCATCACACATGTCATCAGTATGCTCCATGGCCTTGTCTTCACAAGGCTCCATGACCCTTCTCATCACAATGCTCCAAAACCCCTGTAATCACAATGCTCCATGCCCCTTTTCATCTCAATGATCCATGAACCCTGTCATCACAATGCACCATGCCCATCATCATAATGCTTCATGCTACTGTCATCACAATGAAATCAAAATGCTCCATGAACTCTGTCATAAAAATGCTCCAAACCCTTGTGATCACAATATTCCATAACACTTGTCATCACAATGCCCCATGACGCTCATCATCACTATTATATATGGTCTTCTCATCACAATGCTCCATGACCTTTGTCATCACAATGCTCAATACACATGTCATCAAAATGCTCGCCGACATTTGTTATCTGTATGCTCCTTGAAACCTGTCATGACAAGGCTCCATGTCTTTTTCATCACAATGTTCCAAGCCCTTTTCATCACAATGCTCCAAGACCCCTGTAATCACACTGCTCCATGCCCTTGTCATCACAAAGCTCCATGACGCATGTCATCAGAATGCTCCATGGCCTTCTCATCACAATGATCCATGCCCTTGCCATCACAATGCTCCATTACCCCTGTCATTACAATGCTACTTGAATCCAGCCATCACGATGTTCCATGGCCTTGTCATAACAAGGCTCCATGACCCTTCTCATCACAATGCTCCAAGACCCCTGTAATCACAACGCTCCATGTCCCTTTTCTTCAGTATGCTCCATGAGACTTGTCATCACAAGGCTCCATTAATTTCTCATCACAATGCTCCAGGACCTTGTCATCACAATGCTTCATGCCCTTGTCATGAAAATTCTCATTGGCCATTCGCATCATAATGCTGCAAGCCGTAGTCATCACAGTGCTCCATTATATTTGTAATCACAATCCTCTATTACATTTGGCATCACAATGCTCCCTGCCATTGTCATTGCAATGGACCATGACATATGTCATCACAGTGCTCCCTGTCAGCTGTCTTCTCAATACTCCATGACCTTCTCATCACAATGCTCCATGCCCTTGTCATTACAATGCACCATGCCCACTGTCATCACAATAATCTATGAAACTTGTCAGACCAATGTTTCATGCCCCTGTCATCACAATGCTCCATGCCCTAGTCATCACAATGCTCCATGACCCCTGTCATCACAATGCTCCGTGACTCCAGTCATCACGATGCTACATAACGTTTGCCATCACAATGGGCCATGCCCGCATCATCACAAGGCTCTGTGACATTTGTAACCACAATGCTCCATGAACGTTTCTTCACAATGCTCCATGACCACTGTCATCACTGTGCTCCATGCCTTTGGCAGAAAAATATTCCATGTCCCTTTTCATCACAATGTGCCACACGCTTTTCCTCACAACAGTCCACAAATTTTCATTGCAATGCTCCATAAACCTTGTAATCACAATGCTCCATGCATTTCTCATCAAAAGGCTCTCTCACAAGAGATATCACAGTGTTACATCACTAGTCGTCACAATACACTCTCACACCCGTAATCACAATATTCCATGACCCCTGTCATCAGAATGCTACATCCCCTTATAATCACAATGTTCCATGACCCCTGACATCACAATGTTCCATAACCCCTGTCATCAAAATGCTCCATGATCCTTTTCATCCCAAAGCTCCATGACCCCAGACATCACAATGTCCTATAACCTCTGTCTCCAAAATATTCCATTACACTTTTCATCAAATTCCTGCATAACCTTGTCACCAAAATTCTCCCTGCCCTTCTCATCACAATGCATCACACCCTTGTCATCAAAATGCTCCATGAGCTTTGTCATCACAAAGCTCTATGACCCTTGGCATCACAATGCTGCATGTCATTGTCATCACAAAGCTCCATGACACTTGTCATCAAAATGCTCGATGCCCTTCTCATCACAATGTTCCATGTCCTTGTCATTACAAACCTCATTGACTCATGTATCACAGTGTTCCGTGCCCTTGTCATCACAATGTTCCATGCCCACTCTCATCACAATAATCCATGAAACATTTCAGAGCAATGCTCCATGTCCTTCTCATCACAATGCTCCATTACCCCTCTCATAACAATGCTCCATAACTCCTGCCATCACAATGTTCCACGGCCTTGTCATTCACAAATGTCCATGACACTTGTTATCTCAATGCTCCAAGACCCCTGAAATCAAAATTCTCCATGCCCTTGTCATCACAAAGATCCATGACGCATGTCATCGGAAAGTTCCATGCCCTTGTCATCACAACGCTCCTTGCCCTTCTCATCACAATGCTCCAAGACCCTTGTAATCACAATGTTCCATGCTCGTTTTCGTCTCAGTGCTCCATGACACCTGTCAACAGAATGCACCATGCCCATCATCATAATGCTTCAGGCTATTGTCATCACAATGGAATCAAAATGCTCGATGACCTCTGTCATCACAATGCTCCAAACTCTTCTGATCACAATGTTCCATAACACTTATCGTCACAATACCCCATGCCGCTCATCATAACAATTATCCATGGTCTTCTCATCACTATGCTCCATAACCCTTGTCATCACAATGCTCTATACACTTGTCATCACAATGCTCCCTGACACTTGTCGTCAGTATGATCATTGAACCCTATCATGACAAGGCTCCATGCCCATTTCATCACAATTCTCCAAGACCCCTGTAATCGCAGTGCTCCATGCACTTGTCATCACAAAGCTCCATGATGCATGCCATCAGAATACTCCATGGCCTCCTCACAATGCTCCATGCCCTTTTCATAACAATGTTCCAAGACTCCTGTAATCACAATGCTCCATGCCCCTTTTCATCAGAATGCTCCATGAGACTTGTCATCACAAGTCTCCTTGGTCTTCTATTCACAATGCTACATTTCCTTGTCATCACAATGTTCCATGACCCCTGTAATCACAATACTCCATGAACATTTTCAGCCCAATGCTCCATGACCTTCTCGTCACAATGCTCCATGACCAATATCATCACAATGCTCCATGACCACTGTCATCACAACACTCCATGACCGCTGACAACACAGTGATACGGGGCTCTTGTCATCACAATGCTCACTTTCCTACTCATCACAATGCTCCTTGATCCCTGTCATCACTATACTCCATGAACATTTTCAGACCAATGCTCCATGACGCTTGTCATCACAATGATCCATGCCCTTGTCATCCCAATGCTCCATGACCCCTCTATTCACAATGCTCAGTGACGCATGTCACCAAAGTGCTCCATGACATCTGTCATCACAATGCTCCATGCCTTTGTCAGCAAATTGCTACATGACTTTGTCATTAAAATGCTCTATGCGCTAGTCATCACAAAACTGCATTACCATTGTCATCACAATCCTCCATGAACCTTGGGATCACATTGCTTCATGCCCTTGTCATCACAATGGTCTATGCTCCTTGAAATCAAAATGATCCATGACCTCTGTCATCACAATGCTCCAAACCCTTGTGATCACAATGTTCCATAACACTTGTCATCACAAAGCTCCATGATGCCTGTCATCACAATATTCCATGTCCTGTTCATCACAATGCTCCTTGATCTTTGTTATCACAATTCTCAATACACTTGTCATCACAATGCTCCCTGACTCTTGTCGTCAGAATGCTCCTTGAACCCGGTCACTAAAAGGCTCCATGCCATTTTCATCACAATGCTCCACGCCATTGTCATCAAAATCCTCCACAATTTTGTCATCAAAATGCTCCATGACCCGTGTCATCACAATTCTCATTGCACTTGCCAGCACAATGCTCCCTGACCCTTGTCATCACAAAGCTCCATGCCATTGTCATAAAAATACTCCACAATTTTGTCATCAAAATGCTCCATGACCCGTGTCATCACAATTCTCCATGCACTTGCCAGCACAATGCTCCCTGACACTTGACATCACAAAGCTCCATGCCATTGTCATCAAAATGCGGCATTACATATGTCATCACAATGCTCCCTGACACCTGTTTTCGCAATACAGCATGACATGGTCTTAACAATGCTCCATGCCGTTGTCATCACTATGTGCCATTCCAACTCTCATTGCAATAATCCATGAAACTTATTAAACCAAGGTTCCATTCCCTTGTCATCACAATGCTCCATGGCATTGTTATAAAAATGCTCCGTGACTCCAGTCATCACAATGCTTCATGACCTTTGTCATCAAAATGGTCCAGGCCCTCGTCATCAACCGTCTCTGTGACCATTTTAACCACAATGCTCCATGAAATTTTCATCACAATGCTCTTTAACCCTTGTCATTCCAATACTCTATGCCTTTCTCAGCTCAATGCTCCATGACAGTTGTCATCACAAAGCTCCATGCACTTGTCAGCACAATGCTTCATGACATGTCATCACAATGCACCATGCGCTTGTCATCACAGTGCTGCACAATCATGTCATCACAATGCTCCCTGCACTTCTCATCAATATGCTCTCTCACCACTGATTTCACAATGTTACATCACTATTCATCACAATACTCCCTCACCCCTGTCAGCACAATGTTCCATGACTCCTGTCATCACAGTGCTACATGCACTTATCATCACAATGTTCGATGACATATGACATCACAATGTCCCATAACCCTTGTCATCAAAATGCTCCATGACCCTTTTCATCAAAATGCTCCATGTCCCCTGACATCACAACGCTCCATAGCCCTTTTCATTACAGTGCTTCATGACGCTCGTCATCTCAGTTATCCATGGTCTTCTTATCACAATGCTCCACGGTCTTGCCATCACAATGCTCCATGCCCTGGTCATCACAATGCTCCATGTCCCTTGTCATCACAATTCTCCACATCCTTGTCATCACAGTGCTCCATGACAATTCTCATCACAATGTTACATGTTTTTGTCATCACAATTCTCCATGTACATGTCATCGCAATGCCCCATGACCCCTGTCATAGCAAGCTCCATGCCTCCGTCATCACAATGCTTCACGACCTTTTCATCAAAATTCTCAATGGTCGTTGTCATCAAAATGCTCCATGACCCTTGTCATCACAATTCTCCAAGCCCTTGTCATCACAATGTTCCATTACCTTTGTCATCACAATCCTCCAAAACACTTGGCATCACAGTGCTCCATGCCATTGTCATCACAATGGAACATGAAATATGTCATCACAATGCTCCCTGACACCTGTCTTCACAATACTCCATGACGTTGTCATCACAATGTGCCATGCCCACTGTCAACACAATTATCCATGAAACTTGTTAAACCAATGCTCCATGCCCCTGTCATCACAATGCTCCATGCCCTTGTCATCACAATGCTCCATGACCCCAGTTCTCACAATGTTCCATGACTCCAGTCATCACAAGGCTTCATGACCTTTGTCATCACAATGCTCCCTGACACTTGTCATCAGAATGCTCCTTGAACCCTGTCACAAAAAGGCTCCATGCCATTTTCATCACAATGCCCCATGCAGTTTTCATCACAATGCTCCATGCCATTGTCATCAAAATACTCCAAAAGCTTGTCATCAGAATGCTCCATGACCCTTGTCATCACAATTCTCCATGCACTTGTCAGCACAATGCTCCCTGACCCTTGTCATCACAATGCTCCAAGCCATTGTTATCACAATGCTCCATTACCTTTCTCAACAGAATCCTTCATGACACTTGGCATCACAGTGCTCCATTACCTTTGTCATCAGAATCCTTCATGACACTTGGCATCACAATGCTCCATGCCATTGTCATCACAATGGGCCATTACATATGTCATCACAATGCTCCCTGACACCTGTCTTCACAATACTGCATAACCTGGTCATCATAACGCTTCATGCCTTTGTCATCACAATGCACCATGTCAAATGTCACTGCAATAATCCATGAAACTTTTTAGACCAATGTTCCATGCCCTTGTCATCACAATGCTCCATGCCCTTGTTATCACAATGCTCCATGACCCCTTTCATCACAAAGCTCCGTGACTCCAGTCATCACAATGATTCATGACCTTTGTCATCACAATGGTCAATGCACTAGTCATCAACAGTCTCTGTGACGATTTTAAACACAATGCTCCATGAACTTTTCTTCACAATGCACTTCGAGGCTTGTCATCACAATGTTCTATGCCTTTCTCAGCACAATGCTCCATGACCCTTGTCATCACAAAGATCCATGTGCTTGTCAGCACAATGCTCCTTGACACATGGCATCACAATGCGCCATGCGCTTGTCATCACAGTGCTCCACAATCTAATCATCAAAATGTTCCATAAAACTTGTCATCACAATGCTCCATGCACTTCTCATCAAAATGCTCTCTCACCACTGATATCACAATGTTACATCACTATTCATCACAATACTCCCTCACCACTGTCATCACAATGTTCCATGACTCCTGTCATCACAATGCTACATGCATTATCATCACAATGTTCCATGACCCCTGACATCACCATGTTCCATAACCACTGTCATCAAAATTCTCCAAAACCCTTTTCATCAAAATGCTCCATGACCCCTGACATCACAATGTTCCATAACCGCTGTCATCAAAATGTTCCATGACTCTTTTCATCAAATTGCTCCATGACCTTGTCATCACAATGCTCCCTGCCCTTCTCATCACAATGCACAACGCCTTTGTCATCAAAATGCTCCATGACATTTGAAATCACAAAGAACCATGACCCATGGCATCACAATGCTCCATGTCACTGTCATCACAATGCTCCATGAAAGCTCTCATCACATTTTTCCATGCCCTTGTCATCAAAAAGCTCCATGACGCAGGTCATCAGAATGTTCCATGGCCTTCTCATCACAGTGCTCCATTACACCTGTCATAAGAATGCTCCATGAACCCTGCCATCAAGATGTTCCATGGCCTTGTCATCACAAGGCTCCATGACACTTCTCATCACAATGCTCCACGACCCATGTTATGACAGTGCTCCATGCCCCTTTTCATCTAAATGATCCATGAACCCTGTCATCACAATGTTCCAAATACTTGTGATCACAATATTCCATAACTCTTGTCATCACAATGCCCCATGACGATCGTCTTCACAATGCTCCATGACCTTTGTCATCACAATGCTCAATACACTTGTCATCAAAATGCTCCCTGACACTTGTTGTCTGTATGCTCCTTGAACCGTGTCATGACAAGGCTCCATGCCTTTTTCATCACAATGCTCTAAGACCCCAGTAATCATAATTCTCCATGCCCTTGTCAGCACAAAGCTCAGTGACGCATATCATTAGAATGCTCCTTGGGCTTCTCCTCACAATGCTCCATGCCTTGGTCATCACAAAGTTCCAAGACTCCTGTAATCACAATGCTCCATGCCCATTTTCATCAGTATGCTCCATGAGATTTGTAATCACAAGGCTCCATGTTTTTCTCATCACAATGCTTCAGGACCTTGTCATCACAATGCTTCACGACCTTGTCATGAAAATTCCCAATGGCCCTTGTCATCATAATGCTTCAAGCCCTAGTCATCACAATGCTCCATTATATTTGTCATGACAATCCTCCAATACATTTGGCATCACAATGCTCCCTGCCATTGTCATCGCAATGGACCATGACATATGTCATCACAATGCTCCCTGACACCTGTCTTCACAATACTCCATGACATTCTCATCACAATGCTCGATGCCCTTGTCATCACAATGCTCCATGACCTTGTCATCACAATGCACCATGCCAACTGTCATCACAATAATCTATGAAACTTTTCAGACCAATGCTCCATGCCCCTGTCATCACAATGTGCCATTCAAACTGTCATCGCAATAATCCATGAAACTTATTAGACCAATGCTCCATGCCCTTGTCATCACAATGCTCCATGCCCTTGTTATCACAATGCTCCATGACCTTTGTCATCACAATAGTCCATGCCCTCATCATCAACAGTGTCAGTGACCTTTTTAACCACAATGCTGCATGAACTTTTCATCACAATGCTCTTTGACCCTTGTCATCACAATGCTCTATGCCTTTCTCAGCACAATGCTCGATGAACATGGTCTTCCCAATGCTCCTTGTACTTGTCAGGACAATGCTCCATGACACATGTCATCACAATGCACCATGTGCTTGTCATCACAGTGTTCCAAAATCTTGTCATCACAATGCTCCATATTACTTGTCATCACAATGCTCCATGCACTTCTCATCAAAATGGTCTCTCACCACTGATATCACAATGTGACATCACTATTCGTCACAATACTCCCTCACCCCTGTCATCATAATGTTCCATGACTCCTGTCATCACAATGCTACATGCACTTATCATCACAATGTTCGATGACCCCTCATATCACAATGTTCCATAACACCTCTCATCAAAATGTTCTATGACCCTTTTCATCAGAATGCTCCATGACCCCTGACATCACAGTATTCCATAATCCTTGTCATCAAAATGTTCCATGACCCTTTTAATCAAATTGCTTCATGATCCTGTCATCACAATGCTCCCTGCCCTTCTTATCACAATGCACAACGCCGTTGTCATCAAAATGCTCCATGACAGTTGTCATCACAAACATCCATGACCCTTGGTATCACAATGCTCCATGTCCTTGTCATCACAATGCTCCATGACCGCCCTCATCACATTGCTCCTTGCCCTTGTCATCACAAAGCTCCATAACACATGTCATCAGAATGCTCCATGGCCTTCTCATCACAGTGCTCCATGACCTTGCCATCAAAATGCTCCATTACCCCTGTCATAACAATGCTCCATGACCCCTGCCATGACGATGTTACTTGGCCTTGTCTTCACAAGGCTCCATGACCGTTCTCATCACAATGCTCCATGCCCCTTTTAATCTCAATGATCCATGAACCCTGTCATCACAATGCACCAGGCCATCATCATAATGCTTCATGCTGTTGTCATCACAGTGAAATCAAAATGCTCCATGAACTCTGTCATAACAATGCTCCAAACCCTTGTGATCACAATATTCCATAACGGTTCTCATCACAATGCCCCATGACACTCGTCATCACAATTATCCATGGTCTTCTCATCACAATGCCCCATGAACTTTGTCATCACAATGCTCAAAACACTTCTCATCAAAATGCTCCCGGACACTTCTTGTCTGTATCCTCCTTGAACCCTGTCATGACAAGGCTCCATGACTTTTTCATCACAATGATCCATGCCCTTTTCCTCACAATGCTCCAAGATCCCTGTAATCACAATGCTCCATGCCCTTGTCATCACAAATCTCAATGATGCATGTCATTAGAATGCTCCTTGGCCTTCTCTTCACAATGCTCCATGCCCTTGTCATCCCGATGTTCCAAGACCCCTGTAATCACAGTGGTCCATGCCCCTTTTCATCAGAATGCTCCATGAGATTTGTCATCACAGGCTCCATGGTTTTCTTATCACAATGCTCCAGGACCTTGTCATCACAATGCTTCACGACGTTGTCATGAAAATTCTCAATGGCCCTTGTCATCGGAATGCTCCAAGCCCTAGTCATCACAATGCTCCATTATATTTGTCATTACCATCCTCCAATACATTTGGCATCACAATGCTCCCTGCCATTGTCATCGCAATGGACCATGACATATGTCATCACAATTCTCCCTCACACCTTTCTTCACAATACACCATGACCATCTCTTCACAAAGATCCATGTCCTTGTCATCACAATGGACCATGTCTACTGTCATTACAATAATCTATGAAATTTGTGAGACCAATGCTCCATGCCCCTGTCATCACAATGCTCCATGCCCTTGTCATCACAATGCTCCATGACCCCTGTATTCACAATGCTCCGTGACGCTTGTCATCACAGTGCTCCATGACACCTGTCATCAGAATGCTCCATGCTTTGTCAGCAAAATGCTACATGGCCGTGTCATTACAATTCTCTATGCGCTTGTCATCACAATATTCCATTACCATTTTCATCACAATCCTCCATGAACCTTGGGATCACATTGCTTCATGCCCGTGTCATCACAATGCTCCATGCTCCTTGAAATCAAAATGATCCATGACCTCTGTCATCATAATTCTCCAAACCCTTGTGATCACAATGTTCCATAAAACTTGTCATCACAATGTTCCATGATGCCTGTCATCACAATTTTCCATGCTCTTTTCATCACAATGCTCCATGACCTTTGTCATCACAATTCTCAATACACTTGTCATCACAATGCTCCCTGACACTTGTCATCAGAATGCTCCTTGAACCCTGTCACAAAAAGGCTCCATGCCTTTTTCATCACACTGCCCCATGCCGTTTTCATCACAATGCTCCATGGCATTGTCATCAAAATACTCCACAAGCTTGTCATCAGAATGCTCCATGACCCTTGTCATCACAATTCTCCATGCACTTGTCCGCACAATGCTCCCTGACCCTTGTCATCACAATGCTCCAAGCCTTTGTCATCACAAGGCTCCATTACCTTTGTCATCAGAATCCTCCATGACACTTGGCATCACAATGCTCCATGCCATTGCCATCACAATGTGCCGTTACATATATCATCACAATGCTCCCTGACACATATCTTCACAATACTGCATGACCTGGTCATCACAATGGTAAATGCCCTTGTCATCACAATGCGCCATTCCAAATGTCATCACAATAATCCATGAAACTTATTAGACCAATGCTCCATGCACTTGTCATCACAATGCTCCATGCCCTAGTTATCACAATGCTCCATGACCCCTGTCATCACAATGCTCCGTGATTCCAGTCATCACTATGCTTCATGACCTTTGTCATGACAATGGTATATGCCCTCATCGTCAACAGTCTCAGTGACCGTTTAACCACAATGCTTCATGAACTTTTCATCACAATGCTCTTTGACCCTTGTCATCACAATGCTCTATGCCTTTCTCAGCACAATGCTCCATGACCCTCTTCATCAAAATGCTCCATGTGCTTGTCAGGACAATGCTCCCTGCCATTGTCATCACAGTGGACCATGATATATGTCATCACAATGCTCCCTGACACCTTTCTTCTAAATACTCCATGAACTTCTCATCACAATGTTCCATGCCCCTGTCATCACAATGCTCCATGCCCTTGTCATCAAAATGCTCCATGACCCATGTCATCACAATGCTCCGTGACTCCAGTCATCACAATGCTCCATTACCCTGTCATAACAATGCTCCATGACCCGTGCCATCAGAATGTTCCACGGCCTTGTCATCACAAGGCTCCATGACACTTGCCATCACAATGCTCCAAAACACCTTTAATAACAATGCTCTATGTCCTGGTCATCACAAATTTCCATGACACATATCATAATAATATTCCATGGTCTTCTCAACAAAATGCTCCATGCCCTTGTCATCACAGTGCTCCAATATCACTGTAATCACAATGCTCCATGCCCCTTTTCATCAGTATGCTCCATGAGATTTATCATCTCAATGCTCAATGGTTTTCTCATAACAGTGCTCCAGGACATTGTCATCACAATGCTTCACGACATTTTCATGAAAATTTTCAATGGCCCTTGTCATCATAATGCTCCAAGCCCTAGTCATCACAATGCTCCATTATATTTGTCATCTCAATCCTCCATTACATTTGGCATCACAATGTTCCCTGCCATTGTCATCGCAATGGGCCATGACATATGTCATCACAGTGCTCCCTGACACCTGTCTTCTCAGTACTCCATGACCTTCTCATCACAATGATCCATGCCCTTGTTATCACAATGCACCATGTCCACTGGCATCACAATAATCTTTGAAACTTGTCAGACAAATGCTCCATGCCCCTGACATCACAATGCTCCATGCCCTTGTCATCACAATGCTCCATGAACCCTGTCATCACAATGCATCATGCCCTTCAGCATAATGCTTCAGGCTATTCTCAGCACAATGAAATCAAAATTCTACATGACCTCTTTCATCACAATGCTCCATGACCCCAGTCATCACAATACTCCATGAACATTTTCAGCCCAATTCTCTGTGACACTTGTCATTACAATTATCCAAGCCTTCTCATCCCAGTTCTCCATGACCCCTGTATTCACAATGCTCCGTGACGCTTGTCATCACAGTGCTCCATGACACCTGTCATCTAAAGCTCCATTCCTTTGTCAGCAAAATGCTACATGACCTTGTCATTACAATGCTCTATGCACTTGTCATCACAATACTCCATTACCATTGTCATCACAATCCTCCATGAACCATGGGTTCACATTGCTTCATGCTCTTGTCATCACAATGCTCCATGCTCCTTGAAATTAAAATGATCCATGACCTCTGACATCCCAATGCTCCAAACCCTTGGGATCACAAAGTTCCATAACACTTCTCATCACGCTCCATGATTCCTGTCATCACAATACTCCATGCCCTTTTCATCACAATTCTCTATGACCTTTGTCATCACAATTCTCAATACACTTTTCATCACAATGCTCCCTGACACTTGTCGTCAGAATGCTCCTTGGACCCTGTCACGAAAAGGCTACATGCCTTTTTCATCACAATGCCCCATGCCGCTTTCATCAAAATGTTCCATGCCATTGTCATCAAAATACTCCATAAGCTTGTCATCAGAATGTTCCATGACGCTTGTCATCAGATTTCTCCATGCACTTGTCAGCACAATGCTCCCTGACCCTTGTCATCACAATGCTCCAAGCCATTGTCATCACAAGGCTCCATTACCTTTGTCATCAGAATCCTCCATGACACTTGGCATCGCAATGCTCCATGCCATTGTCATCACAATGGGCCATTACATATGTCATCACAATGCTCCCTGACAACTGTCTTCACAATAATGCATGAGCTGGTTATAAATATGCTCCATGCCCTTGTCATCACAATGCGCCATTCCAACAGCTATCACAATAATCCATGAAACTTATTAGACCAATGCTCCATGCCCTTGTCATTACAATGCTCCATGCCCTTGTTATCACAATGCTCCACAACCTTGTCCTCACAATCCTCCATAAACTTGTCATCATAATGCTCCATGCACTTCTTATCAAAATGCTCTCTCTCCACTGTTATCAAAATGTTCCCTCACTAGTCATCACAATACACCCACTCCCCTGACATCACAATGTTCCATAACACCTGTCATCAAAATGTTCCATGACACTTTTCATCAAATTGCTCCATGAACCTTTCAGCACAATGTTCCCTGAACTTCACAGCAGAATGCACCACACAATTGTCATCAAAATTCTCCATAACCCGTGACATCACAGTGCTCCATGACCCCTGTCATAACAATGCTTCATGACCCCTGCCATCACAATGATCCACAGCCATGTCATCCCAAGGCTCCATGACCCTTGTCATCACAATGTTCCAATACCCCTGTAATCACAATGCTTCATGCCCTTGTCATCACAAAGCTCCATGACATATGTCATCAGAATGCTCCTTGGCCTTCTCATTCACGATGCTCCATGCCCTTGTCATCACAATGCTCGAAGACTCCTGTAATCACAATGCTCCATGCCCCTTTTCATCACAATGCTCCATGAACCCTGTCATCACAATGCACCATGCCCATCATCATAATGCTTCATGCTATTTTCATCACAGTGAAATCAAAATGCTCCATGACCTCTGTCATCACAATGCTCCAAATCCTTGTGATCAAAATGTTCCATAACTCTTATCATCACAACGCCCCATGACACTCATCATCACAATTATCCATGGTCTTCTCATCACAATGTTCCATGACATTTTTCATCAAAATGCTCAATACACTTGTCATCACAATGCTCCCTGACACTTGTCATTTGTATGCTCCTTGAACCCTGTCATGAAAAGGCTCCATGCCTTTTTCATCACAATGTTCCATGCCCTTTTAATCACAATGCTCTAAGACCCCTGTAATCACAATGCTCCATGCCCCTTTTCATCAGAATGCTCCATGAGACTTGTCATCACAAGGCTCCATGGTCTTCTCATTACAATGTTCCAGTACCTTGTCATCACATTGCTCCATGACCCCTGTCATCACAATACTCCATGAACATTTTCACCCCAATGCTCCATGACATTCTCATCACAATGGTCCATGAACCCTGTCATCACAATATTCCATGACCACTGTCATCACAACGCTCCATGAACCCTGACAACACAATGATCCTGGAACTTTGTCATCAAAATATTCCATGCCCTTGTCATCCCAATTCTCTATGACCCCTGTAATCACAATGCTCCGTGACGCTTGTCATCACAGTGCTCCATGAAACTTGTCATCACAAATCTCCATGCCTTTGTCAGCAATATGCTACATAATCTTGTCATCACAATGCTCCATTTGCTTTTCATCACAATCCTCCATGACCCTTGGGATAACATTGCTTCTTTCCCTTGTCATCTTTCTTCTGCCTTTCTGGTTTTTAGACATTTTCACATGTCCCTTTTGACCGGTGGGAAGTGACTATTCTTTGTAGTGTGGATTTGCATTGTGCGCTTGCTTGATTGGCCAAAAAGGTCATATGTGTTTTCTCCTGAATACATTCAGGAGAAAAGTCATACACCGTTTTTGGCCAAGTGCATCATTGTCGAAGTTGTGGTACTTTTCCTGTGCTTTAAAGGCGATTCCAATTTACCTCTTGAAATATGTTTTGTGCAATTCTGCCACATTTTCAAGTCCGCTTCGTTGCCTTCCCTCAACAGATTTTTGGAAGCGAGTAGTCCTTTATAACTCTGCAGCTTTGTGAATTGCTGTGCCCCTGAGCTCCAATTTTCAAATCCCATTTTTGGGAGCTGACCGCAAATCCACAATTTTGCTTCAGGACCTATACTGGTTCCAGGGGTGGCTATACTGTTCCCTGCGGGTGGCTGAGGCTTTGGTTAATTCTTCTTCCTGATGGGAATTTAGAGTGACATGTGCCTGTCCAAATGCCTACATCTACTGTCTGATTGGATCTCCCTCTTCCCTTTCATACTCTGCACAATTAGCAAACTGTGCGAACCAGGAGGTTATAGGAGCTGACTCTGCTAAGTTTGGAGATTGAGAGTAAGGCAGTTGGAATGCCAAACTGGAGCACAAAGAGAGGAAGGATTAGGAGATATTTAGAAACCTTTCGCCATCACAGGGTGTCCATTCTGTAGGTTTCCCATACATTTTATAACTGTATTGATATTCCCTTCTACCTGGAGATTTGGGACCCATGGAATGGTGGCATGCATTACTATTTAAAAGGGTCTGCATTTTTCTCCCAATCTCACCAGTCCTCTCAGTCCCAAGTGTCCAGCCTTATATCTCATCCAGCTGTCTTTGCAGATAGGGTCATTCCAGGTTTCATCAGAACCCCTGAAGGAATTGTGTAGGAATTTCGCTGCTTTTTTTGTTTTGTTTTTGAAATTCATTTTTATAATGGGGTTGAGCTGATTTTCACTGACATGTTTATGCCGGTCTAGACACACTTGATTCCCTTACGGAGACATATCAATACATAGGTTTTAAGATTCTTACTAGTCAGATATATTCCTCTGCGGGGAATAGGCGTTTTGAGTCCCGTTCACTGAGGAAGGTGTAGGTCTTGTCTATTGAGTATTTGGTTTATAGAATGGTACCCATGCTAATATCAAACTCGGGGTTTATGCATCACCCCACCTCTCCTTTCTCCTTAAGGAGGCATAAGAGTGTTTTCTAAATGTGAGACTCTGTTCTCTTTCTTAATTCAGTTAATGTGTTGTGATGTTGACATTCACTCTGTAAGTGATATCTTATGATAAGATACTTTTTTCTGTGTGACTAATTTCACTTAGAATCATTATACATAAATCCACTCATTATGCTGCTACTGGCCTTATGACATTGATTTCACGTCTGAGTGATATTCTGTTGTATAAAATTACCACTATTTCTTTAGGCTTTTCTCTTTCTCCTGGGATATTTTAGGTGTTCCAAAGTTGAGGTTCTTGTATGCAGAGCTGCCCTAAACTTTGGGGTGCCTGTGTATTGTTGATATTTAGTCTTCCCAAGTTATATGCCCATGAGTTGAAATCCCCTTTGCTCGGGGGCTTTGTATTTTTGATGTTTTAGGAAACAGCATACACTTCTTCCGAGTGGCTCTTGGGTATTTATACCCCACCCATCAGCGTGACTAGGCTCCCTGTTCTCCATGGCCTCTCCTGCATTTCTGGTTTGTAGACATTTTTTGGATGGCCTTTCTGAGCAGTGGAAATTGAGACTTCTTTGTTGTGCGGATTTGCATTTCCTGCTTGCTTGGTTTGCCAAAAACTCTGTATGTGTTTTATTTTCCTGAAGATATTCACGAAAAAAACACATACACCCTTTTTTGCCCAACTGCATCATTTTAGAAATTCTGCTGCTTTTCATATGCTTTAAATGTGAGTACAATCTACCTTTTGAAATCTGTTTCCTGCAATTCTGCCTCTCATTCAGATCCTCTTCGTTGCCTTACCTGAATATATTTTTGGACGTTGGTTATCATATATATCTTTGCAGGTCTTTGAATTGTCTGCTCCTGAGCTCCATTTTGTAACTCGCTTTTTTTTGTGAGCTGGCCGCCAAACCATTGGATTGCTTCAGGCCCTATTCTGGTTCTGAGGAGGCAGGCTGAGCCTTTGTTTAATTATTCTTCCTAATGGGAAATTAGAGTGACATGTGCCTTTGAAAACTCCTACAGCTAATCCCTCATTGGTTCCCCCTCTTCCCATTTATCCTCTGCACAAATTGCAAACTGTGTGACACAGGAGGTTAAAGGTGCTGATTTTCCAAGTGGGGAGATTGTTAGTAATGTGGCTGGAATGGCGAACCCCAGCACCAAGAGATCAAAAATGAGGTGCATTTTAGACACCTTTCCTGAGCACACAGTGTACATTCATCTCGGTTTCCAAGGCATGTTTTTGCTGTCAGAAGATTCCCTTGAACCTGCAGATTTGGGACCCATGGAATGGGTACCAGGCAGTATTACTTTAAAATGTCTGCATTTCCTCACCCATCCTTTTTAACATCTCTTAGCATGCATAGCTTCCAGCCTTATATATCATCCTGCCTTGGGTCTAAATGTGTTCAATCCATGTTACATCATAGCCGTTCAACAAAAGTTGTAAGAATTTTTGTCTGTCTCACTGTTTTTATAAATATTTTTAAATTTATTTTTATATTGGATATAGCTGATTTTCAAAGCTCTGTTTTTTGCTGCTGCACATCCACTTGATTCATGTACTGTGAGACAACAATAAATTATTTTTCAGATTCTTACCAGTAATATGTATTATTTTCCAGTTACTTGAGTGAGCTGAGTTCAGTTCTTTGAGGTACTGTGTAGGCCTTGTCAGTTATTCAATTTGATACTTGGAATGGTAACTTTGCTAGTTTCAACCTCCTGGAAAATACCTCACCATTCCCCAGCTTTCCCATTTAGCAGCCTTATGTCTATTTTCTACATATTTGACTATGTTTCTGTTTTGTAGTTTATTTCATGTGTAGCCATTTTTTATTCCACCTTTAAGTGACATCTTGTGATATGTGTCTTTTTCTTTCTGACATATGTCACTTAGAATAATCATATGTAACTCCTCCAGAGTTGTTCCAACTGGCCTTATTTCATTGATTTCTGGATGAGTAATATTCCACTCTACATAAGTAGCCCATCTCTTTTATCCATTTTATCCTTCCAGGGACATTTAGGTTATATCCAAGTGGAGGCCCTTTTTAACAGAGAGGTGGTAAACGTTGGTGTGCCTGTTTTCTGTCGATTTTTGTTTTTCCCAAGGTATACGCCCATGAGTGCAAGTGCCCTATGCTCTGTAGCTCATTTTTTAGATGTTTTAGCAAACACAATACACTTCTCCAGAGTGGCCGTTGGCAAATTACAATTCCACTATCAGCCTCACAGGGCTCCCTTTTCTCCTCGCCCTGTCCTGCATTTCTGGTGTTTACGCATTATGTGGATGGCACTTCTGACTGATCTGAAGCGATATATTTTGTAGTATTGATTTTCAGTGCCCACCTGTTTGGTTGCATAAAATGTGTGTATGGCCTTTACTTGAATATATTCAGAAAAAATGCATATGCCCTTTTGGGCCAACTGCATCATTTGTGATGTTCAGCCCGTTTTCTTGTACTTTAATGGGGAGTCCTTTCTACCTCTTCAAATCTTTTTCCTGCCACTCTCCCTTGCTTACAAATCCTTTTCTGTGACGTACCATAAGACATTTTTCGGCGATATTTTCAACTCTGCAGTTTCATGAATTTTAGTGTCCCTGAGTTCTATTTTTCATCTTGTGTTTTAGGAAACTGGACACAAAACAGCGGTATTTCCTCTAGCCCTATTCTGTTTCCGTGGGCAATTCTAGCCTTTGATGAATTTGTCTTCCGGATTGGAAATTAGAGTGGCATGTGGCTGTCTGAACACCTAAGACTTGTCTCTAAATTTTTCTCATCCTTCCGCTTCATCCTCTGGACAAATTCCAAACTGTGTGCAACAGGATGTTGACGTTGCTGATATCCCCAAGTGAGGAGATTGTTAGGAAAGATGCTGCAGTGGTGAACCCGAGCACCAGGCGATGAGGAGATGAGGTGCCTTTTCCAAACTCTTTCTGATCAAACGGTGTACCATCCTCTAGGTGTGACAGGCATGTTTTAGCTGTAGGAAGGGTCCCATGCATGTAAGGAGAACACCAGGGATTTTTCCAAATCAGTGCTTCCCCGAACCCCAAACTGGGGAATTTTTAAGCTACGGCTACACGTATGTCCATTAAGGGCCTTGGGAAACAGGCAGAGCCCAAACTTTAGATGATTGAAATCTTCAGGGTCAGAAGCGCTCACCATCGGCCTTGCTTAGGTTACATTTTATCTGTCATTGATAGATGATGTCAATAAAAATATCGATTCTTTTTCAGATTATTTCCCCTTATAGGTTATTGCAAAATATTCAGTGTAGTTCCCTGTGCTATACAGTACTTCCTTGTTGATGATCTATTTTATACATAGCAGTGTGTATGTTTAAATCCCAAACTGTTAATTTATCCCTTCTCCTACCTTTCCCATTTGGTAATAATAAATTATAAGATTTTATACTACTCAGAAATGGGGGAACAGAAAGAGAGGTATCATTTTCAATGGAAAAGCATTCAAAACAAGATTGAAGCTTCAGCCAAGAGTATTCGATGTACATACATGGAAATAAATCACTTCATTTCTCTAATGTTGACCTGACAAGACAGACGTCTTCACTGAACTTGCTTATAGTAAAATGATGGAAATATCAAATGTAAGTCTTAGAAACATTTTATTTTACCCGAGCATTATACACTGATCTATGTTAACTACAGTTTGGCTCACACATCTGTTCATTGAAATTACAATGTTCTCAATTTCTGTTACTGATCCTCCAGAGTGGACCCCAACAGGATTCCCCGTGCCCAGTGTCATTGGAGCCAACAGATCAAGACTGAGTTTGGTTCAGAAGCAAAGGAATCATTATTTTGAAAACAGAATGGAGAGGTGAGAGCGTGCACTCCCCCACGGGCTGTGGGCTGGGCTGCTGTGTAGGGATCCTGGCAGCGTCAGTGGGATGGAGGGGATTGAGCACTCGAGGGCTGTGTTGGCTGCAGCTCAGGCTCTATGCCACGGAGTCTGCATGCGACCCCGCTAGCTGAGGTGTCGACCCAGCCATTCTTCACTAGGATATTGGGTCTGAAGTGCCGGGTGTGGGACCTCTGCATGCGGAACCCTAGGGGCACGTGAAATTATATAAAGCACAAAGGAAAAACAGGTTAGACTTTATTTTATTGCCCAGATTCTCATTTTATATCCCAGGAATTTTTAATGAACTTTGCCGGAGACGAACACCTCCTTTGCTTTTCGTTCCATTTGTCATTCTTGTGGTGTTGAGGGTGCAGACCCCTCTTTCGTAACTGCTTCATGCTGTGGTGGGAGCCCTGATACCTTGGGGGAGGCGCAAAACTTCTCTCCACCAGCCTCCAGGTGAGGTTGATTGTCCCAAGGCCTCCTGCCTTACTTCTCGTCCGCCTGAGCACCAGCATTGGAAGTGTTATAGATTCTAATGACCTTTAAGGGTCCAGGAACGAGATGTGCAGAGATGCTGCGTTGGCAGTTTTGACCCCACCCCACATTTGTTCAGCGACCTTAGGCCGACGGTTTTTGCCAGCCTAGGTGCTCTGACGAATAGTCTGTGCTTTCTTTAATTAGTTCCCTGAATTAATGTACAAACAGCACCATGTGTCAGAGCCCTGCCCGCGCATCTCCCAGACAGTCCAGTGTCAGTGCTGATCCAGGACCATGACGTCCACTGAGTCAAGGGCCTTTAGAAGTAGCCAGCAGTCCACCCGGTCATATTGGCTACCATCACCACGGTGTCTGTAGGGTTTTCTGTGGTGAAAGCGTGATATACGTTTCCCCCGCCAAGCTTATTAGCTCCCCTCTGGGTGCAGTAAGTCCTGCAAGCAGTAGTCTGCTCTTTCGGGGCACACTCTTGTTGTTTTCTGAGAGAAACTCCATGTCAAGTGATGGTCACACGAGTCATTTTGGGGCCCCTTGCCCCCGTTTGTCTCTCTGGAGCTTGGAGTTGGAGGGCCTCCTCACTTGAGGTCAGTGTGTCCACAGAGCGACCCCTGCAACTTCAGGGCATGATGGGTGGTTAGGATCACCACGTGGTGTCCTTTTCCCTTAGGAGGGAGCTGGCCTTGTGGGCTGCTGATTTCCAGCTTTTTAGATACCCCAGTATCCTGGCCTGATGAGTCGGTGGCAAAGCCCTTGGTGACCATAGTTTATCATACCTGAAAGGCATTCTTGTGTTGCTCCAATTCAAGCGGTCACAGTTTTTGCACTAAGGCTCCAAGGGCTATTAATCTTTGACTGGGTATGTAAAGGTCAAAGGGTTTAGCTAAATTAAGGAGTTCCAGGGCAAGGGTCTGAGTTGACTGCTCTTTCCATTCTTGTAAGTCTGCTTCTGGATTCTATTCAAAAGGATCATCATCTTTCCGTGTTGGTGTTTCATGTAGAGGCCCAGCTATTAGACTGTAGTTAGGGATCCAGATGCAGAAAATCTTGGCCTCCCCATGAACCCCTAAGCTGTCTTTTAGTTTTAGAAGAGGTAAGGCTGCAAATGGCTTCTTCCCTATCCTGGGATGCGTTTCTCCGAATATCTGTGAGAATGAAGCCCAGGCATGTCACCTTAGCCTGGGATATTTGAGCCTTTTTCTTGGACACCTTCTATCCTTTATTGGCTAGGTAGTTCAGAGGCGTCTTTAGTAGGCCTGGCGATCAGAATGTCCTCTGCATATTGAAGGAGGGTTCCCTTTTACAGAGGTAGAACTTTTAGGTCTTTAGAGGACATTTCCCCAATGATGGAGTGGGGATTTTTGAACCTTTGGGGCAGGACGGCCCAGCATTATTGCTTTTGTTGCATGTTGTGCCCTGCCACTCACAAGCCAAAAATTCTTGTGACTCTGAGATGAATGGAATACAGAAGAAGGCATCATTGAAGTCTAATACAGAATGCCATGGCCTGGTGGATGGTAGAATGACCAGCAGGGTGTAGGAAATAGGAGCTACTGGATGTATATCTTCGGTGGCTTCACTGACTGTCCTGATATCCTTTACCAGGTCTCCAGCAGCCCATGGGGCTCTTGTGGTCAGGCCAATCCCAGGATATGAAGCTCACTTGGGCTGCTCTCCCCACCCCACAGCCCACGGGGCTCTCGTGGTCAAGTCCCTTCCAGGGTATGGAGCTCACCTGTGCAGCTACCCAGCAGCCCATGGGGCTCTCATAGTCAGGCCCTTCCCAGGATACAGAGCTCCCCTGGGCAAGTACCAGAGCAGGGCCTGACACACAGGGACTGTGCACATAGCCCACCTTGCAGAGAACCCCCAGCTCACCTGACACTCACAGCTGACACAGAACACCTCAGAGCAGGACTTGAACTAAGAAACAGCAGCTCTGACAGGTTTGTGACCCTGGCTATCACTCTGTGCAGCCTCTCTCTGCCTGGTCTTCCAGACACTTCCACTGCAGCCAGGGCACCAGGCCTCTGTCTCCACCCACCATCACTCCTCTCCCTGACTCCTGGGTTCCTCTCATTAGGATAGGGTCTTCTTGAAGTTGTTTTTCACTCATGGACCAGATAAAATGATAAGAAAACAAGCCGCAGCTGCAGCCCCTTGTCTATCCTAAATCTCAAGAGCCCTCACCTGTTCCTTGGGACTGGCCCATTTAGCAAGTTTCATTTTCTGCAACTGTGAGCCCCTGAGGGGTGAGGATTGGCTGATTTGGGCAGCCTGACACTGCCTGCCAGCCCTCCCCAGGTGTGCCTGGGTTGAGGTCAATATAAATACCTCTCCAGTCAGCAAGAGCCCCTGTAGCTGTGCCTGACGCCATATTCTCTGCCCCGTCAGCAGTGTCGGGGCTGGGGTGGTGGGGGGAGTGAGGGGCCGTGGCTTTGTGGGCGGCCAATTGTGAGTGGGGCTCTGCTGGACTTTCTGCAGGAGTTGCCAGGCTGCCACCTGCTAAAGAAGAGGATGTGTCACCCATACCTGCCGCTGGAATTTCTCCCCAGGCAGAGGTGACGAAGTAAAAAAGCAGTGGGGGCCGTGGCAGGAGGGGTATCTCAGGCAGGGAAATGGAAAGCTTCCAGAAGACCATCTGGGGCCAGGATCATCCTGGCTGGCCTGCAGGCACCAAGTTGGCCTGCGTGCTGTCGCTGGTGTGGCTCCACAGCCCTTCCTCTAGGCTTGAAAGTGCTTGTACATATTCAGCTGTTTTACCTGGAAAGGGTGGGAAGAGTTCAGCTGCAGCAGGACTGGGGCTCAGCTCATATTTACTCACAAACGCCTCAACACAGTCACCCAACTTTGCAATAAGGATGCTCCTTTTGGGGGGGAGCGCTGCTGACTGCATGGGAGACGATTTCCCACCTCTGACCAAGTTAAGAATTTTTTACCACTGGAGCAAGTTCCCTAATACGATTTTCCTCTGTATAAATGGTGGTTTCTGTTTTTTTTTTTTTTTTTTTCTTTTTGGTTCAAGGTAGATTTTATTTATTCCTATTTTGTTTTAATTTGGTGATATAAACATGGAAATAATGCATTAATATAAAGACGTCTATGTGAAGGGAAAAACTTTTTTTCTGTTTTATTTTATTAAATTATTTATTTATTTGTTTATTTTTTAAATTTATTTCTTTTATACAGCAAGTTCTTATTGGATATCTATTTTATACATATAAGTGTGCACATGTGAATCCCAGTCTCCCAATTCATCCCACCACTACCCTCACATGGCGTTCCCCCCTTGGTGTCCATATGTTTGTTCTCTACATCTGTGTCTCTATCTCTGCCCTGCAAACCGGTTCATCTGTACCATTTTTCTAGGTTCCATATATATGCATTAATATACAATATTTGTTTTTCTCTTTCTGACTTACTTCTCTCTGAATGACAGTCTCTAGATCCATCAAGGTCTCTACAAATGACCCAATTTAATTACTATGTATGGCTGAGTAATATTCCATTGTATATATGTACCAAATCTTTATCCATTCGTCTGTCTGTGGGCACTTAGGTTGCTTTCATTACCTGGCTATTGTAAATAGTGCTGCAATGAACATTGTGGTGAACGTGTCTTTTTGATTTATGGTTTTCTCTGGGTATATGCCCAGTAGTGGGATTGCTGAATTATATGTTAATTCTATTTTTAGGTTTTTAAGGAACCTCCATACTGTTCTCCATAGAGACTGTATCGATTTACATTTCCAACAATAGTGGAAGAAGGATCCTTTTCTCCACACCCGCTCCAGCATTTGTTGTTTGTAGATTTTCTGATGATGCCCATTTTAACAGGTGTGACGTGATACCTCATTGTAGTTTCGATTTCCATTTCTCTAATAATTAGTGATGTTGAGCAGATTTTCATGTGCGTACTGGCCATCTCTATGACTTCTTGGAAGAAATGACTATTTAGATCTTCTTCCATTTTTGTATTGGGTTGTTTGTTTTATTAATATTGAGCTTCATGAGCTGTTTATATATATTGGAGATTAATCATTTGTCCATTGATTTGTTTGCAAATATGTTCTGCAATTCTGAGGGTTGTCTTTTCGTCTTGTTTGTAGTTTCCTTAGTTTTGGAAAAGCTTTTATGTTTCATTAGGTCCCATCTGTTTAGTTTTCTTTTTTATTTCATTACTATAGGAGGTGGATCAAAAATGATCTTGCTGTGATTTACGTCAGAGTATCCTTCGTAAGTTTTCCTCTCAGAGTTTTATACTGTCCAGTCTTGCATTAAGGTCTCTAATCCATTTTGAATATATTTTTATGTATGGTGTTCGGGAGTGTTCTAATTTCATTGTTTTACATGTAACTGTCCATATTTCCCAGCACCAATGATTGAAGAGACAGTCTTATCTCCATTGTATAGTGTTGCCTCCTTTGTCATAGATTAGTTGACCATAGGGGTATAGGTTTATCCCTGGGCTTTCTTTTACTTTTTCCTTTTACACGTTTATTGGAGTATAATTGCTTTACAATGGAGTGTTCTTTTCTGCCGTATAAAAATGTGAATCAGCTATACATACACAAATATCACCAGATCCCCACCCTCTTGCATCTCCCTCCCACACTCCATATCCCACCCCTTTATGTGGTCACAAAGCACCGAGCTGATCTCCCTGTTCTATGTGGCTGCTTCCCAGTAGCTATCGGTGTTACATTTGGTAATGTATTTATGTCCATGCCACTCTCTCACTTCGTCCCAGCTTACCCATACCCCTTCCGGTGTCCTCAAGTCCTTTCTCTATGTCTGTGTCCTTAATCCTGTCCTGCCACTAGGTTCTTCAAAATCTTTTTTCTTTTCGTCATTAGATTCCATATATCTCTGTTAACATACATTATTTGTTTTTCCCTTTCTGACTTACTTCACTGTGTAGGACAGATTCTAAGTCCATCCACCTCAGTACAAATAACTCAGTTTTGCTTCTTTTTATGGCTGAGTAATATTCCATTGTATATATGTGCCATGTCTTATTTATCCATTCATCTGTCGATGGACACTTAGGTTGCCTCCATGTCCTGGCTATTGCAAATAGAGCTGCAATGAACATTTTTGTACATAACTCTTTTAGAATTATGGTTTTTGCAAGGCAAATGCCCAGTAGTTGGATTGTTGTGTTGTATGGTACTTCTATTGTTAGTTATTTAAAGGAACCTTCGTACTGTTATCCCTAGTGCCCATGTCAATTTACATTCCAACCCACAATTCAAATGTGTTCCCTTTTCGCCAATAAAGGCCTCTCCAGCATTTATTGTTTTGTAGATTTTTTGATGATTGCCACTCTGACTGCTGTGAGGTGATACCTCACGGTAGTTTTGATTTGCATTTCTCTAATGATTAGTGATGTTCAGCATCCTTTCATGTGTTTCTTGGTAATCTGTATATCTTCTTTGGAGAAATGTCTATTTAGGACTTCTGCCCGTTTTTGGATTGGGTTGTTTGTTTTTGTGATATTGAGCTACATGAGGTGCTTGTAAAGTTTGGAGATTAATCCTTTGTCAATTGCTTCATTTGAAAATATTTTCTCCCATTTAGAGGGTTGTTTTTGCATCTTGTTTATGTTTTCCAGTACTGTGTAAAAGCTTTTAAGTTTCATTAGGTCCCATTTGGTGAGTTCCGTTTTTATTTCCATTTCTACAGGAGGTGGGTCAAAAAGGATCTTGCTGTGATTTATGTCATAGAGTGTTCTGCCTATGGTTTCCTCTAAGTGTTTTATAGTGTCTGGTCTTATATTTAGATCTCTAATCCATTTAGAGTTTATTTTTGTGTATGGTGTTATGGAGTGTTCTAATTTCATTCTTTTATGTGTAGGGGTCCAGTTTACCCAGCACCAATTACTGAAGAGACTGTCTTTTCTCCATTGTATATCCTTAGCTCCTTTGTCATAGATGAGATAGCCATAGGCATGTAGGATTATCTCTGGACTTTCTGTACTGTTCCATTGATCTGTGTTTATGCCAATCTACATACACTTGCTTCCATTATGGAGACATATAAATACATGGGTTTCAAAGTTATTACCAGGCAGATATATTAATCTTCAGTGAATAGGGTGTTTTGTGTCCAGTTCATTGAGAAAGGAGTAGGTCTTGTCTATTACATTTTTTGTATATGGAATGGTATCTGTGCTAATTTCAAACTCTGTTTTTACACATCACCCCACGTCACCTTTCCCCTTAAGGAGGAATAAGTGTGTTTTCTAAATGTGTAACTCTGTTCTCTTTTGAAATTCAGTTCATGTGTAGCCATGTATACATTCCCTCTGTAAGTGATATATTACAATAAGTTTCTTTTTCTTTGTGGCTCATTTCACTTAGCATCATCATACCTAAAGCCAGTCATTATGCTGCTATTGGCCTTATGACATTGATTTTAGGTCTGAGTGACATTCCATTGTATATAAGTACCACAACATCTATATCCATTTTTTTTTCCTTTCCTGGGATATTTAAAGTGTACCAAAGTCGAGGTTCTTGTAAACAGAGCATCCCTAAAGTTTGGGCTGGCTGTGTGTTGTGGATTTTTAGTTTTCCCAAATACTCGCCCATGAATGGAAGTGTGCTATGCTCTGTAGCTCTGTTTTAGAAAACAATATACAGTTCTCCAGAGAGGCTGTTGGCAATTTACATCCTGTCCATTGGCGTAACCAGGCTCCCTTTTCTCCATGGTCTCTCCTGCATTTGTGGTTTTTACACTATTTGTGGATGGCCCTTTTGACTGGATGTAAGGGACACTTCTATGTAGTGTGCATTTGCAATGCCTGATGGCTTGCTTGGCCAAAAAGGGCATATGCATTTTTTCCCGAATATATTCAAGAAAATACACATACTCCCTTTTCGGCAAAGGGCAACATTGTCGAAGTTCTGTCGCTTTTCATGTGCTTTAAAGATGACTCCAATGTACCTCTTGAAATCTGTTTCCTTCAATTCTGCCTTGCATTCAAATCCTCTTCACTGCCTTACCTCAATATATTTCTGGATGATAGTTTTCCTTTATAACTCTGCAAGTTTGTGAATTGCTGTGCCTCTGATTTCCATTTTTCAACTCGCCTGTTTGTGAGCTGTCTGCAATACCGCAGGATGGCTTTAGGCCCTAGTCTGGTTCCGTGGCTTCAGGCTGATCCTTTGGTTAATTCTTCTTCCTGATGGGAAACTAGATTGACATGTGCCCATCCAAATACCTACAGCTAATCTCTCATTTGTTTCCCCTCTTCCTGTTCATCCTCTGCACAATTTGCAAACTGTGGATAACAGGAGGGTAAAGGCGCTGACACTCCAAGTGGGGAGATTTTTAGTAATGCAGATGGAATGGTGAAGCTGAGCATGACGAAAGGAAAAACGAGGTACCTTTTAGAAAACTTTCCCAATTACACAGTGTACCATCCACTGGGTTTCCCATGCATGTTTTAACTGTAGGAAGCTTCCCTTAAACCTGGAGAGTTGGGACCACTAGAATGGGTAGCACACAGTATTGCTCTAAGTGGTGTTCTTTTGCTCACACAACCTCAGCAATCTTGTCAGCCCCAAGTGTCCAGTCTTATGTCTCATCCAGCTGTGGGTGTAAAGGTGGTCAATCTAGGTGGCAACACAGGCACTGAAAGAAATTTTTATGACTTTCTCTCTGTTTTTGCATTTTGCTTTTAAAATTTATTTTTATAAGGTGGTTTAGCTGAATTTCAGTGCTGTGTTCATGCCATTATACACACACATGATTCCTTTATGGAGACATGAGAATACACATGTTTTAAAATACTTAGAGTCAGACATATTCCACAGCAATGAATAGGGGATGTTGAGTCCAGTTCATTGTGCCGCGAGTAGGTGTTGTCTATTACATACTTGGTTTATGTAACGGTATCTGTGCTAATTTAAATCTGTGCATTTATGCATCACCCCACCTCTCCTTTCCCCTTAAGCAGTCAGAAGCTTGTTTTCTAAATATGTGACACTGTTGTGTTTGTAAATCAGTTCATGTGTAGCCATGTGCACATTCCCGATATGAGTGATATCTTATGATAAGATTCGTTACACTGTTATCTTTCCTAACTCAGTTCATGTGTAGCCATGTTTAGAGGAGATTCACAAGTGATATCTTCTGATAAGTTTCTATTTCTGTGTGACTTATTTCACTTAGAATCATCGTAATTGAATCCACTCATTTTGCTGCTACTGGTCTTATGACATTGATTTCATGACTGAGGGATATTCCATCGTACGTAGGTACCACAATTTTTTGAACCATTTTTATCTTTCATGGGATATTTAAGGTGTACGCAAGTTGAGGTTCTTATAAGTAGTGCAGCCCTAAATTTTGGGGTGTCTCTGTCTTCTTGATTTTCAGTTTGCCCAAGGTATATTCCCTAGATTGGAAATGCCCTTGTCTCTGTAGCTCTGTTGTTTACTTGTTGTAGGGAACACAATGCACTCGTCCAGAGAGGCAGTTGGCAACTTACATCCCGCCCATCAGCATAAAAATCTCCCTGTTCTCCAGGGCCTGTCTTGCCTTTCTGGTTTTTACACATTTTGCAGATGTCCCTTTTGACGGGTGGGAAGTGATATTTCTTTGTAGTGCCGATTTGCATTGCCCGCTTGCCTGCTTGGCCAAAAAGGGCGTTTGTTTTTTCTCCTGAATATATTCAGGAGAAAATGCATACGCCCTTTTTGCCCAAGTGCAACATTCACGAAGTTATTTCCCTTTTCCTGTGCTTTAAAGGCGATTCCAGCGTAACTCTTGAAATTTGTTTTCTCCTATTCTGCCTCGCTTTCAAGTCCACCTCGTTGCCTTCCCTCAACAGATTTTTGAACGATAGTTGTCTTTACTTCTCTGCCAATTGGTGAATTGCTGTGCCCCTGAGCTCCATTTTTCAACTCGTTTATTTGTGAGCTGAATGCAAGTCCAAATTTTAGTTCAGGACCTATAGTGGTTCCCGGTGGGTGCCTGAGACTTTGGTTAATTCTTCTTCCTGCCGTGAAATTAGAGTGGCATGTACCCGTCGAAATGCCTAACAGCTACTTGCTCATTGGTTCTCCCTCTTCCCTTTCATCCTCCGCCAAACTGGCAACCCTTGCGAACTAGGAGCTTAAAGGGTCTGTCTCTCCAAGTTGGGAGATTGATAGTAAAGCATTTGGAATTTCAAACCAGAGCACCAGGAGCGGGACTCTTAGTTGAGTTGTGGAAACCGATAATATTCACAGTGTGTCCATTCTCTAGGTCTACCATACATGTTATAGCTGTATTAATATTCCTTTTAATCTGCAGAGCTGGGACACATGGAATGGGGGCCATGCATTACTGCTTTAAAGGGTCTGCATTTGCTCACCCAATCTCACCAATCCTCTCATTCCCATGTATCCAGGCTTATGCCACATGCAGCTCTCATTGTAGATATGGTCATTCCAGGTTTCATCAGAGACCCTGAAGGAATTGTAAAGAATTTCCCTGTTTTTTTGTTTTGTATTTGAAATTCCTTTTTATAGTGGGTTTGAGCTGATTCTCGCTGCCATGTTTATGCCAGTCTAGACAAACTTGATTCCCTTATGGAGACATATCAATACATAGGTTTTAAGAACCTTACTACTCAGATATATTCCTCTGTGGGAAATATGGAGTTTTGAGTCCCTTTCACTGAGGAAGGTGTAGGTGTTGTCTAATCCATAGTTGGTTTTTGGAACGGTACCTGTGCTTATATCAAACTGTGGTTTTATGCATCTCCCCACCTCTCCTTCCCCCTTAAGCAGGCATAAGAGTGTTCTCTAAATGTGAGACTCTGTTCTCTTTCCTAACTCAGTTCCAGTGTAGCCATGTACAGGATCTTCATAAGTGATATCTTATAATAAGTTTCTTTTTCTGTGTGACATATTTCACTTACAATCATCGTAACTGAATCCACTCACTTTGCTGCTACTGGTTTTGTGACATTGATTTCATGGCTGAGGGATATTCCAGGATACATAAGTACCACAATTTTTGAACCATTTTTATATTTCCTGGGATATTTAAGGTGTACCCAAGTTGAGGTTCTTGTAATCAGTGCAGCCCTAAATTTGGGGGTGGCTCTGTCTTCTTGATTTTCAGTTTTCCCAAGGTATATTCCCTAGAATGGAAGTGTCCTTGGCTCTGTAGCTCTGTTGTTTTCTTGTTTTAGGGAACACAATGCACTCCTGCAGTGAGGCAGTTGGCAATTTACATGCTGCCCATCAGCATAAAAAGGCTCCCTGTTCTCCAGGGCATGTCTTGCCTTTCTGGTTTTTATACATTTTGTGGATGTCCCTTTTGACTTTTGGGAAGTGATACTTCGTAGTAATGCAGATTTGCATTGCCCGCTTGCTTGCTTTGGGAAAAAGGGCTTATGCGTTTTCTCCTGAATATATTCAGGAGAAAACGCATATGCCATTTTTGGCCAAGTGCATCATTGTCGAAGTTGTGCCCCTCTTCCTGTGCTTTACAGGCGATTTCAACACACCTCTTGAAATCTGTTTCCTGCTATTCTGCCTCGCTTTCAAGTCTGCCTCGTTGCTTTCCCTCAACAGATTTTTGCACGATAGTTGTCCTTTATTATTCTGCCAGTTTGTGAATTGCTGTGCCCCTGAGCTCCACTTTTCAACTCGTTTTTTGTGAGCTGAACGCAAGTCCAAATTTTGGTTAAGGACGTATACTGGTTCCAGGTGGGTGACTGAGACTTCGATTAATTCTTCTTCCTCCCGGGAAATAAGAGTGCCATGTGCCCGTCCAAATGCCTAACAGCTACTCTCTCATTGGTTCTCCTTCTACCCTTCCATCCTGTGCCATATTGGCAACCTGTGCAAACCAGGAGGTTGAAGGGGCTGCCTCTCCAACTTGAGAGATTGGTAGTAAAGCAGTTGGAAAGTCAAACCGGAGCACCAGGAGAGGGACTATTCGTTAAGTTTTAGAAACCTTTCATATTCACAGTGTGTCCTTTCTCTAGGTTTCCCGTACATGTTAGAGCTTTAGTAATATTCCCTACAACCTGGAGAGTTGGGACCAATGGAATGGGTGCCATGCATTATTGCTATATAGAGTCTGCATTTGCTCACCCAATCTCAACAATCCTCTCAGTCCCAAGTGTTCAGCCTTATGCAATATCCAGCTATTATTATAGAGAAGGTCATTCCAGGTTTCATCAGAGACCCTGAAGGAAGTGTAAAGAATTTCCCTGTTTTTTTGTTTTGTTTTTGAAATTCCTTTTTATAGTGGGTTTGAGCTGATTCTCGCTGCCATGTTTATGCCAGTCTAGACACACTTGATTCCCTTATGGAGACATGTCAATACATAGGTTTTAAGATCCTTACTACACACATATATTCCTCTGTGGGAAATATGGGGTTTTGAGTTCCTTTCACTGAGGAAGGTGTAGGTCTTGTCTATTCCATAGTTGGTTTTTGGAACGGTACCTATGCTTATATCAACTCTGGTTTTATGCATCACCCCACCTCTCCTTCCCCCTTAAGCAGTCATAAAAGTGTTCTCTAAATGTGAGACTCTGTTCTCTTTCCTAACTCAGTTCAAGTGTAGCCATGTTTACAGGATCTTCATAAGTGATATCTTATAATAAGTTTCTTTTTCTGTGTGACTTATTTCACTTACAATCATCGTAACTGAATCCACTCACTTTGCTGCTACTGGTTTTGTGACATTGATTTCATGGCTGAGGGATATTCCAGGATACATAAGTACCACAATTTTTGAACCATTTTTATATTTCCTTTGATATTTAAGGTGTACCCAATTTCAGGTTCTTGTAAGCAGTGCAGCCCTAAATTTGGGGTTGGCTCTGTATTCTTGATTTTCAGTTTTCCCAAGGTATATTCCCTAGACTGGAAGTGCCTTTGGCTCTGTAGCTCTGTTGCTTACTTGTATTAGGTAACACAGTGCACTCCACCAGTGCGACAGTTGGCAATTTACATCCTTCCCATCAGCATAAAAAGGCTCCCTGTTCTCCAGGGCATGTCTTGCCTTTCTGGTTTTTACACATTTTGTGGATCTCCCTTTTGAATTTTGGGAAGTGATACTTCTTTGTAATGCAGACTTGCATTGCCCGCTTACTTGCTTGGGCAAAAAGGGCGTATGTGTTTTATCCTGAATATACTCAGGAGAAAATGCATACGCCCTTTTTGGCCAAGTGCATCATTGTCGAAGTTGTGCCCCACTTCCTGTGCTTTACACGTGATTTCAACACACCTCTTGAAATCTGATTCCTGCTATTCTACCTTGCTTTCACATCGGCCTCGTTGCCTTCCCTCAACAGATTTTTGGACGATAGTTGTCCTTTATTACTCGGCCAGTTTGAGAATTGCTGTGCCCCTGAGCTCCAAATTTCAACTCGTTTTTTGGGAGCTGAACGGAAGTCCAAAAGTTTGGTTCAGGACCTATAGTGTATCCCGGTGAGTGGCTGAGACTTTGGTTAATCCTTCTTCCTGCCGGGAAATTAGTGTGATATGTGCCCGTACAAAAATTTGGTTCAGGACCTCAACTGGTTACCGGTGGGTGGATAAGACTTTGCTTAATACTTCTTCCTGCCTGGAAATTAGACTGACATGTGCCCGTCTTTATGACTAACAGCAATTCTCTCATTGGTTCTCCCTCTTCCCTTCCATCCTCTGCCAAACTGGCAACATGTGCGAACCAGGAGGTTAAAGGGGCTGTCTCTCCAACTTGGGAGATTGATAGTAAAGCAGTTGGAATATCAAACGTGAGCACCAGGAGAGGGACTATTCGTTGAGTTTTAGAAACCTTTCGTATTCACAGTGTGTCCATTCTCTAGGTTTCCCGTACATGTTAAAACTGTAGTAATATTCCCTTCATACTGGAGAGTTGGGACCCATGGAATGGGGGCCATGCATTATTGCTTTAAAGTGACAGCAGTAGCTCACCCAATCTCACCAATCCTCTCTGTCCCAACTGTCCAGCCTTATGCCACATCAAGCTGTCACTGTAGATAGGGTCATTCCAGGTTTCTTCAGAGACACTGAAGGAATTGCAAAGGATTTTCCTGTTTTTTTGGTTTGTTTTTGTAATTCCTTTTTATAGAGGGTTTGAGCTGATTCTCGCTGCCATGTTTATGCCAGTCTAGACACACTTGATTCCATTACGGAGACATATCAATACATAGGTTTTAAGATTCTTACTAGTCAAATATATTCCTCTGTGGGAAATATGGGGTATTGAGTCCCTTTCACTGAGGAAGGTGTAGGTCTTTTCTATTCCATAGTTGGTTTTTGTAATGGTACATGTGCTTATATCAAACTCTGGTTTTATGCATCACCCCACCTCTCCTTCCCCCTTAAGCAGGCATAAGAGTGTTTTCTAAATGTGAGACTCTGTTCTCTTTCTTAACTCAGTTCATGTGGAGCCATGTTTACAGGATCTTCATAAGTGATATCTTATGATAAGGTTCAATTTCTGTGTGACTTATTTCACTTAGAATCATCGTACCTGAATCCACTCACTTTGCTGCTACTGGTCTTATGACATTGATTTCATGGCTGAGGGATATTCCATCGTATGTACGTACCCCAATTTTTGAACCATATTTATATTTCCTGGGATATTTAAGGTGTACCCAAGTTGAGGTTCTTGTAATCAGTGCAGCCCTAAATTTGGGGGTGGCTCTGTCTTATTGATTTCCAGTTTCCCCAAGGTATATTCCCTAGACTGGAAGTGCCCTTGGCTCCGTAGCTCTGTTGTTTACTTGGTTTAGGGAACACAATGCACTCCTCCAGTGAGGCAGCTGGCAATTTACATCCCGCCCTTCAGCATAACAAGGCTCCCTGTTCTCCAGGGCCAGCCTTCCCTTTCTTGTTTTTACACATTTTGTGGATGTCCCTTTTGATTCGTGGGAAGTGATACTTCTTTGTAGTGCAGATTTGCATTGCATGCTTGCTTGCTTGGCCAAAAAGGGTGTATGCGTTTTCTCCTGAATATATTTAGGAGAAAACGCATATGCCCTTTTTGGCCTAGTTCATCATTCTCGATGTTGTGCCTCTCTTCCTGTGCTTTACAGGTGATTCCAACGTACCTCTTGAAATCTGTTTCCTTCTATTCTGCCTCGCTTTCAAATCCTCCTCATTGCCTTCCCTCAACAGATTTTTGGAAAATAGTTGTCCTTTATTACTCTGCCAGTTTGTGAATTGCTGTGCCCCTGAGCTCCATTTTTCAACTCGTTTTTTGGGAGCTGAACGCAAGTCCAAAATTCTGGTTCAGGACCTATACTGTATCAAGGTGGTTGGCTGAGACTTTGGTTAACACTTCTTCCTGCTGGGAATTTAGAGTGACATGTGCCCTTATAAAAGCCTAACAGCTACTCTCTCAATGGCTCTCCCGTTTCCCTTTCATCCTTTTCCAAATTGGCTACCTGTGTGAACCAGGAGGTTAAAGTGGCTGTCTCTCCAAGTTGGGAGATTGATAGAAAAGCAGTTGGATAGTCAAACCGGAGCACCAGGAAAGGCACGATTCATTGATATTTAGAAACCTTTCCTATTCACATTGTGTCCATGCTCTAGGTTTCCCGTACATGTTATAGATTTAGTAATAGTCCTTTCAACCTGGAAAGTTGAGACCCATGGAATGGGTGACATGCATTATTGCTTTAAAGAGTCTGCATTTGCTCATCCAATCTCACCAATCCTCTCAGTCCCAAGTGTCCAGCCTTATGCCACATCCAGCTGTCATTGTAGACAGGGTCATTCCAGGTATCATCAGAGACCCTGAAGGAATTGTAAAGAATTTCCCTGTTTTTTTGTTTTGCTTTTGAAATTCCTTTTTATAGTGGGTTTGAGCTGATTCTCGCTGCCATGTTTTATGCCATTCTAGACACACTTGATTCTCTTATGGACATATATCAATACATAGGTTTTAAGATTCTTACTTGTCAGATATATTCCTCTGTGGGAAATATGGTGTTTTGAGTCCCTTTCACTGAGGAAGGTGTAGGTCTTGTCTATTCCATAGATGGTTTTTGGAACGGTACCTGTGCTTATATCCAACTCTGGTTTTATGCATCACCCCACCTTTCCTTCCCCCTTAAGCAGGCATAAGAGTGTTTACTAAATGTGAGACTCTGTTCTGTTTCCTAACTCTCTTCATGTGTAGCCATGTTTACAGGATTTTCATGAGTGATATCTTATGATAAGTTTCTTTTTCTGTGTAACTTATTTCACTTAAAATCATCGTACCTGAATCGACTCATTTTGCTACTAGTGGTCTTATGACACTGATTTCATGGCTGATGGATATTTCATCGTACAAAAGTACCACAGTATTTTGAACCATTTTTATATTTCCTGGGATATTTAAGTTGTAACCAAGTTGAGGTTCTTGTAAGCAGTGCAGCCCTGCTTTTGGGGGTGGCTCTGTGTTACTGATTTTCAGTTTTCCCAAGATATATTCCCTAGACTGGAAGTGCCTTTGGCTCTGTAGCTCTGCTGTTTACTTGATTTATGGAAAACAATGCACTCCTCCAGTGAGGCAGTTGGCAATTTACATCCCGACCATCAGCATAAAAAGGCTCCCTGTTCTCCAGGGCCTGTCTTGCCTTTCTGGTTTTTACACAATTTGTGGAGGTCCCTTTTGACCGGTGGGAAGTGACACTTCTTTGTAGTGCAGATTTGCGTAGCCCACTTGCTTGCTTGGCCAAAAAGGGCATATGCATTTTCTCCTGAATATATTCAGGAGAAAACTCATACGCCCTTTTTGGCCAAGTGCATCATTGTCGAAATTCTGCCTCTCTTCCTGTGCTTTAAAGGCGATTCGAACGTACATCATGAAATCTGTTTCCTGCTATTCTGCCTTGCTTTCAACTCTGCCTCGTTGCATTCCCTCAACAGATTTTTGGACGATAGTTGTCCTTTATTATTCTGCTAGTTTGTGAATTGCTGTGCCCCTGAGCTCCATTTTTCAACTTGTTTTTTGTGTGCTGAACGCAAGTCCAATATTTTTTTTCAGCCCCTATACTGGTTCCTATTGGGTGGCTGAGTCTTTGGTTAATTCTTCTTCCTGCCAGGAAATTAGAGTGACATGTGCCCTTCCAAATGCCTAACAGCTACTCTCTCATTGGTTCCCCCTCTTCCCTTTCATCCTCTGCCAAATTGGCAACAGGTGCGAACCAGGAGGTTAAAGGGGCTGTCTCTCCAAGTTGGGAGATTGATAGTAAAGCAGTTCGAATGTCAAACTGGAGCACCTCGAGAGGGACTATTCGTTGAGTTTTAGAAACCTTTCGTATTCACTTTGTGCCATTCTCTAGTTTTCCGGCACATGTTATCGCTGTAGTAATATTCCCTTCAATCTGTATATTTGGGACCCATGGAATGGGTGACATGCCTTATTGGTTTAAATGGTCTCCATATGCTCACCCAATCTCACCAATCATCTCAGTCCCAAATGTCCAGCCTTATGTCACATCCTGCTGTCATTGTACGTAGGGTCATTTAGGTTTCATCAGAGACCCTGAAGGAAATGTAAAGAATTTCCCTCATTTTTTATTTTGGTTTTGAAATTCCTTTTTATAGTGGGTTTGACCTGATTCTTGCTGCCATGTTTATGCCAGTCAAGACACACTTGATTCCCTTATGGAGACATATCAATGCATAGGTTTTAATATTCTTACTAGTTAGATATAATCCTCTGCACGGATTATGGGATGTTGCATCCCTTTCACTGAGGAAGGTGTAGGTCTTGTGTATTCCATAGATGTTTTTTGGAACGTTACCTGTACTAATATCAAACTCTGGTTTTATGCATCACCCCACCTCTCCTTCCCCCTTAAGCAGGCATAAGAATATTTTCTAAATATGAGACGCTGTTCTCTTTCCTAACTCAGTTCATGTGTAGCCATGTTTACAGGATCTTCATAAGTGATATCTTATGATAAGGTTCATTTTCTGTGTGACTTATTTCACTTAGAATCATCGTAGCAGAATCCACTCATTTTGCTGCTACTGGTCTTATGACATTGATTTCATGGTTGAGGGATAATCCATCGGACATAAATACCACAATTTTTGAACTATTTTTATCTTTCCTGGGAAATTTAAGGTGTACACATGTTGAGGTTCTTGTAAGCAGTGCCGCCCTAAATTTTGGGGTGACTCTGTCTTATTGATATTCTGTTTTCCCAAGATATATTCCCTAGACTTGAAGCGCCGTTGGCTCTGTAGCTCTGTTGTTTACTTGTTTTAGGGAACACAATGCAGTCCTCCATATAGGCAGTTTGCAATTTACATCCCGCCCATCAGCATAACAAGGCTTCCTGTTATCCAGGGCCTGTCTTGCCTTTCTGGTTTTTACACATTTTGTGGATGTACCTTTTTAATGGTGGGAAGTGATACTTCTTTGTAGTGCAGATTTGCATTGCCCACTTGTTTGCTTGGCCAAAAAGGTCGTATGCATCTTCTCCTGAATATATTCACGTGAAAACCCATACGCTCTTTATGGCCGTTTCCATAATTTTCGAAGTTGTGATGCTTTTCCTGTGTTTAAAGTTGATTCCAGTGTACCTCTTGAAATCAGTTTCATGCCATTCTGCCTCATTTTCATTTCTGCCTCGTGGCTTTCCCTCAACAGATTTTTGGAAGAGAGTAGTCCTTTTTACCTCTGCAGGTTAGTTAATTTCTGTGGCCCTGAGCTCCATTTTTCAACTCGCGTGTTTGTGAGCCGACCGCAAATCCACACTTTTGCTTCTGGACATATACTTGTTCTGGGGGGGCAGGATGAGAGTTTTGTTAATTCCTCTTCATCTCGGGAAATTAGAGTGACATGTGGCTGTCCAAATGCCTACAGCTACTGTCTCATTGGTTCTCTCTCTTCCCTTATATCCTTTGCACAATTTGCCCACTGTGCGAATCAGGAAGTTATAGAGGCTGTCTCTCCAAGTTGGGAGATTGATAGTAAAGCAGTTGGAATGTCAAACTGGGGCACAAGGAGAGAAAAAAGTAGTAGGGTTTTAGAAACCTTTCACCATCAGTGTGCTTCCATTCTCTACGTTCCCATACATGTTATAACTGTAGTGATATTCCTTTCTACCTGGAGTGTTGGGAACCATGGAATGGGTTGCAGGCATTATTTCTTTAAACGGTCTGCATTTTTTCACCCAATCTCACCAGTACTCTCAGTCCCAAGTGACCAGCCTTATGCCACATCCAGCTGTCATTGTAGATAGGGTCATTCCAGGTTTCATCAGTACCCCTAAAGGAATTGTGTAATAATTTTATTGTTTTTATGTTTTGTTTTGAAATTCATTTTTATAGTGGGTTTGAGCTGATTCTCACTGCCATGTTTATGTCGTTCTAGACACACTTGTTTCCCTTATGGAGACATATCAATACATAGGTTTTAAAATTCTTACTAGTCAGATATATTTCTCTCCGGGCAATAGCGATGTTGAGTTTCGTTCACTGAGGAAGGAGTAGGGCTTTTCTCTTCTGTTTTAGGATTATTGAACGGTTCCTCTGCTAATATCAAACTTTTGTTTTGTGCATCTCCCCACCTCTCTTTCCCCTTAAGCAAGCATAAGTGAGTTTTCTAAATCTGAGAATCTGTTCTCTTCCCTAATTCAGTTCATATGTAGCCATGTTTACATTCCCTTCATAAGTGATATCTTTTGTCAGAATGCACCATGGCCCTTGTCATAATAATGCTCCATGACCCCTGCCATCACAATGCTCCATCCCCTGGTTATGACAATGGTCCATGTCCCTTGTCATCACAATTCTCCACGTCCTTGTCATCACAATGCTACATGACACTTCTCATCACAATGTTACATGCTCTTTTCATCACAGTTCTCCATGCACTTGTCATTGCAATGTTCCATGCATTTGTCATCACAATGCTCCATGCACTTGTCATCACAATGCTTCATGCCCTTTTCATCACAATGCTCTATGACGCCTCTCATCACAATGCTCCCTGACACCTGTCATCACAATGCTTCATGCCACTTGTCCTTACAGTGCTCCATGATGCTCGACATCACAATTACCCAAGGTCTTCTCATCACAGTGCTCCATGGTTTTGCCGTCACCATGCTCCATGCCTTGTCATCTCAAAGGTCAATGTCCCTTGTCCTCACAATTCTCCACGTCCTTGTCATTACAATGCTCCATGGCACTTCACATCACAATGTTATATGCTCTTGTCATCACAATACTCCTTGCAATTGTCATTGCGATGCTCCATGACCCATGTCATAGGAAGCTCCATGCGCTTGTCATCACAATGTTACACAACCTGGATATTAAAATTATAAATGGCCCTTGATATCAGAATGCACCATGCCCTTGTCATCACAATGCTCCTTTACTTTGTCACAACATTCCTCCAGGACACTTGAAATCACAATGATCAATGATATTGTCATCAAACTGGAACATGACATATTTCATCACAATGCTCCCTGAAAACTTTCTTCACAATAATCCATGACATTGTCATCACAGTGCTCCATGCCCTTGTCATCACAATGTGCTATGCCCACTCTTATCACAATAAACCATGAAACTTGTCAGAACAATGCTCCATGCCACTTTTCATCACAATGCCCCATGAACGCTGTCATCACAATTCACCATGCCCATCATCATAATGCTTCATGCTATTGTCATCACAATGAAATCAAAATGCTCCATGACCTCTGTCATCACAATGCTCCAAACCCTTGTGATCACAATGTTCCATAACACTTGTCATCACAGTGCCCCATGATGCTGCTCATCACAATTCTCCATGGTCTTCTCATCACAATGCACGATGATTTTTGTCATCACAATGCTCAATATACTTGTCAGCACAATTCTCCCTGACTATTGCCATCAGTATGCACCTTGAACTCTTTCATGACAAGGCTCCATGCCTTTTTCATCACAATGATCCATGCCCTTTTCATTACAATGATCCAAGACCACTTTGATCACAATGTTCCTTTTACTTGTCATCACAAAGCTCCATGACGCATGTCATCAGAATGCTCCATGGCCTTCTCATCATAATGTTCCATGCCCTTGTCATCACAATACTCCAAGACACCTGTAATCACAATTTTCCCTGCGCCTTTTCATCAGAATGGTCCATGAGACTAGTCATTAGAAGGTTCCATGGTCTTCACATCACAGTGCTCCATGCCCTTGTCACCACAGTGCTCCATTCCCTTGTCATCACAATGCTCCATGACACCTGTCATCAAAATACTCCATGAACATTTTCAGCCCAATGCTCCATGACCATTCTCATCACAATGATGCCTGCCCATGTCATCCCAGTGCTCCATGACAACTGTATTCACAATGCTCTGTGACGCTTGTCCTCACATTGCTCCATGATAACTGTCATCAAAATACTCCATGCCTTTGTCAGCTAAATGCCACATGACCTTATCATTACAATGCTCTATGCGCTTGTCATCACCATACTCCATTACCATTGCCACCACAATCCTCCATGAAACTTGGGATCACATTGCTTCATGCCCCTCTCATAAAAATGCTCCATGATCCTTGAAATCAAAATGAGCCAAGACCTCTGTCATTACAATGCTCCAATCCCTTGTGATCACAATGTTCCATAACACTTGTCATCACAACGCTCCATGATGCCTGTCATCACAATACTCCATGACCTTTTCATCACAGTGCTCCATGACCTTTGTCATCACAATTCTCAATACACTTGTCATCACAGTGCTCCCTGACACTTGTTGTCAGAATGCTCCTTGAACCCTGTCACGAAAAGGCTCCATGCCTTTTTCATCACAATTCCCCATGCCGTTTTCACCACAATGCTCCATGCCATTGTCAACAACATACTCAATAAGCTTGTCATCAGAATGCTCTATGACCCTTGTCATCACCATTCCCCATGCACTTGTCAGCACAATGCTCCTTGACCCTTGTCATCACAATGCTCCAAGCCATTGTCATCACAATGCTCCATTCCCTTTGTCATCAGAATCATCCATGACAATTGGCATCACAATGCTCCATGCCATTGTCATCACAATGGGCCATTACATATGTCATGAAAATGCTCCCTGACACCTGTGTTCACAATAATGCATGAACTGGTAATCACAATGCTCCATGCCCTAGTCATCACAGTGCGCCATTCCAACTGTCATCGCAATAATCCATAAAACTTATTTGACTAATGTTCCATGCCCTTGTCATCAAAATGATCCATGCCCTTTTCATCACAATTCTCCAAGACCCCTGTAATCACAATGCTCCATGTCTTTGTCATCACAAAGCTCTATGACGCATATCATTAGAATGCTCCTTAAACTTCCCCTTACAGTGCTCCATGCCCTTGTTATCACAATGTTCCCAGACCCCTGTAATCACAGTGGTCCATCCCCTTTTCATCAGTATGCTCCATGAGATTTGTCAACACAAGTCTCCATGGTTTTTTTATCACAATGCTCCAGGACCTAGTCATCAGAATGTTTCATGACCTTGTCCTGAAAATTCTCAATGGCCCTTCTCATCATAATGCTCCAAGCCCTAGTCATCACAATGCTCCATTATATTTTTCATCACAATCCTCCATTACATTTGGCATCACCATGGTCCCTGCCATTGTCATCGCAATGGACCATGACATATGTCATCACAATGCTCCCTGACACCTGTCATCACAATACTCCATGACCTTCTCATCACTGTGATCCATGCCCTTGTCAGCACAATGCACCATGTCCACTGTCACCACAATAATCTATGAAACTGGTCAGACCAATTCTCCATGCCCTTGACATCACAATGCTCCATGCCGTTGTCATCAAAATGCTCCATGACCCATGTCATCACAATGCTCAGTGACTCCAGGCATCACAATGCTTCATAACATTTGTCATCACAATGGTCCATGCCCGTGTCATCACAAGGCTCTGTGACCTTTGTAACCACAATGCTCCATGAAATTTCCATCACAATGCTCCGTGACCATTGTCATCACAATGCTCCATGCCTTTGTCAGAAAAATGCTCCATGACCTTTGTCATCACAATATGCCACGCTCTTTTCATCACAATGGTCCACAATTTTGTCATAGGAATTCTCCATAAACCTAGTAATCCAAATACTCCATGCCCTTCTCATCACAATGCTCCATTTCCGCTGTCATAACAATGATCCATGACCCTTGCAATCACAATGTTCCACGGCCTTGTCATCACAAGGCTCCATGACACTTGTCATCACAATGCTCCAAGACCACTGTAATCACTATGATCCATGCCCTTGTCATCACAATGTCCATGACACATGTCATCACAAAGTTCCATGGCCTTCTCATCAAAATGCTCCATGTCCTTGTCATCACAATGCTCCAAGACACCTGTAATCACAATGCTCCATGTCCCTTTTCATGTCAACGCTCCATGAACCGTGTCATCACAATACATCATGCGTATCATCATAATGCTTCTGGCTATTGTCAGCGCAATGAAATCAAAATTCTTCATGACCTCTGTCATCACAATGCTCCATGACCACTGTCATCAAAATACTCCCTGAATATTTTCAGCCCAATGCTCCATGACCCTTGTCATCACAATGATCCATGCCCTTGCCATCCCAATGCTCCATGACCCCTGTATTCACAGTGCTCTGTGAGGCTTGTCATCACAGTGCTCCATGACACCTGTCATCACAATGCTCCATGCATTTGTCAGCAAATTGCTACATGAACTTTTCATTATAATGCTCTATGCGCTTGTCCTCACAATACTCCATTACCATTGCATCACAATCCTCCATGGAACCTGGGATCACATTACTTCATGCCCTTGTCATCACAATGCTCCATGCTCCTTGAAATCAAAATGATCCATGACCTCTGTCATCACAATGCTCCAAACCCTTGTGATCACAAAGTTCCATAACACTTGTCATCACAACGTTCCATGATGCCTGTCATCACATTACTCCATGCCCTTTTCATCTCAATGCTCCATGACCTTTGTCATCACAATTCTCAATACACTTGTCATCACAATGCTCCCTGACACTTGTCGTCAGAATGCTCCTTAAACTCTGTCAGGAAAAGGCTCCATGCCTTTTTCATCACAATGCCCCATGCGGTTTTCATCACAATGCCTCTTGCCATTGTCATCAAAATACTCCACAGGCTTGTCATCAGAATGCTCCATGACCCTTGTCATCACAATTCTCCATGCACTTGTCAGCACAATGCTCCCTGACCCTTGTCATCTCAATGACCCAAGCCATTGTCATCACAATGCTCCATTACATTTGTCATCAGAATCCTCCATGACAATTGGCATCACAATGCTCCATGCCATTGTCATCACATTGGACCATTACATATGTCATCACAATGCTCCCTGACACCTGTTTTCACAATACTGCCTGACCCGGTTATCACAATGCTCCATGCCCTTGTCATCACAATGCACCATTCCAACTGTCATGGCAATAATCCATGAAACTTATTAGAACAATGCTCCATGCCCTTGTCATCACAATGTTCCATGCCCTTGTTATCACAATGCTCCATGACCCCTGTCATCACAATGCTCCGTGACTCCAGTCATCACAATGCTTCATGACCTTTGTCATCACAGTGGTCCATGCCCTCGTCAGCAACTGTCTCTGTGACATTTTTAACCACAATGCTGCATGAAATTTTCATCACAATGCTCTTCGACCCTTGTCACCAAAATTCTCTATTCCTTTCTCAACACAATGCTCCATGACGCTTGTCATCACAATGATCCATGCGCTTGTCAGCACAATGCTCCATGACACATGTCATCACAATGCACGATGCGCTTGTCTTCACAGTGGTCCACAATCTTGTCATTACAATGCTCCATAAAACTTGTCATCTCAATGTTCCATGCACTTCTTTTCAAAATGCTCTCTCACCATTGATATCACAATGTTACATCTGTATTCATGGCAATACTCTCTCTCCCCTGTCATCATAATGTTCCATGACTCCTGTCATCACAATGGTACATGCAATTATCATCACAAAGTTCGATGACTCCTGACATCACAATGTTCCATAAGCCCTGTCATCAAAATGCTCCATGACCCTTTTCATCAAAATGCTCCATGACCCATGACATCACAATGTTCCATAACCCCTGTCATGAAAATGTTACATGACACTTTTCATCAAATTGCTCCATGACCCTGTCATCACAATGTTCCCTGCCCTTCTCATCACAATGCACAACGCCCTTTTCATCAAAATGCTCCATGATCTTTGTCATCACAAAGATCCATGACCCTTGGCAGCACAATGCTCCATGTCTTTGTGATCGCAATGCTCTATGAATGCTCTCATCACATTGCTCCATGGCCTTCTCATCACAATGCTCCATGCCCTTGCCATCACAATGCTCCATTACCCCTGTCATAACAATGCTCCATGACCCCTCCCATCACGATGATACTTGGCCTTGTCATCACAAGGCTCCATGACCCTTCTCATCACAATGCTCCAAGAGCCCTCTAATCACAATGCTCCATGCTCCTTTTCATCTCAGTGATCCATGAACACTGTCATCACATTGCACCATGCAAATCATCATAATGTTTCATGCTATTGTCGTCACAAAAAAACAACTTTGCTCCATGAACTCTGTCATAACAATGTTCCAAACCCTAGTGATCACAATATTCCATAACACTTGTCAGCACAATGCGCATGACACACGTCATCACAATTATCCATGTTCCTCTCATCACAATGCTCCATGACCTTTGTCATCACAATGCACAATATACATGTCATCAAAATGCTCCCAGACACTTGTTGTCTGTATGCTCCTTGAACCCTGTAATGACAAGGCTCCATGCCTTTTTCATCACCATGATCCATGCCCTTTTCATCACAATGCTCCAAGACACCTGTAATCAAAATGCTCCATGCCTTTGTCATCACAAAGTTATATGACGCATATCATTAGAATGCTCCTTAAACTTCCCCTCACAGTGCTCCATGGCCTTGTTATCACAATGTTCCAAGACCCCTCTAATCACAGTGGTCCATGCCCCTTTTCATCAGTATGCTCCATGAGATTTGTCAACACAAGTCTCCATGGTATTCTTATCACAATGCTCCAGGACCTAGTCATCAGAATGTTTCATGACCTTGTCCTGAAAATTCTCAATGGCCCTTCTCATCATAATGCTCCAAGCCCAAGTCAACACAATGCTCCATTATATTTTCCATCACAATCCTCCATTACATTTGGCATCACAATGCTCCCTGCCATTGTCATCGCAATGGACAATGACATATGTTATCGCAATGCTCCCTGACAGATGTCTTCACAATACTCCATGACCTTCTCATCACTGTGATCCATGCCCTTGTCAGCACAATGCACCATGTCCACTGTCATCACAATAATCTATGAAACTGGTCAGACCAATGCTCCATGCCCCTGACATCACAATGCTCCATGCCGTTGTCATCAAAATGCTCCATGACCCCTTTCAACACAATGCTCAGTGACTCCAGGCATCACAATGCTTCATAACATTTGTCATCACAATGGTCCTTGCCCGCGTCATCACAAGGCTCTGTGACCTTTGTAACCACAATGCTCCATGAAATTTCCATCACAATGCTCCGTGACCATTGTCATCACAATGCTCCATGCCTTTGTCAGAAAAATGCTCCATGACTCTTGTCATCACATTACGCCACGCTCTTTTCTTTGCAACAGTCCACAATTTTGTCATGGCAATGCTCCATAAACATTGTAATCAAAATGCTCCATGCCCTTCTCATCACAATGCTCCATTACCCTTGTCATAACAATGATCCATGACCCTTGCAATCACAATGTTCCACGGCCTTGTCATCACAAGACTGCATGACACTTGTCATCATAATTCTCCAAGACCCATGTAATCACTATGCTCCATTCCCTTGTCATCACAAAGCTCCATGACACATGTCATCAGACAGTTCCATGGACTTCTCATCAAAATGCTCCATGCCCTTGTCATCACAATGCTCTCAGACCCCTGTAAACACAATGCTCCATGCCCGTTTTCATCTCAATGTTCCATGAACCCTGTCATCACAATGCATCATGCCCATCATCATAATGATTCCGGCTATTGTCACCATAATGAAATCAAAATTCTCCATGACCTCTGTCATCACAATGCTCCATGACCCCTCTCATCACAATACTCCATGAACATTTTCAGCCCAATACTCCATGAAACTTGTCATCACAATGACCCATGCCCTTGTCATCCCAATGCTCCATGACCCCTGTATTCACTATGCTCCTTGACCCTTGTCACCACAGTGCTCCATGACACCTGTCACCACAGTGCTCCATGACACCTGTCATCACAGTGCTCCGTGACTTTGTCAGCAAATTGCTACATGACCTTGACATTACAATGAACTATGCGCTTGTCATCAGAATACTCCATTACCATTGCCATCACAATCCTCCATGAACCTTGGGAAGACATTGCTTCATGCCCTTGTCATCACAATGCTCCATGCTCCTTGAAATCAAAATCATCCATGGCCTCTGTCATCACAATGCTCCAAAACCTTGTGATCACAAAGTTCCATAACACTTGTCATCACAACGCTCCATGATGCCTGTCATCACAATACTCCATGCCCTTTTCATCACAATGCTCCATGACCTTTGTCATCAAAATTCTCAATACACTTGTCATCACAATGCTCCCTGACACTTGTCATCAGAATGCTCCTTGAACCCTGTCACGAAAAGGCTCCATGCCTTTTTCATCACAATGCCCCATGCCGTTTTCATCACACGGCTCCATTCTATTGTCATCAAAGTACTCCACAAGCTTGTCATCAGAATGCTCCATGAACCTTGTCATCACAATTCTCCATGCACTTCTCAGCACAATGCTCACTCACCCTTCTCATCACAATGCTCCAAGCCATTGTCATCACAATGCTCCATTACCTTTGCCATCAGAATCCTCCATGACACTTGGCATCACAAGGCTCCATGCCATTGTCATCACAATGGGCCATTACATATATCAACACAATGCTCCCTGACAACTGTCTTCACAATACTGCATGACCTGGTTATCACAATGCTCCATGCCCATGTCATCACAAAGCGCCATTCCAACTCTCATCGCAATAATCCATGAAACTTTTTAGACCAATGCTCCATGCCATTTTCATCACAATGTGCCATTCCAACTGTCATTACAATAATACATGTAACTTATTAGTCCAATGCTCCATGCCCTTGTCATCACAAGGCTCCATGCCCTTGTTATCACAATGCTCCATGACCCCTTTCATCACAATGCTCCGTGACTCCAGTCATCACAATGCTTCATGAACTTTGTCATCACAATGATCCATGCCCTCGTCATCAACAGTCTCTGTGATTTTTGATCACAATGCTCCATGGACTTTTGATCACAATGCTCTTTTACCCTTGTCATCACAATGCTCTATGCCTTTCTCAGCACAGTGCTCCATGACGCTTGTCATCACAATGCTCCATGCGCTTGTCAGCACAGTGCTCCATGGCACATGTCATCACAATGCACCATGCGCTTGTCATCAGAGTGCTCCACAATTTGTCTTCACAATGCTCCATAAACTTTGTCATCACAATACTCCATGCACTTCTCATCAAAATGCTCTCTCACCACTGATATCACAATGTTACATCACTATTCGTCACAATACTCCCTCACCCCTCTCATCATAATGTTCCATGACTCCTATCATCACAATGGTCCATGCACTTATCATCACAATCTTCGATGACCCCTGAAATCACAATATTCCATAAACCCGTCATCAAAATATTCCATGACACTTTTTTTCAAATTGCTCCATGACCCTGTCATCACAATGCTCCCTGCCCTTCTCATCACAATGCACAACGCCCTTGTCATCAAAATGCTCCATGATCTTTGTCATCACAAAGACCCATGACCCTTTGCATCTCAATGCTCCGTGTCATTGTCATCACAATGCTCCATGAATGCTCTCATCACATTGCTCCATGCTCTTGTCATCACAAAGGTCCATGACACATGTCATCAGAATGCTCGATGGCTTTCTCATCAAAATGCTCCAAGCCCTTGACATCAAAATGCTCCATTACACCTGTCATAGCAATGCTCCATGACACCTGCCATCACGATGTCCCTTGTCCTTGTCATCACAAGGCTCCATCACACATCCCATCACAATGTTCCAAGACCCCTGTAATCACAATGCTCCATGCCCCTTTTCATCTCAATGATCTATGAACCCTGTCATCATATTGAACCATGCCCATCATCATAATGCTTCATGCTATTCTCATCACAATGAAATCAAAATGCTCCATGAACTCTGTCATAAAAATGCTGCAAACTCTTGTGATCACAATATTCCATAAAACTTGTCATCACAATGCCCCAAGACGCTCGTCATCACAATTATCCATGGTTTTCTCATCACAATGCTCCATGACCTTTATCATCACAATGCTCAATACACTTGACATCAAAATGCTCCCTCACACTTGTTGTGTGTACGCTCCGTGAACCCTGTCATGACAAGGCTCCATGACTTTCTCATCACAATGATCCATGCCCTTTTCATCACAATGCTCCAAGACCTCTGTAATCACAATGTTCCATGCCCCTGTCATCTCAAAGCTCAATGACGCCTATCATTAGAATGTTCCTTGGCCTTCTCCTCACATTGCTCCATGCCGTTGTCATCACAATGTTCCAAGACTCCGGTAATCACAGTGATCCATGCCCCTTTTCATCAGTATGCTCCATGAGATTTATCATCACAAGGCTCCATGGATTTCTTATCACAATGATCCAGGAAATTGTCATCACAGTGCTTCACGACATTGTCATGAAAATTCTCAATGGCCCTCGTCATTATAATGCTCCAAGTCCTAGTCATCACAATGCTCCATTATATTTGTCATCACAATCCTCCATTTCATTTGACATCAAAATACTCCCTGCCATTGTCATCGCAATGGACCATGACATATGTCATGACAATGTTCCCTGATAACTTTCTTCAAAATACTCCATGAACTTCTCATCACAATGCTCCATGCCCTTGTCATCCCAATGCTCCATGCCCTTGTCATCACAATGCTCCATGACATCTGTCATCACAGTGCTCCGTGACTCAAGTCACCACAATGCTTCATAACATTTGTCATCACAATGGTCCATGCCCGCATCATCACAAGGCTCTGTGACCTTTGTAACCACAATGCTCCATGAAATTTCCATCACAATGCTCCATGTCCCTTGTCATCACAATGCTCCATGACTTTGTCAGAAAAATTCTCCAAGACCCTTGTCATCACAATGTGCCACGCGCTTTTTATTACCACAGTCCACAAATTTGTCATGGCAATGCTCCATAAAATTGTAATCACAATGCTCCATGCCCTTCTCATCACAATACTCCACTACCCCTATCATAACAATGCTCCATGACACTTGCCATCACAATGTTCCACGGCCTTGTCATCACAAGGCTCCATGACACTTGTCATCACAATGCTACAAGACCACTGTAATCACACTGCTCCATGCCCTTGTCATCACAAAGCTCCATGACACATGTCATCAGAATGTTCCATGTCCTTCTCATTAAAATGCTCCATTCCCTTGTCATCACAATGCTCCAAGACCCCTGTAATCACAATGCTCCATGCTCATTTTCTTCTCCATGCTCCATGAACCATGTCATCACAATGCATCATGCCCATCATCATAATGCTTCCGGCTATTGTCAGCACAATGAAATCAAAATTATCCATGAACTCTCTCATCACAATGCTCCATGACCCCTGTCATCACAATACTCCATGAACATTTTCAGCCCAATGCTCCATGAACCTTGTCATCACAATGATCCATGCCCTTGTCATCCCAATGCTCCATGAACCCTGTATTCACAATGCTCCATGACGCTTGTCATCCCAGTGCTCCATGACACCTGTCATCACAATGCTCAATGCCGTTGTCAGCAAATTGCTACATGACCTTGTTATAACAATGCTCTATGCACTTGTCATCACAATACTCCATTACCATTGTCATCACAATCCTCCATGAACCTTGGAATCACATTGCTTCATGCCCTTGTCATCACAATGCTCCATGCTCCTTGAAATCAAAATGATCCATGACCTCTGTCATCACAATGCTCCAAACACTTGTGATCCCAAAGTTCCATAACACTTGTCATCACAATGCTCCATGATGCCTGTCATCACAATACTCCATGACCTTTTCATCACAATGCTCCATGACTTTTGTCATCACAATTCTCAATACACTTTTCATCACAATGCTCCCTGACACTTGTCGTCAGAATGCTCCTTGAACCCTGTCACGAAAAGGCTCCATGCCTTTTTCATCACAATGTCCCATGCCGTTTTCATCACAATGCTCCATGCCTTTGTTATCAAAATACTCCACAAGCTTGTCATCAGAAAGCTCCATGACCCTTTTCATCACATTTTTCCATGCACTTGTCAGCACAATGCTCCCTGACCCTTGTCATCACAGTGCCCCAAGCCATTGTCATCACTATGCTCCATTACCTTTGTCATCAGAATCCTCCATGACACTTGGCATCACAATGTTCCATGCCATTGTCATCACAATGGGCCATTACATATGTCATCACAATGCTCCCTGACACCTGTCTTCACAATACTGCATGACCTGCTTTTCACAATGCTCCATGCCCTTGTCATCAAAATGCGCCATTCCAACTGTCATCGCAATAATCCATAAAACTAATTAAACCAATGCTCCATGCCCTTGTCAACACAATGCTCCATGCCCTTGTTATCACAGTGCTCCATGACCCCTGTCATCACAATGCTCTGTTACTCCAGTCATCACAGTGCTTCAAGAACTTTGTCATCACAATGGTCCATGCCCTCGTCATCAAGAGTCTCTGTGACCTTATTGACAACAATGCTCCAAGAACTTTTAATCACAATGATCTTTTACCCTTGTCATCACAATGCTCTATGCCTTTCTCAGCAAAATGCTCCATGACCCTTGTCATCACAATGCTCCATGCGCTTGTCAACACAGTGCTTCATGACACATGTCATCACAATGCACCATGCGCTTGCATCACAGTGCTCCACAATCTTGTCTTCACAATGCTCCATAAAACTTGTCATCACAATGCTCCATGCACTTCTCATCAAAATGTTCTCTCACTACTGATAACACAATGTTACATCACTATTCGTCACAATACTCCCTCACCCCTGTCATCACAATGTTCCATGACTCCTGTCATCACAATGGTACATGCACTTATCATCACAATGTTCGATGACACCTGACATCACAATGTTCCATAACCCGTCATCAAAATGCTGCATGACCCCTGACATCACAATGTTCTATAACACCTGTCATTAAAATGTTCCATGACACTTTTCATCTAATTGCTCCATAGACCTGTCATCAAAATGATCCCTGCCCTTTTCATCACAATGCACAACGCCCTTGTCATCAAAATGCTCCATTACTTTTGTCATCACAAATATCCATGACCCTTGGCATCACAATGCTGCATGTCATTGTCATCACGATGCTCCATGAAAGCTCTCATCACATTCCTCCATGCCCTTGTCATCACAAAGCTCCATGACACATGTCATCAGAATGCTCCATGGCCTTGTCTTCACAAGGCTCCATGACCCTTCTCATCACAATGCTCCAAGACCCCTGTAATCACAATGCTCCATGCCCCTTTTCATCTCAATGATCCATGAACCCTGTCATCACAATGCTACATGCCCTTATCATCACAATGTTCCATGACCCCTGACATAACAATGTTCCATAACCCCTGTCATCAAAATGCTCCATTATACTTTTCATCAAATTGCTGCATGACCCTGTCATCAAAATGCTCCCTGCCTTTCTCATCACAATGCACCAAGCCCTTGTCATAAAAATGTTCCATGACCTTTGTCATCACAAAGCTCCATGATACTTGGCATCACAATGCTCCATGTCATTGACATCACAATTCTCCATGAACCCTCTCATCACATTTCTCCATGCCTTTGTCATCACAAAGCTCCATGACACTTGTCATCACAATGCTCGATGCCCTTCTCATCACAGTGCTCCATGCCCTTGCCATCACAAGGCTCCATTACCCCTGTCATGACAATGCTCCATGACACCTGCCATCACGATGTTCCATGGCCTTGTCATCACAAGGCTCCATGACCCTTCTCATCACAATGCTCCATTACCACTGTCATAACAATGCTCCATGACCCCTGCCATCACAATGTTTCACGGCCTTGTCATCACAAGACTCCATGACCCTTGCCATTACAATGATCCAAGACCCTGGTAATCACAATGCTCCATGCCCTCGGCATCACAAAGCGCCATGACGCATGTCATCAGAATGTTCCATGCCCTTTTCATCACAATGCTCCATGCCCTTGTCATCACAATGGTCCAAGACCCCTGTAATTACAAGGCTCCATGCCCCTTTTCATCTCAATGCTCCATGAACCCTGTCATCACAATGCACCATGCCCATCATCTTAATGCTTCATGCTATTGTCATCACAATGAAATCAATATGCTCCATGACCTCTGTCATCATAATGCTCCAAAACATTGTGATCACAATGTTCCATAACACTTATCATCACATCACCCCCTGAGGCTCATCATCACAAAAATCCATGGTCTTCATATCACAATGCTCCATGAAATTTGTCATCACAATGCTCAATACACTTGTCATCACAATGCTCCCTGACACTTGTTGTCTGTATGCTCCTTGAACCCTGTCATGAAAAGGCTCCATGCATTTTCATCACTATGATACATGCCCTTTTCATCACAATGCTCCAAGACCCCTTTAATCAAAATGCTCCATGCCCTTGTCATTACAAATCTCCATGACACATGTCAGCAGAGTGCTCCATGGCATTTTCCTCACAATGCTCCAAGCCCTTGTTATCACAATGCTCCAACAGCCCTGTAATCTCAATGCTCCATGCCCCTTTTCATCAGAATTCTCCATGAGACTTGTCATCATAAATCTCCATGTTCTTCTCATCACAATGCTCCAGGACCTTGTCATCACTATGCTCCATTCCCTTGTCATCACAATGCTCCATGACCCCTGCCTTCACAATACTCCATGAACATTTTCAGCCCAATGTTCCATGACCTTCTCATCACATTGCTCAATGACCAATATCATCACAATACTCCATGACCACTGTCATCACAAAACTCCATGACACCTGACAACACAATGATCCGAGACTCTTGTCATCACAATGCTCCATTCCCTAGTCATCACAATGCTCCTTGAACCCTCTCATCACAATACTCCTTGAACATTTTCAGCCCAATGCTCCATGACACTTGTCATCACAATGATCCATGCCCTTGTCATCTCAATGATCCATGACCCCTGTATTCACAATGCTCCGTGACGCTTGTCATCACAGTGCTCCAAGACCCCTGTAATCACAATGCTCCATGCACTTGTCATCACAAAGCTCAATGACACATGTCATGAGAATGCTCCTTGGCATTCTCTTCACAATGCTCCATGCCCTTGTCATCACAATAATCCAAGACCCCTGTAATCACAATGCTCCATGCCCCTTTTCATCAGTATGCTCCATGAGACTTGTCATCACAAGGCTCCATGGTATTGTCATCACAATGCTCCAGGACCTTGTCATCCCAATGCTTCACGAACTTGTCATGAAAATTCTCAATGGCCCTTGTCATCATAATGCTCCAAGCCCTAGTCATCACAAAGCTTCTTGACACATGTAATCAGAATGTTCCATGGAATTCTTACCAAAATGCTCCATGCCCTTGTGATCACAATGCTCAAAGTACCCTGTAATCACAATGCTCCATGCCACTTTTCATCTCAATGCTACATGGACCATGTCATCACAATGCATCATGCCCATCATAATAATCGTTCCGGCTATTGTCAGCACAATGAAATCAAAATTCTCCATGACCTCTGTCATCACAGTGCTCCATGACCCCTGTCATCACAAAACTCAATGAACATTTTCAGCCCAATGCTCCATGACATTTGTTATTACAATGATACATGCCCTTGTCATCCCAATGCTCCATGACACCTGTGTTCACAATGCTCTGTGACGCTTGTCATCACAGTGCTCCATGACACCTGTCATCGCCATGCTCCATGCCTTTGTAAGCAAAATACTACATGATCTTGTCATTGCAATGCTGTGTGCGCTTGTCATCACAATACTCCATTACCATTGTCATCACAATCCTCCGTGAATCTTGGGATCACATTGCTTCATGCCCTTGTCATCACAATGCTCCATGCTCCTTGAAATCAAAATGATCCATGACCTCTGTCATTGCAATGATCTAAACCATTGTGATCCCAATGTTCCATAACACTTGTCATCACAACGCTCCATGATGCCTGTCATCACAATACTCCATGCTCTTTTCATCACAATGCTCCATGACCTTTGTCATCACAATTCTCAATACACATATCATCAAAATGCTCCCTGACAATTGTCGTCAGAATGCTCCTTGAAACCTGTCACGAAAAGGCGCCATGGATTTTTCATCCCAATGCCCCATGCCGCTTTCATCACAATGCTCCATGCCATTGTTATCAAAATGCTCCACAAGCTTGTCATCAGAAAGCTCCATGACCCTTGTCATCACAATTCTCCATGCACTTGTCAGCACAATGCTCCCTGAACCTTGTAATCACAATGCTCCAAGCCATTGTCATCACAATGCTCCATTATATTTGTCATCACAATCCTCCATTACATTTGGCATCACAATGCTCCCTGCCATTGTCATCGCAATGGATCATGACATATGTCATCACAATGCTCCCTGACACCTGTCTTCACAATACTCCATGACCTTCTTATCACAACGCTCCATGCCCTTGTCATCACAATGCACCATGTCCACTGTCATCACAATAATCTATGAAACTTGTCAGACCAATGCTCCATGCCCCTCTCATCACAGTGCTCCAAGCCCCTGTCATCACAATGCTGCATGACGCCTATCATCACAATGCTCCCTGACTCCAGTCATCACAATTCTTCATAACATTTGTCATCACAATGGTCCATGCCCGCATCATCACAAGGCTCTGTGACCTTTGTAACCACAATGCTCCATGAAATTTTCATCACAATGCCCCGTGACCCTTTTCATCACAATGCTCTATGCCTTTGTCAGCAAAATGCCTCATGACCCTTTCATTACAATGCTCTATGTGCTTGTCATCACAATACTCCATTACCATTGTCATCACAAACCTCCATGAAACTTGGGATCACATTGCTTCATGCCCTTGTCATCACAATGCTCCATGCTCCTTGAAATCAAAATGATCCATCACCTCTGTCATTGCAACGCTCCAAACCCTTGTGATCACAATGTTCCATAACACATGTCATCACAAAGCTCCATGATGCCTGTCATCAAAATACTCCATGCCCTTTTAATCGCAATGCTCCATGAACTTTCTCATCACAACTCACTATACACATGGCATCACAATGCTCCCTGACACTTGTCAGAATGCTCCTTTAACCCTGTCACGAAATGGCTCCATGCCTTTTTCATCACAATGCCCCATGCCGTTTTCATCACAATGCTCCATGCCCCTTTTCATCAGTATGCTCCATTAGACTTGTCATCAGAATGCTCCATGGCCTTCTCATCACAATGCCCCATGCCCTTGTCATCACAATGCTCCAAGACCCCTGTAATCACAATGGTCCATGCACCTTTTCATCAGAATTCTCCATGAGACTGGTCATCACAAGTCTCCATGGTCTTCTCATCACAATGCTCCAGGACATTGTCATCAAAATGCTCCAATTCCTTGTCATCACAATGCTCCATGATACCTGTCATCACAATACTCCATGAACATTTTCAGCCCAGTCTTCCATGACCTTCTCATCAAAATGCTCCATGACCAATATCATCACAATGCTCCATGACCACTGTCATTAAAACACTCTGTGACACCTGACAACACAATGATCCAGGACTCTTTTCATCACAATGCTGCATTCCCTAGTCATCACAATGCTCCATGACACCTGTCATCACAATGATCCATGCCTTTGTCAGCATAATGCTAAATGACATTTTCATTACAATGCTCTATGTGCTTGTCATAACAACACTGCATTTTCATTGTCATCACAATTCTCCATGAATCTTTGGATCACATTGCTTCATGCACTTGTCATCACAATGCTCCCTGCCCTTCTCATCACAATGCACAACGCCCTTGTCATCAAAATGCTCCATGACTTTGTCATCACAAAGATCCATGACCCTTGACATCACAGTGCTCCATGTCATTGTCATCACAATGCTCCATAAACGCTCTCATCACATTGCTCCATGCCCTTGTCATCAAAAAGCTCCATGACGCATATCATCAGAAAGTTCCATGGCCTTCTTATCACAATGCTCCTTGCCCTTGCCATCACAATGTTCCATTACCACTGTCATCACAATGCTCCATGCCCCCTGACATCACGATGTTCCATGGCCTTTTCATCACAAGGCTGCATGACCCTTCTCATCACAATGCTCCAAGACCTCTAAAATCACAATACTCCATGCCCCTTTTCATCTCAATAATCTATGAACACTCTCATCACAATGTACCATACCCATCATCATAATGCTTCATGCTATTGTCATCACAATGACATAAATATGTTCCATGACCTCTGTCATAACCATGATCCAAACCCTTGTGATCACAATATTCCATAACACTTGTCATCACAATGTCCCATGACGACCGTCGTCACAATTATCCATGGTCTTCTCATCACAATGCTCCATGACACATGTCATCACAATGTGCCATGCGCTTGTCTTCACAGCGCTCCACAAACTTGTCATCACAATGCTCCATAAACCTTGTCATCACAAAGCTCCATGCACTTCTCATCAAAAAGCTCTCTCAACACTGATATCACAATATTACATCACTATTCATCACAATACTCCCTCACCCCTGTCATCATAATGTTCCATGACTCCTGTCATCACAATGCTACATGCAATTATTATCACAATGTTCGATGAACCCTGACATCACAATGTTCCATAACCACTGTCATCAAAATGTGCCATGATCATTTTCATCAAATTGATACATGACCCCTGACATCACACTGTTCCTTAACCCCTGTCATCAAAATGTTCCATGACCCTTTGCATCAAATTGCTCCATGACCCTATCATCACAATGATCCCTGCCCTTCTCATCAGAATGCACAATGCCCTTGATATCAAAATGCTCCATGAACTTTTCAACACAAAGATCCATGACCCTTGGCATCACAGTGCTCCATGTCTTTGTCATCACAATGCTCCATGAAAGCTCTCATCACATTGCTCCCTGCCCGTGTCATCACAAAGCTCCATGACGCATGTCATCAGAATGCTCCATCCTTTCTCCTCACAATGCTCCATGACCCCTGACATTACGATGTTCCATGGAATTGTCATCACAAGGCTCCATGACCCTTCTCATCACAATGCTCCATGCCCTTTTCAGAACAATGCTCCAAGACCCCTGTAATCACAGTGATCCATGCCCTTTTTCATCCCAAGGATCCATGAACCCTCTCATCAAATTGCACCATGCCCATCATCATAATGCTTCATGCTATTGTCATCACAATGAAATCAAAATGCTCCATGACCTCTGTCATAACAATGCTCCAAACCCATGTGATCCCAATATTCTATAAAACTTGTCCTCACAATGCCCATGACGCTCGTCATCACAATTATCCATGGTCTTCTCATCACAATGCTCCATGACCTTTGTCATCACAATGCTCAATACACTTGTCATCAAAATGCTCCCTGGGGCTTCCCTGGTGGCGCAGTGGTTGAGAGTCTGCCTGCCGATGCAGGGGACACGGGTTCGTGCCCCGGTCTGGGGGGATCCCACGTGCCGCGGAGCGGCTGGGCCCGTGAGCCATGGCTGTTGGGCCTGTGCGTCTGGAGCCTGTGCTCCGCAACGGGAGAGGCCGCAACAGTGAGAGGCCCATGTAACGCAAAAAAAAAAAAAAAAAAAAAAAAAAAAAATGCTCCCTGACACTTGTTGTCTGTATGCTCCTTGAACCCTGTCATGACAAGGCTCCATACCGTTTTCATCACAATGATCCATTCCCTTTTTATCACAATGCTCCAAGACCTGTGTAATCACACTGCTCCATGCCCTTGTCATCACAAAGCTCCATGAAGCATGTCATTAGAATGCTCCATGGCCTTCTCATCAGAATGATCCATGCCCTTGCCATCACAATGCTCCATTACCCCTGTCATTACTATGCTCCTTGACCCCTGCCATCACGATGTTCCATGGCCTTGTCATAACAAGGCTCCATGACCCTTCTCATCACAATGCTCCAAGACCCCTGTAATCACAGTGCTCCATGCCCCTTTTCATCAGTATGCTCCATGAGACTTGTCATTACAAGGCTCCATGATTTTCTCATCACAATGCTCCAGGACCTTGTCATCACAATGCTTCATGCCCTTGTCATGAAAATTCTCAATGGCCATTCTCATCATAATGCTGCAAGCCCTAGTCTACACAATGCTCCATTATATTTGTCATCACAATCCTCCATTACATTTGGCATCACAATGCTCCCTGCCAATGTCATCGCAATGGACCATGACATATGTCATCACAGTGCTCCCTGAAATCTGTCTTCACAATACTCCATGAACTTCTCATCACAATATTCCATGCCCTTGTCATCACAATGCACCATGCCCACTGTCATCACAATAATCTATGAAACTGGTCAGACCAATGTTTCATGCCCCTGTCATCACAATGCTCCATGCCCTAGTCATCACAATGCTCCATGACCCCTGTCATCACATGCTCCGTGACTCCAGTCATCACAATGCTACATAATGTTTGCCATCACAATGGTCTATGCCCGCGTCATCACAAGGCTCTGTGACATTTGGAACCACAATGCTCCATGAACTTTTCATCACAATGTTCCATGACCATTGTCATCACAGTGCTCCATGCCTTTGGCAGAAAAATATTCAATGTCCCTTGTCATCACAATGTGCCACGCGCTTTTCCTCACAACGGTCCACAAACATTTCTTTGCAATGCTCCATAAACCTTGTAATCACAATGCTCCATGCATTTCTCATCAAAATGCTCTCTCACAAGAGATATCACAGTGTTACATCACTAGTCGTCACAATACTCCCTCATCCCTGTAATCACAATATTCCATGACCCCTGTCATCACAATGCTACATTCCCTTATAATCACAATGTTCCATGACCCCTGACATCACAATGTTCCATAAGCCCTGTCATCAAAATGCTCCATGTTCCTTTTCATCCCAAAGCTCCATGACCCATGACATCACAATGTTCTATAACCCATGTCTTCAAAATGTTCCATTACACTTTTCATCAAATTCCTGCATAACCTTGTCACCAAAATACTCCCTGCCCTTCTCATCACAATGCACCTCACCCTTGTCATCAAAATGCTCCATGACCTTTGTCATCACAAAGCGCGATCACCCTTGGCATCACAAAGCTCCAAGTCATTGTCATCACAAAGCTCCATGTACTTGTCATTACAAACCTCATTGACTCATGTATCACAGTGTTCTATGCCCTTGTCATCACAATGCTCCATGCCCACTCTCATCAGAATAATCCATGAAACATTTCAGACCAATGTTCCATGTCCTTCTTATCGCAATGCTCCATTACCCCTGTCATAACCATGCTCCATGACTCCTGCCATCACAATATTCCACGGCCTTGTCATTCATAAGTGTCCATGACACTTGTCATCTCAGTGCTCCAAGACTCCTGTAATCAAAATTCTCCATGCCCTTGTCATCACAAAGATCCATGACGCATGCCATCAGAATGTTCCATGCCCTTGTCATCACAACGCTCCTTGCCCTTCTCATCACAATGCTCCAAGACCCTTGTAATCACAATGCTCCATGCCCCTTTTCATCTCAATGCTCCATGAACTCTGTCAACACAATGTACCATGCCCATCATCATAATGCTTCAGGCTATTGTCATCAAAATGAAATCAAAATGCTCGATGACCTCTGTCATCACAATGCTCCAAACTCTTTTGATCACAATGTTCCATAACACTAATCGTCACAACACCCCATGATGCTCATCATCAAAATTATCCATGGTTTTCTCATCACTATGCTCCATAACCCTTGTCATCACAATGCTCTATACACTTGTCATCAGAATGCTCTTTGACACTTGTCATCAGTATGCTCCTTGAACCCTATCATGACAAGGTTCCATGCCCTTTTCATCACAATTCTCCAAGACCCCTGTAATCGCAGTGCTCCATGCACTTGTCATCACAAAATTCCATGACACATGTCATCAGAATACTCCACGGCCTCCTCACAATGCTCCATGCCCTTGTCATAACAATGTTGCAAGACTCCTGTAATCACAATTCTCCATGCCCCTTTTCATCAGAATGCTCCATGAGACTTGGCATCACAAGTGTCCATGGTCTTCTATTCACAATGCTACATTTCCTTGTCATCACAATGTTCCATGAACCCTGTAATCACAATACTCCATGAACATTTTCAGCCCAATGCTCCATGACCTTTTCATCACAATGCTCCATGACCAATATCATCACAATGCTCCATGACCACTGTTATCACAACACTCCATGACCGCTGACAACCCAGTGATACGGGACTCTTGTCATCACAATGCTCAATGATCCCTGTCATCATTATACTCCATGAACATTTTCAGCCCAATGCTCCATGACGCTTATCATCACAATGATCCATGCCCTTGTCATCCCAATGCTCAATGACCCCTGTATTCACAATGCTCAGTGACGCATGTCACCAAAGTGCTCCATGACACCTGTCATCACAATGCTCCATGCCTTTGTCAGCAAAATGCTACATGACCTTGTCATAACAAGGCTCTATGCGCTTGTCATCAGAAAACTGCATTACCATTGTCATCACAATCCTCCATGAACCTTGGGAACACATTGCTTCATGCCCTTGTCATCACAATGCTCTATGCACATAAAAATCAAAATGATCCATGACTCTGTCATCACAATGCTCCAAACCTTGTGATCACAATATTCCATAACACTTTTCATCACAATTCTCCCTGACTCTTGTCGTCAGAATGCTCCTTGAACCCTGTCACTAAAAGGCTCCATGCCTTTTTCATCACAAAGCCCATGCCATTTTCATCACAATGCTCCATGATATTGTCATCAAAATACACCACAATTTTGTCATCAAAATGCTCCATGACCCGTGTCAGCACAATTCTCCATGCACTTGCCAGCACAATGCTCCCTGACCATTGTCATCCCAATGTTCCATGCCCTTGTCATCACAGTGCTCCAAGAACCTTGTAATCACAAGGCTCCATGCCCCTTTTCATTAGAATGTTCCATGAGACATATCATCACAAGGCTCCATGGTCTTCTCATCACAATGCTCTATACGTTTGTCAGCAAAATGTTACATGACCTTGTCATTACAATGCTCTATGCACTTGTCATCACAATACTCCATTACCATTGTCATCACAATCCTCCATGAACCTTGGGATCACATTGTTTCATGAGCTTGTCATCACAATGCTCCATGCTCCTTGAAATCAAAATGATCCATGACCTCTGTCATCACAAAGCTCCAAACACTTGTGATCACAATGTTCCATAACACTTGTCATCGCAACGCTTCATGATGCCTGTCATCACAATACTCCATGCCCTTTTCCTCACAATGTTCCATGACCTTTGTCATCACAATTCTCAATACACTTGTCATCACAATGATTTCTGACACTTATCGTCAGAATGCTCCTTGAACCCTGTCCGGAAAAGGCTCCATGCCTTTTCATCACAATGCCCCATGCCATTTTCATCACAATGCTCCATGCCATTGTCATCACAATGGGCCATTACATATGTCATCACAATGCTCCCTGACACCAGTCTTCACAATAGTGCATGATCTGGTCTTCACAATGTTCCATGCCCTTGTTATCACAATGCTCCGTGACTCCAGTCATCACAATGCTTCATGAACTTTGTCATCCCAATGGTCCATGCCCTCGTCATCAACATTCTCTGTGACCTTTTTAACCTCAATGCTCATTAAATATTCATCACAATGCTCTTTAACCCTTGTCACCACAATACTCTATGCTTTTCTCAGCACAATGCTCCATGACCGTTGTCATCACAATGCTCCATTACATTTGTCATCACAATGCTCCCTGCCATTGTCATCACAATGGACCATGACATATGTCATCACAATGCTCCCTGACAAGTCTTCACAAAATTCCATGACCTTCTCATCCCAATGCTCCATGCCCTTGTCATCACAATGCTCCATGACCCCTGTCATCACAATGTACCCTGACTCCAGGCATCACAATGCTTCATAATATTTGTCATCACAGTGGTCGATGCCCGCGTCTTCATAAGGCTCTGTGACCTTTGTAACCACAATGCTCCATGAAGATTTCATCACAATGCTCCATGATCCTTGTCATCACAATGCTCCATGGCTTTGTAAAAAAAAATTCTCTATGACCATTGCATGACCCTTGTCATCCCAACGGTCCACAAATTATTCATCGCAATGCTCCATAAAACTTGTAATCACAATGTTCCATGCCATTCTCATCACAATGCTCCATTACCCCTCTCATAACAATGCTCCATGACCCCCGCCATCACAATGTTCCACGGCCTTATCATCACAAGTGTCCATTACACTTGTCATCACAATGCTCCAAGACCCCTGTAATCACAATGCTCCATGCCCCTTTACATCTCAATGCTCCATGAACCCTGTCATCACAATGCATCATGCCAATCATCATAATGCTTCCGACTATTGTCACCCCAATGAAATCAAAATTCTCCATGACCTCTGTCGTCACAATGCTCCATGACCCCAGTCATCAAAATACTCCATGAACATTTTCAGCCCAATGCTCCATGACCCTTGTCATCACAATGATCCATGCCCTTGTCATCCCAATGCTCCATGACCCCTGTATTCAAAATGATCCGTGATGCTTGTCATCATAGTGCTCCATGACACCTGTCATCACAATGCTCCATGCCTTTGTCAGCAAAATGCTACATGACCTTGTCATTACAATTCTCTATGCGCTTTTCATCACAATACGCAATTACTATTTTCATCACACTCCTCCATGAACCTTGGGATCATATTGCTTCATGCTCTTGTCATCACAATGCTCCATGCTCCTTGAAATCAAAATGATCCATGACCTCTCTCTTCACAATGCTCCAAACACTTGTGATCACAAAGTTCAATAACCTTTGTCATCACAACGCTCCATGATGCATGTCATCACAATACTCCATGCCCTTTTCATCAAAATGCTCCATGAACTTTGTCATCACAATTCTCAATACACTTGTCATTACAATGCTCCCTGACACTTGTCGTCAGAATGCTCCTTGAACACTGTTACGAAAAGGCTCCATGCCTTTTTCATCACAAAGTCCCATGCCATTTTCATCACAAAGCTCCATGCCATTGTCACCAAAATACTCCACAAGCTTGTCATCAGAATGCTCCATGACCGTTGTCATCACAATTCTCCATGCACTTGTCAGCACAATGCTCCCTGACCTTGTCATCACAATGCTCCAAGCCATTGTCATCACAATGCTCCATTAACTTTGTCATCAGAATCCTCCATGACACTTGGCATCACAATGCTCCATGTCATTGTCATCAAAATGGGCCATTACATATGTCATCACAATGCTCCCTGACACCTGTCTTCACAATACTGCATGACCTGGTCATCACAATGCTCCATGCCATTGCCATCACAATCCGCCATTCCAACTGTCATCGCAATAATCCATGAAACTTATTAGACCAATGCTTCATGCTCTTTCATCACAATGCCTTATGAACCCTCTCATCACAATGCTATGTGACTCCAGTCATCACAATTCTGCATGACCTTTGTCATCACAATGGTCCATGTCCTCGTCATCAACAGGCTCTGTGAACTTTTTAACCACAATTCTCCATGAACTTTTCTGCACAATGCCCTTTGACCCTTGTCATAACAATGCTCTATGCCTTTCTGAGCACAATGCTCCATGACCCTTGTCATCACAATGCTCCATGTGCTTGTCAGCACAATGCTCCATGACACATGTCATCAAGATGCACCATGCGCTTGTCATTACAGTGCTCCACAATCTTGTCATCACAATGCTCCATAAACCTTGTCATCAAAATGCTCCACGCATTTCTCATCAAAATGCTCTCTCACAACCGATATCACAATGTTACATCACTATTCGTCACAATACACCCTCACCCCTGTCATCATAATATTCCATGACTCCTGTCATCACAATGGTACATGCACTTATCATCACAATGTTCGATGACCACTGACATCACAATGTTCCATAACCCCTGTCATCAAAATGCTCCATGACTCTTTTAATCAAAATGCTCCATGACCCCTGATATCACAATGTTCCATAACACCTGTCATCAAAATGTTCCATGACACTTTTCATCAAATTGCTCCCTGACCTCTCTCATCACAATGCTCCATGACCCCTATCATCAAAATACTCTATGAACATTTTCAGCACAATGCTCCATGACCCTTGTCATCACAATGCTTCATGACCCCTGTATTCACAATGCTCCGTGACGCTTGTCATCACAGTGCTCCATGACACCTGTCATCACAATGCTCCATGGCTTTGTCAGCAAAATGCTACATGACCTTTTCATTACAATGCTCTATGCCCTTGTCGTCACAATACTTCATTACCATTGTCATCACAATCCTCCATGAACCATGGGTTCACATTGCTTCATGCCCTTTTCATCACAATGTTCCATGCTCCTTGAAATTATAATGATCCATGACCTCTGTTATCACAATGCTCCAAAACCTTGTGATCACAACGTTCCATAACGCTTGTCATCAAATCGCTCCATGATTCCTATCATCACAATACTCCATGCACTTTTCATCACAATGCTCTATGATCTTTGTCATCACAATTCTCAATACACATATCATAACAATGCTCCCTGACACTTGTCGTCAGAATGCTCCTTGAACCCTGTCACGAAAAGGCTCCATGCCTTTTTCATCACAATGCCCCATGCCATTTTCATCACAATGCTCCATGCCAACGTTATCAAAGTACTCCACAAGCTTGTCATCAGAATGCTCCATGACCCTTGTCATCACAATTCTCCATGCACTTGTCAGCACAATGTTCCCTGACCCTTGTCATCACAATGCCCCAAGCCATTGTCATCAAAATGCTCCATTACCTTTGTCATCAGAATCCTCCATGACACTTGATATCACAATGATCCATGCCACTGTCATCACAATGGGCCATTACATATGTCATCACAATGCTCCCTGACACCTGTCTTCACAATATTGCATTACCTTGTCATCACAATGCTCCATGACACCTGCCATCACAATGTTCCACGGCCTTGTCATCACAAGACTCCATGACACCTGTAATCACAATGCTCCAAGACCCCAGTATTCACAATGCTCCATGTCCTTGTCATCACAAAGCTCCATGACACATGTCATCAGAATGTTCCATGGCCTTCTCATCAAAATGCTCCATGTCCTTGTCATCACCGTGCTCCAACACCCCTGTAATGACAATGCTCCATGCCCCTTTTCATCAGTATGCTCCATGAGATTTGTCATCACAAGGCTCCATGGATTTCTCATCACAATGCTCCAGGATTTTGTCATCACAATGCTGCACGAACTTGTCATGAAAATTCTCAATGGCCCTTGTCATCATAATGCTCCAAGCCTTAGTCATCACAATGCTCCATTATATTTGTCATCACAATCCTCCATTACATTTGGCATCACCGTGCTCCCTGACATTTTCATCGCAATGGACCATGACATATGTCATCACAGTGCTCCCTGACACCTGTCTTCACAATACTCCATGACCTTATCATCACAATGATCCAGACCCCTGTCATCACAAGGCACCATGCCAACTGTCATCACAATAATCTATGAAACTTGACATACCAATGTTCCATGCCCCTGACATCACAATGCTCCATGCCCTTGTCATCACAATGTTCCATGACCCCTGTCATCACAGTGCTCCGTGACTCCAGGCATCACAATGGTTCATAAAAGTTGTCATCACAGTGGTCCATGCCCACGTCATCACAAGGCTCTATGACCTTTGTAACCACAATGCTCCATGAAATTTCCATCACAATGCTCCGTGACCCTTGTCATCACAATGCTCCATGCCTTTGTCAGAAAAATGCTCCATGACCCTTGTAATCAGAATGTGGCACGCGTTTTCATCACAACGGTCCATAAATTTATCATGGCAATGCTCCAAAAACATTTTAATCACAATGATCCATGCCCTACTCATCACAATGCTCCATTACCCCAGTCATAACAATGCTCCATGACCCCTGCCATCACAATTTTCCTCAGTCTTGTCATCACAAGGCTCCATGACACTTGTCATCTCTCTGCTCCAAGACCACTGTAATCACAATGCACGCTGACCATGTCATCACAATGCTCCATGACACATGTCATCAGAAAATTCCATGGCTTTCTCATCAAAATGTTCCATGCCCTTGTCATCACAATGCTCCAAGACCCTTGTAATCACAATGCTCCATGCCCCTCTTCATCTCAATGCTCCATGAACCCTGTCATCAAAATGCATCATGCTCATGATCATAAAGCTTCAGGCTATTGTCAGCACAATGAAATCAAAATTCTCCATGACCTCCATCATCACAATGCTCCATGACCCCTATCATCACAATACTCCATGAACATTTTCAGCCCAATGCTCCATGACACTTGTCATCACAATGATCAATGACCTTGTCATCCCAATGCTCCATGACCCCTGTATTCACAATGCTCCGTGACGCTTGTCATCACAGTGCTCCATGACACCTGTCATCACAATGCTCCATGGCTTTGTCAGCAAAATGCTACATGAAGTTGTCATTAAAATGCTCTATGCCTTTGTCATCACAATACTCCATTACAATTGTCATCACAATCCTCCATGAACCGTAGGATCACATTGCTTCATGCCCTTGTCATCACAATGTTCCATGCTCCTTGAAATCAAAATGATCCATGACATCATTCATCACAATGCTCCAAACCCTTGTGATCACAAAGTTCCATAACTCTTGTCATCAAATCGCTCCATGATGCCTATCATCACAATACTCCATACCCTTTTCATCACAATGCTCCATTACCTTTGTCATCAGAATCCTCCATGACACTTGGCATCACAATGCTCCATGCCATTGTCATCACAATGGGCCATTACATATGTCATCACAATGCTCCCTGAAAATTCTCTTCACAATACTGCATGACCTTGTCATCACAATGCTCGATGCCCTTGTCATCACAATGCGCCATTCCAACTGTCATCGCAATAATCCATGAAATTATTAGAGCAATGCTCCATGCCCTTTTCATCACAATGATCCATGCCCTTGTTATCACAATGCTCCATGACCCCAGTCATCACAATGCTCCGTGACTCCAGTAATCACAATGCTTCATGAACTTTGACATCACAATGGTCCATGCCCTCATCATCAACAGTCTCTGTGATATTTTTAACCACAATGCTCCATGAAATTTTCATCACAATTCTCTTTGACCCTTGTCATCACAATGCTCTATGCCTTTATCAGCACAATGCTCCATGACCCTTGTCATCACAATGCTCCATGCACTTGTCAGCACAATGCTCCACAACACATGTCATCACAACGCACCATGCGCTTGTCATCACAGTGCTCCAAAACCTTTTCATCACAATGCTCCATAAAACTTGTCATCACAATGCTCCCTGGACTTCTCATCAAAATGCTCTCTCACCACTGTTATCACAATGTTACATCACTATTCGTCACAATACTCCCTCAACCCTGTCATCACAATGTTCCATGACTCCTGTCATCACAATGCTACCTTCATTATCATCACAATATTCGATGACCACTGACATCACCATGTTCCCCAACCCATGTCATCAAAATGTTCCATGACACTTTTCATCAAATTGCTCCATGACCCTGTCATCAAAATGCTTCCTTCCCTTCTCATCACAGTGCACAATGCCCTTGTCAGCAAAATGCTCCGTGACCTTTGCCATCACAAAGATCAATGACGCTTGGCATCACAAAGCTCCATGCCATTGTCATCACAAAGCTCCATGACACATGTCATCAGAATGTTCCATGGCCTTGTCATCACAATGCTCCATGCCCTTGCCATCACAATGCTCCATTACCCCTGTCATAACAATGCTCCATGACCACAGCCATCACGATGTTCCATGGCCTTATCATCACAAGGCTCCATGACCCTTCTCATCACAATGCTCCAAGACCCCTGTACTAACAATGCTCCATGCCCCTTTTCATCTCAATGATCCATGAACCGTGTCATCACAATGCACCATGCCCATCATCATAATGCTTCATGCTATTGTCATCACAATGCATTCAAAATGCTCCATGACGTCTGTCATAACAATGCTCCAAACCCTTGTGATCACAATATTCCATAACATTGTCATCACAATGAATTCAAAATGCTCCATGATGTCTGTCATAACAATGCTCCAAACCCTTGTGATCACAATATTCCATAACACTTGTCATCACAATGCACCGTGACACTCGTCATCACAGTTATCCGTGGTCTTCTCATCACAATGCACCATGACCTTTGTCATCACAATGCTCAATACACTTGTCGTCAAAATGCTCCCTGACACTTGTTGTCTGTATGCTCCTTGAATCCTGTCATGACAAGGCTCCACGCCTTTTTCATCACAGTGATCCATGCCCTTTTCATCACAATGCTCCAAGACCCTTTTAATCACAAAGCTCCATGCCCTTGTCATCACAAATCTCAATGACGCATGTCGTTAGAATGCTCCTTGGCCTTCTCCTCACAATGCTCCATCCCCTTCTCATCACAATGTTCCAAGACCCCTGTAATCACAAAGGTCCATTCCCCTTTTCATCAGTATGCTCCATGAGATTTGTCATCACAAGGCTCCATGGTTTTCTCATCACAATGCTCCAGGACCTTGTCATCACAATGCTCCATGACCTTGTCATGAAAATTCTCAATGGCACTTGTCATCATAATGCTCCAAGCCCTATTCATCACAATGCTCCATTACATTTGGCATCACAATGCTCCCTGCCATTGTCATCACAATGGACCCAGACTTATGGCATCACAATGCTCCCTGACATGTGTCTTCACAATACTCCATGACCTTCTCATCACAGTGCTCCATGCCCTTGTCATCACAATGCAGCATGTCCACTGTCATCACAGTAATCTATGAAAATTTTCAGTCCAATGCTCCGTGCCCCTGTCATCACAATGCTCCATGCACTTCTCATCACAATGCTCCATGACCCCTCTATTCACAATGCTCCATGAAGCTTGTCATCACAGTGCTCCATGACACCTGTCATCACAATGCTCCATGCCTTTGTCAGCAAAATGCTACATGACCTTGTCATTACAATGCTCTATGCCCCTGCCATTACAATACTCAATTACCATTGTCATCACAATCCTCCATGAACCTTGGGATCACATTGCTTCATGCCCTTGTCATCACAATGCTCCATGCTCCTTGAAATCAAAATGATCCATGACCTCGGTCATCACAATGCTCCAAACCCTTGTGATCACAAAGTTCCAGAACACTTGTCATCACAACGTTCCATGATGCCTGTCATCACAATACTCCATGCCCTTTTCATCACAATGCTCCATGATCTTTGTCATCACAATTCTAAATACACTTATAATCACAATGCTCCCTGACACTTGTCGTCAGAATGCTCCTTTAACCCTGTCACGAAAAGGCTCCATGCCTTTTTCATCACAATGCCCCATGCCATTTTCTTCAAAATGCTCCATGCCATTGTCATCAATATACTCCACAAGCGTGTCATCAGAATGCTCCATGACACTTGTCATCACAATTCTCCACGCACTTGTCAGCACAATGCTCCATGACCCTTGTCATCAGAATTCTCCAAGCCATTGTCATCCCAATGCTCCATTACCTTTGTCATCAGAATCCTCCATGACACTTGTCATCACAATGAGCCATGCCCTTTTCATCACAATGCTCCAAGACACCTGTAATCACAATTCTCCATGCACTTGTCATCACAAAGCTCAATGACACATGTCATTAGAATGCTCCTTGGCCTTCTCCTCACAATGTTCCATGCCCATGTCATCACAATGTTCCAAGACCCATGTAATCACAATGGTCCATGCCCCTTTTCATCAGTATGCTCCATGAGATTTGTCATCACAAGGCTCCATGGTTTTCTCATCACAATGCTCCAGGACCTTGTCATCACAATGCTTCATGACCTTGTCATGAAAATTCTCAATGGCCCTTGTCCTCATAATGCTCCAAGCCCTAGTCATCACAATGCTCCATTATATTTGTCATCACAATCTTCCAATACATTTGGCATCACAATGCTCCCTGCAATTGTCATTGCAATGGACCATGACATATGTCATCACAATGCTCCCTGACAACTTTCTTTAAAATACTCCATGAACTCCTCATCAGAATGCTCCATGCCCCTGTCATCACAATGCTCCATGCCCTTGTCATCACAATGCTCCATGGCCCCTGTCATCACAATGCTCCATGACTCCAGTAATCCCAATGCTTCATAACATTTGTCATCACAATGGTCCATGCCCGCATCATCACAAGGATCTGTGACATTTGTAACCACAATGCTCCATGAACTTTTCATCACAGTGCTCCTTAACCCTTGTCATCACAATGCTCCATGCCTTTCTCAGAAAAATGCTCCATGACCTTTGTCATCACAATGTGCCACGCACTTTTAATCACAACAGTCCACAAATTTGTCATCACAATGCTACATATACCTTGTAATCACAATGCTCCTTGCCCTTCTCATCACAGTGCTCCATTACCAGTATCATAACAATGATCCATGATCCCTGCCATTACAATGTTTCATGGCCTTGTAATCACAAGGCTCCATGACACTTGTCATCACAATGCTCCAAGATCCCTGTAATCACAATGCTCCATGCACCTGTCACCACAAAGCTCCATGACACATGTCATTTGAATGTTCCATCGACTTCTCATCAAAATGCTCCATGCCCTTGTCATCACAGTGCTCCAAGACCCCTGTAATCACAATGCTCCATCCCCTTTTCATCAGTATGCTCCATGAGATTCGTCATCACAAGGCTCCATGGTTTTCTCATCACAGTGCTCCAGGACTTGTCATCAAAACGCTTCACGACCTTGTCATGAAAATTCTCAATGGCCCTTGTCATCATAATGCTCCAAGCCCTAGTCATCACAATGCTCCATTATATTTGTCATCACAATCCTCCATTTCATTTGGCATCACAATGCTCCCTGCCATTGTCATCACAATGGATCATGATATATTTCATCACAATGCTCCCTGACACCTGTCTTCACAATACTCCATGACCTTCTCATCACAATGATCCATGCCCTTGTTATCACAATGCACCATGTCCACTGTCATCACAATAATGTATGAAACTTGTCAGACCAATTCTCCATGCCCCTGACATCACAATACTCCATGCGCTTGTCATCACAATGCTCCATTACCCCTGTCATCAAAATACTCCTTGAATCCAGGCATCACAATGATTCATAACATTTGTCATCACAGTGATCCATGCCCGTGTCATCACAAGGCTCTGTGACCTTTGTAACCACAATGCTCCATGAAGTTTTCATCACAATTCTCCGTTACCCTTGTCATCACAATGCTCCATGCCTTTGTCAGAAATATGCTCCATGACCCTTGTCATCACAATGTGCCACAAGCATTTCATCACAACGGTCCACAAATTTGTCATGGCAATGCTCCATAAAACTTTTAATCACAATGCTCCATGCCCTTCTCATCACAATGCTCCATTACCCCTTTCATAACAATGTTCCATGACCCCTGCCATCACAATGTTCCACGGCCTTGTCATCACAAGGCTCCAAGACACATGTCATCACAATGCTCCAAGACCCCTTTAATCACAATGCTCCATGCCGTTGTCATCACAAATCTCCGTGTCACATGTCATCATAATGTTCCATGGCCTTCTCATCAAAATGCTCCATGCCCTTGTCATCACAATGCTCCCAGACCCCTGTAATCACAATGTTCCATGCCCCTTTTCATCTCAATGCTCCATGAACCCTGTCATCACAATGCATCATGCCCATCATCATAATGCTTCAGGCTATTGTCAGCACAATGAAATCAATATTCTCCATGACCCCTGTCATCACAATACTCCATGAACATTTTCAGCCCAATGCTCCATGACCCTTGTCACCAAAATGATCCATGCCCTTGTCATTCCAATGTTCCATGACCCCTTTATTCACAATGCTCCGTGACGATTATCATCACAGTGCTCCATGCCACCTGTCATCACAATGCTCTATGCCTTTGTCAGCAAAATGCTACATGACCTTGGCATTACAATGCTCTATGCGCTTGTCATCACAATACTCCATTAACACTGTCATCACAATCCTCCATGAACCTTGGGATAACAGTGCTTCATGCCCTTGACATCACAATGCTCCATGATGCCTGTCATCAAAATACATTATGCCCTTGACATCACAATGCTCCATGCTCCTTGAAATCAAAATGATCCATGACCTCTTTCATCACAGTGCTCCAAACCCTTGTGATCACAGTGTTCCATAACACTTGTCATCACAACGCTCCATGATGCCTGTCATCAAAGTACTCCATGCCCTTTTCATCACAATGTTCCATGACCTTTGTCATCACAATTCTCAATACACTTGTCATCACAATGCTACCTGACACTTGTCGTCAGAATTCTCCTTGAACCCTGTCACGAAAGTGATCCAAGCCTTTTTCATCACAGTGCCCCATGCCGTTTTCATCACAATGCTCCATGCCATTGTCATCAAAATACACCACAAACTTGTCATCAGAATGCTCCCTGACCCGTCATCACAATGCCCCAAGCCATTGTCATCAAAATGCTCCATTATCTTTGTCATCAGAATCCTCCATGACACTTGGCATCACAATGATCCATGCTCTTTCATCACAATGCACCATTCCAACTGTCATTGCAATAATCGATGAAACATATTAGACCAATGCTCCATGCCCTTTTCATCACAATGTGCCATTCCAACTGTCATCACAATAATCCATGAAACATATTAGACCTATGTTCCATGCCCTTGTCATCAAAATGCTCCATGTCCTTGTTATCACAATGCTCCATGACCCCTGTCATCACAATGCTCCGTGACTCCAGTTATCACAAGGATCCCTGCCATTGTCTTCGCAATGGACCATGACATATGTCATAACAGTGCTCACTTACAGCTGTCTTTACAATACTCCATGACCTTCTCATCACAATGATCCATGCCCTTGTCATCACAATGCACCATGTCCACTGTCATCACAATAATCTATGAAACTTGTCAGACCAATGATCCATGCCCCTGACATCACAATGCTCCATGTGCTTGTCATCACAATGCTCCATGACCCCTGTATTCACAATGCTTCAAGACGCTTGTCATCACAGTGCTCCATGACACCTGTCATCACAATGCTCCATGCCTTTGTCAGCAAAATGCTACATGACCTTGTCATTAAAATGCTCTATGTGCTTGTCATCACAATACTCCATTACCATTGTAATCACAATCCTCCATGAACTTTGGGATCACATTGCTTCATGTTCTTGTCATCAGAATGCTCCATGCTCCTTGAAATCAAAATGATCCATGACCTCTCTCATCACAATGCTCCAAATCCTTGTGATCACAAAATTCCACAACACTTGTCATCAGAACGCTCCATGATGCCTGTCATCACAATACTGCATACCCTTTTCATCACAATGCTCCATGATATTTGTCATCACAATTCTAAATACACTTGTCATCACAATGCTCCCTGACACTTGTCGTCAGAATGCTCCTTGAAACCTGTCACGAAAAGGCTCCATGCCTTTTTCCTCACAATGCCCCATGCCATTTTCATCACAATGCTCCATGCCATTTTCAACAAAATACTCCACAAGCTTGTCATCAGAATGCTCCATGACCCTTGTCATCACAATTATCCATGCACTTGTCAGCACAATGCTCCCTGACCATTGTCATCACAATGTGCCATTACATATGTCATCACAATGCTCCCTGACACCTGTCTTCACAATACTGCATGACCTGGTCATCACAATGCTCCATGCCCTTGTCATCACAATGCGCCATTCCAACTGTCATCGCAATAATCCATGAAACTTTTTAGACCGATGCTCCATGCCCTTGTCATCACAATGCTCCATGCCCTTGTTGTCACAATGCTCCATGTCCCCTGACATCACAATGCTCCGTGACACCAGTCATCAAAATGCTTCATGACGTTGGTCATCACAATTGTCCATGCCCTCATCATCAACAGTCTCTGTGACCTTTTTAACCACAATGCTCCATGATCATTTCATAATAATGCTCTTTGACCCAAGTCATCACAATGCTCCATGCGCTTGTCAGCACAATGCTGCACGACACATGTCATCACAATGCACCATTCGCTTGTCATCACAGTGCTCCACAATCTTGTCATCACAATGCTCCATAAAGCTTGTCATCACAATGCTCCATGCACTTCTCATCAAAATGCTCTCTCACCACTGATATCACAATATTACACCACTATTCGTCACAATACTCCCTCAACCATCTCATCACAGTGTTCCATGACTCCTGTCATCACAGTGGTACATGCATTATCATCACAATGTTCGATGACCCCTGACATCACAATGTTCCATAACCCCTTTCATCAAAATGCTCCATGAACCTTTGCATCAAAATGCTCTGTGATCCCTGATATCACAATGCTCCATGACCCCTGTCATCACAATGCTCCATGCACCTTGAAATCAAAATGATCCATGACCTCTCTCATCAAAATGCTCCAAACCCTTGTGATCACAATGTTCCATAACACTTGTCATCACAATGGTCCATGATGCCTGTCATCACAATACTCCATGCTCTTTTCATCACAATGCTACATGACTTTTGTCATCACAATTCTCAATACACTTGTCATCACAGTGCTCCATGCCCTTCTCATCAAAATGCTCTCTCACCACTGATATCACAATGTTACATCACTATTCATCACAATATTCCCTCACCCCTCTCATCACAATGTTCCATGACTCCTGTTATCAAAATGCTACATGCACTTATCATCACAATGTTCGATGACCCCTGACATCACAATGTTCCATAACACCTGTCATCAAAATGCTCTATGACCCTTTTCATCAAAATGCTCCATGATCCCTGATATCAAAGTGCTCCATGACCCCTGTCATCACAATGCTCCATGCTCCTTGTATTCAAAATTTTCCATGACCTCTCTCATCACAATGCTCCAAACCCTTGTGATCACAATGTTCCATAACACTTGTCCTCATAACGCTCCATGATGACTGTTATCACAATACTCTATGCCCTTTTCATCAAAATGCTCCATGACCTTTGTCATCACAATTCTTAATACACTTGTCATCACAATGCTCCCTGACTCTTGTCGTCAGAATGCTCCTTGAACCCTGTCAAAAAAATGCTCCATGCCTTCTCCATCACAATGCCACATGCCGTTTTCATCACAATGATCCATGCAATTGTCATCAAAATACTCCACAAGCTTGTCATCAGAATGCTCCATGAAATTTGTCATCACAATTCTCCATGCACTTGTCGGCATAATGCTACCTAACCATTGTCATCACAATGCTCCAAACCATTGTCATCACAATGCTCCATTACCTTTGTTATCAGAATCCTCCATGACACATGGCAACACAATGTGCCATGCCATTGTCATCACAATGGGCCTTTACATATGTCATCAAAATGCTCCCTGACACCTGTCTTCACAATACTGCATGACCTGGTCATCACAATGCTCCATGCCCTTGTCATCACAATGCACCATTTCAACTGTCATCGCAATAATCCATGAAACATATTAGACATTATTCCATGCCCTTGTTATCACAATGCTCAATGACCCCTGTCATCACAATGCTCCGTGACTCCAGTCATCACAATGCTTCATGACCATTGTTATCACAATGTTCCATGACCTCGTCATCAACAGTCTCTGTGACCATTTTAACCACAATGCTCCATGTACTTTTCATCACAATGCTCTTTGACCCTTGTCATCCCAATGCTCTATGCCTTTCTCTGCACAATGCTCCATGACCCTTGTAATCACAATGCTCCATGAGGTTGTCAGCACAATGCTCCGTGACACATGTCATCACAATGTGCCATGTGCTTGTCATCACAGTGCTCCACAACCTTGTCATCACAATGCTCCATAACCATTGTCTTCACAATGCTCCATGCATTTCTCATCAAAATGCTCTCTCACCACTGATATCACAATGTTACATCACTATTCATCACAATACTCCCTCCCCCGTGACATCACAATGCTCCATGACTCCTGTCATCACAATGCTACATGCACTTATCATCACAATGTTCGATGAACCCTGACATCACAATGTTCCTTAACACCTCTCATCAAAATGCTCCATGACCCTTTTCATCAAAATGCTCCATGACCGCTGACATCACAGTGTTCCATAACACTTGTCATCAAAATATTCCATAACACTTTTCATCAAATTGCTCCATGACGCTGTCATCACAATGCTCACAGCCCTTCTCATCACATTGCCAACGCAGTTGTCATCAAAATGCTCCATGACCTTTGTCATCACAAAGATCCATGACGCTTGGCATCACAATGCTCCATGTCAATGTTATCACAATGCTCCATGAATGCTCTCATCACATTGCTCCATGCCCTTGTCATCACAAAGCTCCATGATGCATGTCATCAGAATACTCCATGGCCTTCTCATCACAGTGCTCCATGCAGTTGCCATTACAATGCTCCTTTATCCCTGTCATAAAAATGCTCCATGAACCCTGTCATCACGCTGTTCCATGGACTTGTCATGACAATGCTCCAAGACCCATGTAATCACAATGCTCCATGCCCCTTTTCATCTCAATGATCCATGAACCCTGTCATCACAATGCACCATGCCCATTATCATAATGCTTAATGCTATTGTCATCACAATGAAATCAAAATGCTCCATGACCTCTGTCATAACAATGCTCCAAACCCTTGTGATCACAATATTACATAACACTTGTCCTCCCAATGCCCCATGACGCTCGTCAACACAATTATCCATGCTCTTCTCATCACAATGATCCATGATCTTTGTCATCACAATGCTCAATACACGTGTTATCACAATGCTCCCTAACACTTGTCGTCAGTATGCTCCTTGAACACTGTCATGACAAGGCTCCATGCCTTTTTCATCACAGTGATCCATGCCCTTTTCATCACAATGCTCCAAGACCCCTGTAATCACAATGCTCCATGCCCTTGTCATCACAAAACTCCATGACGCATGTCATCAGAATGCTACATGGCTTTCTCATCACAATGATCCTTGCCCATGCCATCACAATGCTCCATTACCCCTGTCATAACAATTCTTCATGACCCCTGCCATCACAATGCTCCATGCCTTTGTCAGAAAAATGTTCCAGGACCCTTGTCATTATAATGTGGCACACACTTTTCCTCACAACTGTCCACAAATTTGTCATTGCAATGCTCCATAAAATTTGTAATCACAATGCTCCATGCACTTCTCATCAAAATGCTCTCTCACCAGAGATATCACAATGCTCCATCAGTTGTCGTCACAATACTCCCTCACCCCTGTAATAAGAATATTCCATGACCCCTGTCATCACAGTGTGACATTCCCTTATAATCACAATGTTCCATGACCCCTGACATCAAATTGATCCATAAAACTTGTCATCAAAATGCTCCATGACCCTTTTCATCCCAAAGCTCCATGACCCATGACATCACAATGGTCTCTAACCCCTGTCATCAAAATGTTCCATTACACTTTTCATCAAATTCCTGCATGACCCTGTCATCAATATACTCCCTGCCCTTCTCATCACAATGCACCACACCCTTGTCAACAAAATGCTCCATGACTTTGTCATCACAAAGCTCCATGACCCTTGGCATCACAATGCTCCATGTCATTGTCATCACAAGGCTCCTTGAACCCTCTCATCACATTGCTCCATGCACATGTCATCACAAAGCTCCATGACACTTGTCATCACAATGCTCGATGTCCTTCTCATCACAATGCTCCATGCCCTAGTCATTACAATCCTCCTTGACTCATGTATCACAGTGTTCCGAGCACTTGTCATGACACTGCTCCATGCTCGCTCTCAGCACAATAATCCATGAAATATTTCAGACCAATGCTCCATGTCCTTCTCATCACAATGCTCCATTACCACTGTCATAACAAAGCTCCATGACCCCTGCCATCACAATGTTCCACGGCCTTGTCATTCACAAGGCTCCATGACACTTCTCATCACAATGCTCCAAGATCCCTGTAATCAAAATGCTCCATGCCCTTGTCATCACAAAGCTCCATGACGCATGTGATCAGAATGTTCCATACCCTTGTCATCACAATGCTCCATGCCCTAGTCCTCACACTGCTCCAAGACCCTTGTAATCAGAATGCTCCTTGCCGCTTTTCATCTCAATGCTCCATGAAACCTGTCATCACAATGCACCATGCCCATCATCATAATGCTTCAGGCTATTGTCATCACAATGAAATCAAAATGCTCCATGACCTCTGTCATCACAATGCAACAAACCTTTTGATCACAATGTTCCATAAAACTTATCATCACAACACCCCATGACGCTCATCACCACAATTATCCATGGTCTTATCATCACTATGCTCCATAAACTTTGTCATCACAATGCTCAATACACTTGTGTATACAATTGTCCCTGACACTTTTCGTCAGTATGCTCCTTGAACCCTGTCATGACAAGTCTCCATGCCTTTTTCATCACAATGATATAAGCCCTTTTCATCACAATGCTCCAAGTCCTCTGTAATCACAATGCTCCATGCACTTGTCATCACAATGCTCCATGACCTTTGTCAACACAATGGTCCATGCCCTCGTCATCAACAGTCTCTTTGACCTTTTTAAACTAAGTGCTCCAAGAAATTTTCATCACAATGCTCTTTGACCCTTGTCATCACAATACACTATGCCTTTCTCAGCACAATGCTCCATGACTGTTTTCATCACAATGCTCCATATGCTTGTCAGCACAATGCTCCATGACACATTTCATCACAATGCACCATGCTCTTGTCATCACAGTGCTCCACAATCTTGTCATCACAATGCTCCATTAACTTTGTCATCACAATGCTCCATGCACTTCTCATCAATATGCTCTCTCACCACTGATATCACAATGTTACATTGCTATTCATCACAATACTCCTTCATCCCTGTCATCACAATGTTCCATGAATCCTGTCATCACAATGCTACATGCACTTATCATCACAATGTTCGATGACCTATGACATTACCATGTTACATAACACCTGTCATCAAAATTCTCCATGTCACTTTTCATCAAAAGGCTCCATGTCCCCTGACATCACCATGCTCCATACCCCTTGTCATTACAGTGCTCCATGATGCTCGTCATCACAATTATCCATGGTCTTCTCATCACAATGCTCCACGGTCTTGCCATCACAATGTTCCATGCCCTGGTCATCACAATGCTCTATCTTCCCTGTCATCACAATTCTCCACGTTCTTGGCATCACTATGTTCCATGACACTTCTCATCACACTCTTACATGCTTTGTCAGCACAAGCTTGTCATCAGAATGCTACATGACACTTGTCATCACAATTATCCATGACCCCTGTCTTCACAGTGCTCCATGACACCTGTTATCACAATGCTCCATGTCCCTTGTTATCACAATTCTCCAAGTGCTTTTCATCACAATGCTCCATGACAGTTCTCATCACATTGTTACATGCTTTGGTCATCACAATTCTCCATGCACATGTCATCGCAATGCCCCATGAACCCTATCATAGCAAGCTCAATGCCTTTGTCATCACAGTGCTTCATGACATTTTCATCAAAATTCTCATTGGCCATTGTCATCATAATGCTCCATGCACTTGTCATCAAAATGCTCCATGACCCTTGTCATAACAATGCTCCAAGCCCTTGTCATCACAATGCTCCATTACCTTTGTCATCACAATCCTCCAAAACACTTGGCATCACAATGCTCCATGCCATTGCCATCACAATTGAACATGAAATATGTCATCACAATGCTCCCTGACAGCTATCTTCACAATACTCCATGACCTTGTCATCACAATGTGCCATGCCCAATGTCAACACAATTATCCATGAAACTTGTCAGACAAATGCTCCATGCCCCTGTCATCACAATGCTCCATGACCCCAGTTCTCACAATGCTCCGTGACTCCAATCATCACAAGGATTCATAACCTGTGTCATCACAATGATCCATGCCCTCATCATCACAAGGCTCTGTGAACGTTGTCACCACAATGCGCCATGAACTTTTCATCACAATGCTCCGTGACACTTGTTATCACAATGCTCCGTCCCTTTGTCAACTCAATGGTCCATGACCCTTGTCATCACAAGGTTCCATTCGCTTGTCAGCACAGTGCTCCTTGACCCATGTCATCACAATGCTCCATAAACTGTCATCACAATGCTCCTTGCACGACTTATCAAAGTGCTCTCTCACCGCTAATATCAGAATGTTCCCTCACGAGTCATCACAATACACCCACTCCCCTGTCATCACAATGGTCCATAACCACTGTCATGAAAATGTTCCATGAGCCCTGACATCACAATGTTCCATAACACCTGTCATCAAAATGTTCCATGTCCCTTTTCATCAGATTGCTCAATGACACTCTCATCACAATGCTCCCTGCCCTTCGCATCACAATGCACAACACCCTTGTAATCAAAATGCTACATGAGTTTGTCATCACAAAGATCCATGACCTTTGGCATCACAATGCTCCATGTCATTGTCATCACAATGCTCCATGATCACTCTAATCACATTGCTCCTTTCCCATGTCATCACAAAGCTCCATGATGCATGTCATCAGAATGCTCCATGGCCTTCTCATCACAGTGCTCCATGGCCTTGCCATCACAATACTCCATTACACCTGTCATCACAATGTTCCAAGACCACTGTAATCACAATGCTGCATGCCACTTTTAATCTCAATGCTCCATGCACCTTGTAATCACAATGCACCATGCCCACCATCATAATGCTTCATGCTATTGTCATCACAATGAAAACATAATGCTCCATTACCTCTCTCATCACAATGCTCCAAATCCTTGTAATCAAAATGTTCCATAACACTTATCATCACAACGCCCCTTGTAGCTCGTCATCACAATTATCAATGGTCTTCTCATCACAATGCTCCATGACATGTGTCACCACATTGCTCAATACCCTTGTCATCACAATGCTCCCTGACACTTGTAGTCAGTATGCTCCTTGAACCCTGTGATGACAAGGATCCATGGCTTCTCATCCCAATGCTCCATGCCCTTGTCATCACAGTGCTCCACGACCCCTGTAATCACAATGCTCCATGCCCCTTTTCATCAGAATGCTCCATGAGACATATCATCACAAGGCTCTACGGTCTTCTCATCACAATGCTCCAGTACCTTCTCATCACAATGCTCCATGACACCTGTCATCACAATACTCCATGAACATTTTCAGCCCAATGCTCCATGACCTTCTCATCACAATGCTCCATGACCCCTGTCATTACAATGCTCCATGGCACCTGTCATCACATCGCTCCATGTCCCTTGTCATCACAATACTCCTTGAACACTTTCATCCCAATGCTCCATGACACTTGTCATCACAATTATCCATGCCCTTTTCATACCAATGCTCCATGAACCCTGCATGCACAATGCTCTGTGATGCTTGTCATCACAGTGCTCCATGACACCTGTCATCACAATGCTCCATGCCTTTGTCAGCAAAATGCTACATTCCCTTTTCATTATAATGCCCTATGCACTTGTCATCACAATACTCCATTACCATTGTCATCACAATCCTCCATGAACCTTGGGATCACATTGTTTTATGCCCTTGTCATCACAATGCTCCATGCTCCTTGAAATCAAAATGATCCATGACCTCTGTCATCACAATGCTCCAAATCCTTGTGATCACAATGTTCCATAACACTTGTCATCACAACGCTCCATGATGCCTGTCATCACAATACTCCATGTCCTTTTCATCACAATGCTCCATGACTTTTGTCATCACAATTCTCAATACACTTGTCATCACAGTGCTCCCTGACACTTGTCTTCAGAATGCTCCTTGAAAGCTGTCACGAAAAGGCTCCATGCCTTTTTCATCACAATGCCCCACGCCATTTTCATCACAATGCTCCATGCCATTGTCATCAAAATACTCCACAAGCTTGTCATCAGAATGCTCCAAAACCTTTGTCATCACAATTCTCCATGCACTTGTCAGCACAGTGCTCAAAGCCATTGTCATCACAATGCTCCATTACCTTTGTCATCAGAATCCTCCATGACACTTGGCATCACAATGCTCCATGCCATTGTCATCACAATGGGCCATTACATATGTCATCACAATGCTCCGTGACACCAGTCTTCACAATACTGCGTGACCTTGTCTTCACAATGCTCCATGCCCTTGTCATCAAAATGCACCATTCCAACTGTCATTGCAATAATCCATGAAACTTATTAGACAATGCTCCGTGCACTTGTCATCACAATGCTCCATGCCCTTGTTATCACAGTGCTCCATGACCCATGTCATCACAATGCTCCGTGACTCCAGTCATCTCAACGATGCATGACCTTTGTCATCACAATGGTCCCTGCCCTCGTCATCAACAGTCTCTGTGACATTTTTAACCTCAATGCTCCATGAAATTTTCATCACAATACTCTTTGACCCTTGTCATCACAATACTCTATGCCTTTCTCAGTACAATGCTCCATGACCGTTGTCATCACAATGCTCCATGCGCTTCTCTGCACAATGATCCATGACCTTTGTCATCACAATTCTCAATACCCTTGTCATCACAATGCTCCCTGACTCTTGTCGTCAGAATGCTCCTTGAACCCTGTCACGAAAAGGCTCCATGCCGTTTTCATCACAATGCCCCATGCCATTTTCATCACAATAATCCATGCCATTGTCATCAAAATACTCCACAACCTTGTCATCCAAATGCTCCATGACACGTGTCATCACAATTCTCCTTTCACTTGCCAGCACAATGCTCCCTGACCCTTGTCATCACAATGCTCCAAGCCCTAGTCATCACAATGCTCCATTACATTTGTCATCAGAATACTCCATGACACTTGGCATCACAATGCTCCATACCATTGTCATCACAATGGGCCATTACATATGTCATCACAATGCTCCCTGACACCAGTCTTCACAATACTGCGTGACCTGGTCTTCACAATGTTCCATGCCCTTGTCATCACAATGCGCCATTCCAACTGTCATTGCAATAATCCATGTAACTTATTAGACCAATGTTCCATGGCCTTGTTATCACAATGCTCCGTGACTCCAGTCATCACAATGCTTCATGACCTTTGTCATCACAATGGCCCATGCCCTTGTCATCAACAGTCTCTGTGTCCTTTTAACCTCAATGCTCCATGAAATTTTCATCACAGTGCTCTTTGACCCATGTCATCACAATACTCTATCTCTTTCTCAGCACAATGTTCCATGACCGTTGTCATCACAATGCTCCATGCGCTTGTCATTACAATGCTCCATGACACGTCATCACAATGCACCATGCGCTTGTCATCACAGTGCTCCACAATCTTTCATCACAATGCTCCATTAACATTGTCATCACAATGCTCCATGCACTTCTCATCAATATGCTCTCTCAGCACTGATATCACCATGTTACATCACTATTCATTTCAATACTCCCTCACCCCTGTCATCACAATGCTCCATGACTCCTGTCATCACAATACTACATGCACTTATCATCACAATGTTCGATGACCTATGACATCACAATGTTCCATAACCCCTGTCATCAAAATGCTCCATGACCTCTTTCATCAAAATGCTCCATGTCCCCTGACATCACTGTGCTCCATAGCCCTTGTCATTACAGTGCTCCATGACGCTCCTCATCACAATTATCCATGGTCTTCGCATCACAATGCTCCACGGTCTTGCCATCACAATGCTCCATGCCCTGGTCATCACAATGCTCCATGTCCCTTGTCATCACAATTCTCCACGTCCTTGTCATCACAATGCTCCATGACAGTTCTCATCACAATGTTACATGCTTTTGTCATCAGAATTCTCCATGCACATGTCATCGCAATGCCCCATGACCCCTGTCATAGCAAGCTCCATGCCTTTGTCATCACAATGCTTCACGACCTTTTCATCAAAATTCACAATGGCCTTGTCATCACAATACTCCATGACCCTTGTCATCACAATGCTCCATCCCTTGTCATCACAATGCTCCATTACATTTGTCATCACAATCCTCCAAAACACTTGACATCACAATGCTCGCTGCCATTGTCATCACAATGGAACATGAAATATGTCATCACAATGCTCCCTGACACCTGTCTTCACAATACTGCATGACCGTGTCATCACAGAGTGCCATGCCCACTGTCAACACAATTATCCAGGAAACTTGTCAGACCAATGCTCCATGCACCTGTCATCACAATGCTCCATGCCCTTGTCATCACAATGATCCATGACCCCAGTTCTCACCATGCTCTGTGACTCCATTCATCCCAAGTCTTCATGACCTGTGTCATTACAATGATCCATGCCCTCATCCTCACAAGGCTCTGTGAAATTTGTCACCACAGTGCTCCATGAACATTTCATCACAATGCTCCGTGACACTTGTTATCACAATGCTCCGTCCCTTTGTCAACTCAATGCTCCATGACCCTTGTCATCACAATGTTCCATGTGCTTGTCAGCGCAGTGCTCCATGACCCATGTCATCACAATGCTCCATAAACATTGTCATCACAATGCTCCTTGCTCGTCTTATCAAAGTGCTCTCTCACCACTGATATCAAAATGTTCCCTCACTAGTCATCACAATACACCCACTCCCGTTTCATCACAATGGTCCATAACACCTGTCATGAAAATGTTCCATGACCCCTGACATCACAGTGTTCCATAACCCCTGTCATCAAAATGTTCCATGACCCTTTTCATCAAACTGCTCCATGACCCTGTCATCACAATGCTCCCTGCCCTTCATATCACAATGCACAATGCCCTTGTAATCAAAATGCTCCATGACTTTGTCATCTCAAAGATCCATGACCCTTGGCATTACAATGCTCCATGTCATTTTCATCACAATGCTCCATGATCGCTCTCATCACATTGTTCCATTCCCTTGTCATCACAAAACTCCATGACCCATGTCATCACAATACTCCATGCCTTTTTCATCAAAATGCTCCATGTCCCCTGACATCACAATGCTCCATAGCCCTTTGCATTGCAGTGCTCCATGACGCTCGTCATCACAATTATCCATGGTCTTCTCATCACAATTCTCCACGGTCTTGCCATCACAATGCTCAATGCCCTGGTCATCACAGTGCTCCATGTCCCTTGTCATCACAATTCTCCACGTCCTTGTCATCTCAATGATCCATGACAGTTCTCATCACAATGTTACATGCTTTTGTCATCACAATTCTCCATGCACATGTCATCGCAATGCCCCATTAACCCTGTCATAGCAAGCTCCATGCCTCTGTCATCACAATGCTTCACGAACTTTTCATCAAAATTCTCAATGGCCGTTGTCATCAAAATGCTCCATGACCCTTGTCATCACAATGCTCCAAGCCCTTGTCATCACAATGCTCCATTACCTTTGTCATCACAATCCTCCAAAACACTTGGCATCACAATGCTCCATGCCATTGTCATCACAGTGTAACATGAAATATGTCATCACAATGCTCCCTGACACTTGTCTTCACAATACTGCATGGCCGTGTCATCACAATGTGCCATGCCTACTGTCAACACAATTATCCATTAAACTTGTCCGACCAATGCTCCATGCCCCTGTCATCACAATGCTCCATGCACTTGTCATCACAATGCTCCATGACCCCAGTTCTCACAATGCTCCGTGACTCCAGTCATCACAAGGCTTCATGACGTGTGTCATCACAATGATCCATGCCCTCATCATCACAAGGCTTTCTGAAATTTGTCACCACAATGCTCCATGAACTTTTCATCACAATGCTCCGTGACACTTGTTATCACAATTCTCCGTCCCTTTGTCAACTCAATGTGCCATGACCCTTGTCATCACAATGTTCCATGTGCTTGTCAGCGCAGTGCTCCCTGACCCATGTCATCACAATGCGCCATGCGCTTGACATCACAATGATCCACAATATTGTCATCACAGTGCTCCATAAACCTTATCATCTCAATGCTCCATGCACTTCTTATCAATATGCTCTCTCACCACTGATATCAAAATGTTCCCTCACTAGTCAGCACAATTAACCCTCTCCCCTGTCATCCCAGTGGTCCATAACCCCTGTCATGAAAATGTTCCATGACCCCTGATATCACAATGTTCCATAACCCCTGTCATCAAAATGTTCCATGGCATTTTTCATCAAATTGCTCCATGACCCTGTCATCACAATGCTCCCTGCCCTTCACAACAGAATGCACCACAGCCTTGTCACCAAAATGCTCCCTGACCTTTGTCATCACAAAGCTCCATGACCCTTGGCATCACAATGCTCCATGCCCTTGTCATCATAATGCTCCATGAACCCTCTCATCACATTGTTACATGCCCTTGTCATTACAGGCTCCATGATGCTTTTCATCACTATGCTCGATGCCATTCTTCTCACAATGCTCCATGCGCTTGTCATTACAATCCTCCACGACCCATGTATCACAGTGTTCTGTGCCCTTGTCATCACAATGCTCCTTGCCCCCTCTCATCACAATAATCCATGAAACATTTCAGACCAATGCTCCATGCCCTTGTCATAACAATGCTCCTTTACACCTGTCATAAAAATGCTCCATGACCCCTGCCATCACAATATTCCACAGCCATATTATCACAAGGCTCCATGACCCTTGTCATCACAATGCTCCAAGACCCCTGTAATCACAATGCTCCATGCACTTGTCATCACAAAGCTTCATGACACATGTCATCAGAATGCTCCATGGCCTTCTCTTTCACGATGCTCCATGCCCTTGTCATCACAATGCTCCAAGACCCGTGTAATCACAATGCTCCATGCCCCTTTTCATCTCAATGCTCCATGAACCCTGTCATCAAGATGCACCATGACCATCATCATAATGCTTCATGCTACTGTCATCAGAATGAATTCAAAATGCTCCATGACATCTGTCATCACAATGCTCCAAATCCTTGTGATCAAAATGTTCCATAACACTTATTTTCACAATGCCCCATGACGCTCGTCATCACAATTATCCATGGTCTTCTCATCACAATGCTCCATGAACTTTGTCATCACAATGCTCAATACCCCTGTCATCACAATGCTCCCTGACACTTGTCGTCAGTATCCTCCATGAACCCTGTCATGACAAGGATCCATGCTATTTTCATAACAATGTTCCATGCCCTTTTCCTCACAGTGCTCCAAGCCCCCTGTAATCACAATGCTCCATGCCCTTGTTATCACAGATCTACGTGATGCATGTCATCAGAATGCTCCCTGGACTTCTCATCCCATGCTCCATGCCCTTGTCATCACAATGCTCCACGACCCCTGTAATCGCAATGATCCATGCCCCTTTTCATCAGGATGCTCCATGAGACTTGTCATCACAAGGCTCCATGGTCTTCTCATCACAATGCTCCATGACCTTGTCGTCACAATGCTAAATGGCACCTGTCATCACAATACTCCATGAACATTTTCAGCCCAATGCTCCATGACCTTCTCATCACAATGCTCCATGACCACTGTCATCACAACGCTCCATGAACCCTGACAACACAATGATCCGGGACCCTTGTCATCAAAATGCTCCATGCGCTTGTCATCCCACTGCTCCATGACAGCTTTAATCACAGTGCTCCCTGATGCTTGTCATCACAGGTTTCCATGAGCATTGTCATCACAATGCTCCATGCCTTTGTCAGCAAAATGCTACATAATCTTGTCATAACAATGCTCCATGAGCTGGTCATCACAATCCTCCTTGACCCTTGGGATCACATTGCTTCATGTCCTTGTCATATCTCTCTTGCCTTTCTGGTTTTTACAGATTTTCGGATGTCCCATTTGACCGCTGGGTAGTGACAATAATTTGTAGTGTGGATTTGCATTGCAAGCTTGCTTGATTGGCCAAAAAGGGTGTATGCGTTTTCTCCTGAATATATTCAGGGGAAAAGCCATACGCCGTTTTTGGCCAAGTGCATCACTGTCGAAGTTGTGATGTTTTTCCTGTGCTTTAAAAGCGATTCCAATTTACCTCATGCAATATGTTTTGTGCAATTCTGCCTCATTTTAAAGTCCACTTCATTCCCTTCTCCCAACAGATTTTTGGAAGAGAGTAGTCCTTTATAACTCTGCAGGTTTGTGAATTGCTGTGCCCCTGAGCTCCAATTTTCAAATCCCATTTTTGGGAGCTGACCGCAAATCCACAATTTTGCTTCAGGAACTATACTGGTTCCAGGGGTGGCTATACTGTTCCCTATGGGTGGCTGAGGCTTTGGTTAATTCTTCTTCCTGACGGGAATTTAGAGTGACATGTGCCTGTCCAAATGCCTACAACTACTCTCTGATTGGTTCTCCCTCTTCCCTTTCATCCACTGCACAATTAGCAAACTGTGCGAACCAGGAGGTTATTCGGGTTAACTCTCCTAAGTTGGGAGATTGATAGTAAGGCAGTTGGAATGCCAACCTGGAGCACAAGGAGAGGAAAAATTAGGAGACTTTTAGAAACCTTACGCCATCACAGTGTGTCCATTCTCTAGGTTTCCCATACGTGTTATAACTGTATTGATATTCCCTTCTACCTGGAGATTTGGGACTCATGGAATGGTGTCATGCATTACTACTTTAAAGGATCTGCATTTTCTCTCCCAATCTCACCAGTCCACTCAGTCCCAAGTGTCCAGCCTTATGTCTCATCCAGTTGTCTTTGCAGATAGGGTCATTCCAGGTTTCATCAGAACCCCTGAAGGAATTGTGTAAGAATTTCGCTATTTTTTTGTTTGGTTTTTGAAATTCATTTTTATAATGGGGTTGAACTGATTTTCACTGACGTGTTTATGCCAGTCTAGACACACTTGATTCCCCAATGGAGACATATCAATACATAGGTTTTACGATACTTACTAGTCAGATATATTCCTTTGTGGGGAATAGGGGTTTTGAGTCCCATTCATTGAGGAAGGTGTAGGTCTTGTCTCTTCTGTATTTGGTTTATGGAATGTTACCTGTGCTAATATCAAACTCTGGTTTTATGCATCACCCCACCTCTCCTTTCCCTTTAAGCAGGCATAAGAGTGCTTTCTAAATGTGAGACTCTGTTCTCTTTCTTAATTCAGTTCATGTGTTGTGATGTTGACATTCCCTCTGTAAGTGCTATCTTATGATAAGATTCTTTTTTTCTGTGAGACTAATTTCACTTAGAATCATCATACCTAAATCCACTCATTATGCTGCTACTGGCCTTATGACATTGATTTCACGTTTGAGTGATATTCCGTTGTACAAAATTACCACAAGTGCTTTATGCATTTCTCTTTTTCCTGGGATAATTTAGGTGTACCGAAGTAGAGGTTCTTGTATGCAGAGCAGCCCTAAACTTTGGGGTGCCTGTGTCTTGTCGATATTTAGTCTTCCCAAGAAATATGCCCATAAGTTGAAGTCCACTTTGCTCGGGGGCTTTGTATTTTAGATGTTTTAGGAAACAGCATACACTTCTTCAGAGTGGCTCTTGGATATTTATACCCCACCCATCAGTGTGACTAAGCTCCCTGTTCTCCCTGGCCTCTCCTGCATTTCTGGTTTGTACACATTTTTTGGATGGCCTTTCTAAGCAGTGTATATTGAGACTTCTTTGTTGTGCGGATTTGCATTTCCCGCTTGCTTGGTTGGCCAAAAACTCTGTATGTGTTTTATATTCCTGAAGATTTCACGAAAAAAACACATGCACCCTTTTGCCCAACTGCATCATTTTAGAAATTCTGCTACTTTTCATATGTTTTAAATGTGAGTACAATCTACCTTTTGAAATCTGTTTCCTGCAATTCTGCCTCTCATTCAGATCCTCTTCGGTGCCTTACCTGAATATATTTTTGGACGTTGGTTATCATTTATATCTTTGCAGGTCTTTGAATTGTCTGCTCCTGAGCTCCATTTTGCAACTCGCTTTTTTTGTGAGCTGGCCGCCAAACCATTGGATTGCTTCAGGCCCAATTCTGGTTCTGAGGAGGCACGCTGAGCCTTTGGTTAATTCTTGTTCCTAATGGGAAATTAGAGTGGCATGTTCCTGTCCGAACACCTAAGACTTGTCTCTAAATTTTTCTCATCCTTCCGCTTCTTCCTCTGGACAAATTCCAAACTGTGTGCAACAGGATGTTGACGGTGCTGATATCCCCAAGTGAGGAGATTGTTAGGAAAGATGCTGGAGGGGTGAACCCGAGCACCAGGCGATGAGGAGATGAGGTGCCTTTTCCAAACTCTTTCCGATCAAACGGTGTACCATCCTCTAGGTGTGGCAGGCATGTTTTAGCTGTAGGAAGGGTCCCGTGCATGTAAGGAGAACAGCAGGGATTTTTCCAAATCAGTGCCTCCCTGAACCCCAAACTGGGGAATTTTTAAGCTACAGCTACACGTATGTCCATTAAGGGCCTTGGGAAATAGGCAGAGCCCAAACTTTAGATGATTGAAATCTTCAGGGTTAGAAGCGCTCACCATCGGCCTTGCTTAGGTTACATTTTATCTGTCATTGATAGATGATGTCAATAAAAATATCGATTCTTTTTTCAGATTATTTCCCCTTTTAGGTTATTGCAAAATATTCAGTGTAGTTCCCTGTGCTATACAGTAGTTCCTTGTTGATGATCTATTTTATACATAGCAGTGTGTATGTGTTAATCCCAAACTGTTAATTTATCCCTTCTCCTACCTTTCCCCTTTGGTAATAATAAATTGTAAGATTTTATACTTCTCAGAAATGGGGGAACTGAAAGAGAGGTATCATTTTCAACGGAAAAGCATTCAAAACAAGATTGAAGCTTCAGCCAAGAGTATTCAATGTACATCCATGGAAATAAATCACTTCATTTCTCTAATGTTGACCTGAAAAATAAGACAGACGTGTTCACTGAACTTGCTTATAGTAAACTGATGGAAATATCAAATGTAAGTCTTAGAAATATCTTATTTTACCCGAGCGTTATACACTGCTCTATGTTAACTACAGTTTGGCTCACACATCTGTTCATTGAAGTTACAAAGTTCTCAATTTCTGTTACTGATCCTCCAGAGTGGACCCCAACAGGAGTCCCTGTGCCCAGTGTCATTGGAGCCAACAGATGAAGACTGAGTTTTGTTCAGAAGCAAAGGAAACATTATTTTGAAAACAGAATGGAGAGGTGAGAGTGTGCACTCCCCCACGGGCTGTGGGCTGGGCTGCTGTGTTGGGATCCCGGTAGCGTCTGTGGGAGGGAGCGGATGGAGCTCTCCAAGGCTGGGTTGGCTGCAGCTCAGGCTCTATGCCACGGAGTCTGCATGGGACCCCGCTAGCTGAGGTGTCGACCCAGCCTTTCTGTTCTAGGAAATCGGGTCTGAAGTGCTAGGTGTGGGACCTCTGCATGCGGAACTCTAGGAGCACGTGAAATTAGACAAAGCACAAAGGAAAAACAGGTTAGACTTTATTTTATTGCCCAGATTCTCTTTTTATCTCCCAGGAATTTTTAAAGAACGTTGCCGGAGACAAACACCTCCTCTGCTTTTTGTTCTGTTCCACATTCCTGGGGTGTTGAGGGTGCAGACCCCTCTTTTGTAAATGCTTCATGCTATGGTGGGAGCCCTGATACCTGCGGGGAGGGGCAAAACGTCTCCCCACCAGCCTCCAGGTGAGGTTGATTGTCCCAAGGCTTCCTGCCTCACTTCTCGTCCGCCTGAGCACCAGCATTGGAAGTGTTATAGATTCTAATGACCTTTAAGGGTCCAGGAAAGAGATGTGCAGAGATGCTGAGGTGGCAGGTTTCACCCCACACCACATTTGTTCAGCGACCTTAGGAAGATGGTTTTTGCCAGCCTAGATGCTCTGACCAGTAGCCTGTGCTTTCTTTAATTTGGTACCTGAATTAATGTACAAACAGCACCATGTGTCAGAGCCTTGCCCGCACAACTCCCAGACAGTCCAGGGTCAGTGGTGATCCAGGACCATGACGTCCACTGAGTCAACGGCCTTTAGAAGTAGCCAGCAGTCCAGCCGGTCATATTGGCCACCATCACCGTGTTGTCTGTAGGGTTTTCTATGGTGAAAGCATGATATACATTTCCCCCTCCAAGCTTATTAGCTCCCCTGTGGGTGCAGTAAGTCCTGCAAGCAGTAGTCTGCTCTTTCGGGGCACAGTCTTGTTGTTTTCTGAGAGAAACTCCAGGTCAAGTGATGGTCACACAAGTCACCTTGGGGGCCCGTTGCACCCGTTTGTCTCTCTGGAGGTTGGAGTTGGAGGACCTCCTCACTCGAAGTCAGTGTGCCCACAGAGAGAACCCTGCAACTTCAGGGCATGATGGGTGGTTAGGATCACCACGTGGGCTCCTTTTCCCTTAGGAGGGAGCTGGCCTTGTGGGCTGCTGATTTTCAGCTTTTTAGATACCCCAGTATCCTGGCCTGATGAGTCGGTGGCAAAGCCCTTGGTGACTATAGTTTATCATACCTGAATTGCATTATTGTATTGCTCCATTTCAAGTGGTCCCAGTTTTAGCACTAAGGCTCCAATGGCAATTAACTTTTGACCGGGTATGTAAAGGTCAAAGGGTTTAGCTAAATTAGGGTGTTCCTGGGCAAGGGTCAGAATTGACTGCTCTTTCCATACTTGAGAGGCTGCTTCTGGATTCTATTCAAAAGGATCATCATCTTTTTGTGTCAGTGTTTCATGTAGAGGCCCAGCTATTAGACTGTAGTTAGGGATCCAGATGCAGAAAACCTTGGTCTCCCAAGAAACCCCTAAGCTGTCTTCTAGTTTTAGAAGAGGTAAGGCTGCAAATGGCTTCTTCCCTATCCTGGGATGCGTTTCTCCGAATATCTGTGAGAATGAAGCCCAGGCATGTCACCTTAGCCTGGGATATTTGAGCCTTTTTCTTGGACACCTTCTATCCTTTCTTGGCTAGGTAGTTCAGAGGCGTCTTTAGTAGGCCTGGTGATCAGAATGTCCTTTTCATATTGAAGGAGGGTTCCCTTTTACAGAAGTAGAACTTTTAGGTCTTTAGAGGACATTTCCCCAATGATGGTGTGGGGATTTTTGAACCATTGGGGCAGGACGGCCCAGCATTATTGCTTTTGTTGCATGTAGTGTCCTGCCACTCACAAGCCAAATATTCTTGTGACTCTGAGATGAATGGAATACAGAAGAAGGAATCATTGATGTCTAATACAGAATGCCATGGCCTGGTGGATGGTAGAATGACCAGCAGGGTGTGGGAAATAGGAGCTACTGGATATATATTCTCGGTGACTTCGGTGACTGTCCTGATATCCTTTACCAGGTCTCCAGCAGCCCATGGGGCTCTCGTGGTCAGGCCAATCCCACGATATGGAGCTCACCTGGGCTGCACCCCCCACCCCACAGCCCACGGGGCTCTCGTGGTCAAGTCTCTCCCAAGTTATGGAGCTCACCTGTGCAGCTACCCAGCAGCCCATGGGGCTCTCATAGTCAGGCCCTTCCCAGGATACGGAACTCCCCTGGGCAGGTACCCCGGCAGGGCTGGACACACAGGAAGTGTGCACATAGCCCATCTAGCAGAGAACCCCCAGCTCACCTGTCACTCACAGCTGACACAGAACCCCTCAGAGCAGGACTTGAACTAACAAACAGCAGCTCTGACAGGTCTGTGACCCTGGCTATCACTCTGTGCAGCCTCTCTCTGCCTGGTCTTCCAGACACTTCCACTGCAGCCAGGGCACCATGCCTCTGTCACCACCCACCATCACTCCTCTCCCTGACTCCTGGGTTTTTCTCATTAGGATAGGGTCTTCTTGAAGTTGTTTGCCACTCATGGAAGAGATAGAATGGTAAGAAAACAAGCCTCAGCTGCAGCCTCTTGTCTATCCTAACTCTCAAGAGCCCCCACATGTTCCTTGGGCCTGGCCCGTTTAGAAAGGTTCATTTTCTGCAACTGTGAGCCCCTGAGGGATGAGGATTGGCTGATTTGGGCAGCCTGACACTGCCTGCCAGCCCTCCCCAGGTGTGCCTGTGTTGAGGTCAATATAAACACCTCTCCAGTCAGCAAGAGCCCCTGTAGCTGTGTCTGACGCCATATTCTCTGCCCCGTCAGCTGTGTCAGGGCTGGGGTGGTGGGAGGGTGTGAGGGGCCGTGGCTTTGTGGGTGGCCCTGTGTTAGTGGGGCTCTGCTGGACTTTCTGCAGGAGTTGCCAGGATGCCACCTGCTAAAGAAGAGGATGTGTCACCCATACCTGCCGCTGGAATTTCTCCCCAGGCAGAGGTGAGGAAGTAAAAAAGCAGTGTGGGCCGTGGCAGGAGGGGTATCTCAGGCAGGGAAATGGAAAGCTTCCAGAAGAGCATCTGGGGCCAGGACCATCCTGGCTGGCCTGCAGGCACCAAGTCAGCCTGCATGCTGTCGCTGGTGTGGCTCCACAGACCTTCTTCTAGGCTTGCAATTGCTTCTACATATTCAGGTGTTTTACCTGGAAAGGGTGGGAAGAGTTCAGCTGCAGCAGGACTGGGGCTCAGCTCACATTTACTCACAGACGCCTCGACACAGTCACCCAGCTTTGCAATAAGGATGCTCCTTGTGGGGGGGAGTGCTGCTGACTGCATGGGAGACGATTTTCCACCTCTGACCAACTTAAGAATTTTTTACCACTGGAGCAAGTGCCCTAATACGATTTTCCTCTGTATAAATGGTGGTTTCTGTTTTTTTTTTTTGTTTCTTTTTGGTTCAAGGTAGATTTTATTTATTTCTATTTTGTTTTAATTTGGTGATATAAACATGGAAATAATGCATTAATATAAAGACGTCTATGTGAAGGGAAAAACTTTTTTTCTGTTTTATTTTATTAAATGTTATTTATTTATTTTTAATTTTTTCAAATTTATGTATTTCTTTTATACAGCAGGTTCTTATTGGATATCTATTTTATCCATATAAGTGTGCACATGTGAATCCCAGTCTCCCAATTCATCCCACCACCCCCCTCACATGGCGTTCCCCCCTTGGTGTCCATATGTTTGTTCTCTACATCTGTGTCTCTATCTCTGCCCTGCAAACTGGTTCATCTGTACCATTTTTCTAGGTTCCACATATATGCATTAATATACGATATTGGTTTTTCTCTTTCTGACTTACTTCTCTCTGTATGACAGTCTCTCGATCTTTCAAGGTCTCTACAAATGACCCAATTTCATTCCTTTGTATGGCTGAGTAATATTCCATTGTATATATGTACCACATCTTTATCCATTCGTCTGTCTGTGGGCACTTATGTTGCTTTCATTACCTGGCTATTGTAAATAGTGCTGCAATGAACATTGTGGTGAATGTGTCTTTTTGATTTATGGTTTTCTCTGGGTATATGCCCAGTAGTGGGATTGCTGGATTATATGGTAATTCTATTTTTAGTTTTTTAAGGAACCTCCATACTGTTCCCCATAGAGACTGTATCAATTTACATTCCCAACAATAGTGGAAGAAAGTTCCTTTTCTTCACACACGCTCCAGCATTTGTTGTTTGTAAATTATCTGATGATGCCCATTCTAGCAGATGTGACGTGATACCTCATTGTCGTTTCCATTTCCATTTGTCTAATAATTAGAGATGTTGAGCAGATTTTCATGTGCGTACTGGCCATCTCGATGTCTTCTTGGAAGAAATGTCTATTTAGATCTTCTTCCATTTTTGTATTGGGTTGTTTGTTTTATTAATATTGAGCTGCATGAGCTGTTTATATATATTGGAGATTAATCATTTGTCCATTGATTCCTATGCAATTATTTTCTGCCATTCTGAGGGTTGTCTTTTTATCCTGTTTGTAGTTTCCTTTGCTTTGCAAAAGCTTTTACGTTTCATTAGGTCCCATCTGTTTAGTTTTCTTTTTTATTTCATTACTATAGGAGGTGGATCAAAAAAGATCTGGCTGTGATTTACGTCATAGTATCCTTCATAAGTTTTCCTCTCAGAGTTTTATACTATCCGGTCTTACATTAAGGTCTCTAATCCATTTTGAATATATTTTTATGTATGGTGTTGGGGAGTGTTCTAATTTCATTCTTTTACATGTAGCTGTCCATATTTCCCAGCACCAATGATTGAAGAGACTGTCTTATCTCCATTGTATAGTCTTGCCTCCTTTATCATAGATTAGTTGACCATAGGTGTGTAGGTTTATCCATGTGCTTTCTTTTTTTTTTCCTTTTACACGTTTATTGGAGTATAATTGCTTTACAATGGAGTGTTCATTTCTGCTCTATAAAAAAGTGAGTCAGCTATACATATACAAATATCACCAGATCCACTCCGTCTTGCATCTCCCTCCCACACCCCATATCCCACCCCTTTATGTGGTCAAAAAGCACCGAGCTGATCTCCCTGTTCTATGTGGCTGCTTCCCAGTAGCTATCGGTGTTACATTTGGTAATGTATTTATGTCCATGCCACTCTTTCACTTCGTCCCAGCTTACCCATCCCCCTTCCGGTGTCCTCAAGTCCTTTCTCTATGTCTCTGTCCTTAATCCGGTCCTGTCACTAGGTTCTTCAAAATCTTTTTTTTTCTTCATTAGATTCCGTATATCTCTGTTAACATACAGTATTTGTTTTTCCCTTTCTGACTTACTTCACTGTGTAGGACAGATTCTAAGTCCATCCACCTCAGTACAAATAACTCAGTTTTGCTTCTTTTTATGGCTGAGTAATATCCCATTGTATATATGTGCCAGATCTTCTTTATCCATTCATCTGTCGATGGACACTTAGGTTGCTTCCATGTCCTGGCTATTGTAAATAGAGCTGCAATGAACATTTTTGTACATAACTGTTTTAGAAATATGGTTTTCGCAAGGCAAATTCCCAGTAGTTGGATTGTTGTGTTGTATGGTACTTCTATTGTTAGTTATTTAAAGGAACCTCCGTGCTGTTCTCCCTAGTGCCCATATCAATTTACATTCCCACCCACAGTGCAAGTGTGTTCCCTTTTCTCCAATAAAGGCCTCTCCAGCATTTATTGTTTTGTAGATTATTTTGATGATTGCCACTCTGACTGCTGTGAGGTGATACCTCACGGTAGTTTTGATTTGCATTTCTCTAATGATTAGTGATGTTCAGCATCCTTTCATGTGTTTCTTGGTAATCTGTATATCTTCTTTGGAGAAATGTCTATTTAGGTCTTCTGCCCGTTTTTGGATTAGGTTGTTTGTTTTTGTGATATTGAGCTACATGAGGTGCTTGTAAAGTTTGGAGATTAGTCATTTGTCAATTGCTTCATTTGAAAATATTTTCTCCCATTCTGAGGGTTGTTTTTGCATCTTGTTTATGTTTTCCTGTACTGTGTAAAAGCTTTTAAGTTTCATTAGGTCCCATTTGTTGATTTCTGTTTTTATTTCCATTTCTCTAGGAGGTGGGTCAAAAAGGATCTTGCTGTGATTTATGTCATAGAGTGTGCTGCCTATAGTTTCCTCTAAGTGTTTTATAGAGTCTGGTCTTATATTTAGATCTCTAATCCGTTTAGAGTTTATTTTTGTGTATGGTGTTATGGAGTGTTCTAATTTCATTCTTTTATGTGTAGGGGTCCAGTTTTCCCAGCACGAATTACTGAAGAGACTGTCTTTTCTCCATTGTATATCCTTAGCTCCTTTGTCATAGATGAGATAGCAATAGGTATGTAGGTTTATCTCTGGGCTTTCTGTCCTGTTCCATTGATCTGTGTTTATGCCAATCTACATACACTTGATTCCATTATGGAGCCATATAAATACATAGGTTTCAAGGTTATTACCAGTCAGATATACTCCTCTTCAGTGAATAGTGTGTTTTGTGTCCAGTTCATTGAGAAAGGAGTAGGTCTTGTCTATTACATATTTGGTATATGGAATGGTATCTGTGCTAATTTGAAACTCTGATTTTACACATCACCCCACGTCACCTTTCCCCTTAAGGAGGCATAAGTGTGTTTTATAAATATGTAACTATGTTCACTTTTGAAATTCAGTTCATGGGTAGCCATGTTTACATACCCTCTATAAGTGATATATTACAATAAGTTTCTTTTTTCTTTGTGGCTCATTTCACTTAGCATCATCGTACCTAAAGCCACTCATTATGCTGCTATTGGCCTTATGACATTGATTTTATGTCTGAGTGACATTCCATTGTATATAAGTACCACAACACCTATATCCATTTTTTTTTCATTTCCTGGGATATTTAAAGTTTACTGAAGTCGAGGTTCTTGTAAACAGAGCAGCCCTATACTTTGGGCTGGCTGTGTGTTGTGGATTTTTAGTTTTCCCAAAATACACGACCATGAGTGGAAGTGTGCTATGCTCTGTAGCTCTGTTTTAGAAAACAACATACAGTTCTCCAGAGAGGCTGTTGGCAATTTACAACCTGTCCATCGGCGTAATCAGGCTCCTTTTTCTCCATGGCCTGTCCTGCATTTGTGGTTTTTACACTATTTGCGGATGGCCCTTTTGACTGTAGGTAAGGGACACTTCTATGTAGTGTGGATTTGCAATGCCTGATGGCTTGCTTGGCCAAAAAAGGCGTATGCATTTTTTCCCGAATATATTCAAGAAAATACACATACTCCCTTTTCGGCCAAGGGTAATATTGTCGAAGTTCTGTCGCTTTTCATGTGCTTTAAAGACGACTCCATTCTACCTCTTGAAATCTGTTTCCTTCAATTCTGCCTTGCATTCAAATCCTCTTCACTGCCTTACCTCAATATATTTCTGGATGATAGTTGTCCTTTATAACTCTGAAAGTTTGTGAATTGCTGTGTCCCTGATTTCCATTTTTCATCTCGCCTATTTGTGAGCTGGCTGCAATACCGTAGGATGGCTCTAGGCCCTAGTCTTGTTCCTGTGCTTCAGGCTGAGCCTTTGGTTAATTCTTCTTCCTGATGGGAAACTAGAGTGACATGTGCCAATCCAAACACCTACAGCTAATCTCTCATTTGTTTCCCCTCTTCCTGTTCATCCTCTGCACAATTTGAAAACTGTGAATAGCAGGAGGGTAAACGCGCTGATACTCCAAGTGGAGAGATATTTAGTAATGCAGATGGAATGGCGAAGCCGAGAATGACGAAAGGAAAAATGAGGTACCTTTTAGAAAACTTTCCCAATTACACAGTGTACCACCCACTGGGTTTCCCATGCATGCTTTAAGTGTAGGAAGATTCCCTTAAACCTGGAGAGTTGGGACCACTAGAATGGGTAGCACACAGTATTCCTCTAAGTGGTGTTCTTTTGCTCACACAACCTCAGCAATCTTGTCAGCCCCAACTGTCCAGTCTTATGTCTCATCCAGCTGTGGGTGTAAAGGTGGACAATCCAGGTTGCATCACAGGCCCTGAAAGTAATTCTTAAGACTTTCTCTCTGTTTCGCTGTTTTTGCATTTTGCTTTTGAAATTTATTTTTATAAGGGTGTTAGGTGAATTTCAGTGCTTTGTTCATGCTGTTATAAACACACATGACTCCTTTATGGACACATGAGAATACATATGTTTTAAAATTTTTGGAGTCAGATATATTCCTCTGTAATGAATCGGGAGTGTTGAGTCCAGTTCATAGTGTCGGGAGTAGGTGATGTCTATTACATACTTGGTTTATGTAACGGTATCTGTGCTAATTTAAAACTGTGGTTTTATGCATCACCCCACCTCACCTTTCCCCTAAAGCAGGCAGAATATTGTTTGCTAAATGTGTGACTCTGTTGTGTTTGTAATTCTGTTCATTCGTAGCCATGTGTACATTCCCACTATGAGTGATATCTTATGATAAGATTCGTTACTCTGTTATCTTTCCTAACTCAGTTCATGTGTAGCCATATTTACAGGACCTTCATTAGTGATATCTTATGATAAGTTTCTTTTTCTGTGTAACTTATTTCACTTAGAATCATCGTACCTGAGTCCACTCATTTTGCTGCTACTGGTCTTATGACATTGATTTAATGGCTGAGGGATATTCCATCGTACGTAAGTACCACGATTTCTTCAACCATTTTTGTTTCCCTGGGATATTTAAGGTGTACCCAAGTTGAGGTTCTTGTAAGGAGTGCAGCCCTAAATTTTGGGGTGGCACTGTCTTATTGATTTTCAGTTTTCCCAAGGTATATTCCCTAGATAGGAAGTGCCGTTGGCTCTGTAGCTCTGTTGTTTACTTGTTTTAGGGAACACAATGCACTGGTCCCAAGATGGAGTTGGCAATTTACATCCCGCCAATCAGCATAACCATGCTCCCTGTTCTCCAGTGCCTGTCTTGGCTTTCTGGTTTTTACACATTTTGAGGATGTCCCTTTTGATCTCTTGGAATTGATACTTCTGTGTAGTGCAGATTTGCATTGCCCGCTTGCTTGCTTGGCCAAAAATGGCATATGCGTTTTCTCCTGAATATATTCAGGAGAAAACGTATACACCCTATTTGGCCAAGTGCATCATTGTCGACGTTGTTCCCCTCTTCCTGTGCTTTAAAGGTGATTCCAACGTACCCCTTGAAATCTGTTTCCTGCTATTCTGCCTCTCCTTCAAGTCTCCCTCGATGCCTTCCCTCAACAGATTTTTGGATGATTGTTGTCCTTTATTACTCTGCCAGTTTGTGAATTGCAGTGCCTCTGAGCTCCATTTTTTAACTCGTTTTTGTGAGCTGAATGCAAGTCCAAAATTTTGGTTCGGGACCTATACTGGTTCCCGGCAGGTGGCTGAGACTTTGGTTAATTCTTCTTCCTTCCAGGCAATTAGAGTGACATGTTCCCGTCCAAATGCCTAACAGCTACTCTCTCATTGGTTCTCCCTCTTCCCTTTCATAGTCTGTCAAATTGGCAACCTGTGCGAACCAGGAGTTTAAAGGGCCTGTCTCTCCAAGTTGGCAGATTGATAGTAAAGCAGTTGGAAAGTCAAAACGGAGCACCAGGAGAGGGACTATTACTTGAGTTTTAGAAACCTTTCGTATTCACAGTGTGTCCTTTCTCTAGGTTTCCCGTACATGTTATAGCTGTAGTAATATTACCTTCAACCTGGAGAGTTGGGACCCATGGTATGGGTGCCACGCATTATTGCTTTAAAGGGTCTGCATATGCTCACCCAATCTCACCAATCCTCTCAGTCCCAAGTGTACAGCCTTATGCCACATCCAGCTGTCGTTGTAGATAGGGTCATTCCAAGTTTCATCAGAAACCCTGAAGGAATTGTAAAGAATTTCCCTGTTTTTTTGTTTTGTTTTTGAAATTCCTTTTTGTAGTGGGTTTGAGCTGATTCTCACTTCCATGTTTATGCCAGTCTAGGCACACTTGATTCCCTTATGGAGACATATCAGGACATAGGTTTTAAGATTCTTACTAGTCAGTTTTCTTCCTCTGCTGGAAATATGGGGTGTTGAGTCCCTTTCACTGTGGAAGGGGTAGGTCTTCTCTGTTCCATAGTTGGTTTTTGGAATAGTACCTGTGCTTATATCAAACTCTGGTTTTATGCATCAACCCACCTCTCCTTCCCCCTTAAGCAGGTAAAAGTGTGTTTTCTACATGTGAAACACTGTTCTCTTTCCTAACTCAGTTCATGTGTAGCCATCTTTACAGGATCTTCATAAGTGAAATCTTATGATAAGTTTCTTTTTCTGTGTGACTTATTTCACTTAGAATCATTGTACCTGAATCCACTCATTTTGCTGCTACTGCCTTTATGACATTGGTTTCATGGCTGAGGGATATTACATCGAACGTAAGTACCACAATTTCTTGAACCATTTTTGCCTTTCCTGGGATATTTAAGGTGTACCCAAGTTGAGGTTCTTGTAAGCAGTGCAGCCCTAAATTTTGTGGTGGTTGTGTCTTATTGATTTTCAGTTTTCCCAAGGTATTTTCCCTAGACTGGTAGTGCTCTTGGCTCTGTAGCTCTGTTGTTTACTTGTTTTTTGGAACACAATTGACTCCTCTAGAGAGGCAGTTGGCAATTCACATCCCGCCCATCAGCATAACAAGACTCCCTGTTCTCCAGGGTCTGTCTTGCCTTTCAGGTTTTCACACAGTTTGCGGATACCCCTTTGACCGTTGGGAAGTTTTACATCTTTGTAGTGCAGATTTGCATTGCGAACTTGCTTGCTTGGCCAAAAAGGATGTATGAGCTTTCTCCTGAATAAATTCAGGAGAAAACGTATACACCCTTCTTAGCCAAGTGTATCATTGTCGAAGTTGTGCCCCTCTTCCTGTGCTTTAAAGGCAATTCGAACGTACCTCTTGAAATCAGTTTCCTGCTATTCTGCCTCGCTTTCAAGTCCGCCATAATGCCTTCCCTCAACAGATTTTTGGACGATAGTTGTCCTTCATTACTCTGCCAGGTTGTGAATTGCTGTGCCCCTGAGCTCCATATTTTAACTCGTTTTTTGGCAGCTGAACACAAGTTCAAAATTTTGGTTCAGGACGTATACTGGTTCCCGGCATGTGGCTGAGACTTTGGTTAATACTTCTTCTGCCGGAAAATTAGAGTGACTTGTACCAGTCCAAATGTCTAACAGCTACTCTCTTATTGGTTCTCCCTCTTCCCTTTCATCCTCTGCCAAATTGGCAACCTGTGCGAACCAGGAGGTTAAAGGGGCAGTCTCTCCAAGTTGGGAGATTGATAATAAAGCAGTTGGAAAGTCAAACCAGAGCACCAGGAGAGGGACTATTCGTTGAGTTTTAGAAACCTTTCGTATTCACTGTTTGTCCATTCTCTAGGTTTCCCGTACATGTTATAGATGTAGTAAAATCCCCTTCAACATGGAGAGTTGGGAACCATGGAATGGGTGCCATGCATTACTGCTTTAAAGGGTCTGCATTTGCTCACCCAATCTCACCAATCCTCTCAGTCCCAAGTGTCCAGCCTAATGCCACATCCAGCTATCATTGTAGATAGGGTCATTCCAGGTGTCGTCAGAGGCCCTGAAGGAATTGTAAAGTATTTCCCAGTTTTTTTTATTTTTTTTTGAAATTCCTTTTTATAGTGGGTGTGAGCTGATTCTCACTGCCATGTTTATGCCAGTCTAGACAGACTTTATTCACTTACGCAGACATATCAATACATAGGTTTTATGATTCTTACTAGTCAGATATATTACTGTGCGGGAAATATGGGGTTTTGAGTCCCTTTCACTGAAGAATGTGTAGGTCTTGTCTATTCCATAGTTGGCTTTTGAAGCGGTACCTGTGCTTATATCAAACTCTGATTTTATGCATCACCCCACCTCTCCATCCCCCTTAAGCAGGCATAAGAGTGTGTTCTGAATGTGAGAGTCTGTTCTCTTTCCTAATTCAGTTCAAGTGTAGCCACGTTTACAGGATCTCCCTAAGTGATATCTTATGATAAGTTTCTTTTTCTGTGTGAATTAATTCACTTAGAATCATTGTACCTGAATCCACTCATTTTGCTGCTACTGGTCTTATGACATTGATTTCATGGCTGAGTGATATTCCATCGTACTTAAGTACCACAATTTATTGAACCATTTTTATATTTCCTGGGATATTTAAGGTGTACCCAAGTTGAGGTTCTTGCAAGCAGTGCAGCCCTATATTTTGGGGTGGTTGTGACTTATTGATTTTCAGTTTTCCCAAGGTACATTCCCTAGACTGGAATCGCCCTTGAATCTGTAGCTCTGTTGTTTACTTGTATTAGGGAACACAATGCACACCTCCAGAGAGGCCATTGGCAATTTACATTCCAGCCATCAGCATAACAAGGCTCCCTGTTCTCCAGGGCCTCTCTTGCCTTTCTGGTTTTTACACATTTTGTGGAGGTCCCTTTTGAACTGTGGGAAATGATACTTCTTTGTAGTGCAGATTTGCATTGCCTGCTTGCTTGCTTGGCCAAAAACGGCGTATGCGTTTTCTCCTGAATATATTCAGGAGAAAACGCATACGCCCTTTTTGCCCAAGTACATCATTGTCGAAGTTGTGCCCCTCGTCCTGTGCTTTAAAGGCAAATCCAACGTACCTCATGAAATCTGTTTCCTGCTATTCTGCCTCTGTTTCAAGTACACCTCGTTGCCTTCACTCAACAGATTTTTGGATGATAGTTGTCCTTTATTACATTCACAGTTTGTGAATTGCTGTGCCCCTGAGCTCCATTGTTCAACTCGTTTTATGTGGGCTGAACGCAAGTCCAAAATTTTGGTTCAGGACCTATACTGGTTCCCGGTGGGTGGCTGAGACTTTGGTTAATTCTTCTTTCTGCCTGGAAATTAGAATGACATATGCCTGTCCAAATGCCTAAAAGCTACTCTCTCATTGGTTCTCCCTCTTCCCTACCATCCTCTGCCAAATTGTCGACCTGTGAGAACCACGAGGTTAAAGGGGCTGTCTCTCCAAGTTGGGTGATTGATAGAAAAGCAGTTGGAAAGTAAAACGGGGGCACCACGTGAGGGACAATTCATTGAGTTTTAGAAACCTTTCGTATTCACAGTGTGACCATTCTCTAAGTTTCCCGTACATGTTATAGCTGTAGTAATATTCCCTTCAACCTAGAGAGTTGGGACCCATGGAATGGGTGCCATGCATTATTGCTTTAAAGGGTCTGCATTTGCTCACCCAATCTCACCAATCCTCTCAGTCCCTAGTGTCCAGCCTTATGCCACATCCAGCTCTCATTGTAGATAGTGTCATTACAAGTATCATCAGAGACCCTGAAGGCATTGGAAAGAATTTCTCTGATTTTTTGTTTTGTTTTTGAAATTCCTTTTTATAGTTGGTTTGAGCTGATTCTCGCTGCCATGTTTATGCCAGTCTAGACACACTTAATTCGCATACACAGACATATCAGTACATAGGTTTTAAGATCCTTACTAGTCAGATATATTCCTCTGCGGGAAATATTGGTTTTGAGTCCCTTTCACTGAGGAAGGAGTAGGTGTTGTCTATTCCGTAGTTGGTTTTTGGAACAGTACCTGTGCTTATATCAAACTCTGGTATTATGCATCAACCCACCTCTCCTTCCCCCTTAAGCAGGCATAAGAGTGTTTTCAAAATGTGAGACTGTGTTCTCTTTCCTAACTCAGTTCATGTGTAGCCATGTTTACAGGAGCTTCATAAGTGATATCTTATGATAAGTTTCTTTTCTGTGTGACATATTTCACTAAGAATCATCGTACCTGAATCCACTCATTTTGCTGCTACTGATCTAATGACATTGATTTCAAGGCTGAGGGATATTCCATTGTATGTAAGTACCACAATTACTTGAACCATTTTTATATTTCCTGGGTATTTAAGGTTAAGACAAGTTGAGGTTCTTGTAAGCAGTGCAGCCCTAAATTTGGGGGTGGCTTTGTCTTATTGATTTTCAGTTTTCCTAAGGTATACTCCGTAGACTGGAAGTGCCCTTGGCTCTGTAGCTCTGGTGTTTACTTGTTTTACGGAACACACTGCACTCCACCCGTGAGGCAGTTGGCAATTTACATCCCGCCCATCAGCATAACAAGGCTCCCAGTTCTCCAGGGCCTGTCTTGCTTTTCTGGTTTTTACACATTTTGTGGATGTCCCTTTTGACCGGTGGGAAGTGATACTTGTTTGTAGTGCAGATTTGCATTGCCCTATTGCATGCTTGGCCAAAAAGCATGCTTGAATATATTCAGGAGAAAACGCATACGCCCTTTTTGGCCAAGTGCATCATTGTCGAAGTTGTGCCCGTCTTTCTGTACTTTACAGGGGATTCCTATGTAAATTTTGAAATCTCTTTCCTGCTATTCTGCCTCGCTTTCAAGTCCGCCTCGTTTCCTTCCCCCAACAGATTTTTGGATGATAGTTGTCCTTTATTACTCTGCTAGATTGTGAATTGCTGTGCCACTGAGATCCATTTTTCAACTCATTTTTTGTGAGCTGAACGCAAGTCCAAAATTTTGTTTCAGGACCTCTACTGGTTCCCGATGGGTTGCTGAGACTTTGGTTAATTCTTCTTCCTGCCGGGAAATTAGAGTTACCTGTGCCCGTCCAAATGCCTAACAGCTACACTCTCATTGGTTCTCCCTCTTCCCTTCCATGCTCTGCCGAACTGGCAAAATATGGGCACCAGGATGTTAAAGGGGCTGTGTCTCCAATTTTGGAGATTGATACTAAAGCAGTTGAAAAATCAAATTGGAGCCCCAGGAGAGGGACTATTCGTTGAGTTTTAGAAAGCTTTCGTATTCACAGTGTGTCCATTCTCTAGGTTTCCCGTACATGTTATAGCTGTTGTAATATTCCCTTCAACCTGGTGAGTTGGGAACCATGGAATGGGTGCCATGCATTATTGCATTAAAGGGTCTGCATTTGTTCACCCAATCTCACAAATCCTCTCAGTGCCAAGTGACCAGCCTTATGCCACATCCAGCTGTCATTGTAGATAGGGTCATTCCAGCTTTCGGCAGAGCCTCTGAAGGAATTGTAAAGAATTTCCCTGTTTTTTTGTTTTGATTTTGAAATTCCTTTTTATAGTGGGTTTGAGCTGATTCTCGCTGCCATGTTTATGCCAGTGTAGACACACTTGATTCCCTTACGGAGACATATCAATATATAGGTTTTAAGATTCTTACTAGTCAGATATATTCCTGTGCGCGAAATATGGGGTTTTGAGTCCATTTCCCTGAGGAAGGTGTAGGTCTTGTCTATTCCATAGTTGGTTTTTGGATCGGTACCTGTGTTTCTGTGAAACTCTGCTTTTATGCATCACCCCACCTCTCCTTCCCCCTTAAGCAGGCATAAGAGTGTTTTCTAAATGTGAGACTCTGTTCTCCTTCCTAACTCAGTTCATGTGTAGCCATGTTAACAGGATCTTCATAAGTGATATCTTATGATAAGTTTCTTTTTCTGTGTGACTTATTTCACTTAGAATCATCGTACCTGAATCCACTCACTTTGCTGCTACTGGTCTTATGACATTGCTTTCATGGCTGAAGGATAGTCCATCATACGTAAATACCACAATTTTTTGAACCATTTTTATATTTCCTGGGATATTTAAGGTGTACCCAAGTTGAGGTTCTTGTAAGCAGTGCAGCCCTAAATTTGGGAGTGGCTCTGTCTTATTGATTTTCAGTTTTCCCAAGGTATATTCCCTAGACTGGAAGTGCCGTTGGCTCTGTAGCTCTGTTGTTTACTTGTTTTAGGGAACACAAGTCACTCCTCCAGTGAGGCAGTTGGCAATTTATATCCCGCCCATCAGCATAACAAGGCTCCCTGTTCTCCAGGGCCTGTCTTGCCTTTCTGGTTTTTACACATTTTGTGGATGTCCCTTTCGACCTGTTGGAAGAGATACTTCTTTGTAGTGCAGATTTTCATTGCCTGCTTGACTGCTTGGCTAAAAAGGGCGTATGCATTTTCTCTTGAATATATTCAGGAGAAAATGCATTTGCGCTTTTTGGCCATGTGCATCACTGTTGAAGTTGTACCCCTCTTCCTGTGCTTTACAGGCGATTCCTACGTACATCTTGAAATCTGTTTCCTGTTCTTCTTCCTTGCTTTCAAGTGCGCCTCGATGCCTTCCCTCAACAGATTTTTGGACGACAGTTGTCCTTTATTACTCTGCTAGTTTGTGAATTACTGTGCCCCTGAGCTCCATTTTTCAAATCGTTTTTTGTGAGCTGAACGCAAGTCCAAAATTTTGGTTCAGGGCCTATAATTGTTCCCGGTGGGTGAATGAGATTTGCTTAATTCTTCTTCCTGCTGGAAATTAGAGTCACATGTGCCCATCCAAATGCCTATCAGCTACTCTCTCATTGTTTCTCCCTCTTCCCTTCCATCCTCTGCCATTTTGGCAAACTGTGCGAACCAGTAGTTTAAAGGGGCTGTCTCTCCAAGTTGGGAGATTGATAGTAATGCAGTTGGAAAGTCAAATCGGAGCACCAGGAGAGGGACTATTCGTTGAGTTTTAGAAACCTTTCATATTCACAGTGTGACCATTCTCTAGGTTTCCCGTACATGTTATAGCTTTAGTAATATTCCCTTCAAGCTGGAGTGTTGGGACCCATGGAATGGGTGCCATGCATTATTGCTTTAAAGGGTCTGCATTTGCTCACCCAATCTCACCAATCCTCTCAGTCCCAAGTGTCCAGCCTTATGCCACATTTAGCTGTCATTGTAAATAGAGTCATTCCAGGTTTTGTCAGGGACCCTGAAGGAATTGTAAAGAATTTCCCTGTTTTTTCGTTTTGTTTTTGAAATTCCTTTTTATAGTGGTTTTGAGCAGATTCTCACTGCCATGTTTTTGCCAGTCTAGACACACATAAATCCCTTATCCAGACATATCAGTACATAGGTTTTAAGGTCCTTAATAGTCAGATATATTCCTCTGCAGGAAATATGGGGTTTTGAGTCTCTTTCACTGAGGAAGGTGTAGGTCTTGTCTATTCCATAGTTCGTTTTTGGAACGGTACCTGTGCTTATATCAAACTCTGGTTTTATGCATCACCCCACCTCTCATACCCCCTTAAGCAGGCATAAGAGTGTTTTTTAAATGTAAGACTCTGTTCTCTTTCCTAACTCAGTTCATGTGTAGCCATGTTTAAAGGATCTTCATAAGTGATACCTTATGATAAGTTTCATTTTCTTTGTGACTTATTTCACCTAGAATCAACGTACCTGAATCCACTCACTTTGCTGCTACTGGTCTTATGACATTGATTTCATGGCTGCGGGATCTACCATCGGACGTAAGAATCACGATTTTTTGAACCATTTTTATATTTCCTGTGATATTTAAAGTGTAACCAAGTTGAGGTTCTTGTAAGCAGTGCAGCCCTAAATTTTGGGGTGGCTCTGTCTTATTGATTTTCAGTTTTCCCATGTTATATTCGCTAGACTGGAAGTGTCCTTGGCTCTGTAGCTCTGTTGTTTACTGGTTTTGGGAACACAGTGCACTCCTCCAGTGAGACAGTTGGCAATTTACATCCCGCCCATCAGCATAACAAGGCTCCCTGTTCTCCAGGGCCTGTCTTGCTTTTCTGGTTTTTCCACATTTTGTGGATGTCCCTTTTGACCGGTGGGAAGAGATACTTCTTTGTAGTGCAGATTTGCATTGCCCTCTTGCATGCTTGTCCAAAAAGCATGCCTGAATATATTCAGGAGAAAACGCATACGCCCTTTTTGGCCAAGTGCATCATTGTCGAAGTTGTGCCCCTCTTCCTGTGCTTTACAGGTGATTCCAACGTACCTCTTGAAATCTGTTTCCTGCTCTTCTGCCTCGCATTCAAGTCCCTCTCGTTGCCTTCGCTCAACAGATTTTTGGACAGTACTTGTCCTTCATTACTCTGCCAGGTGTGAATTGCTGTGCCCCTGAGTTCCATGTTTCAAGTCGTTTTTTGTGAGCTAAATGCAAGTCCAAAATTTTGGTTCAGGATCTATACTGGTTCCCAGTGGGTGGCTGGGACTTTGGTTAATTCTTCTTGGTGCCAGGAAATTAGAGTGACATGTGACATCCAAATGCCTAACAACAACTCTCTCATTGGTTCTCCCTCTTTCCTACCATCCTCTGCCAAATTGGCAACGTGTGGGAACCAGGAGGTTAAAGGGGCTTTCTCTCCAAGTTGGGAGATTGATAGTTAAACAGTTGGAAAGTCAAAGCGGAGCACACCGAGAGGGACTATTCGTTGAGTTTTAGAAACCTTTCGGATTCACAGTGTGTCCATTCTCTAGGTTTCCCGTACATGTTATAGCTGTAGTAATATTCCCTTCAACATGGAGAGTTGGGAACCATGGAAAGTGTGCCATGCATTATTGCTTTAAAGGGTCTTCATTTGCTCACCCAATCTCATCAATCCTCTCAGTCCCAAGTGTCCAGCCTTATGCCACATCCAGCTATCATTGTAGACAGCGTCATTCCAGCTTTTGTCAGAGACCCTGAAGGAATTGTAAATAATTTCCCTGTTTTTTGTTTTGTTAAAGAAATTCCTTTTTACACTGGGTTTGGGCTGATTCTCGCTGCTGTGTTTATTCCAGTCTAGACACACTTGATGCCCTTACGGAGACATATCAATACATAGGTTTTAAGATTATTACTAGTCAGATATATTCCTCTGTGGGAAATACGGGGTTTTGAGTCGCTTTCACTGAAGAAGGTGTAGGTCTTGTCTATTCCATAGTTGGTTTTTGGAACAGTACCTGTGCTTATATCAAACTCTGGTTTTATGCATCACCCCACCTCTCCTTCCCCCTTAAGCAGGCATAAGAGTGTTTTCTAAATGTGAGACTCTGTTCTCTTTCCTAACTCATTTCATGTGTATCCATGTTTACAGGATCTTCATAAGTGATATCTTATGATGTTTCTTTTTCTGTGTGACTTATTTCACTTAGAATCATCGTACATGAATCCACTCATTTTGCTACTACTGGTCTTATGACATTGATTTCATGGCTGCCGGATATTCCATCATACGTAAATACCAGAATTTTTTAACCATTTTTATATTTACTGGGATATTTAAGGTGTACCTAAGTTGCGGTTTTTGTAAGCAGTGCAGCCCTAAATTTTTGTGTGGCTCTGTCTTATTGATTTTCACTTTTCCCATGGTATATTCCCTAGACTGGAAGTGCCCTTGGCTTTGTAGCTCTGTTGTTTACTTGTTTTGGGAACACAATGCACTCATCCAGTGAGACAGTTGGCAATTTATATCCCGCCCATCAGCCTAACAAGGCTCCCTGTTCTTCAGGACCGGTCTTGCCTTTCTGGTTTTTACACATTTTGTGTATGTCTCTTTTGACCGGTGGGAAGAGATACTTCTTTGTAGTGCAGATTTGCATTGCCCTCTTGCTTGCTGGGCCAAAATGGGCGTATGCATTTTCTCCTGAATATATTCAGGAGAAAATGCATACGCCAATTTTGGCCAAGTGCATCATTGTTGATGTTGTTCCCCTCTTCCTGTGCTTTACTGTCGATTCCAACGTACCTCATGAAATCTGTTTCCTGGTATTCTGCCTCTCTTTCAAGTCTGCCTCGTTGCCTTCGCTCAACAGATTTTTGGACAGTAGTTGTCCTTTATAACTCTGCCAGTTTGTGAATTGCTGTGCCCCTGAGTTCCATGTTTGAACTTGTTTTTTGTGAGCTGAACGCAAGTCCAAAATTTTGGTTCAGTACCTATACTGGTTCCCAGTAGGTGGCTGAGACTTTGGTTAATTCTTCTCCCTGCCGGGAAATTAGAGTGACATGTGCCCGTCCAAATGCCCAGCAGCTACTCTCTCATTGGTTCTCCCTCTTCCCTTCCATCCTCTGCCAAATTGGCAACCTGTGCGAACCAGGAGCTTATAGGGGCTGTCTCTCCAAGTTGTGAGATTGATAGTAAAGCAGTTGGAAAGTCAAACCGGAGCACCAGGGGAGGGACTATTCGTTGAGTTTTAGAAACATTTCGTATTCACAGTGTGTCCATTCTCTAGGTTTCCCGTACATGATATAGCTGTAGTAATATTCCCTTCAACCTGGAGAGTTGGGACCCAAGGAATGGGTGCCATGCATTATTGCTTTAAAGGGTCTGCATTTGCTCACCCAATCTCACCAATCCTCTCAGTCCCAAGTGTACCGCCTTATGCCATATCCAGCTGTCATTGTAGAGATGGTCATTCCAAGTTTCGTCAGAGACCCTGAAGGAATTGTAAAGAATTTCCCTGTTTTTTTGTTTTGTTTTTGAAATTTCTTTTATAGTGGGTTTGAGCTGATTCTCGCTGCCATGTTTATGACAGACAAGACACACTTGATTCCGTTACCCAGACATATCAGTACATAGGTTTTAATATTCTTACTAGTCAGATATATTCCTCTGCGGGAAATATGGGGTTTTGGGTACCTTTCACTGAGGAAGGTGTAGGTCTTGTCTATTCCATAGTTGGTTTTTGGAACGGTACCTGTGCTTATATCAAACTCGGTTTTTATGCATCTCCCCACCTCTCCTTCCCCCTTAAGCAGGCATAACAGTGTTTTCTAAATGTGAGACTCTGTTCTCTTTCCTAACTCACTTCATGTGTAGCCATGTTTACAGGATCTTCATAAGTGATATCTTATGATAAGTTTCTTTTTCTGTGTGACTCATTTCACTTAGAATCATCATACCTGAATCCACTCATTTTGCTGCTACTAGTCTTATGACATTGATTTCATGGCTGAGGGATATTCCATCGTATGTAAGTACCACAATTTTTTGAAACATTTTTATGTTTCCTGGGATATTTAAGGTGGAACCAAGTTGATATTCTTGTGAGCAGTGCAGCTCTAAATTTGGGGGTGGCTCTATCTTATTGATTTACAGTTTTGCCAAGGTATATTACCTAGACTGGAAGTGCCCTTGGCTCTGTAGCTCTATTTTTTACTTGTTTTAGGGAACACAATGCACTCTTCCAGTGAGGCAGTCGGCAATTTTTTTTTTTTTTTTTTTTTTTTTTTTTTGCGGTATGCGGGCCTCTCAGTGTTGTGGCCTCTCCCGCTGCGGAGCACAGGCCCAGGACGCGCAGGCTCAGTGGCCATGGCCCACCGGCCCAGCCACTCCGTGGCATATGGGACGCTCCCGTACCGGGGCACGAACCTGTATCCCTCAATCGGCAGGCGGACTCCCATCCACTGCACCAACAGGGAGGCCCCGGCAGTTGGCAATTTACATCCCGCCCATCAGCATAACATGCCTCCCAGTTCTCCAGGGCCTGTCTTGCTTTTCTGTTTTTTATACATTTTGTGGGTGTCCCTTTTGACCACTGGGAAGAGATACTTCTTTGTAGTGCAGATTTGCATTGCCTGCTTGCTTGCTTGGCCAAAAACGGCGTATGTGTTTTCTCCTGATTATATTCATGAGAAAATGCATATGCCCTTTTGTCCAAGTGCATCATTGTCGAAGCTGTGCCCCTCTTCCAGTGCTTTACAGGGGATTCCTACGTAGCTCTTGAAATCTGTTTCCTGCTATTCTGCCTCGCTTTCAAGTCTGCCTCGTTGCCTTCCGTCAACAGATTTTTGGGTGAGAGTTGTCCTTTATTACTCTTTTAGTTTGTGAATTGCTGTGCCCCTGAGCTCCACTTTTCAACTCGTTTTTTGTGAGCTGAACGCAAGTCCAAAATTTTGGTTCAGGACCTATACTCGTTCCCGGTGGGTGGCTGACACTTTGGTTAATTCTTCTTCCTGCCACGATATTAGAGTGGCATATGCCCGTCCAAATGCCAAACAACTACTCTCTCATTGGTTCTCCCTCTTCCCTTCCATCCTCTGCCATATTGGCAACCTGTGCGAACCAGGAGGTAAAAGGGTCTGTCTCTCCAAGTTGGGAGATTGATAGTAAAGCAGTTGGAAAGTCAAAGCGGTGCTCCAGCAGAGGGACTATTCGTTTAGTTTTAGAAACCTTTCGTATTCACAGTGTGTCCATTCTCTAGGTTTCCCGTACATGTTATAGCTGTAGTAATATTCTCTTCAACCTGGAGAGTTGGGACACATGGAATGGGTGCCATGCATTATTGCTTTAAAGGGTCTGCATTTGCTCACCCTATCTCACCAATCCACTCAGTCCCAAGTGTTAGCCTTATGCCACATCCGGCTCTCATTGTAGATAGGGTCATTCCATCTTTCGTCAGAGACCCTGAAGAATTTATAAAGAATTTCCCTGTTTTTTGTTTTGTTTATGGAATTCCTTTTTATAGTGAGTTTGGGCTGATTCTCGCTGCCATGTTTATGCCAGTCTAGACACACTTGATTCCCTTATGGAGACATATCTATACATAGGTTTTAAGATTATTACTAGTCAGATATATTCCTCTGTGTGAAATAAGGTGTTTTGAGTCGCTTTCACTGAGGAAGGTGTAGGTCTTGTCTATTCCATAGTTGGTTTTTGGAACAGTACCTGTGCTTATATCAAACTCTGGTTTTTTGCATCACCCCACCTCTCCTTCCCCCTAAAGCAGGCATAAGAGTGTTTTCTAAATGTGAGACTCTGTTCTCTTTCCTAACTCAGTTCAAGTGTAGCCATGTTTACAGGATCTTCATAAGTGATATCTTATGATAAGTTTCTTTTTATGTGTGACTTATTTCACTTAGAATCATCGTACCTGAATCCACTCACTTTGCTGCTCCTGGTCTTATGACATTGATTTCATGGCTGAGGGATATTCCATCGTACAAAAATACCACAGTTTTTTGAACCATTTTTATATTTACTGGGATATTTAAGGTGTACCCATGTTGAGGTTCTTGTAAGCAGTGCAGCCCTAAATTTGGGGGAGGCTCTGTCTTATTGATTTTCAGTTTTCCCAAGGTATATTCCCTAGACTGGATGTGCCCTTGGCTCTGTAGCTCTGTTGTTTACTTGTTTTAGGGAACGCAATGCACTCCTCCAGTGAGGCAGTTGGCAATTTACATCCCGCCCATCAGCATAACAAGGCTCCCAGTTCTCCAGGGCCTGTCTTGCATTTCTGGTATTTACATATTTTGTGGATGTCCCTTTTGACTGGTGGGATGTGATACTTCTTTGTAGTGCAGATTTGAATTGCCCGCTTGCTTGCTTGGCCAAAAAGGGCGAATGTGTTTTATCCTGAATATATTCATGAGAAAATGAATACGCCCTTTTTGGCCAAGTGCATCATTGTCGTAGCTGTGCCCCTCTTCCTGTGCTTTACAGGCGATTCCAACGTACCTCTTGAAATCTGTTTCCTGCTATTCTGCCTCGCTTTCAAGTCCGCCTTCTTGCCTTCCCTCAACAGATTTTTGGACGATAGTTGTCCTTTATTACTCTGCCAGTTTGTGAATGGCTGTGCCCCTGAGCTCCATTTTTCAAGTCGTTTTTTGTGAGCTGATCTCAAGTCCAAAATTTTGGTTCAGGACTTATACTTGTTCCCGGTGGGTGGCTGAGACTTTGGTTAATTCTTTTTCCTGCTGGGAAATTAGAATGACATGTGCCCGTCCAAATGCCTAACAGCTACTCTCTCATTGGTTCTCCCTCTTCCCTTTCACCCTCTGCCAAACTGGCAACCTGTTCGTAACAGTAGGTTAATGGGGCTGTCTCTCCAAGTTGGGAGATTGATAGTATAGCAGTTGGAAAGTCAAACTTGAGCACAAGGAGAGGTATTATTCGTTGAGGTTTAGAAACCTTTCGAATTCACAGTGTGTCCATTCTCTAGGTTTCCCTTACATGTTATAGCTGTAGTAATATTCTCTTCAATCTGGAGAGTTGGGAATCATGGAATGGGTGCCATGCATTATTGCTTTAAAGGGTCTGCATTTGCTCACCCAATCTCATCAATACTCTCAGTCCCAAGTGTCCAGCTTTATGCCACATCCAGCTGTCATTGTAGATAGGGTCATTCCAGGTTTCATCAGAGACACTGAAGGAATTGTAAAAAAATTTCCGTTTTTTTGTTTTGTTTTTGAAATTCCTTTTTATAGTGGGTTTGAGCTGATTCTCGCTGCCATGTTTATGCCAGTCTAGACACACTTGATTCCCTTACACAGACATATCAATGCATAGGTTTTAAGATTCTTACTAGTCAGATATATTCCCTTGCGGGAAATATGGGATTTTGAGTCCTTTTCATTGAGGAAGGTCTAGGTCTTGTCTATTCCAGAGTTGGTTTTTGGAATGGTACCTGTGCTTATATCAAACTCTGATTTTATGCATCACCCCAGTTTTCCTTCCCCCTTAAGCAGGCATAAGAGAGTTTTCTAAATGTGAGACTCTGTTCTCTTCCCTAACTCAGTTCAAGTGTAGCCATATTTACAAGATCTTCATAAATGATATCTTATGATAAGTTTCTTTTTCTGTGTGACTTATTTCAGTTAGAATCGTCGTACCTAAATCCAATCATTTTGCTGCTACTGGTCTTATGACATTGATTTCATAGTTGAGGGATAATCCACTGGACATAAGTACTACAAATTTTTGAAAGATTTTTATCTTTCCTGGGAAATTTAAGGTGGACACAAGTTGAGGTTCTTGTAAGCGGTGCAGCCGTAAATTTTGGGGTGCCTGTGTCTTATTGATTTTCAGTTTTCCCAAGGTATATTCCCTACACTGGAAGCTCTCTTGGCTCTGTAGCTCTGTTGTTTAATTGTTTTAGGGAACACAATGCACTTCTCCAGAGAGGCAGTTGGCAATTTACATCCCGCCCACCAGCATAACAGTGTTCCCTGTTCTCCAGGGCCTGTCTTGCCTTTCTGGTTTTTACACATTTTGCGGATGTCCCTTTTGACAGGTGGGAAGTGTTACTTCTTTGTAGTGCAGATTTGCATTGCCCGCTTTCTTGCTTGGCCGAAAAGGCTATATGCGTTTGCTCCTGAATATATTCACGTGAAAAGCCTTACACTCTTTATGGCTGTTTCCATAATTTCAAAGTTGTGATGCTTTTCCTGTGTTTAAAGGTGATTCCAATGTACCTCTTGAAATCTGTTTCGTGCCATTCTGCCTCATTTTCACTTCCGCCTCGTGGCTTTCCCTCAACAGATTTTTGGAAGAGAGTAGTCCTTTGTAACTCTGCATGTTAGTGAATTGCTGTGGCCCTGAGCTCCATTTTTCAACTCGTGTTTTTGTGAGCTGACCGCAAATCCACAATTTTGCTTCAGGACCTATACTTGCTCGGGCGGGGCAGGCTGAGACTTTGGTGAATTCCTCTTCGTGACGCAAAATTAGAGTGACATGTTGCCGTCCAAATGCCTACAGCTACTCTCTCATTGGTTCTCCCTCTTCCCTTATATCCTCTGCACAATTTGTCCACTGTGCGAATTAGGAAGTTATAGGGGCTGACTCTCCAAGTTGGGAGATTGATAGTAAAGCATTTGGAATGTCAAACTAGTGCACAAGGAGAGAAAAAAGTAGTAGAGTTTTAGAAACCTTTCACCATCAGAGTGTTTCCAGTCTCTACGTTCCCATACATGTTATAACTGTAGTGATATTTCTTTCTACCTGGAGAGTTGGGAACCATGGAATGGGTGGCAGGCATTATTGCTTTAAAGGGTCTCCATTTTTTCACCCAATCTCACCAATCCTCTCAGTCTCAAGTGACCAGCCTTATGCCACATCCAGCTGTCATTGTAGATAGGGTCATTCCAGGTTTCTTCAAAACCCCTGAAGGGATTGTGTAAGAATTTTACTGTTTTTATGTTTTGTTTTGAAATTCATTTTTTATAGTGGGTTTCAGCTGATTCTCACTGCCATGCTTATGTTGTTCTAGACACACTTGGTTCCCTTACGGAGACATATCAATACATAGGTTTTAAAATTCTTACTAGTCAGATATATTTCTCTGTGGGAAATAGGGATGTTGAGTTCCGTTCACTGAGGAAGGTGTAGGGCTTGTCTCTTCGGTTTTTGGATTATGGAACGGTTCCTGTTCTAATATCAAACTATTGATTTCTGCATTTCCCCACCTCTCTTTCCCCTTAAGCAAGCATAAGAGTTTTTTTCTAAATCTGAGAATCTGTTCTCTTCCCTAATTCAGTTCATATGTAGCCATGATTACATTCCCTTCATAAGTGATATCTTTTGTCAGAATGCCCCATGGCCCTTGTCATAATAATGCTCCATGACCCTTTTCATCACAATGCTCCATGCCCTGGTTATCACAATGCTCCATGTCACTTGTCATCACAATTCTCCACGTCCTTGTCATCACAATGCTACATGACACTTCTCATCACAATGTTACATACTTTTGTCATCACAATTATCCATGCACTTCTCATTGCAATGCTTCATGCACTTATCATCACAATGTTCCATGCACTTGTCATCACAAAGCTTCATGCCCTTGTCATCAGAATGCTACATGACCCCTCTTATCACAATGCTCCCTGACACCTGTCATCACAATGCTTCATGTCCCTTGTGCTTACAGTGCTCCATGATCCTCGACATCACAATTACCCAAGGTCTTCTCATCACAATGCTCCACGGTTTTGCCATCACCATGCTCTATGCCTTGTCATCTCAAATCTCAATGTCCCTTGTCCTCACAATTCTCCACGTCCATGTCATTACAATTCTCCATGGCACTTCACATCACAATGTTATATGCACTTGTCATCACAATACTCCATGCACTTGTCATTGCGATGCTCCATGACGCCTGTCATAGGTAGCTCCATGTGCTTGTCATCAGAATGTTTCACGACCTGGACATTAAAATTATCAATGGCCCTTGATATCACAATGCTCCATGCCCTTGTCATCACAGTGCTCCTTTATTTTGTCACAACAATCCTCCATGACACTTGGCATCACAATGCTTCATGACATTGTCATCAAACTGGAACATGACATATTTCATCACAATGTTCCCTGACAACTTTCTTCACAATAATCCATGACCTTGTCATCACAGTGCTCCATGCCCTTGTTGTCACAATGTGCAATTCCCACTCTTATCACAATAATCCATGAAAATTTTCAGAGCAATGCTCCATGCCACTTTTCATCACAATGCTCCATGAACGCTGTCATCACAATGCACCATGCCCATCATCATAATGCTTCATGCTATTGTCATCACAATGAAATCAAAATGCTCCATGACCTCTGTCATCACAATGCTCCAAACCCTTGTGATCACAATGTTCCATAACTCTTGTCATCACAATGCCCCATGACGCTGGTCATCACAATAATCCATGGTCTTCTCATCACAATGCACCATGATTTTTGTCATCACAATGCTCAATACACTTGTCGTCACAATGCTCCCTGACTATTGCCATCACTTTGCACCTTGAAAACTTTCATGAAAAGGCTCCATGCCTTTTTCATCACAATGATCCATGCCCTTTTCAACGCAATGCTCCAAGACCCCTGTGTTCAAAATGGTCCTTGCACTTGTCATCACAAAGCTCCATGACGCATGTCATCGGAATGCTACATGGCCTTCTCATCATAATGTTCCATGCCCTTGTCATCACAATGCTCCAAGACTACTGTGATCACAATGATCCCTGCTCCTTTTCATCAGAATGCTCCATGAGACTAGTCATCACAAGGTTCCATGGTCTTCACATCACAGTGCTCCAGGACGTTGTCATCACAGTGCACCATTCCCTTTTCATCACAATACTCCATGACCCCTGTCATCACAATACTCCATGAACGTTTTCAGCCCAATGTTCCATGAAACTTCTCATCACAATGATGCATGCCCTTGTCATCCCAATGCTCCATGACCCCTGTATTCAAAATGCTCCATGACGCTTGTCATCACAGTGCTCCATGACACCTGTCATCACAATGTTCCATGCCTTTGTCAGCAAAACGCTACATGACCTTATCATTACAATGCTCTATGCGCTTGTCATCACAATACTCCATTACCATTGCCATCACAATCCTCCATGAACCTTGGCATCACATTGCTTCATGCCTTTGTCATCACAATGCTCCATGCTCCTTGAAATCAAAATGAGCTAAGACCTCTCTCATCACAATGCTCCAAACCCTTGTGATCACATTGTACCATAACTCTTGTCATCACAACGCCTCCATGATGCGTGTCATCACAATACTCCATGCCCTTTTCATCACAGTGCTCCATGACCTTTGTCATCATAGTTCTCAATATACTTGTCACCACAATGCTCCCTGAAACTATTCGTCAGAATGCTCCTTGAACCCTGTCACGAAAAGGCTCCATGCCTTTTTCATCAGAATGCCCCATGCCGTTTTCATCACAATGCTACATGCCATTGTCATCAAAATACTCCATAAGCTTGTCATCAGAATGCTCAATGACCTTTGTCATCACAATTCTCCATGAACTTGTCATCGCAATGCTCCATGACCCCTAGCATAGCAAGATCAATGTGCTTGTCATTAATATGCTTCATGAACTTGTCATCAAAGTTCTCAATGGCCCTTGTCATCACAATGCTCCATGACCCTGGTCATCACAATGCTTCTTGACACTTGTCATCACAATGCTCCATTCCATTGTCATCACAATGGACCATGACATATGTCATCACAATGCTTCCTGACACCTGTCTTCACAATACTCCATGCCCTTGTCATCACAATGCTCCCTGACACTTGTCATCAGTATGCTCCTTGAACTCTGTCATGACAAGGCTTCATGCCTTTTTCATCACAGTGATCCATGCCCTGTTCATCACAGTGCTCTAAGACTCCTGTAATCACAGTGCTCCATGAACTTGTCATCACAATTCTCCAAGACCCCTGTAATCACAATGTTCCAAGCCCTTTTTCATAAGAATGCTCCATGAGACTTGTCATCAAAAGGCTCCATCGTCTTCACATCACAATGCTCCAGTACCTTGTCATCACAATGCTCCATGACCCCTGACATCACAATACTTCATGAACGTTTTCAGCCCAATGCTCCATGACCTTCTCATCACAATGCTCCATGACCCCTGTCATCACTATGCTCCATGACCACTGTCATCACAACGCTCCATGAACACTGACAACAAAATGATCCGGGACTCTTGTCATCAAAACGCTCCCTGACAACTGTCTTCACAATATTCCATGACTTTCTCGTCACAATGCTCCATGCCCTTGTCATCACAATGCTACATGTCCTTGTTATCACAATGCTCCATGAACCCTGTCATCACAGTGCTCCTTGACTCCAGTCATCACAATGCTTCTTGACCTTTGTCATCACAATGGTCCATGCCCTCCTCATTAACAGTCTCTGTGACATTTTTAACCACAATGCTCCATGAACGTTTCATCACAACGCTCCTTGACCCTTGTCATCACAATGCTCTATGCATTTCTCAGCAAAATGCTCCATGCCTTTGTGAGAAAAATGCTCCATGACCCTTGTCATCACAATGTGCCACACGCTTTTCATTACAGTGGTCCACAAATTTGTAATCACATTGCTCCATAAACCTTGTAATCACAATGATCCATGCCCTTTTCATCACAATTTTCCATTACACCTGTAATAACAATGCTCCATGACCCCTGCCATCAAAATGCTCCATGGCCTTGTCATCACAAGGCTCGATGACACTTCTCATCACAATGCTCCAAGACCCTTGTAATCACAATGCTCCATGACCTTTTCATCGCATATCTCCATGACACATGTCATCAGAATGTTCCATGGCCTTCTCATCAAAATGCACGATGCCCTTGTCATCACAATGCTCCAAGACCCCTGTAATCACAATTATCCATGCCCCTTTTCATCTCAATGCTCCATGAACCCTGTCATCACAATGCACCATGCCCGTCATCATAATGCTTCATGCTATTGTCATCACAATGAAATCAAAATGCTCCATGACTTCTGTCATAACAGTGCTCCAAACCCTTGTGACCACAATATTCCATAACACTTGTCATCACAATGCCCCTTGATGCTCATCATTATAGTTATCCATGGTCTTCTCATCACAATGCTCCATGAACTTTGTCATCATAATGCTCAATACACTTGTCACCAAAATGATCCCTGACACTTGTTGTCTGTATGCTCCTTGAACACTGTCATGACAAGGCTCCATGCCTTTTTCATCACAATGATCCATGTCTTTTTCATCACAATGTTCTAAGACCCCTGTAATCATAATTCTCCATGCCCTTGTCATCACAAAGCTCAATGACGCATATCATTAGAATGCTGCTTGGCCTTCTCCTCACAATGCTCCATGCCCTTTTCATCACACTGTTCCAAGACCCCTATAATCACAATGCTCCATGCCCCTTTTCATCAGTATGCTCCATGAGATTTGTCATCACAAGGCTCCATGGTTTTCTCATCACAATGCTCCAGGACCTTGTCATCACAATGCTTCACGAACTTGTCATGAACATTCTCAATGGCCTTTGTCATCATAATGCTTCAAGCGCTAGTCATCACAATGCTCCATTATATTTGTCATGAGAATCCTCCATTACATTTGGCATCACAATGCTACCTGCCATTGTCATCACAATGGACCATGACATATGTCATCACAATGCTCCCTTACACCTGTCTTCACAATACTCCATGACTTTCTCATCACAATGCTCCATGCCCTTGTCATCACAATGCTCCATGACCCTGTCATCACAATGCTCCATGCCCTTGTTATCACAATGCTCCATGAACCCTTTCACCACAATGCTCCGTGACTCCAGTCATCACAATGCTTCATGACCTTTGTCATCACAGTGGTCCATGCCCTCGTCATCAAGAGTCTCTGTGACGTTTTTAACCACAATGCTCCATGAAATTTTCATCACAATGCTCTTTGACCCTTGTCATCACAATGCTCTATGCCTTTCTCAGCACAATGCTCCATGACCCTTGTCATCACAATGCTCCCTGCGCTTATCAGCACAATGCTCCATGACACATGTCATCACAATGCTCCATGTGCTTGTCATCACAGTGCTCCACAATCTTGTCATCACAATGCTCCATACACATTGTCATCACAATTCTCAACGCACTTCTCATCAAAATGCTCTCTCACCAAACATATCACAATGTTACATCACTATTCATCACAATACTCCCTCACCACTGTCGTCACAATGTTCCGTGACTCCTGTCATCATAATGGTACATGCACTTATCATCACAATGTTCGATGACCCCTGACATCACAGTGTTCCATAACCACTGTCATCAAAATGCTCCAAAACCCTTTTCATCAAAATGCTCCATGACCCTTGACATCACAATATTCCATAACCACTGTCATCAAAATGTTCCATGACACTTTTCAACAAATTGCTCCATGAGTTTGTCATCACAATGCTCCCTGCCCTTCTCATCACAATGCACAACGCCTTTGTCATCAAAATGCTCCATGACATTTGTCATCACAAAGAACCATGACACTTGGCATCACAAGGCTCCATGTCATTGTCATCACAGTGCTCCATGAATGCTCTCATCACATTACTCCATGCCCTTCTCATCACAAAGCTCCATGACACATGTCATCAGAATGCTCCATGGCCTTCTCAACACAGTGCTCCATTACACCTGTCATAAGAATGCTCCATGACCCATGCCATTACGATGTTCCATGGCCTTGTCATCACAAGGCCCCATGTCCCATCTCCTCACAATGCTCCAAAACCCATGTTATCACAATGCTCCATGCCCCTTTTTATCTAAATGATCCATGAACCCTGTCATCACAATGCTCCAAACCCTTGTGATCACAATATTCCATAACACTTTTCATCACAGTGCCCCATGACGCTCGTCATCACAATTATCCATGGTCTTCTCATCACAATGCTCCATGACCTTTGTCATCACAATGCTCAATACACTTGTCATCAAAATGCTCCCTGAAACTTGTTGTCTGTATGCTTCTTGAACCCTGTCATGACAAGGTTCCATGTCTTTTTAATTACAGTGATCCATGCCTTTTTCATCACAATGCTCTAAGACCACTGTAATAATAATTCTCCATACCATTGTCATCACAAAGCTCAATGATGCATATCATTAGAATGCTCCTTGGTCTTCTCCTCACAATGCTCCATGCCCTTGTCATCCCAATGCTCCATGACCCCTGTATTCACAATGCTCCGTGACGCTTGTCATCACAGTGCTCCATGACACCTGTCATCACAATGCTCCATGCCTTTGTCAGCAAAATGCTACATGACCTTGTCATTACAAAGCTCTATGCGCTTGTCATCAAAATACTCCAATACTATTTGCATCACAATCCTCCATCAACCTTGGGATCACATAGCTTCATGCCCTTGTCATCACAATGTTCCATGCTCCTTGAAATCAAAATGATCCATGACCTCTCTCATCACAGTTCTCCAAACTCTTGTAATCACAGTGTTCCATAACTCTTGTCATCACAACGCTCCATGCTGCCTGTCATCACAATACTCCATGCCCTTGTCATCACAATGCTCCATGACCTTTGTCATCACAATTCTCAATACACTTGTCATCAACATGCTAACTGACAATTGTCATCAAAATGCTCCTTGAACCCTGTCACGAAAAGGCTCCATGCCTTTTTCAACACAATGCCCCATGCCTTTTTCATCACAATGCTCCATGCTGTTTTTATCACAATCCTCCATGCCATTGTCATCAAAATACTCCACAAGCTTTTCATCAGAATGTTCCATGACCCTTGTCATCACAAATCTCCATGACCCTTGTCATCACAATTCTCCATGCACTTGTCAGCACAATGCTCCCTGACACTTGTCATCACAATGCTCCAATCCATTGTCATCACAATGCTCCCTTACCTTTGTCATCAGAATCCTCCATGACACTTGGCATCACAATGCTCCATGCCCTTGTGATCACAATGTGCCTTTCCAAATGTCATCTCTATTATACAGGAAACGTATTAGACCAATGCTCCATGCCCTTGTCATCACAATGCTACCTGCCCTTGTTATCACAATGCTCCATGACCCCTGTCATCACAATGCTCCATGCCTTTGTCAGAAAAATGCTCCATGACCCTTGACATCACAATGTGCCACATGCTTATCATTACAACGGTCCACAAATTTGTCATCACAGTGCTCCATAAACCTTGTAATCACAATGACCCATGCCCTTTTCACCACAATTTTCCATTACAACTGTTATAACAATGCTTCATGACCCTTGCCATCAAAATGCTCCATGGCCTTGTCATCACAAGGCTCGATGACACTTCTCATCACAAAGCTCCAAGACCCTTGTAATCACAATGCTCCATGAGCTTGTCATCACATATCTCCATGACACATGTCATCAGAATGTTCCATGGCCTTCTCAATAAATGGCGATGCCCTTGTCATCACAATGCTCCAAGACCCCTGTAATCACAATGCTTCATGCCCCTTTTCAAATCATTGTTCCATGATCCCTGTCATCACAATGCTTCATGCCCATCATCATAATGCTTCAGGATATTGTCAGCACAATGAAATCAAAATTCTCCATGACCGCTGTCATCACAATGCTCCATGACCCCTGTCATAACAATACTCCATGAACATTTTCAGTCCAGAGCTCCATTACCCTTGTGAATACAATGATCCATGCCCTTGTCTTCCCTATGCTCCATGACCACTGTATTCACAAAGCTCCATGACACTTGTCATCACAGTGCTCCATGACAACTGTCATCACAATGCTCCTGGGCTTTGTCAGCAAAATTCTATATGACATTGTCATAACAATGCTCTAGGAGCTTGTCATCACAATACTGCATTACCATTGTCATCACAATCCTCCATGAAACTTGGGATCACATTGCTTCATGCCCTTGTCATCACAATGCTCCATGCTCCTTGTAATCAAAATGATCCATGACCTCTCTCATCACAATTCTCCAAACCCTTGTGATTACAATGTTCCATCACACTTGTCATCACAACGCTCCATGCTGCCTGTCATCACAATATTCCATGCCCTTGTCATCACAATGCTCCATGAAATTTGTCATCACAATTCTCAATACACTTGTCATCTTAATGCTCCCTGACACTTGTCGTCAGAATGCTCCTTGAACCCTGTCACGAAAAGGCTCCATGCATTTTTCATCACAATGCCCCATGTCTTATTCATCACAATGCGCCATGTCATTTTCATCACAATGCTCCATGCTATTGTCATCAAAACACACCACAATCTTGTCATCAGAATGCTCCATTACCCTTGTCATCACAATTCTCCATGCACTTGTCAGCACAATGCTCCCTTACCCTTGTCATCACAATGCTCAAATCCATTGTCATCACAAAGCTCCATTACCTTTGTCATCAGTATCCTCCATGACACTTGGCATCACAATGCTCCATGCCGTTGTCATCACAATGGGCCATTACATATGTCATCACAATGCTCCCTGACAACTGCCTTCACAATAATGCATGACCTGGTCTTCACAATGCTCCATGTCCTTGTGATCACAATGCGCCTTTGCAAATGTCACCGCTATAATCCATGAAACATAGTAGACCAATGTTCCATGCCCTTGCCATCACAATGCTCCATGCCCTTGGTATCACAATGCTCCATGACCCCTGTCATCACAATGCTCCGTGACTCCAGTCATCACAATGCTTCATGACCTTTGTCATCACAATGGTCCATGCCCTCATCATCAACAGTCTCTGTGACCATTTTAACCACAATGCTCCATGAGCTTTTCATCACAATGCTTTTTGACCCTTGTCGTCACAATGCTCTATGCATTTCTAAGCACAATGCTCCATGTCCTTGTCACCAGAATGCTCCATGACCCCTGTCATCACAATGCTCCATGACTCCTGTCATCACAGTGCTTCATAACATTTGTTACCACAATGGTCCACGCCCGCGTCATCACACGGCTCTGTTTCCTTTGTAACCACAATGTTCCATGAACTTTTCATCACAATGCTCCGTGACCCTTGTCATCACAGTTCTCCATGCCTTTGTCAGAAAACTTCTCCATGACCCTTGTCATCACAATGTGCCACACGCTTTTCATTAAAACGGTCCACAAATTTGTCATCACAGTGCTCCATAAATTTTGAAATCACAATGATCCATGCCCTTCTCATCACAATGCTCCATTACATCTGTCATAAGAATGCTCCATGACCCCTGCTATCAAAATGTTCCATGGCCTTGTCATCACAAGGCTCGATGACACCTCTCATCACAATGCTCCAAAACCCATGTAGTCACAATGCTCCATGCCCTTGTCATCACAAATCTCCATGACACATGTCATCAGAAGGTTCCATGTCCTTCTCATCAAAATGCTCGATGCCGTTGTCATCACAGTGCTCCAAGACCCCTGTAATCACAATGCTCCATTCCCCTTTTCATCTCAATGCTCCATGAACCCTGTCATCACAATGCATCATGCCCCTCATCATAATGCTTCAGGCTATTGTCAGCACAATGAAATCAAAATTCTCCATGACCTCTGCCATCACAATTCTCCATGACCCCTGTCATCACAATACTCCATGAACATTTTTGGCCCAGTGCTCCTTGACCCTTGTCATCATAATTATCCATGCCCTTGTCATCCCAATGCTCCATGACCACTGTATTCAAAATGCTCCGTGACACATGTCATCACAGTGCTCCATGACAACTGTCATCACAATGCTCCTGGCCTTTGTCAGCAAAATTCTATATGACCTTGTCATAACAATGCTCTATGTGTTTATCATCACAATACTCCATTACCATTGTCATCACAATACTCCATGAAGCTTGGGATCACATTGCTTCATGCCCTTGTCATCACAATGCTTCATGCTACTTGAAATCAAAATGAACCATGACCTCTGTCATCACAATGCTCCAAACCCTTTTGATCACAATGTTCCATAACACGTGTCATCACAACACTCCATCCCCTTTTCATCACAATGTTCCATGACATTTGTCATCACAATTCTCAATACACTTGTCATCAAAATGCTTCCTGACACTTGTCGTCAGAATGCTGCTTTATCCCTGTCACAAAATGGCTCCATGACTTTTTCATGAAATGCTCCATGCCATTGTCATCAAAATACTCCACAAGCTTGTCATCAGAATGCTCCATGACCCTTGTCATCACAATTCTCCATGCACTTGTCAGCACTATGCTCCCTGACCCTTGTCATCAAAATGCTCCAAGCCATTGTCATCACAATGCTCCATTACCTTTGCAATCAGAATCCTCCATGACACTTGGCATCACAATGCTCCATGCCATTGTCATCACAATGGGCCATTAGATATGTCATCACGATGCTCATTGACACCTCTGTTCAAAATACTGTATGACCTGGTCATCACAATGCTCCATTCCCTTGTCATCACAATTTACCATTCCAACTGTCATCACAATAATCTATGAAACTTATTAGAACAATGTTCCATGCCCTTGTCATCAAAATGCTCCATGCCCTTGTTATCACAATGCTCCATGACCCATGTCATCACAATGCTCCTTGATTCCAGTCATCACAATGCTTCATGACCTTTGTCATCACAATTGTACATGCCCTCGTCATGAACAGTCTCTGTGACATTTGTAACCACAATGCTCTATGAACTTTTCATCACAATGCACTTTGACCCTTGTTATCACAATGCTCTATGCCTTTCTCAGCACAATGCTCCATGACCCTTGTCATCTCAATGCTCCATGACCTTTGTCATCACAATGCTCCATGCCCTTGTTATCACAATGCTCCATGCCCTTTTCTTCACAATGCTCCATGCCGTTGTCATCACAATACTCCACAAGCTTGTCATCAGAAAGCTCCATGACCCTTGTCATCACAATGCTCCATAACCCCTCTCATCACAATGCTCCATACACCTTGTCATTACACTGCTCCATGACGCTTGTCATCACAATTATCTATGCTCTTCTCATCACAATGCTCCATGATCTTTGTCATCACAATGCTCAATACACTTGTCATCACAATGCTCCCTGACTCTTGTCATCAGTATGCTCCTTGAACACTGTCATGACAAGGCTCCATGCCTTTTTCATCACAATGATCCATGCCCTTTTCATCACAATTCTCCAAGACCCCTGTAACCACAAAGCTCCATGCCTTTGTCATCACAAAGCTCCATGATGCATGTCATCAGAATGCTCCATGGCCTTCTCCTCACAATGCTCCATGTCCTTGTCATCACAGTGCTCAATGAAACCTGTCATCACATTGCTCCATGCCCTTGTCATTACAATCCTCCATTACGCATGTATCACAGTGTTCCGTGCCCTTGTTATCACAATGCTCCATGCCCACTCTATCACAATAATCCATGAAATATTTCAGACCAATGCTCAATGACCTTCTCATCACAATGCTCCATTACCTCTGTCATAACAAAGCTCCATGACGCCTGCCATCACAATATTCCACGGCCTTGTCATCACAATGCTCAATGTCCCTTGTCAGCACAATGCTCCAAGACACCTGTCATCAAAATGCTCATTGATTTTGTCATAACAAAGCTCCATGACACATGCCATCAGAAGGTTCCATGGCCTTCTCATCACAATGCTCCATGCCCTTTTCATCGCAATTCTCCAAGACCCTTGTAATCACAATGGTCCTTGCCCTTTTTCATCTCAATGCTCCATGAACCCTGTCATCAAAATGCACCATGCACAACATCATAATTCTTCAGGCTATTGTCATTAAAATGAAATCAAAATTCTCCATGACCTCTGTCATCATAATGCTCCAAACCCTTGTGATCACATTGTTCCATAACACTTATCATCACAACACCCCATGACGCTCATCATCACAATTATCCATGGTCTTCTCATCACAATGCTCCATGATCTGTGTCATCACAATGCTCAATAAACTTGTCAACACAATGCTCGCTGACACTTGTCCTCAAACTGCTCCTTGAACCCTGTCATGACAAGGCTCCATGCCTTTTTCATCACAGTGATCCATGCCCTTTTCATCACAATGCTCCAAGACTCCTGTAATCACAATGATCCATGCCCTTGTCATCTCAAAGCTCCATGACGCATGTCATCAGAATGCTCCATGGCCTTCTCCTCACAATGCTCCATGCCCTTGTCATCACAATGCTCCAAGACCACTGTAATCACAATGGTCCATGCCCCTTTTCATCAGAATGCTCCATGAGATTTGTCATCACAATTCTCCATGGTCATCTCATCACAATGCTCCAGGACCTTTTCATCACCATGCTCCATTCCCTTGTCATCACAATGCTCCAAGACACCTGTCATCACAATAATCCATGAACAGTTACAATAATCCATGAACAGTTTCAGCTGAATGCTCCATGACATTCTCATCACAATGGCCATGACCAATATCATCACAATGCTCCATGACCTCTGTCATCACAAAACTCCATGACACCTGACAACACAATGATCCAAGACTCTTGTCATCACAGTGCTCCATTCCCTAGGCATCACAATGCTCCATGACCACTGTCATCACAATATTCCATGAACAATTTCAGCCCAATGATCCATGACCTATTCATCAAAATTCTCCATGACCAATATCATCACAATGCTCCATGGCCACTGTCATCGCAACACTTCCTAACACCTGACAACACAATGATAGGGGACGCTTGTCATTACAATGCTCCATTCCCTAGTCATCACAATACTCCATGACCCCTGTCATCACAATACTCCATCAACATTTTCAGCCCAATGCTCCATGACACTTGTCATCAAAATGATCCATGCCCTTGTCATCCCAATGCTCCATGACCCCTGTATTCACAATGTTCCGTGACACTTGTCATCACAGTGCTCCATGACACCTGTCATCACAATGCTTCATGCCTTTGTAAGCAAAATGTTACATGACCTTGTCATTACAATGCTCTATGTGCTTGTCATCACAATACTCCATTACCATTGTCATCACAATATTCCATGAACCTTGGGATCACATTGCTTCATGCCCTTGTCATCACAATGCTCCATGCTCCTTGAAATCAAAATGATCCATGACCTCTGTCATCGCAGTGCTCCAAACCCTTGTGATCACAATATTCCATAATACTTGTCATCACAACTCACCCTGATGCCTGTCATCACAATACTCCATGCCGTTTTCATCACAATGCTCCATGACCTTTGTCATCACAATTCCCTATACACTTGTCATCACAATGCTCCCTGACACTTGTCGTCAGAATGCTCCTTGATCCCTTTCTCAAAAAGGTTCCATGCCGTTGTCATCACAATGCCCCATTCCATTTTCATCACAATGCTCCATGCCATTGTCATCAAAATACTCCACAAGCTTGTCATCAGAATGCTCCATGATCCTTGTCATCACAATTCTCCATGCACTTGTCAGCCCAATGCTCACTGACCCTTGTCATCACAATGCTCCAAGCCATTGTCATCACAATGCTCCATTACCTTTGTCATCAGAATCCTCCATGACACTTGGCAACCCAATGCTCCATGCCGTTGTCATCACAATGGGCCATTACGTATGCCATCACAATGCTCCCTGACACCAGTCGTCACAATAATGAAGGACCTGTTCATCACAATGCTCCATGCCCTTGCCATCACAATGTGCCATTCCAACTGTCATCGCAATAAACCATGAAACTTATTAGACTAATGCTCCATGTCCTTGTCATCACAATGCTCCATGCCCTTGTTATCACAATGCTCCATGACCACTGTCATCACAATGCTCTGTGACTCCTGTCATCACAATGCTTCATGACCTTTGTCATCACAGTTCTCCATGCCCCGTCATCAACAGACACTGTGACCTTTTTAACCACAATGCTTCATGAACTTTTCATCACAATGCAATTTGACCCTTGTCATCACAATGCTGTATGCCTTTCTCAGCACAATGCTGAATGACCCTTGTCATCACAGTGCTCCACAATCTTGTCATCCCAATGCTCCATGCATTTCTCATCAAAATGCTCTCTCACCACTGATATCACAATGTTACATCACTATTCATCACAATACTCCATCACCCCTGTCAAAACAATGTTCCATGACTCCTGTCATCACAATGCTACATGCATTTATCATCACAATGTTCGATGACCCCTGACATCACAATGTTCCTTAACCCCTGTCATCAAAATTCTCCATGACCCTTTTCATCAAAATGCTCCATGACCGCTGACATCACAGTGTTCCATAAACCCTGTCATCAAAATATTCCATGACCGACTTCCGGGTAAGATGGTGGAAGAGTAAGACGTGGAGAACATCTTCCTCTCCACGGATACACCAGAAATACAGCTACACGTAGAACAACTCCTACAGAACACCTACTGAATGCTGGCAGATGACCCCAGACCTCCCAAAAGGCAAGAAACTCCCCACATACCTGGGTAGGGCAAAGCGGAGATATTCCCGCACAGAGGATCGGTGCCGAGCGGCACTCACCAGCCCAAGAGGCTTGTCTGCTCGCCCGCCAGGGAAGGCGGCACTGGAAGTTGAGTCTCGGGCTTCGGTCACAGCTCAGGGAGAGGACTGGGGCTGGCGGTGAGAACTCAGCCAGAAGGGGGCTAATGTGCCACAGCTAGCCGGCAGGGAGTCCGGGAAAACTCTGGAGCTGCTGAAGAGGCAAGAGACTTTTTCTTCCCTCTTGGTTTCCTGGTGTACGGGGCGAGGGGATTAAGAGTGCTGTTTAAAGGGGCTCCACAGAGAGGCGCGAGTCACGACGGAAATCGCGGAGCCCAGTGACCTGCGTGGGACACTGGGGCTGCTGCTGCCGCCGCCAAGAAGCCTGTGTGCGAGCGCAGGTCACTGTCCACACCGCCCTGCCAGGAGCCTGTGCAGCCCACCACTGCCGGTGTCCCGGGATCCAGGTGCGGCTTCCCTGGGAGAACGCACGGCGTGCCTCGGGCTGGTGCAACGTCACGCCGACCTCTGCCACTGCAGGCTCACCCTGCACTCCGTGCCCCTCCTTCCCTCCTGGTCTGAGTGAGCCAGAGTCCCCGAAGAGGCTGCTCCTTTTACCCTGTCCTGTCTGAGCGAAGAACAGATGCCTTCCGGCGACCTACACGCAGAGGCGGGGCCAAATCCAAAGCTGAGACCCAGGAGCTGGGAGAACAAAGAAGAGAAAGGGAAACCTCTCCCAGCAGACTCAGAAGCAGCGGATTAAAGCTCCACAATCAACTTGATGTACCCTGCATCTGTGGAATACATGAATAGACAACAAATCATCCCAAATTGAGGAGCCAGGAGTCAGTGCTGTGCCTCTGAGGTGGGAGAGCCAACTTCAGGACACTGGTCCACAAGAGACCTCCCATCTCCACATAATATCAAATGGCGAAAATCTTCCAGAGATCTCCATCTCAACACCAGCACCCAGCTTCACTCAACGACCAGCAAGCTAAAGTGCTGGACACCCTATGCCAAACAACTATCAAGACAGGAACACAACAGCACCCATTAGCAGAGAGGTGGCCTAAAATCATAAAAAGTCCGCAGACACCCCAAAACACACCACCAGACGTGGACCTGCCCACCAGAAAGACAAGATCCAGCCTCATCCACCAGAACACAGGCACTAGTACCCTCCACCAGGAAGCCTACACCCACTAAACCAACCTTAGCCACTGGGAACAGACACCAAAAACAACGGGAACTACGAACCTGCAGCCTGCAAAAAGGAGACCCCAAACACTGTAACATAAGCAAAATGAGAAGACAGAAAAACACACAGCAGGAGAAGGAGCAAGATAAAAATCCCACCAGACCTAAGAAATGAAGAGGTAATAGGCAGTCTACCTGAAAAAGAATTCAGAATAATGATGGTAAAGATGATCCAAGATTCTATTTCCCAGATCCAAAATCTTGGAAATAGAATGGACAAAATGCAAGAAACAGTTAACAAGGACCTAGAAGAAGTAAAGATGAATCAAGCATCAATTAAAAATAAAATAAATGAAATAAAAAAATACTCTAGATGGGATCAATAGCAGAATAACTGAGGCAGAAGAACGGATAAGTGAGGTGGAAGATAAAATAGTGGAAATAACTGCTGCAGAGCAAAATAAAGAAAAAAGAATGAAAAAAACAGAGGACAGTCTCAGAGACCTCTGGGACAACATTAAACGCACCAACATTCGAATTATAGGGGTTCCAGAAGAAGAAGAGAAAAAGAAAGGGACTGAGAAAATATTTGAAGAGATTATAGTTGAAAACTTCCCGAATATGGGAAAGGGAATAGTTAATCAAGTCCAGGAGGCACAGAGAGTCCCATATAGAATAAATCAAAGGAGAAATACGCCAAGACACATAGTAATCAAACTGTCAAAAATTAAACACAAAGAAATCATATTAAAAGCAGCAAGGGAAAAACAACAAATAACACACAAGGGAATCCCCATCAGGATAACAGCTGATCTCTCAGCAGAAACTCTACAAGCCAGAAGGGAGTGGCAGGACATAATTAAACTGATGAAAGAGAAAAACCTGCAACCAAGATTACTCTACCCAGCAAGGATCTCATTCAGATTTGATGGAGAAATTAAAACGTTTACAGACAAGCAAAAGCTGAGAGGGTTCAGCACCACCAAACCAGCTTTACAACAAATGCTAAAGGAACTTCCTAGGCAAGAAACACAACAGAAGGAAAAGACCTACAATAACGAACCCAAAATAATTAAGAAAATGGGAATAGGAACAAACATATTGATAATTACCTTAAATGTAAATGGACTAAATGCTCCCACCAAAAGACACAGATTGGCTGAATGGATACAAAAACAAGACCCATATATATGCTGTCTACAAGAGACCCACTTCAGACCTAGAGACACATACAGACTGAAAGTAAAGGGATGGAAAAAGATATTCCATGCAAATGGAAACCAAAAGAAAGCTGGAGTAGCAATTCTCATATCAGACAAAATAGACTTTAAAATAAAGACTACTAGAAGAGACAAAGAAGGACACTACATAATGATCAAGGGATCGATCCAAGAAGAAGATATAACAACTGTAAATATTTATGCACCCAACATAGGAGCAGCTCAGTACATAAGGGAAATACTAACAGCCATAAAAGGAGAAATCGACAGTAACACAATCATAGTAGGGGACTTTAACACCCCACTTTCACCAATGGACAGATCATCCAAAATGAAAATAAATAAGGAAACACCAGCTTTAAATGACACATTAAACAAGATGGACTTAATTGATATTTATAGGATATTCTATCCAAAAACAACAGAATACACATTTTTCTCAAGTGCTCATGGAATATTCTCCAGGATAGATCATATCTTGGGTCACAAATCAAGCCTTGGTAAATTCAAGAAAATTGAAATTGTATCAAGTATCTTTTCCGACCAAAATGCTGTGAGACTTGATATCAATTAAAGGAAAAGAGCTGTAAAAATACAAACACATGGAGGCTAAACAATACAGTACTTAATAACGAAGTGATTACTGAAGAAATCAAAGAGGAAATTAAAAAAATATCTAGAAACAAATGACAATGGAGACACGACGACCCAAAACCTATGGGATGCAGCAAAAGCAGTTCTAAGAGGGAAGTTTATAGCAATACAATCCCACCTTAAGAAACAGGAAACATCTCGAATAAACAACCTAACCTTGCAGCTAAAGCAATTAGAGAAAGAAGAACCAAAACATCCCAAAGTTAGCAGAAGGAAAGAAATCATAAAAATCAGACCAGAAATAAATGAAAAAGAAATGAAGGAAACGATAGTAAAGATCAATAAAACTAAAAGCTGGTTCTTTGAGAAGATAAACAAAATTGATAAACCATTAGCCAGACTCATCAAGAAAAAAAGGGAGAAGACTCAAATCAATAGAATTAGAAATGAAAAAGGAGAAGTAACAACTGACACTGCAGAAATACAAAAGATCATGAGAGATTACTACAAGCAACTCTATGACAATAAAATGGACAACCTGGAAGAAATGGAAAAAAATCTTAGAAATGCAGAACCTGCCAAGACTGAATCAGGAAGAAATAGAAAATATGAACAGACCAATCACAAGCACTGAAATTGAAACTGTGATAAAAAATCTTCCAACAAACAAAAGCCCAGGACCAGATGGCTTCTCAGGAGGATTCTATCAAGCATTTAGGGAAGAGCTAACACCTATCCTTCTCAAACTCTTCCAAAATATAGCAGAGGGAGGAACACTCCCAAACTCATTCTACGAGACCACCATCACCTTGATACCAAAACCAGGCAAGGATGTCACAAAGAAAGAAAACTACAGGCCAATATCACTGATGAACATAGATGCAAAAATCCTCAACAAAATCCTAGCAAACAGAATCCAACAGCACATTACAAGGATCATACACCATGATCAAGTGGGGTTTATTCCAGGAATGCAAGGATTCTTCAATATACGCAAATCAATCGACGTGATACACCATATTAACAAATTGAAGCAGAAAAACCATATGATCATCTCAATAGATGCAGAGAAAGCTTTCGACAAAATTCAACACCCATTTATGATAAAAACCCTGCAGAAAGTAGGCATAGAGGGAACTTTCCTCAACATAATAAAGGCCATATATGACAAACCCACAGCCAGCATCGTCTTCAGTGGTGAAAAAGTGAAACCATTTCCACTAAGATCAGGAACAAGACAAGGTTGCCCACTCTCACCACTCTTATTCAACATAGTTTTGGAAGCTTTAGCCTCAGCAATCAGAGAAGAAAAGGAAATAAAAGGAATCCAAATCGGAAAAGAAGAAGTAAAGCTGTCACTGTTTGAAGATGGCATGATACTATACCTAGAGAATCCTAAAGATGCTACCAGAAAATAACTAGAGCTAATCAATGAATTTGGTAAAGTTGCCGGATACGAAATTAATGCACAGAAATCTCTGGCATTCCTAGATACTAATGATGAAAAATCTGAAAGTGAAATCAAGGAAACACTCCCATTTACCATTGCAACAAAAAGAATAAAATATCTAGGAATAAACCTACCTAAGGAGACAAAAGACCTATATGCAGAAAATTATAAGACACTGATGAAAGAAAATAAAGATGATACAAATAGATGGAGAGATGTACAATGCTCTTGGATTGGAAGAATCAACATTGTGAAAATGACTCTACTACCCAAAGCAATCGACAGATCCAGTGCAATCCCTATCAAACTACCACTGGCATTTTTCACAGAACTAGAGCAAAAAATTTCACAATTTGTATGGAAACACAAAAGACCCCGAATAGCCAAAGCAATCTTGAGAACGAAAAATGGAGCTGGAGGAATCAGGCTCCCTGACTTCAGACTATACTACAAAGCTACAGTAATCAAGACAGTATGGTACTGGCACAAAAACAGAAAGATAGATCAATGGAACAGGATAGAAAGCCCAGAGATAAACCCGTGGACATATGGTCACCTTATCTTTGATAAAGGAGGCAGGAATGTACAGTGGAGAAAAGACAGTCTCTTCAATAAGTGGTGCTGGGAAAACTGGATAGGGACATGTAAAAATATGAGATTAGATCACTCCCTAACACCATACACAAAAATAAGCTCAAAATGGATTAAAGACCTAAGTGTAAGGCCAGAAACTATCAAACTCTTAGAGGAAAACATAGGCAGAACACTCTATGACATAAATCACAGCAAGATCCTTTTTGACCCACCTCCTAGAGAAATGGAAATAAAGACAAAAATAAACACATGGGACCTAATGACACTTAAAAGCTTTTGCACAGCAAAGGAAAACATAATCAAGATGAAAAGACAACCCTCAGAATGGGAGAACATATTTGCAAAGGAAGCAACTGACAAAGGATTAATCTCCAAAATTTATAAGCAGCTCGGGCAGCTCAATAACAAAAAAACAAACAACCCAATCCAAAAATGGGCAGAAGACCTAAATAGACATTTCTCCACAGAAGATATACAGACTGCCAACAAACACATGAAAGGATGCTCAACATCTTTACTCATCAGAGAAATGCAAATCAAAACTACAATGAGATATCATCTCACACCAGTCAGAATGGCCATCATCAAAAAATCTAGAAACAATAAATGCTGGAGAGGGTGTGGAAAAAAGGGAACACTGTTGCACTGCTGGTGGGAATGTGAATTGGTACAGCCACAATGGAGAACGGTATGGAGGTTCCTTAAAAAACTACAAATAGAACTACCATATGACCCAGCAATCCCACTACTGGGCATATACCCTGAGAAAACCATAATTCAAAAAGAGACATGTACCAAAATGTTCATAGCAGCCCTATTTACAATAGCCCGGAGATGGAAACAACCTAAGGGTCCATCATCGGATGAATGGGTAAAGAAGATGTGGCACATATATACAATGGAATATTACTCAGCCATAAAAAGAAATGAAATTGACCTATTTGTAATGAGGTGGATGGACCTAGAGTGTGTCATACAGAGTGAAGTAAGTCAGAAAGAGAAAGACAAATACTGTATGCTGACACATATATATGGAATTTAAGAAAAAAAAATGTCATGAAGAACATAGGGGTAAGACAGGAATAAAGACACAGACCTACTAGAGAATGGACTTGAGGATATGGGGAGGGGGAAGGGTAAGCTGTGACAAAGTGAAAGAGCGGCATGGACATATATACACTACCAAACGTAAGGTAGATAGTTAGTGGGAAGCAGCCGCATAGCACAGGGAGATGAGCTCGGTGCTCTGGGACCGCCTGGAGGGGTGGGATAGGGAGGGTGGGAGGGAGATGCAAAAGGGAGGGGATATGAGAACATATGTATATGTATAACTGACTTAAATTGTTATAAAGCAAAAAATTAAAAAAAAGATGTTAAAAAATATTCCATGACACTTTTCATCAAATTTCTCCATGACCCTGTCATTACAATGCTCCCTGCCCTTCTCATCACAATGCACAATGCCCTTGTTATCAAAATAGTCCATGAACTTTGTCATCACAAAGATCCATGACCCTTGGCATCACAATGCTCCATATCATTGTCATCACAATGCAGCATGAACGCTCTCATCATATTGCTCCATGCCCTTGTCATCACAAAGCTCCATGACTCATGTCATCAGAATACACCATGGACTTCTCATCACAGTGCTCCATGCAGTTGCCATTACAATGCTCCATTATTCCTGTCATAAAAATGCTCCATGAACCCTGCCATCACGATGTTCCATGGCCTTGTCATCACAAGGCTCCATGACCCTCCTCATCACAATGCTCCAAGAACCCTGTAATCACAATGCTCCATGCCCCTTTTCATCTCAATGATCCATGACCCCTGTCATCACAATGTACCGTGACTCCAGGCATCACAATGCTTCATAATATTTGTCATCACAGTGGTCGATGCCCGCGTCTTCATAAGGCTCTGTGACCTTTGTAACCACAATGCTCCATGAACATTTCATCACAATGCTCCGTGACACTTGTCATCACAAAGCTCCATGCCTTTGTAAGAAAAATTCTCTATAAACATTGCATGACACTTGTCATCCCAATGGTCCACAAATTATTCATCGCAATGCTCCATAAACCTTGTAATCACAATGTTCCATGCCCTTCTCATCACAATTTTCCATTACCCCTCTCATAACAATGCTCCATGACGCCCGCCATCACAATATTCCACGTCCTTATCATCAGAAGTCTCCATGACACTTGTCATCACAATGCTCCAAGACCCCTGTAATCACAATGCTCCATGCCCCTTTACATCTCAATGCTCCATGAACACTGTCATCACAATGCATCCTGCCCATCATCATAATGCTTCCGGCTATTGTCACCACAATGAAATCAAAATTCTCCATGACCTCTGTCATCACAATGCTCCATGACCCCTGTCATCACAATACTCCATGAATATTTTCAGCCCAATGCTCCATGACACTTGTCATCACAATGATCCAGGCCCTTGTCATCCCAATGCTCCATGACCCCTCTATACACAATGCTCCGTGATGCTTGTCATCACAGTGCTCCATGACACCTGTCATCACAATGCTCCATGCCTTTGTCAGCAAAACGCTACATGACATTGTCATTACAATGCTCTATGCGATTTTCATCACAATACTCCATTACTATTGTCATCACAATCCTCCATGAACCTTGAGATCGTATTGCTTCATGCTCTTGTCATCACAATGCTCCATGCTCCTTGAAATCAGAATGATCCATGACATCTGTCTTCACAATGCTCCAAACCCTTGTGATCACAAAGTTCAATAACCTTTGTCATCACAACACTCCATGATGCCTGTCATCACAATACTCCATGCCCTTTTCATCAAAATGCTCCATGAACTTTGTCATCACAATTCTAAATACACTTGTCATTACAATGCTCCCTGACACTTGTAGTCAGAATGCTCCTTGAACACTGTTACGAAAAGTCTCCATGCCTTTTTCATCACAATGTCCCATGCGATTTTCATCACAATGCTCCATGCCATTGTCATAAAAATACTCCACAAGCTTCTCATCAGAATGCTCCATGACCGTTGTCATCACAATTCTACATGCACTTGTCAGCACAATGCTCCCTGACCCTTGTCATTACAATGCTCCTAGCCATTGTCATCACAATGCTCCACTACCTTTGTCATCAGAATCCTCCATGACACTTGGCATCACAATGCTCCATGCCATTGCCATCAAAATGCGCCATTCCAACTGTCATCGCAATAATCCATGAAACTTATTAGACCAATGCTTCATGCTCTTTCATCACAATGCTCTATGAACCCTCTCATCACAATGCTATGTGACTCAAGTCATCACAATTCTTCAGGACCTTTGTCATCACAGTGGTCCATGTCCTCGTCATCAACAGTCTCTGTTAACTTTTTAACCACAGTGCTCCATGAACTTTTCAGCACAATGCCCTTTGACCCTTGTCATCACAATGCTCTATGCCTTTCTCAGCACAATGCTCCATGACCCTTGTCATCACAATGCTCCATGTGCTTGTCAGCACAATGCTCCATGACACATGTCATCAAGATGCACCATGCGCTTGTCATTACAGTGCTCCACAATCTTGTCATCACAAAGCTCCATAAACATTGTCATCACAATGCTCCACGCATTTCTCATCAAAATGCTCTCTCACCACTGATATCACAATGTTACATCACTATTCGTCACAATACACCCTCACCACTATCATCATAATGTTCCATGACTACTGTCATCACAATGGTACATGCACTTATCATCACAATGTTCGATGACCCCTGACATCACAATGTTCCATAACCCCTGTCATCAAAATGCTCCATGACCCTTTCCATCAAAATGCTCCATGACCCCTGATATGACAATGTTCCATAACACCTGTCATCAAAATGTTCCATGACACTTTTCATCAAATTGCTCCATGACCTCTCTCATCACAATGCTCCATGACCCCTATCATCACAATACTCTATGAACATTTTCAGCACAATGCTCCATGACCCTTGTCATCACAATGAGCCATGACCCATGTATTCACAATGCTCCGTGACGCTTGTCATCACAGTGCTCCATGACACCTGTCATCACAATGCTCCATGGCTTTGTCAGCAAAATGCTACATGACATTGTCATTACAATGCTCTATGCGCTTGTCATCACAATACTCCATTACCATTGTCATCACAATCCTCCATGAACCATGGGTTCACATTGCTTCATGCCCTTTTCATCACAGTGTTCCATGCTCCTTGAAATTAAAATGATCCATGACCTCTGTCATGACAATGCTCCAAAACCTTGTGATCACAACGTTCCATAACGCTTGTCATCAAATCGCGCCATGATTCCTATCATCACAATAATCCATGCACTTTTCATCACAATGCCCCATGATCTTTGTCATCACAATTCTCAATACACTTGTCATCACAATGCTCCCTGACACTTGTCGTCAGAATGCTCCTTGAACCCTGTCACGAAAAGGCTCCATGCCTTTTTCATCACAATGCCCCTTGCCATTTTCATCACAATGCTCCATGCCAACGTCATCAAAGTACTCCACAAGCTTGTCATCAGAATGCTCCATGACCCTTGTCATCACAATTCTCCATGCACTTGTCAGCACAATGTTCCCTGACACTTGTCATCACAATGCCCCAAGCCATTGTCATCAAAATGCTCCATTACCTTTGTCATCAGAATCCTCCATGACACTTGATATCACAATGCTCCATGCCATTGTCATCACAATGGGCCATTACATATGTCATCACAATGCTCCCTGACACCTGTCTTCACAATACTGCATTCCCTTGTCATCACAATGCTCCATGACCCATGCCATCACAGTGTTCCACGGCCTTGTCATCACAAGACTCCATGACACTTGTAATCACAATGCTCCAAGACCCCAGTATTCACAATACACCATGTCCTTGTCATCACAAAGCTCCATGACACATGTCATCAGAATGCTCCATGGCCTTCTCATCACAATGCTCCATGCCCTTGCCATCACAATGCTCCATTACCCCTGTCATAACAATGCTCCATGACCACAGCCATCACGATGTTCCATGGCCTTATCATCACAAGGCTCCATGACCCTTCTCATCACAATGCTCCAAGACCCCTGTACTCACAATGCTCAATGCCCATTTTCATCTCAATGATCCATGAACCCTGTCACCACAATGCACCATGCCCATCATCATAATGCTTCATGCTATTGTCATCACAATGAATTCAGAATGCTCCATGACCTCTGTCATAACAATGCTCCAAACCCTTGTGATCACAATATTCCATAGCACTTGTCATCACAATGCACCGTGACACTCGTCATCACAATTATCCATGGTCTTCTCATCACAATGCTCCATGACCTTTGTCATCACAATGCTCAATACACTTGTCGTCAAAATGCTCCCTGACACTTGTTGTCTGTATGCTCCTTGAATCCTGTCATGACAAGGCTCCAGGCCTTTTTCATCACAATGATCCATGCCCTTTTCATCACAATGCTCCAAGACCCTTTTAATCACAATGCTCCATGCCCTTGTCATCACAAACCTCCATGACTCATGTCATTAGAATGCTCCTTGGCCTTCTCCTCACAATGCTCCATCCCCTTGTCATCACAATGTTCCAAGACCCCTGTAATCACAGAGGTCAATTCCCCTTTTCATCAGTATGCTCCATGAGATTTGTCATCACAAGGCTCCATGGTTTTCTCATCACAATGCTCCAGGACCATGTCATCACAATGTTCCATGACCTTGTCATGAAAATGCTCAATGGCACTTGTCATCATAATGCTCCAAGCCCTATTCATCACAATGCTCCATTACATTTGGCATCACAATGTTCCCTGCCATTGTCATCGCAATGTACCATGAGTTATGGCATCACAATGCTCCCTGACACGTGTCTTCACAATACTCCATGACCTTCTCATCACAATGCTCCATGCCCTTGTCATCACAATGCAGCATGTCCACTGTCATCACAGTAATCTATGAAACTTTTCAGTCCAATGCTCCGTGCCCCTGTCATCACAATGCTCCATGCACTTGTCATCACAATGCTCCATGACCCCTGTATTCACAATGCTCCGTGAAGCTTGTCATCACAGTGCTCCATGACACCTCTCATCACAATGCTCCATGCCTTTGTCAGCAAAATGCTACATGACCTTGTCATTACAATGCTCTATGCGCTTGTCATTATAATCCTCCATTACCATTGTCATCACAATCCTCCATGAACCTTGGGATCATGTTGCTTCACGCCCTTGTCATCAAAATGCTCCATGCTCCTTGAAATCAAAATGATCCATGACCTCTGTCATCACAATGCTCCAAACCCTTGTGATCACAAAGTTCCAGAACACTTGTCATCACAAAGTTCCATGATGCCTGTCATCACAATACTCCATGCCCTTTTCATCACAATGCTCCATGCTCTGTATCATCACAATTCTCAATAAACTTTTCATCACAATGCTCCCTGACACTTGTCGTCAGAATGCTCCTTGAACCCTGTCACGATCAGGCTCCATACCTTTTTCATCACAATGCCCCATGACATTTTCATCACAATGCTCCATGCCACTGTCATCAAAATACTCCACAAGCTTGTCATCAGAATGCTCCGTGACCCATGTCATCACAATTATCCATGCACTTGTTAGCACAATGCTCCCTGACCCTTGTCATCACAATGCTCCAGGCAATTGTCATCACAATGCTCCATTACCTTTGTCATCAGAATCCTCCATGACACTTTGCATCACAATACTCCATGCCATTATCATCAGAATGGGCCATTACATATGTCATGACAATGCTCCCTGACACCTGTCTTCACAATACTGCATGACCTGGTCATCACAATGCTCTATGCACTTGTCATCACAGTGCTCCATGACACCTGTCATCACAATGCTCCGTGACTCCAGTCATCACAATGCTTCATGACCTTTGTCATCACAATGGTCCATGCCCTCGTAATGAACAGTCTCTGTGACCTTTGTAACCACAATGCTGCATAAACATTTCATCACAATGCTCCTTGATTCTTGTCATAACAATGCTCCATGCGTTTGTCAGAAAAATGCTCCATGACCCTTGTAATCACAGTGTGCCACGCGCTTTTCATCACAACGGTCCACAAATTTGTCCTGGCAATGCTCCATAATCCTTGTAATCACAATGCTCCATGCCCTTCTCATCACAATGCTCCATTACACCTGTCATAACAATGCTCCATGACCCTTGCCATCAAAATGTTCCACGGCATTGTCATCACAAGGCTCCATGACGATTGTCATCAAAATGTACCAAGACCCCTGTAATCACAATGCTCCATGCCCTTGTCATCACAAAGCTCCATGACACAGGTTATCAGTATGTTCCATGGCCTTCTCATCAAAATGCTCCATGCCCTTGTCATCACAATGTTCCATTACCCCTGTCATAACAATGCTCCCTGACCCCTGCCATCACAATGCTCCCTGCCCTTCTCATCACAATGCACAATGCCCTTGTCATCCAAATGCTCCTTGACCTTTGTCATCACAAAGATCCATGACCATTGGCATCATAATGCTCCATGTCATTGTCTTCACAATGCTCCATTAACGCTCTAATCACATTGCTCCATGCCCTTGTCATCACAAAGCTGCATGACATATGTCATCAGAAAGCTCCATGGCCTTCATATCACAATGCTCCATGCCCTTGCCATCACAATGCTCCATTAACCCGTCATAACAATGCTCCATGACCCCGGCCATGATGATGTTCCATGGCCTTGTCATCACAAGGCTCCATGACCCATCTCATCACAATGCTCCAAGACCCCTGTAATCACAATGCTCCATGCCCCTTTTCATCTCACTGATCCATGAAACCTGTCATCATAATGCACCATGCCCATCATCTTAATGCTTCATGCTATTGTCATCACAATGAAATCAAAATGCTCCATGACCTCTGTCATAACAATGCTCCAAACCCTTGTGATCACAATATTCCATAACACTTTTCATCACAGTGCCCCGTGACGCTCATCATCACAATAATCCTTGGTCTTCTCATCACAATGCTCCATGACCTTTGTCATCTCAATGCTCAATACACTTGTCATCAAAATGCTCCCTGACACTTGTTGTCTTTATGCTCCTTGTACCCTGTCATGAAAAGGCTCCATGCCTTTTTCATCACAATGAACCATGCCCTTCTCCTCACAATGCTCCAAGACCACTGTTATCACAATGCTCCAAGCTCTTGTCATCACAAAGCTCCATAACACATGTCATCAGAATGTTCCATGGCCTTCTCATCAAAATGCACCATGCCCTTGTCATCACAATGCCCCAAGACCCCTGTAATCACAATGCTCCATGCCCCTATTCATCTCAATGCTCCATGAACCCTGTCATCACAATGCATCATGCCCATCATCATAATGCTTCTGGCTATTGTCAGCAAAATGAAATCAAAATTCTCCATGACCTCTGTCATCACAATGCTCCATGCCCCGTGTTATCACAATACTCCATGAACTTTTTCAGCCCAATGCTCCATGACCCTTGTCATCACAAACATCCCTGCCCTTGTCATCCCAATGCTCCATGACCCCTGTATTCACAATGCTCCGGGACGCTTGTCACACAGTGCTCCATGGCACCTGTCATCACAATGCTCCATGCCTTTGTCAGCAAAATGCTACATGACCTTTTCATTACAATGCTCTATGTGCTTGTCATCACAATACTCCATTACCATTGTCATCACAATCCTCGATGAACCTTGGGATCACATTGCTTCATGTCCTTGTCATCACAATGCTCCATGCTCTTAGAAATCAAAATGATCCATGACCTCTGTCATCACAGTGCTCCAAACCCTTGAGATAACAATGTCCCATAAATCTTGGTATCACAACACTCCATGATGCCTGTCAACACATTACTCCATGCCCTTTTCATCACAATGCTCCATGACCTTTGTCATCACAATTCTCAATACACTTGTCATCACAGTGCTCCCTGACACTTGTCGTCAGAATGCTCCTTGAAACCTGTCACGAAAAGGCTCCATGCATTTTTCATCACAATGCCCCATGCCGTTTGCATCACAATGCTCTATGCCATTGTCATTAAAATACTCCACAATCTTGTCATCAGAATCCTCCATGACCCTTGTCATCACAATTCTCCATGCACTTGTCAGCACAATGCTCCCTGACACTTGTCATCACAATGCTCCAAGTCATTGTCATCACAATGCTCCATTACCTTTGTCATCAGAATCCTCCATGACCCTTGGCATCACAATTATCTATGACCCCTGTATTCATAATGCTCCGTGACGCTTGTCATTACAGTGCTCCACAATCTTGTCATCACAATGCTCCATAAACCTTGTCATCACAATGCTGCATGCACTTCTCATCAAAATGCTCTCTCACCACTGATATCACAATATTACATCACTATTCATCACAATACTACCTCACCCCTGTCATCACAATGTTCCATGACTCCTGTCATCACAGTGCTACATGCACTATCATCACAATGTTCAATGAGCCCTGACGTCACAATGTTCCATAACCCCGGTCATCAAAATGACCCATGACCCGTATCATCAAAATGTTCCATGACCCCTGTCATCAAAATATTCCATAACCCCTGCCATCAAAATGTTCCATGACCCTTTTCATCATATTGCTCCAGGACCCTGTCATCACAATGCTCCCTGCCATTCTCATTACAATGCACAACACACTTCTCATCAAAATGCTCCATGACCTTTGTCATCACAAAGATCTATGACCCTTGGCATCACAATGCTCCATGTCATTGTCATCACGATGCTCCATGAACGCTCTCATCACATTGCTCCATGCCCTTGTCATCAAAAAGATCCATGACACATGTCATCAGAATGCTCCATGGCCTTCTCATCACAATGCTCCACGCCCTTGCCATCACAATGCTCCATGACCCCTGTCATAACAATGCTCCATGACCACTGCCATCACGATGGTCCATGGCCTTGTCATCACAAGGCTCCATGACGATTCTCATCACAATGCACCATGCCCCTTTTCATCTCAATGATCCATGAACCCTGTCATCACAATTCACCATGCCCATCATCATAATGCTTCATGCTATTGTCATCACAATGAAATCAAAATGCTCCATGACCTCTGTCATAACAATATTCCAAACCCTTGTGATCACAATATTCCATAACACTTGTCATCACAATGCCCTGTGACACTCGTCATCACAATTATCCATGGCCTTCTCATCACAATGCTTCATGACCTTTGTCATCACAATGCTCAATACACTTGTCGTCAAAATGCTCCCTGACACTTGTTGTCTGTATGCTCCTTGAATCCTGTCATGACAAGGCTCCGTGCCTTTTTCATCACAATGATCCATGCCCTTTTCATCACAATGCTCCAAGACCCTTGTAATCAAAATGTTCCATGCCCTTGTCATCAAAAAGCTCAATGACGCATGTCATTAGAATGCTCCTTGGCCTTCTCCTCACAATGCTCCAGGCCCATGTCATCAAAACGTTCCAAGATCCCTGTAATCACAATGGTTCATGTCTCTTTTCATCAGTATGCTCCATGATATTTGTCATCACAGGCTCCATGGTTTTCTCATCACAATGCACCAGGACCTTGTCATCACAATGCTTCATGACCTTGTCATGAAAATTCTCATTGGCCCTTGTCATCATAATGCGCCAAGCCCTAGTCATCACAGTGCTCCATTATATTTGTCATCACAATCCTCCATTACATTTGGCATCACAAAGCTCCCTGCCCTTCTTATCGCAATGGACCATGACATATGTCATCACAATGCTCCCTGACAAGTTTCCTCAAAATACACCATGAAATTCTCATCACAATGCTCCTTGCCCTTGTCATCTCAAGGCTCCATGACCCCTGTCATCACAATGCTCCGTGACTCCAGTCATCACAATGCTTCATAACATTTGTCATCACAATGGTGCATGCCCGCATCATCACAAGGATCTGTGACCTTTGTAACCACAATGCTCCATGAACTTTTCATCACAATGCTCCGTTACCCTTGTCATCACAATGTTCCTTGCCTTTGTCACAAAAATGCTCCATGACCCTTGTCATCACAATGTGCCACACGCTTTTCATCACAGCGGTCCACAAATTTGTCCTCACAATGCTCCATAAACCTTGTAATCACAATGCTCCTTGCCCTTCTCATCACAAAGCTCCATTACCCCTATCATAACAATGATCCATGATCCCTGCCATCACAATGTTCCACGGCCTTGTCATCACAAGGCTCCATGACACTTGTCATCACAATTCTCAAGATCCCTGTAATCACAATGCTCCATGCACTTGTCAACACAAAGCTCCATGACACATTTCATCAGAAATTTCCATGTCCTTCTCATCAAAATGATCCATGCCCTTGTCATCACAGTGCTCCAAGACCCCTGTAATCACAATGGTCCATGCCCCTTTTCATCAGAATGCTCCATGAGACTTGTCATCACAAGGCTCCATGGTTTTCTCATCAGAATGCTCCAGGACGTTGTCATCACAATGATTCACGACCTTGCCATGAAAATTCTCATTTGCCCTTGTCATCATAATGCTCAAAGGCCTAGTCATCACAATCCTACATTACATTTGGCATCACAATGCTCCCTGCCATTGCCATCGCAATGGCCCATGACATATGTCCTCACAATGCTCCCAGACACCTGTCTTCACAGTACTCCATGACCTTCTCATCACAATGCTCCATGCCCTAGTCATCAAAATTCAACATGTCCACTGTCATCACAATAATCTATGGAACTTGTCAGACCAATGCTCCATGCCACTGTCATCAGAATGCTCCATGCCCTTGTCATCACAATGCTCCATGAACCCTGTCATCACAGTGCTCGGTGACTCCAGGCATCACAATGCTTCATAACATTTGTCATCACAGTGATCCTTGCCCGCGTCATCACAAAGCTCCATTACACATGTCATCAGTATTCTCCATGGCCTTCTCATCACAGTGCTCCACGCCCTTGCCATCACAATGCTCCAAGACCCCGGTAATCACAATGCTCCATGCCCCTTTTCATCTCAATTTTCCATGAACCCTGTCATCACAATTCACCATGCCCATCATCATAATGCTTCATGCTATTGTCATCACAATGAAATCAAAATGCTCCATGAGCTCTGTCAAAACAAAGCTCCATACACTTGTGATCACAATTTTCCATAACACTTGTCATCACAATGCCCCTTGACGTTCGTCATCACAATTATCCATGGTCTTCTCATCACAATGCTCCATGACCTTTGTCATCACAATGCTCAATACACTTGTCATCAAATGCTCCGTGACACCTGTTGTCTGTATGCTCCTTGAAACCTGTCATGACAAGGCTCCATGCCTTTTCCATCACAATGATCCATGCCCTTTTCATCACAGTGCTACAAGACCCCTGTAATCACAATGCTCCAGGCCTTGTCATCACAAAGCTCAATGACGCATGTCATTAGAATGCTCCTTGGCCTTCTCCTCACAATGCTTCATGCCCATCTCATCACAATGTTCCAAGACCCCTGTAATCACAATGGTCCATGTCCCTTTTCATCACTATGCTCCATGGCATTTGTCATCACAAGGCTCCATGGTTTTCTCATCACAATGCTCCAGGACCTTGTCATCACAATGCTTCATCACCTTGTCATGAAAATTCTCAATGGCCCTTGTCATCATAATGCTCCAAGACCTAGTCATCACAATGGTCCATAATCTTTGTCATCACAATCCTCCATTACATTTGGCATCACAATGCTCCCTGCCATTGTCATCGCAATGGACCATGCCATATGTCATCACAATGCTCCCTGACAACTTTCTTTAAAATAGTCCATGAAATTCTCATCACAATGCTCCATGCCCCTGTCATCACAATGCTCCATGCCCTTGTCATCACAATGCTCCATGACCCCTGTCATCACAGTGCTCCGTGACTCCAGTCATCACAATGCTTCATAACATTTGTCATCACAATGGTCCATGCCCGCATCATCACAAAGATCTGTGACCTTTGTAACCACAATGCTCCATGAACTTTTCATCACAATGATCTATGAACCTTGTCATCACAATGTTCCATGCCTTTGTCTGAAAAATGCTCCATGACCCTTTTCATCACAATGTGCCACACACTTTTCATCACAACAGTCCACAAATTTGTCATTGCAGTGCTCCATATACCTAGTAATCACAGTGCTCCTTGCCCTTCTCATCAAAATGCTCCATTACCCCTATCATAACAATGATCCATGATCCCTGCCATCACAATGTTCCACGGCCTTGTCATCACAAGGCTCCATGACACTTGTCATCACAATGCCCCAGGATCACTGTAATCACAATGCTCCATGCACTTGTCACCACAAAGCTACATGACACATGTCATCAGAAGGTTCCATGGCCTTCTCATAAAAATGCTCCATGCCCTTGTCATCACAGTGCTCAAAGACCCCTGGAATCACAGTGGTCCATGCCCCTTTTCATCAGTATGCTCCATGAGATTTGTCATCACAAGGCTCCATGGTTTTCTCATCAGAATGCTCCAGGACCTTGTCATCACAATTCTTGACGACCTTGCCATGAATATTCTCAATGTCCCTTGTCATCATAATGCTCCAATGCCTCGTCATCACAATGCTCCATTATATTTGACATCACAATCCTCCATTACATTTGGCATCACAATGCTCCCGACATTGTCATTGCAATGGACCATGACATATGTCCTCACAATGCTCCCTGACACCTGTCTTCACAATATTCCATGACCTTCTCATCACAATGCTCCATGCCCTAGTCATCAAAATGCACCATGTCCACTGTCATCACAATAATCTATGAAAATTGTCAGACGAACGCTCCATGCCCCTGACATCACAATGCTCCATGCCCTTGTCATCACAATGCTCCATGACCCCTGTCATCACAATGCTCCGTGACTCCAGGCATCAAAATGCTTCATAACATTTGTCATCACTGTGATACTTGCCCGCATCATCACAAGGCTATGTGACCTTTGTAACCACAATGCTCCATGAACATTTCATCAAAATGCTCCATGACACTTGTCAGCACAATGCTCCAAGCATTTGTCAGAAAAATGCTCCATGACTCTTGTCATTACAATGTGCCAAGCGCTTTTCATCACAACGGTCCATAAATTTGTCATCACAATGGTCCATATACATTGTAATGAAAATTCTCCATGCCCTTGTCATCACGATGCTCCATTACCTCTGTCATAACAATGCTCCATGACCCCTGCCCTCACAATGTTCCACGGGCTTGTCATCACAAGGCTCCATGAAACCTGTCATCACAATGCTCCAAGTCCCCTGTAATCACAATGCTCCATGCCCTTGTCATCACAGGGTTCCATGACACATGTCATCAGAATGTTCCATGACCTTCTCACCAAAATGCTCCATGCCCTTCTCATCACAGATCTCCAAGACCCCTGTAATCACAATACTCCATGCCCCATTTCATCTCAATGCTCCATGATACCTGTCATCACAATGCATCTTGCCCATCATCATAACACTTCAGGCTACTGTCAGCACAATGAAACCAAAATTCTCCATGACCTCTGACATCTCAATGCTCCATGACCCCTGTCATCTCAATACACCATGAAAATTTTCAGCCCAATGCACCATGACCCTTGTCATCACAATGATCTATGCCTTTGTCATCCCATAGCTCCATGACCCATGTATTCACAATGCTCCGTGACGATTGTCATCACAGTGCTCCATGACACCAGTCATCACAATGCTCCATGCCTTTGTCAGCAAAACGTTACATGACTTTGTCATTACAATGCTTTATGCGCTTGTCATCACAATACTCCATTACCATTGTCATCACAATCCTCCATGAACCTTGGGATCACATTGCTTCATGCTCTTGTCATCACAATGCTACATGCTACTTAAAATCAAAATGATGCATCACCTCAGTCAACACAATGCTCCAAACCGTTGTGATCACAAAGTTCCATAACACTTGTCATCACAACGCTCCATGATGCCTGTCATCACAATACTCCATGCCCTTTTCATCATAATGCTCCATGATCTTTGTCATCACAATTCTAAATACACTTATCATCACAATGCTCCCTGACACTTGTCATCAGAATGCTCCTTTAACCCTGTCACGAAAAGACTCCATGCCTTTTTCATCACAATGCCCCATGCCATTTTCATCAAAATGCTCCATGCCATTGTCATCAAAATACTCCACAAGCTTGCCATGCAAATGCTCCATGACCATTGTCATCACAATTCTCCACGCACTTGTCAGCACAATGCTCCATGACCCTTGTCATCAGAATGTTCCAAGCCATTGTCATCACAATGCTCCATTACCTTTGTCATCAGAATCCTCCATGACACTTGTCATCACAATGTTCCATGCCATTGTCATCACAATGGGCCATTACATATGTCATCACAATGCTCCAGGACATCTGCCTTCTCAATAATGCATGACCTTGTCATCAAAATGCTCGATGCCCTTGTCATCACAATGCGCCATTCCAACTCTCATCGCAATAATCCATGAAACTTATTAGACCAAAGCTCCATGCCATTGTCATCACAATGCTCCATGCCCTTGTTATCACAATGCTCCATGACCTCGTCATCACCATGCTCCGTGACTCCAGTCATCACAAGGCTTCATGACCTTTGACATCACAATGGCCCATGCCCTCATCATCAACAGTCTCTGTGACATTTTTAACCACAATGCTCCATGAACTATTCATCACAATGCTCTTTGACCCTTGTCATCACAATGCTCTATGCCTTTCTCAGCACAATGTTCCATGACCCTTGTCATCACAGTGCTCCATGCGCTTTTCAGCACAGTGATCCACGACACATGTCATCACAATGCACCATTCGCTTGTCATCACAGTGCTCCTCAATCTTGTCATCACAGTGCTCCATAAAGCTTGTCATCACAATGCTCCATGCACTTCTCATCAAAATGCTCTCTCCCCACTGATATCACAATCTTACATCACTATTCGTCACAATACTCCCTCACACCTCTCATCACAATGTTCCATGACTCCTATCATCACAATGCTACATGCATTATCATCACAATGTTCAATGACCCCTGACATCACAATGTTCCATAACCCCTGTCAGCAAAATGCTCCATGACCCGTTTCATTAAAAGGCACCATGACCCCTGACATCACAATGTTCCATAACCCCTGCCATCAATATGTTGCATGACCCTTTTCATCAAATTGCTCCATGACCCTGTCATCACAATGCTCCCTAACCTTCTCATCGCAGTGCAAAACACCCTTGTTATCAAATTGCTCCATGACCATTGTCATCACAAAGATCCATGACCCTTGGCATAGGAATGCTCCATGTCATTGTCATTATGATGCTCCATGAACGCTCTCATCACATTGCTCCATGCCCTTGTCATCACAAAGCTCCATGACACATGTCATCAGAATTCTCCATGGCCATCTCATCACAATGTTCCATGGCCTTGCCATCAGAATGCTCCATTACACCTGTCATAACAATGTTCCATGATACCTGCCATCACGTTGTTCCATGGCCTTGTCATCACAAGGCTCCATGACCCATCTCATCACAAGCTCTTAGGCCCCTGTAGTCACAACGCTACATGCCCATTTTCATCTCAATGACCCATGAACCCTGTCATCACAATGCACCATGCCCATCATCATAATGCTTCATGCTATTGTCATCACAATGAATTCAAAATGCTTCAGGACCTCTGTCATAACAATGCTCCAAATCCTTGTGATCACAATATTTCATAACTCTTGTCATCACAATGCCCCTTGACTCTCGTTATCACAGTTATACATGGTCTTCTCATCACAATGCTCCATGACCTTTGTCATCACAATTCTCAATACACTTGTCCTCAAAATGCTCCCAGACACTTGCTCTCTGTATGCTAATAGAACGCTGTCATGACAAGGCTCCATGCCTTTTTCATCACAATGTTCCATGCCCTTTTCATCACAATGCTCCAAAATCCCTGTAATCACAATGCTCCATGCACTTGTCATCACAAATCTCAATGATGCATGTCATTAGAATGCTCGTTGGCCTTCTCCTCACAATGCTCCATGCCCTTGTCATCAGAATGTTCCAAGACCCCTGTAATCACAATGCTCCATGAACCTTTTCATCAGTATGCTCCATGAGAACAGTCATCACAAGGCTCCATGGATTTCTTATCACAATGCTCCAGGACCTTGTCATCACAATGCTTCATGACATTGTCATAAAAATTCTCAATGTCCCTTGTCATCATAATGATCCAACCATAGTCATCACAATTGTCCATTATATTTCTCATCACAATCCTCCATTACATTTGGCATCACAATGCTCCCTGCCATTGTCATCGCAATGGACCATGACATATGTCATCACAATGCTTCCTGACACCCTTTTCAATATACTCCATGAAATTCTAATCACAATGCTCCATGCCCCTTTCATCACAATGCTCCTTGCCCTTGTCATCACAATGCTCCATGACGCATGTCATCAGAATGTTCCATGTCCTTCTCATCACAATGCTCCATGCCCTTGTCATCACAATGCTCCAAGACCTGTGTTATCACAATTCTCCATGCCCCTTTTCATCTCAATGCTCCATGAACCCTGTCATCAAAATGCACCATGCCCATCATCATAATGCTTCAGGCTTTTGTCATCACAATGAAATCAAAATTCTCCATGACCTCTGTCATCATAATGCTGCAAAGCCTTGTGATCACAATGTTCCATAACACTTGTCATCACAACGCTCCATGATGCCTGTCATCACAATACTCCATGTCCTTTTCATCACAATGCTCCATGACCCCTCTCATCAAAATAATACATGAACATTTTCAGCCCAAAGCTCCATGACACTTCTCATCACAATGATCCATGCCCTTGTCATCCCAATGATTCAAAACCCCTGTATTCACAATGCTCCGTGACGCTTGTCATCAGATTGCTCCATGGCACCTGTCATCACAATGCTCCAATACACTTGTAATCACAATTCTCCATGCCCTTCTCATCACAATGCGCCATTACCCCGTCATAAAAATGCTCCATGACCCCTGCCATCACAATGTTCCACGGCCTTGTCATCACAAAGCTCCATGACACTTGTCATCACAATGCTCCAAGACCCCTGTAATCACAATGCTCCATGCACTTGTCATCACAAAGCTCCATGACACATGTCACCAGAATGTTCCATGGCCTTCTAATCAAAGGGCTCCATGCCCTTGTCATCAAAATGCTCCAAGACCCCTGTAATCACAATGCTACATGCCCCTTTTCATCTCAGTGCTCTATGAACCCTTTCATCACAATGCATCATGACCATCATCATCATGCTTCCGGCTATTGTCAGCACGATGAAATCAAAATTCTACATGACCTCTGTCATCTCAGTGTTCCATGATCACTGTCATCACAAAATTCCATGAACATTTTCAGCCCAATGCTCCATGACATTTGTCATTACAATGATCCATGCCCTTGTCATCCCAATGCTCCATGACCCCTGTATTCACAATGCTCCATGACGCTTGTCATCTTTGTGCTCCATGGCACCTGTCATCACAATGCTCCATGCCTTTGTCAGCAAACTGCTACATGACCTTGCCATTACAATGCTCTATGCGCTTGTCATCAGAATACTCCATTACCATTGTCATCACAATCCTCCATGAAACTTGGGATCGCATTGCTTCATGCCCTTGTCATCAAAATGCTCCATGCTCCTTGAAATCAAAATGATTCATGACCTCTGTAATCGCAATGCTCTAAACCCTTGTGATCACAATGTTCCATATCACTTGTCATCACAACACGCCATGATGCCTGTCATCACAATACTCCATGCCCTTTTCATCACAATGCTCCATGACCTTTGTCATCACAATTCTCAATACACTTCTCATCACAATGCTTCCTGACAATTGTCATCAGTATGCTCCTTGAACCGTGTCACAAAAAGGCTCCATGGCTTTTTCATCACAATGCCCCATGCCGTTTTCCTCACAATGCTCCATGCCATTGTCATCAAAATACTCCACAAGCTTGTCATCAGAATGCTCCATGACCCTTGTCATCACAATTCTCCATGCACCTGTCAGCACAATGCTCACTGACCATTGTCATCACAATGCTCCAAGCCATTGTTATCACAATGATCCATTACCTTTGTCATCAGAATCCTCCATGACACTTGGCCTCAAAATGCTCCATGGCATTGTCATCACAATGGGCCATTACATATGTCATCACAATGTTCCCTGACACTTGTCATCACAATACTGCATGACCTGGTCATCACAATGCTCCATGCCCTTGTCATCACAATGCGCCATTCCAACTGTCATCGCAATAATCCATGAAACTTATTAGACCAGTGCTTCATACCCCTGTCATCACAATGCTCCATGACCCCTGTCATCACAATGCTCCATGACCCCTGTCATCACAATGCTCCTTAACTCCAGTCATCACAATTGTTCATGACCCCTGTCATCACAATGCTCCATGACCCCTGTCATCACAATGCTCCTTAACTCCAGTCATCACAATTGTTCATGACCTTTGTCATCACAATGGTCCAGGCCCTGGTCATCAACAGTCTCTGTAACCTTTTTAACCACAATGCTCCATGAACTTTTCATCATAATGCTCTTTGACCCATGTCATCACAATTCTCTATGCCTTTCACAGCACAATGCACCATGACCCTTGTCATCACAATTCTCCATGCGCTTGTCAGCACAATGCTCCATGACATATGTCATCACAATGCACCATGTGCTTGACATCACAGTGCTCCACAATCTTGTCATCACAATGCTCCATAAACCTTGTCATCACAATGCTCCATGCCATTGTCATCACAATGGGCCATTACATATGTCATCACAATGCTCCCTGACACATGTCTTCACAATATGGCATGACATGGTCATCACAATGCTCCATGCCATTGCCATCACAATGCGCCATTCCAACTGTCATCTCAGTAATCCATGAAACATATTAGACCAATGCTGCATGCCCTTGTCATCACAATGTGCCATTCCAACTGTCATCGCCATCATCCGTGAAACTTCTTAGACCAATGATCCATGCCCTTTTCATCACAATGCTCCATGACGCTTGTCATCAGAATGTTCCATGGTCTTCTCTTAACTATGCTCCAAGCCCTTGTCATAACAATGCTCCAAGACACCTGTAATCACATTGCTCCATGCCCCTTTTCATCAGAATGCTCCATGAGACGTGTCATCACAAGTCTCCATGGTCTTCTAATCACAATGCTACATTTCCTTGTCATCACAATGTACCATAACCACTGTCATCACAATACCCCATGAATATTTTCAGCCCAATCCACCATGACCTTCTCATCACAATGCTCCATGAACAGTATCATCACAATGGTCCAGGACCACTGTCATCCAACACTCCATGACCCCTGACAACACAGTGATCCGGGATTCTTTCCATCACAATTTACCATTTCCTAGTCATCACAATGCTCCATGACACCTATCATCAAAATACTCCATGAACATTTTCAGCCCAATGCTCCATGACACTTGCCATCACAATGCTCCAGACTCTTTTCGTCAGAATGCTCCTTGAACCCTGTCACAAAAAGGCTCCATGCATTTTTCATAACAATACCCCTTGCCATTTTCATCACAATGCTCCATGCCATTGTCATCAAAATACTCCACAAGCTTGTCATCAAAATGCTCCATGACCCGTGTCATCACAATTCTCAATGCACTTGCCAGCACAATGCTCCCTGACCCTTGTGATCACAATGCTCCAAGCCATTGTCATCACAATGCTCCATTACCTTTATCATCATAATCCTCCATGACACTTGGCATCACAATGCTCCATGCCATTGTCATCACAATGGGCCTTTACATATGTCATCACAATGCTCCCTGTCACCTGTCTTCACAATACTGCATGACCTGGTCATCACAATTCTCCATGTCCTTGTCATCACAATGTACCATTCCAACTGTCATTGCAATTATCCATGAAATTTATTAGACCAGTGCTGCATGCCCTTGTCATCACAATGCTCCATGAACTTGTTATCACAATGCTCCATGACCCCTGTCATCACAATGCTCCATGACTCCAGTCATCACAAAGTTTCAGGACCTTTGTCATCACAATGGTCCTTGCTCTCCTCATCAACAGTCTCTGTGACAGTTTTAACCACAATGCTCCATGAACTTTTCATAACAATGCTCTTTGACCCTTGTCATCACAATGTTATATGCCTTTCTCAGCACAGTGCTCGATGACCGTTGTCATCACTATGCTCCATGTGCTTGTCAGCACAATGCCCCATGACACATTTCATCACAATGCACCATGCGCTTGTCATCACAGTGCTCCACAATCTTGTCATCACAATGCTCTATTAACCTTGTCATCGCACTTCTCCATGAACTTCTCATCAATATGATCTCTCACCACTGATATCACAATGTTCCATCACTATTCATCATAATAATCCTTCATCCCTGTAATCACAATGTTCCATGACTCCTCTCGTCACACTGCTACATGCACTTATCATCGCAATGTTCGATGACCTATGACATCACAATGTTCCATAAGCCATGTCATCAAAATGCTCCATGACCCTTTTCATCAAAAGGCTCCATGTCCCCTGACATCACAATGCTCCATACCTCTTGTCATTACAGTGCTCCATGACACTCGTCATAACAATTATCCATGGTCTTCTCATCACAGTGCTCCACGGTGTTGCCATCACAACGCTCCATTCCCTGGTCATCACAATGCTCCATGTTCCCTGTTATCACAATTCCCCACGTCCTTGGCCTCACTATGTTCCATGACACTTCTCATCACAGTGTTACATGTTTTGTCAGCACAATAATCCACAAGCATGTCATCAGCATGCTCCATGCCCCTTGTCATCACAATTCTCCAAGTGCTTGTCATCACAATGCTCTATGACAGTTCTCATCACAATGTTACATGCTTTGTCGTCACAATTCTCCATGCACAAGTCATCACAATGTCCCATGACCACTGAAATAGCAAGCTCCATGCCTTTGTCATCACAATTCTTCACGACCTTTTCATCAAAATTCTCATTGGCCGTTGTCATCACAATGCTCCATGACCCTTGTCATCACAATGCTCCATGCCCTTGTCATCACAAAGCTGAATGACGCATGCCATCAGAATGCTCCTTGGTCTTCTCCTCACGATGATCCATGCCCTTGTCATCACAAAGTTCCAAGACCCCTGTATTCTCAATGCTCCATACCCATTTTCATCAGTATGCTCCATGAGACTTGTCATCACAAGGCTCCATGGTTTTGTCATCACAATGCTCCAGGACCTTGTCATCACAATTCTTCACGACCATGTCATGAAAATTTTCAATGACCCTTTTCATCATAATTCTCCAAGCCCCAGTCATCACAATGCTCCATTATATTTGTCATCACAATCCTCCATTACATATGGAATGACAATAATCCATGCCATTGTCATCGCAATGGACCATGACATATGTCATCACAATGCTCCCTGACACCTGTCTTCACAATATTCCATGACCTTCTCATCACAATGCTCCATGCCATTGTCATCACAATGCACCATGCACACTGTCATCACAGTAATCTATGAAAATTGTCAGACCAATGCTCCATGCCCCTGCCAAAACAATGCTCCATGCCCTTGTCATCACAATGCTCCATGAACACTGTCATCACAATGCTCCGTGACTCCAATCATTACAATGCTTCATAACGTTTGTCATCACAATGGTCCATGCCCGCATCATCACAAGGCTCTGTGACCTTTGTAACCACAATGCTCCATGAACATTTCATCACAATTCTCCGTGACCCTTGTCATCACAATGCTCCATGTCTTTGTCAGAACAATGCTCCATGACCATTGTCATCACAATGTGCCACGCGCATTTCATCACAACGGTCCACAACCTTGTCATTGCAGTGCTCCATAAACCTTGTAATCACAATGGTCCATGCACTTCTCATCAAAATGCTTTCTTAACAGGGATATCACAGTGTTCCATCACTAGTCATCACAATACTCCTTCACCCCTGTAATCACAATGTTCCATGACCCTGTCATCACAATGCTACATCTCCTTATCATCACAATGTTCCATGACCCCAGACATCACTCTATTCCATAACCCCTGTCATTTAAATGCTCCATGACCCTTTTCATCCCAAAGCTCCATGACCCTGTCATCACAATGCTACATCCCCTTATCATCACAATGTTCCATGACCCCAGACGTCACTCTATTCCATAACCCCTGTCATTAAAATGCTCCATGACCCTTTTCATCCCAAAGCTCCATGACCCCTGACGTCACAATGTTCTATAACCCCTGCCATCAAAAGGTTCCATTACAGTTTTTATCAAATTGCTGCATGATTCGGTCATCAAAATGCTCCCTGCACTTCTCATCACTATGCACCATGCCCTTGTCATCAAAATGCTCCATGAGTTGTCATCACAAAGCTCCATGACCCTTGGCATCACAGTGCTCCATGTCATTGTCATCACAATGCTCCATGAACCCTCTCATCACATTGCTCCATGCCCTTGTCATCACAAAGCTACATGACACTTCTCATCACAATGCTCGATGCCCTTCTCATCACAATGCTCCATGCCCTATTCATTACAGTCCTGCATGACCAATGTATCACAGTGTTCCGTACCCTTGTCCTCACAATGCTCCATGCCCACTCTCATCACAATAATCCATGAAACATTTCAGACCAATGTTCCATGCCCTTCTCATCACAATGCTCCATTACCTCTGTCATAACACTGCACCATGACCCCTGCCATCACACTTTTCCACGGCCTAGTCATCACAAGGTTCCATGACACATGCCATCACAATGCTGAAGACCCCTGTAATCACAATGTTCCATGCCCATGTCATCGCATAGCTCCATGACGCATGTCATCAGAATGTTCCATGGCTTTCTCATCACAATGCTCCATGCCCTTGTCATCAGAATGCTCCAAGACCCCTGTAAACACAATGCTCCATGCCCCTTTTCATCTCAATGCTCCATGAAACCTGTCATCACAATGCAGCATGCCCGTCATCATAATGCTTCATGCTATTGTCATCACAATGAAATCAAAATGCTCCATGACCTCTGACATAACAATGCTCCAAACCCTTGTGATCAAAATATTCCATAACACTTGCTATGACAATGCCCCATGATGGTCGTCATCAAAGTTATCAATGGTCTTCTCATCACAATGCTCCATGAACTTTGTCATCATAATGCTCAATACATTTGCCATCAAAATGTTCCCTGACACTTGTTGTCTGTATGCTCCTTGTACCCTGTCATGACAAGTATCCTTTCATTTCTCATCAAAATGATCCATGCCTTTTTCATCACAATGCTCCAAGACCCCTGTAATCACAACGCTCCATGCCCTTGTCATCACAAAGCTCAATGACGCATGTCATCAGAACGCTCCTTGGCCTTCTGCTCACAATGATGCATGACCTTGTCCTCACAATGTGCCAAGACCCCTGTAATCACAATGCTGCATGCCGCTTTTCATCAGTATGCTCCATGAGAATTGCATCACAAGGCTCCATGATTTTCTCATCACAGTGTTCCAGGACATTGTCATCCCAATGCTTCACGACCTTGTCATGTAAATTCTCAATGGCCCTTGTCATCATAATGCTACAAGCCCTAGTCATCACAATGCTCCATTATATTTGTCATCATAATCCTCCATTAAATTTGGCATCACAATACTCCCTGCCATTGTCATCGCAATGGACCATGGCATATGTCATCACAATGCTCCCTGACACCTGTCTTCTCCATACTCCATGACCTTCTCTTCACAATGATCCATGCCCTTGTCATGACAATGCTCCATGACTTGTCATCACAAAGCTCCATGACCCATGACCCATGTATCACACTGTTCTGTGACATAATCATCACAATGCTCCATGAAATATTTCAGAGCAATGCTCCATGCCCTTCTCATCAAAATGCTCCATTACCCCTGTCATAACAATGGTCCATGACCCCTGCCATCACAATGTTACACGGCCTTGTCATCACAAGGCTCCATGACACTTGTCATCACAATGATCAAGACGCCTGTAATCTCAATGCTCCATGCCCTTGTCATCACATACCTCAATGACGCATGTCATCAGAATGTTCCATGGCCTTCACATCACAATGCTCCATGTCCTTGTCATCACAATGCTCCAAGACGCCTGTAATCACAATATGCCTTGCCCCTTTTCATCTCAATGCTCCATGAACCCTGTCATCACAATGCATCATGCCCAATATCATAATGCTTCATGCTATTTTCATCACAATGAAATCAAAATGCTCCATGACCTCTGATATCATAATGCTCCGAACCCTTGTGATCACAGTGTTCCATAACACTTATCATCACAACACCCCATGATGCTCATCATCACCATTATCCATGGTGTTCTCATCACAATGCTCCATGACCTTTGTCATCACAATGCTCAATACACTTGTCATCACAATGCTCCCTGACACTAGTCGTCAGTATGCTCCTTGAACCCTGTCATGACAAGGCTCCATGCCATTTTCATCACAATGATCCATGCCCTTGACATCACAAAGCTCCAAAACCGCTGTAATCACAATGCTCCATGCCCCTTTACAACCAAATTCTCCATGAGATTTCTCATCAGAAGTCTCCATGGTCTTCTCATCACAATGCTCCAGGACCTTGTCATCACCATGCTTCATTCCCTTGTCATAGCAATGCTCCATGACCACTGTCATCACAATACTCCATGAATATTTTCAGCCAAATGCTCCATGACCTTATCATCACTATTCTCCATGACCACAGTCATCACAACAGTCCATTACACCTGACAACACAATGATCAGGTACTCTTGTCATCCCAAATCTCCATTCACTTGACATCATAATGCTCCATGACCACTGCCATCACAATGTTCAAAGGCCTTGTCATCATAAGGCTACATGACAATTGTCATCACAATGCTTAAGACACCTGTAATCACATTGCTCCATGCCCTTGTCAACCCAATGCTCCATGACCCCTGTATTCACAGTGCTCCATGAGCTTGCCATCGCAGTGATCCGTGACACCTGTCATCACAATGTTCCATGCCTTTGTCAGCAAAATGCTATATGACCATGTCATTACAATGCTCTATGTGCTTGTCATCAAAATATTCCATTACCATTGTCATCACAATCCTCCATGAACCATGGGATCACATTGATTCATGTATTTGTCATTACAATGCTCCATGCTCCTTGAAATCAAAATGATCCATGACCTCTGTCATCACAGTGCTCCAAATCCTTGTGATCACTGTGTTCCATAACACTTGTCATCACAACGCTCCATGATGCCTGTCATCACAATACTCCATGCCCTTACCATCACAATGCTGCATGAACTTTGTCATCACAATTCTCAATACACTTGTCATCACAATGCTCCCTGACACTTTTCGTCATAATGCTCCTTGAACCCTGTCACAAAAAGGCTCCATGCCTTTTTCATCACAATGCACCATGCAGTTTTCATCACAATGCTCCATGCCATTGTCATCAAAATACTCCACAAGCTTTTCATCAGAATGTTCCATTACCCTTGTCATCAAAAATCTCAATGCACATGTCAGCACAATGCTCCCTGACCCTTGTCATCACAATGCTCCAAGCCATTGTCATGACAATGTTACATTACCTTTGTCATCAGAATCCTCCATGACACTTGACATCACAATGCTCCATGCTATTGTCATCACAATGGGCCATTACATATGTCATCACTATGCTCCCTGACACCTCTCTTCACAATACTGCATTACCTGGTCATCACAATGCTCCATGCCCTTGTCATCACAATGCGTCATTCAAACTGTCATCGCAATAATCCATGAAATTTATTAGACAATGTTCCATGCCCTTGTATCACAATGCTCCATGACCCCTGTCATCACAATGCTCCGTGACACCAGTCATCACAATGCTTCATGACCTTTGTCAAAACAATGGTCCATGTCCTCGTCATCAACAGTCTCTGTGACCTTTTTAACCACAGTGCTCCATGAACTTTTCATCACAACGCTCTTTGACCCTTGTCATCAAAATGCTCTATGCCTTTCTCAACCCAATGCTCCAAGACCCTTGTCATCACAATGCTCCAGGCGTTTGTCAGCACAGTGCTCCATGACACATGTTATCACAATGCACCATGCGCTTGTCATCACAGTGCTCCACAGTCTTGACATCACAATGCTCCATAAAACTTGTCATCACAAATCTCCATGCACTTTTCATCAAAATGCTCTCTCAAAACTGATATCACAATGCTACATCAATATTTGTCACAATACTCCCTCAACCCTGTAATCACAATGCTCCATGACTTTGTCAGCAAAATGCTACATGACCTTGTCATTACAATGCTCTATGCGCTTGTCATCACAGTAATCCAATACTATTTTCAACACAATCCTCCATGAAACTTGGGATCACATTGCTTCATTCCCTTGTCATCACAATGCTCCATGCTCCTTGCAATCAAAATGATCAATGACCTCTCTCATCACAATTCTCCAAACTCTTGTGATCACTGTGTTCCATAACACTTGTCATCACAACGCTCCATGCTGCCTGTCATCACAGTACTCCATGCCATTGTCATCACAATGCTCCATGACCTTTGCCATTGCAATGCTCCAATCCATTTTCATCACAATGCTCCATTACCATTGTCATCAGAATCCTCCATGACACTTGGCATCACAATGCTCCATGCCATTGATGGCATCGGGCCATTACATATGTCATCACAATGCTCCCTGACAACTGCCTTCACTATAATGCATGACCTGGTCATCACAAAGCTCCATGCCCTTGTGATCACAATGCGCCTTTCCAAATGTCATCGCTATAATCCATGAAACTTATTAAACCAATGCTCCATGCCATTGTCATCACAATGCTCCATGCCCTTGTTATCACAATGCTCCATGACACCTGTCCTCACAATGCTCCGTTACTCCAGTCATCACAATGTTTCATGACCTTTGTCATCACAATGGTCCATGCCCTCGTCATCAACAGTCTCTGTGACCTTTTAAACCACAGTGCTCCATGAACTTTTCATCACAATGCTCTTTGACCCTTGTCATCACAATGCTCTATGCATTTCTCAGCACAATGGTCCATGCCTTTGTCAGAAAAATGCTCCATGACCCTTGTCATCACAATGTGCAACACGCTTTTCATTACAACGGTCCACACATTTGTCATCACAGTGCTCCATAAAGCTTGTAATCACAATGATCCTTCCCCTTTTCATCACAATGCTCCATTACACCTGTAATAACAATGCTCCATGATCCCTGCCATCAAAATGCTCAATGGCCTTGTCAACAGAAGGCTCGATGACACTTCTCATCACAATGCTCCAAGACCCTAGTAATCACAATGCTCCATGCCCTTGTCATCACAAATCTCCAAGACCCCTGAAATCACAATGCTCCATGCCCCTTTTCATCAGAATTCTCCATGAGACTTCTCATCACAAGTCTTCATGGTCTTCTCATCACAAGGCTCCAAGACCTTGTCATCAGCATGCTCCATTCCCCTGTCATCTAGAGTGTTCCTTGACTGCTGACATCACAATACTCCAAGAATATTTTCAGCACAATGCTCCATGACCTTCTCATCACAATGCTCCATGACCAATATCATCACAATGCTCCATGACATCTGTCATCACAACACTCCATGACACCTGAAAACACAAAGATCCGGGACTCTTGTCACCACAGTGCTGAATTCCGTAGTCATCACAATGCTCCATAAACCCTGTCATCACAATACGCCATGAATATTTTAAGCCCAATTATCCATGACACTTGTCATCACAATGATCCATGCCTTTGTCATCCCAATGCTCCATGACCCCTGTATTCACAATGCTCCTTGACGCTTGTCATCACAGTGCTCCATGACAACTGTCATCACAATGCTCCATGCATTTGTCAGCAAAATGCGACATGAGCCTGTAATTACAATGCTCTATGCGCTTGTCATCACAATACACCATTACCATTTTCATCAAAATCCTCCATGAACCTTGGGATCACATTGCTTCATGCCTTTGTTATCACAATGCTCCATGCTCCTTGAAATCAAAAAGATCCATGACCTCTGTCATCACAATGCTCCAAACCCTTGTGATCACAATGCTACATAACACTTGTCATCACAACGCTCCATGCTGCCTGTCATCACAATATTCCATGGCCTTTTCATCACAATGCTCCATGACCTTTGTCATCACAATTCTCAATACACTTGTCATCACAATGCTCGCTGACACTTGTCATCAGAATGCTCCTTGAAACCTGTCACGAAAAGGCTCCATGACTTTTTCATCGCAATGCCCCATGCTGTTTTCATCACAATGCTCCATGCAATTGTCATCAAAATACTCCACAAGCTTGTCATCAGAATGCTCCATGACCCTTGTCATCACAATTCTCCATGCACTTGCCAGCACAATGCTCCCTGACCCTTGTCATCATAATGCTCCCAGCCCTAGTCATCACAATGCTCCATTACATTTGTCATCAGAACCCTCAATGACACTTGGCAACACAATGCTCCCTGACCCTTGTCATCACAATGCCCCAAGCCATTGTCATCACAATGCTCCATTACATTTGTCATCAGAATCCTCCATGACACATGACATCACAATGCTCCATGCCATTGTCATCACAATGGGCCATTACATATGTCATCACAATGCTCCAGGACAGCTGTCTTCACAATACTGACTGACCTGGTCATCACATTGCTCCATGCCCTTGTCATCACAATACGCCATTCCAACTGTCCTCGCAATAATCCATGAAACTTATTAGACAAAAGCTCCATGCCCTTGTCATCAAAATGCTCCATGCCCTTGTTATCACAATGCTCCATGACCCCTGTCATCACAATGCTCCGTGACTGCAGTCATCACAATGCTTCATGACCTTTGTCATCACAATAGTCGATGCCCTCATCATCAACAGTCTCTGTGTCATTTTTAACCACAATGATCCATGAACTTTGCATCACAATGCTCTTTGACCCTTGTCATCACAATGCTCTATGCCTTTCTCAGCACAATGCTCCATGACCCTTGTCATAACAATGCTCCATGGGCTTGTCAGCGCAATGCTCCACGACACATGTCGTCACAATGCACCATTTGCTTGTCATCACAGTGCTCCACAATCTTGTCATCACGATGCTCCATGAACCTTGTCATCACAATGCTCCATGCACTTCATATCAAAATGCTCTCTCACCAGTGATATCACAGTGTTACATCACTATTCGTCACAATACACCCTCAACCCTGTCATCACAATGTTCCATGACTCCTGTCATCAAAATATTCCATGACCCTTTTCATCAAAAAATGCTCCATGACCCCTGACATCACAATGTTCTACAAACACAGTCATCAAAATGTTCCATGACCCTTTTCATCAAATTGCTCCATGACCCTGTCATCACAATGCTCCCTGCCCTTCTCATCACAATGCACAATGAACTTGTCATCAAAATGCTCCATGACCTTTGTCATCACAAAGATAAATGACGCTTGGCATCACAAAGATCCATGTCATTGTCATCATGATGCTCCATGAACGCTCTCATCACATTGCTGCATGCCCTTGTCATCACAAATCTCCATGAAACATGTCATCAGAATGCTCCATGGCCTTCTCATCACAATGCACCATTCCCTTGCCATCACAATGCTCCATTAACCCGTCATAACAATGCTACATGACCACTGCCATCACGATGTTCCATGGCCTTGTCATCACAAGGCTCCATGACCCTTCTCATCACAATGCTCCAAGACCTCTGTAATCACAATGCTCCATGCTCCTTTTCATCTGAATGATCAATGAACCCTGTCTTCGCAATGCACCATGCCCATCATCATAATGCTTCATGCTAATGTCATCACAATGAAATCAGAATGCTTCATGAACTCGGTCATAACAATGCTCCAAACCCTTGTGATCACAATATTTCATAACAGTTGTCATCACAGTGCCCCATGACACTCGTCATCAAAATTATCCATGGTCTTCTCATCACAATGCTCCATGATCTTTGTCATCACAATGCTCAATCCACTTGTCATCAAAATTCTCCCTGACACATGTTGTCTCTTTGCTCCTTGAAACCTGTCATGACAAGGCTCCATGACTTTTTCATCACAATGATCCATGCCCTTTTCATCACAATGCTCCAAGACACTTGTAATCACAATGCTCCGTCCCTTTGTCATCACAAAGCTCAATGACGCATGTCATTAGAATGCTCCTTGACCTTCTCCTCACAATGCTCCATGCCATTGTCATCACACAGTTCCAATACCCCAGTAATCACAATGGACCATGCCCCTTTTCATTAGTATGCTCCATGACATTTGTCACCACAAGGCTCCATGTTTTTCTCAACACAATGCTCCAGGACCTTGTCATCACAAGGCTCCATGACGCTTGTCATCACAATGTACCAAGACCCCTGTAAACACAATGCTCCATGCCCTTATCATCACAAAACTCCATGACACATGTCATCAGAATGTTCCTTGGCCTTCTCATCAAAATGCTACATGCCCTTGTCATCACAATGTTCCATTACCACTGTCATAACAATGCTCCCTGACCCTTGCCATCACAATGATACCTGCCCTTCTCATCACAATGCACATTGCACTTTTCATCAAAATGCTCCTTGATCTTTGTCATCACAAAGATCCATGACCCTAGGCATCACAATGCTCCATGTCATTGTCATCACAAAGCTTCATGAATGCTCTCATCACATTGCTCCATGATCTTGTCATCACAAATTTCCATGACACATGTCATCAGAATGCTCCATGGCCTTTTCATCACAATGCTCCATGCCCTTGCCATCACAAGGCTCCATTACCCCTGTCATAACAATGCTCCATGACCCCTGCCATAATGATGTTCCATGGCCTTGTCATCACAAGGCTCCATGACCCATCTCATCACAATGCTCCAAGACCACTGTAATCACAGAGCTCCATGCCCCATTTCATCTCATTCATCCATGAAACCTGTCATCACAATGCACCATGCCCATCATCATAATGCTTCATTCTGTTGTCATCACAATGAAATCAAAATGGTCCATGACCTCTGTCATAACAATGATCCAAACCCTTGCTATGACAATATTCCATAACACATTTCATCACAGTGCCCCATGACGCTCGTCATCACAATTATCCTTGGTCTTCTCATCACAATGCTCCATACATTTGTCATCACAATGCTCAATACACTTGTCATCAAACTCCTCCCTAACACTTGCTGTCTGTATGCTCCTTGAACCCGGTCTTGACAAGCAACCATGCCTTTTTCATCACAATGAGCCATGCCCGTTTCATCACAATGCTCCAAGACAATTGTAATCACAATGCTCCATGCTCCTGTCATCACAAAGCTCCATGACAAATGTCATCAGTATGTTCCATGGCCTTCTCATCAAAATGCTCCATGCCCTTGTCATCACAATGCTCCAAGACCCCTGTAATCACAATGCTCCATGCCCCTATTCATCTCAATGCCCCATGAACCCTGTCATCACAATGCATCATGCCCACTATCACAATGCTTCAGGCTATTGTCAGCACAATGAAATCAAAATTCTCAAATACCTCTGTCATCACAATGCTCCATGATCCCTGTTATCACAATACTCCATGAACATTTTCAACCCAATGCTCCATGACCCTTGTCATCACAATGATCCATGCCCTTGTCATCCCAATGCTCCATGACCCCTGTATTCACAATGCTCCGTGACGCTTGTCATCACAGTGCTCCATGACACCTGTCATCACAATGCTCCATGACTTTGTCAGCAAAATGCTACATGACTTTTTCATTACAATGCTCTATGCGCTTGTCATCACAATACTCCATTACCATTGTCATCACAATCCTCCATGAACCTTGGGATCACATTGCTTCATGTCCTTGTCATCACAATGCTCCATGCTCTTTGAAATCAAAATGATCCATGACCTCTCTCATCACAATGCTCCAAACCCTTTTGATAACAATGTTCCATAACACTTGTCATCACAACACTCCATGATGCCTGTCATCACAGTACTCCATGTCCTTTTCATCACAATGCTCCATGACCTTTGTCATCACAATTCTCAATACACATGTCATCACAATGCTCCCTGACACTTGTCGTCAGAATGCTCCTTGAACAGTGTCACGAAAATGCTCCATGCCGTTTTCATCACAGTGTCCCATGCCGTTTTCATCACAATGCTCCATGCCATTGTCATCAAAATACTCCACAATCTTGTCATCACACTCCTCCATGACCCTTGTTTTCACAATTCTCCATGCACTTGTCAGCACAATGCTCCATGATCCTTGTCATCACAATGCTCCAAGCTATTGTCATCACAATGCTCCGTTACATTTGTCATCAGAATCCTCCATGAAACTTGGCATCACAATGCTCCATGCCATTGTCCTCACAATGGGCCATTACATAATTCATTTCAATGCTCCCTGACAACTGTTATCACAATACTGCATGACCTGGTCCTCACAATGCTCCATGCCCTTGTCATCACAATGCGCCATTCCAAATGTCATCACAATAATCCATGAAACTTCTTAGACCAATGCTCCATGCCCTTGTCATCACAATGCTTCTTGCCCTTGTTATCACAATGCTCTATGACCCCTGTAATCACAATGCTCCGTGATTCCAATCATCACAAAGTTTAATGACATTTTTCATCACAATGGTCCATGCCCTCGTCATCATCAGTCTCTGTGACTATTTAACCACAGTGCTCTATGAAATTTTCATCACAGTGCTCTTTGACCTTTGTCATCACAATGCTCTATGCCTTTCTCAGAACAATGCTCCATGACCCTTGTCATCACAATGCTCCATGTGCTTGTCAGGACAGTGCTCCGTGACACATGTCATCACAATGCTCCATAAACATTGTCATCACAACGTTCCATGCACTTCTCATCAAAATGCTCTCTCACCACTGATATCAAAATGTTACATCACTATTCGTCACAATACTCCCGCACCCGTCATCACAATGTTCCATGACTCCTGTCATCACAATGCTACATGCACTTATCATCACAATGTTCGATGACCCCTGACATCACAATTTTCCATAAACCCTATCATCAAGATGCTCCATGACACTTTTCATCATATTGCTCCATGACCCTGTCATCACAATGCTCCCTGCCCTTCTCATCACAATGCACAACACCCTTGTCATCAAGATGCTCCATGACACTTGGCATCACAGTGCTCCATGTCATTGTCATCACAATGCTCTATGAACGCTCTCATCACATTGCTCCATGCCCTTGTCATCACAAAGCTACATGACACATGTAATCAGTATGCACCATGGTTTTCTCATCACAGTGTTCCATTCCCTTACCATCACATTGCTCCATTACACCTGTCATAACAATGTTCCATGATCCCTGCCATCAAGTTGTTCCATGGCCTTTTCATCACAAGGCTCCATTACCCTTCTCCTCACAATGCTCCAATAACCCTGTAATCACAATGCTCCATGCCCATTTTCATCTCAATGACCCATGAAACCTGTCATCACAATGCACCATGCACATCATCATAATGATTCATATTATTGTCATCACAATGAAATCAAAATGCTCCATGACCTCTGTAATAACAATGCTCCAAACCGTTGTGATCACAATATTCCATTACACTTGTCATCATAGTGCCCCATTACGCTCGTCATCAAAATTATCCATGCCTTTCTCATCGAAATGCTCCATTACCCCTCTCTTAAAAATGCTCCATGACCCCTGCCATCACAATGTTCCACGGCCTTGTCATCACAAGGCTCCATGACACTTGTCATCACGATGCTCAAAGACACCTGTCATCACAATGCTCCATGCCTTTGTCAGCAAAATGCTACATGACATTGTCATTACTATGCTCTTTGTGCTAGTCATCACAATACTCCATTACCATTGTCATCACAATACTCCATTTCCATTGTCATCACAATCCTCCATGAACATTGGGATCTCATTGCTTCATGTCCTTGTCATCACAATGCTCCATGCTCCTTGAAATCAAAATGATCCATGACCTCTGTCATCACAATGCTCCAAACACTTGTGATTACAATGTTCCACAACACTTGTCATCACAATGCTCCATGATGCCTGTCATCACAATATTCCATGCCCTTGTCATCACAATGCTCCCTGACACTTGTCGTCAGAATGCTCCTTGAAACCTGTCACGAAAAGGCTCCATGCCTTTTTCATCTCAATGTCCCATGCCGTTTTCATCACAATGCTCCATGCCATTGTCATCACTATAATTCACAAGCTTGTCAAAAGAATGCTCCATGACCTTTGTCATCACATTTCTCCATGCACTTGTCAACACAATGCTCCCTGACCCTTGTCATCACAATGCCCCAAGCCATTGTCATCACAATGCTCCATTACCATTGTCATCAGTATCCTCCATGACACTAGGCATCACAATGCTCCATGCCATTGTCATCACAATGGGCCATTACAAATGTCATCACAATGCTCCCTGACACCTGTCTTCACAATAGTGCATGACCTGGTCATCACAATACTCCATGCCCTTGTGATCACAATGCGCCATTCCAACTGTCATCGCTATAATCCATGAAACTTATTAGAATACTCCATGCCCTTGTCATCACAATGCAACATGCGTAGTTATCACAATGCTTCATGACCCCTGTCATCACAATGCTCCGTGACTCCACTCATCACAATGCTTCATGACTTTTCTCATCACAATGGTCCATGCCCTCATCATCAACAGTCTCTGTGACCTTTTTAACAACAATGCTCCATGAAATTTTCATCATTATGCTCTTAGACCCTTGTCATCACAATGCTCTATGCCTTTCTCAGCACAATGCACCATGACCCTTGTCATCACAATTCTCCATGCGCTTGTCAGCACAATGCTTCATGACATATGTCATCACAATGCACCATGTGCTTGTCATCACAGTGCTCCACAATCTTGTCATCACAATGCTCCATAAACCTTGTCATCACAATGCTCCATGCACTTCTCATCCAAATGCTCTCTCACCAGAGATATCACAATGTTCCATCACTAGTCATCACAATACTAGCTCACCCCTCTAATCACAATATTCCATGACCCCTGTCATCACAATGCTACATGCCCTTATCATCACAATGTTCCATGACCCCTGACGTCACCATGTTCCATAACCCTTGTCATCAAAATGCTCCATGACCCTTTTCATCCCAAAGCTCCATGACCCCAGACATCACAATATTCTATAACACCTGTCATCAAAATGTTCCATTACACTTTTCTTCAAATTGCTGCATGACCCTGTCATCAAAATGCTCCCTGCCTTTCTCATCACAATGCACCACGGCCTTGTCATAAAAATGTTCCATGACTTTGTCATCACAAATCTCCATGATACTTGGCATCACAATGCTCGATGCCCTTCTCATCACAATGCTCCATGCCCTTGCGATCACAATGCTCCATTACCCCTGTCATGACAATGCTCCATGAAACCTGCCATCACGATGTTCCATGGCCTTGTCATCACAAGGCTCCATGACCTTTCTCATCACAATGCTCCATGACCCCTGTCATGACAATGCTCTATAGCCCTTGTCATTACAGTGCTCCATGATGCTCGTCATCACAATTATCCATGGTCTTCTCATCACAATGCTCCACGGTCTTGCCATCACAATGCTCCATGCTTTGGTTATCACAGTGCTCCATGTCCGTTGTCATCAGAATTCTCCACGTCCTTGTCATCACAATGCTCCATGACAGTTCTCATCACAGTGCTCCATGTCCCTTGTCATCACAATTCTCCATGCACATGTCATCGCAATGCCCCATGACCCCTGTCATAGCAAGCTCCATTCCTGGGTCACCACAATGCTTCACGACCTTTTCATCAAAATTCTCAATGTCCGTTGTCATCACAATGCTCCATGACCCTTGTCGTCACAGTGCTCCAAGCCCTTGTCATCACAATGCTCCATTACCTTTGTCATCACAATCCACCAAATCACTTGACATCACAATGCTCCATGCCATTGTCATCACAATGGAACATGAAATATGTCATCAAAATGCTCCCTGACACCTGTCTTCACAATATTCCATGCCCTTGTCATCACAATGTGCCATGCCCACAGTCAACAGAATTATCCATGAAACATGTCAGACAAATGCTCCATGCCCCTGTCATCACAATGCTGCATGCCCTTGTCATCACAATGCTCCATGACACCAGTCCTCACAATGCTCCGTGACTCAAGTCATCACAAGGCTTCATGACCTGTGTCATCACAATGATCCATGCCCTCATCATCACAAGGCTCTGTGAACATTGTCAACACAATGCACCATGAACTTTTCATCACAATGCACCGTGACACTTGTTATCACAATGCTCCGTCCCTTTGTCAACTCAATGCTCTATGACCCTTGTCATCACAATGTTCCACGTGCTTGTCAGCACAGTGCTCCATGACCCATGTCATCACAATGCTCCATAAAACTTGTCATCACAATGCTCCTTGCACGTCTTATCAAAATGCTCTCTCACCACTGATATAAAAATGTTCCCTCACTAGTCATCACAATACACCCACTCCCCTGTCATCACAATGTTCCATAACCCCTGTCATGAAAATGTTCCATGACCCCTGACATCAAAATGCTCCATAACCCCTGTCATCAAAATGTTCCTTGACCATTTTCATCAAATTGCTCCATGACCCTGTCATCACAATGCTCCCTGTCCTTCTCATCACAATGCACAACGCCCTTGTCATCAAAATGCTCCATGACTTTGTCATCACATAGAACCATGACACTTGACATCACAATGCTGCATGTCATTGTCATCACAATGCTCCATGATCGCTCTCATCACATTGCTCCATGCCCTTGTCGTCACAAAGCTCCATGACACATGTCATCACAATGCTCCATGACTTTCTCATCACAGTGCTCCATGCCCTTGCCATCACAATGCTCCGTTACACCTGTCATCACAAAGCTCCATGACCCCTGTAATCACAATGCTCCATGCCCCTTTTCATCTCAATTCTCCATGAGCCCTGTCATCAAAATGCACCATGCCCCCCATCATAATGCTTCATGCTATTGTCATCACAATGAAATCATAATGCTCCATGACCTCTCTCATCACAATGCTCCAAGTCCTTTTGATCAAAATGTTCCATAACACCTATCATCACAACGCCCCATGACGCTCGTCATCACAATTATCCATGGTCTTCTCATCACAATGCTCCATGACTTTTGTCACCACAATGCTCAATACCCTTGTCATCACAATGCTCCCTGACACTTGTCGTCAGTATGCTCCTTGAACCCTGTGATGACAAGGCTCCATGGCCTTCTCATCCCAATGCTCCATGCCCTTGTAATCACAGTGCTCCACAACCCCTGTAATCACAATGCTACATGCCCCTTTTTATCAGAATGTTCCATGAGACATATCATCACAAGGCTCCATGGTCTTCTCATCACAATGCTTTAGTACCTTATCATCTCAATGCTCCATGACACCTGTCATCACAATACTCCATGAAAATTTTCAGCTCAATGCTCCATGAACTTCTCATCACAATGCTCCATGACCCCTGTCATCCCAACGCTCCATATCCCTTGTCATCACAATACTCCATGAATATTTCAACCCAATGCTCCATGACACTTGTCATCACAATTACCCATGCCCTTGTCACCCCAATGCTCCTTGACCCCTGTATTCACAATGCTCCGTGACACTTGTCATCACAGAGTTCCATGGCACCTGTCATCACAAAGCTCCATGCCTTTGTCAGCAAAATGCTACATGACCTTGTCATTACAATGCTCTATGCCCTTGTCATCACAATACTCCATTACCATTGTCATCACAATCCTCCATGAACACTGGGATCACATTGTTACATGACCTTGTCATCACAGTGCTCCATGCTCCTTGAAATAAAAATGATCCATGACATCTGTCATCACAAAGCTCCATTTCCTTGTCATCAAAATGCTCCATGACCAATATCATCACAATGCTCCATGAACACAGTCATCACAACACTCCATGACACCTGACAACACAATGATCCGGGACTCTTGTCATCACAATGCCCCATTACCTAGTCATCAAAATGCTCCATGACACCTGTCATCACAATACTCCATGAATATATTCAGCCCAAACTCCATGACCCTTGTCATCAACATGATCCGTGCCCTAGTCATCCCAATGCTCCATGACCTCTGTATTCACAATGCTCTGTGACAGGTGTCATCACAGTGCGCCATGACACCTGTCATCATATTGCTCCATGCCTTTTCAGCAAAATGCTTCATGACCTTGTCATTACAATGCTCTATGCGCTTGTCATCACAATACTCCATTACCTTTGTCATCACAATCCTCCATGAACCTTGGGATCACATTGCTTCATGCCCTTGTCACCACAATGCTCCATGCTCCTTCAAATCAAAATGATCCATGACCTCTGTCATCGCAATGCTCCAAACCCTTGTGATTACAATGTTCCATAACACTTGTCATAACAACGCTCCATGATGCCTGTCATCACAATACTCCATGCCCTTATCATCACAATGTTCCATGACCTTTGTCATCACAATTCTCAATACACTTGTCATCACAATGCTCCCTGACCCTTGTCGTCAGAATGATCATTGAACCCTGTCAATAAAAGGCTCCATGCTGTTTTCATCACAATGCCCCATGCCATTTTCCTCACAATAATCCATGCCATTGTCATCAAAATACTCCACAAGCTTGTCATCCAGATGCTCCATGACCCTTGTCATCACAATTCTCCATGCACTTGCCAGCACAATGCTCCCAGACCCTTGCCATCACAATGCTCCAAGCCACTGTCATCACAATGCTCCATTACCTTTGTCATCAGAATCCACCATGACAGTTGGCATTACAATGCTCCATGGCATTGTCATCACAATGGGCCATTACATATGTCATCACAATGCTTCCTGACAACAGTCTTCACAATACTGCATGACCTGGTCTTCACAATGCTCCATGCCCTTGTCATCACAATGCACCATTCCAACTGTCTCTGCAATAATCCATGAAACTTTTTAGACCAATGTTCCATGCCATTGTCATCAAAAAGCTCCATGCCCTTGTTATCACAATGCTCCGTAACTACAGTCATCACAATGCTTCATGACCTTTGTCATCACAATGGTCCATGCCCTCGGCATCAACAGTCTCTGTGACTTTTTAACCTCAATGCTCCATGAAATTTTCATCACAATGCTATTTGACCCTTGTCATCACAATATTCTATGCCTGTCTCAGCACAATGCTCCATGACACATGTCATCACAGAGCACCATGCGCTTGCCATCACAGTGCTCCACAATCTTGTCATCACAATGCTCCATTAACCTTGTCATCACAATGCTCCATGCACTTCTCATCAATATGCTCTCTCACCACTGATATCACAATGTTACATCACTATTCATTACAATACTCCCTCACCCCTGTCATCACAATGTTCCATGACTCCTGTCATCACCATGCTACATGCACTTATCATCAAAATGTTCGATGACCTATGACATCACAATGTTCCATAACCCCTGTCATCAAAATGCTCCATGACACTTTTCATCAAAATGCTCCATGTCCCCTGACATCACAATGCTCCAAAGCCCTTGTCATTACAGTGCTACATGACGCTCGTCATCACAATTATCCATGGTCTTTTCATCACAATGCTCCACGGTCTTGCCATCACAATAAACCATGCCCTGGTCATCACACTGCTCCATGTCCCTTGTCATCACAATTCTCCACGTCCTTGTCATCACAATGCTCCATGACAGTTCTCATCACAATGTTACATGCTTTTGTCATCACAATTCTCCATGCACATGTCATCGCAATGCCCTATGACCCCTGTCATAACAAGCTCCATGCCTTTGTCATCACAATGCTTCATGACCTTTTCATCAAAATTCTCAATGGCCGTTGTCATCAAAATGCTCCATGACCCTTGTCATCACAATGCTCCAAGCCCTTGTCATAACAATGCTCCATTACCTTTGTCATCACAATCCTCCAAAACACTTGACATCACAATGCTCCATGCCATTGTCATGACCATGGAACATGAAATATGTCATCACAATGCTCCCTGACACATGTCTTCACAATACTGCATGACCATGTCATCACAATGTGCCATGCCCACTGTCAAAAAATTATCCTTGAATCTTGTCAGGCCAATGCTCCATGCCCCTGTCATCACAATGCTCCATGCCCTTGTCATCACAATGCTCCATGACTGCAGTTCTCACAGTGCTCCTTGACTTCAGTCATCACAAGGCTTCATGACCTGTGTCATCACAATGATCCATGCCCTCATCATCACAAGGCTCTCTGAACTTTTTCTCCACAATGCTCCATGAACTTTTCATCACAATGCTCCGTGACACTTGTTACCACAATGCTACATCCCTTTGTCAACTCAATGCTCCATGACCCTTGCCATCACAATGTTCCATGACCTTTGTCATCACAATTCTCAATACACTTGTCATCACAATGCTCCCTGACTCTTGTGGTCAGAATGCTCCTTGAACCCTGTCACGAAAAGGCTCCATGCCGTTTTCATCACAATGCCCCATGCCATTTTCATCACAATAATCCATGCCTTTGTCATCAAAATACTCCACAAGCTTGTCATCCAAATGCTCCATGACCCGTGTCTTCACAATTCTCCATGCAATTGCCAGCACAATGCTCCCTGACACTTGTCATCACAATGCTCCAAGCCATTGTCATCACAATGCTCCATTAACTTTGTCATCAGAATCCTCCATGACACTAGGCATCACAATGCTCCATGCCATTGTCATCACAATGGGCCATTACATATATCATCACAATGCTCCCTGACACCAGTCTTCACAATACTGCATGACCTGGTCTTCACCATGCTCCATGCCCTTGTCATCACAATGCGCCATTCCAACTGTCATTGCAATAATCCATGAAATGTATTAGAACAATTTTCCATGCCCCTGTCATCACAATGCTCCATGCCCTTGTCATCACAATGCTCTAAGCCATTGTCATCACAATGCTCCATTACCTTTGTCATCAGAATCCTCCATAACACTTGGCATCACAATGCTCCATGCCATTGTCATCACAATGGGCCATTTCATATGTCATCACAATGCTCCCTGACACCAGACTTCACAATACTGCATGAACTCGTCTTCACAATGTTCCATGCCCTTGTTATCACAATACTCCATGACCCATGTCATCACAATGCTCCGTGTGTCCAGTCATCACAGTGCTTCATGACCTTTGTCATCACAATGGTCCATGACCTCGTCAGCAACAGTTTCTGTGACCTTTTTAACCTCAGTGCTCTATGAACTTTTCATCACAATGCTCTTTGACCCTTGTCATCACAATACTCTATGCCTTTCTCAGCACAATGCTCCATGACAGTTGTCATCACAATGCTACATGCGCTTGTGAGCACAATGCTCCATGACCCCTGTCTTAGCAAGCTCCGTGCCTCTGTCATCACAATGCTTCACGACCATTTCATCAAAATTCGCAATGGCAGTTGTCATCAAGATGCTCCATGACCCTTGTCATCACAATGTTCCATGCACTTGTCAGCGCTGAGCTCCACGACCCATTTCATCACAATGCTCCATAAACCTTGTCATCACAATGCTCCTTGCACGTCTTATCAAAATGCTCTCTCACCACTGATATCATAATGTTCCCTCAATAGTCATCACAATACAACCACTCCAGTGTCATCACAATGTTCCATAACCCCTGTCATGAAAATGTTCCATGACCCCTGACATCACAATGTTCCATAAACCCTGTCATCAAAATGTTCCATGACCCTTTTCATCAAATTGCTCCATGATCCTGTCATCACAATGCTCCCTTCCTTTCTCGTCACAATGCACCACGCCCTTGTCATCAAAATTCTCCATGATTTTGTCATCACAAAGAACCATGACCCTTGGCATCACAATGCTCCATGTCATTGTCATCACAATGCTCCATGATCGCTCTCATCACATTGATCCATGCCCTTGTCATCACAAAGCTCCATGATGCATGTCATCAGAATGCTCCATGGCCTCCTCATCACAGTGCTCCATGCACTTGCCATCACAATGCTCCATTACACCTGTCATCACAATGTTCCAAGACTACTGTAATCACAATGCTCCATGCCCCTATTCATCTCAATGCTCCATGAACCCTGTCATCACAATGAACCATGCCCTCCATCATAATGCTTCATGCAATTGTCATCACAATGAAATCATAATGCTCCATGACCTCTCTAATCACAATGCTCCAAATCCTTGTGATCAAAATGTTCCATAAAACTTGTCATCACAACGCTCCATGCTGCCTGTCATCACAATACTCCATTCCCTTTTCATCACAATGCTGCATGACTTATGTAATCACAATTCTCAATACACTTGTCATCACAATGCTCCCTGACACTTGTCATCAGAATGCACCTTGAACCCTGTCACGAAATGGATCCATGTCTTTTTCATCACAATGCCCCATGCCGTTTTCATCACAATGATCCATGCCATTTTCATCAAAATACTCCACAAGCTTGTCATCAGAATGCTCCATGATATTTGTCATCACAATTCTCCATGCACTTGTCAGCACATTGCTCCCTGACCCTTGTCATCACAATGCTCCAAGCCATTGTCATCACAATGCTCCATTAACTTTGTCATCAGAATCCTCCATGACACTTGGCATCACAATGCTCCATGCCATTGTCATCACAATGGGCCATTACACATGTCATCACAATGCTCCCTGACACCAATCTTCACAACACTGCATGACCTGCTCTTCACAATGCTCCATGCCCTTGTCATCAAAATGCACCATTCCAACTGTCACTGCAATAATCCATGAAACTTATTAGACCAATGTTCCGTGCACTTGTCATCACAATGCTCCATGCACTTTTTATCACAATGCTCCATGACCCATGTCATCACAGTGCTCCGTGACTCCAGTCATCTCAATGATTCATGACCTTTGTCATCACAATTGTCCATGCCCTCGTCATCAACAGTTTCTGTGACATTTTTAACCTCAATGCTCCATGAAATTTTCATCACAATGCTCTTTGACCCTTGTCATCACAATACTCTATGCCTTTCTCAGCACAATTCTCCGTGACCGTTGTCATCACAATGCTCCATGCGCTTGTCAGCACAATGCTCCATGACCTTTTTCATCACAATTCTCAATACACTTGTCACCACAATGCTCCCTGAATCTTTTCGTCAGAATGCTCCTTGAAACCTGTCACAAAAAGGCTCCATGATGTTTTCTCCACAATGCCCCATGCCATTTTCATCACAATAATCCATGCCATTGTCATCAAAATACTCCACAAGCTTGTCATCCAAATGCTCCATGAACCGAGTCATCACAATTCTCCATGCACTTGCCAGCACAATGCTCTCTGACCCTTGTCATCACAATGTTCCAAGCCATTGTCATCACAATGCTCCATTACCTTTGTCATCAGTATCCTCCATGACAGTTGGCATCACAATGTTCCATGCCATTGTCATCACAATGGGCCATTACATATATCATCACAATGCTCCCTGATACCTGTCTTCATAATACTGCATGACCTGGTCTTCACAATGGTCCATGCCTTTGTCATCCCAATGCGCCATTCCAACTGTCATTGCAATAATCCATGAAACTTATTAGACCAATGTTCCATGCCCTTGTCATCACAATGCTCCATGCCCTTGTTATCACTATGCTCCATGACCCATGTCATCACAATGCTCCGTGAGTCCAGTCATCACAATGCTTCATGACCTTTGTCATCACAATGGTCCTTGCCCTCATCATCAACAGTCTCTGTGACCATTTTAACCTCAAGGCTCCATGAAATTTTCGTCCCAATGATCATTGACTCTTGTCATCACAATACTCTCTGCCTTTCTCAGCACAATGCTCCATGACCGTTGTCATCACAATGCTCCATGTGCTTCTCAGCACAATGCTCCATGACACATGTCATCACAGTGCACCATGCGCTTGCCATCACAGTGCTCCACAATCTTGTCATCACAATGCTCCATTAACCTTGTCATCACAATGCTCCATGCACTTCTCATCAATATGCTCTCTCACCACTGATATCACAATGTTACATCTCTATTCATCGCAATACTCCCCCACCCCTGTCATCACAATGTTCCATGACTCCTTTCATCACAATGCTACATGCACTTATCATCACAATGTTCGATGACCTATGACATCACAATGTTCCATAAGCCCTGTCATCAAAATGCTCCATGACACTTTTCATCAAAATGCTCCATGTCCCCTGACATCACAATGCTCCATAGCCCATGTCATTACAGTGTTCCATGACGCATGTCATCACAATTATCCATGGTCTTCTCATCACAATGCTCCACGGTCTTGCCATCACAGTGCTCCATGCCCTGGTCATCACAATGCTCCATGTCCCTTGTCATCACAATTCTCCACGTCCTTGTCATCACAATGCTCCATGACAGTTTTCATCACAATGTTACATGTTTTTGTCATCACAATTCTCCATTCACATGTCATGGGAATGTCCCATGACCCCTGTCATAGCAAGCTCCATGCCTCTGTCATCACAATGCTTCACGAACTTTTCATCAAAATTCTCAATGGCCGTTGTCATCAAAATGCTCCATGACCCTTGTCATCACAATGCTCCAAGCCCTTGTCATCAGAATGCTCCATTACCTTTGTCATCACAATCCTCAATAACACTTGGCATCACAATGCTGCATACCATTGTCATCACAATGGAACATGAAATATGTCATCACAATGCTCCCTGACACCTGTATTCACAATACTCCATGACCTTGTCATCACAATGTGTCATGCCCACTGTCAACACAATTATCCATGAAACTTGTCAGACCAATGCTCCATGCCCCTGTCATCACAATGCTCCATGCCATTGTCATCACAATGCTCCATGACCCCAGTTCTCACAATGCTCCGTGACTCCAGTCATCACAAGGATTCATGACCTGTGTCATCACAATGACCCATGTCCTCATCATCACAAGGCTCTGTGAACATTGTCACCACAATGTTCCATGAACTTTTCATCACAATGCTCCGTGACACTTGTTATCACAATGCTCCATCCCTTTGTCAACTCAGTGCTCCATGAGCCTTTTCATCACAATGTTCCATGCGCTTGTCAGCACAGTGCTCAATGACCCATGTCATCACAATGCTCCATAAAACTTGTCATCACAATGCTCCTTGCACGTCTTATCAAAATGCTCTCTCACCACTGATATCAAAATGTTCCCTCTCTAGTCATCACAATACACCCACTCCCCTGTCATCACAATGGTCCATAACCCCTGTCATGAAAATGTTCCATGACCCCTGATATCACAGTTTTCCATTACCACTGTCATCAAAATGTTCCATCACCATTTTCATCAAATTGCTCCATGACACTGTCATCACAATGCTCCCTGCCCTTCTCATCACAATGCACAATGCCCTTGTCATCAAAATGCTCCATGACTTGTCATCACAAGGAACCATGACCCTTGGCATCACAATGCTCCATGTCATTGTCATCACAATGCTCCATGATCGCTCTCATCACATTGCTCCATGCCCTTGTCGTCACAAAGCTCCAAGACACATGTCATCAGAATGCTCCAAGGCCTTCTCATCACAGTGCTCCATGCCTTTGCCATCACAATGCTCCATTACACCTGTCATCACAAAGCTCCATGACCCCTGTAATCACAGTGCTCCAATGTTTTCCTCTAAGAGTTTGATAGTGTCTGGCCTTACATTTAGGTCTTTAATCCATTTTGAGCTTATTTTTGTGTATGGTGTTAGGGAATGATCTAATCTCAAATTTTACATGTCCCTGTCCAGTTTTCCCAGCACCACTTATTGAAGAGGCTGTCCTTTCTCCACTGTCCATTCCTGCCTCCTTTATCAAAGTTAAGTTGGCCATATGTGCGTGGGTTTATCTCTGGGCTTTCTATCCTGATCCACTGATCTATCTTTCTGTTTTTATGCCAGTACCAGACTGTCTTAATTACTGTAGCTTTGTAGTATAGTCTGAAGTCAGGGAGCCTGATTCCTCCAGCTCCGTTTTTCGTTCTCAAGATTGCTTTAGCTATTTGGGGCCTTTTGTTTTTCCAAACAAATTTTGAAATTTTTGTTCTAGTTCTGTGAAAAATGCCATTGGTAGTTTGATAGGGATTGCATTGAATCCGTAGATGGCTTTGGGTAGTAGAGTAATTTTCACAATATTGATTCTTCCAATCCAGGAGCATGGTATATCTCTCCATCTATTTGTGTCATCTTTAATTTCTTTCATCAGTGTCTTATAGTTTTCTGCATACAGGTCTTTTGTCTCCTTAGGTAGGTTTATTCCTAGATATTTTATTCTTTTTGTTGCGATGGTAAATGGGAGTGTTTTCTTGATTTCATTTTCAGATTTTTCATCATTAGTGTACAGGAATGCCAGAGATTTCTGTACATTAATTTTATATCCTGCTACTTTACCAAATTCATTGATTAGCTCTAGTAGTTTTTCGGTAGCATCTTTAGGATTCTCTATGTATAGTATCATGTCATCTGCAAACAGTGATAGCTTTACTTCTTCTTTTCCAATTTGGATTCCTTTTATTTCCTTTTCTTCTCTGATTGCTGTGGCTAAAACTTCCAAAACTATGTTGAATAAGAGTGGTGAGAGTGGGCAGCCTTGTCTTGTTCCTGATCTTAGTGGAAATGGTTTCAGTTTTTCACCATTGAGGACAATGTTGGCTGTGGGTTTGTCATATATGGCCTTTATTATGTTGAGGAAAGATCCCTCTATACCTACTTTCTGCAGGGTTTTTATAATAAATGGGTGTTGAATTTTGTCGAACGCTTTCTCTGCATCTATTGAGATGATCATATGGTTTTTCTCCTTCAACTTGTTAATATGGTGTATTACATTGACTGATTTGCGTATATTGAAGCATCCTTGCATTCCTAGGATAAACCCCACTTGATCATAGTGTATGATCCTTTTAATGTGCTGTTGGATTCGGTTTGCTAGTATTTTGTTGAGGATTTTTGCATCTATGTTCATCAGTGATATTGGCCTGTAGTTTTCTTTCTTTGTGACATCCTTGCCTGGTTTTGGTATTAAGGTGATGTCGGCCTCATAGAATGAGTTTGGGAGTGTTCCTCCCTCTGCTATATTTTGGAAGAGTTTGAGAAGGATAGGTGTTAGCTCTTCTCTAAATGTTTGATAGAATTCACCTGTGAAGCCATCTGGTCCTGGGCTTTTGTTTGATGGAAGATTTTTAATCACAGTTTCAATTTCAGTGCTTGTGATTGGTCTATTCATATTTTCTATTTCTTCCTGAGTCAGTCTTGGCAGGTTGTGCATTTCTAAGATTGTGTCCATTTCTTCCAGGTTGTCCATTTTATTGGAATAGAGTTGCTTATAGTAATCTCTCATAATCTTTTGTATTTCTGCAGTGTCGGTTGTTACTTCTCCTTTTTCATTTCTAATTCTATTGATTTGAGTCTTCTCCCTTTTTTTCTTGATGAGTCTGGCTAATGGTTTGTCAATTTTGTTTATCTTCTCAAAGAACCAGCTTTTAGTTTGGTTGATCTTTGCTATCGTTTCTTTCATTTCTTTTTCATTTATTTCTGATCTGATCTTTATGATTTCTTTCCTTCTGCTAGCTTTGGGGTATTTTTGTTCTTCTTTCTCTAATTGCTTTAGGTGCAGGGTCAGGTTGTTTACTCGAAATGCTTCCTGTTTCTTAAGGTGGGATTGTATTGCTATAAACTTCCCCCTTAGAACTGCTTTTGCTGCGTCCCATAGGTTATGGGTCGTCGTGTCTCCATTGTCATTTGTTTCTAGGTATTTTTTAATTTCCTCTTTGATTTCTTCAGTGATCACTTCGTTATTGAGTAGTGTACTGTTTAGCCTCCATGTGTTTGTATTTTTTACACATCTTTTCCTGTAATTGATGTCTAGTCTCATAGCATTGTGGTCGGAGAAGATACTTGATACAATTTCAATTTTCTTAAAATTACCGAGGCTTGATTTGTGACCCAAGATATGATCTATCCTGGAGAATGTTCCATGAGCAGTTGAGAAAAATGTGTATTCTGTTGTTTTTGGATGGAATGTCCTATAAATATCAACAAAGTCCATCTCGTTTAATGTATCATTTAAAGCTTGTGTTTCCTTATTTATTTTCATTTTGGATGATCTGTCCATTGGTGAAAGTGGGGTGTTAAAGTCCCCTACTATGATTGTGTTACTGTCGATTTCCCCTTTTATGGCTGTTAGTATTTGCCTTATGTAATGAGGTGCTCCTATGTTGGGTGCATAAATATTTACAATTGTTATATCTTCTTCTTGGATCGATCCCTTTTTCGTTATGTAGTGTCCTTCCTTGTCTCTTCTAATAGTCTTTATTTTAAAGTCTATTTTGTCTGATATAAGAATTGCTACTCCAGCTTTCTTTTGATTTCCATTTGCATGGAATATCTTTTTCCATCCCTTTACTTTCAATCTGTATGTGTCTCTAGGTCTGAAGTGTGTCTCTTGTAGACAGCATATATATGGGTCTTGTTTTTGTATCCATTCAGCCACTCTGTGTCTTTTGGTGGGAGCATTTAGTCCATTTACATTTAAGGTAATTATTGATATGTATGTTCCTATTCCCATTTCCTTAATTGCTTTGGGTTCGTTATTGTAGGTATATTCCTTCTGTTGTGTTTCTTGCCTAGAGAAGTTCCTTTAGCATTTGTTGTAAAGCTGGTTTGGTGGTGCTGAACTCTCTCAGCTTTTGCTTGTCTGTAAAGGTTTTAATTTCTCCATCAAATCTGAGTGAGATCCTTGCTGGGTAGAGTAATCTAGGTTGCAGGTTTCTCTCCTTCATCACTTTAATTATGTCCTGCCACTCCCTTCTGGCTTGTAGGGTTTCTGCTGAGAGATCAGCTGTTAACCTGATGGGGATTCCCTTGTGTGTTATTTGTTGTTTTTGCCTTGATGCTTTTAATATGATTTCTTTGTGTTTAATTTTTGACAGTTTGATTAATATGTGTCTTGGTGTATTTCTCCTTGGATTTATTCTGTATGGGACTCTCTGTGCATCCTGGACTTGATTAACTATTTCCTTTCCCATATTGGGGAAGTTTTCAACTATAATCTCTTCAAATATTTTCTCAGTCCCTTTCTTTTTCTCTTCTTCTTCTGGAACCCCTATAATTCGAATGTTGGTGCGTTTAATGTTGTCCCAGAGGTCTCTGAGACTGTCCTCTGTTCTTTTGATTCTTTTTTCTTTATTGTGCTCTGCCTCAGTTATTTCCACTATTTTATCTTCCACCTCACTTATCCGTTCTTCTGCCTCAGTTATTCTGCTATTGATCCCATCTAGAGTATTTTTCATTTCATTTATTGTGTTTTTAATCGATGCTTGATTCATCTTTAGTTCTTCTAGGTCCTTGTTAACTGTTTCTTGCATGTTGTCTATTCTATTTCCAAGATTATGGATCTTGGAAATAGAATCTTGGATCAGCTTTACTATCATTATTCTGAATTCTTTTTCAGGTAGACTGCCTATTACCTCTTCATTTGTTAGGTCTGGTAGGTGTTTATCTTGCTCCTTCACCTGCTGTGTGTTTTTCTGCCTTCTCATTTTGCTTATGTTACTGTGTTTGGGGTCTCCTTTTTGCCGGCTGCAGATTCGTAGTTCCCGTTGTTTTTGGTGTCTGACCCCAGTGGCTAAGGTTGTTTCAGTAGGTTGTGTAGGCTTCCTGGTGGGGGGCACTAATTCCTGTGCTCTGGTGGTTGAGGCTCGATCTTGTCTTTCTGGTGGACAGGTCCACGTCTGGTGGTGTGTTTTGGGGTGCCTATGGCCTTATTATGTTTTTAGGTAGCGTCTCTGCTAATGGGTGGGGTTGTGTTCCTGCCTTGCTAGTTGCTTGGCATAGGGTGACCCGCACTGTAGCTTGCTGGTCGTTGACTGAAGCTGGGTGCTGGTGTTGGGATGGAGATCTCTGGGAGATTTTCGCTGCTTGATATTATGTGGAGCTGTGAGGTCTCTTGTGGACCCGTGTCCTGAAGTTGGCTATCCCACTTCAGAGGCACAGCACTGGCTCCTGGCTGCAGCACCAAGAGCCTTTCATCCACCCGGCTCAGAATAACAGGGAGAAAAAGTAGAAAGAAAGAATTAGTAGAAGAAAGAAAGAGGGAAAGAAAGGAAGAAGGGAAGAAAGGAAGGAAGGAAGAAAGAAAGGAGGGAGGGAGGTAGGAAGGATGGCAAGAAAGAAGGAAAGAAAGGAGGGAGGGAGGGAGGAAGGAAAGGAAGAAAGACAGGAGGGAGGGAGGAAGGAAAGAAAAAGAAAGTGGAAAGAAGAAGGTTGGGAGGGAGGAAAGAAAAAGAAAGAAGGAAAGGAGGAGTGGAGGGAAGGATGGAGGAAGGGAGAGTAGGAAAAAAAGAAAGAGCAGGTAAAGTAAAATAGAATAAAGTATGAAATATAGTAGCATTATTAAAATTAGAAAGTAATTATTGAAAAAAAAAAAACGGACCAATAGAACCCTGGGACATATGGTGGAAGCAAAGTTATACAGAGAGAATCTTACACAGAAGATTACACATACACATTCACAAAAAGAGAGCAGGGGGAATAATCAAAAATCTTGCTCTCCAAGTCCACCTCCTCAATTTGGGATAATTCGTTGTAAAAAGAGGAAAAGGGCGAGAAGTCTGAAATCTTGCTCTCTAAGTCCACCACCTTAATTTGGAATAATTCGTTGTAAAAAGAGGAAAAGGGGGGAAAGTCTTAAATCTTGTCCTCAAAGTCCACTTCCTCAATTTGGGATGATTCGCTGTCCATTCATGCACTCCACAGACGCAGGGCACATCAAATGGACTGTGGAGCTTTAATCCGCTGCCTCCGAGGCTGCACAGAGAGATTTCCCTGCCTCTGCTCTCACAGCTCCCGGGTCTCAGCCTTGGACCTGGCCCCGCCTCTGCACGTAGGTCGCCGGAGGGCGTCCGTTCTTCGCTCAGACAGGATGGGTTTAAAGGAGCCGCTGATTCGGGGGCTCTGGCTCACTCAGGCAGAGGGGAGGGAGGGGCACGCAGTGTGGGGCGGGCCTGTGGCGGCAGAGGCCGGCGTGACGTTGCAGCAGCCCGTGGCGCTCCGTGCGCTTTCCCGGGAAAGCCGTCCCCGGGTCTCGGGGACCCCGGCAGTGGCGGGGTGCACAGGCACCCCAGAAGGCGGGGCGGACAGTGACCCACGCTCGCACACAGGCCCCGCGGCGGTGGCGGCAGCGGCGGCGGTGGCGGGCCGCTGCGGCGGAGGCGGGCGGTGGAGGGCGGCGGCGGGCGGCGGCGGCGGCGACCCACGCCCGTCTCCGAGGTCCGTGCCTTACCCGTGGCTCGTGCCTGTCTCCGGCGCTTCCCCAAGCAGCCCTCTTAATGCCCTCTCCTCGCGCACCAGGAAACAAAAGGGAAAAAAAGTCTCTTGCCTCTTCAGCAGCTCCAGACCCTTTCCCCGGACTCCCTCCGGGCTAGCCGTGGTGCACTAACCCCTTCAGGCTCTCTTCCTGCCGCCAGCCCCAGTCCTCTCCCTGCGCTCCGACTGAAAGCCGATACACGATCTCCATGACCTTTGTCATCACAATACTCCATTAAATTTGGCATCATAATACTACCTAGCATTGTCATCGCAATGGACCATGACATATGTCATCACAATGCTCCCTGACACCTGTCTTCACAATACACCATGACCTTCTCTTCACAATGATCCATGGCCTTGTTATCACAATGCACCATGTCCACTGTCATCACAATAATCTATGAAAGTTGTCAGACCAATGCTCCATGCCCCTGTCATCACAATACTCCATGCCCTTGTCATCACAATGCTCCATGACCTGTCATCACAAAGCTCCATGACCCATGACCCATGTATCACAGTGTTCCGTGACCTCGTCATCACAATGCTCCATGCCCACACTCATCACAATAATCCATGAAATATTTCAGACCAATGCTCCATGCCATTCTCATCAAAATGCTCCATTACCCATGTCATAAAAATGTTCCATGACCCCTTCCATCACAATGTTACACGGCCTTGTCATCACAAGGCTCCATGACACTTGTCATCACAATGCTCAAGACCCCTGTAATCACAATGCTCCATGCCCTCGTCGTCACAAAGCTGCATGACGCATGTCATCAGAATGCTCCATGGCCTTCTTATCACCATGATCCATGCCCTTGTCATCACAAAGCTCCAAGACCCCTGTAATCACAATGCCCCATGCCCATTTTCAACAGAATGCTCCATGAGATTTCTCATCAAAAGTCTCCATGGTCTTCTCATCACAATGCTCCAGGAACTTGTCATCACCATGCTCCATTCCCTTGTCATCACAATGCTCCATGACCACTGTCATCAAAGTACTCCATGAACATATTCAGCCAAATGCTCCATGTCCTAATCATCACAGTGCTCCATGACCAAAATCATCCCTATTCTCCATGACCACTGTCATCACAACACTCCATGACACAAGACAACCCAATGATCCGGGACCCTTGTAATCACAATGCTCCATTCCCTAGACATCACAATGCTCCATGACCCCTGTCATCACAATACTCCATGAATATTTTCAGCCCAATGCCTCATGACCCCTGCCATCACAATGTTCAACGGCCTTGTCATCACAAAGCTCCATGAAACTTGTCATCACAATGCTCAAGACACCTGTAATCACAATGCTCCATGCCCTTGTCATCCCATTGCCCCATGACAACTCTATTCACAATGCTCCATGACGCTTGTCATCACAGTGGTCCATGACACCTGTCATCACAATGCTCCGTGGCCTTCTCATCAAAATGCACCACACGCTTCTCATGAAAATGCTCCATGACTTTTGTCATCACAAAGATCCATGACCCTTGGCATCACAATGCTCCATGTCATTGTCATCACAATGCTCCATGAACGCTCACATCACATTGTTCCATGCTCTTGTCATCACAAAGCTCCAGGACACATGTCATCAGAATGCTCCATGGCCTTCTCATCACAATGCTCCATGTCCTTGCCAACACAATGCTCCATTACACCTGTCATAACAATGCTCCATACCCCGCCATCACGATGTTCCATGGCCTTGTCATCACAAGGCTCCATGAACCTTCTCATCACAATGCTACAAGACGCCTGTAATCACAATACTCCGTGCCCCTTTTCATCTCAATGATCCATGAAACCTGTCATCACAATGCACCATGCCCAACATCATAATACTTCATGCTATTGTCATCACAATGAAATCAAAATGCTCCATGACCTCTGTCATAACAATGCTCCAAACCATTCTGATCACAATATTCCATAAAACCTGTCATCATAATGCCCCATGACGCTCCTCATCACTATTATCCAAGGTCTTCTCATCTCAGTGCTCCATGACCTTTGTCATCACAATGCTCAATATACTTGTCATCAAAATATTCCCTAACACTTGTTGTCTGTATGCTCCTTGAACCCTGTCATGACAAGGCTCCATGCCTTTTTCATCACAATGATCCATGCCCTTTTCATCCCATTCTCCAAGACCGCTGTAATCACAATGCTCCATGCCCTTGTCATCACAAAGCTCAATGACGCATGTCATCAGAATGTTCCATGGACTTCTCATCAAAATGCTCCATGCCCTTGCCATCGCAATGTACCAAGAACACTGTTATCACAATGCTCCATGCCCCTTTTCATCAGTATGCTCCATGAGATTTGTCATCACAAGGCTCTATGGTTTTCTCATCACAATGCTTCAGGACCTTGTCATCACAATGCTTCACGACCATTTCATGAACATTCTCAATGGCCCTTGTCATCATAATGCTCCAAGCCCTAGTCATCACAATGCTCCATTATATTTGTCATGACAATCCTCCTTTACATTTGGCATCACAATGCTCCCTGCCATTGTCATCGCAATGGACCATGACATATATCATCACAATGCTCCCTGACACCTGTCTTCACAATACTCCATGACCTACTCATCCAAATGCTCCATGCACTTGTCATCACAATGCTCCATGTCCTTGTCATCACAATGCACCATGCCAACTGTCATCACAATAATCTATGAAATTTTTCAAACCAATGCTCCATGGTCTGTCATCACAATGATCCATGCCCTTGTCATCACAATGTTCCATGTCCCCTGTCATCACAATGCTCCGTGACTCCAGTCATCACAATGCTTCATAACGTTTTTCATCACAGTGGTCCATGCCCGCATCATCACAGGGCTCTGAGACCTTTGTAACCACAATGCTCCATGAACTTTTCATCACAATGCTCCGTGACACTTGTCATCACAATGCTCCATGCCTTTGTGAGAACAATGCTCCATGACCCTTGTCAACACAATGTACCACACGCTTTTCATCACATCAGTCCACAACTTTTTCATCGTTACGCTCCATAAACCTTGTAATCACAGTGCTCCATGCACATCTCCTTGAAATGCACTCTCATCAGAAATATCACAATGTTCCATCACTTGTCATCATAATACTCGCTCACCCCTGTAATCTAAATGTTCCATGACAACTGTCATCACAATGCTACATCCCCTTGTCATCACAATGTTCCAAAAACCCAGTAATCACAATGCTCCATGCCCCTTTTCATCAGAATGCTCCATGAGACTTGTCATCACAAGTGTCCAAGGTCATCAATCAAAATGCTCCAGGACCTTGTCATCACCATGCTCCATTCCCTTGTCATCACAATGCTCCATGACCCCTGTCAACACAATACTCTATGAACATTTCCAGCCCAATGCTCCATGACCTTCTCATCACAATGTTCCATGCCCAATATCATCACAATGCTCATGACCACTGTCATCACAACACTCCATGACATCTGACAACACAATGATCCAGAACACTTGGTAGAACAATGCTCCATTCCCTATTCATCACAATGCTCCATGACCCCTGTCTTCACATTAATCCATGAACATTTTCATCCCAATGCTCCATGACCCATGTCATCACAATGATCCATGCCCTTGTCATCCCAATGCTCCATGTCCCCTCTATTCACAATGCTCCGTGACGCTTGTCATCACAGTGCTCCATGACACCTGTCATCACAATGCTCCATGCCTTTGTGAGCAAAATGCTACATGACCTTGTCATTACAATGCTCTATGCGTTTATCATCACAATACTCCATTACCATTGTCATCACAAACCTCCATGAACCTTGGGATAACATCGCTTCATGCCCTTGTCATCACAATGCTCCATGCTCCTTGAAATCAATACGATCCATGACCTCTTTCATCACAATGCTCCAAACCCTTGTGATCACATAGTTCCATAACACTTGTCATCACAACGCTCCATGATGCCTGTCATCACAATGCTCCATGCCCTTGTTATCACAATGCTCCATGACCCCTGTCATCACAATGCTCCGTGACTCCACTCATCACAATGCTTCATGACCTTTGCCATCACAATGGTCAATGCCCTTGTCATCAACAGTCTCTGTGACAATTTTAACCACAATGCTCCATGAACTTTTCATCACAATGCTCTTTGATCCTTGTCATCACAATGCTCTATGCCTTTCTTAGCACAGTGCTCCATGACCCTTGTCATCACAATGCTCCATGTGCTTGTCAGGACAATGCTCCATGACACATGTCGTCAAAATGCACCATGCACTTGTCATCACAGTGCTCCACAATCTTCTCATCACAGTGCTCCATAAAACTTGTCATCTCAATGCTCCATGCACTTCTCATCAAAATGCTCTCTCACCACTGATATCACAATGTTACATCACTATTCGTCAAAATACTCCCTCACCCCTGTCATCATAATGTCCCATGACTCCTGTCATCACAATGCTAAGTGCACTTATCATCACAGTATTCGATGACACCAGACATCACAATGATCCAGAACCCCTGTCATCAAAATGCTCCATGACCCTTTTCATCAATATGCTCCATGAGCCCTGACATCACAATGTTCCAAAACCACTGTCATCACAATGTTCCATGAAACTTTTCATCCAGTTGCTAAATGATCCTGTCATCACAATGCTCCCTGCCCTACTCATCACAATGCACAACACTTTTGTCATCAAAATGCTGAATGACCTTTGTCATCACAAAGATCCATGACACTTGGCATCACTGTGCTCCATGTCATTGTTATCACAATGCTCCATGAATGCTCTCATCACATTGCTCCATGCCCTTGTCATCACAAAGCTCCATGAGACATGTCATCAGAATTTTCCATGGCCTTCTCATCACAATGCTCCATACCCTTGCCATCAAAATGCTCCATTACCCCTGTCATAACAATGTTCCATGACACCTGCAATCACGATGTTCCACGACCTTGTCATCACAAGGCTCAGTGACTCTTGTCAGCACAATGCTCCAAGACACCTGTCATCAAAATGCTCCATGCCCTTGTCATAACAAAGCTCCATGACGCATGCCATCAGAAGGTTCCTTGGCCTTCTCATCACAATGCTCCATGCACTTGTCAGCACAATGCTCCATTACCTTTGTCTTCAGAATCCTCCATGACACTTGGCATCACAATGATTCATGACATTGTCATCAAAATGTGCCATTACTTATGTCATCACAATGCTCCCTGACACATGTCTTCACAATACTGCGTGACCTGGACATCAAAATGCTCCATGCCCTTGTCATTACAATGTGCCATTCCAACTGTCATTGCAATAATCCATGAAAATTATTAGACCAATGCTCCATGCCCTTTTTATCACAGTGTTCCACGACCCCTGTAATCAGAATGCTCCATGCCCCTTTTCATCAGTATGCTCCATGAGATTTGTCATCACAAGGCTACATGGTTTTCTCATCACAATACTCCAGGAACTTGTCATCACAATGCTTCACAACCGTGTCATGAAAAATCTCAATTTCTCTTGACATCATAATGATCCAAGCCCTAGTCATCACAATAATCCATTATATTTATCATCACAGTCCTCCATTACATTTGGCATCACAAGGCTCCCGGTCATTGTCATCGCAATGGACCATGACATATGTCATCACAATGCTCCCTGACACCTGTCTTCACAATACTCCATGATCTTCTCATCACAATGCTCCTTGCCCTTGTCATCACAATGCTCCATGCCCCTGTCATCACAATGTTCCTTGCCCTTGTCTTCACAATGCTCCATGACCCCTGTCATCACAATGCTCCATGACTCCAGTCATCACAATGCTTCATAACGTTTGTCATCACAACGTTCCATGCCCGCGTCATCACAAGACTCGGTGACCTTTGTAACCACAATGATCCATGAACTTTTCATCACAATGCTACGTGCCGTTGTCAGAACAATGCTCCATGAGCCTTGTCATCACAATGTGCCACGTGCTTTTCATCACAATGATCGACAACCTTGTCATCGCTATGCTCCATAAACATTGTAATCACAATGCTCCATGCACTTCTCATCCAAATGCTCTCTCACCTGAGATATCACAATGTTCCATCACTAGTCATCACAATCCTCCCATAACCCTGTAATCACAATGTTCTATGACCCCTGTCATCACAATGCTACATCCCCATATCAGCACAATGTTCCATGACCACTGACATCCTAATGTTCCATAACCACTGTCATCAAAATGCTCAATGACCCTTTTCATCCCAAAGCTCCATGACCCCTGGCATCACAATGTTCTATAACCCCTGTCATCAAAATGTTCCATTACAATTTTCATCAAATTGCTGCATGAACCTGTCATCAACATGCTCCCTGGGCTTCTCATCACAATGCACCCCACCATTGTCATCAAAATGCTCCATGACATTTGTCATCACAAAGCTCCATGACCCTTGGCATCACAATGTTCCATATCATTGTCATCACAATGCTCCATGAAACCTCTCATCACATTGCTCCATGCCCTTGTCATCACAAAGCTCCATGACACTTGTCATCACAATGCTCGATACCCTTCTCATCACAATGCTCCATGCCCTTGTCATTAAAATCCTCCATGACCCCTGTACCACAGTGTTCTGTGTCCTTGTCATCACAATGCTCCATGCCCACTCTCATCACAATGAACCATGAAACATTTCAGACCAATGCTCGATGCCCTTCTCATCACAATGCTCCATTACTACTGTCATAACAATGTTCCATGACCCCTGCCATCACAATGTTCCACGGCCTTGTCATCACAATGTCCCAAGACCACTCTAATAACAATGCTCCATGCCCTTTTAATCATAAGGCTCCATGACTCATGTCATCAGAATGTTCCATGGCTTTCTCATCACAATGCTCCTTGCCCTTGTCATCACAATGCTCCAGGACAACTGTAATCTCAATGCTCCATGCCTCTACTCATCTCAATGCTCCATGAACCCTGTCATCACAATGCACCATGCCCATCATCATAATGCTTCAGGCTATTGTCATCACAAGGAAATCAAAATGCTCCATGACCTCTGTCATCATAATGCTCCAAACCCTTGTGATCACAATGTTCCATAAAACTTATCATCACAACACCCCATGATGCTCATCATCACAATTATCCATGGTCTTCTCATCACAATGTTCCATGAACTTTTTCATCACAATGCTCAATACACTTGTCAGCACAATGCTCCCTGATACTTGTCGTCAGTGTGCTCCTTGAACCCTGCCATGAGAAGGCTTCATGCCTTTTTCATCACAATGATCCATGCCTTTTTCATCACAATGCTCCAAGACACCTGTGATCACAATTCTCCATGACCTTGTCATCACAAAGCTCCATGACGCTTGTCATCAGAATGCTCCTTGGCCTTCTCCCCACAATGATCCATGCCCTTGTCATCACAATGTTCCAAGACCGCTGTAATCAGAATGCTCCATGCACCTTTTCAACAGTATGCTCCATGAGATTTGTAATCACAAGGCTCCATTGTTTTCTCATCACAATGCTCCAGGACATTGTCATCACAATGCTTCATGACCTTGTCATGAAAATTCTCAGTGGCCCTTGTCATCATAATGCTCCAAGCCCTAGTCATCACAATGCTCCATTATATTTGTCATCACAATCCTCCATTACATTTGCCATCACAATGTTCCCTGCCATTGTCATCGCAATCAACTATGACATATGTCATCACAATGCTCCCTGACAACTTTCTTCAAAATACTACATTAAATTCTCATCACAATGCTCCATGACCCTGTCATCAAAATGCTCCATGCACTTGTCATCAAAATGCTCTGTGATCCCTGTCTTCACAATGCTCCGTGTCTCCAGTCATCACAATGCTTCATAACATTTGTCATCACAATGGTCCATGCCCACATCATCAAAACTCTCTGTGACATTTATAAGCACAATGCTCCATGAACTTTTCATCACAATGCTCCCTGAACCTTGTCATCACAATGTTCCAAGCCTTTGTAAGAAAAATTCTCCATGACCCTTGTCATCACAATGTGCCACGCAATTTTCATCAAAACGGTCCACAAATTTGTCATCACAATGCTCCATAAACCGTTTAATCAAAATGCTCCTTTCCCTTCTCATCAAAATGCTGCATTACCACTGTCATAACAATGCTCCATGACCGCTGTCATCACAATGTGCCACGGCCTTGTCATCACAAGGCTCCATGACACTTGTCATCACAATGATCCAAGAACCCTGTATTCACAATGCTCCATGCCCTTGTCATCACTAAGCTCCATGGCACATGTCATCAGAATGTTCCATGTGCTTCTCATCAGAATGCCCCATGCCCTTGTCATCACAGTGCTCCAACATCCCTGTAATCACAATGCTCCATGCCCCTTTTCATCTCAGTGTTCCATGATCGCTGTCATCACATTTCATCATGCCCAACATCATAATACTTCAGGCTATTGTCAGGACAATGAAATCAAAATTATCCATGACTTCTGCCATCACAATGCTCCATGACCCCTGTCATCACAATGCTCCATGAACATTTTCAGCCCAATGCTCCATGACACTTGTCATCACAATGATCCATGCCCTTGTCATGCCAATGCTCCATGACCCCTGTATTCACAATGCTCCGTGACCCTTGTCATCACAGTGCTCCATGACACATTTCTTCACAATGCTCCATGCTTTTGTCAACAAAATGTTACATGACCTTGTCATTACAATGCTCTATGCGCTTGTCACCACAATACTCCATTATCATTGTCATCACAATCCTCCATGAACTTGGGATCACGATGCTTCATGCTCTTGTCATCACAATGCTCCATGCACCTTGAAATCAAAATGATCCATGACCTCTGTCATCACAATGCTCCAAACCCTTGTGATCACATAGTTCCATAAAACTTGTCATCACAATGCTCCATGATGCCTGTCATCACAATACTCCATGCCCTTTTCATCACAATGCTCCATGGTCATTGTCATCCCAATTCTCAATACACTTGTCATCACAATGCTCCCTGACACTTGTCCTCAGAATGCTCCTTGAACCCTGTCACGAAAAGGCTCCATGCCATTTTCATCACAATGACCCATGCCATTTTCATCACAATGCTCCATGCCATTGTCATCAAAATACTCCACAAGCTTGTCATCAGAATGCTCCATGACCCTTCTCATCACAATTCTCCATGCACTTGTCAGCACAATGCTCCCTGACCCTTGTCATCACAATGCTCCAAGGCATTGTCATCACAATGCTCCATTACCTTTGTCATCAGAATACTCCATGACACTTGGCATCACAATGCTCCATGACATTGTCATCACAATGGGCCATTACATATGTCATCACAATGCTCCCTGACACCTGTCTTCACAATACTGCATGACCTGGTCATGACAATGCTCCATACCCTTGTCATCACAATGCGCCCTTTCAACTGTCATTGCAATAATCCATGAAACTTATTAGACCAATGTTCCATGCCCTTGTCATAACAATGCTACATGCACTTGTTATCACAATGCTCCATGTCCCCTGTCATCACAATTCTCCATGCACTTGTCAGCACAATGCTCCCTGACCCTTGTCATCATAATGCTCCAAGCCCTAGTCATCACAATGGTCCATTATATTTGTCATCACAATCCTCCATTACATTTGGCATCACAATGCTCCCTGCCATTGTCATCGCATTGGACCATGACATATGTCATCACAATGCTCCCTGACAGCTTTCTTCAAAATAATCCATGACCTTCTCATCACAATGCTCCATGCCCTTCTCATCACAATGAACCATGTCCACTGTCATCACAATAATCTATGAAACTTTTCAGACCAATGCTCCATGCCCCTGACATCACAATGCTCCATACCCTTGTCATCACAATGCTCCAGGACCACTGTCATCACAATGCTCCGTGACTCCATGCATCACAATGCTTCATAACATTTGTCATCACAGTGATCCATGCCCGTGTCATCACAAGGCTGTGTGACGTTTGTAACCACAATGCTCCATGAAATTTTCATCAAAATGCTCCGTGACCATTGTCATCACACTTCTCCAAGCCTTTGTCAGAAAACTGCTCAATGACCCTTGTCATTACAATGTGCCAAGCGCTTTTCATCACAACGGTCCAAAAATTTGTCATTGCAATGTTCCATATTCCTTGCTGTCACAATCCTCCATGCCCTTCTCATCACAATTCTCCATTACGCCTGTCTTATCAATGCTCCATGACCCCTGACATCACAATATTCCACGGCCTTTTCATTACAAGGCTCCATGACACAGGTCATCAGAATGTTCCATGAACTTCTCATCAAAGTGCTCCTTGCCCTAGTCATCACAATACTCCAAGACCCCTGTAATCACCATGCTCCATGCCCCTATTCTTCAAAAAGCTCCGTGATACCTGTCATCACAATGCGTCGTGCCCATCATCATAATGCTTCAGGCTATTATCAGCACAATGAAATCAAAATTCTCCATGACCTCTGCCATCACAATGCTCCATGACCCCTGTCATCACAATAATCCATTAACATTTTCAGCCCAATGCTCCATGACACTTGTCATCAAAATCATCCATGCCCTTGTCATCCCAATGCTCCATGACCCCTGTATTCACAATGCTCCGTGACGCTTGTCATCACAGTGCTCAATGACACCTGTCATCACAATTCTCCATGCATTTGTCAGCAAAATGCTACGTGACCTTGTCATTACAATGCTCTATGCGCTTGTCATCACAATACTCCATTACCATTGTCATCACAATCCTCCATGAAACTTGGGATCACATTGCTTCATGCTCTTGTCATCACAATGCTCCATGCTCCTTGAAATCAAAATGATCCATGACCTCTGTCATCACCATGCTCCAAACCCTTGTGATCACAAAGTTCCATAACACTTGTCATCACAACAGTCCATGATGCCTGTCATCACAATACTCCATGTCCTTTTCATCACAATGTTCCATGACGTTTGTCATCACAATTCTCAGTACAATTGTCATCACAATGCTCCCTGATACTTGTCGTCAGAATGCTCCTTGAACCCTGTCACGAAAAGGCTCCATGCCTTTTTCATCACAATGCCGCATGCCATTTCATCACAATGCTCCATGCAATTGTCATCAAAATACTCCACTAGCTTGCCTTCAGAATGCTCCATGACCCTTGTCATCATAATTCTCCATGCACTTGTCAGCACAATGCTCCCTGACCCTTGTCATCACAATGCTCCAAGCCATTGTCATCACAATGCTCCATTACCTTTGTCATCAGAATCCTCCATGACACTTGGCATCACAATGCTCCATGCCATTGTCATCACAATGGGCCATTACATATGTCATCACAATGCTCCCTGACACCTGTCTTCACAATACTGCATGACCTGGTCATCACAATGCTCAATGCCCTTGTCATCACAATGAGCCCTTCCAATTGTCATCGCAATAATCCATGAAACTTATTAGACCAATGTTCCATGCCCTTGTCATCACAATGCTCCATGCCCTTGTTATCACAATTCTCCATGACCCCTGTCATCACAATGCTCCGTGACTCCAGTCATCACAATGCTTCATGACCTTTGTCATCACAATGGTCCATGCCCTCGTCATCAACAGTCTCTGTGACCTTTTTAACCACAATTCTCCATGAACTTTTCATCACAATGCTCTTTGACCCTTGTCATCACAATGCACTATGCCTTTCTCAGCACAATGCTCCATGACCCTTGTCATCACAATGCTCCATGCGCTTGTCAGCACAATGTTCCACGACACATGTCATCACAGTGCACCATTCGCTTGTCATCAAAGTGCTCCACAATCTTGTCTTCACAATGCTCCATAAACTTTGTCATCACAATGCTCCATGCACTTCTCATCAAAATGTTCTCTCACCACTGATATCAAAATATTACATCACTATTCGTTACAATACACCCTCATCCCTGTCATCACAATGTTCCATGACTCCTGTCATCACAATGCTACATGCATTATCAACACAATGTTCAATGACCCCTGACATCACAATGTTCCATAACCCCTGTCATCAAACTGCTCCATGACCCGTTTCATCAAAATGCTCCATGACCCCTGATATCACAATGTTCCATAACCCCTGCCCTCATAATATTCCATGACCCGTTACATCAAATTGCTCCATGACCCTGTCATCACAATGCTCCCTGCCCTTCTCATCACAATGCACAACACCCTTGTCATCAAAATGCTTCATGACCTTTGACATCACATATATCCATGACACTTGGCATCACAATGCTCCATGTCATTGTCATCACGAAGCTCCATGAACGCTCTCATCACATTGCTCCATGCCCTTGTCATCACAAAGCTCCATGACACATGTCAGCAGAATGCTCCATGGCATTCTCATCACAATGCTCCACACCCGTGCCATCAAAATGCTCCATTACACCTCTCATAACAATGCTCCATGACACCTGCCATCACGATGGTACATGGCCTTGTCATCACAAGGCTCCATGACACTTCTCATCACAATGCTCCAAGACCCCTGTAACCCCAATGCTCCGTGACTCCAGTCATCACCGTGCTTCATAACATTTGTCATCACAGTGGTCCATGCCCGCATCATCACAAGGATCTGTGACTTTTGTAACCACAATGCTCCATGAACTTTTTATCACAATGCTCTGTGACACTTGTCATCACAATGCTCCATGCCATTGTCAAAAAAATGCTCCATGACCCTTGTCATCACAAAGTGCCACGCACTTTTCATCACAATTGTCCACAAATTTGTCATCGCAATGCTCCATAAAACTTGTAATCACAATGCCCCTTGCCATACTCTTCACAATGCTCCGTTACCCCTATCGTAACAATGATCCATGATCCCTGCCATCACAATGTTCAACGGCCTTGTCATCACAATGCTCCATGACACTTGTCATTGCAATGCTCCAAGATCCCTGTAATCACAATGCTCCATGCACTTGTCACCACAAAGCTCCATGACACATGTCATCAGAATGTTCCATGGCCTTTACATCAAAATGCTCCATGCCCTTGTCATCACAGTGCTACAAGACACCTGTAATCACAATGCTCTATGCCCCTTTTCATCAGTATGCTCCATGAGATTTGTCATCACAAGGCTCCATGGTTTTCTCATCACAGTGCTCCAAGACCTTGTCAACAAAATGCTTCACGTCCTTGCAATGAAAATTCCCAATGGCCCTTGTCAACATAATGCTCCAAGCCCTAGTCATCACAATGCTCTATTATATTTGTCATCATAATCCTCCATTACATTTGGCATCAGAATGCTCCATGCACTTGTCATCACAGATCTCAAAGACGTATGTAATTAGAATGCTCCTTGGCCTTCTCCTCACAATGCTCCATGCCCATGTCAACACAACGTTCCAAGACCCCTGTAATCACAATGGTCCATGTCCCTTTTCTTCAGTACGCTCCATGAGATTTGTCATCACAAGGCTCCACGGTTTTCTCATCACAATGCTCCAGGACCTTGTCATCACAATGCTTCATGACTTGTCATAAAAATTCTCAGTGGCCCTTTTCATCATAATGCTCCAAGTCCTAGTCATCACAATGCTTCATTATATTTGTCACCACAATCCTACATTACATTTGGCATCACAATGCTCCCTTCCATTGTCATCGCAATGGACCATGACATATGTCATCATAATTCTCCCTTACACCTTTCTTCAAAATACTCCATGCCCTTGTCATCACAATGCTCCATGCCCTTGTCATCACAATGCTCCATGACCCGTCATCACGTTGCTCCGTGACTCCAGTCATCACAATGCTTCATAACATTTGTCATCACAATGTTCCATGCCTGCATCATCACAAGGATCTGTGACCGTTGTAACCACAATGCTCCGTGACCCTTGTCATCACAATGCTCCATGCCTTTGTCAGAAAATGCTCCATGACCCTTGTCATCATAATGTGCCACACACTTTTAATCACAACGGTCCGCACATTTCTCATCGCAATGCTCCATAAACATTGAAATCACAATGCTCCTTTCCCTTCTCATCACAATGCTCCATTACCCCATCATAACAATGATCCATGACCTCTGCCATCACAATGTTCCATGACATTGTCATCACAAGGCTCCAAGACACTTGTCATCACAATGCTCCAAGACCCCTGTAATCACAGTGCTCCATGCCCTTGTCATCACAAAGCTCCATGACACATGTCATCAGAATGTTCCATGTCCTTCTCATCAAAATGTTCCATGCCTTGTGATCACAGTGCTCCAAGACCCATGTAATCACAATGTCCGTGACTCCAGTCATCACAATGCTTCATAACATTTGTCATCGCAATAGTCCATGCTCGCATCATCATAAGCATCTGTGACCTTTGTAACCACAATGCTCCATGAACTTTTCATCACAATGCTCCGTGACCCTTGTCATCACAATGCTCCATGCCATTGTCAGAAAAATGCTCCATGACCCTTGTCATCACAATGTGCCACGCACTTTTCATCACAACGGTCCACAAATTTGTCATCCCAATGCTCCTTAAACCTTGTAATCACAATGCTCCTTGCCCTACTCATCACAATGCTCCGTTACCCCTATCATAACAATCATCGATGATCCCTGCCATCACAATGTTCCACGGCCTTGTCATCCCAAGGCTCCATGACACTTGTCATCACAATGCTCCAAGATCCCTGTAATCACAATGCTCCATGCACTTGTCACCACAAAGCTCCATGACACATTTCATCAGAATGTTCCATGGCCTTCTCATCAAAATGCTCCATGCCCTTATCATCACAGTGCTCCAAGACCCCTGTAATAACAATGCTCCATGCCCCTTTTCATCAGTATGCTCCATGAGATTTGTCATCACAAGGCTCCATGGTTTTCTCATCACAATGTTCCAGGAACTTGTCATCACAATGCTTCACGACCTTGCCATGAAAATTCTCAATGGCCCTTGTCAACATAATGCTCCACGCCCTAGTCATCACAATGCTCCATTATATTTGTCATCACAATCATCCATTACATTTGGCATCACAATGCTCCATGCCCTTGTCATCACAAAGCTCCCATACCCCTGTAATCACAATGCTCCATGCCCTTTTTCATCTCAATGCTTCATGATACCTTTCATCTCAATGCATCATGCCCATCATCATAATGCATCAGGCTATTGTAAGCACAATAAAATCAAAATTCTCCATGACCTCTGCCATCACAATGCTCCATGACCCCAGTCATCACAACACTCCATGAACATTTTCAGCCCAATGCTCCATGACCCTTGTCATCACAATCATACATGCCCTTGTCATCCCAATGCTCCATGACCCCTGTATTCAGAATGCTTCGTGATGCTTGTTATCACAGTGCTCCATGACATTTGTCATCACAATGCTCCATGCCTTTGTCAGCAAATTGCTACATTATTGGTCATTACAATGCTCTATGCACTTTCCTCACAATACTCCATTACTATTGTCATCACAATCCTCCATGAACCTTGGGATCACATTGCTTCATGCCCTTGTCATCACAATGCTCTATGCTCCTTGAAATCAAAATGATCCATGACCTCTGTCATCACAATGTTCCAAACCCTTGTGATCACAAAGTTCAATAACCTTTGTCATCACAACGCTCCATGATGCCTGTCATCACAATACTCCATGCCCTTTTCATCAAAATGCTCCATGAACTTTGTCATCACAATTCTCAATACACTTGTCACCACAATGCTCCCTGACACTTGTCGTCAGAATGCTCCTTGAACACTGTCACGAAAAGGCTCCATGCCCTTTTCATCACAATGTACCATGCCATTTTCATCACAGTGCTCCATGCAATTTTCATCAAAATACTCAACAAGCTTGTCATCAGAATGCTCCATGACCGTTGTCATCACAATTCTCCATGCACTTGTTAGCACAATGCTCCCTGAGCCTTGTCATCACAATGCTCCATTTGCTGGTCAGAACAATACTCCAAGACACATGTCATCACAATGCACCATGCAATGGTCATCACAGTGCTCCACAATCTTGTCATCAAAATGCTCCATAAACATTGGCATCACAATGCTCCATGCACTTCTCAACATAATGCTCTCTCACCACTGATATCACAATGTTACATCACTATTCGTCACAATGCTCCCTCACCATGACATCACAATGTTCCATGATTCCTGTCATCACAATGCTACATGCACTTATCATCACAATATTTGATGACCCCTTACATCACAATGTTCCATAACCCCTGTCATTAAAATGATTCATGACAGTTTTCATCAAATTGCTCCATGACCCTGTCATCACAATGCTCCCTGCCCTTCTCATCACAATGCACAACGCCGTTGTCATCAGAATGCACCATGACCTTTGTCATCACAAAGATCCATGACCCTTGGCATCACAATGCTCCATGTCATTGTCATCACAATGTTCCATGAACGCTCTCATCACATTGCTCCATGCCCTTGTCATCACAAAGCTCCATGACACATGTCATCAGAATGCTCCATGGCTTTCTCATCACAATGTTCCATGACCTTGCCATCACAATGCTACATTACAGCTGTCATAACAATGCTCCAGGAGCCCTGCCATCACGATATTCTATGGTATTGTCATCACAAGGCTCCATGACCCTTCTCATCACAATGCTCCAATACCCCTGTAATCACAATGCTCCATGCTTCATTACATCTCAATGATCCGTGAACCCGGTCATCACAATGAACCATGCCCATCATCATAATGCTTCATGCTATTGTCATCACAATGAAATCAAAATGCTCCATGACCTCTGTCAAAACAATGCTCCAAACCCTTGTGATCACAATATTCCTTAACACTTGTCAACACAATGCCCCATAAAGCTCGTCATCACAATTATCCATGGTCTTCTCATCACAATGCTCCATGACTTTGGTCATCACAATGCTCTTTACACTTGTCATCAAAATGCTCCATGACACTTGTTGTCTGTATGCTCCTCGAACCCTGTCATGACAAGGCTCTAAGACTTTTTCCTCACAATGATCCATGCCCTTTTCATCACAGTGCTCAAAGTCCCATGAAATCACAATGATCCATGTCCTTGTCATCACAAACCTCAATGACGCATGTCATTAGAATGCTCCGTGGCCTTCTCCTCACAATGCTCCATGCTCTTTTCATCTCAAAGTTCAGAGACCCCTGTAATCACAATGCTCCATGCCCCATTTCATCAGTATGCTCCATGAGATATATCATCACAAGACTCCATGGTTTTCTCATCACAGTGCTCCAGGACCTTGTCATCAAAATGCTTAACGACCTTGTCATGAAAATTCTCAATGGCCCTTGTCATCATAATGTTCCAAGCCCTAGTCATCACAACTCTCCTTTATATTTGTCATCACAATCCTCCATTTCATTTGGCATCAAAATGCTCCCTGCCATTGTTATCGCAATGGACCATGACATATGTCATCACAATGCTCCCTGACACCTGTCTTCTCAATACTTCATGACCTTCTCATCACAATGATCCGTGCCCTTGTCATCACAATGCACCATGTCCACTGTCATCACAGTAATCTATGAAACTTGGCAGACCAATGTTCCATGCCCCTGTCATCACAGTGCTCCATGCCGTTGTCATCACAATGCTCCATGTCCCCTGTCATCACAATGCTCCGTGACTCCAGTCATCACAATGCTTCATAACATTTGTCATCACAATGGTCCATTCCCGCGTCATCAGAAGGCTCTTTGACATTTGTAACCACAATGCTCCATGAACTTTTCATCACAATGCTCCGTGACCTTTGTCATCACAATAGCTCCATGCCTTTGTCAGAACAATGCTCCATGACCCTTGTCATCACTATGTGCCACGCACTTTTTATCACAACGGTCCACATATTTGTCATCACAATGCTCCATAACACTTGTAATCAAAATGCTCCATGCCCTTCTCATCACAATGCTCCATTACCCCTGTCATAACAATGATCCATGACCCCTGCCATCACAATGTTCCACGGCCTTGTCATCACAAGGCTCCAGGACACGTGTCATCACAATGCTCCAAGACCCCTGTAATCACAGTGCTCCATGCCCTTTTCATCACAAAGCTCCATGACACATGTTATCAGAATGTTCCATGGACTTCTCATCAAAATGCTCAATGCCCTTGTCATAACAATGCTCCAAGAACCCTGTAATCACAATGCTACATGGCCCTTTTCATCTCAGTGCTCCATGAACCCTGTCATCACAATGCATCATGCCCATCATCATCATGCTTCCGGCTCTTGTCAGCACGATGAAATCAAAATTCTCCATAACCTCAGTCATAACTATGCTCCATGTCCCCTGTCTTCACAATGCTCCTTGACACCAGTCATCACAATGGTTCATGACCTTTGTCATCACAATGGTACAGGCCCTCGTCATCAACAGTCTCGGTAACCTTTTTAACCACAATGCTCCATGAACTTTTCATCATAATGCTCTTTGACCCGTGTCATCACAATGCTCTATGCCTTTCTCAGCACAGTGCTCCATGACCCTTGTCATCACAATTCTCCATGCGCTTGTCAGCACAATGCTCCATGACATATGTCATCTCAATGCACCATGTGCTTGTCATCACAGTGCTCCACAATCTTGTCATCACAATGCTGCATAAACCTTGTCATCACAATTCTCCATGCCATTGTCATCACAATGAGTCATTACATATGTCATCACAGTGCTCCCTGACACCTGTCTTCACAATATGGCATGGCCTGGTGATCACAATGCTCCATGCCCTTGTCATCACAATGTGCCAATCCAACTGTCATCGCAATAATCCATGAAACATATTAGACTAATGCTGCATGCCCTTTTCATCACAATGTGCCAGTCCAACTGTCATCGCAATAATCCGTGAAATTTTTAGACCAATGCTCCATGCCCTTGTCATCACAATGCTCCATGACGCTTGTCATCAGAATGCTCCATGGCCTTTTCTTCACAATGCTCCAAGCCCTTGTCATAACAATGTTCCAAGACACCTGTAATCACAATGCTCCATGCCCCTTTTCATCAGAATGCTCCATGAGACTTGTCATCACAAGTCTCCATGGTCTTCTAATCACAATGCTACATTTCCTTGTCATCACAATGTTCCATGACCCCTGTCATCACAATACTCCATGAATATTTTCAGCCCAATGCTCCATGACCTTCTCATCACAATGCTCCATGAACAGTATCATAACAATGGTCCAGGAACACTGTCATCACAACACTCCATGACCCCTGACAACACAGTGATCCGGGATTCTTGTCATCACAATGCTCCATTCCCTAGTCATCACAAAGCTCCATGACCCAAATCATCAAAATACTCCATGAACATTTTCAGCCCAATGCTCCATGACACTTGCCAGCACAATGCTCCCTGACCCTTGTCATCAGAATGCTCCAAGCCATTGTCATCACAATGCTCCATTACCTTTGTCATCAGAATCCTCCATGACACTTGGCATCACAATGATCCATGCCATTGTCATCACAATGGGCCATTACATATGTCATTACAATGCTCCCTGACACCTGTCTTCACAATACTGCATGACCTGGTCATCACAATGCTCCATGCCCTTGTCATCACAATGTGCCATTCCAACTGTCATTGCAATAATCCATGAAACTTATTAGACCAGTGCTCCATGCCCTTGTCATCACAATGCTCCATGCCCTTTTTATCACAATGCTCCATGACCCATGTCATCACAATGCTCATTGACTCCAGTCATCACATTTCTTCATGACCTTTGTCAACACAATGGTCCATGCCCTCGTCATCAACGGTCTCTGGGACATTTTTAACCTTAGTGCTCCATGAAATTTTCATCACAATGCTCTTTGACCCGTGTCATCACAATGCTCTATGCCTTTCTCAGCACAATGCTCCATGACCGTTATCATCACAGTGCTCCATGTGCTTGTCAGCACAATGCTCCATCACACATTTCATCACAATGCAACATGCGCTTGTCATCACAGTGCTCCACAATCTTGTCATCACAATGCTCCATTAACCTTGTCATCACAATGCACCATGAATTTCTCATCAATATGCTCTCTCACCACTGATATCACAATGTTACATCACTATTCATCAAAATACTCCTTCATCTCTGTAAACACAATGTGCCATGACTCTTGTCATCACAGTGCTACATGCACTTAACATCACAATGTTCGATGAGCTATGACATCACAATGTTCTATAAGCCATGTCATCAAAATGCTCCATGACCCTTTTCATCAAAAGGCTCCATGTCCCCTGACATCACAATGCTCCATACCCCTTGTCATTACAGTGCTCCATGACGCTCGTCATCACAATTATCCATGGTCTTCTCATCACAATGCTCCACGGTCTTGCCATCACAATGCTCCATGTCCTAGTCATCACAATGCTCCATGTTCCATGTCATCAAAATTATCCACGTCCTTGGCATCACTATGTTCCATGACACTTCTCATCACACTGTTACAGGCTTTGTCAGCACAATACTCCACAAGCTTGTCATCAGAATGCTCCATGCCCCTTGTCATGATAATTATCCATCTCCCCTGTCATCACAATGCTCCATGACACCTGTCATCACAATGCTCCATGCCCCTTGTCATCACAATTCTCCATGTGCTTGTCATCACAATGCTCCATGACAGTTCTCATCACAATGTTACATGCTTTTGTCATCACAATTCTCCATTAACATGTCATCGCAATGCCCCATGACCCTTGTCATAGCGAGCTCCATGCCTTTGTCATCACAATGCTTCACGACCTTTTCATAAAAATTCTCAATGGCCATTTTCATCACAATGCTCCATGACCCTTGTCATCACAATGCTCCATGCCCTTGTCCTCACAAAGCTCAATAACGCATGCCATCAGAATGATCCTTGGTCTTCTCCTCACAATGCTCCATGCCCCTTTTCATCAGTATGCTCCAAGAGATTTCTCATCAAAAGGCTCCATAGTTTTCTCATCACAATGCTCCAGGACCTTGTCATCACAATGCTCAATACACTTGTCATCAAAATGCTCCCTGAAACTTGTTGTCTGTATGCTCCTTGAACCCTGTCATGACAAGGCTCCATGCCTTTTTCATCAAGGTGATCCATGCCTTTTTCATCACAATGCTACAAAACCACTGTAATCACAATGTTCCATGCCCTTGTCATCACAAAGCTCAATGACGCATGTCATTAGAATGCTCCTTGGCCTTCTCTTCACAGTGCTCCATTCCCTTGTCCTCACAAAGTTCCACGACCCCTGTAATCACAATGCTCCATGCCCCTTTTCATCAGTATGATCCATGAGACTTGTCATCACAAGGCTCCATGGTTTTCTCATCACAGTGCTCCAGGACATTGTCATCACAATGCTTCATGACCTTGTCATGAAAATTCTCAAAGGCCCTTGTCATCATAATGCTCCAAGCCCTACTCATCACAATGCTCCATTATATTTGTCATCGCAATCCTCCATTACATTTGGCATCACAATGCTCCATGCCATTGTCATCGCAATGGACCATGACATATGTCATCACAGTGTTCCCTGACACCTGTCTTCACAATACTCCATGACCTTCTCATCACAATGCTCCATGCCCTTGTCATCACAATGCACCATGCCCACTCTCATCACAATAATCTATGAAACTTGTCAAACCAATGCTCCATGCCCCTGTCATCACAATGCTCCATGCCCTTGTCATCACAATGCTCCATGATTCCCCTCATCACAATGATTAATAATGTTTGTCATCACAATGGTCCATACCCGTGTCATCAAAAGGCTCTGTGACCTTTGTAACCACAATGCTCCATGAACTTTTCATCACAATTCTCTGTGACCCTTGTCATCACAATGCACCATGTCTTTGTCAGAACAATGCTCCTTGACCCTTGTCATCACAAATTGCCAAGCGCATTTCATCACAACGGTCCACAACCTTGTCATTGAAATGCTCCATAAACCTTGTAATCACAATGCTCCATGCACTTCTCATCAAAATGCTCTCTTAACAGAGATATCACAATGTTCCATCACTAGTCATCACAATACTCCCTCACCCCTGTAATCACAATGATCCATGACCCTGTCATCACAAGGCTACATCCCCTTATCATCACAATGTTCCATGACCCCTGACATAACAATGTTCCATAACACCTGCCATCAAAATGCTCCATGACCCTTTTCATCCCAAAGCTCCAAGACTCCTGACATCACAATGTTCTATAACCCCTGCCATCAAAATGTTCCATTACACATTTTATCAAATTGCTTCATGACCCTGTCATCAAAAGGCTCCCTGCCCTTCTCATCCCAATGCACCATGCCCTTGTCATCAAAATGCTCCATGACTTGTCATCACAAACCTCCATGACCCTTGGTATCACAATGCTCCAAGTCATTGTCATCACAATGCTCCATGAACCCTCTCATCACACTGCTCCATGCTCTTGTAATCACAAAGCTCCATGACACTTGTCATCACAATGCTCGAAGCCCTTCTCATCACAATGCTCCATGCCATTGTCATTACAATCCTGCATGACCCATGTATCACAGTGTTCCCTGCCTTTGTCATCACAATGCTCCATGCCCACTCTCATCACAATAATATATGAAACATTTCAGACCAATGTTCCATGCCCTTCTCATCATAATGCTCCATTACGCCTGCCATAACAATGCACCATGACCCCTGCCATCACAATGTTCCACGGCGTAGTCATCACAAGCTTCCATGACACTTGTCATCAGAATGTTCCATGGACTTCTCATCAAAATGCTCTATGCCCTTGTCATCACAATGCTCCAAGACCCTTGTAATAAAAATATCCCATGCCCCTTTTCATCTCAATGCTCCATGAACCCTGTCATCACAGTGCACCATGCCCATCATCATAATGCTTCAGGCTATTGTCATCACAATGAAATCAATATTCTCCATGACCTCTGTAATCATAATCCTCCAAACCGTTGTTATCACAATATTCCATAACACTTATCATCACAACACCCCATGACTCTCATCATCACAATTATCCATGGTCTTCTCATCACAATGCTCCATGATCTTTGTCATCACAATGCTCAATACACTTGTTATCACAATGCTCCCTGACACTTGTCATCAGTATGCTCCTGGAACCCTGTCATGACAAGGCTCCATGCCTTTTTCATCAGAATGATCCATGCCCTTTTCATCACAATGTTCCAAGATCACTGTAATCACAATGCTCCATGCACTAGTCATCACAAAGCTCCATGACACATGTCATCAGAATGCTCCATGGCCTTCTCATCACAATGCTCCATGCCCTAGTCATCACAATGCTCCAAGACCCCTGTAATCACAATGCTCCATGCCCATTTTCTTCAGAATGCTCCATGAGACTTGTCATCACAAGTCTCCATGGTCTTCACATCACAATGCTCCAGGACCTTGTCATCGCCATGCTCCATTCCCTTATCATCCCAAAGTCCCATGATCCCTGTCATCACAATAATCCATGAACATTTTCAGCCCATTGCTCCACGACCTACTCATCACAATGCTCCATGGCCAATATCATCACAAGGCTCCATGACCGATGTCATCACAACACTCCATGAACATTTTCAGCCCAGTGCTCCACGAAACTTGTCATCACAATGATCCATGCCCTTTTCATCACAATGATCCATGAACCCTGCATTCACAATGCTCCGTGACGCTTGTCATAATAGTGCTCCATGACACATGTCATCACAATGCTCCATGCCTTTGTCAGCAAAATGCTACATGACCTTTTCATAACAATGCTCTATGAGCTTGTCATCACAATACTCCATTTCCATTGTCATCACAATCCTCCGTGAGCCTTGGGATCACATTGTTTCATGCCCTTGTCATCACAATGCTCCATGCTCCTTGAAATCAAAATGATCCATGACCTCTATCATCACAATGCTCCAAACTCTTGTAATCACAATGTTCCATAACACTTGTCATCACAACGCTCCATGACGCATGTCATCACAATACTCCATGCCGTTTTCATCACAATGCTCCATGACCTTGTAATCACAATGTTCCAAACCCCTGTAATCCCAATGGTCCATGCCCCTTTTCATCAGTATGCTCCATGAGATTTGTCATCACAAGGCTCCATGGTTTTCTCATCACAATGCTCCAGGACCTTGTCATCACAATGCTCAATACACTTGTCATCAAAATGCTCCCTGACACTAGTTGTCTGTATGCTCCTTGAACCCAGTCATGACAAGGCTCCATGCCTTTTTCATCAAGGTGATCCATGCCCTTTTCATCACAATGTTCCAAGACCACTGTAATCACAATGTTCCATGCCCTTGTCTTCACAAAGCTCAATGACGCATCTCATTAGAATGCTCCTTGGCCTTCTCCTCACAGTGCTCCATGCCCTTGTCCTCACAATGTTCCACGACCCCTGTAATCACAATGCTCCATGCCCCTTTTCATCAGTATGCTCCATGAGACTTGTCATCACAAGGCTCCATGGTTTTCTCATCACAATGCTCCAGGACCGTGTCATCACAATGCTTCATGACCTTGTCATGAAAATCCTCAATGGCCCTTTTCATCATAATGCTCCAAACCCTAGTCATCACAATGCTCCATTATATTTGTCATCACAATCCTCCATTACATTTGGCATCACAATGCTCCATGCCATTGTCATCGCAATGGACCATGACATATGTCATCATAGTGTTACCTGACACCTGTCTTCACAATACTCCATGACCTTCTCATCACCATGCTCTGTGCCCTTATCATCACAATGCACCATGCCCTCTCTCATCACAATAATCTATGAAACTTGTCAGACCAATACTCCATGCCCCTGTCATCACAATGCCCCATGCCCTTGTCATCAAAACGCTCCATGAACCCTGTCATCACAATGCTCCATGACTCCAGTCATCACAATGCTTCATAACGTTTGTCATCACAATGGTCCATGCCCGCGTCATCACAAGGCTCTGTGACCTTTGTAAACACAATGCTCCATGATCTTTTCATCACAATTCTCGGTGACCCTTGTCATCACAATGCACCATGTCTTTGGCAGAACAATGCTCCATGACCATTGTCATCACAAAGTGCCACGCTCATTTCATCACAACGGTCCACAACCTTGTCATTGAAATGCTCCATAAACCTTGTAATCACAATGCTCCATGCACTTCTAATCCAAATGCTCTCTCACCAGAGATATCACAATGTTCCATCACTAGTCATCATAATACTCCCTCATCCCTGTAATCACAATGTTCCATGACCCTGTCATCACAATGCTACCTCCCCTTATCATCACAATGTTCCATGACCCCTGACATCACAATGTTCCATAACACCTGTCATCAAAATGCTCCATGACCCTTTTTATCCCAAAGCTCCAAGACTCCTGATATCACAATGTTCTATAACCCCTGCCATCAAAATGTTCCATTACACTTTTTATCAAATTGCTACATGACCCGGTCATCAAAAGGCTCCCTGCCCTTCTCATCACAATGCACCATACCCATGTCATCAAAATGCTCCATGACTTGTCATCACAAAGCTCCATGACCCTTGGCATCACAAGGCTCCAAGTCATTGTCATCACAATGCTCCATGAACCCTCTCATCACATTGCTCCATGCTCTTGTCATCACAAAACTCCATGACACTTGTCATCACAATGCTCGATGCCCTACTCATCACAATGCTCCATGCCCTTGTCATTACGATCCTGCATGACCCATGTATCACAGTGTTCCGTGCCCTTGTCATCACAATGCCCCATACCCACTCTCATCACAATAATACATGAAACATTTCAGACCAATGTTCCAGGCCCTTCTCATCATAATGCTCCATTACGCCTGTCATAACAATGCACCATGACCCCTGCCATCACAATGATCCACGGCCTAGTCATCACAAGGTTCCATGACACTTGTCATCACAATGTTCTATGGCCTTCTCATCAAAATGCTCCATGCCCTTGCCATCACAATGCTCCAAGACCCTTGTAATCACAATGCCCCATGCCCCTTTTCATCTCAATGCTCCATGAACCCTGTTATCACAGTGCACCATGCCCATCATCATAATGCTTCAGGCTATTGTCATCACAATGAAATCAATATTCTCCATGACCTCTGTAATCATAATGTTCCAAACCCTTGTTATCACAATGTTCCATGACACTTATCATCACAACACCCCATGACGCTCATCATCACAATTATCCATGGTCTTCTCATCACAATGCTCCATGATCTTTGTCATCACAATGCTCAATAAACTTGTTATCACAATGCTCCCTGACACTTGTCATCAGTATGCTCCTGGAACCCTGTCACGACAAGGCTCCATGCCTTTTTCATCACAATGATCCATGCCCTTTTCATCACACTGCTCCAAGATCCCTGTAATCACAATGCTCCATGCCCTTGTCATCACAAAGCTCCATGACACATGTCATCAGAATGCTCCATGGCCTTCTCAACAAAATGCTCCATGCCCTAGTCATCACAATGCTCCAAGACCCCTGTAATCACAATGCTCCATGCCCCTTTTCATCAGAATGCTCCATGAGACTTGTCATCACATGTCTCCATGGTCTTCACATCACAATGCTCCAGGACCTTGTCATCACCATGCTCCATTCCCTTGTCATCCCAATGTTCCATGATCCCTGTCATCACCATAATCCATGAACATTTTCAGCCCATTGGTCCACGACCTACTCATCACAATGCTCCATGGCCAATATCATCACAAGGCTCCACGTCCCCTGTCATCACAACACTCCATGAACATTTTCAGCCCAGTGCTCCAGGAAACTTGTCATCACAATGATCCATGCCCTTGTCTTCCCAATGCTCCATGACCCCTGCATTCACAATGCTCCGTGACGCTTGTCATAATAGTGCTCCATGACACATGTCCTCACAATGCTCCATGCCTTTGTCAGCAAAATGCTACATGACCTTTTCATTACAATGTTCTATGCGCTTGTCATCACAATACGCCATTTCCATTGTCATCACAATCCTCCGTGAGCCTTGGGATCACATTGTTTCATGCCCTTGTCATCACAATGCTCCATGCTCCTTGAAATCAAAATGATCCATGACCTCTATCATCACAATGCTCCAAACCCTTGTAATCACAATGTTCCATAACACTTGTCATCGCAACGCTCCATGACACATGTCATCACAATACTCCATGCCCTTTTCATCACAATGCTCCATGACTTTGTAATCACAATGTTACAAACCCCTGTAATCCCAATGGTCCATGCCCCTTTTCATCAGTATGCTCCATGAGATTTGTCATCACAAGGCTCCATAGTTTTCTCATCACAATGCTCCAGGACCTTGTCATCACAATGCTCAATATACTTGTCATCAAAATGCTCCCTGACACTTGTTGTCTGTATGTTCCTTGAATCCTGTCATGACAAGGCTCCATGCCTTTTTCATCAAGGTGATCCATGCCCTTTTCATCACAATGCTCCAAGACCACTGTAATCACAAAGTTCCATGCCCTTGTCATCACAAAGCTCAATGACGCATGTCATTAGAATGCTCCTTGGCCTTCTCCTCACAGTGCTCCATGCCCTTGTCCTCACAATGTTCCACACCCCTGTAATCACAATGATCCATGCCCCTTTTCATCAGTATGCTCCATGAGACTTGTCATCACAAGGCTCCATGTTTTTCTCATCACAATGCTCCAGGACCTTGTCATCACAATGCTTCATGACATTGTCATGAAAATTCTCAATGGACCTTGGCATCATAATGCTCCAAGCCCTAGTCATCACAATGCTCCATTATATTTGTCATCACAATCCTCCATTACATTTGGCATCACAATGCTCCATGCCATTGTCATCGCAATGGACCATGACATATGTCATCACAGTGTTCCCTGACACGTGTCTTCACAATACTCCATGACCTTCTCATCACAATGCTCCGTGCCCTTGTCATCACAATGCCCCATGCCCACACTCATCACAATAGTCTATGAAACTTGTCAGACCAATGCTCCATGCCCCTGTCATCAAAATGCTACATGCCCCTGTCATCGCAATGCTCCATGACCCCTGTCATCACAATGCTCCGTGACTCCAGTCATCACAATGCTTCATAACGTTTGTCATCACAATGGTCCATGCCCGCGTCATCACAAGGCTCTGTGACCTTTGTAACCACAATGCTCCATGAACTTTTCATCACAATTCTCTGTGACACTTGTCATCATAATGCACCATGTCTTTGTCAGAACAATGCTCCATGACCATTGTCATCACAAAGTGCCACGCACATTTCATCACAATGGTCCAAAACCTTGTCATTGAAATGCTCCATAAACTTTGTAATCACAATGCTCCATGCACTTCTCATCAAAATGGTCTCTCAGCAGAGATATCACAATGTTCCATCACTAGTCATCACAATACACCCTCACCCCTGTAATCACAATGTTCCATGACCCTGTCATCACAATGCTACATCCCCTTATCATCACAATGTTCTATGACCCCTGACATCACAATGTTCTATAACACCTGTCAGCAAAATGGTCCATGACCCTTTTCATCCCAGAGCTCCAAGACTCCTGACATCACAATGTTCTATATCCCCTGCCATCAAAATGTTCCATTACACTTTTTATCAAATTGCTGCATGTCCCGGTTATCAAAAGGCTCCCTGACCTTCTCATCACAATGCACCATGCCCTTGTCATCAAAATGCTCCATGACTTGTCATCACAAAGCTCCATGACCCTTGGCATCACAAGGCTCCAAGTCATTGTCATCACAATGCTCCATGAACCCTCTCATCACATTGCTCCATGCCCTTGTCATCACAGAGCTCCATGACACTCGTCATCACAATGCTCGATGACCTTCTCATCACAATGCTCCATGCCCTTGTCATTACAATCCGGCATGACCCATGTATCACAGTGTTCCATGCCCTTGTCATCACAATGATCCATGCCCACTCTCATCACAATAATACATGAAACATTTCAGACTAATGTTCCATGCCCTTCTCATCATAATGCTCCATTACGCCTGTCATAACAATGCACCATGAACCCTGCCATCACAATGTTCCACGGCCTAGTCATCACAAGGTTCCATGACACTTGTCATCACAATGTTCTATGGCCTTCTCTTCAAAATGCTCCGTGCCCTTGCCATCACAATGCTCCAAGACCCTTGTAATCACAATGCCCCATGCCTGTTTTCATCTCAATGCTCCATGAACCCTGTCATCACAGTGCACCATGCCCATCATCATAATGCTTCAGGCTATTGTCATCACAATGAAATCAATATTCTCCATGACCTCTGTAATCATAATGTTCCAAACCCTTGTTATCACAATGTTCCATGACACTTATCATAACAACACCCCATGACGCTCATCATCACAATTATCCATGGTCTTCTCATCACAATGCTCCATGATCTTTGTCATCACAATGCTCAATAAACTTGTTATCACAATGCTCCCTGACACTTGTCATCAGTATGCTCCTTGAACCCTGTCATGACAAGGCTATATGCCTTTCTTCATCACAATGATCCATGCCCTTTTCATCACAATGCTCCAAGATCCCTGTAATCACAATGCTCCATGCCCTTGTCATCAAAAAGCTCCAAGACTCATGCATCAGAATGCTCCATGGCCTTCTCATCACAGTGCTCCATGCCCTCGTCATCACAATGCTCCAAGACTCCTGTAATCACAATGCTCCATGCCCTTGTCATCACAAAGCTCCATGACGCATGTCATCACAATGCTCCATGGTCTTCTCATCACAATGCTCCATGCCCTAGTCATCACAATGCTCCAAGACCCATGTAATCACAATGCTCCATGCCCCTTTTCATCAGAATGCTCCATAATACTTGTGATCACAAGTCTCCAAGGTCTTCACATCACAATGCTCCAAGACCTTGTCATCACTGTGCTCCATTCCCTTGTCATCCCAATGTTCCATGATCCCTGTCATCACAATAATCCATGAACATTTTCAGCCCATTGCTCCACGACCTACTCATCACAATGCTCCATGGCCAATATCATCACAAGTCTCCATGATCCCTGTCATCGCAACACTCCATGCACATTTTCAGCCCAGTGCTCCAGGAAAATTGTCATCACAATGATCAATGCCCTTGTCATCCCAATGCTCCATGGCCAATGCATTCACAATCCTCCGTGACGCTTGTCATCACAGTGCTCCATGAAACATGTCATCACAATGTTCCATGCCTTTGTCAGCAAAATGCTACATGACCTTTTCATTACAATGCTCTATGCGCTTGTCATCACAATACTCCATTTCCATTGTCATCACAATCCTCCGTGAGCCTTGGGATCACATTGCTTCATGCCCTTGTCATCACAATGCTCCATGCTCCTTGAAATCAAAATGATCCATGACCTCTATCATCACAATGCTCCAAACCCTTGTGATCACAATGTTCCATAACACTTGTCATCACAACGCTCCATGACGCATGTCATCACAATACTCCATGCTGTTTTCATCACAATGCTCCATGTCCTTGTAATCACAATATTCCAAACCCCTGTAATCCCAGTTTTCCATGTTCCTTTCATCAGTATGCTGTATGAGATTTGTCATCACAAGGCTCCATGGTTTTCTCATCACAATGCTACAGGACCTTGTCATCACAATGCTCAATACACTTGTCATTGAAATGCCTCCTGACACTTGTTGTCTGTATGCTCCTTGAACCCTGTCATGACAAGGCTCCATGCCTTTTTCATCAAGGTGATCCATGCCCTTTTCATCACAATGCCCTAAGACCACTGTAATCACAATGTTCCATGCACTTGTCATCACAAAGCTCAATGACGCATGCCATTAGAATGCTCCTTGGCCTTCTCCTCACATTGCTCCATGTCCTTGTCCTCACAAGGTTCCACGACCCCTGTAATCACAATGCTCCATGCCCCTTTTCATCAGTATGCTCCATGAGACTTGTCATCACAAGGCTCCATGGTTTTATCATCACAGTGCTCCAGGACCTTGTCATCACAATGCTTCATGACCTTGTCATGAAAATACTCAATGGCCCTTGTCATCATAATGCTCCAAGCCCTAGTCATCACAATGCTCCATTATATTTGTCATCACAATCCTCCATTACATTTGGCATCACAGTGCTCCATGCCATTTTCATTGCAATGGACCATGACATATGTCATCACAGTGTTCCCTGACACGTGTCTTCACGAGACTCCATGACCTTCTCATTACCATGCTCCGTGCCCTTGTCATCACAATGCACCATGCCAACACTCATCACAATAATTTATGAAACTTGTCAGACCAATGCTCCATGCCCCTGTCATCACAATGCTCCATGACCCCTGTCATCACAATGCTCCGTGACTCCAGTCATCACAATGCTTCATAACATTTGTCATCACAATGGTCCATGCCCGCGTCATCACAAGGATCTGTGACCTTTGTAACCACAATGCTCCATGAACTTTTCATCACAATTCTCTGGGACCCTTGTCATCACAATGCACCATGTCATTGGCAGAACAATGCTCCATGACCATTGTTATCACAAAGTGCCACACGCATTTCATCACAACGGTCCACAACCTTGTCATTGAAATGCTCCATAAACCGTGTAATCTCAATGCTCCATGCACTTCTCATCAAAATACTCTCTCACCAGCGATATCACAATGTTCCATCACTAGTCATCACAATACTCCCTCACCCCTGTAATCACAATGTTCCATGACCCTGTCATCACAATGCTACATGACGTTTTTCATAACAATGGTCCATGCCCTCGACAGTCTCTGTGACCTTTTTAATCACAATGTTCCATGAACTTTTCATCACAATGCTCTTTGACACTTGTCATCACAATGCTCTATGCCATTCTCAGCACAGTGCTCCATGCCCTTTTCATCAAAATGCTCCATGACCCCTGTCATCACAATGCTCCGTGACTCCAGTCATCACAATGCTTCATAACATTTGTCATCACAATGGTCCATGCCCGCATCATCACAAGGCTCTGTTACCTTTGTTACCACAATGCTCCATGAACTTTTCATCACAATGCTCCGTGACCCTTGTCATCACAATGTGCCATGCGCTTCTCATCACAGTGTTCCACAATGTTGTCATCACAAGGCTCCATAAACCTTGTCTTCACAATGCTCCATGCACTTCTCACCAAAATGCTCTCCCACAACTGATATCACAATGTTACATCACTATTCATCACAATACTCCCTCAACCCAGTCATCACAATGTTCCATGACTCCTGTCATCACCATGCTACATGCACTTATCATCACAATGTTCGATTACCCCTGACATCACAATGTTCCATAACACCTGTCATCAAAATGCTCCATGACCCTTTTCATCAAAATGCTCCATGACCACTGACATCACAGTGCTCCATGACCCCTGTCATCACAATGCTCCATGCACCTTGAAATCAAAAAGATCCATGACCTCTGTCATCACAATGCTCCAAATCCTTGTGATCACAATTTTACATAACACTTGTCATCACAATGCTCCATGACGCCTGTCATCACAATAATGCATGCCCTTGTCGTCACAATGCTCCATCATCTTTTTCATCACAATTCTCAATACACTTGTCCTCACAATGCTCCCTTACACTTGTCGTCAGAATGCTCCTTGAACACTTTCATGAAAAGGCTTCATGCCTTTTTCATCACAATGCTCAATGTCCTTTTCATCACAATTCTCCTTGCCATTGTCATCACTATACTCCACACACTTGTCATCAGAATGCTCCATGACCCTTGTCATCACAATTCTCCATGACCCCTGTCATCACAGTGCTCCATACCACTTGTCATTACAGTGCTTCATGACGTTCCTCATCACAATTATCCATGGTCTTCTCATCACAATGCTCCACGGTCTTGCCATCACAATGCTCCATGCCCTGGTCATCTCAATGCTCCATGTTCCCTGTCATCAAAATTCTCCACGTTCTTGGCATCACTGTGCTCCATGACACTTCTCATCACAGGGTTACATGCTTTGTCATCAAAGTACTCCACAAGCTTGTCATCAGAATGCTCCATGACGTTTGTCATCACAAATATCCATGACCACTGTCATCACAATGCTCCATGACACCTGTCATCACAATGCTCCATGCCCTTTGTCATTACAGTGCTCCATGATTCTCGTCACCACAATTATCCATGGTCTTCTCATCTCAGTGCTCCACGGTCTTGGCATCACAATGCTCCATGCCCTGGTATTCACAATTTTCATGTCCCTTGTCATCACAATTCTCCACGTCATTGTCATCACAATGCTCCATGACAGTTCTCATCACAATGTTACATGCTCTTGTCATCACAATTCTCCACATCCTTGTCATCACAATGCTCCATGACAGTTCTCATCACAATGTTACATGCTCTTGTCATCAAAATTCTCCATGCAATTGTCATCGCAGTGCCCCATGACCCCTGTCATAGCAAGCTACATGCCTATGTCATCACAATGCTTCACGACATTTTCATCAAAATTCTCAATGGACATTGTCATCACAATGATCGATGCCCTTGTCATCACAATGCTCCTTGACCCTTGTCATCACAGTGCTCCAAGTCCTTGTCATCACAATGCTCCATTACCTTTGTCATCACAATCCTCCATAACATTTGTCATCTCAATGCTCCATGCCATTGTCTTCACAGTGGACCATGAAATATGTCATCATAATGCTCCATGACACATGTCTTCACAATAATCTATGACCTTGTCATCACAATGCTCCATGCCCTTGTCATCACCATGCTCCATTACCCCTGTCATAACAATGCTCCATGACCCCTGCCATCACGATGTTCCTTGGCCTTGTCATCACAAGGCTCCATGACCCTTCTCATCACAATGCTCCAAGACACCTGTAATCACAATGCTCCATGCCCTTGTCATCACAAAGCTCAATGAAATATGTCATCAGAATGCTCCTTGGCCTTCTCATTCACCATGCTCCATGCCCTTGTCATCACAAAGCTCCATGATGCATGTCATCCGAATGCTCCATGCCCCTTTTCATCTCAATGCTCCATGAACCCTGTCATCACAGTGCACCATGCCCATCATCATAATGCTTCATGCTATTGTCATCAGAGTGAAATCAAAATGCTCCATGACCTCTGTCATCACAATGCTCCAGATCCTTGTGATCAAAATGTTCCATAACACTTAGCATCACAACGCCCCATGAGGCTCATTATCACAATTATCCATGGTCTTCTCATCACAATGCTCCATGAACTTTTTCATCATAATGCTTAATACCCTTGTCATCACAATGCTCCCTGACACTTGTCATCTGTATGCTCCTTGAACCCTGTCATGACAAGGCTCCATGCCTTTTTCATCACAATGTTCCATGCCATTTTCCTCACAGTGCTCCAAGGCCCCTGTAATCACAATGTTCCATGCCCTTTTCATCACAAAGCTCCATGATGCATGTCATCAGATCGCTCGATGGTCTTCTCATCCCAATGCTCCTTGCCCTTTCCATCACAATGCTCCAAGTCCCCTGTAAACACAAAGCTCCATGCCCCTTTTCATCAGTATGCTCCATGAGACTTGTCATCACAAGGCTCCATGGTCTTCTCATCACAATGCTCCAGTAGCTTGTCATCACAATGCTCCATGACCCCTGTCATCAAAATACTCCATGAACATTTTCAGCCCAATGTTCCTTGACCTTCTCATCACAATGCTCGATGACCCATGTCATCACAATGCTCCATGACCACTGTCATCACAACACTCCATGAACCCTGACACACAATGATTTGGGACCGTTGTCATCAAAATGCTCCATGCCCTTGTCATCCCAATTCTCCATGACCCCTGTAATCACAATGCTCCGTGACGCTTGTCATCACAGTGCTCCATGAAACTTGGCATCACAATGCTCCATGCCTTTGTCAGCAATATGCTACATAATCTTGTCATCACAATGCTCCATTCACTTGTCATCACAATCCTCCATGACCCTTGGGATAACATTTCTTCATGCCCTTCTCATCTCTCTCTTGCCTTTCTGGTTTTTACATATTTTCGGATGTCCCTTTTGACCGGTGGGAAGTGACAATTCTTTGTAGTGTGGATTTGCATTGTGTGCTTGCTTGATTGGCCAAAAAGGTCGTATGCGTTTTCTCCTGAATACATTCAGGAGAAAAGGCATACGCCATTTTTGACCAAGTGCATCATTGTCGAAGTTGTGATGCTTTTCCTGGCTTTAAAGGTGATTCCAATTTACCTGTTGAAATATGTTTTGAGCAATTCTACCTCATTTTCAAGTCTGCTTCGTTGCCTTCCCTCAACAGATTTTTGGAAGAGAGTAGTCCTTTAAAATTCTCAGGGTTGTGAATTGCTGTGCCCCTGAGCACCAATTTTCAAATCCCATTATTGGGAGCTGACAGCAAATACACAATTTTGCTTCAGGACCTGTACTGCTTCCAGGGGTGGCTATACTGTTCCCTGCGGGTGGCTGAGGCTTTGGTAATTCTTCTTCCTGACGGGAATTTAGAGTGGCATGTGTCCGTCCAAATGCCTACATCTACTCTCTGATTGGTTCTCCCTCTTCCCTTTCATCCTCTGCACAATTAGCAAACTGTGCAAACCAGGAGGTTATAGGAGCTGACTCTCCTAAGTTGGGAGATTGATAGTAAGGCAGTTGGAATGCCTAACTGGAGCACAAGGAGAGGAAAAATTTGGAGACTTTTAGAAAACTTTCGCCATCACAGGGTGTCCATTCTCTAGATTTCTCATACATGTTATATCTGTAGTGATATTCCCTTCTACTTGGAGATTTGGGAGCCATGGTATGGTGGCATGCATTACTACTGTAAATGGTCTGCATTTTCTCTCCCAATCTCACCAGTCCTCTCAGTCCCAAGTGTCCAGCCTTATGTCTCATCCAGCTGTCTTTGCAGATAGGGTCATTCCAGGTTTCATCAGAACCCCTGAAGGAATTGTGTAGGAATTTCGCTGTTTTTTTGTTTTGTTTTTGAAATTCATTTTTATAATGGGTTTGAGCTGATTTTCACTGACATGTTTATGACGGTTTAGACACACTTGATTCCCATACGGAGACATATCAATACATAGGTTTTTAAGATTCTTACTAGTCAGATATATTCCTCTGCGGGGAATAGGCGTTTTGAGTCCCGTTCACTGAGGTAGGTGAAGATCTTGTCTCTTCTGTATTTGGTTTATGGAATGGAACCTGTTCTAATATCAAACTCTCGTTTTATGCATCATCCCACCTCTGCTTTCCCCTTAAGGAGTCATAAGAGTGTTTTCTAAATGTGAGTCTCTGTTCTCTTTCTTAATTCATTTCATGTGCTGTGATGTTGACATTCCCTTTGTAAGTGATATCTTATGATAAGATTCTTTTATCTGTGTGACTAATTTCACTTAGAATCATCATACCTAAATCCACTCATTATGCTGCTACTGGCCTTATATATATTGGTTTCATGTCTGAGTGATATTCTGTTGTACAAAATTACCACAAGTTCTTTAGGCATTTCTCTTTTTCCTGGGATATTTTAGGTGTACCGAAGTTGAGGTTCTTGTATGCAGAGCAGCCCTAAGCTTTGGGATGGCTGTGTCTTGTCGATATTTAGTCTTCCCAAGTTATATGCCCATGAGTTGAAGTCCCCTTTGCTCGGGGGCTTTGTATTTTAGATGTTTTAGGAAACAGCATGCACTTCTTCAGAGTGGCTCTTGGATATTTATACCCCACCCATCAGTGTGACTAGGCTCCCTGTTCTCCATGGCCTCTCCTGCATTTCTGGTTTGTAAACATTTTTTGGATGGCCTTTGTGAGCAGTGGAAATTGAGACTTCTTTGTTGTGCAGATTTGCATTTCCCACTTGCTTGTTTGGCCAAAAACTCTGTATGTGTTTTATTTTCCTGAAGATATTCACGAAAAAACACATACACCCTTTTGCCCAACTGCATCATTTTAGAAATTCTGCTGCTTTTCATATGCTTTAAATGTGAGTATAATCTACCTTTTGAAATCTGTTTCCTGCAATTCTGCCTCTCATTCAGATCCTCTTCGTTGCCTTACCTGAATATATTTTTGGACGTTGGTTATCATTTATATCTTTGCAGGTCTTTGAATTGTCTGCTCCTGAGCTCCATTTTGAAACTCGCTTTTTGTGAGCTGGCCGCCAAACCATTGGATTGCTTCCGGTCCTATTCTGGTTCTGAGGAGGCAGGCTGAGCCTTTGTTTAATTCTTCTTCCTAATGGGAAATTCGAGTGACATGTGCCTGTCAAAACCCCTACAGCTAATCTCTCATTGGTTCCCCATCTTCCCATTTATCCTCTGCACAAATTGCAAACTGTGTGACACAGGAGGTTAAAGGTGCTGATTCTCCATGTGGGGAGATTGTTAGTAATGTGGCTGGAATGGCGAACCCCAGCACCAGGAGATCAAAATGAGGTGCATTTTAGACACCTTTCCTGAGCACACGGTGTACATTCATCTCGGTTTCCCAGGCATATTTTCGCTGTCAGAATATTCCCTTGAACCTGCATATTTGGGACCCATGGAATGGGTACCAGGCAGTATTTAAAAGGTCTGCATTTCCTCACCCAGCCTCTCTAACATCTCTTAGCGTGCATAGCTTCCAGCCTTATATATCATCCTGCTGTGGGTCTACATGTGTTCAATCTATGTTACATCATAGCCCTTCCACAAAAGTTGTAAGAATTTTTGTCTGGCTCACTGTTTTTATAAATATTTTTTAAATTTATTTTTATATTGGTTACAGCTGATTTTCAAAGCTCTGTTTTTTGCTGCTGTACATCCACTTGATTCATGTACTGTGAGACAACAATAAATTATTTTTCAGATGCTTACCAGTCATATGTATTATTTTCCAGTTACTTGAGTGAGCTGAGTTCAGTTCTTTGAGGTACTGTGTAGGCCTTTTCAGTTATTCAATTTGATACTTGGAATGGTAACTTTGCTAATTTCAACCTCCTGGATAATACCTCACCATTCCCCACCTTTCCCATTTAGCAGCCTTATGTCTATTTTCTACATATTTGACTATGTTTCTGTGTTGTAGTTTATTTCATGTGTAGCCATTTTTGATTCCAACTTTAAGTGACATCTTATGATATGTGTCTTTTTCTTTCTGACATATGTCACTTAGAATGATTGTATGTAACTCCTCCAGAGTTGTTCCAACTGGCCTTATTTCATTGATTTCTGGATGAGTAATATTCCACTCTACATAAGTAGCCCATCTCTTTTATCCATTTTATCCTTCCAGGGACATTTAGTTTATATCCAAGTGGAGGCCCTTTTTAACAGAGAGGTGGTAAACGTTGGGGTGCCTGTTTTCTGTTGATTTTTGTTTTTCCCAAGGTATACGCCCATGAGTGCAAGTGCCCTATGCTCTGTAGCTCAATTTTTAGATGTTTTAGCAAACACAATACTCTTCTCCAGAGTGGCCGTTGGCAAATTACATTTCCACTATCAGCCTCACAGCGTTCCCTTTTCTCCTCGCCCGGTCCTGCATTTCTGGTCTTTACACTTTATGTGGATGGCCCTTCTGACTGATGTGAAGTGATACATTTTGTAGTATTGATTTCCAGTGCCCACCTGTTTGGTTGGATCCAAAGTGTGTATGGCCTTTACTTGAATATATTCAGAAAAATTGCATACGCCCTTTTGGGCCAACTGCATCATTGGCGATGTTCAGCCCCTTTTCTTGTGCTTTAATGGGGAGTCCTTTCTACCTCTTCAAATATGTTTCCTGCCACTCTCTCTTGCTTACAAGTCTTTTTCTGTGGCTTACCTCAAGACATTTTTCGATGATAGATAATTTCAACTCTGAAGTTTTATGAATTTTAGTGACCCTGAGTTCCATTTTTCAACTTGTGTTTTTGGAAACTGGACACAAAAGAGCGGGATTTCCTCTAGCTCTATTCTGTTTCCGTGGGCAATTCTAGCCTTTGATGAATTTGTCTTCCGGATTGGAAATTAGAGTGGCATGTGCCTGTCTGATCACCTAAGACTTGTCTCTAAATTTTTCTCATCCTTCCGCTTCATCCTCTAGACAAATTCCAAACAGTGTGCACCAGGATGTTGCCGGTGCTGATATCCCCAAGTGAGGAGATTGTTAGGAAAGATGCTGGAGGGGTGAACCCGAGCACCAGGCAATGAGGAGATGAGGTGCCTTTTCCAAACTCTTTCCGATCAAACGGTGTACCATCCTCTAGGTGTGGCAGGCATGTTTTAGCTGTAGGAAGGGTCCCGTGCATGTAAGGAGAACACCAGGGATTTTTACAAATCATTGCCTCCCCGAACCCCAAACTGGGGAATTTTTAAGCTACGGCTACACGTATGTCCATTAAGGGCCTTGGGAAAGAGGCAGAGCCCAAACTTTAGATGATTGAAATCTTCAGGGTCAGAAGCGCTCACCATCGGCCTTGCTTAGGTTACATTTTATCTGTCATTGATAGATGATGTCAATAAAAATATCGATTCTTTTTCAGATTATTTCCCCTTATAGGTTATTGCAAAATATTCAGTGTAGTTCCCTGTGCTATACAGTAGTTCCTTGTTGATGATCTATTTTATACATAGCAGTGTGTATCTGTTAATCCCAAACTGTTAATTTATCCCTTTTCCTAACTTTCCCCTTTGGTAATAATAAATTATAAGATTTTATACTTCTCAGAAATGGGGGAACTGAAAGAGAGGTATCATTTTCAATGGAAAAACATTCAAAACACGATTGAAGCTTCAGCCAAGAGTATTCGATGTACATCCATGGAAATAAATCACTTCATTTCTCTAATGTTGACCTGACAAATAAGACAGACGTGTTCAATGAACTTGCTTACAGTAAAGTGATGGAAATATCAAATGTAAGTCTTAAAAACATATTATTTTACCCGAGCATTATACACTGCTCTATGTTAACTATTGTTTGGCTCACACACATGTTCATTGAAGTTACAATGTTCTCAATTTCTGTTACTGATCCTCCAGAGTGGACCCCTACAGGAGTCCCCGGGCCCAGTGTCATTGGAGCCAACAGACCAAGACTGAGTTTGGTTCAGAAGAAAAGGAAACATTTTTATGAAAACAGAATGGGGAGTTGAGAGCGTGCACTCCCCCACGGGCTGTGGGCTGGGCTGCTATGTAGGGATCAAGGCAGCGTCAGTGGGAGGGAGGGCATGGAGCTCTCGAGGGCTGGGTTGGCTGCAGCTCAGGCTCTATGTCACGGAGTCTTCATTGGACCCCGCTAGCTGAGGTGTCGACCCAGCCATTCTGCACTAGGAAATCGGATCTGAAATGCCGGGTGTGGGACCTCTGCATGCGGAGCCCTAGGAGCACGTGAAATTAGACAAAGCACAATGGAAAAACAGCTTAGACTTTATTTTATTGCCCAGATTCTCTTTATATCTCCCAGGAATTTTTAATGAACGTTGCTGGAGATGAACACCTCCTCTGCTTTTTGTTCTGTTCCTCATTTTTGGGGTGTTGAGGGTGCAGACCCCTGTTTTGTAACTGCTTCATGCTGTGGTGTGAGCCCTGATACATGGGGGGAGGGTCAAAACGTCTCCCCACCAGCCTCCAGGTGAGGTTGATTGTCCCAAGGCCTCCTGCCTCACTTCTCGTCTGCCTGAGCACCAGCACTGGAAGTGTTATAGATTCTAATGACCTTTAAGGTCCAGGAAGGAAATGCGCAGAGATGCTGCAGTGGCAGGTTTCACCCCACCCCACATTTGTTCGGCCATCTTAGGCTGACGGTTTTTGTCAGCCTAGATGCTCTGACCAGTAGTCTGTGCTTTCTTTAATTAGGTCCCTGAATTAATGTACAAACAGCACCATGTGTCAGAGCCCTGCCCGCACAACTCCCAGACAGTCCACGGTCAGTGGTGGTCCAGGACCATGACGTCCACTGAGACAACAGCCTTTAGAAGTAGCCAGCAGTCCACCCGGTCATATTGGTTACAATCACCACAGTGTCTGTAGGGTTTTCTATGGTGAAAGCATGATATACGTTTCCCCCTCCAAGCTTATTAGCTCCCCTCTGGGTGCAGTAAGTCCTACAAGCAGTAGTCTGCTCTTTCGGGGCACAGTCTTGTTGTTTTCTGACAGAAACTCCAGGTCAAGTGATGGTCACACAAGTCATCTTGGGGGCCCGTTGCCCCCGTTTGTCTCTCTGGAGGTTGGAGTTGGAGGGCCTCCTCATTCGAGGTCAGTGTGTCCACAGAGCGACCCCTGCAACTTCAGGGCATGATGGGTGGTTAGGATCACCACGTGGTGTCCTTTTCCCTTAAGAGGGAGCTGGCCTTGCGGGCTGCTGATTTCCAGCTTTTTAGATACCCCAGTATCCTGGCCTGATGAGTCGGTGGGCAAAGCCCTTGGTGACCATAGTTTATCATACCTGAAGGGCATTCTTGTGTTGCTCCATTTCAAGTGGTCCCAGTTTTTGCACTAAGTCTCCAAGGTTGATTAACCTTTGACCGGGTATGTAAAGGTCAAAGGTTTAGCTAAATTAGGGAGTTCCTGGGCAAGGGTCTTAACTTACTGCTCTTTCCATTCTTGAGAGGCTGCTTCTGGATTCTATTCAAAAGGATCATCATATTTTCGTGTCAGTGTTTCATGTAGAGGCCCAGGTATTAGACTGTAGTTAGGGATCCAGATGCAGAAAACCTTGGCCTCCCAAGGAACCCCTAAGCTGTCTTCTAGTTTTAGAAGAGGTAAGGCTGCAAATGGCTTCTTCCCTATCCTGGGATGCGTTTCTCCGAATATCTGTGAGAATGAAGCCCAGGCATGTCACCTTAGCCTGGGATATTTGAGCCTTTTTCTTGGACACCTTCTATCCTTTATTGGCTAGGTAGTTCAGAGGTGTCTTTAGTAGGCCTGGTGATCAGAATGTCCTCTGCATATTGAAGGAGGGTTCCCTTTCACAGAGGTAGAACTTTTAGGTCTTTAGAGGACATTTCCCCAATGATGGTGTGGGGATTTTTGAACCATTGGTGCAGGACGGCCCAGCATTATTGCTTTGGTTGCATGTTGTGTCCTGCCTCTCACAAGCCAAAAATTCTTGTGACTCTGAGATGAATGGAATACAGAAGAAGGCATCATTGAAGTCTAATACAGAATGCCATGGCCTGGTGGATGGTAGAATGACCAGCAGTGTGTAGGAAATAGGAGCTACTGTATGTATATCCTCGGTGGCTTCACTGACTGTCCTGATATGCTTTACCAGGTCTCCAGCAGCCCATGGGGCTCTCGTGGTCAGGCCAATCCCAGGATATGGAGCTCACCTGGGCTGCACCCCCACCCCACAGCCTACGGGGCTCTCTTTGTCAAGTCCCTCCCAGGGTATGGATCTCACCTGTGCAGCTACCCAGCAGCCCATGGGGCTCTCATAGTCAGCCCCTTACCAGGATACAGAGCTCCCCTGGGCAGGTACCCGAGCAGGGCTGGACACACAGGAACTGTGCACATAGCCACCTTGCAGAGAACCCCCAGCTCACCTGTCACTCACAGCTGACACAGAACACCTCAGAGCAGGACATGAACTAACAAACAGCAGCTATGACAGGTCTGTGACCCTGACTATCACTCTGTGCAGCCTCTCTCTGCCTGGTCTTCCAGACACTTCCACTGCAGCCAGGGCACCAGGCCTCCGTCTCCACCCACCATCACTCCTCTCCCTGACTCCTGTGTTCCTCTCATTAGGATAGGGTCTTCTTGAAGTTGTTTTCCACTCATGGACCAGATAAAATAATAAGAAAACAAGCCGCAGCTGCAGCCCCTTGTCTATCCTGACTCTCAAGAGCCCACACCAGATCCTTGGGCCTGGCCCGTTTAGCAAGGTTCATTTTCTACAACTGTGAGCCCTTGAGGGATGAGGATTGGCTGATTTGGGCAGCCTGACACTGCCTGCCAGCCCTCCCCAGGTGTGCCTGGGTTGAGGTCAATATAAACACCTCTCCAGTCAGCAAGAGCCCCTGTAGCTGTGCCTGACGCCATATTCTCTGCCCTGTCAGCAGTGTCGGGGCTAGGTTGGTGGGAGGGAGTGAGGGGCTGTGGCTTTGTGGGTGGCCCAGTGTGAGTGGGGCTCTGCTGGACTTTCTGCAGGAGTTGCCAGGCTGCCACCTGCTAAAGAAGAGGATGTGTCACCCATACCTGCTGCTGGAATTTCTCCCCAGGCAGAGGTGAGGAAGTAAAAAAGCAGTGTGGGCCGTGGCAGGAGGGGTATCTCAGGCAGGGAAATGGAAAGATTCCAGAAGAGCATCTGGGGCCAGGACCTTCCTGGCTGGCCTGCAGGCACCAAGTCAGCCTGCGTGCTGTCGCTGGTGTGGCTCCACAGCCCTTCCTCTAGGCTTGCAAGTGCTTGTACATATTCATGTGTTTTACCTGGAAAGGGTGGGAAGAGTTCAGCTGCTGCAGGACTGGGGCTCAGCTCACATTTACTCACAGACGCCTCGACACAGTCCCCCAGCTTTGCAATGAGGATGCTCCTTGTTGGGGGGGAGTGCTGCTCACTGCATGGGAGATGATTTCCCACATCTGTCCAAATTAAGAATTTTTTACCACTTGAGCAACTGCCCTGATAAGATTTTCCTCTGTATAACTGGTGGGTTCTGTTTTTTTTTTTTCTTTTTCTTTTTTTTTTCTTTTTGGTTCAAGGTAGATTTTATTTCTTCTTTTTTTTTTTTAATTTGGAGATATAAACATGGAAATAATGCATTAATATAAAGATGTCTATATGAAGGGAAAAACTTTTTTTGGTTTATTTTATTAAATTTTATTTATTTATTTTTAATTTCTTTTCAATTTATTTATTTCTTTTATACAGCCGGTTCTTATTGGATATCTATTTTATACATATAAGTGTGCACATATGAATCCCAGTCTCCCAATTCATCCCACCACCACCCTTACATGGCATTACCACCTTGGTGTCCATATGTTTGTTCTCTACATCTGTGTCTCTATCTCTGCCCTGCAAACTGGTTCATCTGTACCATTTTTCTATGTTCCACATATATGCATTAACATACAATATTTGTTTTTTCTCTTTCTGACTTACTTCACTCTGTATGAGAGTCTCTAGATCCATCAAGGTCTCTACAGATGACCCAATTTCATTCCTATGTGTGGCTGAGTAATATTCCATTGTATATATGTACCACATCTTTATCCATTCATTTGTCTGTGGGCACTTAGGTTGATTTCATTACCTGGCTATTGTAAATAGTGCTGCAATGAACATTGTGGTGAATGTGTCTTTTTGATTTATGGTTTTCTCTGGGTATATGCCCAGTAGTGGGGTTGCTGGATTATATGGTAATTCTATTTTTAGTTTTTTAAGGAACCTCCATACTGTTCTCCATAGAGACTATATCGATTTACATTCCCAACAATAGTGGAAGAAGGTTCCTTTTCTCCACACCCTCTCCAGCATTTGTTGTTTGTAGATTTTCTGATGATGCCCATTCTAACAGGTGTTACGTGATACCTCATTGTAGTTTCCATTTCCATTTCTCTAATAATTAGTGATGTTGAGCAGTTTTTTATGTGCGTACTGGCCATCTCTATGTCTTTTTGGAAGAAATGTCTATTTGGATCTTCTTCCATTTTTGTATTGGGTTGTTTGTTTCATTAATATTGAGCTGCATGAGCTGTTTATATATATATATTGGAGATTAATCATTTGTCCATTGATTCATTTGGAAATATTTTCTGCCATTCTGAGGGTTGTCTTTTTGTCTTGTTTGTAGTTTCGTTTGCTTTGAAAAAAGCTTTTACATTTCATTAGGTCCCATCTGTTTAGTTTTATTTTTTATTTCATTACTATAGGAGGTGGATCAAAAAAGATCTTTCTGTGATTTACGTCAGAGTATCCTTCGTAAGTTTTCCTCTCAGAGTTTTATACTGTCCAGTCTTGCATTAAGGTCTCTAATCCATTTTGAATATATTTTTATGTATGGTGTTCGGGAGTGTTCTAATTTCATTGTTTTACATGTAACTGTCCATATTTCCCAGCACCAATGATTGAAGAGACAGTCTTATCTCCATTGTATAGTGTTGCCTCCTTTGTCATAGATTAGTTGACCATAGGGGTATAGGTTTATCCCTGGGCTTTCTTTTACTTTTTCCTTTTACACGTTTATTGGAGTATAATTGCTTTACAATGGAGTGTTCTTTTCTGCCGTATAAAAATGTGAATCAGCTATACATACACAAATATCACCAGATCCCCACCCTCTTGCATCTCCCTCCCACACTCCATATCCCACCCCTTTATGTGGTCACAAAGCACCGGGCTGATCTCCCTGTTCTATGTGGCTGCTTCCCAGTAGCTATCGGTGTTACATTTGGTAATGTATTTATGTCCATGCCACTCTCTCACTTCGTCTCAGCTTACCCGTCCCACGTCCAGTGTCCTCAAGTCCTTTCTCTACGTAATTGTCCTTAATCCTGTCCTGCCACTAGGTTCTTCAAAATCTTTTTTATTTCTTCATTAGATTCCATATATCTCTGTTAACATACAGTATTTGTTTTTCCCTTTCTGACTTACTTCACTGTGTAGGACAGATTCTAAGTCCATCCACCTCAGTACAAATAACTCAGTTTTGCTTCTTTTTATGGCTGAGTAATATTCCATTGTATATATGTGCCAGATCTTCTTTATCCATTCATCTGTCGATGGACACTTAGGTTGTTTCTGTGTCCTGGCTATTGTTAATAGAGATGCAATGAACATTTTTTGTACATAACTCTTTTTGAATTATGGTTTTCACAAGGCAAATACCCAGTAGTTGGATTGTTGTGTTGTATGGTACCTCTATTGTTAGTTATTTAGAGGAACCTCTGTACTGTTCTCCCAAGTGCCCATATCAATTTACATTCCCACCCACAGTGCAAGTGTGTTCCCTTTTCTCCAATAAAGGCCTCTCCAGCATTTATTGTTTTGTAGATTTTTTTGATGATTGCCACTCTGACTGCTGTGTGGTGATACCTCACGGTAGTTTTGATTTGCATTTCTCTAATGATTAGTGATGTTCAGCATCCTTTCATGTGTTTCTTTGTAATCTGTATATCTTCTTTGGAGAAATGTCTATTTAGGTCTTCTGGCCGTTTTTGGATTGGGTTGTTTGTTTTTGTGATATTGAGCTACATGAGGTGCTTGTAAAGTTTGGGGATTAATCCTTTGTCAATTGCTTCATTTGAAAATATTTTCTCCAATTCTGAGGGTTGTTTTTGTATCTTGTTTAAGTTTTCCTATACTGTGTAAAAGCTTTTAAGTTTCATTAGGTCCCATTTGTTGATTTCTGTTTTTATTTTCATTTCTCTAGGAGGTGAGTCAAAAAGGATCTTGCTGTGATTTATGTCATAGTGTGTTCTGCCTATGGTTTCCTCTAACAGTTTTATCGTGTCTGGTCTTATATTTAGATCTCTAATCCATTTAGTGTTTATTTTTGTGTATGGTGTTATGGAGTGTTCTAATTTCATTCTTTTATGTGTAGGGGTCCAGTTTTCCCAGCACCAATTACTGAAGAGACTGTCTTTTCTCCATTGTATATCCTTAGCTCCTTTGTCATAGATGAGATAGCCATAGGTATGTACGTTTATCTCTGGACTTTCTGTCCTGTTCCATTGATCTGTGTTTATGCCATTCTACATACACTTGATTCCATTATGGAGACATATAAATACATAGGTTTCAAGATTATTACCAGTCAGATATATTCATCTTCAGTGAATAGGGTGTTTGGTGTCCAGTTCATTCAGAAAGGAGTAGATCTTTTCTATTACATATTTGGTATATGGAATGGGATCTGTGCTAATTTCAAACTCTGCTTTTACACATCACCCCACGTCACCTTTCCCCTTAAGGAGACATAAGTGTGTTTTCTAAATGTGTAACTCTGTTCTCTTTTGAAATTCAGTTCATGTGTAGCCATGTTTACATTCCCTCTATAAGTGATATATTACAATAAGTTTATTTTTCTTTGTGGCTCATTTCACTTAGCATCATCGTACCTAAAGCCACTCATTATGCTGTTATTGGCCTTATGACATTGATTTTATGTGAGTGACATTCCATTGTATATAAGTACCACAACATCTATATCCATTTTTTTTCCTTTCCTGGGATATTTAAAGTGTACCGAAGTCGAGGTTCTTGTAAACAGAGCAGCCCTAAACTTTGGGCTGGCTGTGTGTTGTGGATTTTTAGTTTTCCCAAAATACACGCCCATGAGTGGAAGTGTGCTATGCTTTGTAGCTCTGTTTTAGAAAATAACATACAGTTCTCCAGAGAGGCTGTTGGCAATTTACATCCTGTCCATCGGTGTAACCAGGCTCCCTTTTCTCCATGGCCTGTCCTGCATTTGTGGTTTTTACACTACATGTGGATGGCCCTTTTGACTGGAGGTAAGGTACACTTCTATGTAGTGTGGATTTGCAATGCCTGATGGCTTGCTTGGCCAAAAAGGGCGTATGCATTTTTTCCCGAATATATTCAAGAAAATACACATACTCCCTTTTCGGCCAAGGGCAACATTGTTGAAGTTCTGTCGCTTTTCATGTGCTTTAAAGATGACTCTAATGTACCTCTTGAAATCTGTTTCCTTCAATTCTGCCTTGCATTCAAATCCTCTTCACTGCCTTACCTCAATATATTTCTGGATGATAGTTGTCCTTTATAACTCTGCAAGTTTGTGAATTGCTGTGCCCCTGATTTCCATTTTTCAACTCGCCTATTTGTGAGCTGGCTGCAATACCGCAGGATGGCTTTAGGCCTTAGTCTGGTTCTGGGGCTTCAGGCTGAGCCTTTGGTTAATTCTTCTTCCTGATGGGAAACTAGGGTGATATGTGCCCATCCAAACACCTACAGCTAATCTCTCATTTGTTTCCCCTCTTCCTGTTCATCCTCTGCACTATTTGCAAACTGTGCATAACAGGAGGGTAAAGGCGCTGACACTCCAAGTGGGGAGATTTTTAGTAACGCAGATGGAATGGCGAAGCCGAGCACGACGAAAGGATAAATGAGGTACCTTTTAGAAAACTTTCACAATTACACAGTGTACCATCCACTGGGTTTCCCATGCATGTTTTAACTGTAGGAAGATTCCCTTAAACCAGGAGATTTGGGACCACTAGAATGGGTAGCACACGGTATTGCTCTAAGTGGTGTTCTTTTGCTCACACAACCTCAGGAAACTTGTCAGCCCCAAGTGTCCAGTCATATGTCTCATCCAGCTCTGGGTGTAAAGGTGGTCAATCCAGGTTGGATCACAGGCCCTGAACGTAATTTTTAAGATTTCTCTCTGTTTCGCTGTTTTTGAATTTTGCTTTTGAAACTTATTTTTATAAGGTGGTTTAGCTGAATTTCAGGGCTGTGTTCATGCCATTATACACACATATGATTCCTTTATGGAGACATGAGAATACATGTGTTTTAAAATACTTAGAGTCAGATATATTCCTCTACAATGAATAGGGGGTGTTGAGTCCAGTTCATTGTGCCGGGAGTAGGTGTTGTCTATTGCATACATGGTTAATGTAACAGTATCTGTGCTAATTTAAAACTGTGGTTTTATGCATCACCCCACCTCGCCTTTCCCATTAAGCAGGCAGAAGTTTGTTTTCTAAATGTGTGACTCTGTTGTGTTTGTAATTCAATTCATGTGTAGCGATGTGTACATTCACCATATGAGTGATATCTTCTGATAATATTTGTTACTCTGTTATCTTTCCTAACTCAGTTCACGTGTAGCCATGGTTTCAGGACCTTCATAAGTGATATCTTATGATAAGTTTCTTTTAATGTGTGACTTATTTCACTTAGAATCATCGTACCTGAATCCACTCAGTTTTCTGTTACTGGCCTTATGACATTGATTTCATGGCTAAGGGATATTCAATCGTACGTAAGTACCACAATTTTTGAACCATTTTTATATTTGCTGGGACATTTAAGGTGTACCCACGTTGAGGTTCTTGTAAGCAGTGCAGCCCTAAATTTTGTGGTGGCTTTGACTTACTGATTTTCAGTTTTCCCAAGGTATATTCCCTAGAGTGGAACTGCCCTTGGCTCTGTAGCACTGTGGTATATTTTTTAGGGAACACAATGCAGTACTCCAGAGAGGCAGTTGGCAATTTACATCTTGCCCATTAGCCTAACAAGGCTCCCTGTTCTCCAGGGCCTGTCTTGCCTTTCTGTTTTTTACATATTTTTCGGATGTCCCTTTGGACAAGTGGGATGTGGTCGTTCTTGTAGTGCAGATTTGCATTACCCGCTTGCTTGCTTGACCAAAAAGGGCATATGCATTTTTTCTTGAATATATTCAGGAGAAGACGCCTATGACCTTTGTGCCAAGTGCATCATTGTTGAAGTACTGCCCCCCTTCCTGTGCTTTAAAGGCAATACCAATGTACCTCTTGTAATCTGTTTCCTGCTATTCTGCCTAGCTTTCATGTCTGCCTCATTGCCTTCCCTCAACAGATTTTTGGACGACAGTTGTCCTTTATTACTCTGCCAGTTTGTGAATTGCTGTGCCCCTGAGCTCTATTTTTCACCTCGTTTTTTGTGAGCTGAACGCGTCCATAATTTTGGTACAGGACCTATACTGGTTCCCGGTGGGTGCCTGGGACTTTGGTTAATTCTTCTTCCTGCCGGGAAATTAGAGTCACATGTGCCAGTCCAAATGATTAACAGCTATTCTCTCATTGGTTCTCCCTCCTCCCTTCCATCCTCTGCCAAATTGGGAACCTGTGCGAACCAGGAGGATAAAGGGGCTGTCTCTCCAAGTTGGGAGATTGATAGGAAAGCAGTTGGGAAGTCAAACCGGAGCACCAGGAGAGGGACTATTCGTTGAATTTTAGAAACCTTTCATATTCACAGTGTGTCCATTCTCTAGGTTTCCCATACATGTTTTAGCTGTAGTAATATTCCCTTTAACCTGGAGAGTTGGGACCCATGGAATGGGGGACATGCATTATTGCTTTAAAGGGTCTGCATTTGCTCACACAATCTCACCAATCCTCTCAGTCCCAAGTGTCCAGCCTTATGCCACATCCAGCTGTCATTGTAGATAGGGTCATTCCAGGTTTCATCAGAGACCCTGAAGGAATTGTGAAGAGTTTCCCAGTTTTTTGTTTTGTTTTTAAAATTCCTTTTTATAGTGGGTTTGAGCTGATTCAAACTGCCATATTTATGCCAGTCTAGACACACTTGATTTCCTTACCCAGACATATCAGTAAATAGGTTTTAAGATACTTACTAGTCAGATATATTCCTCTGCGGGAAATATGGGGTTTTGAGTCCCTTTAACTGAGGAAGGTGTAGGTCTTGTCTATTCCATAGTTGGTTTTTGGAATGGTACCTGTACTTATATAAAACTCTGGTTTTATGCATCACCCCATCTCTCCTTCCTCCTTAAGCAGGCATAAGAGTGTTTTCTAAATGTGAGACTCTGTTCTCTTTCCTAACAGATTTCATGTGTAGCCATGTTTAAAGGATCTTCATACCTGATATTTTATGGTAAGTTTCTTTTTCTGTGTGACTTATTTCACTTAGAATCATCGTACGTGAATCCACTCACTTTGCTGCTACTGGTCTTATGACATTGATTTCATGGCTGAGGGATATTCCATCGTACGTAAGTACCACAATTTTTGAACCATTTTAATATTTCCTGGGATATTTAAGGTGTACCCAAGTTGAGGTTCTTGTAAGCAGTGCAACCCTAAATTTGGGGGTGGCTCTGTCTTATTTATTTTCTGTTTCCCCAAGGTATATTCCCTGGACTGGAAGTGCCCTTGACTCTGTAGTTCTGATGTTTACTTGTTTTAGGGAACACAATGCACACCTCCAGTGAGGCAGTTGGCAGTTTACATCCCACCCATCAGCATAACAAGGCTCCCAGTTCTCCAGGGCCTGTCTTGCATTTCTGGTATTTACATATTTTGTGGATGTCCCTTTTGACAGGTGGGATGTGATACTTCTTTGTAGTGCAGATTTGAATTGCCCGCTTGCTTGCTTGGCCAAAAAGGGCGAATGTGTTTTATCCTGAATATATTCATGAGAAAATGAATACGCCCTTTTTGGCCAAGTGCATCATTGTCGAAGTTGTGCCCCTCTTCCTGTGCTTTACAGGTGATTCCAATATACCTATTGAAATCTGTTTCCTGCTATTCTGCCTCGCTTTGAAGTGCACTTCGTTGCCTTTCTTCAACAGATTTTTGGACGATAGTTGTCCTTTATTACTCTGTCAGTTTGTGAATTGCTGTGCCCCTGAGCTCCAGACTTCAACTCGATTTAGTGAGCTGAACGCAAGTCCAAAATTTTGGTTTAGGACCTATACTGGTTCCCGGTGGGTGTTTTAGACTTTAGTTAATACTTCTTCCTGCCGGGAAATTAGAGTGACATGTGTCATTCCAAATGCCTAACCGCGACTCTCTCATTGGTTCTCCCTCATCCCTTCCATATGCTGCCAAATTGGCAACCTCTGAGAACCAGGAGGTTAAAGGGGCTGTCTCACCAATTTGGAAGTTTGATAGTAAAGCAGTTGGAATGTCAAACCGGAGCACCACGAGTGGGACTATTCTTTGAGTTTTAGATACCTTTCGTATTCACAGTGTGTCCATTCTCTAGGTTTCCTGTATTGTTATAACTGTTGTAATATTCTTTTCATACTGGAGAGTTGGGACCCATGGAATGGGGGCCATGCATTATTGCTTTAAAGCGACTGCATTTGCTCACCCAATCTCACCAATCCTCTCAGTCCCAAGTGTGCAGCCTTATGCCACATCCAGCTGTCATTGTAGATAGGGTCATTTCAGGTTCCATCAGAGAACCTGAAGGAATTGTAAAGAATTTCCCTTTTTTTTTTTGTTTTGTTTTTGAAATTCCTGTTTATACTGGGTTTGAGCTGATTCTTGCTGCCATGTTTATGCCAGTCTAGACACACTTGATTCCCTTACGGAGATATATCAATACATAGGTTTTAAGATTCTTACTAGTCAGATATATTCCTCTGTGGGAAATATGGGGTTTTCAGTCCCTTTCACTGAAGAAGGTGTAGGTCTTGTCTATTGCATAGTTGGTTTTTGGAACGGTACCTGTGCTTATATCAAACTCTGGTTTTATGCATCACCCCACCTCTCCTTCCCCCTTAAGCAGGCATAAGAGAATTTTGTAAATGTGAGACTCTTTTCTCTTTCCTAACTCAGTTCATGTGTAGCCAGGTTTACAGGATCTTCATAAGTGGTATCTTATGATACGTTTCTTTTTTTGTGGCTTATTTCACTTAGAATCATCGTACCTGAATTCACTCACTTTGCTGCTACTGTTCTTATGACATTCATTTCATGGCTAAAGGATATTCCATCGTACGTAAGTACCACAACTTTTGAACCATTTTTATATTTCCTGGGATATTTAAGGTGTACCCAAGTTGAGGTTCTTGTAAGCAGTGCAGCCCTAAATTTGGGGGTGGCTCTGTCTTATTGATTTTCACTTTTCCCAAGGTATATTCCCTAGACTGGAAGTGCCCTTGGCTCTGTAGCTCTGTTGTTTACTTGTTTTAGGGAACGCAATGCACTCTTCCAGTGAGGCAGTTGGCAATTTATATCCCGACCATCAGCATAACAGTGCTCCCTGTTCTCCAGGGCCTGTCTTGCCTTTCTGGTTTTTACACATTTTGTGGATGTCCCTTTTGACCGGTGGGAAGTGATACTTCTTTGTAGTGCAGATTTGCATTGTATGATTGCTTGCTTGGCCAAAAAGGGCGTATGCGTTTTCTCCTGAATATTTTCAGGAGAAAATGCATACACACTTTTTGGCCAAGTGCATCATTGTCGAAGTTGTGCAGATCTTCCTGTGCTTTACAGGTGATTCCAACGCACCTCCTGAAATGTGTTTCCTGCTATTCTGCTTCACTTCCAAATCGGCCTCGTTGCATTCCCTCAACAGATTTTTGGACGATAGTTGTCCTGTATTACTCTGCCAGTGTGTGAATTGCTGAGCCCCTGAGCTCCATTTTTCAACTCGTTTTTTGTGAGCTGAACGCAAGTCCAAAAATTTGGTTCAGGACCTATACTGGCTCCCGGTGGGTGGCTGAGACTTTGGTTAATTCTTCCTCCTCCTGGGAAAGTAGAGAGACATGTGCCCGTCCAAATGCCTAACAGCTACTCTCTCACTGGTTCTCCCTCTTCCCTTCCATCCTCTGCCATGTTGGCAACCTGGGCGAACCAGGAGTTTGAAGGGGCTGTCTCTCCAAGTTGGGAGATTGATAGTAAAGCAGTTGGAATGTCAAAGTGGAGCACCACGAATGGGACCATTCGTTGAGTTTTAGAAACCTTTCGTATTCACAGTGTGTCCATTCTCTAGGTTTCTCGTACATGTGATAGCTGTAGTAATATTCCCTTCAACCTGGAGAGTTGGGACCCATGGAATGGGGGCCATGCATTATTGCTTTAAAGCGACTGCATTTGCTCACCCAATCTCAACAATCCTCTCAGACCCTAATGTCCAGCCTTTTGCCACATCCAGCTGTCATTGTAGATAGGGTCATTTCAGGTTCCATCAGAGAACCTGAAGGAATTGTAAAGAATTTCCCTGGTTTTTTTTGTTTTGTTTTTGAAATTCCTGTTTATACTGGGTTTGAGCTGATTCTCGCTGCCATGTTTATGCCAGTCTAGACACACTTGATTCCCTTACGGAGATATATCAATACATAGGTTTTAAGATTCTTACTAGTCAGATATATTCCTCTGCGGGAAATATGGGGTTTTCAGTCCCTTTCACTGAAGAAGGTGTAGGTCTTGTCTATTTCATAGTTGGTTTTTGGAACGGTACCTGTGCTTATATCAAACTCTGGTTTTATGCATCACCCCACCTCTCCTTCCCCCTTAAGCAGGCATAAGAGAATTTTGTAAATGTGAGACTCTTTTCTCTTTCCTAACTCAGTTCATGTGTAGCCAGGTTTACAGGATCTTCATAAGTGGTATCTTATGATACGTTTCTTTTTTTGTGGCTTATTTCACTTAGAATCATCGTACCTGAATTCACTCACTTTGCTGCTACTGTTCTTATGACATTCATTTCATGGCTAAAGGATATTCCATCGTACGTAAGTACCACAATTTTTGAACCATTTTTATATTTCCTGGGATATTTAAGGTGTACCCAAGTTGAGGTTCTTGTAAGCAGTGCAGCCCTAAATTTGGGGGTGGCTCTGTCTTATTGATTTTCACTTTTCCCAAGGTATATTCCCTAGACTGAAAGTGCCCTTGGCTCTGTAGCTCTGTTGTTTACTTGTTTTAGGGAACGCAATGCACTCTTCCAGTGAGGCAGTTGGCAATTTATATCCCGACCATCAGCATAACAGTGCTCCCTGTTCTCCAGGGCCTGTCTTGCCTTTCTGGTTTTTACACATTTTGTGGATGTCCCTTTTGACCGGTGGGAAGTGATACTTCTTTGTAGTGCAGATTTGCATTGTATGATTGCTTGCTTGGCCAAAAAGGGCGTATGCGTTTTCTCCTGAATATTTTCAGGAGAAAATGCATACACACTTTTTGGCCAAGTGCATCATTGTCGAAGTTGTGCAGATCTTCCTGTGCTTTACAGGTGATTCCAACGCACCTCCTGAAATGTGTTTCCTGCTATTCTGCTTCACTTCCAAATCGGCCTCGTTGCATTCCCTCAACAGATTTTTGGACGATAGTTGTCCTGTATTACTCTGCCAGTGTGTGAATTGCTGAGCCCCTGAGCTCCATTTTTCAACTCGTTTTTTGTGAGCTGAACGCAAGTCCAAAAATTTGGTTCAGGACCTATACTGGCTCCCGGTGGGTGGCTGAGACTTTGGTTAATTCTTCCTCCTCCTGGGAAAGTAGAGAGACATGTGCCCGTCCAAATGCCTAACAGCTACTCTCTCACTGGTTCTCCCTCTTCCCTTCCATCCTCTGCCATGTTGGCAACCTGGGCGAACCAGGAGTTTGAAGGGGCTGTCTCTCCAAGTTGGGAGATTGATAGTAAAGCAGTTGGAATGTCAAAGTGGAGCACCACGAGTGGGACCATTCGTTGAGTTTTAGAAACCTTTCGTATTCACAGTGTGTCCATTCTCTAGGTTTCTCGTACATGTGATAGCTGTAGTAATATTCCCTTCAACCTGGAGAGTTGGGACCCATGGAATGGGGGCCATGCATTATTGCTTTAAAGCGACTGCATTTGCTCACCCAATCTCAACAATCCTCTCAGACCCTAGTGTCCAGCCTTTTGCCACATCCAGCTGTCATTGTAGATACGGTCATTCCAGTTTCCATCAGAGACCCTGAAGGATTTGTAAAGAATTTCCCTGTTTTTTTGTTTTGTTTTTGAAATTCCTGTTTATAGTGGGTTTGAGCTGATTCTTGCTGCCATGTTTATGCCAGTCTGGACACACTTGATTCCCTTATGGAGATATATCAATACATAGGTTTTAAGACACTTACTAGTCATATATATTCCTCTGTGGGAAATATGGGGTTTGAGTCCCTTTCACTGAGGAAGGTGTACGTTTTGTCTATTCCATAGTTGGTTTTTGGAACGTTACCTGTGCTTATATCAAACTCTGGTTTTATGCATCTCCCCACCTCTCCTTCCCCTTTAAGCAGGCATAAGAGTGTTTTCTAAATGTGAGACTCTGTTCTCTTCCTAACTCAGTTCATGTGTAGCCATGTTTACAGGATCTTCCTAAGTGATATCTTATGATAAGTTTCTTTTTCCGTGTGACTTATTTCACTTAGAATCATCGTACCTGATTCCACTCACTTTGCTGCTACTGGTCTTATGACATTGATTTCATGGCTGAGGGATATTCCATCGTACGTAAGTACCACAATTTTTGAACCATTTTTATATTTCCTGGGATATTTAAGGTGTACCCAAGTTGAGGTTCTTGTAAGCAGTGCAGCCCTTAATTTGGGGTTTTCTCTGTCTTATTGATTTTCAGTTTCCCCAAGGTATATTCCCTAGACTGGAAGTGCCCTTGGCTCTGTAGCTCTGATGTTTACTTGTTTTAGGGAACACAATGCACACCTACAGTGAGGCAGTTGGCAATTTACATCCCACCCATTAGCATAACAAGGCTCCCTGTTCTCCAGGGCCTGTCTTGCATTTCTGGTATTTACACATTTTGTGGATGTCCCTTTTGACCTGTGGGATGTGATACTTCTTTGTAGTGCAGATTTGCATTGCCCGCTTGCTTGCTTTGCCAAAAAGGGCAAATGCGTTTTATCTTGAATATATTCAGGAGAAAATGAATACGCCCTTTTTGGCCATGTGCATCATTGTCGAAGTTGTGCCCCTCATGCTGTGCTTTACAGGCGAATCCAACGCACCTCTTGAAATGTGTTTCCTGCTATTCTGCCTCGCTTTCAAGTCGGCCTCGTTGACTACCCTCAACAGATTTTTGGACTATAATTGTCCTGTATTACTCTACCAGTTTGTGAATTGCTGTGCCCCTGAGCTCCATGATTCAACTCGTTTTTTGTGAGATGAACGCAAGTCCAAAAATTTGGTTCAGGACCTATACTGGTTCCCGGTGGGTGGCTGAGACGTTGCTTAATTCTTCTTCCTGCCGGGAAATTAGAGAGACATGTGTCATTCCAAATGCCTAACCGCGACTCTCTCATTGGTTCTCCCTCATCCCTTCCATATGCTGCCAAATTGGCAACCTCTGAGAACCAGGAGGTTAAAGGGGCTGTCTCACCAAGTTGGGAGATTGATAGTAAAGCAGTTGGAATGTCAAACCGGAGCACCACGAGTGGGACTATTCTTTGAGTTTTAGATACCTTTCGTATTCACAGTGTGTCCATTCTCTAGGTTTCCCGTATTGTTATAACTGTTGTAATATTCTTTTCATACTGGAGAGTTGGGACCCATGGAATGGGGGCCATGCATTATTGCTTTAAAGCGACTGCATTTGCTCACCCAATCTCACCAATCCTCTCAGTCCCAAGTGTGCAGCCTTATGCCACATCCAGCTGTCATTGTAGATAGGGTCATTTCAGGTTCCATCAGAGAACCTGAAGGAATTGTAAAGAATTTCCCTGGTTTTTTTTGTTTTGTTTTTGAAATTCCTGTTTATACTGGGTTTGAGCTGATTCTCGCTGCCATGTTTATGCCAGTCTAGACACACTTGATTCCCTTACGGAGATATATCAATACATAGGTTTTAAGATTCTTACTAGTCAGATATATTCCTCTGCGGGAAATATGGGGTTTTCAGTCCCTTTCACTGAAGAAGGTGTAGGTCTTGTCTATTTCATAGTTGGTTTTTGGAACGGTACCTGTGCTTATATCAAACTCTGGTTTTATGCATCACCCCACCTCTCCTTCCCCCTTAAGCAGGCATAAGAGAATTTTGTAAATGTGAGACTCTTTTCTCTTTCCTAACTCAGTTCATGTGTAGCCAGGTTTACAGGATCTTCATAAGTGGTATCTTATGATACGTTTCTTTTTTTGTGGCTTATTTCACTTAGAATCATCGTACCTGAATTCACTCACTTTGCTGCTACTGTTCTTATGACATTCATTTCATGGCTAAAGGATATTCCATCGTACGTAAGTACCACAATTTTTGAACCATTTTTATATTTCCTGGGATATTTAAGGTGTACCCAAGTTGAGGTTCTTGTAAGCAGTGCAGCCCTAAATTTGGGGGTGGCTCTGTCTTATTGATTTTCACTTTTCCCAAGGTATATTCCCTAGACTGAAAGTGCCCTTGGCTCTGTAGCTCTGTTGTTTACTTGTTTTAGGGAACGCAATGCACTCTTCCAGTGAGGCAGTTGGCAATTTATATCCCGACCATCAGCATAACAGTGCTCCCTGTTCTCCAGGGCCTGTCTTGCCTTTCTGGTTTTTACACATTTTGTGGATGTCCCTTTTGACCGGTGGGAAGTGATACTTCTTTGTAGTGCAGATTTGCATTGTATGATTGCTTGCTTGGCCAAAAAGGGCGTATGCGTTTTCTCCTGAATATTTTCAGGAGAAAATGCATACACACTTTTTGGCCAAGTGCATCATTGTCGAAGTTGTGCAGATCTTCCTGTGCTTTACAGGTGATTCCAACGCACCTCCTGAAATGTGTTTCCTGCTATTCTGCTTCACTTCCAAATCGGCCTCGTTGCATTCCCTCAACAGATTTTTGGACGATAGTTGTCCTGTATTACTCTGCCAGTGTGTGAATTGCTGAGCCCCTGAGCTCCATTTTTCAACTCGTTTTTTGTGAGCTGAACGCAAGTCCAAAAATTTGGTTCAGGACCTATACTGGCTCCCGGTGGGTGGCTGAGACTTTGGTTAATTCTTCCTCCTCCTGGGAAAGTAGAGAGACATGTGCCCGTCCAAATGCCTAACAGCTACTCTCTCACTGGTTCTCCCTCTTCCCTTCCATCCTCTGCCATGTTGGCAACCTGGGCGAACCAGGAGTTTGAAGGGGCTGTCTCTCCAAGTTGGGAGATTGATAGTAAAGCAGTTGGAATGTCAAAGTGGAGCACCACGAGTGGGACCATTCGTTGAGTTTTAGAAACCTTTCGTATTCACAGTGTGTCCATTCTCTAGGTTTCTCGTACATGTGATAGCTGTAGTAATATTCCCTTCAACCTGGAGAGTTGGGACCCATGGAATGGGGGCCATGCATTATTGCTTTAAAGCGACTGCATTTGCTCACCCAATCTCAACAATCCTCTCAGACCCTAGTGTCCAGCCTTTTGCCACATCCAGCTGTCATTGTAGATACGGTCATTCCAGTTTCCATCAGAGACCCTGAAGGATTTGTAAAGAATTTCCCTGTTTTTTTGTTTTGTTTTTGAAATTCCTGTTTATAGTGGGTTTGAGCTGATTCTTGCTGCCATGTTTATGCCAGTCTGGACACACTTGATTCCCTTATGGAGATATATCAATACATAGGTTTTAAGACACTTACTAGTCATATATATTCCTCTGTGGGAAATATGGGGTTTGAGTCCCTTTCACTGAGGAAGGTGTACGTTTTGTCTATTCCATAGTTGGTTTTTGGAACGTTACCTGTGCTTATATCAAACTCTGGTTTTATGCATCTCCCCACCTCTCCTTCCCCTTTAAGCAGGCATAAGAGTGTTTTCTAAATGTGAGACTCTGTTCTCTTCCTAACTCAGTTCATGTGTAGCCATGTTTACAGGATCTTCCTAAGTGATATCTTATGATAAGTTTCTTTTTCCGTGTGACTTATTTCACTTAGAATCATCGTACCTGATTCCACTCACTTTGCTGCTACTGGTCTTATGACATTGATTTCATGGCTGAGGGATATTCCATCGTACGTAAGTACCACAATTTTTGAACCATTTTTATATTTCCTGGGATATTTAAGGTGTACCCAAGTTGAGGTTCTTGTAAGCAGTGCAGCCCTTAATTTGGGGTTTTCTCTGTCTTATTGATTTTCAGTTTCCCCAAGGTATATTCCCTAGACTGGAAGTGCCCTTGGCTCTGTAGCTCTGATGTTTACTTGTTTTAGGGAACACAATGCACACCTACAGTGAGGCAGTTGGCAATTTACATCCCACCCATTAGCATAACAAGGCTCCCTGTTCTCCAGGGCCTGTCTTGCATTTCTGGTATTTACACATTTTGTGGATGTCCCTTTTGACCTGTGGGATGTGATACTTCTTTGTAGTGCAGATTTGCATTGCCCGCTTGCTTGCTTTGCCAAAAAGGGCAAATGCGTTTTATCTTGAATATATTCAGGAGAAAATGAATACGCCCTTTTTGGCCATGTGCATCATTGTCGAAGTTGTGCCCCTCATGCTGTGCTTTACAGGCGAATCCAACGCACCTCTTGAAATGTGTTTCCTGCTATTCTGCCTCGCTTTCAAGTCGGCCTCGTTGACTACCCTCAACAGATTTTTGGACTATAATTGTCCTGTATTACTCTACCAGTTTGTGAATTGCTGTGCCCCTGAGCTCCATGATTCAACTCGTTTTTTGTGAGATGAACGCAAGTCCAAAAATTTGGTTCAGGACCTATACTGGTTCCCGGTGGGTGGCTGAGACGTTGCTTAATTCTTCTTCCTGCCGGGAAATTAGAGAGACATGTGTCATTCCAAATGCCTAACCGCGACTCTCTCATTGGTTCTCCCTCATCCCTTCCATATGCTGCCAAATTGGCAACCTCTGAGAACCAGGAGGTTAAAGGGGCTGTCTCACCAAGTTGGGAGATTGATAGTAAAGCAGTTGGAATGTCAAACCGGAGCACCACGAGTGGGACTATTCTTTGAGTTTTAGATACCTTTCGTATTCACAGTGTGTCCATTCTCTAGGTTTCCCGTATTGTTATAACTGTTGTAATATTCTTTTCATACTGGAGAGTTGGGACCCATGGAATGGGGGCCATGCATTATTGCTTTAAAGCGACTGCATTTGCTCACCCAATCTCACCAATCCTCTCAGTCCCAAGTGTGCAGCCTTATGCCACATCCAGCTGTCATTGTAGATAGGGTCATTTCAGGTTCCATCAGAGAACCTGAAGGAATTGTAAAGAATTTCCCTGGTTTTTTTTGTTTTGTTTTTGAAATTCCTGTTTATACTGGGTTTGAGCTGATTCTCGCTGCCATGTTTATGCCAGTCTAGACACACTTGATTCCCTTACGGAGATATATCAATACATAGGTTTTAAGATTCTTACTAGTCAGATATATTCCTCTGCGGGAAATATGGGGTTTTCAGTCCCTTTCACTGAAGAAGGTGTAGGTCTTGTCTATTTCATAGTTGGTTTTTGGAACGGTACCTGTGCTTATATCAAACTCTGGTTTTATGCATCACCCCACCTCTCCTTCCCCCTTAAGCAGGCATAAGAGAATTTTGTAAATGTGAGACTCTTTTCTCTTTCCTAACTCAGTTCATGTGTAGCCAGGTTTACAGGATCTTCATAAGTGGTATCTTATGATACGTTTCTTTTTTTGTGGCTTATTTCACTTAGAATCATCGTACCTGAATTCACTCACTTTGCTGCTACTGTTCTTATGACATTCATTTCATGGCTAAAGGATATTCCATCGTACGTAAGTACCACAATTTTTGAACCATTTTTATATTTCCTGGGATATTTAAGGTGTACCCAAGTTGAGGTTCTTGTAAGCAGTGCAGCCCTAAATTTGGGGGTGGCTCTGTCTTATTGATTTTCACTTTTCCCAAGGTATATTCCCTAGACTGGAAGTGCCCTTGGCTCTGTAGCTCTGTTGTTTACTTGTTTTAGGGAACGCAATGCACTCTTCCAGTGAGGCAGTTGGCAATTTATATCCCGACCATCAGCATAACAGTGCTCCCTGTTCTCCAGGGCCTGTCTTGCCTTTCTGGTTTTTACACATTTTGTGGATGTCCCTTTTGACCGGTGGGAAGTGATACTTCTTTGTAGTGCAGATTTGCATTGTATGATTGCTTGCTTGGCCAAAAAGGGCGTATGCGTTTTCTCCTGAATATTTTCAGGAGAAAATGCATACACACTTTTTGGCCAAGTGCATCATTGTCGAAGTTGTGCAGATCTTCCTGTGCTTTACAGGTGATTCCAACGCACCTCCTGAAATGTGTTTCCTGCTATTCTGCTTCACTTCCAAATCGGCCTCGTTGCATTCCCTCAACAGATTTTTGGACGATAGTTGTCCTGTATTACTCTGCCAGTGTGTGAATTGCTGAGCCCCTGAGCTCCATTTTTCAACTCGTTTTTTGTGAGCTGAACGCAAGTCCAAAAATTTGGTTCAGGACCTATACTGGCTCCCGGTGGGTGGCTGAGACTTTGGTTAATTCTTCCTCCTCCTGGGAAAGTAGAGAGACATGTGCCCGTCCAAATGCCTAACAGCTACTCTCTCACTGGTTCTCCCTCTTCCCTTCCATCCTCTGCCATGTTGGCAACCTGGGCGAACCAGGAGTTTGAAGGGGCTGTCTCTCCAAGTTGGGAGATTGATAGTAAAGCAGTTGGAATGTCAAAGTGGAGCACCACGAGTGGGACCATTCGTTGAGTTTTAGAAACCTTTCGTATTCACAGTGTGTCCATTCTCTAGGTTTCTCGTACATGTGATAGCTGTAGTAATATTCCCTTCAACCTGGAGAGTTGGGACCCATGGAATGGGGGCCATGCATTATTGCTTTAAAGCGACTGCATTTGCTCACCCAATCTCAACAATCCTCTCAGACCCTAGTGTCCAGCCTTTTGCCACATCCAGCTGTCATTGTAGATACGGTCATTCCAGTTTCCATCAGAGACCCTGAAGGATTTGTAAAGAATTTCCCTGTTTTTTTGTTTTGTTTTTGAAATTCCTGTTTATAGTGGGTTTGAGCTGATTCTTGCTGCCATGTTTATGCCAGTCTGGACACACTTGATTCCCTTATGGAGATATATCAATACATAGGTTTTAAGACACTTACTAGTCATATATATTCCTCTGTGGGAAATATGGGGTTTGAGTCCCTTTCACTGAGGAAGGTGTACGTTTTGTCTATTCCATAGTTGGTTTTTGGAACGTTACCTGTGCTTATATCAAACTCTGGTTTTATGCATCTCCCCACCTCTCCTTCCCCTTTAAGCAGGCATAAGAGTGTTTTCTAAATGTGAGACTCTGTTCTCTTCCTAACTCAGTTCATGTGTAGCCATGTTTACAGGATCTTCCTAAGTGATATCTTATGATAAGTTTCTTTTTCCGTGTGACTTATTTCACTTAGAATCATCGTACCTGATTCCACTCACTTTGCTGCTACTGGTCTTATGACATTGATTTCATGGCTGAGGGATATTCCATCGTACGTAAGTACCACAATTTTTGAACCATTTTTATATTTCCTGGGATATTTAAGGTGTACCCAAGTTGAGGTTCTTGTAAGCAGTGCAGCCCTTAATTTGGGGTTTTCTCTGTCTTATTGATTTTCAGTTTCCCCAAGGTATATTCCCTAGACTGGAAGTGCCCTTGGCTCTGTAGCTCTGATGTTTACTTGTTTTAGGGAACACAATGCACACCTACAGTGAGGCAGTTGGCAATTTACATCCCACCCATTAGCATAACAAGGCTCCCTGTTCTCCAGGGCCTGTCTTGCATTTCTGGTATTTACACATTTTGTGGATGTCCCTTTTGACCTGTGGGATGTGATACTTCTTTGTAGTGCAGATTTGCATTGCCCGCTTGCTTGCTTTGCCAAAAAGGGCAAATGCGTTTTATCTTGAATATATTCAGGAGAAAATGAATACGCCCTTTTTGGCCATGTGCATCATTGTCGAAGTTGTGCCCCTCATGCTGTGCTTTACAGGCGAATCCAACGCACCTCTTGAAATGTGTTTCCTGCTATTCTGCCTCGCTTTCAAGTCGGCCTCGTTGACTACCCTCAACAGATTTTTGGACTATAATTGTCCTGTATTACTCTACCAGTTTGTGAATTGCTGTGCCCCTGAGCTCCATGATTCAACTCGTTTTTTGTGAGATGAACGCAAGTCCAAAAATTTGGTTCAGGACCTATACTGGTTCCCGGTGGGTGGCTGAGACGTTGCTTAATTCTTCTTCCTGCCGGGAAATTAGAGAGACATGTGTCATTCCAAATGCCTAACCGCGACTCTCTCATTGGTTCTCCCTCATCCCTTCCATATGCTGCCAATTGGCAACCTCTGAGAACCAGGAGGTTAAAGGGGCTGTCTCACCAAGTTGGGAGATTGATAGTAAAGCAGTTGGAATGTCAAACCGGAGCACCACGAGTGGGACTATTCTTTGAGTTTTAGATACCTTTCGTATTCACAGTGTGTCCATTCTCTAGGTTTCCCGTATTGTTATAACTGTTGTAATATTCTTTTCATACTGGAGAGTTGGGACCCATGGAATGGGGGCCATGCATTATTGCTTTAAAGCGACTGCATTTGCTCACCCAATCTCACCAATCCTCTCAGTCCCAAGTGTGCAGCCTTATGCCACATCCAGCTGTCATTGTAGATAGGGTCATTTCAGGTTCCATCAGAGAACCTGAAGGAATTGTAAAGAATTTCCCTGGGTTTTTTTTGTTTTGTTTTTGAAATTCCTGTTTATACTGGGTTTGAGCTGATTCTCGCTGCCATGTTTATGCCAGTCTAGACACACTTGATTCCCTTACGGAGATATATCAATACATAGGTTTTAAGATTCTTACTAGTCAGATATATTCCTCTGCGGGAAATATGGGGTTTTCAGTCCCTTTCACTGAAGAAGGTGTAGGTCTTGTCTATTTCATAGTTGGTTTTTGGAACGGTACCTGTGCTTATATCAAACTCTGGTTTTATGCATCACCCCACCTCTCCTTCCCCCTTAAGCAGGCATAAGAGAATTTTGTAAATGTGAGACTCTTTTCTCTTTCCTAACTCAGTTCATGTGTAGCCAGGTTTACAGGATCTTCATAAGTGGTATCTTATGATACGTTTCTTTTTTTGTGGCTTATTTCACTTAGAATCATCGTACCTGAATTCACTCACTTTGCTGCTACTGTTCTTATGACATTCATTTCATGGCTAAAGGATATTCCATCGTACGTAAGTACCACAATTTTTGAACCATTTTTATATTTCCTGGGATATTTAAGGTGTACCCAAGTTGAGGTTCTTGTAAGCAGTGCAGCCCTAAATTTGGGGGTGGCTCTGTCTTATTGATTTTCACTTTTCCCAAGGTATATTCCCTAGACTGGAAGTGCCCTTGGCTCTGTAGCTCTGTTGTTTACTTGTTTTAGGGAACGCAATGCACTCTTCCAGTGAGGCAGTTGGCAATTTATATCCCGACCATCAGCATAACAGTGCTCCCTGTTCTCCAGGGCCTGTCTTGCCTTTCTGGTTTTTACACATTTTGTGGATGTCCCTTTTGACCGGTGGGAAGTGATACTTCTTTGTAGTGCAGATTTGCATTGTATGATTGCTTGCTTGGCCAAAAAGGGCGTATGCGTTTTCTCCTGAATATTTTCAGGAGAAAATGCATACACACTTTTTGGCCAAGTGCATCATTGTCGAAGTTGTGCAGATCTTCCTGTGCTTTACAGGTGATTCCAACGCACCTCCTGAAATGTGTTTCCTGCTATTCTGCTTCACTTCCAAATCGGCCTCGTTGCATTCCCTCAACAGATTTTTGGACGATAGTTGTCCTGTATTACTCTGCCAGTGTGTGAATTGCTGAGCCCCTGAGCTCCATTTTTCAACTCGTTTTTTGTGAGCTGAACGCAAGTCCAAAAATTTGGTTCAGGACCTATACTGGCTCCCGGTGGGTGGCTGAGACTTTGGTTAATTCTTCCTCCTCCTGGGAAAGTAGAGAGACATGTGCCCGTCCAAATGCCTAACAGCTACTCTCTCACTGGTTCTCCCTCTTCCCTTCCATCCTCTGCCATGTTGGCAACCTGGGCGAACCAGGAGTTTGAAGGGGCTGTCTCTCCAAGTTGGGAGATTGATAGTAAAGCAGTTGGAATGTCAAAGTGGAGCACCACGAGTGGGACCATTCGTTGAGTTTTAGAAACCTTTCGTATTCACAGTGTGTCCATTCTCTAGGTTTCTCGTACATGTGATAGCTGTAGTAATATTCCCTTCAACCTGGAGAGTTGGGACCCATGGAATGGGGGCCATGCATTATTGCTTTAAAGCGACTGCATTTGCTCACCCAATCTCAACAATCCTCTCAGACCCTAGTGTCCAGCCTTTTGCCACATCCAGCTGTCATTGTAGATACGGTCATTCCAGTTTCCATCAGAGACCCTGAAGGATTTGTAAAGAATTTCCCTGTTTTTTTGTTTTGTTTTTGAAATTCCTGTTTATAGTGGGTTTGAGCTGATTCTTGCTGCCATGTTTATGCCAGTCTGGACACACTTGATTCCCTTATGGAGATATATCAATACATAGGTTTTAAGACACTTACTAGTCATATATATTCCTCTGTGGGAAATATGGGGTTTGAGTCCCTTTCACTGAGGAAGGTGTACGTTTTGTCTATTCCATAGTTGGTTTTTGGAACGTTACCTGTGCTTATATCAAACTCTGGTTTTATGCATCTCCCCACCTCTCCTTCCCCTTTAAGCAGGCATAAGAGTGTTTTCTAAATGTGAGACTCTGTTCTCTTCCTAACTCAGTTCATGTGTAGCCATGTTTACAGGATCTTCCTAAGTGATATCTTATGATAAGTTTCTTTTTCCGTGTGACTTATTTCACTTAGAATCATCGTACCTGATTCCACTCACTTTGCTGCTACTGGTCTTATGACATTGATTTCATGGCTGAGGGATATTCCATCGTACGTAAGTACCACAATTTTTGAACCATTTTTATATTTCCTGGGATATTTAAGGTGTACCCAAGTTGAGGTTCTTGTAAGCAGTGCAGCCCTTAATTTGGGGTTTTCTCTGTCTTATTGATTTTCAGTTTCCCCAAGGTATATTCCCTAGACTGGAAGTGCCCTTGGCTCTGTAGCTCTGATGTTTACTTGTTTTAGGGAACACAATGCACACCTACAGTGAGGCAGTTGGCAATTTACATCCCACCCATTAGCATAACAAGGCTCCCTGTTCTCCAGGGCCTGTCTTGCATTTCTGGTATTTACACATTTTGTGGATGTCCCTTTTGACCTGTGGGATGTGATACTTCTTTGTAGTGCAGATTTGCATTGCCCGCTTGCTTGCTTTGCCAAAAAGGGCAAATGCGTTTTATCTTGAATATATTCAGGAGAAAATGAATACGCCCTTTTTGGCCATGTGCATCATTGTCGAAGTTGTGCCCCTCATGCTGTGCTTTACAGGCGAATCCAACGCACCTCTTGAAATGTGTTTCCTGCTATTCTGCCTCGCTTTCAAGTCGGCCTCGTTGACTACCCTCAACAGATTTTTGGACTATAATTGTCCTGTATTACTCTACCAGTTTGTGAATTGCTGTGCCCCTGAGCTCCATGATTCAACTCGTTTTTTGTGAGATGAACGCAAGTCCAAAAATTTGGTTCAGGACCTATACTGGTTCCCGGTGGGTGGCTGAGACGTTGCTTAATTCTTCTTCCTGCCGGGAAATTAGAGAGACATGTGTCATTCCAAATGCCTAACCGCGACTCTCTCATTGGTTCTCCCTCATCCCTTCCATATGCTGCCAAATTGGCAACCTCTGGGAACCAGGAGGTTAAAGGGGCTGTCTCACCAAGTTGGGAGATTGATAGTAAAGCAGTTGGAATGTCAAACCGGAGCACCACGAGTGGGACTATTCTTTGAGTTTTAGATACCTTTCGTATTCACAGTGTGTCCATTCTCTAGGTTTCCCGTATTGTTATAACTGTTGTAATATTCTTTTCATACTGGAGAGTTGGGACCCATGGAATGGGGGCCATGCATTATTGCTTTAAAGCGACTGCATTTGCTCACCCAATCTCACCAATCCTCTCAGTCCCAAGTGTGCAGCCTTATGCCACATCCAGCTGTCATTGTAGATAGGGTCATTTCAGGTTCCATCAGAGAACCTGAAGGAATTGTAAAGAATTTCCCTGGTTTTTTTTGTTTTGTTTTTGAAATTCCTGTTTATACTGGGTTTGAGCTGATTCTCGCTGCCATGTTTATGCCAGTCTAGACACACTTGATTCCCTTACGGAGATATATCAATACATAGGTTTTAAGATTCTTACTAGTCAGATATATTCCTCTGCGGGAAATATGGGGTTTTCAGTCCCTTTCACTGAAGAAGGTGTAGGTCTTGTCTATTTCATAGTTGGTTTTTGGAACGGTACCTGTGCTTATATCAAACTCTGGTTTTATGCATCACCCCACCCCTCCTTCCCCCTTAAGCAGGCATAAGAGAATTTTGTAAATGTGAGACTCTTTTCTCTTTCCTAACTCAGTTCATGTGTAGCCAGGTTTACAGGATCTTCATAAGTGGTATCTTATGATACGTTTCTTTTTTTGTGGCTTATTTCACTTAGAATCATCGTACCTGAATTCACTCACTTTGCTGCTACTGTTCTTATGACATTCATTTCATGGCTAAAGGATATTCCATCGTACGTAAGTACCACAATTTTTGAACCATTTTTATATTTCCTGGGATATTTAAGGTGTACCCAAGTTGAGGTTCTTGTAAGCAGTGCAGCCCTAAATTTGGGGGTGGCTCTGTCTTATTGATTTTCACTTTTCCCAAGGTATATTCCCTAGACTGGAAGTGCCCTTGGCTCTGTAGCTCTGTTGTTTACTTGTTTTAGGGAACGCAATGCACTCTTCCAGTGAGGCAGTTGGCAATTTATATCCCGACCATCAGCATAACAGTGCTCCCTGTTCTCCAGGGCCTGTCTTGCCTTTCTGGTTTTTACACATTTTGTGGATGTCCCTTTTGACCGGTGGGAAGTGATACTTCTTTGTAGTGCAGATTTGCATTGTATGATTGCTTGCTTGGCCAAAAAGGGCGTATGCGTTTTCTCCTGAATATTTTCAGGAGAAAATGCATACACACTTTTTGGCCAAGTGCATCATTGTCGAAGTTGTGCAGATCTTCCTGTGCTTTACAGGTGATTCCAACGCACCTCCTGAAATGTGTTTCCTGCTATTCTGCTTCACTTCCAAATCGGCCTCGTTGCATTCCCTCAACAGATTTTTGGACGATAGTTGTCCTGTATTACTCTGCCAGTGTGTGAATTGCTGAGCCCCTGAGCTCCATTTTTCAACTCGTTTTTTGTGAGCTGAACGCAAGTCCAAAAATTTGGTTCAGGACCTATACTGGCTCCCGGTGGGTGGCTGAGACTTTGGTTAATTCTTCCTCCTCCTGGGAAAGTAGAGAGACATGTGCCCGTCCAAATGCCTAACAGCTACTCTCTCACTGGTTCTCCCTCTTCCCTTCCATCCTCTGCCATGTTGGCAACCTGGGCGAACCAGGAGTTTGAAGGGGCTGTCTCTCCAAGTTGGGAGATTGATAGTAAAGCAGTTGGAATGTCAAAGTGGAGCACCACGAGTGGGACCATTCGTTGAGTTTTAGAAACCTTTCGTATTCACAGTGTGTCCATTCTCTAGGTTTCTCGTACATGTGATAGCTGTAGTAATATTCCCTTCAACCTGGAGAGTTGGGACCCATGGAATGGGGGCCATGCATTATTGCTTTAAAGCGACTGCATTTGCTCACCCAATCTCAACAATCCTCTCAGACCCTAGTGTCCAGCCTTTTGCCACATCCAGCTGTCATTGTAGATACGGTCATTCCAGTTTCCATCAGAGACCCTGAAGGATTTGTAAAGAATTTCCCTGTTTTTTTGTTTTGTTTTTGAAATTCCTGTTTATAGTGGGTTTGAGCTGATTCTTGCTGCCATGTTTATGCCAGTCTGGACACACTTGATTCCCTTATGGAGATATATCAATACATAGGTTTTAAGACACTTACTAGTCATATATATTCCTCTGTGGGAAATATGGGGTTTGAGTCCCTTTCACTGAGGAAGGTGTACGTTTTGTCTATTCCATAGTTGGTTTTTGGAACGTTACCTGTGCTTATATCAAACTCTGGTTTTATGCATCTCCCCACCTCTCCTTCCCCTTTAAGCAGGCATAAGAGTGTTTTCTAAATGTGAGACTCTGTTCTCTTCCTAACTCAGTTCATGTGTAGCCATGTTTACAGGATCTTCCTAAGTGATATCTTATGATAAGTTTCTTTTTCCGTGTGACTTATTTCACTTAGAATCATCGTACCTGATTCCACTCACTTTGCTGCTACTGGTCTTATGACATTGATTTCATGGCTGAGGGATATTCCATCGTACGTAAGTACCACAATTTTTGAACCATTTTTATATTTCCTGGGATATTTAAGGTGTACCCAAGTTGAGGTTCTTGTAAGCAGTGCAGCCCTTAATTTGGGGTTTTCTCTGTCTTATTGATTTTCAGTTTCCCCAAGGTATATTCCCTAGACTGGAAGTGCCCTTGGCTCTGTAGCTCTGATGTTTACTTGTTTTAGGGAACACAATGCACACCTACAGTGAGGCAGTTGGCAATTTACATCCCACCCATTAGCATAACAAGGCTCCCTGTTCTCCAGGGCCTGTCTTGCATTTCTGGTATTTACACATTTTGTGGATGTCCCTTTTGACCTGTGGGATGTGATACTTCTTTGTAGTGCAGATTTGCATTGCCCGCTTGCTTGCTTTGCCAAAAAGGGCAAATGCGTTTTATCTTGAATATATTCAGGAGAAAATGAATACGCCCTTTTTGGCCATGTGCATCATTGTCGAAGTTGTGCCCCTCATGCTGTGCTTTACAGGCGAATCCAACGCACCTCTTGAAATGTGTTTCCTGCTATTCTGCCTCGCTTTCAAGTCGGCCTCGTTGACTACCCTCAACAGATTTTTGGACTATAATTGTCCTGTATTACTCTACCAGTTTGTGAATTGCTGTGCCCCTGAGCTCCATGATTCAACTCGTTTTTTGTGAGATGAACGCAAGTCCAAAAATTTGGTTCAGGACCTATACTGGTTCCCGGTGGGTGGCTGAGACGTTGCTTAATTCTTCTTCCTGCCGGGAAATTAGAGAGACATGTGTCATTCCAAATGCCTAACCGCGACTCTCTCATTGTTTCTCCCTCATCCCTTCCATATGCTGCCAAATTGGCAACCTCTGAGAACCAGGAGGTTAAAGGGGCTGTCTCACCAAGTTGGGAGATTGATAGTAAAGCAGTTGGAATGTCAAACCGGAGCACCACGAGTGGGACTATTCTTTGAGTTTTAGATACCTTTCGTATTCACAGTGTGTCCATTCTCTAGGTTTCCCGTATTGTTATAACTGTTGTAATATTCTTTTCATACTGGAGAGTTGGGACCCATGGAATGGGGGCCATGCATTATTGCTTTAAAGCGACTGCATTTGCTCACCCAATCTCACCAATCCTCTCAGTCCCAAGTGTGCAGCCTTATGCCACATCCAGCTGTCATTGTAGATAGGGTCATTTCAGGTTCCATCAGAGAACCTGAAGGAATTGTAAAGAATTTCCCTGGTTTTTTTTTGTTTTGTTTTTGAAATTCCTGTTTATACTGGGTTTGAGCTGATTCTCGCTGCCATGTTTATGCCAGTCTAGACACACTTGATTCCCTTACGGAGATATATCAATACATAGGTTTTAAGATTCTTACTAGTCAGATATATTCCTCTGCGGGAAATATGGGGTTTTCAGTCCCTTTCACTGAAGAAGGTGTAGGTCTTGTCTATTTCATAGTTGGTTTTTGGAACGGTACCTGTGCTTATATCAAACTCTGGTTTTATGCATCACCCCACCTCTCCTTCCCCCTTAAGCAGGCATAAGAGAATTTTGTAAATGTGAGACTCTTTTCTCTTTCCTAACTCAGTTCATGTGTAGCCAGGTTTACAGGATCTTCATAAGTGGTATCTTATGATACGTTTCTTTTTTTGTGGCTTATTTCACTTAGAATCATCGTACCTGAATTCACTCACTTTGCTGCTACTGTTCTTATGACATTCATTTCATGGCTAAAGGATATTCCATCGTACGTAAGTACCACAATTTTTGAACCATTTTTATATTTCCTGGGATATTTAAGGTGTACCCAAGTTGAGGTTCTTGTAAGCAGTGCAGCCCTAAATTTGGGGGTGGCTCTGTCTTATTGATTTTCACTTTTCCCAAGGTATATTCCCTAGACTGGAAGTGCCCTTGGCTCTGTAGCTCTGTTGTTTACTTGTTTTAGGGAACGCAATGCACTCTTCCAGTGAGGCAGTTGGCAATTTATATCCCGACCATCAGCATAACAGTGCTCCCTGTTCTCCAGGGCCTGTCTTGCCTTTCTGGTTTTTACACATTTTGTGGATGTCCCTTTTGACCGGTGGGAAGTGATACTTCTTTGTAGTGCAGATTTGCATTGTATGATTGCTTGCTTGGCCAAAAAGGGCGTATGCGTTTTCTCCTGAATATTTTCAGGAGAAAATGCATACACACTTTTTGGCCAAGTGCATCATTGTCGAAGTTGTGCAGATCTTCCTGTGCTTTACAGGTGATTCCAACGCACCTCCTGAAATGTGTTTCCTGCTATTCTGCTTCACTTCCAAATCGGCCTCGTTGCATTCCCTCAACAGATTTTTGGACGATAGTTGTCCTGTATTACTCTGCCAGTGTGTGAATTGCTGAGCCCCTGAGCTCCATTTTTCAACTCGTTTTTTGTGAGCTGAACGCAAGTCCAAAAATTTGGTTCAGGACCTATACTGGCTCCCGGTGGGTGGCTGAGACTTTGGTTAATTCTTCCTCCTCCTGGGAAAGTAGAGAGACATGTGCCCGTCCAAATGCCTAACAGCTACTCTCTCACTGGTTCTCCCTCTTCCCTTCCATCCTCTGCCATGTTGGCAACCTGGGCGAACCAGGAGTTTGAAGGGGCTGTCTCTCCAAGTTGGGAGATTGATAGTAAAGCAGTTGGAACGTCAAAGTGGAGCACCACGAATGGGACCATTCGTTGAGTTTTAGAAACCTTTCGTATTCACAGTGTGTCCATTCTCTAGGTTTCTCGTACATGTGATAGCTGTAGTAATATTCCCTTCAACCTGGAGAGTTGGGACCCATGGAATGGGGGCCATGCATTATTGCTTTAAAGCGACTGCATTTGCTCACCCAATCTCAACAATCCTCTCAGACCCTAGTGTCCAGCCTTTTGCCACATCCAGCTGTCATTGTAGATACGGTCATTCCAGTTTCCATCAGAGACCCTGAAGGATTTGTAAAGAATTTCCCTGTTTTTTTGTTTTGTTTTTGAAATTCCTGTTTATAGTGGGTTTGAGCTGATTCTTGCTGCCATGTTTATGCCAGTCTGGACACACTTGATTCCCTTATGGAGATATATCAATACATAGGTTTTAAGACACTTACTAGTCATATATATTCCTCTGTGGGAAATATGGGGTTTGAGTCCCTTTCACTGAGGAAGGTGTACGTTTTGTCTATTCCATAGTTGGTTTTTGGAACGTTACCTGTGCTTATATCAAACTCTGGTTTTATGCATCTCCCCACCTCTCCTTCCCCTTTAAGCAGGCATAAGAGTGTTTTCTAAATGTGAGACTCTGTTCTCTTCCTAACTCAGTTCATGTGTAGCCATGTTTACAGGATCTTCCTAAGTGATATCTTATGATAAGTTTCTTTTTCCGTGTGACTTATTTCACTTAGAATCATCGTACCTGATTCCACTCACTTTGCTGCTACTGGTCTTATGACATTGATTTCATGGCTGAGGGATATTCCATCGTACGTAAGTACCACAATTTTTGAACCATTTTTATATTTCCTGGGATATTTAAGGTGTACCCAAGTTGAGGTTCTTGTAAGCAGTGCAGCCCTTAATTTGGGGTTTTCTCTGTCTTATTGATTTTCAGTTTCCCCAAGGTATATTCCCTAGACTGGAAGTGCCCTTGGCTCTGTAGCTCTGATGTTTACTTGTTTTAGGGAACACAATGCACACCTACAGTGAGGCAGTTGGCAATTTACATCCCACCCATTAGCATAACAAGGCTCCCTGTTCTCCAGGGCCTGTCTTGCATTTCTGGTATTTACACATTTTGTGGATGTCCCTTTTGACCTGTGGGATGTGATACTTCTTTGTAGTGCAGATTTGCATTGCCCGCTTGCTTGCTTTGCCAAAAAGGGCAAATGCGTTTTATCTTGAATATATTCAGGAGAAAATGAATACGCCCTTTTTGGCCATGTGCATCATTGTCGAAGTTGTGCCCCTCATGCTGTGCTTTACAGGCGAATCCAACGCACCTCTTGAAATGTGTTTCCTGCTATTCTGCCTCGCTTTCAAGTCGGCCTCGTTGACTACCCTCAACAGATTTTTGGACTATAATTGTCCTGTATTACTCTACCAGTTTGTGAATTGCTGTGCCCCTGAGCTCCATGATTCAACTCGTTTTTTGTGAGATGAACGCAAGTCCAAAAATTTGGTTCAGGACCTATACTGGTTCCCGGTGGGTGGCTGAGACGTTGCTTAATTCTTCTTCCTGCCGGGAAATTAGAGAGACATGTGTCCTTCCAAATGCCTAACCGCGACTCTCTCATTGGTTCTCCCTCATCCCTTCCATATGCTGCCAAATTGGCAACCTCTGGGAACCAGGAGGTTAAAGGGGCTGTCTCACCAAGTTGGGAGATTGATAGTAAAGCAGTTGGAATGTCAAACCGGAGCACCACGAGTGGGACTATTCTTTGAGTTTTAGATACCTTTCGTATTCACAGTGTGTCCATTCTCTAGGTTTCCCGTATTGTTATAACTGTTGTAATATTCTTTTCATACTGGAGAGTTGGGACCCATGGAATGGGGGCCATGCATTATTGCTTTAAAGCGACTGCATTTGCTCACCCAATCTCACCAATCCTCTCAGTCCCAAGTGTGCAGCCTTATGCCACATCCAGCTGTCATTGTAGATAGGGTCATTTCAGGTTCCATCAGAGAACCTGAAGGAATTGTAAAGAATTTCCCTGGTTTTTTTTGTTTTGTTTTTGAAATTCCTGTTTATACTGGGTTTGAGCTGATTCTCGCTGCCATGTTTATGCCAGTCTAGACACACTTGATTCCCTTACGGAGATATATCAATACATAGGTTTTAAGATTCTTACTAGTCAGATATATTCCTCTGCGGGAAATATGGGGTTTTCAGTCCCTTTCACTGAAGAAGGTGTAGGTCTTGTCTATTTCATAGTTGGTTTTTGGAACGGTACCTGTGCTTATATCAAACTCTGGTTTTATGCATCACCCCACCTCTCCTTCCCCCTTAAGCAGGCATAAGAGAATTTTGTAAATGTGAGACTCTTTTCTCTTTCCTAACTCAGTTCATGTGTAGCCAGGTTTACAGGATCTTCATAAGTGGTATCTTATGATACGTTTCTTTTTTTGTGGCTTATTTCACTTAGAATCATCGTACCTGAATTCACTCACTTTGCTGCTACTGTTCTTATGACATTCATTTCATGGCTAAAGGATATTCCATCGTACGTAAGTACCACAATTTTTGAACCATTTTTATATTTCCTGGGATATTTAAGGTGTACCCAAGTTGAGGTTCTTGTAAGCAGTGCAGCCCTAAATTTGGGGGTGGCTCTGTCTTATTGATTTTCACTTTTCCCAAGGTATATTCCCTAGACTGGAAGTGCCCTTGGCTCTGTAGCTCTGTTGTTTACTTGTTTTAGGGAATGCAATGCACTCCTACAGTGAGGCAGTTGGTAATTTACATCCCGCCCCTCAGCATAACAAGTCTCCCTGTTCTCCAAGGCCTATTTTGCCTTTCTGGTTTTTTCACATTTTGTGGATATCCCTTTTGACCAGTGGGAAGGGATACTACTTTGTAGTGCAGATTTGAATTGCCCACTTGCTTGCTTGGCCAAAAAGGGCGAATGTGTTTTATCCTGAATATATTCAGGAGAAAACGCATACGCCCTTTTTGGCCAAGTGCATCATTGTCGGAGTTCTGCCCCTCTTCTTGTGCATTACAGGCGAATCCAAGGCACCTCTTGAAATGTGTTTCCTGCTATTCTGCCTCGCATTTAAGTCGGCCTCGTTGACTTCACTTAACAGATTTTTGGACTATAGTTGTCCTGTATTACTCTACCAGTTTGTGAATTGTTCTGCCCCTGAGCTCCATGATTCAACTCGTTTTTTGTGAGCTGAATGCAAGTCCAAAAATTTGGTTCAGGACCTATACTGGTTCCCGGTGGGTGGCTGAGACATTGGTTAATTCTTCTTCCTGCTGGGAAATTAGAGAGACATGTGCCCGTCCAAAAGCCTAACAGCTACTCTCTCACTGGTTCTCCCTCTTCCCTTCCATCCTCTGCCACGTTGGCAACCTGTTCGTACCAGGAGGTTAAAGGGGCTGTCTATCGAAGTTGGGAAATTGATAGTAAAGCAGTTGGAATGTCAAACTGGAGCACCAGGAGAGGGACTATTCGTTGAGTTTTAGAAACATTTCTTATGCACGCTGTGTCCATTCTCTAGGTTTCCCATACATGTTATAGCTGTAGTAATATTCCCTTCAACGTGGAGAGTTGGGACCCATGGAATGGGGGCCATGCATTATTGATTTAAAGCGACTGCATTTGCTCACCCAATCTCACCAATCCTCTCAGTCCCAAGTGTGCAGCCTTATGCCACATCCAGCTGTCATTGTAGATAGTGTCATTCCAGATTTCATCAGAGACCCTGAAGGATTTGTAAACAATTTCACTGTTCTTTTGTTTTGTTTTTGAAATGTCATTTTATAGTGGGTTTGAGGTGATTCTCGCTGCCATGCTTATGCCAGTCTAGACACATATGTTTCCCTTAAGGAGACATATCAATACATAGGTTTTAAGATTCTTACTAGTCAGATATATTCCTCTGCGGGAAATATGGTGTTTTGAGTCCCTTTCACTGAGGAAGGCGTAGGTCTTGTCAATTCCATAGTTGGTTTTTGGAACGGTACCTGTGCTTATTTCAAACTGTGGATTTATGCATCACCCCACCTCTCCTTCCCCCTTAAGCAGGCATAAGAGTGTTTTCTAAATGTGAGACTCTGTTCTGTTTCCTAACTCAGTTCATGTGCAGCCATGTTTACAGGATCTTCCTAAGTGATATCTTATGATAAGTCTCTTTTTCTGTGTCACTTATTTCACTTAGAATCATCGTACCTGAATCCACTCACTTTGCTGCTACTGGTCTTATGACATTGATTTCATGGCTGAGTGGTATTCCATCGTATGTAAGTAACACAATTTTTTGAACCATTTTTATATTTCCTGGGATATTTAAAGTGTACCCAAGTTGAGGTTCTTGTAAGCAGTGCAACCCTAAATTTGGGGGTTTCTCTGTCTTATTGATTTTCTGTTTCCCCAAGGTATATTCCCTAGACTGGAAGTGCCCTTGGCTCTGTAGCTCTGATGTTTACTTGGTTTAGGGAACACAATGCAAACCTCCAGTGAGGCAGTTGGCAGTTTACATCCCTCCCATCAGCATAACAAGGCTCCCAATTCTCCAGTGCCTGTCTTGCATTTCTGGTATTTACATATTTTGTGGATGTCCCTTTTGACTGGTGGGATGTGATACTTCTTTGTAGTGCAGATTTGAATTGCCCGCTTGCTTGCTTGGCCAAAAAGGGCGAATGTGTTTTATCATGAATATATTCATGAGAAAATAAATACGCCCTTTTTGGCCAAGTGCATCATTGTCGAAGTTGTGCCCCTCTTCCTGTGCTTTACAGGTGATTCCAATGTACCTCTTGAAATCTGTTTCCTGCTATTCTGCCTCGCTTTGAAGTCCTCCTCGTTGCCTTTCTTCAACAGATTTTTGGACGATAGTTGTCCTTTATTACTCTGTTAATTTGTGAATTGCTGTGCCCCTGAGTTCCATAATTCAACTCGTTTTTAGTGAGCTGAACGCAAGTCCAAAATTTTGGTTTAGGACCTATACTGGTTCCCGGTGGGTGGCTTAGACTTTGGTTAATTCTTCTTCCTGCCGAGAAATTAGAGTGACATGTGCCCTTCCAAATGCCTTACAGCTACTCTCTCATTGGTTCTCGCTCATCCCTTCCATACGCTGCCAAATTGGCAACCTGTGCGAACCAGGAGGTTAAAGGGGCTGTCTCACCAAGTTGGGAGATTGATAGTAAAGCTGTTGGAAAGTCAAACCGGAGCACCACGAGTGGGACTATTCGTTGAGTCTTAGAAACCTTTCGTATTCACAGTGTGTCCATTCTCTAGGTTTCCTGTACATATTATAGCTGTAGTAATATTCCTTTCAACCTGGAGAGTGGGACCCATGGAATGGGGGCCATGCATTATTGCTTTAATGCGACTGCATTTGCTCACCCAATCTCACCAATCCTCTCAGTCTCAAGTGTCCAGCCTTATGCCACATCCAGCTGTCATTGTAGATAGGGTCATTCCAGTTTCCATCAGAGTACCTGAAGGAATTGTAAAGAATTTCCCTGTTTTTTTGTTTTGTTTGTGAAATTCCTGTTTATAGTGGGTTTGAGCTGATTCTCGCTGCCATGTTTATGCCATTCTAGACACACTTGATTCCCTTATGGAGATATATCAATACATAGGTTTTAAGATTCTTACTAGTCAGATATATTCCTCTGTGGGAAATATGGCGTTTGGGGTCCCGTTCACTAAGGAAGGGGTACATCTTGTCTATTCCATAGTTGGTTTTTGAATGGTACCTGTGCTTATATCAAACTCTGGTTTTATGCATCACCCCACCTCTCCTTCCCCCTTAAGCAGGCATAAGAGAGTTTTCTAAATGTGAGACTCTGTTCTCTTTCCTAACACAGTTCATGTGTAGCCATATTTACAGGATCTTGATAAGTGATATCTTATGATAAGTTTCTTTTTCTGTGTGACTTCTTTCACTTGGAATCATCGTACCTGAATCCACACACTTTGCTTCTACGGGTCTTAGGACTTTGATTTCATGGCTGAGGGATATTCCATCGTATGTAAGTACCACAATTTTTGATCCATTTTTATATTTCCTGGGATATTTAAGGTGTACCCAAGTTGAGGTTCTTGTAAGCAGTGCAGCCCTGAATTTGGGGGTGGCTCTGTCTTATTGATTTTTAGTTTTCCAAAGGTATATTTCCTAGATTCGAAGTGCCCTTGGCTCTTTAGCTCTGTTGATTACTTGTTTTAGGGAACACAATGCACACCACCAGTGAGGCAGATGGCAATTTACATCTCGCCCATCAGCATAACAAGGCTCCCTGTTCTCCAGGGCCTGTCTTGTATTTCTGGTTTTTACACATTTTGTGGATGTCCCTTTTGACCGGTGGGAAGTGATACTTCTTTATAGTGCAGATTTGCATTGCCCACTTGCTTGCTTGTCCAAAAAGGGCGTATGCGTTTTCTCCTGAATATATTCAGGAGAAAATGCATACACCCTTTTTGGCCAAGTGCATCATTGTCGAAGTTGTGCAGATCTTCCTCTGCTTTACAGGTGATTCCAACGCACCTCCTGAAATGTGTTTCCTGCTATTCTGCTTCACTTCCAAATCGGCCTCGTTGCATTCCCTCAACAGATTTTTGGACGATAGTTGTCCTGTATTACTCTGCCAGTTTGTGAATTTCTGAGCCCCTGAGCTCCATTTTTCAACTCGTTTTTTGTGAGCTGAACGCAAGTCCAAAAATTTGGTTCAGGACCTATACTGGTTCCCAGTGGGTGGCTGAGACTTTGGTTAATTCTTCTTACTCCTGGGAAAGTAGAGAGACATGTGCCCGTCCAAATGCCTAACAGCTACTCTCTCACTGGTTCTCCCTCTTCCCTTCCACACTCTGCCAAGTTGGCAACCAGGGCGAACCAGAAGTTTGAAGGGGCTGTCTCTCCAAGTTGGGAGATTGATAGTAAAGCAGTTGGAATGTCAAAGTGGAGCACCACGAGTGGGACCATTCGTTGAGTTTTAGAAACCTTTCGTATTCACAGTGTGTCCATTCTCTAGGTTTCCCGTACATGTGATAGCTGTAGTAATATTCCCTTCAACCTGGAGAGTTGGGACCGATGGAATGGGGGCCATGCATTATTGCTTTAAAGCGACTGCATTTGCTCACCCAATTTCAAAAATCCTCTCAGACCCAAGTGTCCAGCCTTTTGCCACATCCAGCTGTCATTGTAGATACGGTCATTCCAGTTTCCATCAGAGACCCTGAAGGATTTGTAAAGAATTTCCCTGTTTTTTTGTTTTGTTTTTGAAATTCCTGTTTATAGTGGGTTTGAGCTGATTCTTGCTGCCATGTTTATGCCAGTCTGGACACACTTGATTCCCTTATGGAGATATATCAATACATAGGTTTTAAGATACTTACTAGTCATATATACTCCTCTGTGGGAAATATGGGGTTTGAGTCCCTTTCACTGAGGAAGGTGTAGGTTTTGTCTATTCCATAGTTGGTTTTTGGAACGGTACCTGTGCTTATATCAAACTCTGGTTTTATGCATCACCCCACCTCTCCTTCCCCCTTAAGCAGGCATAAGAGTGTTTTCTAAATGTGAGACTCTTTTCTCTTTCCTAACTCAGTTCATGTGTAGCCATGTTTACTGGATCTTCATAAGTGATATCTTATGATAAGTTTCTTTTTCTGTGTGACTTATTTCGCTTAGAATCATCGTACCTGAATCCACTCACTTTGCTGCTACTGGTCTTATGACATTGATTTCATGGCTGAGGGATATTCCATCGTACGTAAGTACCACAATATTTGAACCATTTTTATATTTCCTGGGATATTTAAGGTGTACCCAAGTTGAGGTTCTGGTAAGCAGTGCAGCCCTAAATTTGGGGGTGGCTCTGTCTTATTGATTTTCAGTTTACCCAAGGTATATTCCCTAGACTGGAAGTGCCCTTGGCTCTATAGCTCTGTTGTTTACTTGTTTTAGGGAATGCAATGCACTCCTCCAGTGAGGGAGTTGGCAATTTGCATCCCGCCCCTCAGCATAACAAGGCTCCCTGTTCTCCAGGGCCAGTTTTGCCTTTCTGTTTTTTTCACATTTTGTGGATGTCCCTTTTGACCGGTGGGAAGGGATACTACTTTGTAGTGCAGATTTGCATTGCCCGCTTGCTTGCTGGGCCAAAAAGGGCGTATGCGTTTTCTCATGAATATATTCAGGAGAAAACGCATACACCCTTTTTAGCCAAGTGCATCATTGTCGAAGTTGTGCCCCTCTTCCTGTGCTTTACAGGCAAATCCAACACACGTCTTGAAATGTGTTTCCTGCTATTCTGCCTCTCTTTCATGTCGGCCTCGTTGAATTCCCTCAACAGATTTTTGGACGATCGATGTCCTGTATTACTCTGCCAGTGTGTGAATTGCTGTGCCCCTGAGCTCCATTTATCAACTCGTTTATTGTGAGCTGAACGCAAGTCTAAAAATTTGGTTCAGGCCCTATACTGGTTCCCGGTGGATGGCTGAGACTTTGGTTAATTCTTCTTCCTGCCGGGAAATTAGAGAGACATGTGCCCGTCCAAATGCCTAACAGGTAATCTCTCATTGGTTCTCCCTCTTCGCTTCCATCCTCTGCCAAATTGGCAACATGTGCGAACCAGGAGGTTAAAGGGGTTGTCTCTCCAAGTTGGGAGATTGATAGTAAAGCAGTTGGAATATCACACTGGAGCACCACGAGAGGGAGTATTCGTTGAGTTTTAGAAACCTTTCGTATGCACACTGTGTCCATTCCCTAGGTTTCCCATACATGTTATAGCTGTAGTAATATTCCCTTCAATCTGGAAAGTTGGGACTCATGGAATGGGGGCCATGCATTATTGCTTTAAAGCGACTGCATTTGCCCACCAAATCTCACCAATCCTCTCAGTCCCAAGTGTCCAGCCTTATGCCACATCCAGCTGTCATTATAGACAGGGTCATTCCAGGTTCCATTAGAGACCCTGAAGGAATTGTAAAGGATTTCCCTGTTTTTTTTGTTTTGTTTTTGAAATTCCTGTTTATAGTGTGTTTGAGCTGATTCTCGCTGCCATGTTTATGCCACTCTAGACACACTTGATTCCCTTACAGAGATATATCAATACATAAGTTTTAAGATTCTTACTAGTCAGATATATTCCTCTGCAGGAAATATGGGGTTTTGAGTCTCATTCAGTGAGGAAGGTGTAGGTCTTTTCTATTCCATAGTTGGTTTTTGGATCGGTACCTGTGCTTATATCAAACTCTGGTTTTATGCATCTCCCCACCTCTCCTTCCCCTTTAAGCAGGCATAAGAGTGTTTCCTAAATGTGAGACTCTGTTCTCTTCCTAACTCAGTTCATGTGTAGCCATGTTTACAGGATCTTCCTAAGTGATATCTTATGATAAGTTTCTTTTTCTGTGTGACTTATTTCACTTAGCATCATCGTACCTGATTCCACTCACTTTGCTGCTACTCGTCTTTTGACATTGATTTCATGGCTGAGGGATATTCCATCGTACGTAAGTACCACAATTTTTGAACCATTTTTATATTTCCTGGGATATTTAAGGTGTACCCAAGTTGAGGTTCTTGTAAGCAGTGCAGCCCTTAATTTGGGGGTGGCTCTGTCTTATTGATTTTCAGTTTCCCCCAGGTATATTCCCTATACTGGAAGTGCCCTTGGCTCTGTAGCTCTGATGTTTACTTGTTTTAGGGAACACAATGCACACCTACAGTGAGGCAGTTGGCAATTTACATCCCACCCATTAGCATAACAAGGCTCCCTGTTCTCCAGGGCCTGTCTTGCATTTCTGGTATTTACACATTTTGTGGATGTCCCTTTTGACCGGTGGGATGTGATACTTCTTTGTAGTGCAGATTTGCATTGCCCGCTTGCTTGCTTTGCCAAAAAGGGCAAATGCGTTTTATCTTGAATATATTCAGGAGAAAATGAATACGCCCTTTTTGGCCATGTGCATCATTGTCGAAGTTGTGCCCCTCATGCTGTGCTTTACAGGCGAATCCAACGCACCTCTTGAAATGTGTTTCCTGCTATTATGCCTCCCTGTCAATTCGGCATCGTTGACTACCCTCAACAGATTTTTGGACTATAGTTGTCCTGTATTACTCTACCTGTTTGTGAATTGCTGTGCCCCTGAGCTCCATGATTCAACTCATTTTTTGTGAGCTGAAAGCAAGTCCAAAAATTTGGTTCAGGACCTATACTGGTGCCCGGTGGGTGGCTGAGACTTTGGTTAATTTTTCTTCCTGCCGGGAAATTAGAGAGACATGTGCCCTTCCAAATGCCTAACCGCGACTCTCTCATTGGTTCTCCCTCATCCCTTCCATACGATGCCAAATTGGCAACCTGTGCGAACCAGGAGGTTAAAGGGGCTGTCTCACCAAGTTGGGAGATTGATAGTAAAGCAGTTGGAATGTCAAACCGGAGCACCACGAGTGGGACTATTCTTTGAGTTTTAGAAACCTTTCGTATTCACAGTGTGTCCATTCTCTTGGTTTCCCGTACATGTTATAGCTGTAGTAATATTCTTTTCATCCTGGAGAGTTGGGACACATGGAATGGGGGCCATGCATTATTGCTTTAAAGCGACTGCATTTGCTCACCCAATCTCACCAATCCTCTCAGTCCCAAGTGTGCAGCCTTATGCCACATCCAGCTGTCAGTGTAGATAGGGTCATTTCAGGTTCCATCAGAGAACCTGAAGGAATTGTAAAGAATTTCCCTGTTTTTTTTTGTTTTGTTTTTGAAATTCCTGTTTATACTGGGTTTGAGCTGATTCTCGCTGCCATGTTTATGCCAGTCTAGACACACTTGATTCCCTTACGGAGATATATCAATACATAGGTTTTAAGATTCTTACTAGTCAGATATATTCCTCTGCGGGAAATATGGGGTTTTCAGTCCCTTTCACTGAGGAAGGTGTATGTCTTGTCTATTCCATAGTTGGTTTTTGGAACGGTACCTGTGCTTATATCAAACTCTGGTTTTATGCATCACCCCACCTCTCCTTCCCCCTTAAGCAGGCATAAGAGAGTTTTGTAAATGTGAGACTCTTTTCTCTTTCATAACTCAGTTCATGTGTAGCCAGGTTTACAGGATCTTCATAAGTGATATCTTATGATAAGTTTCTTTTTTTTGTGTCTTATTTCACTTAGAATCATTGTACCTGAATTCACTCACTTTGCTGTTACTCTTCTTATGACATTCATTTCATGGCTAAAGCATATCCCATCGTACGTAAGTACCACAATTTTTGAACCATTTTTATATTTCCTGGGATATTTAAGGTGTACCCAATTTGAGGTTCTTGTAAGCAGTGCAGCCCTAAATTTGGGGGTGGCACTGTCTTATTGATTTTCAGTTTTCCCATGGTATATTCCCTAGACTGGAAGTGCCCTTGGCTCTGTAGCTCTGTTGTTTACTTGTTTTAGGGAACGCAATGCACTCGTCCAGTGAGGCAGTTGGCAATTTATATCCCGACCGTCAGCATAACAGTGCTCCCTGTTCTCCAGGGCCTGTCTTGCCTTTCTGCTTTTTACACATTTTGTGGATGTCCCTTTTGACCGGTGGGAAGTGATACTTCTTTGTAGTGCAGATTTGCATTGTATGATTGCTTGCTTGGCCAAAAAGGGCGTATGCGTTTTCTCCTGAATATATTCAGGAGAAAATGCATACGCCCTTTTTGGCCAAGTGCATCATTGTCGAAGTTGTGCAGATCTTCCTGTGCTTTTCATGTGATTCCAACGCACCTCCTGAAATGTGTTTCCTGCTATTCTGCTTCACTTCCAAATCGGCCTCGTTGCCTTTCTTCAACAGATTTTTGGACGATAGTTGTCCTGTATTACTCTGCCAGTGTGTGAATTGCTGAGCCCCTTAGCTCCATTTTTCAACTCGTTTTTTGTGAGCTGAACGCAAGTCCAAATATTTGGTTCAGGACCTATACTGGTTCCCGGTGGGTGGCTGAGACTTTGGTTAATTCTTCTTCCTCCTGGGAAAGTAGAGAGACATGTGCCCGTCCAAATGCCTAACAGCTACTCTCTCACTGGTTCTCCCTCTTCCCTTCCATCCTCTGCCATGTTGGCAACCTGGGCGAACCAGGAGTTTGAAGGGGCTGTCTCTCCAAGTTGGGAGATTGATAGTAAAGCAGTTGGAATATCAAAGTGGAGCACCACGAGTGGGACCATTCGTTGAGTTTTAGAAACCTTTCATATTCACAGTGTGTCCATTCTCTAGGTTTCCCGTACATGTGATAGCTGTAGTAATATTCCCTTCAACCTGGAGGGTTGGGACCCATGGAATGGGGGCCATGCATTATTGCTTTAAAGCGACTGCATTTGCTCACCCAATCTCAACAATCCTCTCAGACCCAAGTGTCCAGCCTTTTGCCACATCCAGCTGTCATTGTAGATACGGTCATTCCAGTTTCCATCAGAGACCCTGAAGGATTTGTAAAGAATTTCCCTGTTTTTTTGTTTTGTTTTTGAAATTCCGGTTTATAGTGGGTTTGAGCTGCTTCTTGCTGCCATGTTTATCCCAGTGTGGACACACTTGATTCCCTTATGGAGATATATCAATACATAGGTTTTAAGATACTTACTAGTCATATATATTCCTCTGTGGGAAATATGGGGTTTGAGTCCCTTTCACTGAGGAAGGTGTAGGTTTTGTCTATTCCATAGCTGGTTTTTGGAACGGTACCTGTGCTTATATCAAACTCTGGTTTTATGCATCACCCCAGCTCTCCTTCCCCCTTAAGCAGGCATAAGAGTGTTTTCTAAATGTGAGACTCTGTTCTCTTTCCTAACTCAGTTCATATGTAGCCATGTTTACTGGATCTTCATAAGTGATATCTTATGATAAGTCTCTTTTTCTGTGTGACGTACTTCGCTTAGAATCATCGTACCTGAATCCACTCACTTTGCTGCTACTGGTCTTATGATATTGATTTTATGGCTGAGGGATATTCCATCGTACGTAAGTACCACAATATTTGAACCATTTTTATATTTCCTGGGATATTTAAGGTGTACCCAAGTTGAGGTTCTGGTAAGCAGTGCAGCCTTAATTTGGGGGTTGCTCTGTCTTATTGATTTTCTGTTTCCCCTAGGTATATTCCCTAGACTGGAAGTGCCCTTGGCTCTGCAGCTCTGATGTTTACTTATTTTAGGGAATGCAATGCACACCTCCAGTGAGGCAGTTGGCAGTTTACATCCCTCCCATCAGCATAACAAGGCTCCCAGTTCTCCAGGGCCTGTCTTGCATTTCTGGTATTTACATATTTTGTGGATGTCCCTTTTGACTGGTGGGATGTGATACTTCTTTGTAGTGCAGATTTGAATTGCCCGCTTGCTTGCTTGGCCAAAAAGGGCGAATGTGTTTTATCCTGATTATATTCATGAGAAAATGAATACGCCCTTTTTGGCCAAGTGCATCATTGTCGAAGTTGTGCCCCTCTTCCTGTGCTTTACAGGTGATTCCAATGTACCTCTTGAAATCTGTTTCCTGCTATTGTGCCTCGCTTTGAAGTCCTCCTCGTTGCCTTTCTTCAACAGATTTTTGGACGATAGTTTTCCTTTATTACTCTGTCAGTTTGTGAATTGCTGTGCCCCTGAGCTCCATACTTCAACTCGTTTTTAGTGAGCTGAACGCAAGTCCAAAATTTTGGTTTAGGACCTATAATGGTTCCCGCTGGGTGGCTTAGACTTTGGTTAATTCTTATTCCTGCTGGGAAATTAGAGTGACATGTGCCCTTCCACATGCCTAACAGCTACTCTCTCATTGTTTCTCCCTCATCCCTTCCATACGCTGCCAAATTGGCAACCTGTGCGAACCAGGAGGTTAAAGGGGCTGTCCCACCAAGTTGGGAGATTGATAGTAAAGCAGTTGGAATGTCAAACCGGAGCACCACGAGTGGGACTATTCGTTGAGTCTTAGAAAACTTTCGTATTCACAGTGTGTCCATTCTCTAGGTTTCCCGTACATATTATAGCTGTAGTAATATTCCTTTCAACCTGGAGAGTTGGGACCCATGGAATGGGGGCCATGCATTATTGCTGTAAAGCGACTGCATTTGCTCACGCAATCTCACCAATCCTCTCAGTCCCAAGTGTCCAGCCTTATGCCACATCCAGCTGTCATTGTAGATAGGGTCATTCCAGTTTCCATCAGAGTACCTGAAGGAATTGTAAAGAATTTCCCTTTTTTTTGTTTTGTTTGTGAAATTCCTGTTTATAGTGGTTTTGAGCTGATTCTCGCTGCCATGTTTATGCCAGTCTAGACACACTTGATTCCCTTACGGAGATATATCAATACATAGGTTTTAAGATTCTTACTAGTCAGATATATTCCTCTGTGGGAAATATGGGGTTTGGGGTCCCTTTCACTGAAGAAGGTGTACGTCTTGTCTATTCCATAGTTGGTTTTTGAAAGGTACCTGTGCTTATATCAAACTCTGGTTTTATGCATCACCCCACCTCTCCTTCCCCCTTAAGCAGGCATAAGAGAGTTTTCTAAATGTGAGACTCTGTTCTCTTTCCTAAATCAGTTCATGTGTAGCCATGTTTACAGGATTTTGATAAGTGATATCTTATGATAAGTTTCTTTTTCTGTGTGACTTTTTTCACTTGGAATCATCGTACCTGAATCCACTCACTTTGCTTCTATGGGTCATAGGACTTTGATTTCATGGCTGAGGGATATTCCATCGTATGTAAGTACCATAATTTTTGATCCATTTTTATATTTCCTGGGATATTTATGGTGTACCCAAGTTGAGGTTCTTGTAAGCAGTGCAGCCCTGAATTTGGGGGTGGCTCTGTCTTATTGATTTTCAGTTTTCCAAAGGTATATTTCCTAGATTCGAAGTTTCCTTGGCTCTTTAGCTCTGTTGATTACTTGTTTTAGGGAACACAATGCACACCACCAGTGAGGCAGTTGGCAATTTACATCTCGCCCATCAGCATAACAAGGCTCCCTGTTCTCCAGGGCCTGTCTTGTATTTCTGGTTTTTACACATTTTGTGGATGTCCCTTTTGACCGGTGGGAAGTGATACTTCTTTATAGTGCAGAGTTGCATTGCCCACTTGCTTGCTTGTCCAAAAAGGGCGTATGCGTTTTCTCCGGAATATATTCAGGAGAAAACGCATACGCCCTATTTGGCCAAGTGCATCATTGTCGAAGTTGTGCCCCTCTTCCTGTGCTTTACAGGCGAATCCAACGCACCTCTTGAAATGTGTTTCCTGCTATTCTGCCTCTCATTCATGTCGGCTTCGTTGACTTCCCTCAACAGATTTTTGGACGATAGATGTCCTGTATTACTCTGCCAGTGTGTGAATTGCTGTGCCCCTGATCTCCATTTATCAACTCGTTTTTTGTGAGCTGAACGCAAGTCTAAAAATTTGGTTCCGGACCTATACTGGTTCCCGGTGGGTGGCTGAGACTTTGGTTAATACTTCTTCCTGCCGGGAAATTAGAGAGACATGTGCCCGTCCAAATGCCTAACAGCTAATCTCTCATTGGTTCTCCCTCTTCGCTTCCATCCTCTGCCAAATTGGCAACCTGTGCGAACCAGGAGGTTAAAGGGGCTGTCTCTCCAAGTTGGGAGATTGATAGTAAAGCAGTTGGAATGTCACACTGGAGCACCACGAGAAGGAGTATTCGTTGAGTTTTAGAAACATTTCGTATGCACTCTGTGTCCATTCCCTACGTTTCCCATACATGTTATAGCTGTAGTAATATTCCCTTCAACCTGGAAAGTTGGGACTCATGGAATGGGGGCCATGCATTATTGCTTTAAAGCGACTGCATTTGCCCACCAAATCACACCAATCCTCTCAGTCCCAAGTGTCCAGCATTATGCCACATCCAGCTGTCATTATAGACAGGGTCATTCCAGGTTCCATTAGAGACCCTGAAGGAATTGTAAAGGATTTCCCTGTTTTTTTTTGTTTTGTTTTTGATATTCCTGTTTATAGTGTGTTTGAGCTGATTCTCGCTGCCATGTTTATGCCAGTCTAGACACAATTGATTCCCTTACAGAGATATATCAATACATAAGTTTTAAGATTCTTACTAGTCAGATATATCCCTCTGCTGGAAATATGGGGTTTTGAGTCCAATTCAGTGAGGAAGGTGTAGGTCTTTTCTAGTCCATAGTTGGTTTTTGGAACGGTACCTGTGCTTATATCAAACTCTGGTTTTATGCATCTCCCCACCTCTCCTTCCCCTTTAAGCAGGCATAAGAGTGTTTTCTAAATGTGAGACTCTGTTCTCTTCCTAACTCAGTTTATGTGTAGCCATTTTTACAGGATCTTCCTAAGTGATATCTTTTGATAAGTTTCTTTTTCTGTGTGACTTACTTCGCTTAGAATCATCGTACCTGATTCCACTCACTTTGCTGCTACTGGTTTTATGACATTGATTTCATGGCTGAGGGATATTCCATCGTACATAAGTACCACAATTTTTGAACCATTTTTATATTTCCAGGGATATTTAAGGTGTACCCATGTAGAGGTTCTTGTAAACAGTGCAGCAATAAATTTGTTGGTGGCTCTGTGTTATTGATTTTCCGTTTTCCCAAGATATATTCCCTAGACAGGAAGTGCCCTTGGCTCTGTATCTCTGTTGTTTACTTGTTTCAGGGAACACAATGCACTCCTCCAGTGAGGCAGTTGGCAGTTTACATCCCGACCCTCAGCATAACAAGGCTCCCTGTTCTCCAGGGCCTGTTTTGCCTTTCTTGTTTTTACACATTTTGTGGATATCCGTTTTGACCAGTGGTAAGTGATACTACTTTGTAATGAAGATTAGCATTGCCCGCTTGCTTGCTGGGCCAAAAAGGGCGTATGCATTTTCTCCTGAATATATTCAGGAGAAAATGCATACGCCCTTTTTGGCCAAGTGCATCATTGTCAAATTTGTGCCCCTCTTCCTGTGCTTTACAGGCGAATCCAATGCACCTCTTGAAATCTCTTTCCTGCTGTTCTGCCTCGCTTTCAAGTCTGCCTATTTGCCTTCCCTCAACAGATTTTTGGACTATAGTTGTCCTGTATTACTCTGCCAGTTTGTGAATTGCTGTGCCCCTGAGCTCCATGATTCAATTCGTTTTTTGTGAGCTGAACGCAAGTCCAAAATTTTGGTTCCGGACCTATACTCGTTCCCGGTGGGTGGCTGAGACTTTGCTTAATTCTTCTTCCTGCCGGTAAATTAAAGTCAGATGTGCCCGTCCAAATGCCTAACAACTACTCTCTCATTGGTTCTCCCTCTTCCCTTCCATCCTCTGCCAAATTGGCAACCTGTGCGAACCAGGAAGTTAAAGGGGCTGTCTCTCCAAGTTGGGATATTGATAATAAAGCAGTTGAAAAGTCAAACCAGAGCACCAGGAGAGGGACTACTCATTGAGATTTAGAAACCTTTCGTATTCACAGTGTGTCCATTCTCTAGGTTTCCTGTACCCGTTATGGCTGTAGTAATATTCCCTTCAACCTGGAGATTTGGGACCCATGAAATGCGTGTCATGCATTATTGCTTTAAAGGGTTTGCATTTGCTCACCCAATCTCACCAGTCCTCTCAGTTCCAAGTGTCCAGCCTTATGCCACATGCAGCTGTCATTGTAGATAAGGTCATTCCAGGTTTCGGCAGGGACACTGAAGTAATTTTGAAGAATTTCCCTGTTTTCTGTTTTGTTTATGAAATTCCTTTTTATAGTGGGTTTGGGCTGATTCTCGCTGCCATGTTTATTCCAGTCTAGACACACTTGTTTCCTTTACGGTGACATATCAATACATAGGTTTTAAGATTCTTACTTGTCAGATATATTCCTCTGCGGGAAATATGGGGTTTTGAGTCCCTTTCACTGAGGAAGATGTTGGTCTTGTCTATCCCATAGTTGGTTTTTAGAACGGTACCTGTGCTTATATCAAACTCTGGTTTTATGCATCACCCCACCTCTCCTTCCCCCTTAAGCAGGCATAAGAGTGTTTTCTAACTGTGAGACACTGTTCTCTTTCCTAACTCAGTTCATGTGTAGCTATGTTCACAGTATCTTCCTAGGTGATATCTTATGATGTTTCTTTTTCTGTGTGACTTATTTCACTTAGAATCATCGTACTTGAATCCACTCGCATTGCTGCTACTGGTCTTATGACATTGATTTCATGGCTGAGGGATATTCCATCATACGTAAGAGCCACAATTTTTTGAACCATTTTTATATTTCCTGGGATATTTAAGGTGTACCCAAGTTGAGGTTCTTGTAAGCAGTTCAACCGTAAATTTGGGGGTGGATCTGTCTTATTGGTTTTCAGTTTTCCCAAGGTATATTCCCTAGACTGGAAGTGCCCTTGGCTCTGTAGCTCTGTTGTTTACTTGTTTTAGGGAACGCAGTGCATTCCTCCGGTGACGCAGTTGGCAATATACATCCTGCCCATCAGCATAACAAGGCTCGCTGTTCTCCAGGGGTATCTTGACTTTCTGGTTTTAACACATTTTGTGGATGTCCCTGTGGACCTGTGGGAAGAGATACTTCTTTGTAGTAGAGATTTACATTGCCCTCTTTCTTGCTTGGCCAAAAAGGGCGTATGCGTTTTCTCCTGAATATATTGAGGAGAAAATGCATACGCCCTTTTTGGCCAAGTGCATTGTTGTCGAAGTTGTGCCCCTCTTACTGTGCTTTACAGGCAAATCCTGCGTACCTCCTGAAATCTGTTTCCTGCTATTCTGCCTCACTTTCAAATCTGCCTCGAAGCATTCCCTCAACAGATTTTTGGACGATAGTTGTCTTTATTACTCTGCCAGTTTTTGAATTGCTGTGCCCCTGAGCTCGAATTTTCAACTCGTTTTTGTGAGCAGAACGCAAGTCCAAAATGTTGGTTCAGGACCTATACTGGTTCCCGGTGGGTGACTGAGACTTTGGTTAATTCTTCTTTCTGCCGGTAAATTAGAGTCAGATGTGCCCGTCCAAATGCCTAACAACTACTCTCTCATTGGTTCTCCCTCTTCCCTTCCATCCTCTGCCAAATTGGCAACCTGTGCGAACCAGGAGGTTAAAGGGGCTCTCTCTCCAAGTTGGGATATAGATAATAAAGCAGTTGGAATGTCAAACCAGAGCACCAGGAGAGGGACTACTCGTTGACATTTAGAAACCTTTCGTATTCACAGTGTGTCCATTCTCTAGGTTTCCCGTACATGTTATAGCTGTAGTAATATTCCCTTCCTCTTGGAGAGTTGGGACTCATGGAATGCGTGCCATGAATTATTGCTTTAAAGGGTCTGCATTTGCTCACCCAGTCTCATCAATCCTCTCAGTCCCAAGTGTCCAGCCTTATGCCACATCCAGCTGTCTTTGTAGTTAGAGTCATTCCAGGTTTCATCAGGGACCCTGAAGGAATTGTAAAGAATTTCCCAGTTTTTTGTTTTGATTTTGAAATTGCTTTTTATAGTGGGTTTGGGCTGATTCTCACTGCCATGTTTATGCCAGTCTAGACACACTTGATTCCCTTATGGTGACATATCAATACATAGGTTTTAAGATTCTTACTTGTCAGATATATTCCTCAGCGGGAAGTATTGGGTTTTGAGTCCCTTTCACTGAGTAAGGTTTTGGTCTTGTCTATCCCATAGTAGGTTTTTGGAAATGTACCTGTGCTTATAAAAACTCTGGTTTTATGCATCACCCCACCTCTCCTTCCCCCTTAAGCAGGCATAAGAGTGTTTTCTAAATGTGAGACTCTGTTCTCTTTCGAAACTCAGTTCATGTGTAGCTATGTTCACAGTATCTTCCTAAGTGATATCTTATGATAAGTTTCTTTTTCTGTGTGACTTATTTCACGTAGAATCATCGTACCTGAATCCACGCATTTTGCTGCTACTGGTATTATGACATTGATTTCATGGCTGAGGGATATTCCATCGTGCGTAAGTACCACAATTTTTTGAACCATTTTGATATTTCCTGGGATATTTAAGGTGTACCCAAGTTGTGGTTCTTGAAAGCAGTGCAGCTCTAAATGTAGGGGTGGTTCTGTCTTATTGATTTTCAGTTTTCCATAGGTATATTCTCTAGACTGGAAGTGCCCTTGGCTCTGTAGCTCTGTTGTTTACTTGTTTTAGGGAACACAGTGCACACCTCCAGTGAGGCAGTAGGCAACTTACATCCCACACATCAGCATAACAAGGTTCCCTGTTCTGCAGGGCCTGTCTTGCCTTTCTGGTTTTTCCACATGTTGTGGATGTCCCTTTAGACACGTGGGAAGAGATACTTCTTTGTAGTGCAGATTTGCATTGCCTGCTTGCTTGCTTGGCCAAAAAGGGCGTATGCATTTTCTCCCGAATATATTCAGAATAAAATGCATACGCCCTTTTTGGCCAAGTGCAACATTTTCGAAGTTGTGCCCCTGTTCCTGTCCTTTACAGGCAACTCCTGCGCACTTCTTGAAATCTGTTTCCAGCTATTCTGCCTCACTTTCAAGTTCGCCTCGATGCCTTCCCTCGACAGATTTTTGGACGATAGTTGTCCTTTATTACTCTGCTAGTTTGTGAATTGCTGTGCTTCTGAGCTCCATGTTTCAACTTGATTTTGTGAGCTGAACGCAAGTCGAAAATTTTGGTTCAGGACCTATACTGGTCCCCGGTGGGTGGCTGAGACTTTGGTTAATTCTTCTTCCCAACGGGAAATTACAGTCACATGTGCCCATCCAAATGCCTAACAGCTACTCTCTCATTGGTTCTCCCTCTTCACTTCCGTCATCTGCCAAATTGGCAACCTGTGCGAACCAAGAGGGTAAAGGGGCCGTCTCTCCAACTTGGGATATTGATAGTAAAGCAGTTGGAAAGTCAAACCGGAGCACCAAGAGATTTACTATTCGTTGAGTTATAGAAAACATTCGTATTCACAGTGTGTCCATTCTCTAGGTCTCCTGTACATGTTATAATTGTAGTAATATTCCCTTCAACCTGGAGAGTTGGGACCCATGGAATGGGGGCCATGCATTATTGCTTTAAAGCGACTGCATTTGCTCACCCAATCTCACCAATCCTCTCAGTCCCAAGTGTCCAGCCTTTTGCCACATCCAGCTGTCATTGTAGATAGGGTCATTCCAGCTTTCGTCAGAGACCCTGAAGGAATTCTAAAGGATTTCCCTGTTTTTTTGTTTTGTTTTTGAAATTCCATTTCATAGTGGGTTTGAGCTGATTCTCGCTGCCATGTTTATGCCAGTCTAGACACACTTGATTCCCTTACGGACACATATCAATACATAGGTTTTAAGATTCTTACTAGTCAGTTATATTCCTCTGTGGGAAATATGGGGTTTTGAATCCCTTTCACTGAGGAAGGTGTACGTCTTGCCTATTCCATACTTGGTTTTTGAAAAGGTACCTGTGCTTATATCAAACTCTGGTTTTATGCATCACCCCACCTCTCCTTCCCCCTTAAGCATGCATAAGAGTGTTTTCTAAATGTGAGACTGTTCTCTTTCCTAACTCAGTTCATGTGTAGCCATGTTTACAGGATCTTCATAAGTGATATCTTATGATAAGTTTCTTTTTCTGTGTGACTAATTTCACTTAGATTCATCGTACTTGAATCCACTCACATTGCTGCTACTGGTCTTATGACATTGATTTCATGGCTGAGGGATATTCCATCATACGTAAGAGCCACAATTTTTTGAACCATTTTTATATTGCCTGGGATATTTAAGGTGTACCCAAGTTGAGGTTCCTGTAAGCAGTTCAACCCTAAATTTGGTGGTGGATCTGTCTTATTGATTTTCAGTTTTCCCAAGGTATATTTTCTAGGCTGGAAGTGCCCTTGGCTTTGTAGCTCTGTTGTTTACTTGTTTTAGGGAACGCAATGCACTACTCCAGTGAGGCAGTTGGCAATTTACATCCTGCCCATCAGCATAACAATGCTCCCTGTTCCCAAGGGCCTATCTTGCCTTTCTGGTTTTTACACATTTTGTGGATATCCCTCTTGACCTGTGGGAAGAGATACTTCCTTGTAGTACAGATTTACATTGCCCGCTTGCTTGCTTGGCCAAAAAGGGCGTATGCATTCTGTCCTGAATATATTCAGGAGAAAATGCATACGCCCTTTGTGGCCAAGTGCATCATTGTCGAAGTTGTGCTCCTCTTCCTGTGCTTTACAGGCGAATCGAACACACCTCTGGAAATGTGTTTCCTGCTATTCAGCCTCTCTTTCAAGTCGGCCTCGTTGACTTCCCTCAACAGATTTTTGGACAATAGTTGTCCTGTATTACTCTGTCAGTTTGTGAATTGCTGTGCCCCTGAGCTCCATTTATCGACTCGATTTTGTGAGCTGAACACAAGTCCAAAAATTTGGTTCAGGACCTCTACTGGTTCCCTGTGTGTTGCTGAGACTTTGGTTAATTCTTATTCCTGCCGGGAAATTAGAGAGACATGTGCCCGTCCAAATGCCTAACAGCTAATCTCTCATTGGTTCTCCCTCTTCGCTTCCATCCTCTGCCAAATTGGCAACCTGTTCGAACCAGGAGGTTAAAGGGGCTGTCTCTCCAATTTGGGAGATTGATAGTAAAGCAGTTGGAATGTCAAAATGGAGCACCACCAGAGGGACTATTCGTTGAGTTTTAGAAACCTTTCGTATGCACACTGAGTCCATTCTCTAGGTTTCCCATACATGTTATAGCTGTAGTAATATTCCCTTCAACCTGGAAAGTTGGGACTCCTGGAATGGGGGCCATGCATTATTGCTTTAAAGCGACTGCATTTGCTCACCCAATCTCACCAATCCTCTCAGTCCCAAGTGTCCAGGCCTTATGCCACATCCAGCTGTCATTGTAGATAGTGTCATTCCAGGTTTCATCAGAGACCCTGAAGGAATTGTAAAGAATTTCACTGTTCTTTTGTTTTGTTTTTGAAATTCCTTTTTATAGTGGGTTTGAGGTGATTCTCGCTGCCTTGTTTATGCCAGTCTAGACACACTTTTATCCCTTACGGAGACATATCAATACATAGGTTTTAAGTTTCTTACTAGTCAGATATATTCCTCTGCGGGAAATATGGGGTTTTCAGTCCCTTTCACTGAGGAAGGTGTAGGTCTTGTCTATTCCATAGTTGGTTTTTGGAACGGTACCTGTGCTTATTTCAAACTGTGGTTTTATGCATCACCCCACCTCTCCTTCCCCCTTAAGCAGGCATAAGAGTGTTTTCTAAATGTGAGACTCTGTTCTGTTTCCTAACTCAGTTCATGTGCAGCCATGTTTACAGGATCTTCATAAGTGATATCTTATGATAAGTTTCTTTTTCTTTGTCACATATTTCACTTAGAATCATCGTACGTGAATCCACTCACTTTGATGCTACTGGTCTTATGACATTCATTTCATGGCTGAGGGATATTCCATCGTACGTAAGTACCACAATTTTTTGAAACATTATTATAATTCCTGGGATATTTAAGGTGTACCCATGTTGAGGTTCTTGTAAGCAGTGCAGCAATTAATTTGTTGGTGGCTCTGTGTTATTGATTTTCCGTTTTCCCAATGTATATTCCCTAGACTGGAAGTGCCCTTGTCTCTGTATCTCTGTTGTTTACTTGTTTTAGGGAACACAATGCACTCCTCCAGTGAGGAAGTTGGCAATTTACATCCCACCCATCAGCATAAAAAGGCTCCCTGTTCTCCAGGGCCTGTCTTGCCTTTCTGGTTTTTACACATTTTGTGGATGTCCCTTTTGAGAGGTGGGAAGAGATACTTCTTTGTAGTGCAGATTTGCATTGCCCGCTTGCTTGCTTGGCCAAAAAGGGCGTATGCATTTTCTCCTGAATATATTCAGGAGAAAATGCATACGCCCTTTTTGGACAAGTGCATCATTGTGGAATTTGTGCCCCTCTTCCTGTGTTTTACAGGCAACTCCTGCGTACATCTTGAAATCTGTTTCCTGCTATTCTGCCTCGCTTTCAAGTCCGCCTCTTTGACTTCCCTCAACAGATTTTTGGGCGATAGTTGTCCTTTATTACTCTGCCAGCTTATGAATTGCTGTGCCCCAGAGCTCCATGTTTCAACTCTTTTTTTGTGAGCTGAACGCAAGTCCAAAATTTTGGTTCCAGACATATACTGGTTCCCGGTAGGTGGCTGAGACTTTGTTTAATTCTTCTTCCTGCCGGTAAATTAAAGTCAGATGTGCCCGTTCGAATGCCTAACAACTACTCTCTCAATGGTTCTCCCTCTTCCCTTCCATCCTCTGCCAAATTGGCAACCTGTGCGAACCAGGAAGTTAAAGGGGCTGTCTCTCCAAGTTGGGCTATTGATAATAAAGCAGTTGGAAAGTCAAACCAGAACACCAGGACAGGGACTACTCATTGAGATTTAGAAACCTTTCGTATTCACAGTGTGTCCATTCTCTTGGTTTCCCGTACATGTTATAGCTGTAGTAATATTCCCTTCAACCTGGAGAGTTGGGACCCATGGAATACGTGCCATGCATTATTGCTTTAAAGGGTCTGCATTTGCTCACCCAATCTCACCACTTCTCTCAGTCCCAAGTGTGCAGCCTTATGCCACATCCAGCTGTCATTGTAGTTAGGGTCATTCCAGGTTTCATCAGGGTCCTGAAGGAATTGTAAAGAATTTCCCAGTTTTTTGTTTTGATTTTGAAATTCCTTTTTATAGTGGGTTTGGGCTGATTCTCACTGCCATGTTTAGGCCAGTCTAGACACACTTGATTCCCTTATGGAGACATATCAATACATAGGTTTTAAGATTCTTACTTGTCAGACATATTCCTCAGGGGGAAGTATGGGGTTTTGTGTCCCTTTCACTGAGGAAGGTGTTGGTCTTTTCTATCCCATAGTTGGTTTTTGGAAAGGTACCTGTGCTTATATCAAACTCTGGTTTTATGCATCACCCCACCTCTCCTTCCCCCTTAAGCAGGCATAAGAGTGTTTTCTAAATGTGAGACTCTGTTCTCTTTCCTAACTCAGTTCATGTGTAGCTATGTTCACAGTATCTTCCTAAGTGATATCTTATGATAAGTTTCTTTTTCTGTGTGACTTATTTCACGTAGAATCATCGTACCTGAATCCACACATTTTGCTGCTACTGGTATTATGACATTGATTTCATGGCTGAGGGATATTCCATCGTGCGTAAGTACCACAAATTTTTGAACCATTTTTATATTTCCTGGGATATTTAAGGTGTACCCAAGTTGTGGTTCTTGTAAGCAGTGCAGCCCTAAATTTAGGGGTGGATCTGACTTATTGATTTTCAGTTTTCCATAGGTATATTCTCTAGACTGGAAGTGCCCTTGGCTCTGTAGCTCTGTTGTTTACTTGTTTTAGGGAACACAGTGCACACTTCCAGTGAGGCAGTAGGCAACTTACATCCCGCCCATCAGCATAACAAGGTTCCCTGTTCTGCAGGGCCTGTCTTGCCTTTCTGGTTTTTCCACATGTTTTGGATATCCCTTTTGACACGTGGGAAGTGATACTTCTTTGTAGTGCACATTTGCATTGCCTGCTTGCTTGCTTGGCCAAAAGGTGCATATGCATTTTCTCCCGAATATATTCAGGATAAAATGCATACGCCCTTTTTGGCCAAGTGCATCATTGTCAAATTTGTGCCCCTCTTCCTGTGCTTTACAGGCGAATCCAACGCACCTCTTGAAATCTCTTTCCTGCTGTTCTGCCTCGCTTTCAAGTCCGCCTATTTGCCTTCCCTCAACAGATTTTTGGACGATAGTTGTCCTGTATTACTCTGCCAGTTTGTGAATTGCTGTGCCCCTGAGCTCCATGATTCAACTTGTTTTTTGTGAGCTGAACGCAAGTCCAAAATTTTGGTTCCGGACCTATACTTGTTCCCGGTGGGTGGCTGAGACTTTGCTTAATTCTTCTTCCTGCCGGTAAATTAAAGTCAGATGTGCCCGTCCAAATGCCTAACAACTACTCTCTCATTGGTTCTCCCTCTTCCCTTCCATCCTCTGCCAAATTGGCAACCTGTGCGAACCAGGAAGTTAAAGGGGCTGTCTCTCCAAGTTGGGATATTGATAATAAAGCAGTTGAAAAGTCAAACCAGAGCACCAGGAGAGGGACTACTCATTGAGATTTAGAAACCTTTCGTATTCACAGTGTGTCCATTCTCTAGGTTTCCCGTACACATTATAGCTGTAGTAATATTCCCTTCAACCTGGAGATTTGGGACCCATGAAATGCGTGTCATGCATTATTGCTTTAAAGGGTTTGCATTTGCTCACCCAATCTCACCAGTCCTCTCAGTTACAAGTGTCCAGCCTTATGCCACATCCAGCTGTCATTGTAGATAAGGTCATTCCAGGTTTCGTCAGGGACACTGAAGTAATTTTGAAGAATTTCCCTGTTTTCTGTTTTGTTTTTGAAATTCCTTTTTATAGTGGGTTTGGGCTGATTCTCGCTGCCATGTTTATTCCAGTCTAGACACACTTGTTTCCTTTACGGAGACATAACAATACATAGGTTTTAAGATTCTTACTTGTCAGATATATTCCTCTGCGGGAAATATGGGGTTTTGAGTCCCTTTCACTGAGGAAGATGTTGGTCTTGTCTATCCCATAGTTGGTTTTTAGAACGGTACCTGTGCTTATATCAAACTCTGGTTTTGTGCATCACCCCACCTCTCCTTCCCCCTTAAGCAGGCATAAGAGTGTTTTCTAACTGTGAGACCCTGTTCTCTTTCCTAACTCAGTTCATGTGTAGCTATGTTCACAGTATCTTCCTAAGTGATATCTTATGATGTTTCTTTTTCTGTGTGACTTATTTCACTTAGAATCATCGTACTTGAATCCACTCACATTGCTGCTACTGGTCTTATGACATGGATTTCATGTCTGAGAGATATTCCATCATACGTAAGAGCCACAATTTTTTGAACCATTTTTTATTTCCTTGGATATTTAAGGTGTACCCAAGTTGAGGTTCTTGTAAGCAGTTCAACCGTAAATTTGGGGGTGGATCTGTCTTATTGGTTTTCAGTTTTCCCAAGGTATATTCCCTAGACTGGAAGTGCCCTTGGCTCTGTAGCTCTGTTGTTTACTTGTTTTAGGGAACGCAGTGCACTCCTCTGGTGACGCAGTTGGCAATATACATCCTGCCCATCAGCATAACAAGGCTCCCTGTTCTCCAGGGCCTATCTTGCCTTTCTGGTTTTTACACATTTTGTGGATGTCCCTCTGGACCTGTGGGAAGAGAAACTTCTTTGTAGTAGAGATTTACATTGCCCGCTTTCTTGCTTGGCCAAAAAGGGCGTATGCGTTTTCTCCTGAATATATTCAGGAGAAAACGCATACGCCCTTTTTGGCCAAGTGCATTGTTGTCGAAGTTGTGCCCCTCTTCCTGTGCTTTACAGCAAACCCTGCGTACCTCCTGAAATCTGTTTCCTGCTATTCTGCCTCACTTTCAAATCTGCTTCGAAGCATTCCCTCAACAGATTTTTGGACGATAGTTGTCTTTATTACTCTGCCAGTTTTTGAATTTCTGTGCCCCTGAGCTGCATTTTTCAACTCGTTTTTGTGAGCGGAACGCAAGTCCAAAATGTTGGTTCAGGACCTATACTGGTTCCTGGTGGGTGACTGAGACTTTGGTTAATTCTTCTTTCTGCCGGTAAATTAGAGTCAGATGTGCCCGTCCAAATGCCTAACAACTACTCTCTCATTGGTTCTCCCTCTTCCCTTCCATCCTCTGCCAAATTGGCAACCTGTGCGAACCAGGAGGTTAAAGGGGATGTCTCTCCAAGTTGGGATATTGATAATAAAGAAGTTGGAAAGTCAAACCAGAGCACCAGGAGAGGGACTACTCGTTGACATTTAGAAACCTTTCGTATTCACAGTGTGTCCATTCTCTAGGTTTCCCGTACATGATATAGCTCTAGTAATATTCCCTTCAACCTGAAGAGTTGGGACCCATGGAATGCGTGCCATGCATTATTGCTTTAAAGGGTCTGCATTTACTCACCCAATCTCACCAATCCTCTGTGTCCCAAGTGTCCAGCCTTATGCCACATCCAGCTGTCATTGTAGTTATGGTCATTCCAGGTTTCATCAGGGACCCTGAAGGAATTGTAAAGAATGTCCATGTTTTTTTGGTTTGTTTTTGAAATTCCTTTTTATAGTCGGTTCAGGCTGATTCTCGCTGCCAAGTTTATGCCAGTCTAGACACACTTGATTCCCTTATGGAGACATATCAATACATAGGTTTTAAGATTCTTACTTGTCAGATATATTCCTCTGCGGGAAGTATGGGCTTTTGTGTCCCTTTCACTGAGGAAGGTGTTGGTCTTGTCTATCCCATAGTTGGTTTTTGGAACGGTACCTGTGCTTATATCAAACTCTGGTTTTATGCATCACCCCACATTTCCTTCACCCTTAAGCAGGGATAAGAGTGTTTTCTAAATGTGAGACTCTGTTCTATTTCCTAACTCAGTTCATGTGTAGCTATGTTTACAGGATCGTCCTAAGTGATATCTTATGATAAGTTTCTTTTTCTGTGTGACTTATTTCTCATAGAATCATCGTACCTGAATCCACGCATTTTGCTGCTACTGGTATTATGACATTGATTTCATGGCTGAGGGATATTCCATCATGCGTAAGTACCACAATTTTTTGAACCATTTTTATATTTCCTGGGATATTTAAGGTGTACCCATGTTGAGGTTCTTGTAAGCAGTGCAGCCCTAAATTTAGGGGTGGATCTGTCTTATTGATTTTCAGTTTTCCAAAGGTATATTCTCTAGACTGGAATTCCCTTGGCTCTGTAGCTCTGTTGTTTACTTGTTTTAGGGAACACAGTGCACACTTCCAGTGAGGCAGTAGGCAACTTACATCCAGCCCATCAGCATAACAAGGTTCCCTGTTCTGCAGGGCCTGTCTTGCCTTTCTGGTTTTTACACATGTTGTGGATGTCCCTTTTGACAGGTGGGAAGTGATATTTCTTTGTAGTGCAGATTTGCATTGCCTGCTTGCTTGCGTGGCCAAAAAGGGTGTATGTGTTTTCTCCTGAATATATTCAGGATAAAATGCATACGCCCTTTTTGGCCAAGTGCAACATTTTCGAAGTTGTACCCCTCTTCCTGTCCTTTACAGGCAACTCCTGCGTACCTCTTGAAATCTGTTTCCTGCTATTCTGCCTCACATTCAAGTCCGCCTCGATGTATTCCCTCAACAGATTTTTGGACGATAGTTGTCCTTTATTACACTGCCAGTTTGTGAATTGCTGTGCCCCTGAACTCCATTAATCAACTCGTTTTTGTGAGCTGAACGCAAGTCCAAAGTTTTGGTTCAGGACCTATACTGGTCCCCGTTGGTGGCTGAGACTTTCGTTAATTCTTCTTCCTGCCGGGAAATTAGAGTCACATGTGCCCGTCCAAATGCCTAACAACTACTCTCTCATTGGTTCTCCCTCTTCCCTTCCATCATCTGCCAAATTGGCAACCTGTGCAAACCAAGAGGTTAAAGAGGCCGTCTCTCCAAGTTGGGAGTTTTATAGTAAAGCAGTTGGAAAGTCAAACCGGAGCACCAAGAGAGGGACTATTCGTTGAGTTTTAGAAACCATTCGTATTCACAGTGTGTCCATTCCCTAGGTTTACCGTACATGTTATAATTGTAGTAATATTCCCTTCAAGCTGGAGAGTTGGGACACATGGAATTGGGGCCATGCATTTTTGATTTAAATGGTCTGAATTTGCTCACCCAATCTCACCAATCCTCTCAGTGCCAAGTGTCCAGCCTTATGACACATCCAGTTGTCATTGTAGATAGGGTCATTCCAGGTTTCGTCAGAGACCCTGAAGGAATTCTAAAGAATTTCCCTGTTTTCTTTTGTTTGTTTTTGAAATTCCTTTTCATAGTGGGTTTGAGCTGATTCTCTCTGCCATGTTTATGCCAGTCTAGACACACTTGATTCCCTTACGGAGACATATCAATACATAGGTTTTAAGATTCTTACCAGTCTGATATATTCTTCTGCGGGAAATATGGGGTTTTGAGTCCCTTTCACTGCGGAAGGTGTAGGTCTTGCCTATTCCATACTTGGTTTTTGAAACGGTACCTGTGCTTATATCAAACTCTGGTTTTATGCATCACCCCACCTCTCCTTCCCCCTTAAGCATGCATAAGAGTGTTTTCTAAATGTGAGACTGTTCTCTTTCCTAACTCAGTTCATATGTAGCCATGTTTACAGGATCTTCATAAGTGATATCTTATGATAAGTTTCTTTTTCTGTGTGACATATTTCACTTAGTTTCATCTTACTTGAATCCACTCACATTGCTGCTACTGGTCTTATGACATTGATTTCATGGCTGAGGGATATTCCATCATACGTAAGAGCCACAATTTTTTGAACCATTTTTATAGTTCCTGGGATATTTAAGGTGTACCAAGTTGAGGTTCTTGTAAGCAGTTCTACCCTAAATTTGGGGGTGGCTGTGTCTTATTTTGTTTCAGTTTTCCCAAGGTATATTCCCCAGACTGGAAGTGCCCTTGGCTCTGTAGCTCTGTTGTTTACTTGTTTTAGGGAACGCAATGCAGTACTCCAGTGAGGCAGTGGGCAATTTACATCCTGCCCATCAGCATAACAAGGCTACCTGTTCTCCAGGGCCTATCTTGCCTTTCTGGTTTTTACACATTTTGTGGATGTCCCTCTTGACCTGTGGGAAGAGATACTTCTTTGTAGTACAGATTTACATTGCCCGCTTGCTTGCTTGGCCAAAAAGGGCATATGCGTTCTGTCCTGAATATATTCAGGAGAAAATGCATACGCCCTTTTTGGCCAAGTGCATTGTTGTCGAAGTTGTGCCCCTCTTCCTGTGCTTTACAAGCAACTCCTGCGTACCTCCTGAAATCTGTTTCCTGCTATTCTGCCACACTTTCAAATCTGCCTCGAAGCATTCCCTCAACAGATTTTTGGACGATAGATGTCCTTTATTTCTCTGCCAGTTTGTGAATTGCTGTGCCCCTGAGCTCCGTTTTTCAACTCGTTTTTGTGAGCTGAACGCAAGTCCAAAATGTTGGTTCAGGACCTATACTGGTTCCCGGTGGGTGGCTGAGACTTTGGTTGATTCTTCTTCCTGCTGGTAAATTAGAGTCAGATGTGCCCGTCCTAATGCCTAACAACTAACCTCTCATTGGTTCTCCCTCTTCCCTTCCATCCTCTGTCAAATTTGCAACCTGTGTGAAACAGGAGGTTTAAAGGGCTCTCTCTCCAAGTTGGGATATTGATAATAAAGCAGTTGGAAAGTCAAACCAGAGCACCAGGAGAGGGACTACTCGTTGACATTTAGAAACCTTTCGTATTCACAGTGTGTCCATTCTCTAGGTTTCCCGTACATGTTATAGCTGTAGTAATATTCCCTTCATCTTGGAGAGTTGGGACTCATGGAATGCGTGCCATGAATTATTGCTTTAATGGGTCTGCATTTGCTCACCCAGTCTCACCAATCCTCTCAGTCCCAAGTGTCCAGCCTTATGCCACATCCAGCTGTCATTGTAGTTAGAGTCATTCCAGGTTTCATCAGGGACCCTGAAGGAATTGTAAAGAATTTCCCAGTTTTTTGTTTTAATTTTGAAATTCCTTTTTATTGTGGGTTTGGGCTGATTCTCGATGCCAAGTTTATGCCAGTCTAGACACACTTGATTCCCTTACAGAGACATATCAATACATAGGTGTTAAGATTCTTACTTGTCAGATATATTCCTCAGCGGGAAGTATGGGGTTTTGAGTCCCTTTCACTGAGGAAGGTTTTGGTCTTGTCTATCCCATAGTAGGTTTTTGGAAAGGTACCTGTGCTTACAAAAACTCTGGTTTTATGCATCACCCCACCTCTCCTTCCCCCTTAAGCAGGCATAAGAGTGTTTTCTAAATGTGAGACTCTGTTCTCTTTCCTAACTCAGTTCATGTGTAGCTATGTTCACAGTATCTTCCTAAGTGATATCTTATGATAAGTTTCTTTTTCTGTGTGACTTATTTCACGTAGAATCATCGTACCTGAATCCACGCATTTTGCTGCTACTGGTATTATGACACTGATTTCATTGCTGAGGGATATTCCATCGTGCGTAAGTACCACAATTTTTTGAACCATTTTTATATTTCCTGGGATATTTAAGGTGTACCCAAGTTGGGGTTCTTGAAAGCAGTGCAGCCCTAAATGTAGGGGTGGATCTGTCTTATTGATTTTCAGTTTTCCATAGGTATATTCTCTAGACCTGAAGTGCCCTTGGCTCTGTAGCTCTGTTGTTTACGTGTTTTAGGGAACACAGTGCACACTTCCAGTGAGGCAGTAGGCAACTTACATCAAACACATCAGCATAACAAGGTTCCCTGTTCTGCAGGGCCTGTCTTGCCTTTCTGGTTTTTCCACATGTTGTGGATGTCCCTTTAGACACGTGGGAAGTGATACTTCTTTGTAGTGCAGATTTGCATTGCCTGCTTGCTTGCTTGGCCAAAAAGGACGTATGCATTTTCTCCCGAATATATTCAGAATAAAATGCATACGCCCTTTTTGGCCAAGTGCAACATTTTCGAAGTTGTGCCCCTGTTCCTGTCCTTTACAGGCAACTCCTGCGCACCTCTTGAAATCTGCTTCCTGCTATTCTGCCTCACTTTCAAGTTCGCCTCGATGCCTTCCCTCGACAGATTTTTGGACGATAGTTGTCCTTTATTACTCTGCTAGTTTGTGAATTGCTGTGCTTCTGAGCTCCATGTTTCAACTCGATTTTGTGAGCTGAACGCAAGTCGAAAATTTTGGTTCAGGACCTATACTGGTCCCCGGTGGGTGGCTGAGACTTTGGTTAATTCTTCTTCCCAATGGGAAATTAGAGTCACATGTGCCCATCTAAATGCCTTACAGCTACTCTCTCATTGGTTCTCCCTCTTCACCTCCGTCATCTGCCAAATTGGCAACCTGTGCGAACCAAGAGGGTAAAGGGGCCGTCTCTCCAAGTTGGGAGATTGATAGTAAAGCAGTTGGAAAGTCAAACCGGAGCACCAAGAGATTTACTATTCGTTGAGTTATAGAAAACATTCGTATTCACAGTGTGTCCATTCTCTAGGTCTCCTGTACATGTTATAATTGTAGTAATATTCCCTTCAACCTGGAGAGTTGGGACCCATGGAATGGGGGCCATGCATTATTGCTTTAAAGCGACTGCATTTGCTCACCCAATCTCACGAATCCTCTTAGTCCCAAGTGTCCAGCCTTTTGCCACATCCAGCTGTCATTGTAGATAGGGTCATTCCAGCTTTCGTCAGAGACCCTGAAGGAATTCTAAAGGATTTCCCTGTTTTTTTGTTTTGTTTTTGAAATTCCATTTCATAGTGGGTTTGAGCTGATTCTCGCTGCCATGTTTATGCCAGTCTAGACACACTTGATTCCCTTACGGACACATATCAATACATAGGTTTTCAGATTCTTACTAGTCAGTTATATTCCTCTGTGGGAAATATGGGGTTTTGAATCCCTTTCACTGAGGAAGGTGTACGTCTTGCCTATTCCATACTTGGTTTTTGAAAAGGTACCTGTGCTTATATCAAACTCTGGTTTTATGCATCACCCCACCTCTCCTTCCCCCTTAAGCATGCATAAGAGTGTTTTCTAAATGTGAGACTGTTCTCTTTCCTAACTCAGTTCATGTGTAGCCATGTTTACAGGATCTTCATAAGTGATATCTTATGATAAGTTTCATTTCTGTGTGACTTATTTCACTTAGATTCATCGTACTTGAATCCACTCACATTGCTGCTACTGGTCTTATGACATTGATTTAATGGCTGAGGGATATTCCATCATACGTAAGAGCCACAATTTTTTGAACCATTTTTATATTTCCTGGGATATATATGGTGTACCCAAGTTGAGGTTCCTGTAAGCAGTTCAACCCTAAATTTGGCGGTGGATCTGTCTTATTGATTTTCATTTTTCCCAAGGTATATTTTCTAGACTGGAAGTGCCCTTGGCTCTGTAGCTCTGTTGTTTACTTGTTTTAGGGAACGCAATGCACTACTCCAGTGAGGCAGTTGGCAATTTACCTCCTGCCCATCAGCATAACAAGGCTCCCTGTTCCCCAGGGCCTATCTTGCCTTTCTGGTTTTTACACATATTGTGGATGTCCCTCTTAACCTATGGGAAGAGATACTTCTTTGTAGTACAGATTTACATTGCCCGCTTGCTTGCTTGGCGAAAAAGGGCGTATGCTTTCTGTCCTGAATATATTCAGGAGAAAATGCATACGCCCTTTGTGGCCAAGTGCATCATTGTCGAAATTGTGCTCCTCTTCCTGTGCTTTACATGCGAATCGAACACAACTCTGGAAATGTGGTTCCTCCTATTCTGCCTCTCTTTCAAGTCGGCCTCGTTGACTTCCCTCAACAGATTTTTGGACGATAGTTGTCCTGTATTACTCTGCCAGTTTGTGAATTGCTGTGCCCCTGAGCTCCATTTATCGACTCGATTTTGTGAGCTGAACACAAGTCCAAAAATTTGGTTCAGGACCTCTACTGGTTCCCTGTGGGTTGCTGAGACTTTGGTTAATTCTTATTCCTGCCGGGAAATTAGAGAGACATGTGCCCATCCAAATGCCTAACAGCTAATCTCTCATTGGTTCTCCCTCTTCACTTCCATCCTCTGCCAAATTGGCAACCTGTTCGAACCAGGAGGTTAAAGGGGCTGTCTCTCCAATTTGGGAGATTGATAGTAAAGCAGTTGGAATGTCAAAATGGAGCACCACGAGAGGGACTATTCGTTGAGTTTTACAAACCATTCGTATTCACAGTGTGTCCATTCTCTAGGTTTCCCATACATGTTATAGCTGTAGTAATATTCCCTTCAACCTGGAAAGTTGGGACTCCTGGAATGGGGGCCATGCATTATTGCTTTAAAGTGACTGCATTTGCTCACCCAATCTCACCAATCCTCTCAGTCCCAAGTGTCCAGGCCTTATGCCACATCCAGCTGTCATTGTAGATAGTGTCATTCCAGGTTTCATCAGAGACCCTGAAGGAATTGTAAAGAACTTCACTGTTCTTTTGTTTTGTTTTTGAAATTCCTTTTTATAGTGGGTTTGAGGTGATTCTCGCTGCCATGTTTATGCCAGTCTAGACACACTTTTTTCCCTTACGGAGACATATCAATACATAGGTTTTAAGATTCTTACTAGTCAGATATATTCCTCTGCGGGAAATATGGGGTTTTGAGTCCCTTTCACTGAGGAAGGTGTAGGTCTTGTCTATTCCATAGTTGGTTTTTGGAACGGTACCTGTGCTTATTTCAAACTGTGGTTTTATGCATCACCCCACCTCTCCTTCCCCCTTAAGCAGGCATAAGAGTGTTTTCTAAATGTGAGACTCTGTTCTGTTTCCTAACTCAGTTCATGTGCAGCCATGTTTACAGGATCTTCATAAGTGATATCTTATGATAAGTTTCCTTTTCTTTGTCACTTATTTCACTTAGAATCATCGTACGTGAATCCAGTCACTTTGCTGCTACTGGTCTTATGACATTCATTTCATGGCTGAGGGATATTCCATCGTACGTAAGTACCACAATTTTTTGAAACATTATTATATTTCCTGGGATATTTAAGGTGTACCCATGTTGAGGTTCTTGTAAGCAGTGCAGCAATAAATTTGTTGGTGGCTCTGTGTTATTGATTTTCCGTTTTCCCAATGTATATTCCCTAGACTGGAAGTGCCCTTGTCTCTGTATCTCTGTTGTTTACTTGTTTTAGGGAACACAATGCACTCCTCCAGTGAGGAAGTTGGCAATTTACATCCCACCCATCAGCATAAAAAGGCTCCCTGTTCTCCAGGGCCTGTCTTGCCTTTCTGGTTTTTACACATTTTGTGGATGTCCCTTTTGAGAGGTGGGAAGAGATACTTCTTTGTAGTGCAGATTTGCATTGCCCGCTTGCTTGCTTGGCCAAAAAGGGTGTATGCATTTTCTCCTGAATATATTCAGGAGAAAATGCATACGCCCTTTTTGGACAAGTGCATCATTGTGGAATTTGTGCCCATCTTCCTGTGCTTTACAGGCAACTCCTGCGTACATCTTGAAATCTGTTTCCTGCTATTCTGCCTCGCCTTCAAGTCCGCCTCTTTGACTTCCCTCAACAGATTTTTGGGCGATAGTTGTCCTTATTACTCTGCCAGCTTATGAATTGCTGTGCCCCTGAGCTCCATGTTTCAACTCTTTTTTTGTGAGCTGAACGCAAGTCCAAAATTTTGGTTCCAGACATATACTGGTTCCCGGTAGGTGGCTGAGACTTTGTTTAATTCTTCTTCCTGCCGGTAAATTAAAGTCAGATGTGCCCGTTCGAATGCCTAACAACTACTCTCTCAATGGTTCTCCCTCTTCCCTTCCATCCTCTGCCAAATTGGCAACCTGTGCGAACCAGGAAGTTAAAGGGGCTGTCTCTCCAAGTTGGGCTATTGATAATAAAGCAGTTGGAAAGTCAAACCAGAACACCAGGACAGGGACTACTCATTGAGATTTAGAAACCTTTCGTATTCACAGTGTGTCCATTCTCTTGGTTTCCCGTACATGTTATACCTGTAGTAATATTCCCTTCAACCTGGAGAGTTGGGACCCATGGAATGCGTGCCATGCATTATTGCTTTAAAGGGTCTGCATTTGCTCACCCAATCTCACCAATTCTCTCAGTCCCAAGTGTGCAGCCTTATGCCACATCCAGCTGTCATTGTAGTTAGGGTCATTCCAGGTTTCATCAGGGACCTGAAGGAATTGTAAAGAATTTCCCAGTTTTTTGTTTTGATTTTGAAATTCCTTTTTATAGTGGGTTTGGGCTGATTCTCACTGCCATGTTTATGCCAGTCTAGACACACTTGATTCCCTTATGGAGACATATCAATACATAGGTTTTAAGATTCTTACTTGTCAGATATATTCCTCAGAGGGAAGTATGGGGTTTTGTGTCCCTTTCACTGAGGAAGGTGTTGGTCTTTTCTATCCCATAGTTGGTTTTTGGAAAGGTACCTGTGCTTATATCAAACTCTGGTTTTATGCATCACCCCACCTCTCCTTCCCCCTTAAGCAGGCATAAGAGTGTTTTCTAAATGTGAGACTCTGTTCTCTTTCCTAACTCAGTTCATGTGTAGCTATGTTCACAGTATCTTCCTAAGTGATATCTTATGATAAGTTTCTTTTTCTGTGTGACTTATTTCACGTAGAATCATCGTACCTGAATCCACACATTTTGCTGCTACTGGTATTATGACATTGATTTCATGGCTGAGGGATATTCCATCGTGCGTAAGTACCACAATTTTTTGAACCATTTTTATATTTCCTGGGATATTTAAGGTGTACCCAAGTTGTGGTTCTTGTAAGCAGTGCAGCCCTAAATTTAGGGGTGGATCTGACTTATTGATTTTCAGTTTTCCATAGGTATATTCTCTAGACTGGAAGTGCCCTTGGCTCTGTAGCTCTGTTGTTTACTTGTTTTAGGGAACACAGTGCACACTTCCAGTGAGGCAGTAGGCAACTTACATCCCGCCCATCAGCATAACAAGGTTCCCTGTTCTGCAGGGCCTGTCTTGCCTTTCTGGTTTTTCCACATGTTGTGGATATCCCTTTTGACACGTGGGAAGTGATACTTCTTTGTAGAGCAGATTTGCATTGCCTGCTTGTTTGCTTGGCCAAAAAGGGCGTATGCATTTTCTCCCGAATATATTCAGGATAAAATGCATACGCCCTTTTTGGCCAAGTGCAACATTTTCGAAGTTGTGCCCCTCTTCCTGTCCTTTACAGGCAACTCCTGCGTACCTCTTGAAATCTGTTTCCTGCTATTCTGCCTCACTTTCAAGTCCGCCTCGATGCCTTCCCTCGACAGATTTTTGCACGATAGTTGTCCTTTATTACCCTGCTAGTTTGTGAATTGCTGTGCCCCTGAGCTCCATGTTTCAACTCGGTTTTGTGAGCTGAACGCAAGTCCAAAATTATGGTTCAGGACCTATACTGGTCCCCGGTGGGTGGCTGAGACTTTGGTTAATTCTTCTTCCCAACGGGATATTAGAGTCCCATGTGCCCATCCAAATGCCTAACAGCTACTCTCTCATTGGTTCTCCCTCTTCACTTCCATCATCTGCCAAATTGGCAACCTGTGCGAACCAAGAGGTTGAAGGGGCCGTCTCTCCAAGTTGGGAGATTGATAGTAAAGCAGTTGGAAAGTCAAACCGGAGCACCAAGAGATGGACTATTCGTTGAGTTATAGAAAACATTCGTATTCACAGTGTGTCCATTCCCTAGGTTTCCCGTACATGTTATAATTGTAGTAATATTCCCTTCACCCGGGAGAGTTGGGACCCATGGAATGGGGTCCATGCATTATTGCTTTAAAGCGACTGCATTTGCTCACCCAATCTCACCAATCCTCTGAGTCCCAAGTGTCCAGCCTTATGCCACATCCAGCTGTCATTGTAGATAGGGTCATTAGAGGTTTCGTCAGAGACCCTGAAGGAATTCTAAAGAATTTCCCTGTTTTTTTGTTTTGTTTTTGAAATTCCATTTCATAGTGGGTTTGAGCTGAATCTCGCTGCCGTGTTTATGCCAGTCTAGACACACTTGATTCCCTTACGGAGACATATCAATACATATGTTTTAAGATTCTTACTAGTCAGTTATATTCCTCTGCGGGAAATATGGGGTTTTCAGTCCCTTTCACTGAGGAAGGTGTAGGTCTTGCCTATTCCATACTTGGTTTTTGAAACGGTACCTGTGCTTATATCAAACTGTGGTTTTATGCATCACCCCACATCTCCTTCCCCCTTAAGCATGCATAAGAGTGTTTTCTAAAGGTGAGACTGTTCTCTGTCCTAACTCAGTTCATGTGTAGCCATGTTTACAGGATCTTCATAAGTGATATCTTATGATAAGTTTCTTTTTCTGTGTGACTTATTTCACTTAGATTCATCGTACTTGAATCCACTCACATTGCTGCTACTGGTCTTATGACATTGATTTCATGGCTGAGGGATATTCCATCATACGTAAGAGCCACAATTTTTTGAACCATTTTTATATTTCCTTGGATATTTAAGATGTACCCAAGTTGAGGTTCTTGTAACAGTTCAACCCTAAATTTGGGGGTGGAACTCTCTTATTGATTTTCTATTTTCCCAAGGTATATTCCGTAGACTGGAAGTGCCCTTGGCTCTGTAGCTCTGTTGTTTACTTGTTTTAGGGAACGCAATGCACTACTCCAGTGAGGCAGTTGGCAATTTGCCTCCTGCCCATCAGCATAACAAGGCTCCCTCTTCCCCAGGGCCTATCTTGCCTTTCTGGTTTTTACACATTTTGTGGATGTCCCTCTTGACCTGTGGGAGGAGATACTTCTGTGTAGTACAGATTTACATTGCCGCTTGCTTGCTTGGCCAAAAAGGGCGTATGCGTTCTGTCCTGAATATATTCAGGAGAAAATGCATACGCCCTTTGTGGCCAAGTGCATCATTGTCGAAGTTGTGCCCCTCTTCCTGTGCTTTACAGGCGAATCGAACGCACCTCTTGAAATGTGTTTCCTGCTATTCTGCCTCTCCTTCAAGTCGGCCTCGTTGACTTCCCTCAACAGATTTTTGGACGATAGTTGTCCTGTATTACTCTGCCAGTTTGTGAATTGCTGTGCCCCTGAGCTCCATTTATCAACTCGATTTTGTGAGCTGAACACAAGTCCGAAAATTTGGTTCAGGACCTCTACTGGTTCCCTGTGGGTTGCTGAGTCTTTGGTTAATTCTTATTCCTGCCGGGAAATTAGAGAGACATGTGCCCGTCCAAATGCCTAACAGCTAATCTCTCATTGGTTCTCCCTCTTCGCTTCCATCCTCTGCCAAATTGGCAACCTGTTCAAACCAGGAGGTTTAAGGGGCTGTCTCTCCAATTTGGGAGATTGATAGTAAAGCAGTTGGAATGTCAAAATGGAGCACCACGAGAGGGACTATTCATTGAGTTTTAGAAACCTTTCGTATGCACACTGTGTCCATTCTCTAGGTTTCCCATACATGTTATAGCTGTAGTAATATTCCCTTCAACCTGGAAAGTTGGGACTCCTGGAATGGGGGCCATGCATTATTGCTTTAAAGTGACTGCATTTGCTCACCCAATCTCACCAATCCTCTCAGTCCCAAGTGTCCAGGCCTTATGACACATCCAGCTGTCATTGTAGATAGTGTCAGTCCAGGTTTCATCAGAGACCCTGAAGGAATTGTAAAGAATTTCACTGTTCTTTTGTTTTGTTTTTGAAATTCCTTTTTATAGTGGGTTTGAGGTGATTCTCGCTGCCATGTTTATGCCAGTCTAGACACACTTTTTTCCCTTACGGAGACATATCAATACATAGGTTTTAAGATTATTACTAGTCAGATATATTCCTCTGCGGGAAATATGGGGTTTTGAGTCCCTTTCACTGAGGAAGGTGTAGGTCTTGTCTATTACATAGTTGGTTTTTGGAACGTTACCTGTGCTTATTTCAAACTGTGGTTTTATGCATCACCCCGCCTCTCCTTACCCCTTAAGCAGGCATAAGAGTGTTTTCTAAATGTGAGACTCTGTTCTGTTTCCTAACTCAGTTCATGTGCAGCCATGTTTACAGGATCATCATAAGTGATATCTTATGATAAGTTTCTTTTTCTTTGTCACTTATTTCACTTAGAATCATCGTACGTGAATCCACTCACTATGCTGCTACTGGTCTTATGACATTCATTTCATGGCTGAGGGATATTCCATCGTACGTAAGTACCACAATTTTTTGAAACATTATTATATTTCCTGGGATATTTAAGGTGTACCCAGGTTGAGGTTCTTGTAAGCAGTGCAGCAATAAATTTGTTGGTGGCTCTGTGTTATTGATTTTCCGTTTTCCCAATGTATATTCCCTCTACTGGAAGTGCCCTTGTCTCTGTATCTCTGTTGTTTACTTGTTTTAGGGAATACAGTGCACTCCTCCAGTGAGGCAGTTGGCAATTTACAACCCGCCCATCAGCATAAAAAGGCTCCCTGTTCTCCAGGGCCTGTCTTGCTTTTCTGGTTTTTACACATTTTGTGGATGTCCCTTTTGAGAGGTGGGAAGAGATACTTCTTTGTAGTGCAGATTTGCATTGCCCGCTTGCTTGCTTGGCCAAAAAGGGCGTATGCATTTTCTCCTGAATATATTCAGGAGAAAATGCATACGCCCTTTTTGGACAAGTGCATCATTGTGGAATTTGTGCCCCTCTTCCTGTGCTTTACAGGCAACTCCTGTGTATCTCTTGAAATCTCTTTCTTGCTATTCTGCATCGCTTTCAAGTCCGCCTCTTTGCCTTCCCTCAACATATTTTCTGGCGATAGTTGTCCTTTATTACTCTGCCAGCTTGTGAATTGCTGTGCCCCTGAGCTCAATTATTCTACTCGTTTTTTGTGAGCTGAACGCAAGTCCAAAATTTTGGTTCAAGACCTATACTGGTTCCCGGTGGGTGGCTAAGACTTTGGTTAATTCTTCTTCCTGCCGGGAAATTAGGGTGACATGTTCCCGTCCAAATGCCTAACAACTACTCTCTCATTGGTTCTCCCTCTTCCCTTCCATCCTCTGCCAAATTGGCAACCTGTGGGAACCAGGAAGTTGAAGGGGCTGTCTCTCCAAGTTGGGATATTGATAATAAAGCAGTTGGAAAGTCAAACCAGAGCACCAGGAGAGGGACTGCTCATTGAGATTTAGAAACTTTTCGTATTCACAGTGTGTCCATTCTCTAGGTCTCCCGTACATGTTATAGCTGTAGTAATATTCCCTTCAACCTGGAGAGTTGGGACCCATGGAATGTGGGCCATGCATTATTGCTTTAAAGGGTCTGCATTTGCTCACCCAATCTCACCAATCCTCTCAGTCCCAAGTGTCCAGGCTTATACCACATCCAGCTGTCATTGTAGATAGGGTCACTCCGGGTTTCATCAGAGACACTGAAGGAATTGTAAAGAATTTCACTGTTTTTTTGTTTTGTTTTTGAAAGTCCTTTTTATAGTGGGTTTGAGCTGATTCTCGCTGCCATGTTTATGCCAGTCTAGACACACTTGTTTCCCTTACGGGGACATATCAGTACATAGGTTTTAAGATTCTTACTAGTCAGATATATTCCTCTCCTGGAAATACGGTGTTTTGAGTCCCTTTCACTGAAGAAGGTGTAGGTCTTGCCTATTCCATACTTGGTTTTTGAAACGGTACCTGTGCTCATTTCAAACTGTGGTTTTATGCATCACCCCACCTCTCCTTCCCCCTTAAGCAGGCATAAGAGTGTTTTCTAAATGTGAGACTCTCTTCTCTTTCCTAACTCAGTTCATGTGTAGCCATGTTTACAGGATCTTCATAAGTGATATCTTATGATAAGTTTCTTTTCTTGTGTGACTTATTTCACTTAGAATCATCGTACATGAATCCACTCACTTTGCTGCTCCTGGTCTTATGACATTCATTTCATGGCTGCAGGATATTCCATCGTATGTAAGTACCACAATTTTTGAACCATTTTTATACTTCCTGGGATATTTAAGGTGTACCCAAGTTGAGGTTCTTGTTAGCAGTGCAGGCCTAAATTTGGGGGTGGCTCTGTCTTATTGATTTTCAGTTTTCCCAAGGTATATTCCCTATACCGGATGTGCCATGTCTCTGTATCTCTGTTGTTTACTTGTTTTAGGGAACACAGTGCACTCCTCCAGAGAAACCGTTGGCAATTCACATCCCGCCCATCAGCATAACAACGCTCCGTGTTCTCCAGGTCCTGTCTTGCCTGTCTGGTTTTTACACATTTTGTGGGGTTCCGTTTTGACCTGTGGGAAGTGATACATTTTTGTAGTGCAGATTTGCCTTGCCCGCTTGATTGCTTGGCCAAAAAAGCTGTATGAGTTTTCTCCTGAATATATTCAGGAGAAAACGCATACGCCCTTTTTGGCCAAGTACATCATTGTCGAAGTTGTGCCCCTCTTCCTGTGCTTTACAGGGGTTTCCAACTTACGTCTTAAAATCTGTTTCCTGCTATTCTGCCTCGCTTTCAAGTCCGCCTTGTTGCCTTCCCTCAGCAGATTTTTGGATGATAGTTGTCCTTTATTACTCTGCCTGTTTGTGAATTGCTGTGCCCCTGAGCTCCATTTTTCAACTCGTTTTTTTTGAGCTGAACACAAGTCCAAAATTTTGGTTCAGAAACTATAATGGTTCCCTCTGGGTGGCTGAGACTTTGGTTACTTGTTCTTCTTGCCGGGAAATTAGAGTGACATGTGTCTGTCCAAATGCCTAACAGCTACTCTCTCATTGGTTCTCTATCTTCCCTTTCAACCTCTGCCAAATTGGCAACCTGTGCGAACAGGAGGCTAAAGGGGCTGTCTCTCCAAGTCGGGTGATTGATAGTAAAGCAGTTGGAAAGTCAAACAGGAGCGCCAGGATAGGGACTATTCGTTGAGTTTTAGAAACCTTTCATATTCACAGTGTGTCCTTTCTCTAGGTTTCCCGTACATGTTATAGCTGTAGTAATATTCCCTTCAAGCTGGAGAGTTGGGACCCATGGAATGGGTGCCATGAATTATTGCTTTAAAGGGTCTGCATTTGCTCACCCAATCTCACCAATCCTCTCAGTCCCAAGTGTCTAGCCTTATGCCATATCCAGCTGTCATTGTAGATAGGGTCATACCCGGTTTCAATAGAGACCCTTCAGGAATTGTAAAGAATTTCATTGTTTTGTTTTTTGTTTGTTTTTGAAATTCCTTTTTATAGTTGTTTGAGCTGATTCTCTCTTTCAGGTTTATGACACTCTAGACAAACTTGATTCCCTTACGCAGACATATCAATACATAGGTTTTAAGATTTTTACTAGTGAGATATATTCCTCTGCGGGAAATATGGGGTTTTGAGTCCCTTTCACTGAGGAAGGTGTAGGTCTTGTCTATTCCACAGTTGGTTTTTGAAGCGGTACCTGTGCTTATATCAAACTCTGGTTGTATGCATCACCCCACCTCTCCATTCCCCTTAAGCAGTCATAATTGTGTTTTCTAAATGTGAGACTCTGTTCTCTTTCCTAACTCAGTTCAAGTGTAGCCATGTTTACAGGATCTTCATAAGTGATATCTTAAGATAAGTTTCTTTTTCTGTGTGATTTATTTCACTTAGAATCATCGTACCTGAATCCACTCATTTTGCTGCTACTGGTCTTATGACATTGATTTCATGGCTGAGGGATATTCCATCATACTGAAGAACCACAATTTTTTGAAGCATTTTTATATTTCCTGGGATATTTAAGGTGTACCCAAGTTGAGGTTCTTGTAAGCAGTGCAGCCCTAAATTTTGGGGTGGTTCGGTCTTATTGATTTTCAGTTTTCCCAAGGTACATTCCCTAGACTGGAAGCGCCCTTGGCTCTGTAGCTCTGTTGTTTACTTGTTTTAGGGAACACAATGCACACCTCCAGTGAGGCAGTTGGCAATTTACATCCCGCCCATCAGCATTACAAGGCTCCCTGTCCTCCAGAGCCTGTCTTGCCTTTCTGGTTTTTACACACTTTGTGGAGGTCCTTTTGACCGGTCGGAAGTGATACTTCTTTGCAGTGCAGATTTGCATTACCCGCTTGCTTGCTTGGCCAAAAGGGGCATATGCGTTTTCTCCTGAATATATTCAGGAGAAAACACATATGCCCTTTTTGGCAAAGTGCATCATTGTCGAAGTTGTGCCCCTCTTCTTGTGCTTTACAGGCGATTCCAAAGTACATCTTGAAATCTGTTTCCTGCTATTCTGCCTCACTTCCAAGTCTTCCTCGTTGCCTTCCCTCAACAGATTTTTGGACGATAGTTGTCCTTTATTACTCTGCCCTTTTGTGAATTGCTGTGCCCCTGAGCTCCATTTTTCAACTCGTTTTTTTTGAGCTGAACGCAAGTCCAAAATTTTGGTTCAGAAACTATACTGGTTCCCAGTGGTTGGCTGAGACTTTGGTTATTTCTTCTTCCTGCCAGGAAATTAGAGTGACATGTGCCAGTCCAAATGCCTAACAGCTACTCACTCATTGGTTCTCCCTCTACCCTTTCAACCTCTGCCAAATTGGCAACCTGTGCGAACAGGATGTTAAAGGGGCTGTCTCTCCAAGCTGGGTGATTGATAGTAAAGCAGTTGGAAAGTCAAACCGGAGCTCCACGAGAGGGACTATTCGTTGAGTTTTAGAAACCTTTCGTATTCACTGTGTGTCCTTTCTCTAGTTTTCCCGTACATGTTATAGCTGTAGTAATATTCCCCTCAAGCTGGAGAGTTGGGACCCATGGAATGGGTGCCATGAATTATTGCTTTAAAGGGTCTGCATTTGCTCACCCAATCTCACCAATCTTCCCAGTCCCAAGTGTCCAGCCTTATGCCACATCCAGCTGTCATTGTAGATAGTGTCATTCCAGGTTTCATCAGAGACCCTGAAGGAATTGTAAAGAATTTCACTGTGTTTTTCTTTTGTTTTTGAAATTCCTTTTTATAGTGGGTTTGAGCTGATTCTCGCTGCCAGGTTTATGCCACGCTAAACACACTTGATTCACTTACGCAGACATATCAATACATAGGTTTTAAAATTCTTACTAGTCAGATATATTCCTCTGTGGGAAATATGGGGATTTGAGTCCCTTTCACTGAGGAAGGTGTAGGTCTTGTCTACTTAGGAGATGCTTTTTGGAACGGTACCTGTGCTTATATCAAACTCTGATTTTATGCATCACCCCACCTCTCCAACCCCCTTAAGCAGGCATAAGAGTGTGTTCTAAATGTGAGACTCTGTTCTCTTTCCTAATTCAGTTCAAGTGTAGCCATGTTTACAGGATCTTCATAAGTGGTATCTTATGATAAGTTTCTTTTTCTGTGTGACTTATTTCACTTAGAATCATTGTAGCTGAATCCACTCATTTTGCTGCTACTGGTCTTATGACATTGATTTCATGCCTGAGGGATATTCCATCGTACTTAAGTACCACAATTTTTTGATCCATTTTTATATTTCCTGGGATATTTAAGGTGTACCCAAGTTGAGGTTCTTGTAAGCAGGGCAGCCCTATATATTGGGGTGGTTGTGACTTATTGATTTTCAGTTTTCCCAATGTATATTCCCTACATTGGAAGCGCCCTTGGCTCTGTAGCTCTGTTGTTTACTTGTTTTAGGTAACACAATGCCCTCCTCCATAGAGGCTGTTGGCAGTTTACATCACGCTCATCAGCATAACAAGCCTCCCTGTTCTCCAGGGCCGGTCTTGCCTTTCTGATTTTTACACATTTTGTGGAGTTCCGTTTTGACTGGTGGGAAGTGATACTTCTTTGTAGTGCAGATTTGCATTGCCCGCTTGCTTGCTTGGCCAAAAGGGTCGTATGCGTTTTCTCCTGTATATATTCAGGATAAAACGCATACACCCTTTTTGGCCAAGTGCATCATTGTGGAAGTTGTGCCCCTCTTCCGGTGCTTTACAGGCGATTCCAACTTACGTCTTAAAATCTGTTTCCTGCTATTCTGCCTCGCTTTCAAGTCCGCTTCGTTGCCTTCCCTCAACAGATTTTTGGATGATAGTTGTCCTTTATTACTGTCACAGTTTGTGAATTGCTGTGCCCCTGAGCTCCATTGTTCAACTAGTTTTTTTTGAGCTGAACGCAAGTCCATAATTTTGCTTCAGAAACTATACTGGTTCCCGGTGGGTGGCTGAGACTTTGGTTAATTCTTCTTCCTGCCGGGAAATTAGCGAGACATGTGCCCGTCCAAATGCCTAACAGCTACTCTCTCATTGGTTCTCCCTCTTCCCTTTCCACCTCTGCCGAATTGGCAACCTGTGCGAACAGGAGGTTAAAGGGGCTGTCTCTCCAAGTCAGGTGATTGAATGTAAAGCAGTTGGAAAGTCAAACAGGAGCTCCAGGATAGGGACTATTCGTTGAGTTTTAGAAACCTTTCGTATTCACTGTGTGTCCTTTCTCTAGGTTTCCCGTACATGATATAGCTGTGGTAATATTCCCTTCAAGCTGGAGAGTTGGGACCCATGGAATGGGTGCCATGCATTATTGCTTTAAAGGGTCTGCATTTGCTCACCCAATCTCACCAATCCTCTCAGTCCCAAGTGTCCAGCCTTATGCCACATCCAGCTGTCATTGTAGATAGTGTCATTCCAGGTTTCATCAGAGACCCTGAAGGAATTGTAAAGAATTTCCCTGTGTTTTTCTTTTGTTTTTCAAATTCCTTTTTATAGTGGGTTTCAGCTGATTCTCGCTGCCTGGTTTATGCCACTCTAGACACACTTGATTCCCTTATGCAGACATATGAATACATAGGTTTTTAGATTCTTACTAGTCAGATATATTCCTCTGTGGGAAATATGGTGTTTTGAGTCACTTTCACTGAGGAAGGTGTAGGTCTTGTCTACTTCAGAGATGCTTCTTGGAACGGTATATGTGCTTATATCAAACTCTGCTTTTATGCATCACCTCACCTCTCCATCCCCCTTAAGCAGGCATAAGAGTGTGTTCTAAATGTGAGACTCTGTTCTCTTTCCTAATTCAGTTCTAGTGTAGCCATGTTTACAGGATCTTCATAAGTGATATCTTATGATAAGTTTCTTTTTCTGTGTGACTTATTTCACTTAGAATCATTGTACCTGAATAAACTCATTTTGCTGCTACTTGTCTTATAACATTGATTTCATGGCTGAGGGATATTCCATTGTACTTAAGTACCACAATTTTTTGAACCATTTTTATATTTCCTGGGATATTTAAGGTGTACCCAAGTTGAGGTTCTTGCAAGCAGTGCAGCCCTATATTTTGGGGTGGTTGTGACTTATTGATATTCAGTTTTCCCCTGGTACATTCCCTATATTGGAAGCGCCCTTGGCTCTGTAGCTCTGTTGTTTACTTCTTTTAGGGAACACAATGCCCTCCTCCAGAGAGGCTGTTGGCAGTTTACATCCCGCCCATCAGCATAACAAGGCTCCCTGTTCTCCTGGGCCTGTTTTGCCTTTCTGGTTTTTACACATTTGGTGGAGGTCCGTTTTGACCGGTGGGAAGTGATACTTCTTTGTAGTGCAGATTTGCATTGCCTGATTTCATGCTTGGCCAAACAGCATGCTTGAATATATTCAGAAGAAAACGCATACACCCTTTTTGGCCAAGTGCATCATTTCCGAAGTTGTGCCCGTCTTCCTGTGCTTTACAGGCGGTTCCATCATACCTTTTGAAATCTGTTTCCTGCTATTCTGCCTTGCTTTCAAGTCCACCTCGTTGCCTTCCATCAACAGATTTTTGGACAATAATTGTCCGTTATTACTCTGCTAGTTTTTGAATTGCTGTGCCCCTTAGCTCCATATTTCAACTCGTTTTTTTTGAGCTGAACGCAAGTCCAAAATTTTGGTTCAGAAACTACACTGGTTCCCAGTGGTGGACTGAGACTTTGGTTAATTCTTCTTCCTGCCAGGAAATTAGAGTGACATGTGCCAGTCCAAATGCCTAACAGCTACTCAATCATTGGTTCTCCCTCTTCCCTTTCAACCTCTGCCAAATTGGCAACCTGTGCAAACAGGAGGTTAAAGGGGCTGTCTCTCCAATTTGGGTGATTGATAGTAAAGCACTTGGGAAGTCAAACCGGAGCTCCAGGAGAGGGACTATTCGTTGAGTTTTAGAAACCTTTCGTATTCACAGTGTGTCCATTCTCTAGGTTTCCCTTACATGTTATAGCTGTAGTAACATTCCCTTCTAGCTGGAGAGTTGGGACCCATGGAATGGGTGCCATGAATTATTGCTTTAAAGGGTCTACATATGCTCACCCAATCTCACCAATCCTCTCAGTCCCAAGTGTCCAGCTTTATGCCACATCCAGCTGTCATTGTAGATAGGGACATTCCAGGTTTCATCAGAGACTCTGAAGGAATTGTAACGAATTTCCTTTTTTTTGTTTTTTGGTTTTTGAAATTAATTTTTATAGTGAGTTTGAGCTGATTCTCGCTGCCAGGTTTAGGCCACTCTAGACACACTTGATTCCCTTACCCAGACATATCAATACATAGGTTTTAAGATTCTTACTAGTGAGATATATTCCTCTGCGGGAAATATGGGGTTTTGAGTTCCTTTCACTGAGGAAGGTGTAGGTCTTGTCTATTCCATAGTTGGTTTTTGGAATGGTACCTGTGCTTATATCAAACTCTGGTTTTATGAATCACTCCACCTTTCCATCCCCCTTAAGCAGGCATAAGAGTGTTTTCTAAATGTGAGACTCTGTTCTCTTTCCTACCTCAGTTCAAGTGTAGCCATGTTTACAGGATCTTCATAAGTGATATCTTATGATAAGTTTCTTTTTCTGTGTGACTTATTTCACTTAGAATCATTGTAACTGAAACCACTCATTTTGTTGCTACTGGTCTTATGACATTGATTTCATGGCTGAGGGATATTCCATCGTACTTAAGTACCACAATTTTTAGAACCATTTTTATATTTCCTGTGATATTTAAGGTGTACCCAAGTTGAGGTTCTTGTAAGCAGTTCAGCCCTAAATTTTGATGTGGCTCTGTCTTATTCATTTTCACTTTTAAAAGGTATATTCCCTAGACTGGAATCGCCCTTGAATCTGTAGCTCTGTTGTTTAGTTGTTTTAGGGAACACAATGCACTCCTCCAGAGAGGCCATTGGCAATTTACATCCCGCCCATCAGCATAACAAGGCTCCCTGTTCTCCATGGCCTCTCTTGTCGTTATGGTTTTTACACATTTTGTGGAGGTCCCTTTTGAACTCTGGGAAGTGATACTTCTTTGTAGTGCAGATTTGCATTGCCCGCTTGATTGCTTGGCCAAAAATGGTTTATGCGTTTTCTCCTGAATATATTCAGGAGAAAACACATACGCCCTTTTTGGCCAAGTATATCATTGTCAAAGTTCTGCCCCTCGTCCTGTGCTTTAAGGCAAATCCAACGTACCTCATGAAATCTGTTTCCTGCTATTCTGCCTCTGTTTCAAGTACACCTCGTTGCCTTCACTCAACAGATTTTAGGATGATAATTGTCCTTTATTGCTCTCACAGTTTGTGAATTGCTGTGCCCCTGAGCTCCATTGTTCAACTAGTTTTATGTGAGCTGAACGCAAGTCCAAAATTTTGGTTCAGGTCCTATACTGGTTCCCGGTGGGTGGCTGAGACTTTGTTTAATTTTTCTTTCTGCCTGGAAATTAGAGTGACATGTGCCTGTCCAAATGCCTAACAGCTACTCTATCATTGGTTCTCCCTCTTCCCTACCATCCTCTGCCAAATTGGCAACCTGTGAGAACCAGGAGGTTAAATGGGCTGTCTCTCCATGTTGGGTGATTGATAGTAAAGCAGTTGGAAAGTCAAACGGGGGCACCAGGTGAGGGACAATTCATTGAGTTTTAGAAACCTTTCGTATTCACAGTGTGACCATTCTCTAGGTTTCCCGTACATGTTATAGCTGTAGTAATATTCCCTTCAAGCTGGAGAGTTGGGACCCATGGAATGGGTGCCATGCATTATTGCTTTTAAGGGTCTGCATTTGCTCAGGCAAAGTCACCAATCCTCTCAGTTCCAAGTGTACAGTTTTATGCCACATCCAGCTGTCATTGTAGATAGGGTCATTACAAGTATCATCAGAGACCCTGAAGGAATTGAAAAGAATTTCCCTGTTTTTTTTGTTTTGTTTTCGAAATTACTTTTTATACTGGGTTTGAGCTGATTCTCGCTGCCATGTTTATGCCAGTCTAGACACACTTAATTCGCTTACCCAGACATATCAGTACATAGGTTTTAAGATCCTTACTAGTCAGATATATTCCTCTGCGGGAATTATTGGTTTTGAGTCGCTTTCATTGAGGAAGGAGTAGGTGTTGTCTATTCCGTAGTTGGTTTTTGGAACAGTACCTGTGCTTATATCAAACTCTGGTTTATGCATCAACCCACCTCTCCTTCCCCCTTAAGCAGACATAAAAGTGTTTTCTAAATGTGAGACTCTGTTCTCTTTCCTAACTCAGTTCATGTGTAGCCATGTTTACAGGAGCTTCATAAGTGATATCTTATGATAAGTTTCCTTTTCTGTGTGACATATTTCACTAAGAATCATCGTACCTGAATACACTCATTTTGCTGCTACTGATCTTATGACATTGATTTCAAGGCTGAGGGATATTCCATTGTATGTAAGTACCACAATTACTTGAACCATTTTTATATTTCCTGGGTATTTATGGTGGACACAGTTGAGGTTCTTGTAAGAAGTGCAGCCCTAAATTTGGGGGTGGCTCTGTCTTATTGATTTTCAGTTTTCCCAAGGTATACTCCCTAGACTGGAAGTGCCCTTGGCTTTGTAGCTCTGGTGTTTACTTGTTTTAGGGAACACACTGCACTCCTCCAGTGAGGCAGTTGGCAATTCACATCCCGCCCATCAGCATAACAAGGCTCCTTGTTCTCCAGGGCCTGTCTTGCTTTTCTGGTTTTTACACATTTTGTGGGTGTCCCTTTTGACCGGTGGGAAGTGATACTTGTTTGTAGTGCTGATTTGCATTGCCCGATTTCATGCTTGGCCAAACAGCATGCTTGAATATATTCAGGAGAAAACGCATATGCCCTTTTTGGCCAAGTGCATCATTGTCGAAGATGTGCCCATCTTCCTGTGCTTTACAGGCGATTCCTATGTACCTCTTGAAATCTTTTTCCTGCTATTCTGCCTCGCTTTCAAGTCCGCCTCGTTGCCTTCCCTCAACAGATTTTTGAACGATAGTTGTCCTTTATTACTCTGCTATATTGTGAATTGCTGTGCCACTGACATCCATTTTTCAACTCATTTTTTGTGAGCTGAACGCAAGTCCAAAATTTTGTTTCAGGAACTATACTGGTTCCCGATGGGTTGCTGAGACTTTGGTTAATTCTTCTTCCTGCCGGGAAATTAGAGTTACCTGTGCCCGTCCAAATGCCTAACAGCTACACTCTCATTGGTTCTCCCTCTTCCCTTCATTGCTCTGCCAAATTGGCAAAATATGGGCACCAGGATGTTAAAGGGGCTGTATCGCCAATTTTGGAGATTGATAGTAAAGCAGTTGGAAAGTCAAATCGGAGCCCCAGGAGAGGGACTATTCGTTGAGTTTTAGAAACCATTCGTATTCACAGTGTGTCCATTCTCTAGGTTTCCCGTACATGTTATAGCTGTTGTAATATTCCCTTCAACCTGGTGACTTGGAAACCATGGAATGGGTGCCATGCATTATTGCTTTAAAGGGTCTGCATTTGTTCACCCAATCTCACCAATCCTCTCAGTCCCAAGTGACCAGCCTTATGCCACATCCAGCTGTCATTGTAGATAGGGTCATTCCAGCTTTCGGCAGAGACACTGAAGGAATTGTAAAGAATTTCCCTGTTTTTTTGTTTTGATTTTGAAATTCCTTTTTATAGTGGGTTTGAGCTGATTCTCGCTGCCATGTTTATGCCAGTGTAGACACACTTGATTCCCTTACGGAGACATATCAATACATAGGTTTTAAGATTCTTACTAGTCAGATATATTCCTCTGCGGTAAATATGGGTTTTGAGTCCATTTCACTGAGGAAGGTGTACGTCTTGTCTATCCCATAGTTGGTTTTTGGATCGGTACCTGTGTTTCTATGAAACTCTGCTTTTATGCATCACCCCAGCTCTCCTTCCCCCTTAAGCAGGCATAAGAGTGTTTTCTAAATGTGAGACTCTGTCCTACTTCCTAACTCAGTTCAAGTGTAGCCATGTTTACAGGATCTTCATAAGTGATATCGTATGATAAGTTTCTTTTTCTGTGTGACTTATTTCACTTAGAATCATCGTACCTGAATCCACTCACTTTGCTGCTACTGGTCTTATGACATTGATTTCATGGCTGCGGGATATTCCATCGTACGAAAGTACCACAATATTTTGAACCATTTTTATATTTCCTAGGATATTTAAGGTGTACCCAAGTTGAGGTTCTTGTAAGCAGTGCAGCCCTAAATTTGGGGGTGCCACTCTCTTATTGATTTTCAGTTTTCCCAAGGTATATTCCCTAGACTGGAAGTGCCGTTGGCTCTGTAGCTCTGTTGTTTCCTTTTTTAGGGAACACAATGCACTCCTCCAGTGAGGCAGTTGGCAATTTATATCCCGCCCATCAGCATAAGAAGGCTCCCAGTTCTCCAGGGCCTGTCTTGCCTTTCTGGTTTATACACATTTTGTGGATGTCCCTTTCGACCTCTGGGAAGAGATACTTCTTTGTAGTGCAGATTTGCATTGCCTGCTTGACTGCTTGGCCAAAAAGGGCGTATGTGTTTTCTCTTGAATATATTCAGGAGAAAATGCATATGCGCTTTTTGGCCAAGTGCATCATTGTCGAAGTTGTACCCCTCTTCCTGTGCTTTACAGGCGATTCCTACGTACCTCTTGAAATCTGTTTCCTGCTCTTCTGCCTCACTTTCTAGTCCACCTCGATGCCTTCCCTCAACAGATTTTTGGACGACACTTGTCCTTTATTACTCTGCTAGTTTGTGAATTGCTGTGCCCCTGAACTCCATTTTTCAAATCGTTTTTTGTGAGCTGAAAGCAAGTCCAAAATTTTGGTTCAGGACCTATAATTGTTCCCGGTGGGTGACTGAGACTTTGGTTAATTCTTCTTCCTGCTGGGAAATTAGAGTCACATGTGCCCGTCCAAATGCCTAACAGCTACTCTCTCATTGGTTCTCCGTCTTCCCTTCCATCCTCTGCCAATTTGGCAACCTGTGCGAACCAGTAGTTTAAAGGGGCTGTCTCTCCAAGGTGGGAGATTGATAGTAATGCAGTTGGAAAGTCAAAGCGGAGCACCAGGAGAGGGACTATTCGTTGAGTTTTAGAAACCTTTCATATTCACAGTGTGACCATTCTCTAGGTTTCCCGTACATGTTATAGCTGTAGTAATATTCCCTTCAACCTGGAGAGTTGGGACCCATGGAATGGGTGCCATGCATTATTGCTTTAAAGGGTCTGCATTTGCTCAACCTATCTCACCAATCCACTCAGTCCCAAGTGCCCAGCCTTATGCCACTTCCGGCTATCATTGTAGATAGGTTCATTCCAGCTTTCGTCAGAGACCCTGAAGAAATTTTAAAGAATTTCCCTGTTTTTTGTTTTGTTTATGGAATTCCTTTTTATAGTGGGTTTGGGCTGATTCTCGCTGCCATGTTTATGGCAGTCTAGCCTCACTTGATTCCCTTATGGAGACATATCAATGCATAGGTTTTAAGTTTATTACTAGTCAGATATATCCTCTGTGTGAAATATGGGGATTTGGGTACCTTTCACTGAGGATGGTGTAGGTCTTGTCTATTCCATAATTGGTTTTTGGAACGGTACATGTGCTTATACCAAACTCTGGTATTTTGCATCACCCCACCTCTCCTTCCCCCTTAAGCAGGCATAAGAGTGTTTTCTAAATGTGAGACTATGTTCTCTTTCCTAACTTCTTTCATGTATAGCCATGTTTACAGGATCTTCATAAGTGATATCTTATGATATGTTTCTTTTTCTGTGTGACTTATTTCACTTAGAAACATCGTACCTGAATCCACTCACTTTGCTGCTACTGGTCTTATGACATTGATTTAATGGCTGAGGGATATTCAATCGTACGTAAGTAGCACAATTTTTTGAACCATTTTTATATTTCCTGGGATATTTAAGTTGTACCCATGTTGAGGTTCTTGTAAGCCGTGCAGCCCTAAATTTGGGGGTGGCTCTGTCTTATTGATTTTCAGTTTTCCCATGGTATATTCCATAGACTGGAAATGCCCTTTGCTCTGTAGCTCCGTTGTTTACTTGTTTTAGGGAACACAGTGCACTACTCCAATGAGGCAGTTGGCAATTTACATCCCGCCCATCAGCATAACAAGGCTCCCAGTTCTCCAGGGCCTGTCTTGCCTTTCTGGTTTTTACACATTTTGTGGATGTTCCTTTTGACCGATGGAAAGTGATACTTCTTTATAGTGCAGATTTGCATTGCCCGCTTACTTGCTTGGCCAAAAAGGGCGTATGCCTTTTCTCCTGATTATATTCAGGAGAAAACGCATACGCCCTTTTTTGCCAAGTGCATCATTGTCGAAGTTGTGCCCCTCTTCCTGTGCTTTACAGGCGATTCCAACCTACCTCTTGAAATCTGTTTCATGCTATTCTGCCTCGCTTTCAAGTCGGCCTTGCTGCCTTCCCTCAACAGATTTTTGGATGATAGTTGTCCTTTATTACTCTGCCAATTTGTGAATTGCTGTGCCCCTGAGCTCCATTTTTCAACTCGTTTTTTGTGAGCTGAACGCAAGTCCAAAATTTTGGTTCCGGACCTATATTTGTTCCCGGTGCGTGGCTGAGAGTTTGGTTAATTCTTTTTCCTCCCGGGAAATTAGAATGACATGTGCCCTTCCAAATGCCTAACAGCTACTCTCTCATTGGTTCTCCCTCTTCCCTTTCACCCTCTGCCAAACTGGCAACCTGTTCGAAACAGTAGGTTAATGGGACTGTCTCTCCAAGTTTGGAGATTGATAGTAGAGCAGTTGGAATGTCAAACTTGAGCACAAGGAGAGGGATTATTCGTTGAGGTTTAGAAACCTTTTGTATTCACAGTGTGTCCATTCTCTAGCTTTCCCTTACATATTATAGCTGTAGTAATATCCCCTTCAATCTGGAGAGTTGGGACTCATGGAATGGGTGCCATGCATTATTGTTTTAAAGGGTCTGCATTTGCTCACCCAATCTCACCAATCCTCTCAGTCCCAAGTGTCCAGATTTATGCCACATCCAGCTGTCATTGTAGATAGGCTCATTCCAGGTTTCATCAGAGACACTGAAAGAATTGTAAAAAATTTCCCTGTTTTTCTGTTTTGTTTTTGAAATTCCTTTTTATAGTGGGTTTGAGCTGATTCTCGCTGCCATGTTTATGCCAGTCTAGACACACTTGATTCCCTTTCACAGACATATCAATGCATAGGTTTTAAGATTCTTACTAGTCAGATATATTCCCTTGCGGGAAATATGGGATTTTGAGTCCCTTTCACTGAGGAAGGTCTAGGTCTTGTCTATTCCAGACTTGGTTTTTGGAATGGTACCTGTGCTTATATCAAACTCTGATTTTCTGCATCACCCCACCTCTCCTTCCCCCTTAAGCAGGCATAAGAGAGTTTTCTAAATGTGAGACTCTGTTCTCTTCCCTAACTCAGTTCAAGTGTAGCCATATTTACAAGATCTTCCTAAATGATATCTTATGATATGTTTCTTTTTCTGTGTGACTTATTTCAGTTAGAATCATCGTACCTAAATCCAATCATTTTGCTGCTACTGGCCTTATGACATTGATTTCATGGTTGAGGGATAATCCATTGGACATAAGTACTACAAATTTTTGAACTATTTTTATCTTTCCTGGGAAATTTAAGGTGGACACAAGTTGAGGTTCTTTTAACCGGTGCAGCCGTAAATATTGGGGTGCCTGTGTCTTATTGATTTTCAGTTTTCCCAAGGTATATTCCCTACACTGGAAGCTCCCTTGGCTCTGTAGCTCTGTTGTTTAATTGTTTTAGGGAACACAATGCACTCCTCCAGAGAGGCAGTTGGCAATTTACATCCCGCCGACCAGCATAACACTGCTCCCTGTTCTCCAGGGCCTGTCTTGCCTTTCTGGTTTTTACACATTTTGTGGATGTCCCTTTTGAATGGTGGGAAGTGATATTTCTGTGTAGTGCAGATTTGCATTGCCCGCTTGCTTGCTTGTCCAAAATGGTATATTTATCTTCTCCTGAATATATTCAGGAGAAAACGCATAGGCAGTTTTTGGCCAGGTGCATCATTGTCAATGATGAGACCCTCTTCCTGTGCTTTCAAGGTGATTCCAACGTACCTCTTGAAATCTGTTTCCTGCTATTCTGCCTCGCTTTCAAGTCCACCACGTAGCCTTCCCTCAACAGATTTTTGGAAGAGATATGTCCTTTACTACTCTGCCAGTTGGGGAATTGCTGTGCCCCTGAGCTCCATTTTTCAATATGTTATTTGTGACCTGAATATAAGTCTAAATTTTGGTTCAGGACCTACACTGGTGTCCGGTGGGTGGCTGAGACTTTGGTTACTTCTTCTTCCAGCCGGGAAATTAGAGTGACATGTGCCCATCCAAATGCCTCATGGCTACTCTCTCATTGGTTCTCCCTCTTCCCTTTCATCCTCTGCCAATTTGGCAACCTGTTAGAACCAGGAGGTTAAAAGGTCTGTCTCTCCAAGTTGGGAGATTTATAGTAAAGCAGTTGGAAAGTCAAACCAGAGCACCAGTATACGGACTATTGGTTGAGTTTTAGACACCTTTCGTATTCACAGTGTGTCCATTCTCTACGTTTCCCGTACATGTTATAGCTGTTGTAATATTCCCTTCAACCTGGAGAGTTGGGACCCATGGAATGGGGGCCATGCATTATTGCCTTAAAGGGTCTGCATTTTCCCACCCAATCTCACCAATCCTCTCAGTCCCAAGTGTCCAGCCTTATGCCATATCCAGCTGTCATTGTAGATAGGGTCATTCCAGGTTTCATCAGAGACCCTGAAGGATTTGTAAAGAATATCACTGTTTTTTTTGTTTTGTTTTTGAAATTCCTTTTTATATTGGGTTTGAGCTGATTCTCACTGCCATGTGTATGCCAGTCTAGAAACACTTGATTCCCTTATGGAGACATATAAATACATAGGTTTTAAGATTCTTACTAGTAAGATATATTACTCTGCACTGAATATGGGGTTTTGAGTCCCTTTCACAGAGGAAGGTGTAGGTATTGTCTATTCCGTCTTTGGTTTTTGGAACGGTACCCGTACTAATATCAAACTCTGGTTTTATGCATCACCCCACCTCTCCTTCCCCCTTAAGCAGGCATAAGGGTGTTTTATAAATATGAGACTCTCTTCTCTTTCCTAGCTCAGTTCATGTGTAGCCATGTTTACAGGATCTTCATAAGTGATACCTTATGATAAGTTTATTTTTCTGTGTGACTTATTTCACTTAGAATTATCGTACCTGAATCCACTCATTTTGCTGCCACTGGCCTTATGACATTGATTTCATGGCTGAGGAATATTCCATCATACATAAGTACCAAAATTTCTTGAACCATTTTTTTTTCTTTCCTGGGATATTTAAAGTGTACCCAAGTTGAGGTTCTTGTAAGCAGTGCAGCCCTGAATTTTGGTGTCGATCTGTCTTATTGATTTTCAGTTTTCCCAACGTATATTCCCTAGACTCGAAGTGCCCTTGGCTCTGTAGCTTCTGTTGTTTACTTGTTTTAGGGAACAGAATGCATTCCTTGAGAGATGCAGTTGGCAATTTACATCCCGCCCATCAGCATAACAGTGTTCCCTGTTCTCCAGTGCCTGTCTTGCCTTTCTGGTTTTTACACATTTTGCGGATGTCCCTTTTGACAGGTGGGAAGTGTTACTTCTTTGTAGTGCAGATTTGCATTGCCCGCTTTCTTGCTTGGCCGAAAAGGGCATATGCGTTTTCTCCTGAATATATTCACGTGAAAACCCTTACACTCTTTATGGCTGTTTCCATAATTTCAAAGTTGTGATGCTTTTCCTGTGTTTAAAGGTGATTCCAATGTACCTCTTGAAATCTGTTTCATGCCATTCTGCCTCATTTTCAATTCCGCCTCGTGGCTTTCCCTCAACAGATTTTTGGAAGAGAGTAGTCCTTTGTAACTCTGCAGGTTAGTGAATTGCTGTGGCCCTGAGCTCCATTCTTCAACTCGCGTTTTTGTGAGCTGACCGCAAATCCACAATTTTGCTTCAGAACCTATACTTGTTCTGGCGGGGCAGGCTGAGACTTTGGTTAATTCCTCTCCGTGACGCGAAATTAGAGTGACATGTTGCCATCCAAATGCCTACATCTAGTCTCTCATTGGTTCTCCCCCTTCCCTTATATCCTCTGCACAATTTGTCCACTGTGCGAATTAGGAAGGTATAGGGGCTGACTCTCCAAGTTGGGAGATTGAGAGTAAAGCATTTGGAATGTCAAACTGGAGCACAAGGAGAGAAAAAATTAGTAGAGTTTTAGAAACCTTTCACCATCAGAGTGTTTCCAGTCTCTATGTTCCCATACATGTTATAACTGTAGTGATATTTCTTTCTACCTGGAGAGTTGGGAACCATGGAATGGGTGGCAGGCATTATTGCTTTAAAGGGTCTCCATTTTTTCACCCAATCTCACCAGTCCTCTCAGTCTCAAGTGACCAGCCTTATGCCACATCCAGCTGTCATTGTAGATAGGGTCATTCCAGGTTTCTTCAGAACCCATGAAGGAATTGTGTAAGAATTTTACTGTTTTTATGTTTTGATTTGAAATTCATTTTTATAGTGGGTTTCAGCTGATTCTCACTGCCATGTTTATGTTGTTCTAGACACACTTGGTTCTCTTATGGAGACATATCAATATATAGGTTTTAAAATTCTTACTAGTCAGATATATTTCTCTGTGGGGAATAGGGATGTTCAGTTCCGTTCACTGAGGAAGGAGTAGGGCTTGTCTCTTTTGTTTTGGATTATGGAACGGTTCCTGTTCTAATATCAAACTTTTGTTTTCTGCATTTCCCCACCTCTCTTTCCCCTTAAGCAAGCATAAGAGTTTTTTTCTAAATCTGAGAATCTGTTCTCTTCCCTAATTCAGTTCATATATAGCCATGATTACATTCCCTTCATAAGTGATATCTTTTGTCAGAATGCACCATGGCCCTTGTCATAATAATGCTCCATGACCCCTGTCATCACAATGCTCCATGCCCTGGTTATCAAAATGCTCCATGTCCTTTGTCATCACAATTCTCCACGACCTTGTAATCACAATGCTACATGACACTTCTCATCACAATGTTACATGCTCTTGTCATCACAATTATCCATTCACTTGTCATTGCAATGCTTCATGCACTTATCATCACAATGTTCCATGCACTTGTCATCACAATGCTTCATGCCCTTGTCATCACAATGCTACATGACCCCTCTTATCACAATGCTCCCTGACACCTGTCATCACAATGCTTCATGTCCCTTGTGCTTAAAGTGCTCCATGATCCTCGACATCACAATTACCCAAGGTCTTCTCATCACAATGCTCCACGGTTTTGCCATCACCATGCTCCATGCCTTGTCATCTCAAAGCTCAATGTCCCTTGTCCTCACAATTCTCCACGTCCATGTCATTACAATTCTCCATGGCACTTCACATCACAATGTTATATGCACTTGTCATCACAATACTCCATGCACTTGTCATCGCGATGCTCCATGACGCCTGTCATAGGAAGCTCCATGTGCTTGTCATCAGAATGTTTCATGACCTGGACATTAAAATTATCAATGGCCCTTGATATCACAATGCTCCATGCCCTTGTCATCACAGTGCTCCTTTATTTTGTCACAACAATCCTCCATGACACCTGGCATCACAATGCTCCATGATATTGTCATCAAACTGGAACATGACATATTTCATCACAATGTTCCCTGACAACTTTCTTCACAATAATCCATGACCTTGTCATCACAGTGCTCCATGCCCTTGTTGTCACAATGTGTCATGCCCACTATTATCACAATGATCCATGAAAATTTTCAGAGCAATGCTCCATGCCACTTTTCATCACAATGCTCCATGAACGCTGTCATCACAATGCACCATGCCCATCATCATAATGCTTCATGCTATTGTCATCACAATGAAATCAAAATGCTCCATGACCTCTGTCATCACAATGCTCCAAACCCTTTTGTTCACAATGTTCCATAACACTTGTCATCACAATGCCCCATGACGCTGGTCATCACAATAATCCATGGTCTTCTCATCACAATGCACCATGATTTTTGTCATCACAATGCTCAATACACTTGTCGTCACAATGCTCCCTGACTATTGCCATCACTATGCACCTTGAACACTTTCATGAAAAGGCTCCATGCCATTTTCATCACAATGATCCATGCCCTTTTCAACACAATGCTCCAAGACCCCTGTGTTCACAATGGTCCTTGCACTTGTCATCACAAAGCTCCATGACGCATGTCATCAGAATGCTACACGGCCTTCTCATCATAATGTTCCATGCCCTTGTCATCACAATGTTCCACGACTACTGTGATCACAATGATCCCTGCTCCTTTTCATCAGAATGCTCCATGAGACTAGTCATCACAAGGTTCCATGGTCTTCACATCACAGTGCTCCAGGACGTTGTCATCACAGTGCTCCATTCCCTTTTCATCACAATGCTCCATGACCCCTGTCATCACAATACTCCATGAACATTTTCAGCCCAATGCTCCATGAAACTTCTCATCACAATGATGCATGCCCTTGTCATCCCTATGCTCCATGACCGCTGTATTCCAAATATTCCATGACGCTTGTCATCACAGTGCTCCATGGCACCTGTCATCACAATGCTCCATGCCTCTGTCAGCAAAATGCTTCCTGACCTTATCATTACAATGCTCTATGCGCTTGTCATCACAATACTCCTTTACCATTGCCATCACAATCCTCCATGAACCTTGGCATCACATTGCTTCATGCCTTTGTCATCACAATGCTCCATGCTCCTTGAAATCGAAATGAGCTAAGACCTCTGTCATCACAATGCTCCAAACACTTGTGATCACAATGTACTATAACACTTGTCATCACAACGCTCCATGATGCGTGTCATCACAATACTCCATGCCCTTTTCATCACAATGCTCCATGACTTTTGTCATCATAGTTCTCAATATACTTGTCATCACAATGCTCCCTGAAACTATTCGTCAGAATGCTCCTTGAACCCTGCCACGAAAAGGCTCCATGCTTTTTTCATCAGAATGTCCCATGCCGTTTTCATCACAATGCTACATGCCATTGTCATCAAAATACTCCATAATCTTGTCATCAAAATGCTCCATGACTTTTGTCATCACAGTTCTCCATGATGTTGTCATCGCAATGCTCCATGACCCCTGTCATAGCAAGATCAATGTGTTTGTCATTAATATGCTTCATGAACTTGTCATCAAAATTCTCAATGGCCCTTGTCATCACAATGCTCCATGACCCTTGTCATCACAATGCTTCTTGACACTTGGCATCACAATGCTCCATTCCATTGTAATCACAATGGACCATGACATATGTCATCACAATGCTTCCTGACACCTGTCTTCACAATACTCCAAGACCTTCTCCTCACAATGCTCCATGCCCTTTCATCACAATGCTCTATGACCCGTGTCATCACAATGCACCGTGACTCCAGTCATCACAATGCTTCATGACCATTGTCATCCCAATGGTCCATGCCCTCGTCATGACAAGGCTCTGTGACCATTGTCACCACAATGCTCCATGAAGATTTCACCACAATGCTCGGTGACACTTGTCATCACAATACTCCATGCCTTTGTCAGCACAATACTCCATGACCCATGGCATCACAATGTGCCATGCGCTTGTCATCACGATGCTCCACATCGTTGTCATCACAATGCTCCATAAACCTTGTCATCAGAATGCTCCATGCACTTCTCATCAAAATGCTCTCTCACCACTGATATCACAATGTTCCATCACTAATCATCACAATACTCCCTCACCCCTGTCATCACAATGATCCATGACCCTATTCACAACAATGCTACATGCCCTTATCATCACAATGCTCCATACACATGACATCACAATGTTCCATAACCCCTGTCATCATAATGATCCATGACCCTTTTATCACAATGCTCCATGACCCCTGATATCACAATGTTCCATAAACATTGTCATCAAAATGTTCCATGACGCTTTTCATCCAATTGCTCCATGACCCTGTCATCACAATGCTCCCTGCCCTTCTCATCACAATGCACCACGCCCACGCCCTTGTCATTAAAATGCTCCATGGCCTATGTCATCTCAAAGCTCCATGACCCTTGGAATCACATTGCTCCATGCCATGTCATCACAGAGCTCCATGACGCTTGTCATCACAATGCTCGATGCCCTTCTAATCACAGTGCTCCATGCCCTTGTCATTGCAGTACTCCATGACACATGTATCACTGTGTTCCGTGCCCTAGTCATCACAATGTTCCATGTCCACTCTCGTCACAATAATCCATGAAACTTTTCAGACCAATGCTCCATGACCGTGTCATTTCATTCCTCCTTGACACATGTATCACTGTGTTCCGTGCCCTTGTCATCACAATGCTCCATTACCCCTGTCATAACAATGCTCCATGATTCCTGCCATCACAATGTTCCACGGACTTGTCATCACAAGGCTCCACGACCCCTGTAATCAAATGCTCCATGCCCCTTTTCATCTCAATGCTCCATGAACCCTGTCATCACAATGCACCATGCCCATCATCATAATGCTTCATGCTATTGTCATCACAATGAAATCAAAATTCTCCATGACCTCTATCATAACAATGCTCCAAACCCTTGTGATCACAATGTTCCATAACATTTGTCAGCACAACGCCCCATGACGCTGGTCATCACAATTAGCCATGGACTTCTCATCACAATGCTCCATGACCATTGTCATCACAATGCTCAATACCCTTGTCATCACAATGCTCCCTGACACTTGTCATCAGTATGCTCCTTGAACCCTGTCATGACAAGGCTCCATGCCTTTTTCATCACAATGATCCATGCCCTGTTCATCACAGTGCTCCAAGACTCCTGTAATCACAATGCTCCATGACCTTGTCATCACAATGCTCCAAGACCCCTGTAATCACAATGTTCCATGCCCCTTTTCATAAGAATGCTCCATGAGACTTGTCATCAAAAGGCTCCATCGTCTTCACATCATAATGCTCCAGTACCTTGTCATCACAATGCTCCATGACCCCTGACATCACAATACTTCATGAACGTTTTCCGCCCAATGCTCCATGACCCCTGTCATCACTATGCTCCATGACCACTGTCATAACAACGCTCCATGAACCCTGACAACAAAATGATCCGGGACTCTTGTCATCAGAACGCTCCCTGACACCTGTCTTCACAATATTCCATGACTTTCTCGTCACAATGCCCCATGCCCTTGTCATCACAATGCTACATGCCCTTGTTATCACAATGCTCCATGAACCCTGTCATCACAATGCTCCTTGACTCCAGTCATCACAATGCTTCATGACCTTTGTCATCACAATGGTCCATGCCCTCCTCATTAACAGTCTCTGTGACATTTTTAACCACAATGCTCCATGAACATTTCATCACAATGCTCTTTGACCCTTGTCATCACAATGCTCTATGCATTTCTCAGCAAAATGCTCCATGCCTTTGTGAGAAAAATGCTCCATGACATTTGTCATCACAATGTGCCCCACGCTTTTCATTACAATGGTCCACAAATTTGTAATCACATTGCTCCATAAACCTTGTAATCACAATGATCCATGCCCTTTTCATCACAATTTTCCATTACACCTGTAATAACAATGCTCAATGACCCCTGCCATCAAAATGCTCCATGGCCTTGTCATCACAAGGATCGATGACACTTCTCATCACAATGCTCCAAGACCCTTGTAATCACAATGCTCCATGACATTGTCATCGCATATATCCATGACACATGTAATCAGATTGTTCCATGGCCTTCTCATCAAAATGCACGATGCCCTTGTCATCACAATGCTCCAAGACCCCTGTAATCACAATTATCCATGCCCCTTTTCATCTCAATGCTCCATGAACCCTGTCATCACAATGCACCATGCCCATCATCATAATGCTTCATGCTATTGTCATCACAATGAAATCAAAATGCTCCATGACCTCTGTCATAACAGTGCTCCAAACCCTTGTGACCACAATATTCCATAACACTTGTCATCACAATGCCCCATGATGCTTGTCATCACAGTTATCCATGGTCTTCTCATCACAATGCTCCATGAAATTTGTCATCATAATGCTCAATACACTTGTCACCAAAATATTCCCTGACACTTGTTGTCTGTATGCTCCTTGAACCCTGTCATGACAAGGCTCCATGCCTTTTTCATCACAATGATCCATGTCTTTTTCATCACAATGCTCTAAGACCCCTGTAATTATAATTCTCCATGCCCTTGTCATCACAAAGCTCAGTGACGCATATCATTAGAATGCTGCTTGGCCTTCTCCTCACAATGCTCCATGCCCTTGTCATCACAAAGTTCCAAGACCCCTATAATCACAATGCTCCATGTCCCTTTTCATCAGTATGCTGCATGAGATTTGTCATCACAAGGCTCCATGGTTTTCTCATCACAATGCTCCAGGACCTTGTCATCACAATGCTTCACGACCTTGTCATGAACATTCTCAATGGCCTTTGTCATCATAATGCTTCAAGCCCTAGTCATCACAATGCTCCATTATATTTATCATGACAATCCTCCATTACATTTGGTATCACAGTGCTCCCTGCCATTGTCATCACAATGGACCATGACATATGTCATCACAATGCTCCCTTACACCTGTCTTCACAATACTCCATGACTTTCTCATCACAATGCTCCATGCCCTTGTCATCACAATGCTCCATGCCTTTGTCAGCAAAATGCTACATGACCTTGTCATTACAATGCTCTATGTGCTTGTCAACAAAATACTCCAATACAATTTTCATCACAATCCTCCATGAACTTTGGGATCACATTGCTTCATGCCCTTGTCATCACAATGTTCCATGCTCCTTGAAATCAAAATGATCCATGACCTCTCTCATCACAATTCTCCAAACTCTTGTAATCACAGTGTTCCATAACACTTGTCATCACAACGCTTCATGCTGCCTGTCATCACAATACTCCATGCCCTTGTCATCACAATGCTCCATGACCTTTGTCATCACAATTCTCAATACACTTGTCATCAAAATGCTCCCTGACACTTGTCGTCAAAATGCTCCTTGAACCCTGTCACGAAAAGTCTCCATGCCTTTTTCAACACAATGCCCCATGCCTTTTTCATCACAATGCCCCATGCCATTTTTATCACAATCCTCCATGCCATTGTCATCAAAATACTCCACAAGCTTTTCATCAGAATGTTCCATGAACCTTGTCATCACAAATCTCCATGACCCTTGTCATCACAATTCTCCATGCACTTGTCAGCACAATGCTCCCTGACACTTGTCATCACAATGCTCCAATCCATTTTCATCACAATGCTCCATTACCTTTGTCATCAGTATCCTCCATGACACTTGGCATCACAATGATCCATGCCGTTGTCATCACAATGGGCCAGTACATATGTCATCACAATGCTCCCTGACAACTGCCTTCACAATAATGCATGACCTGGTCTTCACAATGCTCCATGCCCTTGTGATCACAATGCGCCTTTGCAAATGTCATCGCTATAATCCATGAAACTTAGTAGACAAATGTTCCATGCCCTTGCCATCACAATGCTCCATGCCCTTGGTATCACAATGCTCCATGACCCCTGTCATCACAATGCTCCGTGACTCCAGTCATCACAATGCTTCATGACCTTTGTCATCACAATGGTCCATGCCCTCGTCATCAACAGTCTCTGTGACCATTTTAACCACAATGCTCCATGAACTTTTCATCACAATGCTTTTTGACCCTTGTCGTCACAATGCTCTATGCATTTCTAAGCACAATACACCATGCCCTTGTCACCACAATGCTCCATGACCCCTGTCATCACAGTGCTCCATGACTCCATTCATCACAATGCTTCATAACATTTGTTACCACAATGGTCCATGCCCGCGTCATCACACGGCTCTGTTACCTTTGTAACCACAATGCTCCATGAACTTTTCATCACAATGCTCCGTGACACTTGTCATCACAATTCTCCATGCCTTTGTCAGAAAACTTCTCCATGACCCTTGTCATCACAATGTGCCACAAGCTTTTCATTAAAACGGTACACAAATTTGTCATCACAGTGCTCCATAAACTTTGAAATCACAATGATCCATGCCCTTCTCATCACAATGCTCCATTACACCTGTCATAACAATGCTCCATGACCCCTGACATAAAAATGTTTCATGGCCTTGTCATCACAAGGCTCGATGACACCTCTCATCACAATGCTCCAAAACACTTGTAATCACAATGCTCCATGCCCTTGTCATCACAAATCTCCATGACACATGTCATCAGAAGGTTCCATGTCCTTCTAATCAAAACGCTCGATGCCGTTGTCATCACAGTGCTCCAAGACCACTGTAATCACAATGCTCCATTCCCCTTTTCATCTCAATGCTCCATGAACCCTGTCATCACAATGCATCATGCCACTCATCATAATGCTTCAGGCTATTGTCAGCACAAAGAAATCAAAATTATCCATTAACTCTGACATCACAATGCTCCATGAACCCTGTCATCACAATACTCCATGAACATTTTTGGCCCAGTGCTCCATGACCCTCGCTATCACAATGATCCATGCCCTTGTCATCCCAATGCTCCATGACCACTGTATTCACAATGCTCCGTGACACTTGTCATCACAGTGCTCCATGACATCTGTCATCACAATGCTCCTGGCCTTTGTCAGCAAAATTCTATATGACCTTGTCATAACAATGCTCTATGTGCTTGTCATCACAATACTCCATTACCATTGTCATCCCAATCCTCCATGAAGCTTGGGATCACATTGCTTCATGCCCTTGTCATCACAATGCTCCATGCTCCTTGAAATCAAAATGAACCATGACCTCTGTCATCACAATGCTCCAAACCCTTTTGATCACAATGTTCCATAACACGTGTCATCACAACACTCCATCCCCTTTTCATCACAATGATCCATGACATTTGTCATCACAATTCTCAATACACTTGTCATCAAAATGCTTCCTGACACTTGTCGTCAGAATGCTGCTTTATCCCTGTCACAAAATGGCTCCATGCCATTTTCATCACAATGCTCCATGCCATTGTCATCAAAATACTCTACAAGCTTGACATCAGAATGCTCCATGACCCTTGTCATCACAATTCTCCATGCACTTGTCAGCACAATGCTCCCTGACCCTTGTCATCACAATGCTCCAAGCCATTGTCATCACAATGCTCCACTACCTTTGTCATCAGAATCCTCCATGACGCTTGGCATCACAATGCTCCATGCCATTGTCATCACAATGGGCCATTACATATGTCATCACAATGGTCCTTGACACCTCTGTTCAAAATACTATATGACCGGGTCTTCACAATGCTCCATTCCCTTGTCATCACAATGCACCATTCCAACTGTCATCACAATAATCGATGAAACTTATTAGAACAATGTCCCATGCCCTTGTCATAACAATGCTCCATGCCCTTGTTATCACAATGCTCCATGACCCATGTCATCACAATGCTCCTTGATTCCAGTCATCACAATGCTTCATGACCTTTGTCATCACAATTGTACATGCCCTCGTCATGAACAGTCTCTGTGACATGTGTAACCACAATGCTCCATGAACTTTTCATCACAATGCACTTTGACCCTTGTATCACAATGCTCTATGCCTTTCTCAGCACAATGCTCCATGACCCTTGTCATCACAATGCTCCATGCCCTTTTTATTACAATGCTCCATGCCCTTTTCTTCACAGTGCTCCATGCCGTTGTCATCACAATACTCCACAAGCTTGTCATCAGAAAGCTCCATGACCCTTGTCATCACAATGCTCCATAACCCCTCTCATCACAATGCTCCATACACCTTGTCATTACACTGCTCCATGACGCTTGTCATCACAATTATCCATGGTCTTCTCATCACAATGCTCCTCGCCCTTGTCATCAAAATGCTGCATGACCCTTGTCATCACAATGATCCATGACCCCTCTCATCACAGTGCTCCATGACACCTGTCATCACAGTGCTCATTGTCCCTTGTCATTACAGTGCTCCATGATGCTCGTCACCACAAGTATCCATGGTCTTCTCATCACAGTGCTCCACGGTCTTGCCATCACATTGCTCCATGTCCTGGTAATGACAATGCTCATGTCCCTTGTCATCACAATTCTCCATGTCCTTGTCATCACAATGCTCCATGACAATTCTCATCAGAATGTTACATGCTCTTGTCATCACAATTCTCCACGCACTTGTCATTGCAATGCCCCCTTTACCCTGTCATAGCAAGCTCCATGCTTTTGTCATCACAATGCTTCACGAACTTTTCATCAAAATTCTCAATGGCCATTGCCATCAAAATGATCCATGCCCTTTTCATCACAATGCTCCATGACCCTTGTTATCACAATGCTCCAAGCCCTTGTCATCACAAGGCTCCATTACCTTTGTCATCACAATCCTCCATAACACTTGGCATCACAATGCTCCATGCCATTGTCATCACAATGGACAATGAAATATGTCATCACTATGCTCCCTGACACGTCTTCACAATAATCCATGACCTTGTAATCACAATGCGCCATGCCCTTGTTATCACAATATGCCATGCCCACTGTCAACACAATTATCCATGAAACTTGTCAGAGCAATGCTCCATGCCCCTGTCATCACAGAGCTCCATGCACTGTCATCACAATGCTCGATGACCCCAGTCATCACAATGCTCCGTGAATCCACTCATCACAAGGATTCATAACCTGTGTCATCACAGTGGTCCATGCTCTCATCATCACAAGGCTCTGTGAACTGTGTCACAACAATGCTCCATGAACTTTTCATCACAATGTTCCGTGACACTTCTCATCACAATCCTCCGTCCCTTTGTCAACTCAATGCTCCATGACCCATGTCATCACAATGTGACATGCGTCTGTCATTACAATGCACCACAATCTTGTCATCACAATGCTCCATAAACCTTGTCATCACAATGTCCCATGCACTTCTTATCAAAATGCTCTCTCACCACTGATATCAAAATGTTCCCTCACTAGTCAGCACAATACACCCAGTACCCTGTCATCACAATGGTCCATAACCCATGTCATGAAAATGTTCCATGACCCCTGAAATCACAATGTTCCATAACCCCTGTCATCAAAATGTTACATGACATTTTTCATCAAATTTCTCCATGACCCTGTCATCACAATGCTCCCTCTCCTTCACAACAGAATGCACCACAGCCTTGTCAACAAAATTCTCCCTGACCTTTGTCATCACAAAGCTCTATGACCATAGGCATCACAATGCTGCATGACATTGTCATCACAATGCTCCATGAACCATCTCATCACATTGTTCCATGCCCTTGTCACCACAGGCTCCATGATAATTTTCATCACAATGCTCGATGCCATTCTTCTCACAATGCTCCATGCGCTTCTCATTACAATCCTCCATGACCCATGTATCACAGTGTTCCGTGCCCTTGTCATATCAATGCTCATTGCCCCCTCTCATCACAACAATCCATGAAACATTTCAGACCAATGCTCCATGCTGTTGTCATCACAATGCTCCATTACCCCTGTCATAACAATGCTCCATGAACCCCGCCATCACAATGATCCACAGCCTTGTCATCACAAGGCTTCATGACCCTTGTCATCACAATGCTCCATGCCCTTGTCATGACAAAGCTTCATGACGCATGTCATCAGAATGCTCCATGGCCTTCTCATTCACGATGCTCCATGCCCTTGGCATCACAATGCTCCAAGACTCTTGTAATCACAATGCTCCATGCCCCTTTTCATCTCAATGTTCCATGAACCCTGTCATCAAAATGCACCATGCCCATCATCAGAATGCTTCATTATACTATCATCACAATGAAATCAAAATGCTCCATGACCTCTGTCATCACAATGCTCCAAATCCTTGTGATCAAAATGTACCATAACACTTTACATCACAACACCCCATGACGCTTGTCATCACAATTATCCATGGTCTTCTCATCACAATGCTCCATGCCCTTGCCATCACAATGCTCCATTGCCACTGTCATAAAAATGCTCCATGACCCCGGCCATCACGATGTTCCATGGCCTTTTCATCACAAGGCTCCAAGACCCCTGTAATCACAATGCTCCATGCCCCTTTTCATCTCAATGATCCATGAACCTGTCATCACAATTCACCATGCCCATCATCATAATGCTTCATGCTATTGTCATCACAATGAAATCAAATTTCTCCATGACCTCTGTCATAACAATGCTCCAAACCCTTGTGATCACAATATTCCATAACACTTGTCCTCACAAAGCCCCATGAGGCTCGTCATCACAATTATCCATGGTCTTCTCATCACAATGCTCCATGACCTTTTTCATCACAATGCTCAATACACTTGTCATCAAAATGCTCCCTGACACTTGTTGTCTGTATGCTCCTTGAACCCTGACATGACAAGGCTCCTTGCCATTTTCATCACAATGATCCATGCCCCTTTCATCACAATGCTCCAAGACCCCTGTAATCACAATGCACCATGCACCTTTTCATCAGAATTCTCCATGAGACTTGTCATCACAAGGCTCCATGGTCTTCTCATCACAATGCTCCAGGACCTTGTCATCACAATTCTCCATTCACTTGTCATCACAGTTCTCCATGAACTCTGTCATCACAATATTCCATTAACATTTTCAGCCCAATGCTTCATACCCTTGTCATCACAATGCTCCATGCCCTTGTTATCACAATGCTCCATGACCCCTGTCATCACAATGCACCATGACTCCAATCACCACAATGTTTCATGACCCTTGTCATCACAATGGTCCATGCCGTCATCATCAACAGTCTCTGTTACGTTTTTAACCACAATGCTCCGTGAACTTTTCATCACAATGCTCTTTGACCCTTGTCATCACAATGCTCTATGCCTTTCTCAGCACAATGCTCCATGACCCTTGTCATCACAATGCTCCATGCGCTTGTCAGCACAATGCTCCATGACCTTGTCATCACAATGCTCCATGACCCTTGTCATCACAATGCTCCGTGATTCCAGTCATCAGAATGCTTCGTAACATTTGTCATCACAATGGTCCATGCCCGTGTCATCACAAGGCTCTGTGACTTTGTAACCACAATGCTCCATGAACTTTTCATCACAATGCTCCGTGACCCTTGTCAGCACAATGCTCCATGCCTTTGTCAAAACAATGCTCTATGACCCTTTTCATCACAATGTGCCACACGGTTTTCATAACAAAGGTCCACAACCCTGTCATCGCACTGCTCCATAAACCTTGTAATCACAGTGCTCCATGCACTTCTCATCAAAATGCTCTCTCACCACTGATATCACAATGTTCCATCACTAGTCATCACAATACTCCCTCACCCCTGTAATCACAATGTTCCATGACCCCTGTCTTCACAATGATACATACCCTTATCATCACAAATTTCCTTGACCCCTGTCATCAAAATGCTCCATGACCCTTTTCATCCCAAAGATCCAGGACCCCTGACGTCTCAATGATCTATAACACCTGTCAGCAAAATATTCCATTACACATTTCATCATATTGCTCCGTGACCCTGGCATCAAAATGCTCCCTGCCCTTATCATTACAGAGCACCACGCACTTGTCTTCAAAATGCTCCTTGACCCTTGTCATCACATATCTCCATGACCCTTGGCATCACAGTTCTCCATGCCAGCACTCATCACAATAATCCATGAAATATTTCAGACCAATGCTACATGCCCTTCTCATCACAATACTCCATTACCCCTGTCTTAACAATGCTCCATTACCCCTGCCATCACAATGATCCACGGCCTTGTCTTCACAAGGCTCCATGACACTTGTCATCACAATGCTCAAGACCCCTGTAATCACAATGCTCCATGCCCGTTTTCCCCTAAATGTTCCATGAACCCTGCCATCACAATGCACCCTGCCCTTCATCATAATGTTTCAGGCTATTGTCATCACAATGAAATCAAAACGCTCCATGAAACTCTGTCATTACAATGCTCCATGACCCCTGTCATCACAATACTCCATGAACATTTTTAGCCCAATGCTCCATGACACTTGTCATCACAATGAACCATGCCCTTGTCATCCCAATGCTCCATGACCCCTGTATTCACAATGCTCCGTGACGCTTGTCATCACAGTGCTCCGTGACAACTGTCATCACAGTGCTACATGCCATTGTCATCACAATGCTCCATGACGTTTGTCATCAGAATCCTCCATGACAATTGGCATCACAATGCTCCATGCCATTCTCATCACAATGGGCCATTACATATGTCATCACAAGGCTCCCTGACACCTCTCTTCACAGTACTGCATGACCTGGTCATCACAATGTTCCATGCCCTTGTCATCACAGTGCGCCATTCCAACTGTCATCGCAATAATCCATGAAACTTATTAGACCAATGCTCCATTCCCTTGTCATCACAATGCTCCATGCCCTTGTTATCACAATGCTCCATGACCCCTGTCACCACAATGCTCCGTGACTCCAGTTATCAAAATGCTCCATGACCCTGTCATCACAATGCTCCCTGCCCTTCTCATCAAAATGCACAAGGCCCTTGTCATCAAAATGCTCCATGACATTTGTCATCACAAAGATCCATGACGCTTGGCATCACAGTGCTCCATGTCATTGTCATCACAATGCTCCATGAATGCTCTCATCACATTGCTCCATGCCCTTGTCATCAAAAAGCTCCATTATGCATGTCATCAGAATCCTCCATGGTCTTCTCATCACAATGCTCCATGACACCTGCCATCACGATGTTCCATGGATTTTTCATCACAAGGCTCCATGACCCTTCTCATCACAATGCTCCAAGAACCCTGTAATCACAATGCTCCATGCCCCTTTTCATCTCAATGATCCATGACCCCTGTCATCACAATGCACCATGCCCATCATCATAATGCTTCATGCTTTTTTCATCACAGTGAAATCAAAATGCTCCATGACCTCTGTCATAACATTGCTCCAAACCCTTGTGATCACAATATTCCATAACACTTGTCCTCACAATGCCCCATGATGCTCGTCATCAAAATTATCCATGGTCTTCTCATCACAATGCTCCATGACCACAGTTCTCACAATGCTCCCTGACTCCAGTCATCACAAGGCTTCATGACCTGTGTCATCAAATGATCCATGCCCTTATCATCACAAGGCTCTGTGAACTTTGTCACCACAATGCTCCATTAACTTTTCATCACAATGTTCCGTGACACTTGTTATCACAATGCTCCGTCCCTTTGTCAACACAATGCTCCATGACCTTTGTCATCACAATGTTCCATGCGCTTCTCAGCGCAGTGCTCCATGACCCATGTCATCACAATGCTCCATAATCCTTGTCATCACAATGCTCCAAACCCTTGTGATCACAATGTCCAATAACACTTGTCATCACAACACTCCATGATGCCTGTCATCACAATACTCCATGCCCCTTTCATCACAATGTTCCATGATCTTTGTCATCACAATTTTCAATACACTTGTCATCACAATGCTCCCTGACGCTTGTCGTCAGAATGCTCCTTGAAACCTGTCAAGAAAAGGCTGAATGCTGTTTTCATCACAAAGCCTAATGCAATTTTCATCACAATAATCCATGCCATTGTCATCAAAATACTCCACAAGCTTGTAATCCAGATGCTCCATGACCCGTGTCATCACAATTCTCCATGCAATTGCCAGCACAATGCTCCCTGACCCTTGTCATCACAATGCTCCAAGCCATTGTCATCACACTGCTCCATTACCTTTCTCATCAGAATCCTCCATGAAACTTGGCATCACAATTCTCCATGGCATTGTCATCACAATGGGCCATTACATATGTCATCACAATGCTCCCTGACACCAGTCTTCACAATACCGCATGACCTGGTCTTCACAATGCTCCAGGCCCTTGTCATCACAATGCACCATTCCAACTGTCATTGCAATAATCCATGAAACTTATTAGACCAATTTTCCATGCCCTTGTCATCACAATGCTCCATGCCCTTGTTATCACAATGCTCCGTGACTCCAGTCATCACAATTCTTCATGACCTTTGTCATCCCAATGGTCCATGTCCTCATCATCAACAGTCTCTGTGACCTTTTTATCCTCAAAGCTCCATGAAATTTTCATCACAATGCTCTTTGACCCATGTCATCACAATACTCTATGCCTTTCTCAGCACAATGCTCCATGACCGTTGTCATCACAATGCTCCATGTGCTTGTCAGCACAATGCTCCATGACACATGTCATCACAATGCACAATGCGCTTCTCATCACAGTGCTCCAAAATCTTGTCATCACAATGCTCCATTAACCTTGTCTTCACAATGCTCCATGCACTTCTCATCAAAATGCTCTCTCACCACTGATATCACAATGTTATATCACTATTCATCACAATACTCCCTCACCCCTGTCATCACAATTTTCCATGACGCCTGACATCACCATGCTACATGCACTTATCATCACAACGTTGGATGACCTATGATATCACAAAGTTCCATAACCCCTGTCATCAAAATGCTCCATGACACTTTTCATCAAAATGATCCATGTCCCCTGACATCACAATGCTCCATATCCCTTGTCATTACAGAGCTCCATGACGCTTGTCATCACAATTATCCATGGTCTTCTCATCACAATGCTCCACGGTCTTGCCATCACAATGCTCCATGCCGTGGTCATCACAATGCTCCATGTCCCATGTCATCACAATTCTCCACGTCCTTGTCATCACAATGCTACATGACAGTTCTCATCACAATGCTACATGATATTGTCATCACAATTCTCCATGCACATATCATCGCAATGCCCCATGACCCCTGTCATAGCAATCTCCATGCCTCTGTCATCATAATGCTTCACGACCTATTCATCAAAATTCTCAATAGCCGTTGTCATCAAAATGCTTCATGACCCTTGTCATCACAATCCTCTAAAACACTTTTCATCACAATGCTCCCTGACACTTGTCGTCAGAATGCTCCTTGAACCATGTGACGAAAAAGCTCCATGCCTTTTTCATCACAGTGCCCCATGCCGTTATCATCACAATGCTCCATGCCATTGTCATCAAAATACTCCACAAGCATGTCATCAGAATGCTCCATGACATTTGTCATCACAGTGCTCCAAGCCAATGTCATCACAATGTTCCATTACCTTTGTCATCAGAATCCTCCATGACACTTGGCATCAAAATGTTCCATGCCATTGTCATCACAATGGGCCATTACATATGTCATCACAATGCTCCCTGACACCAGTCTTCACAATGCTCCATGCCCTTGTCATCACAATGCGCCTTTCCAACTGTCATAGCAATAATCCATGAAACTTATTAGACAAATGCTCCATGCCCTTGTCATCACAATGCTCCATGCCCTTGTTATCAAAATGCTCCATGCCCCATGTCATCACAATGCTCCGTGTGTCCAGACATCACAATGCTTCATGACCTTTGTCATCACAATGGTCCATGCCCTCATTATCAACAGTCTCTGTGACCTTTTTAACCTAAGTGCTCTATGAAATTTTCATCACAATGCTCTTTCACCCTTGTCATCACAATACTTTATGCCTTTCTCAGCACAATGCTCCATGACCGTTGTCATCACAATGCTCCATGCGCTTGTCAGCACAGTGCTCCATGACACATGTCATCACAGTGCACCATGTGCTTCTCATCACAGGGCTCCACAATCTTGTCATCACAATGCTCCATTAACATTGTCATCACAATGCACCATGCACTTCTCTTCAATAAGCTCTCTCACCACTGATATCACAATGTTACATCACTATTCATCACAATACTCCCCCACCCCTGTCATTACAATGTTCCATGACTCCTGTCATCACAATGTTACATGCACTTATCATCAAAATGTTCGATGACCTATGACATCACAATGTTCCATAACCCCTGTCATCAAAATGCTCCATGACTCTTTTCATCAAAATGCTCATGTCCCCTGACATCACAATGCTCCTTACCCCTTGTCATTACAGTGCTCCATGACGCTCTTCATCACAATTATCCATGGTCTTCTCATCACAGTGCTCCACAGTCTTGCCACCACAATGCTCCATGCCCTTGTCATCACAATTCTCCAAATTCTTGGCATCACTATGTTCCATGACACTTTTCATCACAGTTTTACATGCATTGTCAGCACAATACTCAACAAACTTGTCATCAGAATGCTCCATGACTCTTGTCATCAAAATTATCCATGCCCCTGTCCTCCCAAAGCTACATGCCCTTGTCATCACAATGCTCCATGACCACTGTCATCACAATATTCCATGAATATTTTCAGCCCAATGCTCCATGACTTTCTCATCGCAATGCTCCATGACCAATATCATCACAATTCTCCATGACCACTGTCATCACAACACTCCATGTCACCTGACAACACAATGATCCGGGACTCTTGTGATCACAATGCCCCATTACCTAGTCATCACAATGCTCCATGACGCCTGTCATCACAATACTCCATGAATATATTCAGCCCAAACTCCATGAACCTTGACATCAAAATGATCCATGCCCTAGTCATCCCAATGCTCCATGACCTCTGTATTCACAATGCTCTGTGACAATTGTCATCACAGTGCTCCATGACACCTGCCATCACAATGCTCCAGGCCTTTGTCAGCAAAATGCTACATGACCTTGTCATTAGAATGCTCTATGAGCTTGTCATCACAATACAGCATTACCATTGTCATCACAATCCTCCATGAACATTGGGATCACATTGCCTCATGCCCTTGTCATCACAATGCTCCATGCTCCTTGAGATCAAAAGGATCCATGACCTCTGTCAACGCAATGCTCCAAACCCTTGTGATCACAATGTTCCATAACACTTGTCATCACAACGCTCCATGATGCCTGTCATCACAATACTGCATGCCCCTTTCATCACAAAGTACCATGATCTTTGTCATCACAATTTTCAAGACACTTGTCATCACAATGCTCCCTGACTATTGTCGTCAGAATGCTCCTTAAACCCTGTCAAGAAAAGGCTCCATGCTGTTTTCATCACAATGCCTAATGCCATTTTCATCACAATAATCCATGCCATTGTCATCAGAATACTCCACAAGCTTTTCATCCAAATGCTCCATGACCCGTGTCATCACAATTCTCCATACAATTGCCAGCACAATGCTCCCTGACACTTGTCATCACAATGATCCAAGCCATGGTCATCACAATGCTCCATAACCTTTGTCATCAGAATCCTCCATGACACTTGGCATCACAATGCTCCATGGCATTGTCATCACAATGGGCCATTACATATGTCATCACAATGCTCCCTGACACCAGTCTTCACAATACAACATGACCTGGTCTTCACAATGCTCCATGCCCTTGTCATCACAATGCGCCATTCCAAATGTCATTGCAATAATCCATGAAACTTATTAGACCAATGCTCCATGCCCTTGTCATCACAATGCTCCATGTCCTTGTTATCACAATGCTCCGTGACTGCAGTCATCACAATGCTTCATGACCTTTGTCATCACAATGCTCCATGCCCTCGTCATCAACAGTCTCTGTGACCTTTTTAACCTCAATGCTCCATGAAATTTTCATCACAATGCTCTTTGACCCTTGTCATCAGAATACTCTATGCCTTTCTCAGCACAATGCTCCATGACACATGTCATCACAATGCACCATGCGCTTGTCATCACAGTGCTCCACAATCTTGTCATCACAATGCTCCATTAAACTTGTCTTCACAATGCTCCATGCACTTCTCATCAAAATGCTCTCTCACCACTGATATCACAATGTTTCATCACTATTCATCACAATACTCCCTCACCCCTGTCATCACAATGTTCCATGACTCCTGTTATCACCATGCTACATGCGCTGATCATCACAATGTTCGATGACCTATGACATCACAATGTTCCATAAGCCATGTCATCAAAATGCTCCATGACACTTTTCATCAAAATGCTCCATATCCCCTGACATCACAATGCTCCATAGCCCTTGTCATTATAGTGCTCCATGACGCTCGTCATCACAATTATCCATGGTCTTCTCATCACAGTGCTCCACGGTCTTGCCATCACAATGCTCCATGCCCTGGTCATCACAAAGCTCCATGACCCATGTCATCAGAATGCTCCATGGCCTTCTCTTCACACTGCTCCATTCACTTGCCATCACAATGCTCCAAAACACCTGTCATCACAATGCTCCAAGACCCCTGTAATCACAATGCTCCATGCCCCTTTTCATCTCAATGTTCCATGAACCCTGTCATCACAATGCACCATGCCCACCATCATAATGCTTCATGCTCTTGTCATCAAAATGAAATCATGATGCTCCATGACCTCTCTCATCACAATGCTCCAAATCCTTGTGATCACAATGTTCCATAACACTTATCATCACAACGCCTCATGACGCTCGTCATCACAATTATCCATGGTCTTCTCATCACAATGCTCCATGACTTTTGTCACCACAATGCTCAATACCCTTGTCATCACAATGCTCCCTGACACTTGTCGCCAGTATGCTCCTTGAACCCTGTGATGACAAAGTTCCATGGTCTTCTCATCCCAATGCTCCATGCCCTTGTCATCACAGTGCTTCACGACTCCTGTAATCCCAATGCTCCATGCCCCTTTTCATCAGAATGTTCCATGAGACATATCATCACAAGGCTCCATGGTCTTCTCATCACAATGCTCCAGTACCTTGTCATCACAATGCTCCATGACACCTGTCATCACAATACTCCATGAATATTTTCAGCCCAATGCTCCCTGACCTTCTCATCACAATGCTCCATGACCCCTGTCATTACAATGCTCCATGACCCCTGTCATCACAACGCTCCATGTCCCTTGTAATCAGAATACTCCATGAACATTTTCTTCCCAATGCTCCATGACCCTTGTCATCACAATGATACATGCCCTTGTCATCCCAATGCTCCATGGCCCCTGTGTTCACAATGCTCCTTGACGCTTGTCTTCACAGTGCTCCATGACACCTGCCATCACAATGCTCCATGCCTTTGTCAGCAGAATGTTACATGACGTTGTCATTACAATGCTCTATGCACTTGTCATCACAATACTCCATTACCATTGTCATCACAATCCTCAATGAACCTTGGAATCACATTGTTTCATGCCCTTGTCATCACAATGCTCCATGCTCCTTGAAATCAAAATGATCCATGACCTCTGTCATCACAATGCTCCAAACACTTGTGATCACAATATTCCATAACACTTGTCATCACAACCCTCCATGATGCCTGTCATCACAATACTCCTTGCCCTTTTCATCACAATGCTCCATGACCTTTGTCATCACAATTCTCAATACACTTGTCATCACAATGCTCCCTGACACTTGTCGTCACAATGCTCCTTGAACACTATCACGAAAAGGCTCCATGACTTTTTCATCACAGTGCCCCATGCCGTTTTCATCACAATGCTCCATGCCATTGTCATCAAAATACTCCACAAGCTTGTCATCAGAATGCTTCATGACCTTTGTCATCACAATTCTGCATGCACTTGTCAGCACAATGCTCCCTGACCCTTGTCATCACAGTGCTCCAAGCCATTGTCTTCACAATGGTCCATTACTTTGTCATCAAAATCCTCCATGACACTTGGCATCAAAATGCTCCATGCCATTGTCACCACAATGGGCCATTACATATGTCATCACAGTGCTCCCTGACACAAGTCTTCACAATACTGCATGACCTGGTCTTCACAATGCTCCATGCCCTTGTCATAAAAATACGCCATTGCCACTGTCATTGCAATAATCCATGAAACTTATTAGACCAATGCTCCATGACCTTGTCATCACAATGCTCCATGCCCTTGTTATGAAAATGCTCCATGACCCATGTAATCACATTGCTCCATGCCCCTTTTCATCTCATTGCTCCATGAACCCTGTCATCACAATGCACCATGCCCACCATCATAATGCTTCATGCTATTGTCATCACAATGAAATCATAATGCTCCATGACCTCTCTCATCACCATGCTCCAAATCATTGTGTTCAAAATGTTCCATAACACTTATCATCACAACGCCCCATGTCGCTCATCATCACAATTATCCATGGTCTTCTCATCACAATGCTCCATGTCTTTTGTCACCACAATGCTCAATACCCTTGTCATCACAATGCTCCCTGACACTTGTCGTCAGTATGCTACTTGAACCCTGTGATGACAAAGTTCCATGGCCTTCTCATCCAAATGCTCTATGCCCATGTCATCACAGTGCTGCACGACCCCTGTAATCACAATGCTCCATTCCCCTTTTCATCAGAATGTTCCATGAGACATATCATCACAAGGATCCATGGTCTTCTCATCACAATGCTCCAGTACCTTGTCATCACAATGCTCCATGACACCTGTCATCACAATATTCCATGAATATTTTCAGCCCAATGCTCCCTGAACTTCTCATCCCAATGCTCCATGACCCCTGTATTCACAATGCTCAGAGACGCTTGTCTTCACAGGGCTCCATGACACCTGTCATCACAATGCTCCATGCCTTTGTCAGCAAAATGCTACATGACCTTGTCATTACAATGCTCTATGCACTTGTCATCACAATACTCCATTACCACTGTCATCACAATCCTCCATGAACTTTGGAATCACATTGTTTCATGCCCTTGTCATCACAATGCTCCATGCTCCTTGAAATCAAAATGATCCATGACCTCTGTCATCAAAATGCTCCATGCCCTTATTATCACAATCCTCCATGACCCATGTCATCACAATGCTCCGTGAGTCCAGTCATCACAATGCTTCATGACCTTTGTCATCAAAATGGTCCATGCCTTCATCATTAACAGTCTCTGTGACCGTTTTAACCTCAATGCTCCATGAAATTTTCATCACAATGCTCTTTGACCCTTGTCATCACAATACTCTCTGCGTTTGTCAGCACAATGCTCCATGACCGTTATCATCATTATGCTCCATGCGCTTGTCAAGACAATGCTCCATGACACGTCATCACAATGCACCATGCGCTTGTCATCACAGTGCTCCACAATCTTGTCATCACAATGCTCCATTAACATTGTCAACACAATGCTCCATGCACTTCTCATGAATATGCTCTCTCACCACTGATATCACAATGTTACATCACTATTCATTACTATACTCCCTCACCCCTGTCATCACAATTTTCCATGACTCCTGTCATCACCATGCTACATGCACTTATCATCACAATGTTCGATGACCTATGACATCACAATGTTCCATAACCCCTGTCATCAAAATGCTCCATGATCCTTTTCATCAAAATGCTCCATGTCCCCTGACATCACAATGCTCCTTAGCCCTTGTCATTACAGTGCTCCATGACGCTCGTCATCATAATTATCCATGGTCTTCTCATGACAATGCTCCACCGTCTTGCCATCACAAAGCTCCATTCCCTGGTCATCACAATGCTCCATGTCCCTTGTCATCACAATTCTCCACGTCCTTGTCATCACAATGCTCCATGACAGTTCTCATCACAATGTTACATGCTTTTGTCATCACAATTCTCCATGCACATGTCATCGCAATGCCCCATGACCCCTGACATAGCAAGCTCCATGCCTTTGTCATCACAATGCTTCATGACCTTTTCATTAAAATTCTCAATGGCCATTGTCATCACAATGATCCCTGACCCTTGTCATCACAATGCTCCAAGCCCTTGTCATCACAATGCTCCCTGACACTTGTCGTCAGAATGCTCCTTGAACCCTGTCACAAAAAGGCTCCATGCATTTTTCATCACAATGCCCCATGCCATTTTCATCACAATGCTCTATGCCATTGTCATCAAAATACTCCATAAACTTGTCATCAGAATCCTCCATGACCCTTGTCATCACAATTCTCTATGCACTTGTCAGCACAATGCTCCCTGACCCTTGTCATCACAATGATCCAAGCCATTGTCATCACAATGCTCCATTACCTTTGTCATCAGAATCCTCCATGACACTTGGCATCACAATGCTCCATGCCATTGTCATCACAATGGGCCATTACATATGTCATCACAATGCTCCCTGACAACTGTCTTCACAATGCTCCATAAAACTTGTCATCACAATGCTCCATGGATTTCTCATCAAAAGGCTCTCTGACAACTGATATCACAATGTTACATTACTATTCGTCACAATACTCCCTCACCCGTCATCACAATTTTCCATGACTCCTGTCATCACAATGCAACATGCACTTATCATCACAATGTTCGATGACCCCTGACATCACAGTGTTCCATACCCCTGTCATCAAGTTGCTCCATGGCCCTTTTCATCCAATTGCTCCATGACTCTGTCATCACAATGCTCCCTGCCCTTATCATCACAATGCACAACACCCTTGTCATCAAAATGCTCCATGACCTTTGTCATCACAAAGACCCATGACCCTTGGCATCACAGTGCTCCATGCCATTGTCATCACAATGCTCCATGAACGCTCTCTTCACATTGCTCCATGCGCTTTTCATCACATAGCTTCATGACACATGTCATCAGAATGCTCCATCGCCTTCTCATCACAATGTTCCATGCCCTTGCCATCACAATGCTCCATTACACCTGTAATAACAATGTTCCATGATCCCTGCCATCACGTTGTTCCATGGTCTTGTCATCACAAGGCTCCATGACCCTTCTCATCACAATGCTCCAAGACACCTGTAATCACAATGCTCCATGCCCATTTTCATCTCAATGACACATGAACCCTGTCATCACAATGCACCATGCACATCATCATAATGCTTCATGCTATTGTCCTAACAATGAAATCAAAATGCTCCATGACCTCTGTCATAACAATGCTCCAAATCGTTTTGATAACAATATTCCATAACACTTGTCATCACAGTGCCCCATGACGCTCGTCATCACATTTTTCCATGCCCTTCTGATCACAATGCTCAATTACCCCTGCCATCACCATGTCCCACGGCCGTGTCATCACAAGGCTCCATGACACTTGTCATCACAATGGTCCAAGACACCTGTCATCACAGAGCTCCATGACTTTGTCAGCAAAATGCTACATGGCCTTGTCATTACTATTCTCTTGTGCTTGTCATCAAAATACTCCATTACCATAGTCATCACTATCCTCCATGAACATTGGAATAACATTGCTTCATGCCCTTGTCATCACAATGCTCCATGCTCCTTGAAATCAAAATGATCCATGACCTCTGTCATCACAGTGCTCCACACCCTTGTGATAACAATGTTCCATAACACTTGTCATCACAACGCTCCATGATGTCTGTCTTCAATATACTCCATGCCCTTTTCATCACAATGCTCCATGACCTTTGTCATCACAATTCTCAATACACTTGTCATCACAATGTTCCCTGACACTTGTCGTCAGAATGCTCCTTGAACCCTGTCACGAAAAGGCTCCATGCCTATTTCCTCACAATACCGCATGCCATTTTCACCACAATGCTCCATGCCATTGTCATCAAAATACTCCACAAGCTTGTCATCAGAATCCTCCATGACCTTTGTCGTCACAATTCTCCAGTCACTTGTCAGCAAAATGCTCCCTGACCCTTGTCATCACAATGCTGCAAGCCATTGTCATCACAGTGCTCCATTACCTTTGTCATCAGAATCCTCCATGACACTTGACATCACAATGCTCAATGCCATTGTCATGACAATGGGCCATTACATATGTCATCGCAATGCTCCCTGACACCTGTCTTCACAATACTGCATGAATTGGTCATCACAAGGCTCCATGCCCTTGTCATCACAATGCTCCATTCCAACTGTCATCGCAATAATCCATGAAACATATTAGAAGAATGTTCCATGCCCTTGTCATCACAATGCTCCATCCCCTTGTTGTCATAATGCTCCATGACCCCTGTCATCACAATGCTCGGTGACACCAGTCTTCACAATGGTTCATGACCTTTGTCATCACAATGGTCCATGCCCTCGTCATCAACAGTCTCTGTGACCTTTTTAACCACAATGCTCCATGATCTTTTCATGATAATGCTCTTTGACCTTTGTCATCACAATGCTCTATGCCTTTCTCAGCACAATGTTCCATGACCCTTGTCATCACAATGCTCCATGCGCTTGTCTTCACAGTGCTCCACAATATTGTCATCACAATGCTCCATAAAACTTGTCATCACAATGCACCATGCACTTCTCATCAAAATGCTCTCTCAACACTGATATCACAATGTTACATCACTATTCGTCACAATACACCCTCACCCCTGTCATCACATTGTTCCATGTCTCCTGTCATCACAATGCTACATGCACATATCATCACAATGTTCGATGACCCCTGACATCACAATGTTCTATAACCCCTGTCATCAAAATGTTCCGTGACAATTTTCATCAAATTGCTCCATGACACTGTCATCACAATGCTCCCTGCCCTTCTCATCACAATGCACAACGCACTTGCCATCAAAATGCTCCATGACATTTGTCATCACAATGATCCATGACTCTTGGCCTCACAATGCTCCCTGTCATTGTCATCACAGTGCTCCATGAACTCTCTCATCACATTGCTCCATGCCCTTGTCATCAGAAAGCTCCATGACACATGTCATCAGAATACTCCTTGGCCTTCTCATCACAATGCTCCATGCCCTTGCCATCACAATGTTCCATTACCCCTGTCATAACAATGCTCCATGACCCCTGCCATCACGATGTTCCATGGCCTTGTCATCACAAGGCTCCATGACCCTTCACATCACAATGCTCCAAGAACCCTGTAATCTCAATGCTCTATGACCCTTTTCATCTCAAAGTTCCATGAACCCTGTCATCACAGTGCACCATGCCCATCATCATAATGCTTCATGCTATTGTCATCACAATGAAATAAAAATGCTCCCTGACCTCATTCATAACAATTCTTCAAACCCTTGTGATCACAATATTATATAACCCTTCTCATCACAATGACACATGACGCTCATCATCACAATTATCCATGGTCTTCTCATCACAAAGTTCCATGACATTGTCATCACAATGCTCAATACACTTGTCATCAAAATGCTCCATGACACTTCTTATCTCTATGCTCCTTGAACCCTGTCATGACAAGGTTCCATGCATATTTCATCACAATGATCCATGCCCTTTTCATCACAAGGCTCCAAGACCCATGTAAGCACAATGCACCATGACCTTGCCATCACAAAACTCAATGACGCATGCCTTCAGAATGCTCCTTGGTCTTCTCCTCACAATGCTCCATGCCCTTGTCATCACAATGTTCCAAGACCCCTGTAATCACAATGCTCCAAGCCCCTTTTCATCAGTATGCTCCATGAGACTTGTCATCAGAAGGCTCCAAGGATTTGTCATCACAATGCTCCAGGAACATTTCATCAGAGTGCTTCACGACCATGTCATGAAAATTTTCAAAGGCCCTTGTGTTCATAATGCTCCAAGCCCTAGTCATCACAATGCTCTATTATATTTGTCATCACAATCCTCCATTACATTTGGCATCACAATGCTCCCTGCAATTGTCATCGCAATGGACCATGACATATGTCATCACAATGCTCCCTGACACCTGTCTTCACAACACTCCATGAACATTTTCAGCCCAGTGCTCCATAACCCTTCTCATCACAATGATCCATGCCCTTGTCATCCCAATGCTCCATGACCCCTGTATTCATAATGCTCCGTGACGCTTGTCATCTCAGTGCTCCACAATCTTGTCATCACAATGCTCCATAAACCTTGTCATCACAATGCTGCATGCACTTCTCATCAAAATGCTCTCTCACCACTGATATCACAATATTACATCACTATTCGTCACAATACTCCCTCACCCCTGTCATCACAATGTTCCATGACTCCTGTCATCACAATGCTACATGCATTATCATCACAATATTCGATGACCCCTGACATCACAATGTACCATAACCCCTGTCATCAAAATGCTACATGACCCGTTTCATCAAAATGTTCCATGACGCTTGACATCACAATGTTCCATAACCCCTGCCATCAAAATGTTCCATGACCCTTTTCATCAAATTGCTCCATGACCCTCTCATCACAACGCTCGCGGCCCTGCTCATTACAATGCACAGCACCCTTGTCATCAAAATGCTCCATGACCTTTGTCATCACAAAGATCTATGACACTTGGCATCACAATGTTCCATGTCATTGTCATCACGATGCTCCATGAACGCTCTCATCACATTGCTCCATGACCTTGTCATCACAAAGCTCCATGACACATGTCATCAGAATACTACATGGCCTTCTCATCACAATGCTCCACGACCTTGCCATCACAATGCTCCATTACACCTGTCATAACAATGCTCCATGACCCGACCATCACGATGGTCCATGGCCTTGTCATCACAAGGCTCCATGACCCTTCTCATCACAATGCTCCAAGACTCCGGTAATCACAATGCTCCATGCCACTTTTCATCTCAATGATCCATGAACCCTGTCATCACAATGAACCATGCCCATCATCATAATGCTTCATGCTATTGTCATCAAAATGAAATCAAAATGCTCCATGACCTCTGTCATAACAATACTCCAAAACCTTGTGATCTCAATATTTCATAACACTTGTCATCACAATGCCCCATGATGCTCATCATCACCATTATCCATGGTCTTTTCATCACAATTCTCCATGAACTTTGTCATCACAATGCTCAATACACTTGTCATCAAAATGCTCCCTGAAACTTGTTGTCTGTATGCTGCTTGAAACCTGTCATGACAAGGCTCCATGCCTTTTCCCTCACAATGCTCCATGCCCTTGTCATAACACTGTGCCAATCCAACTGTCATTGCAATAATCCATGAAACTTATTAGACCAATGCTCCATGCCCTTGTCATCACAATGCTCTATGCCCTTGTTATCACAACGCTGCATGACCCCTGTCATCACAGTACTCCGTGACTCCATTCATCACAATGCTTCATGACCTTTGTTAAGAAAATGGTCCATGCCCTCGTCATCAACAGTCTCTGTGACCATTTTAACCACAATGCTCCATGAACTTTTCATCACAATGCTCTTTGACCCTTGTCATCACAATGCTCTATGCCTTTCTCTGCACAATGCTCCATGACCCTTTTCATCACAATGCTCCATGCGCTTGTCAGCACAATGCTCCATGACACATGTCATCACAATGCGCCATGCGCTTGTCATCACAGTGCTCCACAATCTTGTCATCACAATGCTCCATAACCCTTGTCTTCACAATGCTCCATGCATTTCTCATCAAAATGCTCTCTCACCACTGATATCACTATGTTACATCACTATTCATCACAATACTCCCTCACCCCTGTCAAAACAATGTTCCATGACTCCTGTCATCACAATGCTACATGCATTTATCATCACAATGTTCAATGACCCCTGACATCACAATGTTCAATGACCCCTGACATCACAATGTTCCTTAACCCCTGTCATAAAAATGCTCCATGACCACTGACATCACAGTATTCCATAAACCCTGTCATCAAAATATTACATGACCGACTTCCGGGTAAGATGGCGGAAGAGTAAGACGTGGAGATCACCTTCCTCTCCACGGATACACCAGAAATACAGCTACACGTGGAACAACTCCTACAGAACACCTACTGAATGCTGGCAGAAGACCCCAGACCTCCCAAAAGGAAAGAAACACCCCACATACCTGGGTAGGGCAAAGCGGAGACATTCCCGCACAGAGGGTCGGTGCAGAGTGGCACTCACCAGCCCAAGAGCCTTGTCTGCTCGCCCGCCAGGGCAGGCGGCACTGGAAGCTGAAGCTCGGGCTTCGGTCAGAGCACAGGGATAGGACTGGGGCTGGCGGCGAGAACTCAGCCTGAAGGGGGCTAATGTGCCACAGGTAGCCAGCAGGGAGTCCGGGAAAACTCTGGAGCTGCTGAAGAGGCAAGAGACTTTCTTCCCTCTTGGTTTCCTGGTGCACGGTGTGAGGGGATTAAGAATGCTATTTAAAGGGGCTCCACAGACAGGCGCGAGTCACGATGGAAAGCACGGAGCACAGTGACCTGCGTGGGACACTGGGGCTTCTGCTGCCACCGCCAAGAAGCCTGTCTGTGAGCGCAGGTTACTCTCCACACCGTCCTGCCGGGAGCCTCAGCAGCCCGCCACTGCCGGTGTCCCGGGATCCAGGGGCGGCTTCCCTGAGAGAACGCACGGCGTGCCTCGGGCTGGTGCAACGTCACGCCGACCTCTGCCACTGCAGGCTTGCCCTGCACTCCGTGCCCCTCCTTCCCTCCCGGTCTGAGTGAGCCAGAGTCCCCGAAGAGGCTGCTCCTTTAACCCTGTCCTGTCTGAGCGAAGAACAGACGCCCTCCGGCGACCTACACGGAGAGGCGGGGCCAAATCCAAAGCTGAGAGCCAGGAGCTGTGAGAACAAAGAAGAGAAAGGGAAACCTCTCCCAGCAGCCTCAGAAGCAGCGGATTAAAGCTCCACAATCAACTTGATGTACCCTGCATCTGTGGAATACATGAATAGACAACAAATCATCCCGAATTGAGGAGCCAGGAGTCAGTGCTGTGCCTCTGAGGTGGGAGAGCCAACTTCTGGACACTGGTCCACAAGAGACCTCCCATCTCCACATAATATCAAACGGCGAAAATCTTCCAGAGATCTCCATCTCAACACCAGCACCCAGCTTCACTCAACGACCAGCAAGCTACAGTGCTGGACACCCTATGCCAAACAACTAGCAAGACAGGAACACAATGCCACCCTTTAGCAGAGAGGTGGCCTAAAATCATAAAAAGTCCGCAGACACCCCAAAACACACCACCAGACGTGGACCTGCCCACCAGAAAGACAAGATCCAGCCTCATCCACCAGAACACAGACACAAGTACCCTCCACCAGGAAGCCTACACCCACTAAACAAACCTTAGCCACTGGGGACAGACACCAAAAACAACGGGAACTACGAACCTGCAGCCTGCAAAAAGGAGACCCCAAACACTGTAACATAAGCAAAATGAGAAGACAGAAAAACACACAGCAGGAGAAGGAGCAAGATAAAAAACCCACCAGACCTAACAAATGAAGAGGTAATAGGCAGTCTACCTGAAAAAGAATTCATAATAATGATGGTAAAGATGATCCAAGATTCTATTTCCCAGATCCAAAATCTTGGAAATAGAATAGACAAAATGCAAGAAACAGTTAACAAGGACATAGAAGAACTAAAGATGAATCAAGCTTCGATTAAAAATACAATAAATGAAATAAAAAATACTCTAGATGGGATCAATAGCAGAATAACTGAGGCAGAAGAACGGATAAGTGAGGTGGAAGATAAAATAGTGGAAATAACTGCTGCAGAGCAAAATAAAGAAAAAAAATGAAAAAAAACAGAGGACAGTCTCAGAGACCTCTAGGACAACATTAAACACACCAACATTCGAATTATATGGGTTCCAGAAGAAGAAGAGAAAAAGAAAGGGACTGAGAAAATATTTGAAGAGATTATAGTTGAAGACTTCCCTAATATGGGAAAGGAAATAGTTAATCAAGTCCAGGACGCACAGAGAGTCCCATATAGAATAAATGCAAGGAGAAATATGCCAAGACACATATTAATCAAACTGTCAAAAATTAAACACAAAGAAATCATATTAAAAGCAGCAAGGCAAAAACAACAAATAACACACAAGGGAATCCCCATCAGGATAACAGCTGATCTCTCAGCAGAAACTCTACAAGCCAGAAGGGAGTGGCAGGACATAATTAAAGTGATGAAAGAGAAAAACCTGCAACCAAGATTACTCTACCCAGCAAGGATCTCATTCAGATTTGATGGAGAAATTAAAACGTTTACAGACAAGCAAAAGCTGAGAGAGTTCAGCACCACCAAACCAGCTTTACAACAAATGCTAAAGGAACTTCTCTAGGCAAGAAACACAACAGAAGGAAAAGACCTACAATAACGAACCCAAAATAATTAAGAAAATGGGAATAGGAACAAACATATTGATAATTACCTTAAATGTAAATGGACTAAATGCTCCCACCAAAAGACACAGATTGGCTGAATGGATACAAAAACAAGACCCATATATATGCTGTCTACAAGAGACCCACTTCAGACCTAGAGACACATACAGACTGAAAGTAAGGGAATGGAAAAAGATATTCCATGCAAATGGAAACCAAAAGAAAGCTGGAGTAGCAATTCTCATATCAGACAAAATAGACTTTAAAATAAAGACTACTAGAAGAGACAAAGAAGGACACTACCTAATGATCAAGGGATCAATCCAAGAAGAAGATATAACAATTGTAAATATATATGCACCCAACATAGGAGCACCTCAATACATAAGGCAAATACTAACAGCCATAAAAGGAGAAATCGACAGTAACACAATCATAGTAGGGGACTTTAACACCCCACTTTCACCAATGGACAGATCATCCAAAATGAAAATAAATAAGGAAACAACAGCTTTAAATGACACATTAAACAAGATGGACTTAATTGATATTTATAGGATATTCCATCCAAAAACAACAGAATACACATTTTTCTCAAGTGCTCATGGAATATTCTCCAGGATAGATCATATCTTGGGTCACAAATCAAGCCTTGGTAAATTTAAGAAAATTGAAACTGTATCAAGTATCTTTTCCGACCACAATGGTATGAGACTTGATATCAATTACAGGAAAAGAGCTGTAAAAATACAAACACATGGAGGCTAATCAATACACTACTTAATAACGAAGTGATCACTGAAGAAATCAAAGAGGGAATTAAAAAATATCTAGAAACAAATGACAATGGAGACACGACGACCCCAAACCTATGGGATGCAGCAAAAGCAGTTCTAAGAGGGAAGTTTATAGCAATACAATCCCACCTTAAGAAACAGGAAACATCTCGAATAAACAACCTAACCTTGCACTTAAAGCAATTAGGGAAAGAAGAACAAAAACATCCCAAAGTTAGCAGAAGGAAAGAAATCATAAAAATCAGACCAGAAATAAATGAAAAAGAAATGAAGGAAACGATAGTAAAGATCAATAAAACTAAGAGCTGGTTCTTTGAGAAGATAAACAAAATTGAGAAACCACTAGCCAGACTCATAAAGAAAAAAAGGGAGAAGACTCAAATCAATAGAATTAGAAATGAAAAAGGAGAAGTAACAACTGACACTGCAGAAATACAAAAGATCATGAGAGATTACTACAAGCAACTCTATGCCAATAAAATGGACAACCTGGAAGAAATGGAAAAAATCTTAGAAATGCACAACCTGCCAAGACTGAATCAGGAAGAAATAGAAAATATGAACAGACAAATCACAAGCCCTGAAATTGAAACTGTGATAAAAAATCTTCCAACAAACAAAAGCCCAGGACCAGATGGCTTCTCAGGCGAATTCTATCAAGCATTTAGAGAAGAGCTAACACCTATCCTTCTCAAACTCTTCCAAAATATAGCAGAGGGAGGAACACTCCCAAACTCATTCTACGAGACCACCATCACCTTGATACCAAAACCAGGCAAGGATGTCACAAAGAAAGAAAACTACAGGCCAATATCACTGATGAACATAGATGCAAAAATCCTCAACAAAATCCTAGCAAACAGAATCCAACAGCACATTACAAGGATCATACACTATGATCAAGTGGGGTTTATTCCAGGAATGCAAGGATTCTTCAATATACGCAAACCAATCGACGTGATACACCATATTAACAAATTGAAGGAGAAAAACCATATGATCATCTCAATAGATGCAGAGAAAGCTTTCGACAAAATTCAACACCCATTTATGATAAAAACCCTGTAGAAAGTAGGCATTGAGGGAACTTTCCTCAACATAATAAAGGACATATATGAAAAACCCACAGCCAGCATCGTCTTCAATGGTGAAAAAGTGAAACCATTTCCACTAAGATCAGGAACAAGACAAGGTTGCCCACTCTCACCACTCTTATTCAACATAGTTTTGGAAGCTTTAGCCTCAGCAATCAGAGAAAAAAGGAAATAAAAGGAATCCAAATCGGAAAAGAAGAAGTAAAGCTGTCACTGTTTGAAGATGGCATGATACTATACATAGAGAATCCTAAAGATGCTACCAGAAAACCACTAGAGCTAATCAATGAATTTGGTAAAGTTGCCGGATACAAAATTAATGCACAGAAATCTCTGGCATTCCTATATACTAATGATGAAAAATCTGAAAGTGAAATCAAGGAAACACTCCCATTTACCATTGCAACAAAAAGAATAAAATATCTAGGAATAAACCTACCTAAGGAGACAAAAGACCTATATGCAGAAAATTATAAGACACTGATGAAAGAAATTAAAGATGATACAAATAGATGGAGAGATGTACCATGCTCTTGGATTGGAAGAATCAACATTGTGAAAATGACTCTACTACCCAAAGCAATCGACAGATTCAGTGCAATCCCTATCAAACAACCACTGGCATTTTTCACAGAACTAGAGCAAAAAATTTCACAATTTGTATGGAAACACAAAAGACCCCGAGTAGCCAAAGCAATCTTGAGAACGAAAAATGGAGCTGGATAAATCAGGCTCCCTGACTTCAGACTATACTACAAAGCTACAGTAATCAAGACAGTATGGTACTGGCACAAAAACAGAAAGATAGATCAATGGAACAGGATAGAAAGCCCAGAGATAAACCCATGGACATATGTTCACCTTATCTTTGATAAAGGAGGCAGGAATGTACAGTGGAGAAAAGACAGTCTCTTCAATAAGTGGTGCTGGGAAAACTGGATAGGGACATGTAAAAATATGAGATTAGATCACTCCCTAACACCATACACAAAAATAAGCTCAAAATGGATTAAAGACCTAAATGTATGGCCAGAAGCTATCAAACTCTTAGAGGAAAACATAGGCAGAACACTCTATGACATAAATCACAGCAAGATCCTTTTTGACCCACCTCCTAGAGAAATGGAAATAAAGACAAAAATAAACACATGGGACCTAATGACACTTAAAAGCTTTTGCACAGCAAAGGAAAACATAATCAAGACGAAAAGACAACCCTCAGAATGGGAGAACATATTTGCAAATGAGGCAACTGACAAAGGATTAATCTCCAAAATTTATAAGCAGCTCGGGCAGCTCAATAACAAAAAAACAAACAACCCAATCCAAAAATGGGCAGAAGACTTAAATAGACATTTCTCCACAGAAGATATACAGACTGCCAACAAACACATGAAAGGATGCTCAACATCTTTACTCATCAGAGAAATGCAAATCAAAACTGCAATGAGATATCATCTCACACCAGTCAGAATGGCCATCATCAAAAAATCTAGAAACAATAAATGCTGGAGAGGGTGTGGAAAAAAGGGAACACTGTTGCACTGCTGGTGGGAATGTGAATTGGTACAGCCACTATGGAGAACGGTATGGAGGTTCCTTAAAAAACTACAAATAGAACTACCATAGGACCCAGCAATCCCACTACTGGGCATATACCCTGAGAAAACCATAATTCAAATAGAGACATGTACCAAAATGTTCATAGCAGCCCTATTTACAATAACCCGGAGATAGAAACAACCTAAGTGTCCATCATCGGATGAATGGGTAAAGAAGATGTGGCACATATATACAATGGAATATTACTCAGCCATAAAAAGAAATGAAATTGACCTATTTGTAATGAGGTGGATGGACCTAGAGTGTGTCATACAGAGTGAAGTAAGTCAGAAAGAGAAAGACAAATACTGTATGCTGACACATATATATGGAATTTAAGAAAAAAAATGTCATGAAGAACATAGGGGTAAGACAGGAATAAAGACACAGACCTACTAGAGAATGGACTTGAGGATATGGGGAGGGTGAAGGGTAAGCTGTGACAAAGTGAAAGAGCGGCATGTACATATATACACTACCAAACGTAAGGTAGATAGCTAGTGGGAAGCAGCCACATAGCACAGGGAGATCAGCTCGGTTCTTTGGGACCGCCTGGAGGGGTGGGATAGGGAGGGTGGGAGGGAGATGCAAAAGGGAGGGGATATGGGAACATATGTATATGTATAACTGATTTAATTTGTTATAAAGCAAAAAATTTTAAAAAAAAGATGTTAAAAAAATATTCCATGACCCTTTTCATCAAATTTCCCCATGACCCTGTCATTACAATGCTCCCTGCCCTTCTCATCACAATGTACAATGCCCTTGTTATGAAAATAGTCCATGAACATTGTCATCACAAAGATCCATGACCCTTGGCATCACAATGCTCCATGTCATTGTCATCAAAGTGCACCATGAACGCTCTCATCATATTGCTCCATGCCCTTGTCATCACAAAGCTCCATGACTCATGTCATCAGAATACTCCATGGACATCTCATCACAGTGCTCCATGCAGTTGCCATTACAATTCTCCATTATCCCTGTCATAAAAATGCTCCAAGAACCCTGCCATCACGATGTTCCATGGCCTTGTCATCACAAGGCTCCATGACCCTTCTCATCACAATGCTCCAAGAAACCTGTAATCACAATGTTCCATACACCTTTTCATCTCAATGATCCATGAACCATCTCATCAGAATGCACCATGCCCATCATCATAATGCTTCATGCTATTGTCATCAAAATGAAATCAAAGTGCTCCATGACCTCTGTCATAACATTGCTCCAAACCGTTGTGAACACAATATTCCATAACACTTGTCATCACAATGCCCAATGACGTTCGTCAACACAATTATCCGTGGTCTTCTCATCACAGTTCTCCATGACCTTTGTCATCACAATGCTCAATACACTTGTCATCAAAATGCTCTCTGAAACTTGTTGTCTGTATGCTCCTTGAACCCTGTCATGACAAGGCTCCATGCCATTTTCATCACAATGTTCCATGCCCTTTTCATCACAATGATCCAAGAACACTGTAATCACAATGCCCCATGCCCTTTTCATCAGAAAGGTCAATGACGCATGTCATCAGAATGCTCCTTGGCCTTCTCTTCAAAATGCTCCATGCCCTTGTCATCACAAGGTTCCAAGACCCCTGTAATCACAATGTTGCAAGTCCCTTTTCATCAGTATGTTCCATGAGACTTGTCATCACAAGGCTTCATGGTTTTCTCATCACAGTGCTCCAGGACATTGTCATCACAATGCTTCACGACCTTGTCATCAAAATTCTCAATGGCCCTTGTCATCATAATGCTCCAAGCCCTAGTCATCACAATGCTCCATTATATTTGTCATCACAATCCTCCATTACATTTGGCATCAAAATGCTCCATGCCATTGTCATCGCAATTGACCATGACATATATCATCACAATGGTCCCTGACAAGTGTATTCACAATAATCCTTGACCTTCTCATCACATGCTCCATGTGCTAGTCACCACAATGCACCATGCCCACTGTCATCACAATAATGTATGAAACTTGTCAGACCAATATTCCATGCCCCTGTCATCAAAATGCTCCATGCCCTTGTCATCACAATGCTCCATGACCCCTGTCATCACAATGCTCCATGACTCCAGTCATCACAATGATTCATAACGTTTGTCATCAAAAATGTCAATACCCGCGTCATCACAAGGTTCTCTGACCTTTGTAACCACAATGCTCCATGAACTTTTCATCACAATGCACCGTGACCCTTGTCATCACAATGCTCCATGTCTTTGTCAGAACAATGCTCCATGACTCTTGTCATCACAATATGTCACACGATTTCCATCAAAACGTTCCATAACCTTGTCATTGCAATGCTCCATAAACCTTGTAATCACAATGCTCCATGCACTTCTCATCAAAATGCTCTCTCACCAGAGATATCACAATGTTCCATCACTAGTCATCACAATACTCCCTCACCCCTGTAAACACAATGTACCATGACTCCTGTCATCACAGTGCTTCATTACTTTATCATCACAATGTTCCATGACCCTTGACATCACAATATTCCATAACCCCTGTATTCCAAATGCTCCATGACCATATTCATCCCAAAGCTCCATGAACCCTGATATCACAATGTTCTATAACCCCATTCATCAAAATATTCCATTACACTTTTCATCAAATTGCTGCATGACCCTGTCATCAAAATGCTACCTGCCCTACTCATCACAATGCACCACACGCTTGTCTTCAAAATGCTCCATGACTTTTGTCATCACAAAGCTCCATGACACTTTGCATCACAGTGCTCCATGTCATTGTCATCACAATGCTCCATGAACCCTCTCATCACATTGCTCCATGCCCTTGTCATCACAAAGATCCATGACACTTTTCATCACAATGCTCGATGCCCTTCTAATCACAATGCTCCTTGCCCTTGTCATTACAATCCTCCATTACCCATGTATCACAGTGTTCAGTGCCCTTGTCATCACAATGCTCCATGCCCACTCTCATCACAGTAATCCATGAAATATTTCAGACCAATGCTCCATGCACTTCTCATCACATTGCTCCATTACACCTGTCGTAACAATGCTCCATGAACCCTGCCTTCACAATGTTCCACGGCCTTTTCATCACAAGGTTCCATGACACTTGTCATCACAATGCTCCAAGACCCCTTTAATCACAATGCTCCATGAGTTTGTCATCACAAAGCTCTATGACGCATGTAAACAGAATGTTCCATGGCCTTCTCATCAGAATATTCCATGCCTCTTTTCATCTCAATGCACCATGAACCCTGTCATCACAGTGCAACATGCCCATCATCATAATGCTTCAGTCTATTGTCATCACAATGACATCAAAATGCTCCAAGACCTCTGTCATCACAGTGCTCCAAAACCTTGTGATCACAATGTTCCATAACACTTATCATCCCAACACCACATGACGCTCATCATCACAATTATCCATGGCCTTCTCATCACAATGCTCCATGACTTCTGTCATCACAATGCTCAATACACTTGTCATCACAATGCTCCCTGACCGTTGTCATCAGTATGCTCCTTGAACCCTGTCATGACAAGGCTCCATGCCTTTTTCATCACAATGATCCATGAAGTTTTCATGATAATGCTCCAAGATCCCTGTAATCAAAATGCTCCATGACCTTGTCATCACAAAGCTCCATGATGCATGTCATCAGAATGCTCCATGGCTTTCTAATCACAGTGCTCCATGCCCTTGTCATCACAATGCTCTAAGACCGCTGTAATCACAATGCTCGATGCACATTTTCATCAGAATTATCCATGAGACTGGTCATCACAAGTCTCCACGGTCTTCTCATCACAATGCTCCAGGACATTGTCATCAAAATGCTCCATTTCCTTGTCATCACAATGCTCCATGACCCCTGTCATCACAATACTCCATGAACATTTTCAGCCCAGTCTTCCATGACCTTCTCATCACAATTCTCCATGACCAATATCATCACAATACTCCATGAACATTTTCAGCCCAGTCTTCCATGACCTTCTCACCACAATGCTCCATGACCAATATCATCACAATGCTCCATTATCACTGTCATGAAAACACTCCATGACACCTGACAACACATGATCCATGACTCTTGTCATCACAATTCTCCATTCCCTAGTCATCACAATGGTCCATGACACCTGTCATCACAATGCTCCATGCCTTTGTCAGCAAAATTCTAAATGACATTGTCTTTACAATGCTCTATGTGATTGTCATCACAACACTGCATTTCCATTGTCATCACAATCCTCCATGAATCTTGGGATCACATTGGTTCATGCAATTATCATCACAATGCTCCCTGGACTTCTCATCACAATGCACAATGCCCTTGTCATCAAAATGCTCCATGATTTTGTCATAACAAATTTCCATGACCCTTGACATCACAATGCTCCATGTCATTGTCATCACAATGCTCCATAAACGCTCTCATCACATTGCTCCAAGCCCTTGTCGTCACAAAGCTCCATGACGCATGTCATCAGAATGCTCCATGGCCTTCTCATCACAATGCTCCTTGCCCTTACCATCACAATTCTCCATTATCCCTGTCATCACAATGTTTCATGAACCCTGACATCACGATGTTCCATGGTCTTGTCATCACAAGGCTCCATGACCCTTCTCATCACAATGCTCCAAGACCTCTATAATCACAATACTCCATGCCCCTTTTCATCTCAATAATCCATGAACAATCTCATCACAGTGCACCATGCCCATCATCATAATGCTTCATGCTATTGTCATCACAATGAAATCAAAATGCTCCATGTCCTTGGCCATAACCATGATCCAAACCCTTGTGATCACAATATTCCATAACACGTGTCATCACAATGCCCCATGACGCCCGTCATAACAATTATCTATGGTCTTCTCATCACAATGCTCCATGACACATGTCATCACAGTGCACCATGTGCTTGTCTTCACAGTGCTCCACAAACTTGTCATCACAATGCTCCATAAACCTTGTCATCGCAATGCTCCATGCACTTCTCATCAAAATGCTCTCTCACCAATGATATCACAATGTTACATCACTATTCATCACAATACTCCCTCACCCATGTCATCACAATGATCCATGACTCCTGTCATCACAATGCTACATGCAGTTATCATCACAATGTTCGTGACCCCTGACATCACAATGTTCCATAACACCTGTCATCAAAATGCGCCATGACCCTTTTCATCAAAATGCTCCATGACCCCTGACATCACAATGTTCCATCACCCCTGTCATCAAAATGTTCCATGACCCTTTTCATAAAATTGCTCCATGACCCTCTCATCACAATGCTCCCTGACCTTCTCATCACAATGCACAACGCATTTGTCATCAAAATGTTCCATGACATTTGTCATCACAAAGATCCATGATGCTTGGCATCACAGTGCTCCATGTCGTTGTCATTACAATGCTCCATGAACGCTCTCATCACATTGCCCCATGCCCTTGTCATCAAAACGCTCCATGACGCATGTCATCAGAATGCCCCATGGCCTTCTCATCACAATGCTCCATGCCCCTTTTCATCTCAACGATCCATGAACCCTGTCATCACAATGCACCATGCCCATCATCATAATGCTTCATGCTTTTTTCATCACAATGAAATCAAAATGCTTCATGAGCTCTGTCCTAACAATGCTCCAAACCCTTGTGATCACAGTATTCCATAACAATTGTCCTCACAATGCCCCATGACGCTCGTCATCACAATTATCCATGGTCTTCTCATCACAATGCTTCATGACCTTTGTCATCATAATGCTCAATATACTTGTCATCAAAATGCTCCTTGAGGCTTGTTGTCTGTATGCTCCTTGAACCCTGTTATGACAAGGCTCCATGCATTTTTCATCACAATGATCCATGCCCTTTTCATCACAATGCTCCAAGACCCCTGTAATCAAAATGCTCCATGCACTTTTCATCACAAAGCTCCAAGATACATGTCATCAGAATGCTCCATGGCCTTCTCCTCACAATGCTCCATGACCATGTCATCACAATGCTCCAAGACCCCTGTAATCACAATGCTCCATGCCCCTTTTCATCAGAATTTTCTATGAGACTGGTCATTTCAAGTCTCCAAGGTCTTCTCATCACAATTCTCCAGTACCTTGTCATCACCATGCTCCATTTCCTTCTCATCACAATGCTCCATGTCCCCTGTCATCACAATGCTCCGTGACTCCAGTCATCAAAATGCTTCATAACGTTTCTCATCACAATGGTCCATGCCCACGTCATCACAAGGCTCTTTTACTTTTCTAACCACAATGTTCCATGAATTTTTCATCACAATGCTCCGTGACACTTGTCATCACAATGCTCCATGCCTTTGACAGAAAAATGATCCATGATCCTTGTCATCACAATGTGCCACGCGCTTTTCATCACAACGGTCCACAAATTGGTCATTGCAATGCTCCATAAACCTTGTAATCACAATGCTCCATGCCCTTCTCATCACAATGCTCCATTACACCTGTCATAACAATGCTCAGTGACCCCTGCCATCACAATGTTCCATGGCCTTGTCATCACAAGGCTCCAAGACACTTGTCATCACAATGCTCCAAGACCACTGTAATCACAATGCTCCATGCCATTATCATCACAAACTCCATGACACATGTCATCAGAATGTTCCATGGCCTTCTCATCACAATGCTCCATGCACTTGTTATCACAATGCTCCCAGACCCCTGTAATCACAATTCTCCATTGCCATTTTCATCTCAATGCTCGATGAACCCTGTCATCACAATACTCCATGAACATTTTCAGCCCAATGCTCCATGACACTTATCATCACAATGATCCATGCCCTTGTCATCCCAATACTCCCTGACCTCAGTATTCACAATGCTCCGTGACGCTTGTTATCACAGTGCTCCATGACACCTGTCATCACGATGCTCCATGCCTTTGTCAAAAAAATGCTACATGACCTTGTCATTACAATGCTCTATTCGCTTGTCATCACAATACTCCATTACCATTTTCATCACAATCCTCCATGAAATTTGGGATCACATTGCTTCATGTCCTTGTCATCACAATGCTCCATGTACCTTGAAATCAAAATGATCCATGACCTCTGTCATCACAATGCTCCAAACCCTTGTGATCACAATGTTCCATAACACTTGTCATCACAACGCTCCATGATGCCTGTCATCACAATACTCCATGCCCTTTTCATCACAATGCTCCATGACATTTGTCATCAAAATTCTCAATACAATTGTCATCACAATGCTCCCTGACAATTGTCGTAAGAGTGCTCCATGAAGCCTGTCATGAAAAGTCTCAATGCCTTTTTCATCACAATGCCACATGCCATTTTCATCATAGTGCTCCATGCCATTGTCATCAAAATACTCCACAAGCTTGTCATCAGAATGCTCCATGATCCTTTTCATCACAATTCTCCATGCACTTGTCAGCACAATGCTCCCTGACCCTTGTCATCACAATGTTCCAAGCCATTGTCATCACAATGCTCCATTACCTTTGTCATCAGAATCCTCCATGACACTTGGCATCACAATGCTCCATGCCATTGTCATCACAATGGGCCATTACATATGTCATCACAATGCTCTCTAACACCTGTCTTCACAATACTGCATGACCTGGTCATCACAATGCTCCATGCCCTTGTCATCACAATGCTTCATGACCCCTGTCATCACAGTGCTCCTTGACTCCAGTCATCACAATGCTTCATGTCCTATGTCATCACAATGGTACATGCCCTTGTCATCAACAGTCTCTGACTTTTTAACCACAATGCTCCATGAACTTTTCATCACAATGCTCTTTGACCCTTTTCATCACAATGCTCTATGCGTTTCTCAGCAGAGTGTTCCATGACCCTTTTCATCACAATGCTCCATGCGCTTGTCAGCACAATGCTCCATGACACATGTCATCACAATGTGCCATCTGCTTGTCAACACAGTGCTCAACAATCTTGTCATCACAATGCTCCATAAAACTTGTCATCACAAAGTTCCATGCACGTCTCATAAAAATGCTCTCTCAACACTGATATCACAATGTTACATCACTGTTCATCACAATACTCCCTCACCCCTGTCATCACAATGTTCCATGACTCCTGTCATCACAATGCTACATGCAATTTTTATCACAGTGTTCGATGAGACCTGACATCACAATGTTCCATAACCCCTGTCATCAAAATGCTCCATGACCCTTTTCATCAAATTGATCCATGACCCCTGACATCACAATGTTCCATAACCCCTGTCATCAAAATGTTCCATGACACTTTTCATCAAATTGCTCCATGACCATGTCATCACAATGCTCCCTGCCCTTCTCATCACATTGCACAAAGCCCTTGTCATTAAAATGCTCCATGACGTTTGTCAACACAAAGATCCATGACTCTTGGCATCACAATGCTCCATGTCATTGTCATCACAATGCTCCATGAAAGCTCTCATCACATTGCTCCATGCCCGTGTCATCAGAAAGCTCCATGACGCATGTCATCAGAATGCTCCATCCCTTCTCCTCACAATGCTCCATGACCCCTGCCTTCACGATGTTACATGGACTTCTCATCACAAGGCTCCATGACCCTTCTCATCACAATGCTCCAAGAACACTGTAATCACAATGCTCCCTGCTCCTTTTCATCCCAAGGATCCATGAACACTCTCATCAAATTGCACCATGCCCATCATCATAATGCTTCATGATATTGTCATCACAATGAAATCAAAATGCCTCATGACCTCTGTCATAGCAATGCTCCAAACCCTTGTGATCACAATATTCCATAAATCTTGTCCTCACAATGCCCCATGATGCTCGTCATCACAATTATCCAATGTCTTCTCATCACAATGCTCCATGACCTTTGTCATCACAATGCTCAATACACTTGTCATCAAAATGCTCTCTGACACTTGTTGTCTGTATGCTCCTTGAACCCAGTCATGACAAGGCTCCATACCGTTTTCATCAAAATGATCCATTCCTTTTTCATCACAATGCTCCACGACCCTGTAATCACAATGCTCCATGCCCTTGTCATCTCAAACTCCATGACGCATGTCATCAGAATGCTCCATGGCCTTCTCATCACAATGCTCCATTACACATGTCATTACAATGCTCCTTGACCCCTGCCATCACGATGTTCCATGGTCTTGTCATAACCAGGCTCCATGACCCTTCTCATCACAATGCTCCAAGACGCCTGTAATCACAATGCTCCATGCCCCTCTTCATCAGTATGCTCCATGAGACTTGTCATCACAAGGATCCATGATTTTCTCATCACAATGCTCCAGGACCTTGTCATCACAATGCATCTTGCCCTTGTCATGAAAATTCTCAATGGCAATTCTCAACATAATGCTCAAAGCCCTAGTCATCACAATGCTCCATTATATTTGTCAATACAATCCTCCATTACATTTGGCATCACACTGCTCCCTGCCATTGTCATTGTAATGGACCATGACATATGTCATCACAGTGCTCAATGACACCTGTCTTCACAATACTCCAGGACCTTCTCATCACAATGCTCCATGCCCTTGTCATCACAATGCACCATGCCCACTGTCATCACAATAATCTATGAAACTTTTCAGACCAATGTTTCATGACACTGTCATCACAATGCTCCATGTCCTAGTCATCACAATGCTCCATGACCCCTGTCATCACAATGCTCCGTGACTCCATTCATCACAATGCTACATAACGTTTGTCATCACAGTGGTCCATGCCCGCGTCATCACAAGGCTCTGTGACCTTTGTAACCACAATGCTCCATGAACTTTTCATCACAATGCCCCATGACCATTGTCATCACAGTGCTCCATGCCTTTGGCAGAAAAATATTCCATGACCCTTGTCATCACAAAGTGCCACGCACTTTTCCTCACAACGGTCCACAAACTTTTCATTGCAATGCTCCATAAACCTTGTAATCGCAATGCTCCATGCATTTCTCATCAACATGCTCTCTCACCAGAGATATCACAATGTTTCATCACTAGTCGTCACAATACTCCCTCACCCCTGTAATCACAATATTCCATGACCCCTGTCATCACAATTCTACATCCCCTAATAATCACAATGTTCCATGACCCCTGACGTCACAATGTTCCATAACACCTGTCATCAAAATGCTCCATGATCCTTTTATTCCCAAAGCTCCATGACACCTGACATCACAATGTTCTATAACCCGTGTCATCGAAATGTTCAATTACAATTTTCATCAAATTCCTGCATAACCTTGTCACCAAAATACTCCCTGCCCTTCTCATCACAATGCACCACAACCTTGTCATCAAAATGCTCCATGACCTTTGTCATCCAGAGCTCCATGACCCTTGGCATAAAATGTTCCCTGTCATTGTCATCACAAAGCTCCATGACACTTGTCATCACAATGCTCAATGCCCTTCTCATCACAGTGCACCGTGACCTTGTCATTACAATCCTCCTTGACTCATGTATCACAGTATTCCCTGCCATTGTCATCACAATGCTCCATGCCCACTCTCATCACAATAATCCATGAAATATTTCAGACCAATGCTCCATGTCCTTCTCATCACAATGCTCCATTAACCTTGTCATAAAAATGCTCCATGACCCCTGCCATCACAGTGTTCCAAGGCTTTGTCATTCACAAGGCTCCATAACACTTGTCATCACAATGCTCCAAGACCCATGTAATCAAAATTCTCCATGCCCTTGTAATCACAAAGATCCATGACGCATGTCATCAGAATGTTCCATGCACTTGTCATCACAATGCCCCTTGCCCTTGTCATCACAGTGCTCCAAGACACCTAATCACAATCCACCATATCCCTTTTCATCTCCATGCTCCATGAAACCTGTCATCACAATGCACCATGCCCATCATCATAATGCTTCAGGCTATTGTCATCACAATGAAGTCAAAATGCTCCATGACCTCTGTCATCACAATGATCCAAAGCCTTTTGATCACAATGTTCCATAACACTTATCATCACAACACCCAGTGACGCACATCATCACAATTATACATGGTCTTCTCATCACTATGATCCATAACCCTTGTCATCACAATGCTCAATACATTTATCATCACAATGCTCCCTGACACTTGTCATCAGTATGCTCCTTGAACCCTGTCATGACAAGGCTCCATGCCCTTTTCATCACAATTCTTCAAGATCCATGTAATAACAGTGCTCCATGCACTTGTCATCACAAAGCTCCATGTCGCATGTCATCAGAATGCTCCATGGCCTTCTCCTCACAATGCTCCATGCCCCTTTTCATCAGAATGCTACAGGAGACTTGTCATCACAAGTCTCCGTGGTCTTCTATTCACAGTGCTACATTTCCTTGTCATCACAATGTTCCATGACCCCTGTCATCACAATACTCCATGAACATTTTCAGCCCAATGCTCCATGACCTTCTCATCACAATGCTCCATTACCCTTGTCATCAAAATTTTCCATGTCCCCTGACCTCACAATGCTCCATAGCCCTTGTCATTACAGTGCTCCATGACTCTCTTCATCACAATTATCCATGGTCTTCTCATCACAATGCTCCACGGTCTTGCCATCACAATGCTCCATTCCCTGGTCATCACAATTCTCCAAGTTCTTGGCATCACTATGTTCAATGACACTTCTCATCACAGTGTTACATGATTTGTCAGCACAATACTCCACAAACTAGTCATCAGAATGCTCCATGACCCTTGTCATCACAATTATCCATGCCCCTGTCATCACAAAGCTCCATGCCCTTGTCATCACAATGCTCCATGACACCTGTCATCACAGTACTCCATGAATATTTTCAGCCCAATGCTCCATGACATTCTCATCACAATGCTCCATGACCAATATCATCACAATGCTCCATGACCACTGTCATCACAACACTACATGACACCTGACAATACAGTGATCCGGGACTCTTGTCATCACAATGCCCCATTACCTAGTCATCACAATGCTCCAAGACCCCTGTCATCACAATACTCCATGAATATATTCAGCCCAAACTCCATGAACCTTGTCATCAAAATGATCCATGCCCTAGTCATCCCAATGCTCCATAAACTCTGTATTCACAATGCTCTGTGACCCTTGTCATGACAGTGCTCCATGACACCTGTCATCACAATGCTCCATGTCTTTGTCAGCCAAATGCTACATGACCTAGTCATTACAATGCTCTATGAGCTTGTCATCACAATACTCCATTACCATTGTCATCACAATCCTCCATGAACCTTGGGATCACATTGCTTCATTCCTTTGTCATCACAATGCTCCTTGCTCCTGGAAATCAAAATGATCCATGACCTCTGTCATCGCAATGCTCCAAACCCTTGTGATCACAATGCTCCATAACACTTGTCATCACAACCCTCCATGATTCCTGTCATCACAATACTCCATGCCCTTTTCATCACAATGCTCCATGACCTTTGTCATCACAATTCTCAATACACTTGTCATCACAATGCTCCCTGACACTTGTCGTCAGAATGTTCCTTGAACTCTGTCACGAAAAGGCTCCATGCCTTTTTCTTCACAATGTCCCATGCCGTTTTCATCACAATGCTCCATTCTTTTGTCATCAAAATACTACACAAGCTTGTCATCAGAGTGCTCCATGACCCTTGTCATCACAATTCTCCATGCACTTGTCAGCACAATGCTCCCTGACCCTTGTCATCACAGTGTCCAAAGCCATTGTCATCACTATGCTCCATTACCTTTGTCATCAGAATCCTCCATGACACTTGGCATCACAGTGCTCCATGCCATTGTCATCACAGTGGGCCACTATATATGTCATCACAATGCTCCCTGACACCTGTTTTCACAATACTGCATGACCTGGTCTTCACAATGCTCCATGACCTTGTCATCACAATGCACCATTCCAACTGTCATTTCAATAATCCATGAAACTTATTAGACCAATGTTCCATGCCCTTGTCATCACAATGCTCCATGACCGATGTCATAACAATGCTCCGTGAGTCCACTCATCACAATGCTTCTTGACCTTTGTCATCACAATGGTCCATGCCCTAATCATCAACAGTCTATGTGATCATTTTAACATCAATGCTCCATGAAATTTTCATCACAATGCTCTTTGACCCTTGCCATCACAATACTCTATGCCTTTCTCAGCACAATGCTCCATGACCGTTGTCATCACAATGCACCATGCGCTTGCCATCACAGTGCTCCACAATCTTGTCATCACAATGCTCCATTAACCTTTTCATCACAATGCTGCATGCACTTCTCATCAATATGCTCTATCACCACTGATATCACAATGTTACATCACTATTCATTACAATACTCCCTCAACCCTGTCATCACAATGTTCCATGACTCCTGTCATCACAATGCTACATGCACTTATCATCACAATGTTCGATGACCTATGACATCACAATGTTCCATAACCCCTGTCATCAAAATGCTCCATGATCCTTTTCATCAAAATTCTTCATGTCCCCTGACATCACAATGCTGCTTAGCCCTTGTCATTACAGTGCTCCATGACGCCCGTCATCACAAATATCCATGGTCTTCTCATCACAATGCTCCACGGTCTTGCAATCACAATGCTCCATGCCCTGGTCATCACAATGCTCAATGTCCCTTGTCGTCACAATTCTCCACGTCCTTGTCCTCACAGTGCTCCATGACAGTCCTCATCACAATGTTACATGCTTTTGTCATCACAATTCTCCATGCACAATTCATCACAGTGCCCCATGACCCCTGTCATAGCAAGCTCCATGCCTGTGTCATCACAATGCTTCACGACCTTTTCATCAAAATTCTCAATGGCCATTGTCATCACAATGCTCAATGACCCTTGTCATCACAATGCTCCAAGCCCTTGTCATCACAACGCTCCATTACCTTTGTCATCACAATCCTCCAAAATACTTGGCATCACAATGCTCCATGCCATTGTCATCACAATGAAACATGAAATATGTCATCACAATGCTCCCTGACACCTGTCTTGAAAATACTCCATGCACCTGTCATTACAATGCTCCATGCCCTTGTCATCACAATGCTTCATGACCCCAGTTCTCACCATGCTCCGTGACTCCAGTCAAATCAAGGCTTCATGACCTGTGTCATCACAATTATCCATGCCCTCAACATCAAAAGGCTCTGTGAACTTTGTCACCACAATGCTCCATGAACTTTTCATCACAATGCTCCGTGACAACTGTTATCACAATGCTCCGTCCCTTTGTCAACTCAATGCTCCATGACCCTTGTGATCACAATGTTCCATGCACTTGTCAGCGCAGTGCTCCATGACCCATGTCATCACAATGCACCATAAACCTTCTCATCACAATGCTCTTTGCACGTCTTATCAAAATGCTCTCTCACCACTGATATCATAATGTTCCCTCATTTTCATCACAGTACGCCCACTCCCCTGTCATCACAATGGTCCATAACCCCTGTCGTGAAAATGTTCCATGACCCCTGACATCACAATGTTCCATAACCCCTGTCATCAAAATGTTCCATTACCCTTTTCAACAAATTGCTCCATGACCCTGTCATCACAATGCTCCCTGCCCTTCTCATCACAATGCACAAAGCCCGTGTCATCAAAATGCTCCATGACATTCTCATCACAAAGAACCATGACCCTTGGCATCACAATTCTCCATGTCATTGTCATCACAATGCTCCATAATCACTCTCATCACACTGCTCCATGCCCTTGTCGTCACAAAGCTCCATGACGCATGTCATCAGAATGCTCCATTGCCTTCTCATCAGAGTGCTCCATGACCTTGCAATCACAATGCTCCATTACACCTGTCATCACAATGCTCCAAGACTCCTGTAATCACAATTCTCCATGCCCCTTTTCATCTCAATGCTCCATGAACCCTGTCATCACTATTCACCATGCCCACCATCATAATGTTTCATGCTATTGTCATCACAATGAAATCATAATGCTCCATGACCTCTGCCATCACAATACTCCAAATGCTTGTGATCAAAATGTTCCATAACACTTATCATCACAACGCCCCATGACGCTCGTCATCACAATTATCCATGGTCTTCTCATCACAATGCTCCATGACATTTGTCACCACAATGCTCAATACCCTTGTCATAACAATGCTCCCTGACACTTGTCGTCAGTATGCTCCTTGAACCCTGTGATGACAAGGCTCCATGGCATTCTCATCCCAATGCTCAATGCCCTTGTCCTCACAGTGCTCCACAACCCCTGTAATCACCATGCTCCATGCCCCTTTTCATCACAATGTTCCATGAGACCTATCAAAAAAAGGCTCCATGGTCTTCTCATCACAGTGCTCCAGTTCCTTGTCATCATATTGCTCCATGACACCTGTCATAACAATAATCCATGAACATTGTCAGCCCAATGCTCCATGACCTTCTCATCACAATGCTCCATGTCCCCTGTCATCACAACGCTCCATGTCCCTTGTCATCACAATTCTCCATGAACATTTTCATCCCAATGCTCCATGACATTTGTCATCACAATGATCCATGCCCTTGTCATCCCAAAGTTCCATGACACCTGTATTCACAATGTTCCATGACGCTTGTCATCACAGTGCTCCATGACACCTGTCATCACAATGCTCCATGCCTTTGTCAGCAAAATGCTACATGATCTTGTCATTACAATGCTCTATGCACTTGTCATTACAATACTCCATTACCATTGTCATCACAATCCTCCGTGAATCTTGGGATCACATTGTTTCATGCCCTTGTCATCACAGTGCTCCATGCTCCTTGAAATCAAAATGATCCATGACTTCTGTCATCACACTGCTCAAACACTTGTGGTCACAGTGTTCCATAACACTTGTCATCACAACGCTCCATGATGCCTCTCATCACAATACTCCATGCCCTTTTCATCACAATGCTCCATGACCTTTGTCATCACAATTCTCAATACACTTGTCATCACAATGCTCCCTGACACTTGTCGTCAGAATGTTCCTTGAACCCTGTCACGAAAAGGCTCCATGCATTTTTCATCACAATGTCCCATGCATTTTTCATCACAATGCTCCATGCCATTGTAATCAAAATACTCCACAAGCTTGTCATCACAATGCTCCATGACCTTTGTCATCCCAATTCTCCATGCACTTGTCAGCACAATGCTCCCTGAAACTTTTCATCACAATGCTCCAAGCCATTGTCATCACAATGCTCCATTACCTTTGTCATCAGAATCCTCCATGACACTTGGCATCACAATGCTCCATGCCATTGTCATCACAATGGGCCATTACATATGTCATCACAATGCTCCCTGACACCAGTCTTCACAATACTGCATGACTTGGTCTTCACAATGCTCCATGCCCTTGTCATCACAATGCGCCATTCCAACTATCATTGCAATAATCTATTAAACTTATTAGACTAAAGCTCCATGCCCTTGTCATCACAATGCTCCATGCACTTGTTATCACAATACTTCATGACCCAAGTCATCACAATGCTCCGTGAGTCCAGTCATCACAATGCTTCATGACCTTTGTCATCACAATGGTCCATGCCCTCGTCATCAACAGTCTCTGTGACATTTTTAACCTCAATGCTCCATGAAATTTTCATCACAATGCTCTTTGACCCTTGTCATCACAATACTCTATGCCTTTCTCAGCACAATGCTCCATGACCATTGTCATCACAATGCCCCATGCGCTTGTCAGCACAATGCTCCATGACACGTCATCACAATGCACCATGTGCTTGCCATCACAGTGCTCCACAATCTTGTCATCACAATGCTCCATTAACCTTGTCATCACAATCCTGCATGCACTTCTCATCAATATGCTCTCTCACCACTGATATCACAATGTTACATCACTATTCATTACAATACTCCCTCAACCCTGTCATCACAATGTTCCATGACTCCAGTCATCGCAATGCTACATGCACTGATCATCACAATGTTCGAAGACCTATGACATCACAATGTTCCATAACCCCTGTCATCAAAATGCTCCATGATCCTTTTCATCAAAATGCTCCATGTTTGGGGCCTCCCTGGTGGCGCAGTGGTTGAGAGTCCGCCTGCCGATGCAGGGGATACGGGTTCGTGCCCCGGTCTGGGAGGATCCCATATGCCGTGGAGCGGCTGGGCCCGTGAGCCGTGGCCGCTGGGCCTGCGCGTCTGGAGCCTGTGCTCCGCAACGGGAGAGGCCACAACAGTGAGAGGCCCGCATACCGCAAAAAAAAAAAAAAAAAAAAAAAAAAAAAAAAAAAAAAAAAAAAAAAAATGCTCCATGTCCCCTGAAATCACAATGCTCCATAGCCCTTGTCATTACAGTGCTCCATGACGCTCGTCATCACAATTATTCATGGTCTTCTCATCACAATGCTCCATGGTCTTGCCATCACAATGCTCCATGACCTGATGATCACAATGCTCCCTGTCCCTTTTCATCACAATTCTCCACGTCCTTGTCATCACAATGCTCCATGACAGTCCTCATCACAATGTTACATGCATTTGTCATCACAATTCTCCACGAAAATGTCATTGCAATGCCCCATGACCCCTGTCATAGCAAGTTCCATGCCTGTGTCATCAGAATGCTTCTCGAACGTTTCATCAAAATTCTCAAAGGCCGTTGTCATCACAATGCTCCATGACCCTTGTCATCACAATGCTCCAAGCCCTTGTCATCACAATGTTCCATTACTTTTGTCATCACAATCCTCCAAAACATTTGGCATCACAATGCTCTATGCAATTGTCATCACAATGGAACATGAAATATGTCATCACAATGCTCCCTGACACCTGTCTTCACAATACTCCATGACCTTGTCATCACAATGTGCCATGCCCACTGTCAACACAATTATCCATGAAACTTGTCAGACCAATGCTCCATGTCCCTGTCATCACAGAGCTCCATGCACTTGTCATCACAATGCTCCATGACCCCAGTTCTCACAATGCTCCATGACTCCAGTCATCTCAAGGCTTCATGACCTCTGTCATCACAATGATCCATGCCCTCATCATCACAAGGCTCTGTGTACTTTGTCACCACAATGCTCCATGAACTTTTCATCACAATGCTCCGTGACACTTGTAATCACAATGCTCCGTCCCTTTGTCAACTCAATGTTCCATGACCCTTGTCATCACAATGTTCCATGTGCTTGTCAGCGCAGTGCTCCATGACCCATGTCATCACAATGCTCCATAAACCTTGTCATCACAATGCTCCTTGCACGACTTATCAAAATGCTCTCTCACCACTGATATCAAAATGTCCACTCACTAGTCATCACAATACACCCACTCCACTGTCATCACAATGGTCCTTAACCCCTGTCATAAAAAATGTTCCAAGACCCCTGACATCACAATGTTCCATAACCACTGTCATCAAAATGTTCCATGACACTTTTCATCAAATTGCTCCATGACCCTGTCATCACAATGCTCCCTGCCCTTCTCATCGCAATGCACAACGCCCTTGTCATCAAAATGCTCCATGACTTTGTCATCACAAAGAACCATGACCCTTGGCATCACAATGCTCCCTGTCATTGTCATCAGAATGCTCCATAATCACACTCATCACACTGCTCCATGCCCTTGTCGTCACAAAGCTCCATGACACATGTCATCAGAATGCTCCATGGCCTTCTCATCAGAGTGCTCCATGCCCTTGCCATCACAATGCTCCATTACCCCTGTCATCACAATGCTCCAAGGCCACTGTAATCACAATGCTCCATGCCCCTTTTCATCTCAATGCTCCATGAACCCTCTCATCACAATGCACCATGCCCACCATCATAATGCTTCATGCTATTGTCATCACAATGAAATCATAATGCTCCATGACCTCTGTCATCACAATGCTCCAAATCCTTGTGATCAAAATGTTCCATAACACTTATCATCACAATGCCCCATGACGCTCGTCATCACAATTATCCATGGTCTTCTCATCACAATGCTCCATGACTTTTGTCACCACAATGCTCAATACCCTTGTCATCACAGTGCTCCCTGACACTTGTCGTCAGTATGCTCCTTGAACCCTGTGATGACAAGGCTCCATGGCATTCTCATCCCAATGCTCCATGCCCTTGTCATCACAGTGCTCCACATCCCCTGTAATCACAATGCTCCATGCCCCTTTTCATCAGAATGTTTCATGAGACATATCATCAAAAGGCTCCATGGTCTTCTCATCACAATGCTCCATTACCTTGTCATCACAATGCTCCATGACACCTGTTATCACAATACTCCATGAACATTTTCAGCCAAATGCTCCATGAGCTTCTCATCACAGTGCTCCATGACCCCTGTCATTACAATGCTCCATGACCCCTCTCTTCACAACGCTCCATGTCCCTTGTCATCAGAATACTCCATGAACATTTTCATCCCAGTGCTCCATGAGCTTTGTCATCACAATGATCCATGCACTTGTCATCCCAATGCTCCATGATCCCTGTATTCACAATGCTCCGTGACGCTTGTCATCACAGTGCTCTGTGACACCTGTCATCACAATGCTCCATGCCTTTGTCAGCAAAATGCTACATGACCTTGTCATTACAATTCTCTATGCACTTGTCATCAAAATACTCCACAAGATTGTCATCACAATGCTCCATGCACTTGACAGCACAATGCTCCCTTTCCCTTGTCATCACAATCCTACAAGGCATTGTCATCACAATGCTCCATTACTTTGTCATCAGAATCCTCCATGACACTTTGCATCACAATGCTCCATGCCATTGTCATCACAATGGGCCATTACATATGTCATCACAATGCTCCCTGACACCTGTCTTCCCAATACTGCATGACCTGGTCATCACAATGCTCCATGCCCTTTTCATCACAATGCACCAATCCAACTGTCATTACAATAATACATTAAACTTATTAGACCAATGCTCCATGCCTTTGTCTTCACAATGCTCCATGCCCTTTTTATCACAATGCTCCATTACCCCTGTCATCACAATGCTCCATGTCCCCTGTCATCACAACGCTCCATGTCCCTTGTCATCACAATTCTCCATGAACATTTTCGTCCCAATGCTCCATGACATTTGTCATCACAATGATCCATGCCCTTGTCATCCCAAAGTTCCATGACACCTGTATTCACAATGTTCCATGACGCTTGTCATCACAGTGCTCCATGACACCTGTCATCACAATGCTCCATGCCTTTGTCAGCAAAATGCTACATGATCTTGTCATTACAATGCTCTATGCACTTGTCATTACAATACTCCATTACCATTGTCATCACAATCCTCCGTGAATCTTGGGATCACATTGTTTCATGCCCTTGTCATCACAGTGCTCCATGCTCCTTGAAATCAAAATGATCCATGACTTCTGTCATCACACTGCTCAAACACTTGTGGTCACAGTGTTCCATAACACTTGTCATCACAACGCTCCATGATGCCTCTCATCACAATACTCCATGCCCTTTTCATCACAATGCTCCATGACCTTTGTCATCACAATTCTCAATACACTTGTCATCACAATGCTCCCTGACACTTGTCGTCAGAATGTTCCTTGAACCCTGTCACGAAAAGGCTCCATGCATTTTTCATCACAATGTCCCATGCATTTTTCATCACAATGCTCCATGCCATTGTAATCAAAATACTCCACAAGCTTGTCATCACAATGCTCCATGACCTTTGTCATCCCAATTCTCCATGCACTTGTCAGCACAATGCTCCCTGAAACTTTTCATCACAATGCTCCAAGCCATTGTCATCACAATGCTCCATTACCTTTGTCATCAGAATCCTCCATGACACTTGGCATCACAATGCTCCATGCCATTGTCATCACAATGGGCCATTACATATGTCATCACAATGCTCCCTGACACCAGTCTTCACAATACTGCATGACTTGGTCTTCACAATGCTCCATGCCCTTGTCATCACAATGCGCCATTCCAACTATCATTGCAATAATCTATTAAACTTATTAGACTAAAGCTCCATGCCCTTGTCATCACAATGCTCCATGCACTTGTTATCACAATACTTCATGACCCAAGTCATCACAATGCTCCGTGAGTCCAGTCATCACAATGCTTCATGACCTTTGTCATCACAATGGTCCATGCCCTCGTCATCAACAGTCTCTGTGACATTTTTAACCTCAATGCTCCATGAAATTTTCATCACAATGCTCTTTGACCCTTGTCATCACAATACTCTATGCCTTTCTCAGCACAATGCTCCATGACCATTGTCATCACAATGCCCCATGCGCTTGTCAGCACAATGCTCCATGACACGTCATCACAATGCACCATGCGCTTGCCATCACAGTGCTCCACAATCTTGTCATCACAATGCTCCATTAACCTTGTCATCACAATCCTGCATGCACTTCTCATCAATATGCTCTCTCACCACTGATATCACAATGTTACATCACTATTCATTACAATACTCCCTCAACCCTGTCATCACAATGTTCCATGACTCCAGTCATCGCAATGCTACATGCACTGATCATCACAATGTTCGAAGACCTATGACATCACAATGTTCCATAACCCCTGTCATCAAAATGCTCCATGATCCTTTTCATCAAAATGCTCCATGTCCCCTGAAATCACAATGCTCCATAGCCCTTGTCATTACAGTGCTCCATGACGCTCGTCATCACAATTATTCATGGTCTTCTCATCACAATGCTCCATGGTCTTGCCATCACAATGCTCCATGACCTGATGATCACAATGCTCCCTGTCCCTTTTCATCACAATTCTCCACGTCCTTGTCATCACAATGCTCCATGACAGTCCTCATCACAATGTTACATGCATTTGTCATCACAATTCTCCACGAAAATGTCATTGCAATGCCCCATGACCCCTGTCATAGCAAGTTCCATGCCTGTGTCATCAGAATGCTTCTCGAACGTTTCATCAAAATTCTCAAAGGCCGTTGTCATCACAATGCTCCATGACCCTTGTCATCACAATGCTCCAAGCCCTTGTCATCACAATGTTCCATTACTTTTGTCATCACAATCCTCCAAAACATTTGGCATCACAATGCTCTATGCAATTGTCATCACAATGGAACATGAAATATGTCATCACAATGCTCCCTGACACCTGTCTTCACAATACTCCATGACCTTGTCATCACAATGTGCCATGCCCACTGTCAACACAATTATCCATGAAACTTGTCAGACCAATGCTCCATGTCCCTGTCATCACAGAGCTCCATGCACTTGTCATCACAATGCTCCATGACCCCAGTTCTCACAATGCTCCATGACTCCAGTCATCTCAAGGCTTCATGACCTCTGTCATCACAATGATCCATGCCCTCATCATCACAAGGCTCTGTGTACTTTGTCACCACAATGCTCCATGAACTTTTCATCACAATGCTCCGTGACACTTGTAATCACAATGCTCCGTCCCTTTGTCAACTCAATGTTCCATGACCCTTGTCATCACAATGTTCCATGTGCTTGTCAGCGCAGTGCTCCATGACCCATGTCATCACAATGCTCCATAAACCTTGTCATCACAATGCTCCTTGCACGACTTATCAAAATGCTCTCTCACCACTGATATCAAAATGTCCACTCACTAGTCATCACAATACACCCACTCCACTGTCATCACAATGGTCCTTAACCCCTGTCATAAAAAATGTTCCAAGACCCCTGACATCACAATGTTCCATAACCACTGTCATCAAAATGTTCCATGACACTTTTCATCAAATTGCTCCATGACCCTGTCATCACAATGCTCCCTGCCCTTCTCATCGCAATGCACAACGCCCTTGTCATCAAAATGCTCCATGACTTTGTCATCACAAAGAACCATGACCCTTGGCATCACAATGCTCCCTGTCATTGTCATCAGAATGCTCCATAATCACACTCATCACACTGCTCCATGCCCTTGTCGTCACAAAGCTCCATGACACATGTCATCAGAATGCTCCATGGCCTTCTCATCAGAGTGCTCCATGCCCTTGCCATCACAATGCTCCATTACCCCTGTCATCACAATGCTCCAAGGCCACTGTAATCACAATGCTCCATGCCCCTTTTCATCTCAATGCTCCATGAACCCTCTCATCACAATGCACCATGCCCACCATCATAATGCTTCATGCTATTGTCATCACAATGAAATCATAATGCTCCATGACCTCTGTCATCACAATGCTCCAAATCCTTGTGATCAAAATGTTCCATAACACTTATCATCACAATGCCCCATGACGCTCGTCATCACAATTATCCATGGTCTTCTCATCACAATGCTCCATGACTTTTGTCACCACAATGCTCAATACCCTTGTCATCACAGTGCTCCCTGACACTTGTCGTCAGTATGCTCCTTGAACCCTGTGATGACAAGGCTCCATGGCATTCTCATCCCAATGCTCCATGCCCTTGTCATCACAGTGCTCCACATCCCCTGTAATCACAATGCTCCATGCCCCTTTTCATCAGAATGTTTCATGAGACATATCATCAAAAGGCTCCATGGTCTTCTCATCACAATGCTCCATTACCTTGTCATCACAATGCTCCATGACACCTGTTATCACAATACTCCATGAACATTTTCAGCCAAATGCTCCATGAGCTTCTCATCACAGTGCTCCATGACCCCTGTCATTACAATGCTCCATGACCCCTCTCTTCACAACGCTCCATGTCCCTTGTCATCAGAATACTCCATGAACATTTTCATCCCAGTGCTCCATGAGCTTTGTCATCACAATGATCCATGCACTTGTCATCCCAATGCTCCATGATCCCTGTATTCACAATGCTCCGTGACGCTTGTCATCACAGTGCTCTGTGACACCTGTCATCACAATGCTCCATGCCTTTGTCAGCAAAATGCTACATGACCTTGTCATTACAATTCTCTATGCACTTGTCATCAAAATACTCCACAAGATTGTCATCACAATGCTCCATGCACTTGACAGCACAATGCTCCCTTTCCCTTGTCATCACAATCCTACAAGGCATTGTCATCACAATGCTCCATTACTTTGTCATCAGAATCCTCCATGACACTTTGCATCACAATGCTCCATGCCATTGTCATCACAATGGGCCATTACATATGTCATCACAATGCTCCCTGACACCTGTCTTCCCAATACTGCATGACCTGGTCATCACAATGCTCCATGCCCTTTTCATCACAATGCACCAATCCAACTGTCATTACAATAATACATTAAACTTATTAGACCAATGCTCCATGCCTTTGTCTTCACAATGCTCCATGCCCTTTTTATCACAATGCTCCATTACCCCTGTCATCACAATGCTCCATGTCCCCTGTCATCACAACGCTCCATGTCCCTTGTCATCACAATTCTCCATGAACATTTTCGTCCCAATGCTCCATGACATTTGTCATCACAATGATCCATGCCCTTGTCATCCCAAAGTTCCATGACACCTGTATTCACAATGTTCCATGACGCTTGTCATCACAGTGCTCCATGACACCTGTCATCACAATGCTCCATGCCTTTGTCAGCAAAATGCTACATGATCTTGTCATTACAATGCTCTATGCACTTGTCATTACAATACTCCATTACCATTGTCATCACAATCCTCCGTGAATCTTGGGATCACATTGTTTCATGCCCTTGTCATCACAGTGCTCCATGCTCCTTGAAATCAAAATGATCCATGACTTCTGTCATCACACTGCTCAAACACTTGTGGTCACAGTGTTCCATAACACTTGTCATCACAACGCTCCATGATGCCTCTCATCACAATACTCCATGCCCTTTTCATCACAATGCTCCATGACCTTTGTCATCACAATTCTCAATACACTTGTCATCACAATGCTCCCTGACACTTGTCGTCAGAATGTTCCTTGAACCCTGTCACGAAAAGGCTCCATGCATTTTTCATCACAATGTCCCATGCATTTTTCATCACAATGCTCCATGCCATTGTAATCAAAATACTCCACAAGCTTGTCATCACAATGCTCCATGACCTTTGTCATCCCAATTCTCCATGCACTTGTCAGCACAATGCTCCCTGAAACTTTTCATCACAATGCTCCAAGCCATTGTCATCACAATGCTCCATTACCTTTGTCATCAGAATCCTCCATGACACTTGGCATCACAATGCTCCATGCCATTGTCATCACAATGGGCCATTACATATGTCATCACAATGCTCCCTGACACCAGTCTTCACAATACTGCATGACTTGGTCTTCACAATGCTCCATGCCCTTGTCATCACAATGCGCCATTCCAACTATCATTGCAATAATCTATTAAACTTATTAGACTAAAGCTCCATGCCCTTGTCATCACAATGCTCCATGCACTTGTTATCACAATACTTCATGACCCAAGTCATCACAATGCTCCGTGAGTCCAGTCATCACAATGCTTCATGACCTTTGTCATCACAATGGTCCATGCCCTCGTCATCAACAGTCTCTGTGACATTTTTAACCTCAATGCTCCATGAAATTTTCATCACAATGCTCTTTGACCCTTGTCATCACAATACTCTATGCCTTTCTCAGCACAATGCTCCATGACCATTGTCATCACAATGCCCCATGCGCTTGTCAGCACAATGCTCCATGACACGTCATCACAATGCACCATGCGCTTGCCATCACAGTGCTCCACAATCTTGTCATCACAATGCTCCATTAACCTTGTCATCACAATCCTGCATGCACTTCTCATCAATATGCTCTCTCACCACTGATATCACAATGTTACATCACTATTCATTACAATACTCCCTCAACCCTGTCATCACAATGTTCCATGACTCCAGTCATCGCAATGCTACATGCACTGATCATCACAATGTTCGAAGACCTATGACATCACAATGTTCCATAACCCCTGTCATCAAAATGCTCCATGATCCTTTTCATCAAAATGCTCCATGTCCCCTGAAATCACAATGCTCCATAGCCCTTGTCATTACAGTGCTCCATGACGCTCGTCATCACAATTATTCATGGTCTTCTCATCACAATGCTCCATGGTCTTGCCATCACAATGCTCCATGACCTGATGATCACAATGCTCCCTGTCCCTTTTCATCACAATTCTCCACGTCCTTGTCATCACAATGCTCCATGACAGTCCTCATCACAATGTTACATGCATTTGTCATCACAATTCTCCACGAAAATGTCATTGCAATGCCCCATGACCCCTGTCATAGCAAGTTCCATGCCTGTGTCATCAGAATGCTTCTCGAACGTTTCATCAAAATTCTCAAAGGCCGTTGTCATCACAATGCTCCATGACCCTTGTCATCACAATGCTCCAAGCCCTTGTCATCACAATGTTCCATTACTTTTGTCATCACAATCCTCCAAAACATTTGGCATCACAATGCTCTATGCAATTGTCATCACAATGGAACATGAAATATGTCATCACAATGCTCCCTGACACCTGTCTTCACAATACTCCATGACCTTGTCATCACAATGTGCCATGCCCACTGTCAACACAATTATCCATGAAACTTGTCAGACCAATGCTCCATGTCCCTGTCATCACAGAGCTCCATGCACTTGTCATCACAATGCTCCATGACCCCAGTTCTCACAATGCTCCATGACTCCAGTCATCTCAAGGCTTCATGACCTCTGTCATCACAATGATCCATGCCCTCATCATCACAAGGCTCTGTGTACTTTGTCACCACAATGCTCCATGAACTTTTCATCACAATGCTCCGTGACACTTGTAATCACAATGCTCCGTCCCTTTGTCAACTCAATGTTCCATGACCCTTGTCATCACAATGTTCCATGTGCTTGTCAGCGCAGTGCTCCATGACCCATGTCATCACAATGCTCCATAAACCTTGTCATCACAATGCTCCTTGCACGACTTATCAAAATGCTCTCTCACCACTGATATCAAAATGTCCACTCACTAGTCATCACAATACACCCACTCCACTGTCATCACAATGGTCCTTAACCCCTGTCATAAAAAATGTTCCAAGACCCCTGACATCACAATGTTCCATAACCACTGTCATCAAAATGTTCCATGACACTTTTCATCAAATTGCTCCATGACCCTGTCATCACAATGCTCCCTGCCCTTCTCATCGCAATGCACAACGCCCTTGTCATCAAAATGCTCCATGACTTTGTCATCACAAAGAACCATGACCCTTGGCATCACAATGCTCCCTGTCATTGTCATCAGAATGCTCCATAATCACACTCATCACACTGCTCCATGCCCTTGTCGTCACAAAGCTCCATGACACATGTCATCAGAATGCTCCATGGCCTTCTCATCAGAGTGCTCCATGCCCTTGCCATCACAATGCTCCATTACCCCTGTCATCACAATGCTCCAAGGCCACTGTAATCACAATGCTCCATGCCCCTTTTCATCTCAATGCTCCATGAACCCTCTCATCACAATGCACCATGCCCACCATCATAATGCTTCATGCTATTGTCATCACAATGAAATCATAATGCTCCATGACCTCTGTCATCACAATGCTCCAAATCCTTGTGATCAAAATGTTCCATAACACTTATCATCACAATGCCCCATGACGCTCGTCATCACAATTATCCATGGTCTTCTCATCACAATGCTCCATGACTTTTGTCACCACAATGCTCAATACCCTTGTCATCACAGTGCTCCCTGACACTTGTCGTCAGTATGCTCCTTGAACCCTGTGATGACAAGGCTCCATGGCATTCTCATCCCAATGCTCCATGCCCTTGTCATCACAGTGCTCCACATCCCCTGTAATCACAATGCTCCATGCCCCTTTTCATCAGAATGTTTCATGAGACATATCATCAAAAGGCTCCATGGTCTTCTCATCACAATGCTCCATTACCTTGTCATCACAATGCTCCATGACACCTGTTATCACAATACTCCATGAACATTTTCAGCCAAATGCTCCATGAGCTTCTCATCACAGTGCTCCATGACCCCTGTCATTACAATGCTCCATGACCCCTCTCTTCACAACGCTCCATGTCCCTTGTCATCAGAATACTCCATGAACATTTTCATCCCAGTGCTCCATGAGCTTTGTCATCACAATGATCCATGCACTTGTCATCCCAATGCTCCATGATCCCTGTATTCACAATGCTCCGTGACGCTTGTCATCACAGTGCTCTGTGACACCTGTCATCACAATGCTCCATGCCTTTGTCAGCAAAATGCTACATGACCTTGTCATTACAATTCTCTATGCACTTGTCATCAAAATACTCCACAAGATTGTCATCACAATGCTCCATGCACTTGACAGCACAATGCTCCCTTTCCCTTGTCATCACAATCCTACAAGGCATTGTCATCACAATGCTCCATTACTTTGTCATCAGAATCCTCCATGACACTTTGCATCACAATGCTCCATGCCATTGTCATCACAATGGGCCATTACATATGTCATCACAATGCTCCCTGACACCTGTCTTCCCAATACTGCATGACCTGGTCATCACAATGCTCCATGCCCTTTTCATCACAATGCACCAATCCAACTGTCATTACAATAATACATTAAACTTATTAGACCAATGCTCCATGCCTTTGTCTTCACAATGCTCCATGCCCTTTTTATCACAATGCTCCATTACCCCTGTCATCACAATGCTCCATGTCCCCTGTCATCACAACGCTCCATGTCCCTTGTCATCACAATTCTCCATGAACATTTTCGTCCCAATGCTCCATGACATTTGTCATCACAATGATCCATGCCCTTGTCATCCCAAAGTTCCATGACACCTGTATTCACAATGTTCCATGACGCTTGTCATCACAGTGCTCCATGACACCTGTCATCACAATGCTCCATGCCTTTGTCAGCAAAATGCTACATGATCTTGTCATTACAATGCTCTATGCACTTGTCATTACAATACTCCATTACCATTGTCATCACAATCCTCCGTGAATCTTGGGATCACATTGTTTCATGCCCTTGTCATCACAGTGCTCCATGCTCCTTGAAATCAAAATGATCCATGACTTCTGTCATCACACTGCTCAAACACTTGTGGTCACAGTGTTCCATAACACTTGTCATCACAACGCTCCATGATGCCTCTCATCACAATACTCCATGCCCTTTTCATCACAATGCTCCATGACCTTTGTCATCACAATTCTCAATACACTTGTCATCACAATGCTCCCTGACACTTGTCGTCAGAATGTTCCTTGAACCCTGTCACGAAAAGGCTCCATGCATTTTTCATCACAATGTCCCATGCATTTTTCATCACAATGCTCCATGCCATTGTAATCAAAATACTCCACAAGCTTGTCATCACAATGCTCCATGACCTTTGTCATCCCAATTCTCCATGCACTTGTCAGCACAATGCTCCCTGAAACTTTTCATCACAATGCTCCAAGCCATTGTCATCACAATGCTCCATTACCTTTGTCATCAGAATCCTCCATGACACTTGGCATCACAATGCTCCATGCCATTGTCATCACAATGGGCCATTACATATGTCATCACAATGCTCCCTGACACCAGTCTTCACAATACTGCATGACTTGGTCTTCACAATGCTCCATGCCCTTGTCATCACAATGCGCCATTCCAACTATCATTGCAATAATCTATTAAACTTATTAGACTAAAGCTCCATGCCCTTGTCATCACAATGCTCCATGCACTTGTTATCACAATACTTCATGACCCAAGTCATCACAATGCTCCGTGAGTCCAGTCATCACAATGCTTCATGACCTTTGTCATCACAATGGTCCATGCCCTCGTCATCAACAGTCTCTGTGACATTTTTAACCTCAATGCTCCATGAAATTTTCATCACAATGCTCTTTGACCCTTGTCATCACAATACTCTATGCCTTTCTCAGCACAATGCTCCATGACCATTGTCATCACAATGCCCCATGCGCTTGTCAGCACAATGCTCCATGACACGTCATCACAATGCACCATGCGCTTGCCATCACAGTGCTCCACAATCTTGTCATCACAATGCTCCATTAACCTTGTCATCACAATCCTGCATGCACTTCTCATCAATATGCTCTCTCACCACTGATATCACAATGTTACATCACTATTCATTACAATACTCCCTCAACCCTGTCATCACAATGTTCCATGACTCCAGTCATCGCAATGCTACATGCACTGATCATCACAATGTTCGAAGACCTATGACATCACAATGTTCCATAACCCCTGTCATCAAAATGCTCCATGATCCTTTTCATCAAAATGCTCCATGTCCCCTGAAATCACAATGCTCCATAGCCCTTGTCATTACAGTGCTCCATGACGCTCGTCATCACAATTATTCATGGTCTTCTCATCACAATGCTCCATGGTCTTGCCATCACAATGCTCCATGACCTGATGATCACAATGCTCCCTGTCCCTTTTCATCACAATTCTCCACGTCCTTGTCATCACAATGCTCCATGACAGTCCTCATCACAATGTTACATGCATTTGTCATCACAATTCTCCACGAAAATGTCATTGCAATGCCCCATGACCCCTGTCATAGCAAGTTCCATGCCTGTGTCATCAGAATGCTTCTCGAACGTTTCATCAAAATTCTCAAAGGCCGTTGTCATCACAATGCTCCATGACCCTTGTCATCACAATGCTCCAAGCCCTTGTCATCACAATGTTCCATTACTTTTGTCATCACAATCCTCCAAAACATTTGGCATCACAATGCTCTATGCAATTGTCATCACAATGGAACATGAAATATGTCATCACAATGCTCCCTGACACCTGTCTTCACAATACTCCATGACCTTGTCATCACAATGTGCCATGCCCACTGTCAACACAATTATCCATGAAACTTGTCAGACCAATGCTCCATGTCCCTGTCATCACAGAGCTCCATGCACTTGTCATCACAATGCTCCATGACCCCAGTTCTCACAATGCTCCATGACTCCAGTCATCTCAAGGCTTCATGACCTCTGTCATCACAATGATCCATGCCCTCATCATCACAAGGCTCTGTGTACTTTGTCACCACAATGCTCCATGAACTTTTCATCACAATGCTCCGTGACACTTGTAATCACAATGCTCCGTCCCTTTGTCAACTCAATGTTCCATGACCCTTGTCATCACAATGTTCCATGTGCTTGTCAGCGCAGTGCTCCATGACCCATGTCATCACAATGCTCCATAAACCTTGTCATCACAATGCTCCTTGCACGACTTATCAAAATGCTCTCTCACCACTGATATCAAAATGTCCACTCACTAGTCATCACAATACACCCACTCCACTGTCATCACAATGGTCCTTAACCCCTGTCATAAAAAATGTTCCAAGACCCCTGACATCACAATGTTCCATAACCACTGTCATCAAAATGTTCCATGACACTTTTCATCAAATTGCTCCATGACCCTGTCATCACAATGCTCCCTGCCCTTCTCATCGCAATGCACAACGCCCTTGTCATCAAAATGCTCCATGACTTTGTCATCACAAAGAACCATGACCCTTGGCATCACAATGCTCCCTGTCATTGTCATCAGAATGCTCCATAATCACACTCATCACACTGCTCCATGCCCTTGTCGTCACAAAGCTCCATGACACATGTCATCAGAATGCTCCATGGCCTTCTCATCAGAGTGCTCCATGCCCTTGCCATCACAATGCTCCATTACCCCTGTCATCACAATGCTCCAAGGCCACTGTAATCACAATGCTCCATGCCCCTTTTCATCTCAATGCTCCATGAACCCTCTCATCACAATGCACCATGCCCACCATCATAATGCTTCATGCTATTGTCATCACAATGAAATCATAATGCTCCATGACCTCTGTCATCACAATGCTCCAAATCCTTGTGATCAAAATGTTCCATAACACTTATCATCACAATGCCCCATGACGCTCGTCATCACAATTATCCATGGTCTTCTCATCACAATGCTCCATGACTTTTGTCACCACAATGCTCAATACCCTTGTCATCACAGTGCTCCCTGACACTTGTCGTCAGTATGCTCCTTGAACCCTGTGATGACAAGGCTCCATGGCATTCTCATCCCAATGCTCCATGCCCTTGTCATCACAGTGCTCCACATCCCCTGTAATCACAATGCTCCATGCCCCTTTTCATCAGAATGTTTCATGAGACATATCATCAAAAGGCTCCATGGTCTTCTCATCACAATGCTCCATTACCTTGTCATCACAATGCTCCATGACACCTGTTATCACAATACTCCATGAACATTTTCAGCCAAATGCTCCATGAGCTTCTCATCACAGTGCTCCATGACCCCTGTCATTACAATGCTCCATGACCCCTCTCTTCACAACGCTCCATGTCCCTTGTCATCAGAATACTCCATGAACATTTTCATCCCAGTGCTCCATGAGCTTTGTCATCACAATGATCCATGCACTTGTCATCCCAATGCTCCATGATCCCTGTATTCACAATGCTCCGTGACGCTTGTCATCACAGTGCTCTGTGACACCTGTCATCACAATGCTCCATGCCTTTGTCAGCAAAATGCTACATGACCTTGTCATTACAATTCTCTATGCACTTGTCATCAAAATACTCCACAAGATTGTCATCACAATGCTCCATGCACTTGACAGCACAATGCTCCCTTTCCCTTGTCATCACAATCCTACAAGGCATTGTCATCACAATGCTCCATTACTTTGTCATCAGAATCCTCCATGACACTTTGCATCACAATGCTCCATGCCATTGTCATCACAATGGGCCATTACATATGTCATCACAATGCTCCCTGACACCTGTCTTCCCAATACTGCATGACCTGGTCATCACAATGCTCCATGCCCTTTTCATCACAATGCACCAATCCAACTGTCATTACAATAATACATGAAACTTATTAGACCAATGCTCCATGCCTTTGTCTTCACAATGCTCCATGCCCTTTTTATCACAATGCTCCATTACCCCTGTCATCACAATGCTCATTGACTCCAGTTATCACAATGCTTCATGACCTTTGTCATCACAATGGTCCATGCCCTCGTCATCTACAGTCTCTGTGACCTTTTTAACCACAATGCTCCATGATATTTCATCACAATGCTCTTTGACCATTGTCATCACAATGCTCTATGCCTTTCTCAGCACAATGCTCCATGACAGTTGTCATCACAATGCTCCATGCGCTTGTCAGCACAATTCTCCATGACACATGTCACCACAATACAACATGCACTTGTCATCAGAGTGCTCCACAATCTTGTCATCACAATGCTCCATAAACCTTGTGATTAAAATGCTCCATGCACTTCTCATCACAATGCTCCACGCCCTTGTCATCAAAATGCTCCATGACCCATGTTATCACAATGCTCATGTCCATTGTCATCACAATTCTCCAAGTCCTTGTCATCACAATGCTCCATGACAGTTCTCATCACAATGTTACATACTCTTGTCATCACAATTCTCCATGCACTTGTCATCGCAATGCCCCATGAACCCTGTCATAGCAAGCTCCATGCCTTGGTCATCACAATACTTCACGAAATTTTTATCAAAATTCTCAATGGCCGTTGTCATCACAATGCTCCATGCCTTTGTCATCACAATGCTCCATGCCCTTATCATCAAAATGCTCCAAACTCTTGTCATCACAGTGCTCCCTTACCTTTGTCATCACAATCCTCCATAACATTTGGCATCACAATGCTCCATGCCATTGTCATCACAATGGACCATAAAATATGTTATCACAATGCTCCCTGACACATCTTCACAATACTCCATGACCTTGTCATCACAATGCTCCATGCCCTTGTTATCACAGTGTGCCGTGCCAACTGTCAACACAATTATCCATGAAACTTGTCAGACCAATGCTCTATGCCACTCTCATCACTATGCTCCATGCCCTTTTCTTCACAATGCTCCATGACCCCAGTCATCACAATGCTCCATGACTCCAGTCATCACAAGGCTTCATGACTTGTGTCATCACAATTGTCCATGCCCTCATCATCACAAGGTTCTGTGAACTTTGTCACCACAATTCTCCATGAACTTTTCATCACAATGCTCCGTGACACTTGTCATCACAATGCTCCGTCCCTTTGTCAACTCAATGCGCCTTGACACTTGTCATCACAATGTTCCATGCGCTTGTCAGCGCAGTGCTCCCTGACCCATGCCATCACAATGTGCCATGCGCTTGACATCACAATGCTCCACAACATTGTAATCAACATGCTCCATAAATCTTGTCATCACAATGCTCCATGCACTTCTTATCAAAATGCTCTCTCACCACTGATATCAAAATGGTCCCTTACTAGTCATCACAATACACCCACTCCCCTATCATCACAGTGTTCCATAAACCCTGTCATGAAAATGTTCCATGATCCCTGATATCACAATGTTCCATAACCCCTGTCATCGAAATGTTCCATGACATTTTTCATCAGATTTCTCCATGACCCTGTCATCACAATGCTCCCTTCCCTTCACAACAGAATGCACCACAGCCTTGTCATCAAAATGCTCCCTGACATTTGTCATCAAAAAGCTCCATGACACTTTGAATCACAATGCCCTATGCCATTGTCATCATAATGTTCCATTAACCCGCTCATCACATTGTTACATGCCCTTGTCATTACAGGCTCCATGATGCTTTTCATCACTATGCTCGATGCCATTCTTCTCACAATGCTCCATGGGCTTCTCATTTCAATCCTCCACGACCCAAGTATCACAGTGTTCCGTGCCCTTGTCATCAAAATGCTCCTTGCCCCCTCTCATCACAATAATCCATTAAATATTTCACACCAATGCTCCATGCCCTTGCCATCACAATGCTCCATTACCCCTGTCATAACAATGCTCCATGACCCCTGCCATCACAATGTTCCAAAGCTTTGTCATCACAAGGCTCCATGACCCTTGTCATCACAATGCTCCAAGACCCCTGTAAGCACAATGATCCATGCCCTTGTCATCACAAAGCTTCATGACGCATGTCATCAGAATGCTCCATGGCCTTCTCATTCAAGATGCTCCATGCCCTTGTCATCAAAATGCTCCCAGACCCTTGTATCACAATGCTCCATGCCCCTTTTCATCTCAATGCTCCATGAACCCTGTCATCACAATGCACCATGCCCACCATCATAATGCTTCATGCTATTGTCATCACAATGAAATCAAAATGCTCCATGACCTCTGTCATCACAATGCTCCAAATCCTTGTAATCAAAATGTTCCATAACACTTATCATCACAAAGCCCCATGACGCTCGTCATCACAATTATCCATGGTCTTCTCATCACAATGCTCCTGAACTTTGTCATCACAGTGCTCAATACCCTTGTCATCACAATGCTCCCTGACACTTGAAGTCAGTATCCTCCATGAACCCTGTCATGATAAGGCTCCAAGCCTTTTTCATCACAATGTTCCATGCCCTTTTCCTCACAGTTCTCCAAGCCCCCTGTAATCACAATGCTCCATGCCCTTGTCATCACAAAGCTCCGTGATGCATGTCATCAGGACGCTCCCTGGCCTTCTCATCCCATGCTCCATGCCCTTGTCATCACAATGCTCCACGAGCACTGTAATCACAGTGCTCTATGCCCCTTTTCATCAGAATGCTCCATGAGACTGTCATCACAAGGCTCCATGGTCTTCTCATCACAATGCTCCAGTACCTTGTCATCACAGTGCTCCATGACACCTGTCATCACAATACTCCATGAACATTTTCAGCCCAATGCTACATGACCTTCTCATCACAATGCTCCATGACCACTCTCATCACAACGCTCCATGAACCCTGACAACACGATGATCCGGGACTCTTGTCATCAAAATGCTCCATGCCCTTGTCTTCCCACTGCTCCATGATACCTTTAATCGCAATGCTCCGTGATGCTTGTCATCACAGTGTTCCATGAACATTGTCATCACAATGCTCCATGCCTTTGTCAGCAAAATGCTACATACTCTTGTCATCACAATCCTCCATGACCCTTGGGATCACATTGCTTCATGTCCTTGTCATGTCTCTCTTGTCTTTCTGATTTTTACAGATATTCGGATGTTCCTTCTGACCGCTGGGTAGTGACAATTCTTTGTAGTGTGGATTTGCATTGCACGTTTGCTTGATTGGCCAAAAAGGGTGTATGCGTTTTCTCCTAAATATATTCAGGAGAAAAGCCATACGCCGGTTTTGGCCAAGTGCATCACTGTCGAAGTTGTGATGCTTTTCCTGTGCTTTAAAAGTGATTCCAATTTACCACATGAAATATGTTTTGTGCAATTCTGCCTCATTTTAAAGTCCACTTCGTTGCCTTCTCTCAACAGATTTTTGGATGAGAGTAGTCCATTATAACTCTGCAGGTTTGTGAATTGCTGTGCCCCTGAGCTCCAATTTTCAAATCCCATTTTTGGGAGCTGACCGCAAATCCACAATTTTGCTTCAGGACCTATACTGGTTCCAGGGGTGGCTATACTGTTCCCTACGGGTGGCTGAGGCTTTGGTTAATTCTTCTTCCTGACGGGAATTTAGAGTGACATGTGCCCGTCCAAATGCCTACATCTACTCTCTGATTGGTTCTCCCTCTTCCCTTTCATCCTCTGCACAATTAGCAAACTGTGCGAACCAGGAGGTTATAGGGGCTAACTCTCCTAAGTTGGGAGATTGATAGTAAGGCAGTTGGAATGCCAACCTGGAGCACAAGGAGAGGAAAACTTAGGAGACTTTTAGAAACCTTTCGCCATCACAGTGTGTCCATTCTCTAGGTTTCCCATACATGTTATAACTGTAGTGATATTCCCTTCTACATGGAGATTTGGGACTCATGGAATGGTGTCATGCACTACTACTTTAAAGGGTCTGCATTTTCTCTCCCAATATCACCAGTCCTCTCAGTCCCAAGTGTCCAGCCTTATGTCTCATCCAGTTGTCTTTGCAGATAGGGTCATTCCAGGTTTCATCAGAACACCTGAAGGAATTGTGTAAGAATTTCGCTCTTTTTTTGTTTTGTTTTTGAAATTCATTTTTATAATGGGGTTGAGCTGATTTTCACTGACGTGTTTATGCCGGTCTAGACACACTTGATTCCCTTACAGAGACATATCAATACATAGGTTTTAAGATTCTTACTAGTCAGATATATTCCTCTGCGGGGAATAGGGGTTTTGAGTCCCGTTCACTGAGGAACGTGTAGGTCTTGTCTCGACTGTATTTGGTTTATGGAATGTTACCTGTGCTAATATCAAACTCTGGTTTTATGCAACACCCCACCTCTCCTTTCCCTTTAAGCAGGCATAAGAGTGTTTCTAAATGTGAGACTCTGTTCTCTTTCTTAATTCAGTTCATGTGTTGTGATGTTGACATTCCCTCTGTAAGTGCTATCTTATGATAAGATTCTTTCTTTCTGTGTGACTAATTTCACTTAGAATCATCATACCTAAATCCACTCATTATGCTGCTACTGGCCTTATGGCATTGATTTCACGTCTGAGTGATATTCCGTTGTACAAAATTACCACAAGTTGTTTATGCATTTCTCTTTTTCCTGGGATAATTTAGGTGTTCCGTAGTTGAGGTTCTTGTATGCAGAGCAGCCCTAATCTTTGGGGTGCCTGTGTCTTGTCGATATTTAGTCTTCCCAAGTTATATGCCCATGAGTTGAAGTCCCCTTTGCTCGGGGGCTTTGTGTTTTAGATGTTTTAGGAAACAGCATACACTTCTTCAGAGTGGCTCTTGGATATTTATACTCCACCCATCAGCGTGACTAGGCTCCCTGTTCTCCCTGGCCCCTCCTGCATTTCTGGTTTGTACACATTTTTTGGATGGCCTTTCTAAGCAGTGTATATTGAGACTTCTTTGTTGTGGGGATTTGCATTTCCCGCTTGCTTGGTTGGCCAAAAACTCTGTATGTGTTTTATTTTCCTGAAGATTTCATGAAAAAAACACATACACCCTTTTGCCCAACTGCATCATTTTAGAAATTCTGCTGCTTTTCATATGCTTTAAATGTGAGTACAACCTACCTTTTGAAATCTGTTTCCTGCCATTCTGCCTCTCATTCAGATCCTCTTCGTTGCCTTACCTTAATATATTTTTGGACGTTGGTTATCAATTATATCTTTGCAGGTCTTTGAATTGTCTGCTCCTGTGCTCCATTTTGCAACTCGCTTTTTTTTGTGAGCTGGCCGCCAAACCATTGGATTGCTTCAGGCCCTATTCTGGTTCTGAGGAGGCAGGCTGAGCCTTTGGTTAATTCTTGTTCCTAATGGGAAATTAGAGTGGCATGTGCCTGTCCAAACAACGAAGACTTGTCTCTAAATTTTTCTCATCCTTCCGCTTCTTCCTCTGGACAAATTCCAAACTGTGTGCAAGAGGATGTTGACGGTGCTGATATCCCCAAGTGAGGAGATTGTTAGGAAAGATGCTGGAGGGGTGAACCCGAGCACCAGGCGATGAGGAGATGAGGTGCCTTTTCCAAACTCTTTCCGATCAAACGGTGTACCGTCCTCTAGGTGTGGCAGGCATGTTTTAGCTGTAGGAGGGGTCCTGTGCATGTAAGGAGAACACCAGGGATTTTTCCAAATCAGTGCCTCCCTGACCCGAAACTGGGGAATTTTTAAGCTACGGCTACACGTGTGTACATTAAGGGCCTTGGGAAATAGGCAGAGCCCAAACTTTAGATGATTGAAATCTTCAGGGTCAGAAGCGCTCACCATCGGCCTTGCTTAGGTTACATTTTATCTGTCATTGATAGATGATGTCAATAAAAATATCGATTCTTTTTCAGATTATTTCCCCTTATAGGTTATTGCAAAATATTCAGTGTAGTTCCCTGTGCTATACACTAGTTCCTTGTTGATGATCTATTTTATACATAGTAGTGTGTACGTGTTAATCCCAAACTGTTAATTTATCCCTTCTCCTAACTTTCCCTTTGGTAATAATAAATTATAAGATTTTATACATCTCAGAAATGGGGGAACTGAAAGAGATGTATCATTTTTAATGGAAAAGCATTCAAAACATGATTGAAGTTTCAGCCTAGAGTATTCGATGTACATCCATGGAAATAAATCACTTCATTTCTCTAATATTGACCTAACAAATAAGACAGGCGTCTTCACTGAACTTGCTTATAGGAAAGTGATGGAATTATCAAATATAAGTCTTAGAAACATTTTATTTTACCCGAGCATTATACACTGCTCTATGTTAACTACAGTTTGGCTCACACATCTGTTCATTGAAGTTACGATGTTCTCAATTTCTGTTACTGATCCTCCAGAGTGGACCCCAACAGGAGTCCCCGTGCCCAGTGTCATTGGAGCCAATAGATCAAGACTGAGTTTGGTTCAGAAGCAAAGGAAACATTATTTTGAAAACAGAATGGAGAGGTGAGTGTGTGCACTCCCCCACGGGCTGTGGGCTGGGCTGCTGTGTAGGGATCCCAGCAGCGTCAGTGGGAGGGAGGGGATGGAGCTCTCGAGGGCTGGGTTGGCTGCAGCTCAGGCTCTATGCCACGGAGTCTGCATGGGTCCCCGCTAGCTGAGGTGTCGACCCATCCATTCTGTTCTAGGAAATCGGGTCTGAAGTGCCAGGTGTGGGACCTCTGCATGCGGATCACTAGGAGCATGTGACATTAGACAAAGCACAAATGAAAAACAGGTAAGACTTTATTTTATTGCCCAGATTCTCTTTTTATCTCCCAGGATTTTTTAATGAACGTTGCCAGAGACAATCACCTCCTCTGTTTTTTGTTCTGTTCCACATTCTTGGGGTGTTGAGGGTGTAGACCCCTCTTTTGTAACTACTTCATGCTATGGTGGGAGCCCTGATACCTGGGGGGAGGGGCTAAACGTCTCCCCACCAGCCTCCTGGTGAGGTTGATTGTCCCAAGGCCTCCTTCCTCACTTCTCGTCTGCCTGAGCACCAGCATTGGAAGTGTTATAGATTCTAATGACCTTTAAGGGTCCAGGAAAGAGATGTGCAGAGATGCTGAGGTGGCAGGCTTCACCCCACACCACATTTGTTCGGCGACCTTAGGAAAATGGTTTTTGCCATCCTAGATACTCTGACCTGTAATCTGTGCTTTCTTTAATTAGGTCCCTGTATTAATGTACAAACAGCACCATGTGTCAGAGCCCTGCCCGCACAACTCCCAGACAGTCCAGTGTCAGTGGTGATCCAGGACCATGACGTCCACTGAGTCAACGGCCTTTAGAAGTAACCAGTTGTCCAGCCGGTCATATTGGCCACCATCACCGTGTTGTCTGTAGGGTTTTCTATGGTGAAAGCGTGATATACCTTTCTCCCTCCAAGCTTATTAGCTCCCCTCTGGGTGCAGTAAGTCCTGCAAGCAGTAGTCTGTTCTTTCAGGGCACAGTCTTGTTGTTTTCTGAGAGAAAATCCAGGTCAAGTGATGGTCACACAAGTCACCTTGGGGGCACGTTGCACCTGTTTCTCTCTCTGGAGTTTGGAGTTGGAGGGCCTCCTCAATCGAGGTCAGTGTGTCCATAGAGAGACACCTGCAACTTCAGGGCATGATGGGTGGATAGGATCACCACGTGGGGTCCTTTTCGCTTAGGAGCGAGCTGGCCTTGTGGGCTGCTGATTTCCAGCTTTTTAGATACCCCAGTATCCTGGCCTGATGATTCTGTGGCAAAGCCCTTGGTGACCATAGTTTATCATACCTGAAGGGCATTCTTGTGTTGCTCCATTTCAAGTGGTCCCAGTTTTTGCACTAAAGCTCCAAGGGCGATTAACCTTTGACCGGGTATGTAAAGGTCAAAGGGTTTAGCTAAATTAGGGTGTTCCTGGTCAAGGGTCTGAATTGACTGCTCTTTCCATTCTTGAGAGGGTGCTTCTGGATTCTACTCAAAAGGATCATCATCTTTTCGTGTCAGTGTTTCATATAGAGGCCCAGCTATTAGACTGTAGTTAAGGATCCAGATGCAGAAAACCTTGGTCTCCCAAGGAACCCCTAAGCTGTCTTCTAGTTTTAGAAGAGGTAAGGCTGCAAATGGCTTCTTCCCTATCCTGGGATGCGTTTCTCCGAATATCTGTGAGAATGAAGCCCAGGCATGTCACCTTAGCCTGGGATATTTGAGCCTTTCTCTTGGACACCTTCTATCCTTTCTTGGCTAGGTAGTTCAGAGGCGTCTTTAGTAGGCCTGGCAATCAGAATGTCATCTTCATATTGAAGGAGGGTTCCCTTTTACAGAGGTAGAACTTTTAGGTCTTTAGAGGACATTTCCCCAATGATGGTGTGGGGATTTTTGAACCATTGGGACAGGACGGCCCAGCATTATTGCTTATGTTGCATGTTGTGTCCTGCCACTCACAAGCCAAAAATTCTTGTGACACTGAGATGAATGGAATACAGAAGAAGGCATCTTTGTAGTCTAATACAGAATGCCATTGCCTGGTGGATGGTAGAATGACCAGCAGGGTGTGGGAAATAGGAGCTACTGGATATATATCCTCGGTGGCTTCACTGACTGTCCTGATATACTTCACCAGGTCTCCAGCAGCCCATGGGGCTCTCGTGGTCAGGCCAATCCCAGGATATAGAGCTCACCTGTGCTGCACCGCCCACCACACAGCGCACCACACAGCCCACGGGGCTCTCGTGGTCAAGTCCCTCCCAGGGTATGAAGCTCACCTGTGCAGCTACCCAGCAGCCCATTGGGCTCTCATAGTCAGGCCCTTCCCAGGATACGGAACTCCCCTGGGCAGGTACCCCAGCAGGGCTGGACACACAGGATCTGTGCACATAGCCCACCTTGCAGAGAACCCCCAGCTCACCTGTCACTCACAGCTGACACAGAACACCTCAGAGCAGGACTTGAACTAACGAACAGCAGCCCTGACAGGTCTGTGACCCTGGCTATCACTCTGTGCAGCCTCTCTCTGCCTGGTCTTCCAGACACTTCCACTGCAGCCAGGGCACCAAGCCTCTGTCTCCACCCACCATCACTCCTCTCCCTGACTCCTGGGTTCTTCTCATTACGATAGTGTCTTCTTGAAGTTGCTTTCCACTCATGGACCAGATAAAATGGTAAGAAAACAAGCCGCAGCTGCAGCCTCTTGTCTATCCTAACTCTCAATAGCCCACACCTGTTCCTTGGGCGTGGCCCGTTTAGCAATGTTCATTTTCTGCAACTGTGAGCCCCTGAGTGATGAGGATTGGCTGATTTGGGCAGCCGTACACTGCCTTCCAGACCTCCCCAGGTGTTCCTGGGTTGAGGTCAATATAAACACCTCTCCAGTCAGCAAGAGCCCCTGTAGCTGTGCCTGACACCATATTCTCTGCCTGTCAGCAGTGTCGGGGCTGGGGTGGTGGGAGGGAGTGAGGGGCCGTGGCTTTTTGTGTGGCCCAGTGTGAGTGGGGCTCTGCTGGTCTTTCTGCAGGAGTTGCCAGGCTGCCATCTGCTAAAGAAGAGGATGTGTCACCCATACCTGCCACTGGATATTCTCCCCAGGCAGAGGTGAGGAAGTAAAAAAGCAGTGGGGGCCGTGGCAGGAGGGGTATCTCAGGCAGGGAAATGGAAAGCTTCCAGAAGAGCATCTGGGGCCAGGACCATCCTGGCTGGCCTGCAGGCACCAAATCACCCTGCCTGCTGTCGCTAGTGTGGCTCCACAGCCCTTCCTCTAGGCTTGCAAGTGCTTGTACATATTCAGGTGTTTTACCTGGAAAGGGTGGGAAGACTTTAGCTGCAGCAGGACTGGGGCTCACCTCACATTTACTCACAGACGCTTCGACACAGTCCCCCAGCTTTTCAATGAGGATGCTCCTTGTGTGGGGGAGCGCTGCTGACTGCATGGGAGACGATTTCCCACCTCTGACCAACTTAAGAATTTTTTACCACGGGAGCAAGTGCCCTGATACGATTTTCCTCTGTATAAATGGTGGGTTCTGTTTTTCTTTTTTTCTTTTTTTCTTTTTGGTTCAAGGTAGATTTTATTTATTCCTCTTTTTTTTAAATTTGGTGATATAAACATGGAAATAATGCATTAATATAAAGATGTCTATGTGAAGGGAAAAGCTTTTTTCTGTTTTATTTTATTAAATGTTATTTATTTATTTTTAATTTTTTAAAAAATTTATTTATTAATTTTATACAGCAGGTTCTTATTGGATATCTATTTTATACATATAAGTGTGCACATGTGATCCCAGACTCCCAATTCATCCCACCACCACCCTCACCTGGCGTTCCCCCCTTGGTGTCCATATGTTTGTTCTCTACATCTGTGTCTCTATCTCTGCCCTGCAAACTGGTTCATCTGTACCATTTTTCTAGGTTCCACATTTATGCCTTAATATACAATATTGGTTTTTCTCTTTCTGACTTACTTCACTCTTTATGACAGTCTCTCGATCCTTCAAGGTCTCTACAAATGACCCAATTTCATTCCTTTGTATGGCTGAGTAATATTCCATTGTATATATGTACCACATCTTTATCCATTCGTCTGTCTGTGGGCACTTAGGTTGCTTTCATTACCTGGCTATTGTAAATAGTGCTGCAATGAACATTGTGGTGAATGTTTCTTTTTGATTTATGGTTTTCTCTGGGTATATGCCCAGTAGTGGGATTGCTGGATTATATGGTAATTCTATTTTTAGTTTTTTAATGAACCTCCACACTGTTCCCCATAGAGACTGTAACAATTTACATTCCCAACAATAGTGGAAGAATGTTCCTTTTCTGCACACCTGCTCCAGCATTTGTTGTTTGTAGATTTCCTGATGATGCCCATTCTAACAGGTGTGACGTGATACCTCATTGTAGTTTCGATTTCCATTTCTCTAATAATTAGTGATGTTTAGCAGATTTTCATGTGCGTACTGGCCATCTCTATGTCTTCTTGGAAGAAATGTCTATTTAGATCTTCTTCCATTTTTGTATTGGGTTGTTTGTTTTATTAATATTGAGCTGCATGAGCTGTTTATATATATTGGAGATTAATCATTTGTCCATTGATTCATTTGCAAATATTTTCTGCCATTCTGAGGGTTGTCTTTTCATCTTGTTTGTACTTTCCGTTGCTTTGCAAAAGCTTTTACATTTCATTAGATCCCATCTGTAGAGTTTTCTTTTTTATTTCATTACTATAGAAGGTGGATCAAAAAAGATCTTACTGTGACTTACGTCAGAGTATCCTTCGTAAGTTTTCCTCTCAGAGTTTTATACTATCCGGTCTTACATTATGTTCTCTAATCCATTTTGAATATATTTTTATATGGTGTTGGGGAGTGTTCTAATTTCATTCTTTTACATGTAGCTGTCCATATTTCCCAGCACCAATGATTGAAGAGACTGTCTTATATCCATTGTATTGTCTTGCCTCCTTTGTCATAGATTAGTTGACCATAGGTGTGTAGGTTTATCACTGTGCTTTCTTTTTTTTTTCCTTTTACACGTTTATTGGAGTATAATTGCTTTACAATGGAGTGTTCATTTCTGCTGTATAAAGAAGTGAATCAGCTATACGTATACAAATATCACCAGATCCACTCCCTCTTGCATCTCCCTCCCACACCCCATATCCCACCCCTTTATGTGGTCACAAAGCAGGCAATTGGCAATTTACATCCTGCCCATCAGCATAAAAAGGCTCGTGTTCTCCAGGGCCTTTCTTGCCTTTCTGGTTTTTACACATTGTGTGGATGTCCCTTTTGACCGGTGGGAAGTGATACTTCTTTGTAGTGCAGATTTGCTTTGCACGCTTGCTTGCTTGGCCAAAGAGGGCATATGAGTTTTCTCCTGAATATATTCAGTATAAAACCCATACGTACTTTTTGGCCAAGCACATCATTGTTGAAGTTGTGCCCCGCTTCCAGTGCTTTAAAGACGATTCCAACGTACCTCTTGAAATCTGTTTCCTGCTATTCTGCCTCGCATTCAAGTCTGCCTCGTTACCATCCCTCAACAGATTTTTGGACGATAGTTGTCCTTTATTACTCTGCCAGTTTGTGTATTGCTGTGCCCCTGAGATCCATTTATCAACTCGTTTTTTGTGAGCTAACCGCAAGTCCAAAATTTTGGTTCAGGACCTATACTGGTTTCCGGTGGGTGGCTGAGACTTTGGTTAATTCTTCTTCTTCCCGGGAAATTAGAGTGACATGTGCCCATCCAAATGCCTAACAGCTACTCTCTCATTGGTTCTCCCTCTTCCCTTTCATCCTCTGCCATATTGGAAACCTGTGTGAAACAGGAGTTTAAAGGTGGTGTCTCTCCAGGTTGGGAGATTGATAGTAAACCAGTTGGAAAGGCAAACCGGAGCACCAGGAGAGGGAATATTCGTTGAGTTTTAGAAAACTTTCCTATTCAGAGTGTGTCCATTCTCTAAGTTTCCCGTACATATTATAGCTGTAGTAATATTCACTTCAACCTGGAGAGTTGGGACCCATGGAATGGGTGCCATGCGTTATTGGTTTAAAGGGTCTGCATTTGCTCACCCGTTCTCACCAATCCTCTCAGTCCCATGTGTCCAGCCTTATGCCACATCCAGCTGTCATTGTAGATAGTGTCATTCCAGGTTTCATCAGAGACCCTGAAGGAATTGTAAAGAATTTCCCTGTCTTTTGTTTTGTTTTTGAAATTCATTTTTATAGTGGTTTAAGCTGATTCTCGCTGCCATGTTTATGCCAGTCTGGACACACTTAATTCCCTTAGGGAGACATATCAATACATAGGTTTTAAGATTATTACTAGTCAGATATAATCCTCTGTTGGAAATATGGTGTTTTGAGTCCCTTTCACTGAGGAAGGTGTAGGTCTTGTCTATTCCATGGTTGGTTTTTGGAACGGTACCTGTGCTTATATCAAACTCTGGTTTTATGTGTCACGCCACCTCTCCTTCCCCCTTAAGCAGGCATAAGAGTGTTTTCTAAATGTGAGACTCTGTTCTCTTTCCTAAATCAGTTCATGTGTAGCCATGTTTACAGGATCTTCATAAGTGATATCTTATGATAAGTTTCTTTTTCTGCGTGTCTTATTTCACTTAGAATCATCGTACCTGAATCCACTCATTTTGCTGCTACTGGTCTTATGACATTGAGTTCATGTCTGAGGGATATTCCATCGTATGTAAGTACCACAATTTTTTGAACCATTTTTATAGTTCCTGGGATATTTAAGGTGTACCCAAGTTGAGGTCCTTATAAGCAGTGCAGCCCTAAATTTTGGGGTAGCTCTGTGTTATTGATTTTCAGTTTTCCCAAGGTATATTCCCTAGACTGGAAGTGCCCTTGGCTCTGTAGGTCTGTTGTTTACTTCTTTTAGTGAACACAATGCACTCCTCCAGAGAGGCAGTTGGCAATATACATCCCACCCATCAGCATAACAAGGCTCCCTGTTCTCCAAGGCCTGTCTTGCCATTCTGCTTTTTACACATTTTGTGGTTGTCCCTTTTGACCTGTGGGAAGTGATACATCTTTGTAGTGAATATTTGCATTGCCCGCTTTCTTGCTTGGCCAAAAAGGGCATAAGCATTTTCTCCTGAATATATTCAGGAGAAAACACATACACCCTTTTTGGAAAAGAGCATCAATGTTGAAGTAGTTACCCTCTTCCTGTGCTTTAATGGCAATTCCAACATACCTCTTGAAATCTGTTTCCTGCTCTTCTGCCTCACTTTCAAATCCGCCTCGTTGCCTTCCCTCAACAGATTTTTTGACGATAGTTGTCCTTTATTACTCTGGCTTTCTGTGAATTGCTGAGTCTCTGAGCTCCATTTTTCAACTCGTTATTTTGAGAGATGAATGCAAGTCCAAAATTTTGGATCAGGACCTATACTGGGCCCCGGTGGGTTGCTGAGACTGTGGTAAATTCTTCTTCCTGCCTGGAAATTAGAGTAACATGTGCCCCTCCAAATGCTACTCTCTCATTGGTTCTCCCGCTTCCCTTTCATCCTCTGCCAAATTGGCAACTTGTGCGAACCAGGAGGTTAAAGGGGCTGTCTCTCCAATTGGAGAGATAGATAGTAAAGCAGTTGGAAAGTTAAACCGGAGCAAACAGGGCAGGGAGTATTCGCTGAGTTTTAGAAACCTTTCATATTCACAGTGTGTCCATTCTCTAGGTTTCGCGTACTTGTTATAGCTGTAGTAATATTCCCTTCAACCTGGAGAGTTGGGACCCATGGAATGGGTGCCATGCATTATTGCTTTAAAGCGTCTGCATTTGCTCACCCAATCTCACCAATCCTCTCAGTCCCAAGTGTCCAGCCTTATGCCACTTCCAGCTGTCATTGTAGACAGGGACATTCCAGGTTTCATCAGAGACCCTGAAGGATTTGTAAAGAATTTCCCTGCTTTTTTGTTTTCTTTTTGAAATTCCTTTTTATAGTGGGTTTGAGCTGATTCTCACTGCCATGTTTATGCCAGTCTGGACACACTTGATTCCCTTATGGAGACATATCAATACATAGGTTTTAAGATTCTTACTAGTCTAGATATAATCCTCTGCAGGAAATATGGGGTTTTGAGTCCCTTTCACTGAGGAAGGGGTAGGTCTTGTCTATTCCATAGTTGGTTTTTAGAACGGTATCTGTGCTTATATCAAACTCTGGTTTTATGTGTCACCCCACCTCTCCTTCCCCCCTTAAGCAGGCATAAGAGTGTTTTCTAAACGTGAGACTCTGTTCTCTTTCCTAACTCAGTTCATGTGTAGCCATGTTTACAGGATCTTCAAAAGGGATATCTTATGATAACTTTCTTTTTCTGTGTGTCTTATTTCACTTAGAATCATCGTACCTGAATCCACTCATTTTGCTGCTACTGGTCTTATGACATTGTGTTCATGGCTGAGGGATATTCCATCGTATGTAAGTACCACAATTTTTTGAACCATTTTTATAGTTCCTGGGAAATTTAAGGTGTACCCAAGTTGAGGTTCTTGTAAGCAGTACAGCCCTAAATTTTGGGGTGGCTCTGTCTTATTGATTTTCAGTTTTCCCAAAGTATATTCCCTAGACTGGAAGTGCCCTTGGCTCTGTATCTCTGTTGTTTAATTCTTTTAGGAACACAATGCACTCCTCCTGAGAGGCAGTTGGCAATATACATCCCGCCCATCAGCATAACAAGGCTCCCTGTTCTCCAGGGCCTGTCTTGCCTTTCTGAGTTTTACACATTTTGTGGATGTCCCTTTTGACGGGTGGGAATTGACACTTCTTTGTAGTGCAGATTTGCGTTGCCCGCTTTCTTGCTTGGCCAAAAAGGGCGTATGGGTTTTCTCCTGAAAATATTCAGGAGAAAACGCATACGCCCTTTTTGGCCAAGGGCATCATCATCGAAGTTGTGCCCCTCTTCCTGTGCTTTACAGGCGATTCCAAAGTACCTCTTGAAATCTGTTTCCTGCTATTCTGCCTCGCATTCAAGTCCACCTCGTTTCCTTCCCTCAACACAATTTTGGACGATAGTTGTCCTTTATTACTCTGCCAGTTTGTGAATTGCTTTGCCCCTGAGCTCCATGTTTCAACTCGTTTTTTTGTGAGCTGAACGGAAGTCCAAAATTTTGGTTCAGGATCTATTCTGATTTCCGGTTGGTGGCTGAGACTTTGGTTAATTCTTCTTCCTACGGGGACATTAGAGTGACATGTGCCCTTCCAAATGCCTAACAGCTACTCTCTCATTGGTTCTCCCTCTTCCCTTTCATCCTGTGACAAATTGGCAACCTGTGCTAACCAGGAGGTTAAAGGGGCTGTCTCTCCAAGTTGGGAGATTGACAGTAAAGCAGTTGGATTGTCAAACCAGAGCACCAGGAGAGGGACTATTCGTTGAGTTTTAGAAACGTTTTGTATTCATATTGTGAGCATTCTCTAGGTTTCGCGTACATGTTATAGCTATAGTAATATTCCCTTTAACCCGTAGAGTTGAGACCCATGGAATGGGTGCCATGCATTATTGCTTTAAAGCGTCTACATTTGCTCACCCAATCTCACCAATCCTCTCAGTCCCAAGTGTCCAGCCTTATGCCACATCTAGCTGTCATTGTGGACAATGTCATTCCAGGTTTCATCAGAGACCCTGAAGGAGTTGTAAAGAATTTCCCTCCTTTTTGTTTCCTTTTTGAAATTCCTTTTTATAGTGGGTTTGAGCTGATTCTCGCTGCCATATTTATGCCAGTCTATACACACTTGATTCCCTTATGCAGACATATCAATACATAAGTTTTAAGTTCCTTACTAGTCAGATATATTCCTCTGCGGGAAATATGGGGTTTTGAGTCCCTTTCACTGAGGAAGGGGTAGGTCTTGTCTATTCCATAGTTGGTATTCGGAACGGTACCTGTGCTTATATCAAACTCTGGTTTTATGTGTCACCCCACCTCTCCTTCCCCCTTAAGCAGGCATAAGAGTGATTTCTAAATGTGAGACTCTGTTCTCTTTCCTAACTCAGTTCATGTGTAGCCATGTTTACAAGATCTTCTAAAGGGATATCTGATGATCAGTTTCTTTTTCTGTGTGTCTTATTTCACTTAGAATCATCGTACCTGAATCCACTCATTTTGCTGCTACTGGTCTTATGACATTGTGTTCATGGCTGAGGGATATTCCATCGTATGTAAGTACCACAATTTTTTGAACCATTTTTATAGTTCCTGTGATATTTAAGTTGTACAGAAGTTGAGGTTCTTGTAAGCAGTTCAGCCCTAAATTTTGGGGTGGCTCTGTCTTATTGATTTTCAGTTTTCCCAAAGTATATTCCCTAGACTGGAACTGCCCTTGGCTCTGTAGCTCTGTTGTTTAATTCTTTTAAGAACACAGTGCACTCCTCCAGAGAGGCAGTTGGCAATATACATCCCTCCCTTCAGCATAACAAGGCTCCCTGTTCTCCAGGGCCTGTCTTGCCTTTCTGAGTTTTACACATTTTGTGGATGTCCCTTTTGACGGGTGGGAATTGACACTTCTTTGTAGTGCAGATTTGCGTTGCCCGCTTGCTTGCTTGGCCAAAAAGGGCGTATGGGTTTCCTCCTGAAAATATTCAGGAGAAAACGCATACGCCCTTTTTGGCCAAGGGCATCATCATCGAAGTTGTGCCCCTCTTCCTGTGCTTTACAGGCGATTCCAAAGTACCTCTTGAAATCTGTTTCCTGCTATTCTGCCTCGAATTCAAGTCCACCTCGTTTCCTTCCCTCAACACAATTTTGGACGATAGTTGTCCTTTATTACTCTGCCAGTTTGTGAATTGCTTTGCCCCTGAGCTCCATGTTTCAACTCGTTTTTTTGTGAGCTGAACGGAAGTCCAAAATTTTGGTTCAGGATCTATTCTGATTTCTGGTTGGTGGCTGAGACTTTGGTTAATTCTTCTTCCTACGGGGACATTAGAGTGACATGTGCCCTTCCAAATGCCTAACAGCTACTCTCTCATTGGTTCTCCCTCTTCCCTTTCATCCTGTGACAAATTGGCAACCTGTGCTAACCAGGAGGTTAAAGGGGCTGTCTCTCCAAGTTGGGAGATTGACAGTAAAGCAGTTGGATTGTCAAACCGGAGCACCAGGAGAGGGACTATTCGTTGAGTTTTAGAAACGTTTTGTATTCATATTGTGAGCATTCTCTAGGTTTCGCGTACATGTTATAGCTATAGTAATATTCCCTTTAACCCGTAGAGTTGAGACCCATGGAATGGGTGCCATGCATTATTGCTTTAAAGCGTCTACATTTGCTCACCCAATCTCACCAATCCTCTCAGTCCCAAGTGTCCAGCCTTATGCCACATCTAGCTGTCATTGTGGACAATGTCATTCCAGGTTTCATCAGAGACCCTGAAGGAGTTGTAAAGAATTTCCCTCCTTTTTGTTTCCTTTTTGAAATTCCTTTTTATAGTGGGTTTGAGCTGATTCTCGCTGCCATATTTATGCCAGTCTATACACACTTGATTCCCTTATGCAGACATATCAATACATAAGTTTTAAGTTCCTTACTAGTCAGATATATTCCTCTGCGGGAAATATGGGGTTTTGAGTCCCTTTCACTGAGGAAGGGGTAGGTCTTGTCTATTCCATAGTTGGTATTCGGAACGGTACCTGTGCTTATATCAAACTCTGGTTTTATGTGTCACCCCACCTCTCCTTCCCCCTTAAGCAGGCATAAGAGTGATTTCTAAATGTGAGACTCTGTTCTCTTTCCTAACTCAGTTCATGTGTAGCCATGTTTACAAGATCTTCTAAAGGGATATCTGATGATCAGTTTCTTTTTCTGTGTGTCTTATTTCACTTAGAATCATCGTACCTGAATCCACTCATTTTGCTGCTACTGGTCTTATGACATTGTGTTCATGGCTGAGGGATATTCCATCGTATGTAAGTACCACAATTTTTTGAACCATTTTTATAGTTCCTGTGATATTTAAGTTGTACAGAAGTTGAGGTTCTTGTAAGCAGTTCAGCCCTAAATTTTGGGGTGGCTCTGTCTTATTGATTTTCAGTTTTCCCAAAGTATATTCCCTAGACTGGAACTGCCCTTGGCTCTGTAGCTCTGTTGTTTAATTCTTTTAAGAACACAGTGCACTCCTCCAGAGAGGCAGTTGGCAATATACATCCCTCCCGTCAGCATAACAAGGCTCCCTGTTCTCCAGGGCCTGTCTTGCCTTTCTGAGTTTTACACATTTTGTGGATGTCCCTTTTGACGGGTGGGAATAGACACTTCTTTGTAGTGCAGATTTGCGTTGCCCGCTTGCTTGCTTGGCCAAAAAGGGCCTATGGGTTTTCTCCTGAAAATATTCAGGAGAAAACGCATACGCCCTTTTTGGCCAAGGGCATCATCATCGAAGTTGTGCCCCTCTTCCTGTGCTTTACAGGCGATTCCAAAGTACCTCTTGAAATCTGTTTCCTGCTATTCTGCCTCGCATTCAAGTCCACCTCGTTTCCTTCCCTCAACACAATTTTGGACGATAGTTGTCCTTTATTACTCTGCCAGTTTGTGAATTGCTTTGCCCCTGAGCTCCATGTTTCAACTCGTTTTTTTTGTGAGCTGAACGGAAGTCCAAAATTTTGGTTCAGGATCTATTCTGATTTCCGGTTGGTGGCTGAGACTTTGGTTAATTCTTCTTCCTACGGGGACATTAGAGTGACATGTGCCCTTCCAAATGCCTAACAGCTACTCTCTCATTGGTTCTCCCTCTTCCCTTTCATCCTGTGACAAATTGGCAACCTGTGCTAACCAGGAGGTTAAAGGGGCTGTCTCTCCAAGTTGGGAGATTGACAGTAAAGCAGTTGGATTGTCAAACCGGAGCACCAGGAGAGGGACTATTCGTTGAGTTTTAGAAACGTTTTGTATTCATATTGTGAGCATTCTCTAGGTTTCGCGTACATGTTATAGCTATAGTAATATTCCCTTTAACCCGTAGAGTTGAGACCCATGGAATGGGTGCCATGCATTATTGCTTTAAAGCGTCTACATTTGCTCACCCAATCTCACCAATCCTCTCAGTCCCAAGTGTCCAGCCTTATGCCACATCTAGCTGTCATTGTGGACAATGTCATTCCAGGTTTCATCAGAGACCCTGAAGGAGTTGTAAAGAATTTCCCTCCTTTTTGTTTCCTTTTTGAAATTCCTTTTTATAGTGGGTTTGAGCTGATTCTCGCTGCCATATTTATGCCAGTCTATACACACTTGATTCCCTTATGCAGACATATCAATACATAAGTTTTAAGTTCCTTACTAGTCAGATATATTCCTCTGCGGGAAATATGGGGTTTTGAGTCCCTTTCACTGAGGAAGGGGTAGGTCTTGTCTATTCCATAGTTGGTATTCGGAACGGTACCTGTGCTTATATCAAACTCTGGTTTTATGTGTCACCCCACCTCTCCTTCCCCCTTAAGCAGGCATAAGAGTGATTTCTAAATGTGAGACTCTGTTCTCTTTCCTAACTCAGTTCATGTGTAGCCATGTTTACAAGATCTTCTAAAGGGATATCTGATGATCAGTTTCTTTTTCTGTGTGTCTTATTTCACTTAGAATCATCGTACCTGAATCCACTCATTTTGCTGCTACTGGTCTTATGACATTGTGTTCATGGCTGAGGGATATTCCATCGTATGTAAGTACCACAATTTTTTGAACCATTTTTATAGTTCCTGTGATATTTAAGTTGTACAGAAGTTGAGGTTCTTGTAAGCAGTTCAGCCCTAAATTTTGGGGTGGCTCTGTCTTATTGATTTTCAGTTTTCCCAAAGTATATTCCCTAGACTGGAACTGCCCTTGGCTCTGTAGCTCTGTTGTTTAATTCTTTTAAGAACACAGTGCACTCCTCCAGAGAGGCAGTTGGCAATATACATCCCGCCCGTCAGCATAACAAGGCTCCCTGTTCTCCAGGGCCTGTCTTGCCTTTCTGAGTTTTACACATTTTGTGGATGTCCCTTTTGACGGGTGGGAATTGACACTTCCTTGTAGTGCAGATTTGCGTTGCCCGCTTGCTTGCTTGGCCAAAAAGGGCGTATGGGTTTCCTCCTGAAAATATTCAGGAGAAAACGCATACGCCCTTTTTGGCCAAGGGCATCATCGTCAAAGTTGTGCCCCTCTTCCTGTGCTTTACAGGCGATTCCAAAGTACCTCTTGAAATCTGTTTCCTGCTATTCTGCCTCGAATTCAAGTCCACCTCGTTTCCTTCCCTCAACAGAATTTTGGACGATAGTTGTCCTTTATTACTCTGCCAGTTTGTGAATTGCTTTGCCCCTGAGCTCCATGTTTCAACTCGTTTTTTTGTGAGCTGAACGGAAGTCCAAAATTTTGGTTCAGGACCTATTCTGATTTCCGGTTGGTGGCTGAGACTCTGGTAAATTCTTCTTCCTACGGGAACATTAGAGTGACATGTGCCCTTTCAGATGCCTAACAGCTACTCTCTCATTGGTTCTCCCTCTTCCCTTTCATCCTGTGACAATTTGGCAACCTGTGCTATCCAGGAGGTTAAAGGTGCTGTCTCTCAAGTTGGGAGATTGACAGTAAAGCAGTTGGATTGTCAAAACGGAGCACCAGGAGAGGGACTATTCGTTGAGTTTTAGAAACGTTTTGTATTCATATTGTGACCATTCTCTAGGTTTTGCGTACATGTTATAGCTATAGTAATATTCCCTTTAACCCGTAGAGTTGAGACCCATGGAATGGGTGCCATGCATTATTGCTTTAACGCGTCTATATTTGCTCACCCAATCTCACCAATCCTCTCAGTCCCAAGTGTCCTGCCTTATGCCACATCCAGCTGTCATTGTGGACAATGTCATTCCAGGTTTCATCAGAGACCCTGAAGGATTTGTAAAGAATTTCCCTCCTTTTTGTTTGCTTTTTGAAATTCCTTTTTATAGTGGGTTTGAGCTGATTCTCGCTGCCATGTTTATGCCAGTCTATACACAATTGATTCACTTATGCAGACATATCAATACATAGGTTTTAAGTTCCTTACTAGTCACATATATTCCTCTGCGGGAAATATGGTGTTTTGAGTCCCTTCCACTGAGGAAGGTGTAGGTCTTGTCTATTCCATAGTTGGTTTTTGGAAGGCTACATGTGCTTATATCAAACGCTGGTTTTATGCATCACCGCACCTCTCCTTCCCCCTTAAGCAGGCATAAGAGTGTTTTCTAAATGTGAGACACTGTTCTCTTTCCTAACTCAGTTTAAGTGCAGCCATGTTTACATCATCTTCATTTCTGTTATGTTATGATAAGTTTCTTTTTTTGTGTGACTTATTTCACTTAGAATCATCGTATCTGAATCCACTCATTTTGCTGCTACTCATCTTATGACATTGATTTCATGGCTGAGGGATATTCCATCGTACATAAGTACCACAATTTTTTGAACCATTTTTATATTTCCTGGGATAATTCAGGTGTACCGAAGTTGAGGTTCTTGTAAGCAGTGTAGCCCTAAATTTTGGGGTGGCTCTGTCTTATTGATATTCTGTTTTCCCAAGGTATGTTCCCTAGACTGGAAGTGCCCTTGGCTCTGTAGCTCTGTTGTTTACTTGATTTAGAGAACACAGTGCACTCCTCCAGAGAGGCAGTTGGAAATTTACATCCTGCCCATCAGCATAAAAAGGGTCGTGTTCTCCAGGGCCTGTCTTGCCTTTCTGGTTTTTACACATTTTGTGGATGTCCCTTTTGACCGGTGGGAATTGATACTTCTTTGTAGTGCAGATTTGCATTGCTCGCTTGCTTGCTTGGCCAAAAAGGGCGTATGCGTTTTCTCCTGAATATATTCAGTATAAAACCCATACACACTTTTTGGCCAAGCACATCATTGTCGAAGTTGTGCCCCACTTCCTGTGCTTTAAAGACGATTCCAGCGTACCTCTTGAAATCTGTTTCCTGCTATTCTGCCTCGCTTTCAAGTCTGCCTCGTTACCATCCCTCAACAGATTTTTGGACGATAGTTGTCCTTTATTACTCTGCCAGTTTGTGTATTGCTGTGCCCCTGAGATCCACTTATCAACTCGTTTTTTGTGAGCTAACTGCAAGTCCAAAATTTTGGTTTAGGACCTATACTGGTTTCCGGTGGGTGGCTGAGACTTTGGTTAATTCTTCTTCTTGCCGGGAAATTAGAGTGACATGTGCCCATCCAAATGCCTAACAGCTACTCTCTTATTGGTTCTCCCTCTTCCCTTTCATCCTCTGCCATATTGGAAACCTGTGTGAAACAGGAGTTTAAATGTTCTGTCTCTCCAGGTTGGGAGATTGATAGTAAACCTGTTGGAAAGGCAAACCAGAGCACCAGGAGAGGGAATATTCATTGAGTTTTAGAAACCTTTCCTATTCAGAGTGTGTCCATTCACTAAGTTTCCCGTACGTATTATAGCTGTAGTAATATTCACTTCAACATGGAGAGTTGGGACCCATGGAATGGGTGCCATGTGTTATTGGTTCAAAGGGTCGGCATTAGGTCACCCGTTCTCACCAATACTCTCAGTCCCATGTGTCCAGCCTTATGCCACTTCCCAGTGTCATTTAACATAGGGTCATTCCAGGTTTCATCAGAGACCCTGAAGGAATTGTAAAGAATTTCCCTGTTTTTTGTTTTGTTTTTGAAATTCATTTTTATAAGGTTTAAGCTGATTCTCGCTGCCATGTTTATGCCAGTCTGGACACACTTGATTCCCTTACGGAGACATATCAATACATAAGTTTTAAGATTCTTACTAGTCAGATATAATCCTCTGCGGGAAATATGGTGTTTTGAGTCCCTTTCACTGAGGAAGGTGTAGGTCTTGTCTATTCCATAGTTGGTTTTCGGAACGGTACCTGTGCTTATATCAAACTCTGGTTTTATGTGTCATCACATCTCTCGTTCCCCCTTAAGCAGGCATAAGAGTGTTTTCTAAACGTGAGACTCTGTTCTCTTTCCTAACTCAGTTCATGTGTAGCCACATTTACAGGATCTTCAAAAGGGATATCTTATGATAAGTTTCTTTTTCTGCGTGTCTTATTTCACTTAGAATCATCGTACCTGAATCCACTCATTTTGCTGCTACTGGTCTTATGACATTGTGTTCATGGCTGAGGGATATTCCATCGTATGTAAGTACCACAATTTTTTGAACCATTTTTATACTTCCTGGGATATTTAAGTTGTACAGAAGTTGAGGTTCTTGTAAGCAGTTCAGCCCTAAATTTTTGGGTGGCTCTGTCTTATTGATTTTCAGTTTTCCCAAAGTATATTCCCTAGACTGGAAGTGCCCTTGGCTCTGTAGCTCTGTTGTTTAATTCTTTTAGGAACACAGTGCACTCCTCCAGAGAGGCAGTTGGCAATATACATCCCGCCCGTCAGCATAACAAGGCTCCCTGTTCTCCAGGGCCTGTCTTGCCTTTCTGATTTTTACACATTTTGTGGATGTCCCTTTTGACGGGTGGGAATTGACACTTCCTTGTAGTGCAGATTTGCGTTGCCCGCTTGCCTGCTTGGCCAAAAAGGGCGTATGGGTTTTCTCCTGAAAATATTCAGGGGAAAATGCATACGCCCTTTTTGGCCAAGGGCATCATCGTCGAAGTTGTGCCCCTCTTCCTGTGCTTTACAGGCGATTCCAAAGTACCTCTTGAAATCTGTTTCCTGCTATTCTGCCTCGCATTCAGGTCCACCTCGTTTCCTTCCCTCAACAGAATTTTGGACGATAGTTGTCCTTTATTACTCTGCCAGTTTGTGAATTGCTTTGCCCCTGAGCTCCATGTTTCAACTCGTTTTTTTGTGAGCTGAACGGAAAACCAAAATTTTGGTTCAGGACCTATTCTGATTTCCGGTTTGTGGCTGAGACTTTGGTTAATTCTTCTTCCTACGGGGACATTAGAGTGACATGTGCCCTTCCAAATGCCTAACAGCTACGCTCTGATTGGTTCTCCCTCTTCCCTTTCATCCTGTGACAAATTGTCAACCTGTGCTAACCAGGAGGTTAAAGGGGCTGTCTCTCCAAGTTGGGAGATTGACAGTAAATAAGTTGAATTGTCAAACCGGAGCACCAGGAGAGGGACTATTCGTTGAGTTTTTGAAACGTTTTGTATTCATATTGTGACCATTCTCTAGGTTTCGCGTACATGTTATAGCTATAGTAATATTCCCTTTAACCTGTAGAGTTGAGACACATGGAATGGGTGCCATGCATTATTGCTTTAAAGCGTCTACATTTGCTCACCCAATCTCACCAATCCTCTCAGTCCCAAGTGTCCAGCCTTATGCCACATCCAGCTGTCATTGTGGACAATGTCATTCCAGGTTTCATCAGAGACCCTGAAGGATTTGTAAAGAATTTCCCTCCTTTTTGTTTGCTTTTTAGAAATTGCTTTTCATAGTGCGTTTGAGCTGATTCTCGCTGCCAAGTTTATGCCAGTCTATACACACTTGATTCCCTTATGCAGACATATCAATACATAGGTTTTAAGGTCCTTACTAGTCAGATATATTCCTCTGCGGGAAATATGGGGTTTTGAGTCCCTTCCACTGAGGAAGGTGTAGGTCTTGTCTATTCCATAGTTAGTTTTTGGAAGGCTACATATGCTTATATCAAACGCTGGTTTTATGCATCACCGCACCTCTCCTTCCCCCTTAAGCAGGCATAACAGTGTTTTCTAAATGTGAGACACTGTTCTCTTTCCTAACTCAGTTTAAGTGTAGCCATGTTTACATCATCTTCATTTCTGTTATGTTATGATAAGTTTCTTTTTTTGTGTGACTTATTTCACTTAAAATCTTCGTACCTGAATCCACTCATTTTGCTGCTACTCATCTTATGACATTGATTTCATGGCTGAGGGATATTCCATCGTACATAAGTACCACAATTTTTTGAACCATTTTTATATTTCCTGGGATAATTCAGGTGTACCGAAGTTGAGGTTGTTGTAAGCAGTGTAGCCCTAAATTTTGGGGTGGATCTGTCTTATTGATTTTCAGTTTTCCCAAGGTATATTCCCTAGACTGGAAGTGCTCTTGGCTCTGTAGCTCTGTTGTTTACATCTTTTAGGGAACACAATGCACTCCTCCAGAGAGGCAGTTGGCAATTTACATCCCGCCGATTAGCATAACAAGACTCCCTCTTCTCCAGCGCCTGTCTTGCCTTTGTGATTTTTACACATTTTGTGGATGTCCCTTTGTCGGGAGGGAAGTGACACTTCCTTGTAGTGCAGATTTGCATTGCCCGCTTGCTTGCTTGGCCAAAAAGGCCATAAGCGTTTTCTCCTGAAAATATACAGGAGAAAACACATACGCCCTTTTTGGCCAAGTGCATCATTTTCGAAGTTGTGCGCGTCTTCCTGTGCTTTACAGGCGATTCCAAAGTACCTCTTGAAATCTGTTTCCTGCTATTCTGCCTTGCTTTCAAGTCCGCATCATTTCCTTGCCTCAAAGAATTTCGGACGATAGTTGTCCTTTATTACTCTGCCAGTTTGTGAATTGCTTTGCCCCTGAGCTCCATTATTCAACTCGTTTCTTGTGAGCTAAACGCAAGTCCAAAATTTTGGTTCAGGACCTATACTGGTTCTCGGTGGGTGGCTGAGACTTTGGTTAATTCTTCTTCTTGCTGGGAAATTAGAGTGATATGTGCCCGTCCAAATGCCTAACAGCTACTCTCTCATTGGTTCTCCCTCTTCCCTTTCATTCTCTGCCAAATTGGCAACCAGTGGGAATCTGGAGGTTAAAGGTGCTGTCTCTCCAAGTTGGAAGATTGACAGTAAAGCAGTTGGAAAGTCAAACCGGAGCACCAGGAGAGGGAATATTCGTTGAGTTTTCGAAACAATTCCTATTCACAGTGTGTCCATTCCCTAGGTTTCCCGTACATATTATAGCTGTATTAGTATTCCATTTAACCTGGAGAGTTGGGATGCATGGAATGGGTGCCATGCATTATTGCTTTAAAGTGTCTGCATTTGCTCACCCAATCTCACAATTTCTCTCAGTCCCTAGTGTCCAGCCTTATGACACATCCACCTGTCATTGTAGATAGGGTCTTTCAAGATTTCATTAGAGACCCTGTAGTAATTGTAAATGATTTCTTTGTTTTTTTGTTTTGTTTTTGAAATTCCTTTTTATAGTGTGTTTGTGCTGATTCTCGCTGCCATGTTTATGCCAGTCTATACACACTTGATTCCTTTATGCAGACATATCTATACATAGGTTTTAAGATCCTTACTAGTCAGATATATTCCTCTGCGAGAAATATGGGATTTTGAGTCCCTTTCACTGAGGAAGGTTTAGGTCTTGTATATTCCATAGTTGGTTTTTGGAACGGTATGTGTGCTTGTATCAAACTCTCGTTTTATGCATCACCCCACCTCTCCTTCCACCTTAGGCAGGCGTAAGAGTGTTTTCTAAATGTGAGACACTGTTCTCTTTCCTAAATCAGTTCAAGTGTAGCCATGTTTACAGGATCTTCATAAGTGATATCTCATGATGTTTCTTTTTCAGTGTGACTTATTTCACTTAGAATCATCGTACCTGAATCCACTCATTTTGCTGTTACTTGTCTTATGATATTGATTTCATGGCTGAGGGATATTCTATCGTACTTAAGTACCACAATTTTTTGAACCATTTTTATATTTCCTGGGATATTTCAGGTGTACCCAAGTTGAGGTTCTTTAAGCAGTGTAGCCTTAAATATTGCGGTGGCTCTGTCTTATTGATATTCAGTTTTCCCAAGGTATATTCCGTAGACTGGAAGTGCCCTTGGCTCTGTAGCTCTGTTGTTTACTTGTTTTAGGGAACACAATGCACTCCTCCAGAGAGGCATTTGGCAATTTACATCCCGCCCTTCAGCACAACAAGGCTCTCTGTTCTCCAGGTCCAGTCTTGCATTTCTGGTTTTTACACATTGTGTGTATTTTCCCTTTTGACTGGTGGGAAGTGATACTTCTTTGTAGTGCAGATTTGCATTGCCCGCTTGCTTGCATGGCCTAAAAGGGCATATGCGTTTTCTCCTGAATATATTCAGGAGAAAACACATAAGCCCTTTTTGTAAAAGTGCATCAATTTTGAAGTTGTGCCCCACTTCCTGTGCTTTAAAAGCGATTCCAACGTACCTCTTGACCTCTGTTTTCTGCTATTCTGCCTCGCTTTCAAGTCCACCTCTTTGCCTTCCCTCAGCAGAATTTTGGAAGATAGTAGTCCTTTATTACTCTGCCAGTCTGTGAATTGCTGAGTCCATGAGCTCAATTTTTCAACTCGTTTTTTTTGTGAGATGAATGCAAGTCCAAAATTTTGGTTCAGGACATATCCTGGTTCCCGGTGGGTGGCTGAGACGGTGGTTAATTCTTCTTCCTGCCTGGAAATTAGAGTGACATATGCCCGTCTAAATGCGTAACAGCTTCTCTGTCATTGATTCTCCCTCTTCCCTATCATCCTCTGCCAAGTTGGCAACTTGTGCGAACCAGGAGGTTAAAGGGGCTGTCTCTCCAAGTTGGGAGATAGATAGTAAAGCAGTTGGAAAGTCAAACCGGAGCAACCAGGAGAGGGAGTATTCGTTGAGTTTTAGAAACCTTTCGTATTCACATTGTGTCCATTCTCTAGGTGTCCCGTACATGTTATAGCTGTAGTAATATTCCCTTCAACCTGGAGAGTTGGGACCCATGGAATGGGTGCCATGCATTACTGCTTTAATGGGTCTGCATTTGCTCACCGAATCTCACCAATCCTCTCAGTCCCAAGTGTCCAGCCTTATGCCACATCTAGCTGTCATTGTAGATATGGTCATTCCAAGTTTCATCAGAGACCCTGAAGAATTTGTGAAGAATTTCCCTGCTTTTTTGTTTTATTTTTGAAATTCCTTTTTATAGTGGTTTTGAGCTGATTCTCGCTGCCATGTTTATTCCAGTCTAGACACACTGGATTCCCTTACGGAGACATATCAATACATAGGTTTTAAGATTTTTACTAGTCAGATATATTCCACTGCAGGAAATATGGGGTTTTGAGTCCCTTTCACTGAGGAGGGTGTAGGTCTTGTCTGTTCCATAGTTGGTTTTCAGAATGGTACCTATGCTTATATCAAACTCTGGTTTTATGCATCTCCCACCTCTCCTTCCCCCTTTAGCAGGCATAAGAGTGTTTTATAAATGTGAGGCTCTGTGCTCTTTTCTAACTCAGTTCATGTGTAGCCATGTTTACAGGATCTTCATAAGTGATATTTTATGATAAGTTTCTTTTTCTGTGTGACTTATTTCACTTAAAATCATCGTACCTGATTCCACTCATTTTGCTACTAATGGTCTTATCACATTGATTTCATGGCTGAGGGATATTCCATCGTATGAAAGTACCACAATTTTTTGAACCATTTTTATACTTCCTGGTATATTTAAGGTGTACCCAAGTTGAGGGTCTTGTAAGCAGTGCAGCCCTAAATTTGGGTGTGGCTCTGTCTTATTGATTTTCAGTTTTCCCAAGGTATATTCCCTAGACTGGAAGTGGCCTTGGCTCTGTAGCTCTGTTGTTTACTTCTTTTAGGGAACACAATGCACTCCTCCAGTGAGGCAGTTGGCAATTTACATCCCGCCCATCAGCATAACAAGGTTCCCTCTTCTCCAGGGCCTATCTTGCCATTCTGCTTTTTACACATTTATTGGATGTCCCTTTAGAAGGGTTGTAAGTGACACTTATTTGTAGTGCAGATTTGCGTTGTCTCCTTCTTTGTTTGGAGAAAACGGGCGTATTCGTATTTTCCTGAAAATATTCAGGAGAAAACGCATATGCCCTTTTTGGCCAAGTGCATCAAGGTCGAAGTTGTGCCCCTCTTCCTATGCTTTACAGGCGATTCCAATGTACGTCTTGAAATATGTTTCCTGCTATTCTGCCTCGCATTCAGTTCGGCCGCGTTTCCTACCCTCAACAGATTTTTGGATGATAGTTGTCCTTTATTCATCTCCCAGTTTGTGAATTGCTGTGCCCCTGAGCTCCATTTCTCAACTCGTTATTTGTGAGCTGAACGCAAGCCCAAAATTTTGGTTCAGGACCTATACTTGTTCCCGGTGGGTGGCTGAGACTTTGGTTAATTCTTCTTCCTGCCGGGAAATAAGAGTGACATGTGCCTGTCCAAATGCCTAAGAGCTACTCTCTCATTGGTTCTCCCTCTTCCCTTTCATCATCTGCCAAATTGGCAACCAGTGGGAACCAGGAGGTTAAAGGGGCTGTCTCTCCATGTTGGGAGGTTGATAGAAAAGCAGTTGGAAAGTCTAACCAGAGCACCCTGAGTGGGACTATTCGTTGATTTTTAGAAACCTTTCATATTCACAGTGTGTCCATTCTCTAGGTTTCCCGAACATGTTATAGCTGTAGTAATATTCCCTTCAAGCTGGAGAGTTGGGACCTATCGAATGGTGTCACGCATTATGGCTTTAAAGGGACTGCATTTTCTCCGTCAATCTCACCAATCCCCTCAGTCCCATGTTTCCAGCCTTTTGTCTCTTCCAACTGTCATAGATATTGTCATTCCAGGTTGCACCAGAGCCCTTGAATCAATTGTGTAAGAATATCGCGGGTTTTCTTTTGTTTGTTTTGATTTTAAAATTCAGTTTTATAATGGGGTTGAGCTCATTTTCCCTGACTTGTTTATGCCGGTCTAGAAAAACTTGATTCCCTTACAGAGAAATATCAATACATTGGTTTTAACATTCTTACTAGTCAGATATATTCCTCTGAAGGAAATAGGGGTTTTGAGTCCCTTTCACTGAGGAAGGAGTAGTTCTTTTCTATTCTGTGTTTGGATTATGGAATGGTATCTGTGCTAATATCAAACTCTGGTTTTGTGCATCTCCCCACCTCTCCTTTCCCCTTAAGCAAGCATAAGAGTGTTTTCTAAATATGAGACTCTGTTCTATTTCCTAATTCAGTTCATAAGTAGCCATGTTTACATTCCCTTCGTAAGCGATATCTTATGTCAGAATGCAACATGGCCCTTGTCATAATAATGCTCCATGACCCCGTCATCACATTGCACCATGCCCTAGTTATCACAATACACCCTGTCCCTTGTCATCACAATTCTCCTCATCCTTGTCAACACAATGCTACATGACACTTCTCATAACAACGTCAAATGCTCTTGTCATCACAATGCTCCATGACCCTGTCATCACAATGCTCCCTGACACCTGTCATCACAATGCCTCATGCCCCTTGTCATTACAGTGCTCCATGATACACGTCATTACAATTACCCAAGGTCTTCTCATCACAATGCTCCACGGTTTTGCCATCACAATGCTCCATGCCCTGGTTATTTCACAGCTCCATGTCCCTTGTCCTCACAATTTTCCATGTCTTTGTCATCACAATGCTACATGGCACTTCTAATCACAATGTTATATGCTCTTGTCATCACAATACTCCATGCACTTATCATCGCAATGCTCCATGACCCCTGTCAAAGGAAGCTCCATGCGATTGTCATCACAGTGTATGACAACATGGAAATTAAAATTACCAATGGCCCTTGTCATCACAATGCTCCATGCCCTTGTCATCACAATGCTCCTTTACTTTGTCACAACAGTCCTCCATGACACTTGGCATCACAATGCTCCGTGCTATTGTAACATCACAATGGAACAAGAAATATGTCTTCACAATGCTCCCTGACACCTGTCTTAACAATACTCCATGAACTTGTCATCACAATGCTCCATACCCTTGTCATCACAATGTGCCATGCCCACTCTCATCACAATAATCCATGAAACATCTCAGACCAATGCTCTATGCCACTTTTCATCACAATGCTCCATGAACCCTGTCATCACAATGCAGCATGCCCATCATCATAAAGCTTCATGCTATTGTCATCAAAATGAAATCAAAATGCTCCATGACTTCTGTCATCACAATGCTCCAAACCCTTGTGATCACAATGTTCCATAACACTGGTCATCACAACGCCCCATGATGCTGTTCATCACAATTATCCATGGTCTTCTCATCTCAATTCGCCATGTCATTTGTCATCACAATGCTCAATACACTTGTCAGCAAAATGCTCCCTGATTCTTGCCATCAGTATGCTATTTGAACCAATTCATGACAAGGCTCCATGCCTATTTCATCACAATGATCCATGTCCTTTTCATCACAGTGCTCCAAGACCCGTGCAATCACAATTCTCCTTGCTCTTGTCATCACAAAGCTCCATGACAAATATCATCAGAATGCTCCACGGCCTTCTCATCACAATGCTCCATGACCCCTGTCATCACAATGCTCCATTCTCCTTTTCATCAGAATCATCCATGACACTAGGCATCACAATGCTCCATGCCATTGTCATCACAATGGGCTATTACATATGTCATCAAAATGCTCCCTGACACCAGTCTTCACAATACTGCATGACCTGGTCTTCACAGTGCTCCATGCCCTTGCCATCACAATGCTCCATTACAGCTGTCATCGCAATGCTCCAAGACCTCTGTAATCACAATGCTCCATGCCCCTTTACATCTCAATGCTCCATGAACCCTGTCCTCACAATGCACCATGCCCACCATCATAATGCTTCATGCTATTGTCATCACAATGAAATCATAATGCTCCTTGACCTCTCTCATCACAATGATCCAAATCCTTGTGATCAAAATATTCCATAACACTTATCATCACAACGCATCTTGACGCTCGTCATCACAATTAACCACGGGCTTCTCATCACAATGCTCCATGACTTTTGTCACCACAATGCTCAATACCCTTGTCATCACAATGCTCCCTGACACTTGTCATCAGTATGCTCCTTGAACCCAGTGATGACAAGTTTCCATGGCCTTCTCATCCCAATCTCCATGCCCTTGTCATCACAGTGCTGCACGACCCCTGTAATCACAATGCTCCATGCCCCTTTTCATCAGAATGTTCCATGAGACATATCATCACAAGGCTCCATGGTCTTCTCATCACAATGCTCCAGTACCTTGTCATCACAATGCTCCATGAAACCTGTCATCACAACGCTCCTTGTCCTTTGTCATCACAATACTCCATGAACATTTTCATCCCAATGCTCCATGACCCTTGTCATCACAATGATCCATGCCCTTGTCATCCCAATGCTCCATGACCCCTGTATTCACAATGCGCCGTGACGCTTGTCTTCACAGTGCTCCATGACACCTGTCATCACAATGCTCCATGCCTTTGTCAGGAAAATGCTATATGACCTTGTCATTACAATGCTCTATGCGCTTTTCATGACAATACTCCATTACTATTGTCATCACAATCCTCCATGAACCTTGGAATCACATTGTTTCATGCCCTTGTCATCACAATGCTCCATGCTCCTTGAAATCAAAATGATCCATGACATCTGTCTTCACAATGCTCCAAACCCTTGTGATCACAAAGTTCAATAACATTTGTCATCACAACGCTCCATGATGCCTGTCATCCCAATAATCCATGCCCTTTTCATCACAATGCTCCATGATCTTTGTCATCACAATTCTCAATACACTTGTCATAACAATGCTCCCTGACACTTGTCGTCAGAATGCTCCTTGAACACTGTCATGAAAAGGCTCCATGCCTTTTTCATCACATTACCCCATGCCGTTTTCATCACAATGCTCCATTCCAACGTCATCAAAGAACTCCACAGGCTTGTCATCAGAAGGCTCCATGACCCTTGTCATCACAATTCTCCATGCACTTGTCAGCACAATGTCCCCTGACCCTTGTCATCACAATGCCCCAAGCCATTGTCATCAAAATGCTCCATTACCTTTGTCATCAGAATCCTCCATGACACTTGATATCACAATGCTACATGCCATTGTCATCACAATGGGCCATTACATATGTCATCACAATGCTCCCTGACATCTGTCTTCACAATACTGCATTAACTTGTCATCACAATGCTCCATGACCCCTGCCATCACAATGTTCCATGGCCTTGTCATCACAAGTCTCCATGACACTTGTAATCACAATGCTCCAAGACCCCAGTATTCACAGTGCTCCATGTCCTTGTCATTGCAAAGCTCCATGACACATGTAATCAGAATGTTCCATGGCCTTCTCATCAAAATGCTCCATGTCCTTGTCATCACCATGCTCCAACACCCCTGTAATGAAAATGCTCCATGCCCCTTTTCATCAGTATGCTCCATGAGATTTGTCATCACAAGGCTCCATGGGTTTCTCATCACAATGCTCCAGGAATTTGTCATCACAATGCTTCACGAACTTGTCATGAAAATTCTCAAAGGCCCTTGCCATCATAATGCTTCAAGCCCTAGTCATCACAGTGCTCCATTATATTTGTCATCACAATCCTCCATTACATTTGGCATCACCGTGCTCCCTGACATTTTCATTGCAATGGACCATGACATATGTCATCACAATGCTCCCTGACACCTGTCTTCACAATACTCCATGACCTTATCATCACAATGATCCAGACCCTTGTCATCACAAAACACCATGCCAAATGTCATCACAATAATCTGTGAAACTTGACATACCAATGTTCCATGACCCTGACATCACAATGCTCCATGCCCTTGTCATCACAATGTTCCATGACCCCTGTCATCACAATGCTCCGTGACTCCAGGCATCACAGTGGTTCATAACAGTTGTCATCACAGTGGTCCATGCCCACGTCATCACAAGGCTCTATGACCTTTGTAACCACAATGCTCCATGAAATTTCCATCACAATGCTCCGTGACCCTTGTCATCACAATGCTCCATGCCTTTGTCAGAAAAATGCTCCATGACCCTTGTAATCAGAATGTGGCATGCGTTTTCATCACAACGGTCCATAAATTTATCATGGCAATGCTCCAAAAACATTTTAATCACAATGTTCCATGCCCTTCTCATCACAATGCTCCATTACCCCTGTCATAACAATGCTCCATGACCCCTGCCATCACAATTTTCCAGAGTCTTGTCATCACAAGGCTCCATGACACTTCTCATCTCTCTGCTCCAAGACCACTGTAATCACAATGCACGCTGACCATGTCATCACAAGGCTCCATGACACATGTCATCAGAATGTTCCATGGCTTTCTCATCAAAGTGTTCCATGCCCTTGTCATCACAATGCTCCAAGACCCTTGTAATCACAATGCTCCATGCCCCTCTTCATCTCAATGCTCCTTGAACGCTGTCATCAAAATGCATCATGCTCATGATCATAATGCTTCAGGCTATTGTCAGCAGAATGAAATCAAAATTCTCCATGACCTCCATCATCACAATGCTCCATGACCCCTATCATCACAATACTCAATGAACATTTTCAGCCCAATGCTCCATGACCCTTGTCATCACATTGATCCATGACCTTGTCATCACAGTGCTCCATGATCCCTGTATTAACAATGCTCCGTGACGCTTGTCATCACAGTGCTCCATGACACCTGTCATCACAATGCTCCATGGCTTTGTCAGCAAAATGCTACATGAACTTCTCATTACAATGCTCTATGCCTTTGTCATCACAATACTCCATTACAATTGTCATCACAATCATCCATGAACCTTGGGATCACATTGCTTCATGCCCTTGTCATCATAATGTTCCATGCTCCTTGAAATCAAAATGATCCATGACATCTTTCATCACAATGCTCCAAACCCTTCTGATCACAAAGTTCCATAACTCTTGTCATCAAATCTCTCCGTGATGCCTATCATCACAATACTCCATGCCCTTTTCATCACAATGCTCCATGACCTTTGTCATCACGATTCTCAATACACTTGTTATCACAATGATCCCTGACACTTGTCGTCCGAATGCTCCTTGAACCCTGTCACGAAAAGGCTCCATGCCTTTTTCATCACAATGCCCCATGCGATTTTCATCACAATGCTCCATGCCATTGTCATCAAAATATTCTAAAAGCTTGTCATCAGAATGCTCCATGACCCTTGTCATCACAATTCTCCATGCACTTGTCAGCACAATGCTCCCTGACACTTGTCATCACAATGCTTCAAGCCATTGTCATCACAATGCTCCATTACCTTTGTCATCAGAATCCTCCATGACACGTGGCATCACAATGCTCCATGCCATTGTCATCACAATGGGCCATTACATATGTCATGACAATGCTCCCTGAAAACTGTCTTCACAATACTGCATGACCCGGTCATCACAATGCTCGATGCCCTTGTCATCACAATGCGCCATTCCAACTGTCATCACAAAAATCCATGATATTATTAGACCAATGCTCCATGCCCTTTTCTTCACAATGCTCCATGCCCTTGTTATCACAATGCTCCATGACCCCTGTCATCACAATGCTCCGTGACTCCAGTAATCACAATCATTCATGACCTTTGTCATCACAATGGTCCATGCCCTCATCATCAACAATCTCTGTGATATTTTTAACCACAATGCTCCATGAACTTTTCATCACAATTCTCTTTGACCCTTGTCATCACAATGCTCTATGCCTTTCTCAGCACAATGCTCCATGACCCTTGTCATCACAATGCTCCATGTGCTTGTCAGCACAATGCTCCACAACACGTGTCATCACAAGGCACCATGCGCTTGTCATCACAGTGCTCCAAAACCTTTTCATCACAATGCTCCATAAAACTTGTCATCACAAGGCTCCCTGCACTTCTCATCAAAATGCTCTCTCACCACTGATATCACAATGTTTCATGACTATACACCCTCACCCCTGTCATCACAATGTTCCATGACGCCTGTCATCACAATGCTACCTTCATTATCATCACAATATTCGATGACCACTGACATCACAATGTTCCCCAACACCTGTCATCAAAATGTTCCATGACCCTTTTCATCAAATTGCTCCATGACCCTGTCATCAAAATGCTTCCTTCCCTTCTCATCACAGTGTACAACGCCCTTGTCATCAAAATGCTCCATGACCTTTGCCATCACAAAGATCAATGACGCTTGGCATCAAAAAGCTCCATGCCATTGTCATCACAAAGCTCCATGACACATGTCAACAGAATGCTCCATGGCCTTCTCATCACAATGCTCCATGCCCTTGCCATCACAATGCTCCATTACCCCTGTCATAACAATGCTCCATGACCACAGCCATCACGATGTTCCATGGCCTTATCATCACAAGGCTCCATGACCCTTCTCATCACAATGCTCCAAGACCCCTGTACTCACAATGCTCCATGCCACATTTCATCTCAATGATCCATGAAACGTGTCATCACAATGAACCATGCCCATCATCATAATGCTTCGTGCGATTGTCATCACAATGAATTCAAAATGCTCCATGACCTCTGTCATAACAATGCTCCAAACCATTGTGATTACAATATTCCATAACACTTGTCATCACAACGTTCCATGATGCCTGTCATCACAATACTCCATGCCCTTTTCATCACAATGCTCAATACACTTGTCGTCAAAATGCTCCCTGACACTTGTTGTCTGTATGCTCCTTGAATCCTGTCATGACAAGGCTCCATGCCTTTTTCATCACAATGATCCATGCCCTTTTCATCACAATGCTCCAAGACCATTGTAATCACAATGCTCCATGGCCTTGTCATCACAAAGCTCAATGACGCATGTCGTTAGAATGCTCCTTGGCCTTCCCCTCACAATGCTCCATCCCCTTGTCATCACGATGTTCCAAGACCCCTGTAATCACAAAGTTGCATGCCCCTTTTCATCAGTATGCTCCATGAGATTTGTCATCCAAGGCTCCATGGTTTTCTCATCACAATGCTCCAGCACCTTGTCATCACAATGCTCCATGACCTTGTCATGAAAATTCTCAATGGCACTTGTCATCATAATGATCCAAGCCCTATTCATCACAATGCTCTATTACATTTGGCATCACAATGCTCCCTGCCATTGTCATCGCAATGGACCATGACTTATGGCATCACAATGCTCCCAGACAGGTGTCTTCACAATACTCCATGAACTTCTCATCACAATGCTCCATGCCCTTGTCATCACAATGCTCCATGACCCCTCTATTCACAATGCTCCGTGAAGATTGTCATCACAGTGCTCCATGACACCTGTCATCACAATGCTCCATGCCTTTGTCAGCAAAATGCTACATGACCTTGTCATTACAATGCTCTATGAGCTTGTCATTACAATACCCCATTACCATTGCCATCACAATCCTCCATGAAGCTTGGATTCACGTTGCTTCTTGCCCTTCTCATCACAATGCTCCATGCTCCTTGAAATCAAAATGATCCATGACCTCTGTCATGATAATGCTCCAAACCCTTGTGATCACAAAGTTCCAGAACACTTGTCATCACAACGTTCCATGATGCCTGTCATCACAATACTCCATGCCCTTTTCTTCACAATGCTCCATGATCTGTATCATCACAATTCTCAATACACTTTTCATCACAATGCTCCCTGACACTTGTCGTCAGAATGCTCCTTGAACCCTGTCACGAACAGGCTCCATGCCATTTTCATCACAAGGCCCCATGCCATTTTCATCACAATGCTCCATGCCACTGTCATCAAAATTCTCCACAAGCTTGTCATCAGAATGCTCCATGACCCATGTCATCACAATAATCCATGCACTTGTTAGCACTATGCTCCCTGAACCTTGTCATCACAATGCTCCAAGCCATTGTCATCACAATGCTCCATTACCTTTGTCATCAGAATCCTCCATGACACATGGCATCACAATACTCCATGCCATTATCATCATAATGGGCCATTACATATGTCATGACAATGCTCCCTGACACCTGTCTTCACAATACTGCATGACCTGGTCATCACAATGCTCTATGCACTTGTCATCACAGTGCTCCATGACACCTGTCATCACAATGCTCTGTGACTCCAGTCATCACAATGCTTCATGACCTTTGTCATCACAATGGTCCATGCCCTCGTAATCAACAGTCTCTGTGAGCTTTGTAACCACAATGCTCCATAAACTTTTCGTCACAATGCTCCTTGATTCTTGTCATCACAGTGCTCCATGCGTTTGTCAGAAAAATGCTCCATGACCATTGTAATCACAGTGTGCCACGCGCTTTTCATCACAACGATCCACAAATTTGTCCTGGCAATGCTCCATAATCCTTGGAATCACAATGCTCCATGCCCTTCTCATCACAATGCTCCATTACACCTGTCATAAGAATGCTCCATGACCCTTGCCATCACAATGTTCCACGGCCTTGTCATCACAAGGCTCCATGACGATTGTCATCATAATGTACCAAGACCCCTGTAATCACAATGCTCCATGCCCTTGTCATCACAAAGCTCCATGACACATGTTATCTGTATGTTCCATGGCCTTCTCATCAAAATGCTCCATGCCCTTGTCATCAAAATGTTCCATTACCCCTGTCATAACAATGCTCCCTGACCCCCGCCATCACAATGCTCCCTGCCCTTCTCATCACAATGCACAATGCCCTTGTCATCAAAATGGTCCTTGACCTTTGTCATCACAAAGATCCATGACCCTTGGCATCACAATGCTCCATGTCATTGTCATCACAATGCTCCATGAACGCTCTCATCACATTGCTCCATGCCCTTGTCATCACAAAGCAGCATGACATATGTCATCAGAATGCTCCATGGCCTTCTCATCACAATGCTCCATGCCCTTGCCATCACAATGCTCCATTACCCCGTCATAACAATGCGCCATGACCACGGCCATCACGATGTTCCATGGCCTTTTCATCACAAGGCTCCATGACCCATCTCATCACAATGCTCCAAGACCCCTGTAATCACAATGCTCCATGCCCCTTTTCATCTCACTGATCCATGAACCCTGTCATCATAATGCACCCTGCCCATCATCTTAATGCTTCATGCTATTGTCATCACAATGAAATCAAAATGCTCCATGACCTCTGTCATAACAATGCTCCAAACCCTTGTGATCACAATATTCCATAACACGTTTCATCACAGTGCCCCATGACGCTCATCATCACAATAATCCTTGGTCTTCTCATCGCAAGGCTCCATGACCTTTGTCATCACAATGCTCAATACACTTGTCATCAAAATGCTCCCTGACACATGTTGTCTTTATGCTTCTTTTACCCTGTCATGACAAGGATCCATGCCTTTTTCATCACAATGAAACATGCCATTCTCCTCACAATGCTCCAAGACCACTGTTATCACAATGCTCCAAGCTCTTGTCATCACAAAGCTCCATAACACATGTCATCAGTATGTTCCATGGCCTTCTCATCAAAATGCACCATGCCCTTGTCATCACAATGCCCCAAGACCCCTGTAATCACAATGCTCCATGCCCCTATTCATCTCAATGATCCATGTACCCTGTCATCACAGTGCATCATGCCCATCATCATAAGGCTTCTGGCTATTGTCAGCACAATGAAATCAAAATTCTCCATGACCTCTGTCATCACAATGCTCCATGCCCCCTGTTATCACAATACTCCATGAACTTTTTCAGCCCAATGCTCCATGACCCTTGTCATCACCAACATCCTTGCCCTTGTCATCCCAATGGTCCATGACCCCTGTATTCACAATGCTCCGGGACTCTTGTCAGCACAGTGCTCCATGACCCCTGTCATCACAATGCTCCATGCCTTTGTCAGCAAAATGCTACATGACCTTTTCATTACAGTGCTCTATGCGCTTGTCATCACAATACTCCATTACCATTTTCATCACAATCCTCGATGAACCTTGGGATCACATTGCTTCATGTCCTTGTCATCACAATGCTCCATGCTCTTAGAAATCAAAATGATCGATGACCTCTGTCATCACAGTGCTCCAAACCCTTGAGATATCAATGTTCCATAAATCTTGGTATCACAAGACTCCATGATGCCTGTCAACAAATTACTCCATGCCCTTTTCATCACAATGCTCCATGACGTTTGTCATCACAATTCTCAATACACTTGTCATCACAGTGCTCCCTGACACTTGTCGTCAGAATGCTCCTTGAAACCTGTCACGAAAAGGAACCATGCCTTTTTCATCACAATGCCCCATGCCGTTTGCATCACAATGCTCTATGCCATTGTCATTAAAATACTCCACAATCTTGTCATCAGAATCCTCCATGACCCTTGTCATCCCAATTCTCCATGCACTTGTCAGCACAATGCTCCCTGACCCTGGTCATCACAATGCTCCAAGCCATTGTCATCACAATGCTCCATTACATTTGTCATCAGAATCCTCCATGACACTTGGCATCACAATTCTCCATGACCCCTGTATTCATAATGCTCCATGACGCTTGTCATTACAGTGCTCCACAATCTTCTCATCACAATGCTCCATAAACCTTGTCATCACAATGCACTATGCCTTTCTCAGCACAATGCACCATGACCATTGTCATCACAATTCTCCATGCGCTTGTCAGCACAATGCTCCATGACATATGTCATCACAATGCACAATGTGCTTGTCATCACAGTGCTCCACAATCTTGTCATCACAATGCTCCATAAAACTTGTTATCACAATGCTCCATGCCATTGTCATCACAATGCTCCATGACGCATGTCATCAGAATGTTCCATGACCTTCTCATCACAATGCTCCCTGCCCTTGTCATCACAATGCTCCAAGACCTGTGTTATCACAATTCTCCATGCCCCTTTTCATCTCAATGCTCCATGAACCCTGTCATCAAAATGCACCATGCCCATCATCATAATGCTTCAGGCTATTGTCATCACAATGAAATTAAAATTCTCCATGACCTCTGTCATCATAATGCTCCAAGCCCTTGTGATCACAATGTTCCATAACACTTATCATCACAACACCCCTGATGCTCATCATCAATATTATCGATGGTCTTCTCATCACAATGCTCCATGAAATTTGTCATCACAATGCTCAATACACTTGTCATCACAATGCTCCCTGACACTTGTTGTCTGTATGCTCCTTGAACCCTGTCATGACAAGGCTCCATGCCTTTTTCATCACAATGATCCATGCCCTTTTCATCACAATGCTCCAAGACCATTGTAATCACAATGCTCCATGGCCTTGTCATCACAAAGCTCAATGACGCATGTCGTTAGAATGCTCCTTGGCCTTCCCCTCACAATGCTCCATCCCCTTGTCATCACGATGTTCCAAGACCCCTGTAATCACAAAGTTGCATGCCCCTTTTCATCAGTATGCTCCATGAGATTTGTCATCCAAGGCTCCATGGTTTTCTCATCACAATGCTCCAGCACCTTGTCATCACAATGCTCCATGACCTTGTCATGAAAATTCTCAATGGCACTTGTCATCATAATGATCCAAGCCCTATTCATCACAATGCTCTATTACATTTGGCATCACAATGCTCCCTGCCATTGTCATCGCAATGGACCATGACTTATGGCATCACAATGCTCCCAGACAGGTGTCTTCACAATACTCCATGAACTTCTCATCACAATGCTCCATGCCCTTGTCATCACAATGCTCCATGACCCCTCTATTCACAATGCTCCGTGAAGATTGTCATCACAGTGCTCCATGACACCTGTCATCACAATGCTCCATGCCTTTGTCAGCAAAATGCTACATGACCTTGTCATTACAATGCTCTATGAGCTTGTCATTACAATACCCCATTACCATTGCCATCACAATCCTCCATGAAGCTTGGATTCACGTTGCTTCTTGCCCTTCTCATCACAATGCTCCATGCTCCTTGAAATCAAAATGATCCATGACCTCTGTCATGATAATGCTCCAAACCCTTGTGATCACAAAGTTCCAGAACACTTGTCATCACAACGTTCCATGATGCCTGTCATCACAATACTCCATGCCCTTTTCTTCACAATGCTCCATGATCTGTATCATCACAATTCTCAATACACTTTTCATCACAATGCTCCCTGACACTTGTCGTCAGAATGCTCCTTGAACCCTGTCACGAACAGGCTCCATGCCATTTTCATCACAAGGCCCCATGCCATTTTCATCACAATGCTCCATGCCACTGTCATCAAAATTCTCCACAAGCTTGTCATCAGAATGCTCCATGACCCATGTCATCACAATAATCCATGCACTTGTTAGCACTATGCTCCCTGAACCTTGTCATCACAATGCTCCAAGCCATTGTCATCACAATGCTCCATTACCTTTGTCATCAGAATCCTCCATGACACATGGCATCACAATACTCCATGCCATTATCATCATAATGGGCCATTACATATGTCATGACAATGCTCCCTGACACCTGTCTTCACAATACTGCATGACCTGGTCATCACAATGCTCTATGCACTTGTCATCACAGTGCTCCATGACACCTGTCATCACAATGCTCTGTGACTCCAGTCATCACAATGCTTCATGACCTTTGTCATCACAATGGTCCATGCCCTCGTAATCAACAGTCTCTGTGAGCTTTGTAACCACAATGCTCCATAAACTTTTCGTCACAATGCTCCTTGATTCTTGTCATCACAGTGCTCCATGCGTTTGTCAGAAAAATGCTCCATGACCATTGTAATCACAGTGTGCCACGCGCTTTTCATCACAACGATCCACAAATTTGTCCTGGCAATGCTCCATAATCCTTGGAATCACAATGCTCCATGCCCTTCTCATCACAATGCTCCATTACACCTGTCATAAGAATGCTCCATGACCCTTGCCATCACAATGTTCCACGGCCTTGTCATCACAAGGCTCCATGACGATTGTCATCATAATGTACCAAGACCCCTGTAATCACAATGCTCCATGCCCTTGTCATCACAAAGCTCCATGACACATGTTATCTGTATGTTCCATGGCCTTCTCATCAAAATGCTCCATGCCCTTGTCATCAAAATGTTCCATTACCCCTGTCATAACAATGCTCCCTGACCCCCGCCATCACAATGCTCCCTGCCCTTCTCATCACAATGCACAATGCCCTTGTCATCAAAATGGTCCTTGACCTTTGTCATCACAAAGATCCATGACCCTTGGCATCACAATGCTCCATGTCATTGTCATCACAATGCTCCATGAACGCTCTCATCACATTGCTCCATGCCCTTGTCATCACAAAGCAGCATGACATATGTCATCAGAATGCTCCATGGCCTTCTCATCACAATGCTCCATGCCCTTGCCATCACAATGCTCCATTACCCCGTCATAACAATGCGCCATGACCACGGCCATCACGATGTTCCATGGCCTTTTCATCACAAGGCTCCATGACCCATCTCATCACAATGCTCCAAGACCCCTGTAATCACAATGCTCCATGCCCCTTTTCATCTCACTGATCCATGAACCCTGTCATCATAATGCACCCTGCCCATCATCTTAATGCTTCATGCTATTGTCATCACAATGAAATCAAAATGCTCCATGACCTCTGTCATAACAATGCTCCAAACCCTTGTGATCACAATATTCCATAACACGTTTCATCACAGTGCCCCATGACGCTCATCATCACAATAATCCTTGGTCTTCTCATCGCAAGGCTCCATGACCTTTGTCATCACAATGCTCAATACACTTGTCATCAAAATGCTCCCTGACACATGTTGTCTTTATGCTTCTTTTACCCTGTCATGACAAGGATCCATGCCTTTTTCATCACAATGAAACATGCCATTCTCCTCACAATGCTCCAAGACCACTGTTATCACAATGCTCCAAGCTCTTGTCATCACAAAGCTCCATAACACATGTCATCAGTATGTTCCATGGCCTTCTCATCAAAATGCACCATGCCCTTGTCATCACAATGCCCCAAGACCCCTGTAATCACAATGCTCCATGCCCCTATTCATCTCAATGATCCATGTACCCTGTCATCACAGTGCATCATGCCCATCATCATAAGGCTTCTGGCTATTGTCAGCACAATGAAATCAAAATTCTCCATGACCTCTGTCATCACAATGCTCCATGCCCCCTGTTATCACAATACTCCATGAACTTTTTCAGCCCAATGCTCCATGACCCTTGTCATCACCAACATCCTTGCCCTTGTCATCCCAATGGTCCATGACCCCTGTATTCACAATGCTCCGGGACTCTTGTCAGCACAGTGCTCCATGACCCCTGTCATCACAATGCTCCATGCCTTTGTCAGCAAAATGCTACATGACCTTTTCATTACAGTGCTCTATGCGCTTGTCATCACAATACTCCATTACCATTTTCATCACAATCCTCGATGAACCTTGGGATCACATTGCTTCATGTCCTTGTCATCACAATGCTCCATGCTCTTAGAAATCAAAATGATCGATGACCTCTGTCATCACAGTGCTCCAAACCCTTGAGATATCAATGTTCCATAAATCTTGGTATCACAAGACTCCATGATGCCTGTCAACAAATTACTCCATGCCCTTTTCATCACAATGCTCCATGACGTTTGTCATCACAATTCTCAATACACTTGTCATCACAGTGCTCCCTGACACTTGTCGTCAGAATGCTCCTTGAAACCTGTCACGAAAAGGAACCATGCCTTTTTCATCACAATGCCCCATGCCGTTTGCATCACAATGCTCTATGCCATTGTCATTAAAATACTCCACAATCTTGTCATCAGAATCCTCCATGACCCTTGTCATCCCAATTCTCCATGCACTTGTCAGCACAATGCTCCCTGACCCTGGTCATCACAATGCTCCAAGCCATTGTCATCACAATGCTCCATTACATTTGTCATCAGAATCCTCCATGACACTTGGCATCACAATTCTCCATGACCCCTGTATTCATAATGCTCCATGACGCTTGTCATTACAGTGCTCCACAATCTTCTCATCACAATGCTCCATAAACCTTGTCATCACAATGCACTATGCCTTTCTCAGCACAATGCACCATGACCATTGTCATCACAATTCTCCATGCGCTTGTCAGCACAATGCTCCATGACATATGTCATCACAATGCACAATGTGCTTGTCATCACAGTGCTCCACAATCTTGTCATCACAATGCTCCATAAAACTTGTTATCACAATGCTCCATGCCATTGTCATCACAATGCTCCATGACGCATGTCATCAGAATGTTCCATGACCTTCTCATCACAATGCTCCCTGCCCTTGTCATCACAATGCTCCAAGACCTGTGTTATCACAATTCTCCATGCCCCTTTTCATCTCAATGCTCCATGAACCCTGTCATCAAAATGCACCATGCCCATCATCATAATGCTTCAGGCTATTGTCATCACAATGAAATTAAAATTCTCCATGACCTCTGTCATCATAATGCTCCAAGCCCTTGTGATCACAATGTTCCATAACACTTATCATCACAACACCCCTGATGCTCATCATCAATATTATCGATGGTCTTCTCATCACAATGCTCCATGAAATTTGTCATCACAATGCTCAATACACTTGTCATCACAATGCTCCCTGACACTTGTTGTCTGTATGCTCCTTGAACCCTGTCATGACAAGGCTCCATGCCTTTTTCATCACAATGATCCATGTCCTTTTCATCACAATGCTCCAAGACCCCTGTAATCACAATGCTCCATGCCCCTTTTCATCAGAATGCTCCATGAGACTTGTCAACATAAGTCTCCATGATCTTCTCATCACAATGCTCTAGGATCTTGTCATCACTATGCTCCAATCCCTTGTAATCACAATGCTCCATGAACAGTGTCTTCACAATACTCTATGAGCATTTTCAGTCCAATGCTCCATGACCTTCTCATCACAATGCTCCATGAACAATATCATCACAATGCCCCATGACCACTGTCATCACAAAACTCCATGACACCTGACAACACAATGATCCGAGACTCTTGTCATCACAATGCTCCATGACCCCTCTCATCAAAATACTCCATGAACATTTTCAGCCCAATGCTCCATGACACTTCTCATCACAATGATCCATGCCCTTGTCATCCCAATGATCCAAAACCCCTGTATTCACAATGCTCCGTGACGCTTGTCATCACAGTGCTCCATGGCACCTGTCATCACAATGCTCCAATACACTTGTAATCACAATTCTCCATGCCATTCTCATCACAATGCACCATTACCCCTGTCATAACAATGCTCCATTACACCTGCCATCACAATGTTCCACGGCCTTGTCATCACAATGCTCCAAGACCCCTGTAATAAGAATGCTCCATGCCCTTGTCATCAGAATGCTCCAAGACCCCTGTAATCACAATGCTCCATGCCCCTTTTCATCTCAGTGCTCTGTGAACCCTGTCATCACAATGCATCATGCCCATCATCATCATGCTTCTGGCTATTGTCAGCACGATGAAATCAAAATTCTCCATGACCTCTGTCATCACAGTGCTCCATGACCCCTGTCATCACAAAATTCCTTGAACATTTTCAGCCCAATGCTCCATGACATTTGTCATTACAATGATCCATGACCTTGTCATCCCAATGCTCCATGACCCCTGTATTCACAATGCTCCGTGACGCTTGTCATCACAGTGCTCCATGGCACCTGTCATCACAATGCTCCATGCCTTTGTCAGCAAAATGCTACATGACCTTGTCATTACAATGCTCAATGCGCTTGTCATCAGAATGCTCCATTACCATTGTCATCACAATCCTCCATGAACCTTGGGATCACATTGCTTCATGCCCTTGTCATCAAAATGCTCCATGCTCCTTGAAATCAAAATGATTCATGACCTCTGTCATCGCAATGCTCTAAACCCTTGTGATCACAATGTTCCATATCACTTGTCATCACAACGCTCCATGATGCCTGTCATCAGAATACTCCATGCCCTTTTCATCACAATGCTCCATGACCTTTGTCATCACAATTCTCAATACACTTGTCATCACAATGCTCCCTGACAATTGTCATCAGTATGCTCCTTGAACCCTGTCACAAAAAGGCTCCATGGCTTTTTCATCACAATGCCCCATGCCGTTTTCATCACAATGCTCCATGCTTTTGTCATCAAAATACTCCACAAGCTTGTCATCAGAATGCTCCATGACCCTTGTCATCACAATTCTCCATGCACTTGTCAGCACAATGCTCACTGACCCTTGTCATCACAATGCTCCAAGCCATTGTTATCACAATGATCCATTACCTTTGTCATCAGAATCCTCCATGACACTTGGCCTCAAAATGCTCCATGGCATTGTCATCACAATGGGCCATTACATATGTCATCACAATGTTCCCTGACACTTGTCATCACAATACTGCATGAGCTGGTCATCACATTGCTCCATGCCCTTGTCATCACAATGCACCATTCCAACTGTCATCGCAATAATCCATGAAACTTATTAGACCAGTGCTTCATGCCCTTGTCATCACAATGCTTCATGAACCCTGTCATCACAATGCTCCGTGACTCCAGTCATCACAATGGTTCATAACCTTTGTCATCACAATGGTCCAGGCCCTGGTCATCAACAGTCTCTGTAACCTTTTTAACCACAATGCTCCAAGAACTATTCATCATAATGCTCTTTGACCCATGTAATCACAATGCTCTATGCCTTTCTCAGCACAATGCACCATGACCCTTGTCATCACAATTCTCCATGCGCTTGTCAGCACAATGCTTCATGACATATGTCATCACAATGCACCATGTGCTTGTCATCACAGTGCTCCACAATCTTGTCATCACAATGCTCCATAAACCTTGTCATCACAATGCTCCATGCCATTGTCATCACAATGGGCCATTACATATGTCATCACAATGCTCCCTGACACATGTCTTCACAATATGGCATGACCTGGTCATCACAATGCTCCATGCCCTTTTCATCACAATGTGCCATTCCAACTGTCATCTCAATAATCCATGAAACATATTAGACCAATGCTGCATGCCCTTTTCATCACAAAGTGCCATTCCAACTGTCATCGCAATCATCCGTGGAACTTCTTAGACCAATGATCCATGCCCTTGTCATCACAATGCTCCATGATGCATGTCATCAGAATGCTCCATGGTCTTCTCTTAACAATGCTCCAAGCCCTTGTCATAACAATGCTCCAAGACACCTGTAATCACATTGCTCCATGCCCCTTTTCATCAGAATGCTCCATGAGATTGTCATCACAAGTCTCCATGGTCTTCTAATCACAATGCTACATTTCCTTGTCATCACAATGTACCATGACCACTGTCATCACAATACCCCATGAATATTTTCAGCCCAATGCTCCATGACCTTCTCATCACAATGCTCCATGAACAGTATCATCACAATGGTCCAGGACCACTGTCATCACAACACTCCATGACCCCTGACAACACAGTGATCCGGGATTCTTTCCATCACAATTCACCATTCCCTAGTGTTCACAATGCTCCATGACCCCTATCATCAAAATACTCCATGAACATTTTCAGCCCAATGCTCCATGACACTTGCCATCACAATGCTCCAGACTCTTGTCGTCAGAATGCTCCTTGAACCCTGTCACAAAAAGGCTCCATGCAATTTTCATCACAATGCCCCTTGCCGTTTTCATCACAATGCTCCATGCCATTGTCATCAAAATACTCCACAAGCTTGTCATCAAAATGCTCCATGACCCGTGTCATCACAATTCTCAATGCACTTGCCAGCACAATGCTCCCTGACCCTTGTCATCACAATGCTCCAAGCCATTGTCATCACAATGCTCCATTACCTTTATCATCAGAATCCTCCATGACACTTGGCATCACAATGCTCAATGCCATTGTCATCACAATGGGCCTTTACATATGTCATCACAATGCTCCCTGTCACCTGACTTCACAATACTGCATGACCTAGTCATCACAATTCTCCATGACCTTGTCATCACAATGTGCCATTCCAACTGTCATCGCAATTATCCATGAAATTTATTAGACCAGTGCTGCATGCCCCTGTCATCACAATGCTCCATGACTCCAGTCATCACAAAGTTTCAGGACCTTAGTCATCACAATGGTCCATGCTCTCCTCATCAACAGTCTCTGTGACAGTTTTAACCACAATGCTCCATGAACTTTTCATCATAAGGCTCTTTGACCCTTGTCATCACAATGCTATATGCCTTTCTCAGCACAGTGCTCGATGACCGTTGTCATCACAATGCTCCATGTGCTTGTCAGCACAATGCTCCATGACACATTTCATCACAATGCACCATGCGCTTGTCATCACAGTGCTCCACAATCTTGTCATCACAATGCTCTATTAACCTTGTCATCGCAATGCTCCATGAACTTCTCATCAATATGCTCTCTCACCACTGATATCACAATGTTCCATCACTATTCATCACAATAATCCTTCATACCTGTAATCACAATGTTCCATGACTCCTGTCATCACACTGCTACGTGCACTTATCATCACAATGTTCGATGACCTGTGACATCACAATGTTCCATAAGCCATGTCATCAAAATGCTCCATGACCCTTTTCATCAAAAGGCTCCATGTCCCCTGACATCACAATGCTCCATACCTCTTGTCATTACAGTGCTCCATGACGATCGTCATAACAATTATCCATGGTCTTCTCATCAAAATGCTCCACGGTGTTGCCATCACAATGCTCCATGTCCTGGTCATCACAATGCTCCATGTTCCCGTCATCACAATTCCCCACGTCCTTGGCATCACTATGTTCCATGACACTTCTCATCACAGTGTTACATGCTTTGTCAGCACAATACTCCACAAGCATGTCATCAGCATGCTCCATGCCCCTTGTCATCACAATTCTCCACGTGCTTGTCATCACAATGCTCCATGACAGTTCTCATCACAATGTTACATGCTTTTGTCGTCACAATTCTCCATGCACAAGTCATTGCAATGCCCCATGACCACTGAAATAGCAAGCTCCATGCCTTGGTCATCACAATGCTTCACGACCTTTTCATCAAAATTCTCAATGGCCGTTGTCATCACAATGCTCCATGACCCTTGTCATCACAAGGCTCCATGCCCTTGTCATCACAAAGCTCAATGACGCATGCCATCAGAAAGCTAATTGGTCTTCTCCTCACAATGATCCATGCCCTTGTCATCACAATGTTCCAAGACCCCTGTATTCTCAATGCTCCATGCCCCTTTTCATCAGTATGCCCCATGAGACTTGTCATCACAAGGCTCCATGGTTTTGTCATCACAATGCTCCAGGACCTTGTCATCACAATGCTTCACGACAATGTCACGAAAATTTTCAATGTCCCTTGTCATCATAATTCTCCAAGCCCCAGTCATCACAATGCTCCATTATATTTTTCATCACAATCCTCCATTACATTTGGAATCACAATTATCCATGCCATTGTCATCGCAATGGACCATGACATATGTCATCACAATGCTCCCTGACACCTGTCTTCACAATACTCCATGACCTTCTCATCACAATGCTCCATGCCGTTGTCATCACAATGCACCATGCACACTGTCATCACAGTAATCTATGAAACTTGTCAGACCAATGCTCCATGCCCCTGTCAACACAATGCTCCATGCCCTTGTCATCACAATGCTCCATGAACCCTGTCATCACAGTGCTCCATGACCCCAGACATCACTCTATTCCATAACCCCGTCATTAAAATGCTCCATGACCCTTTTCATCCCAAAGCTCCATGACCCCTGACGTCACAATGTTGTATAACCCCTGCCATCAAAAGGTTCCATTACAGTATTAATCAAATTGCTGCATGACTCGGTCATCAAAATGCTCCCAGCCCTTCTCATCACAATGCACCATGCCCTTGTCATCAAAATGCTCCATGAGTTTTCATCACAAAGCTCCAAGACCCTTGGCATCACAGTGCTCCATGTCAATGTCATCACAATGCTCCGTGACTCCAATCATCACAATGCTTCATAACGTTTGTCATCACAACGGTCCATGCCCGCATCATCACAAGGCTCTGTGACCTTTGTAACCACAATGCTCCATGAACATTTCATCACAATTCTCTGTGACACTTCTCATCACAATGCTCCATGTCTTTGTCAGAACAATGCTCCATGACAATTGTCATCACAATGTGCCACGCGCATTTCATCACAACGGTCCACATCCTTGTCATTGCAGTGCTCCATAAACCTTGTAATCACAATGGTCCATGCACTTCTCATCAAAATGCTTTCTTAACAGGGATATCACAATGTTCCATCACTAGTCATCACAATACTCCCTCACCCATGTAATCACAATGTTCCATGACCCTGTCATCACAATGCTACATCCCCTTATCATCACAATGTTCCATGACCCCAGACATCACTCTATTCCATAACCCCGTCATTAAAATGCTCCATGACCCTTTTCATCCCAAAGCTCCATGACCCCTGACGTCACAATGTTCTATAACCCCTGCCATCAAAAGGTTCCATTACAGTTTTTATCAAATTGCTGCATGACTCGGTCATCAAAATGCTCCCTGCCCTTCTCATCACAATGCACCATGCCCTTGTCATCAAAATGCTCCATGAGTTTTCATCACAAAGCTCCAAGACCCTTGGCATCACAGTGCTCCATGTCATTGTCATCACAATGCTCCATGAACCCTCTCATCACATTGCTCCAAGCCCTTGTCATCACAAAGCTCCATGACACTTCTCATCACAATGCTCGATGCCCTTCTCATCCCAATGCTCCATGCCCTTTTCATTACAATCCTGCATGACCAATGTATCACAGTGTTCCATACCCTTGTCATCACAATGCTCCATGCCCACTCTCATCACAATAATCCATGAAACATTTCAGACCAATGTTCCATGCCCTTCTCATCACAATGCTCCATTACCTCTGTCATAACACTGCACCATGACCCCTGCCGTCACAATTTTCCACGGCCTAGTCATCACAAGGTTCCATGACACTTGCCATCACAATGCTGAAGACACCTGTAATCACAATGCTCCATGCCCATGTCATCACATAGCTCCATGACGCATGTCATCAGAATGTTCCATGGCTTTCTCTTCACAATGCTCTATGCCCTTGTCATCAGAATGCTCCAAGACCCCTGTAAACACAATGCTCCATGCCCCTTTTCATCTCAATGCTCCATGAACCCTGTCATCACAATGCAGCATGCCCATCATCATAATGATTAATGCTATTGTCATCACAATGAAATCAAAATGCTCCATGACCTCTGACATAACAATGCTCCAAACCCTTGTGATCACAATATTCCATGACACTTGCCATGACAATGCCCCATGACGGTCATCATCACAGTTATCCATGGTCTTCTCATCACAATGCTCCATGAACTTTGTCATCATAATGCTCAATACATTTGTCATCAAAATGTTCCCTGACACTTGTTGTCTGTATGCTCCTTGTACCCTGTCATGACAAGTATCCATTCATTTTTCATCAAAATGATCCATGCCTTTTTCATCACAATGCTCCAAGACTCCTGTAATCACAATGCTCCATGCCCTTGTCATCACAAAGCTCAATGACGCATGTCATCAGAATGCTCCTTGGCCTTCTCCTCACAATGATGCATGACCTTCTCCTCACAATGTGCCAAGACCCCTGTAATCACAATGCTCCATGCCCCTTTTCATCACTATTCTCCATGAGAATTGCATCACAAGGCTCCATGATTTTCTCATCACAATGTTCCAGGACTTTGTCATCACAATGCTTCACGACATTGTCATGAAAATTCTCAATGGCCCTTGTCATCATAATGCTACAAGCCCTAGTCATCACAATGCTCCATTATATTTGTCATCACAATCCTCCATTAAATTTGGCATCACAATACTCCCTGCCATTGTCATCGCAATGGACCATGACATATGTCATCACAATACTCCCTGACACCTGTCTTCTCCATACTCCAAGACCTTCTCTTCACAATGATCCATGCTCTTGTCATGACAATGCTCCATGACTTGTCATCAAAAAGCTCCATGACCCATGACCCATGTATCACACTGTTCTGTGCCCTCATCATCACAATGCTCCATGCCCACCCTCATCAAAATAATCCATGAAATATTTCATAGCAATGCTCCATGCCCTTCTCATCAAAATGCTCCATTACCCCTGTCATAACAATGCTCCATGACCCCTGCCATCACAATGTTACACGGCCTTGTCATCACAAGGCTCCATGACACTTGTCATCACAATGATCAAGACCCCTGTAATCTCAATGCTCCATGCCCTTGTCATCACAAACCTCAGTGACGCATGTCATCAGAATGTTCCATGGCCTTCACATCACAATGCTCCATGCCCTGGTCATCACAATGCTCCAAGACTCCGGTAATCACAATGCTCCATGCCCCTTTTCATCTCAATGGTCCATGAACCCTTTCATCACAATGCATCATGCCCAATATCATAATGCTTCATGCTATTGTCATCACAATGAAATCAAAATGCTCCATGACCTCTGTCATCATAATGCTCCGAACCCTTGTGATCACAATGTTCCATAACACTTATCATCACAACACCCCATGATGCTCATCATCACCATTATCCATGGTCTTCTCATCACAATGCTCCATGACCTTTGTCATCACAATGCTCCATACACTTGTCATCACAATGCTCCCTGACACTAGTCGTCAGTATGCTCCTTGAACCCTGTCATGACAAGGCTCCATGCCATTTTCATCACAATGATCCATGCCCTTGACATCACAAAGCTCCAAAACCGCTGTAATCACAATGTTCCATGCCCCTTTTCAACCAAATTCTCCATGAGATTTCTCATCAAAAGTCTCCATGGTCTTCTCATCACAATGCTCCAGGACCTTGTCATCACCATGCTTCATTCCCTTGTCATTGCAATGCACCATGACCAATATCATCACTATTCTCCATGACCACAGTCATCACAACAGTCCATTACACCTGACAACACAATGATCAGGTACTCTTGTCATCCCAAATCTCCATTCCCTTGAGATCATAATGCTCCATGACCCCTGCCATCACAATGTTCAACGGCCTTGTCATCACAAGGCTACATGACACTTGTCATCACAATGCTTAAGACACCTGTAATCACATTGCTCCATGCCCTTGTCAACCCAATGCTCCATGACCCCTGTATTCACAGTGCTCCATGAGCTTGTCATCACAGTGCTCCGTGACACCTGTCATCACAATGTTCCATGCCTTTGTCAGCAAAATGCTATATGACCTTGTCATTACAATGCTCTATGTGCTTGTCATCAAAATACTGCATTACAATTGTCAAAACAATCCTCCATGAACCATGGGATCACATTGATTCATGTCCTTGTCATCACAATGCTCCATGCTCCTTGAAATCAAAATGATCCATGACCTCTGTCATCACAATGCTCCAAATCCTTGTGATCACTGTGTTCCATAACACTTGTCATCACAACGCTCCATGATGCCTGTCATCACAATACTCCATGCCCTTTTCATCACAATGCTCCATGACCTTTGTCATCACAATTCTCAATACACTTGTCATCACAATGCTCCCTGACACTTGTCATCAGAATGCTCCTTGAACCCTGTCACAAAAAGGCTCCATGCCTTTTTCATCACAATGCACCATGCAGTTTTCATCACAATGCTCCATGACATTGTCATCAAAATACTCCACAAACTTTTCATCAGAATGTTCCATGACCCTTGTCATCAAAAATCTCAGTGCACATGTCAGCACAATGCTCCCTGACCCTTGTCATCACAATGCTCCAAGCCATTGTCATGACAATGCTACATTACCTTTGTCATCAGAATCCTCCATGACACTTGACATCACAATGCTCCATGCTATTGTCATCACAATGGGCCATTACATATTTCATCACAATGCTCCCTGACACCTCTCTTCACAATACTGCATGACCTGGTCATCACAATGCTCCATGCCCTTGTCATCACAATGCGTCATTCAAACTGTCATCACAATAATCCATGAAACTTATTAGACAATGTTCCATGCCCTTGTTATCACAATGCTCCATGACCCGTCATCACAATGCTCCGTGACACCAGTCATCACAATGCTTCATGACCTTTGTCGTCACAATGGTCCATGTCCTCGTCATCGACAGTCTCTTTTACCTTTTTAACCACAATGCTCCATGAACATTTCATCACAATGCTCTTTGACCCTTGTCATCAAAATGCTCTATGCTTTTCTCAACCCAATGCTCCAAGACCCTTGTCATCACAATGCTCCAGGCGCTTGTCAGCACAGTGCTCCACAGTCTTGTCATCACAATGCTCCATAAAACTTGTCATCACAATTCTCCATGCACTTTTCATCAAAATGCTCTCTCATCACTGATATCACAATGCTACATCAATATTTGTCACAATACTCCCTCAACCCTGTCATCACAATGCTCCATGACTTTGTCAGCAAAATGTTACATGACCTTGTCATTACAATGCTCTGTGTGCTTGTCATCACAATACTCCAATACTATTTTCATCACAATCCTCCATGAACCTTGGGATCACATTGCTTCATGCCCTTGTCATCACAATGCTCCATGCTCCTTGAAATCAAAATGATCAATGACCTCTCTCATCACAATTCTCCAAACTCTTGTGATCACAGTGTCCCATAACACTAGTCACCACAATGCTCCATGCTGCCTGTCATCACAATACTCCATGCCCTTGTCATCACAATGCTCAATGACCTTTGTCATCGCAATGCTCCAATCCATTGTCATCACAATGCTCCATTACCTTTGTCATCAGAATCCTCCATGACACTTGGCATCACAATGCTCCATGCCATTGATGTCATCGGGCCATTACATATGTCATCACAATGCTCCCTGTCAACTGCATTCACAATAATGCATCCCCTGGTCATCACAATCCTCCATGACGTTGTGTTCAGAATGCGCCTTTCCAAATGTCATCGCTATAATCCATGAAACTTATTAGACAAATGCTCCATGCCATTTTCATCACAATGCTCCATGACACCTGTCATCTCAATGCTCCGTGACTCCAGTCATCACAATGCTTCATGACCTTTGTCATCACAATGGTCCATGCCCTCGTCATCAACAGTCTCTGTGACCTTTTTAACCACAGTGCTCCATGAACTTTTCATCACAATGCTCTTTGACCCTTGTCATCACAATGCTCTATGCATTTCTCAGCACAATGCTCCATGCCTTTGTCAGAAAAATGCTCCATGACCCTTGTCATCACAATGTGCAACACGCTTTTCATTACAACGGTCCACAAATTTGTCGTCACAGTGCTCCATAAACCCTGTAATCACAATGATCCTTGCCCTTTTCATCACAATACTCCATTACACCTTTAATAACAATGCTCCATGACCCATGCCATCAAAATGCTCAATGGCCTTGTCAACAGAAGGCTCAATGACACTTCTCATCACAATGCTCCAAGACCCTTGTAATCACGATGCTCCATGCCCTTGTAATCACAAATCTCCAAGACCCCTGAAATCACAATGCTCCTTGCCCCTTTTCATCAGAATTCCCCTATGAGACTTCTCATCACAAGTGTTCATGGTCTTCTCATCACAAGGCTCCAAGACCTTGTCATCAGCATGCTCCGTTCCCTTGTCATCAGAGTGCTCCTTGACCACTGTCATCACAATACTCCATGAATATTTTCAGCACAATGCTCCACGACCTACTCATCACAATGCTCCATGGCCAATATCATCACAATGCTCCATGATCACACTCATCACAACACTCCATGACACCTGAAAACACAATGATCCGGACTCTTGTCATCACAATGCTCCATTCCCTAGTCATCACAATGCTCCATTAACACTGTCAACACAACACTCCATGAACATTTTCAGCCCAGTGCTCCAGGAAACTTGTCATCAAAATGATCCATGCCCTTGTCATCCCAAAGCTCCATGCCCCATTTATTCACAATGCTCCGAGACGCTTGTCATCACCGTGCTCCATGACACATGTCATCACAATGCTCCATGCCTTTGTCAACAAACTGCTACATGACCTTTTCATTACAATGCTCTATACGCTTGTCATCACAAAACTCCATTTCCATTGTCATCACAATCCTCCGTGAGCCTTGGGATCACATTGCTTCATGCCCTTGTCATCACAATGCTCCATGCTCCTTGAAATCAAAATGATCCATGACCTGTATCATCACAATTCTCCAAACCCTTGTAATCACAATATTCCATAACAGTTGTCATCACAACGCTCTATGACGCCTGTCATCAAAGTACTCCATGCCCTTTTCATCACAATGCACCATGTCCACTGTCATCACAATAATCTATGAAACTTATCAGACCAATTCTCCATGCCCCTGACATCACAATACTCCATGCGCTTGTCATCACAATGCTCCATGACTCCTGTCATCAAAATGCTCCTTGAATCCAGGCATCACAATGATTCATAACATTTGTCATCACAGTGATCCATGCCCGCGTCATCACAAGGCTCTGTGACCTTTGTAACCACAATGCTCCATGAACGTTTCATCACAGTGCTCCTTAACCCTTGTCATCACAATGCTCCATGCCTTTGTCAGAAAAATGCTCCATGACCCTTGTCATCACAATGTGCCACGGGCATTTCATCACAACGGTCAACATATTTGTCATTGCAATGCTCCATAAACCTTTTAATCACAATGCTCCATGCCCTTCTCATCACAATGCTCCATTACCCCTTTCATAACAATGCTCCATGACCCCTGCTATCACAATGTTCCACGGCCTTGTTATCACAAGGCTCCATGACACATGCCATCACAATGCTCAAAGACCCCTTTAATCCCAATGCTCCATGCCCTTGTCATCACAAATCACCGTGTCACATGTCATCATAATGTTCCATGGTCTTCTAATCAAAATGCTTCATGCCCTTGTCATCACAATGCTCCCAGACCCCTGTAATCACAATGTTCCATGCCCCTTTTCATCTCAAAGCTCCATGAACCCTGTCATCACAATGCATCATGCCCATCATCATAATGCTGCAGGCTATTTTCAGCACAATGAAATCAAAATTCTCCATGACCTCTGTCATCACAGTTCTCCATGACACCTGTCATCACAATACTCCATGAACATTTTCAGCCCAATGCTCCATGACCCTTGTCATCAAAATGATCCATGCCCTTGTCATTCCAATGCTCCATGACCCCTTTATTCACAACGCTCCGTGACGATTGTCATCACAGTGCTCCATGCCACCTGTCATCACAATGCTCCATGCCTTTGTCAGCAAAATGCTACATGACTTTTGCATTACAATGCTCTATGCGCTTGTCATCACAATACTCCATTACCACTGTCATCACAATCCTCCATGAACCTTGGGAAAACATTGCTTCATGCCCTTGACATCACAATGCTCCATGCTCCTTGAAATCAAAATGATCCATGACCTCTGTCATCACAGTGGTCCAAACCATTGTGATCACAAAGTTCCATAACACTTGTCATCAAAATGCTCCATGATGCCTGTCATCACAATACACCATGCCCTTGACATCACAATGCTCCATGCTCCTTGAAATCAAAATCATCCATGACCTCTTTCATCACAGTGCTCCAAACCCTTGTGATCACAGTGTTCCATAACACTTGTCATCACAACGCTCCATGATGCCTGTCATCAAAGTACTCCATGCCCTTTTCATCACAATGTTCCATGACCTTTGTCATCACAATTCTCAATACACTTGTCATCACAATGCTACCTGACACTTGTCGTCAGAATTCTCCTTGAAACCTGTCTCGAAAATGCTCCAAGCCTTTTTCATCACAGTGCCCCATGCCGTTTTCATCACACTGTTCCATGCCATTGTCATGAAAATACACCACAAGCTTGTCATCAGTATGCTCCCTGACCCTTGTCATCACAATGCCCCAAGCCATTGTCATCAAAATGCTCCATTATCTTTGCCATCAGAATCCTCCATGACACTTGGCATCACAATGATCCATGCTCTTTCATCACAATGTGCCATTCCAACTGTCATTGCCATAATCCATGAAACATATTAGACCAATGCTCCATGTCCTTTTCATCACAATGTGCCATTCCAACTGTCATCACAATAATCCATGAATCATATTAGACCTATGTTCCATGCCCTTGTCATAAAAATGCTCCATGTCCTTGTTATCACAATGCTCCATGACCCCTGTCATCACAATGCTCCGAGACTCCAGTTATCACAATGCTCCCTGCCATTGTATTCGAAATGGACCATGACATATGTCATAACAGTGCTCACTTACAGCTGTCTTTACAATACTCCATGACCTTCTCATCACAATGATCCATGCCCTTGTCATCACAATGCACCATGTCCACTGTCATCACAATAATCTATGAAACTTGTCAGACCAATGCTCCATGCCCCTGACATCACAATGCTCCATGCGCTTGTCATCACAGTGCTCCATGACCCCTGTATTCACAATGCTTCAAGACGCTTGTCATCACAGTGCTCCATGACACCTGTCATCACAATGCTCCATGCCTTTGTCAGCAAAATGCTACATGACCTTGTTATTAAAATGCTCTATGCGCTTGTCATCACAATACTCCATTACCATTGTAATCACAATCCTCCATGAACTTTGGGATCACATTGCTTCATGCTCTTCTCATCAGAATGCTCCATGCTCCTTGAAATCAAAATGATCCATGACCTCTGTCATCACAATGCTCCAAATCCTTGTGATCACAAAGTTCCATAACACTTGTCATCACAACGCTCCTTGATGCCTGTCATCACCATACTGCATGCCTTTTTCATCACAGTGCTCCATGATCTTTGTTATCACAATTCTAAATACACTTGTCATCACAATGCTCCCTGACACTTGTCGTCAGAATGCTCCTTGAACCCTGTCACGAAAAGGCTCCATGCCTTTTTCCTCACAATGCCCCATGCCATTTTCATCACAATTCTCCATGCCATTTTCAACAAAATACTCCACAAGCTTGTCATCAGAATGCTCCATGACCCTTGTCATCACAATTATCCATGCACTTGTCAGCACAATGCTCCCTGACCCTTGTCATCACAATGTGCCATTACATAGGTCATCACAATGCTCCCTGACACCTGTCTTCACAATACTGCATGACCTGGTCATCACAATGCTCCATGTCCTTGTCATCACAATGCGCCACTCCAACTGTCATCGCAATAATCCATTAAACTTATTAGACCAATGCTCCATGCCTTTGTCATCACAATGCTCCATGCCATTGTTGTCACAATGCTCCATGTCCCCTGACATCACAATGCTCCGTGACACCAGTCATCAAAATGCTTCATGACCTTGGTCATCACAATGGTCCATGCCCTCATCATCAGCAGTCTCTGTGACCTTTTTAACCACAATGCTCCATGATCATTTCATCATAATGCTCTTTGACCCATGTCATCACAATGCTCCATGCGCTTGTCAGCACAGTGCTGCACGACACATGTCATCACAATTCACCATTCGCTTGTCATCACAGTGTCCACAATCTTGTCATCACAATGCTCCATAAAGCTTGTCATCACAATGCTCCATGCACTTCTCATCAAAATGCTCTCTCACAACTGATATCACAATATTACATCACTATTCGTCACAATACTCCCTCAACCCTCTCATCACAGTGTTCCATGACTCCTGTCATCACAATGCTACATGCATTATCATCACAATGTTCGATGACCCTTGATATCACAATGTTCCATAACCCGTCATCAAAATGCTCCATGACCCGTTTCATCAAATTTCTCCATGACCCCTGACATCACAATGTTCCATAACCCCTGCCATCAAAATGTTCCATGACCCTTTTTATCAAATTGCTCCATGAACCTGTCATCACAATGATCCCTGCCCTTCTCATCACAATGCACAACGCCCTTGTCATCAACATGCTCCATGACCTTTGTCATCACAAAGATCCATGACCCTTGGCATAACAATGCTCCATGTCATTGTCATTATGATGCTCCATGAACGCTCTCATCACATTGCTCCATGCCCTTGTCATCACAAAGCTCCATGACACATGTCATCAGAATGCTACATGGCCATATCATCACAATGTTCGATGCCCTTGCCATCAGAATGCTCCATTACACCTGTCATAACAATGTTCCATGATACCTGCCATCACGTTGTTCCATGGCCTTGTCATCACAAGGCTCCATGACCCTTCTCATCACAAGCTCTAAGGCCCATGTAGTCACAATGCTACATGCCCATTATCATCTCAATGACCCATGAACCCTGTCATCACAATGCACCATGCCCATCATCATAATGCTTCATGCTATTGTCATCACAATGAATTCAAAATGCTTCAGGACCTCTGTCATAAAAATGCTCCAAACCCTTGTGATCACAATATTACATAACTCTTGTCATCACAATGCCACATGATGCTCGTCATCACAATTATCCATGGTCTTCTCATCACAATGCTCCCTGACATTTGTCATCACAATGCTCAATACATTTGTCCTCAAAATGCTCCCAGACACTTGTTGTCTGTATGCTACTTGAACGCTGTCATGACAAGGCTCCATGCCTTTTTCATCACAATGATCCATGCCCTTTTCATCACAATGCTCCAATACGCCTGTAATCACAATGCTCCATGCCCTTGTCTTCACAAATCTCAATGACGCATGTCATTAGAATGCTCGTTGTCCTTCTCCTCACAATGATCCATGCCCTTGTCATCACAATGTTCCAAGACCCCTGTAATCACAATGCTCCATGAACCTTTTCATCAGTATGCTCCATGAGAACTGTCATCACAAGGCTCCATGGATTTCTTATCACAATTCTCCAGGACCTTGGCATCACAATGCTTCATGACATTGTCATGAAAATTCTCAATGTCCCTTGTCATCATAATGATCCAAGCCATAGTCATCACAATGGTCCATTATATTTGTCATCACAATCCTCCATTACATTTGGCATCACAATGCTCCCTGCCATTGTCATCGCAATGGACCATGATATATGTCATCACAATGCTCACTGACACCTTTTTCAATATACTCCATGAAATTCTCATCACAATGCTCCATGCCCCTATCATCACAATTCTCCTTGCCCTTGTCATCACAATGCTCCATGACGCAGGTCATCAGAATGTTCCATGACCTTCTCATCACAATGCTCCATGCCCTTGTCATCACAATGCTCCAAGACCCGTGTTATCACAATTCTCCATGCCCTTTTTCATCTCAATGCTCCATGAACCCTGTCATCAAAATGCACCATGCCCATCATCATAATGCTTCAGGCTATTGTCATCACAATGAAATTAAAATTCTCCATGACCTCTGTCATCATAATGCTCCAAACCCTTGTGATCACAATGTTCCATAACACTTATCATCACAACACCCCTGATGCTCATCATCAAAATTATCGATGGTCTTCTCATCACAATGCTCCATGAAATTTGTCATCACAATGCTCAATACACTTGTCATCACAATGCTCCCTGACACTTGTTGTCTGTATGCTCCTTGAACCCTGTTATGACAAGGCTCCATGCCTTTTTCATCACAATGATCCATGTCCTTTTCATCACAATGCTCCAAGACCCCTGTAATCACAATGCTCCATGCCCCTTTTCATCAGAATGCTCCATGAGACTTGTCAACATAAGTCTCCATGATCTTCTCATCACAATGCTCTAGGATCTTGTCATCACTATGCTCCAATCCCTTGTAATCACAATGCTCCATGAACCGTGTCTTCACAATACTCCATGAGCATTTCCAGTCCAATGTTCCATGACCTTCTCATCACAATACTCCATGAACAACATCATCACAATGCGCCATGATCAGTGTCATCACAAAACTCCATGACACCTGACAACACAATGATCCGAGACTCTTGTCATCACAATGCTCCATGACCGCTCTCATCAAAATACTCCATGAACATTTTCAGCCCAATGCTCCATGACACTTCTCATCACAATGATCTATGCCCTTGTCATCCCAATGATCCAAAACCCCTGTATTCACAAAGCTCCGTGACGCTTGTCATCACAGTGCTCCACAATCTTGTCATCACAAGGCTCCATTAACATTGTCATCACAATGCTCCATGCACATCTCATCAATATGCTCTCTCACCACTGATATCACAATGTTACATCACTATGCATTACAATACTCCCTCACCCCTGTCATCACAATGTTCCATGACTCCTGTCATCACCATGCTACATGCACTTATCATCACAATGTTCGATGACCTATGACATCACAATGTTCCATAAACCCTGTCATCAAAATACTCCATGACACTTTTCATCAAAATGCTCCATGTCCCCTGACATCACAATGCTCCATAGCCCTTTTCATTACAGTGCTCCTTGACGCTCGTCATCACAATTATCCTTGGTCTTCTCATCACAATGCTCCACGGTCTTGCCATCACAATGCTCCATGCCCTGGTCATCACAATGCTCCATGTCCCTTGTCATCACAATTCTCCACGTCCTTGTCATCACAATGCTCCATGACAGTTCTCATCACAATTTTACATGCTTTTGTCATCACAATTCTCCATGCACATGTCATCACATTGCCCCATGAACCCTGTCATAGCAAGCTCCATGCCTCTGTCATCACAATGCTTCAGGACATTTTCGTCAAAATTCTCAATGGCCATTGTCATCAAAATGCTCCATGACCCTTGTCATCACAATGCTCCATTACCTTTGTCATCACAATCCTCCAAAACACTTGGCATCACAATGCTCCATGCTATTGTCATCATAATGGAACATGAAATATGTCATCACAATGCTCCCTGACACCTGTATTCACAATACTCCATGACCTTCTCATCACAATGTGCCATGCCCACTGTCAACACAATTATCCATGAAACTTGTCAGACCAATGCTCCATGCCCCTGTCATCACAATGCTCCATGCACTTGTCATCACAATGCTCCATGACCCCAGTTCTCACAATGCTCCGTGACTCCAGTCATCACAAGGCGTCATGACCTGTGTCATCACAATGATCCATGCCCTCATCATCACAAGGCTCTGTGAACTTTGTCACCACAATGCTCCATGAGCTTTTCATCACAATGCTCCGTGACACTTGTTATCACAATGCTCCATCCCCTTGTCAACTCAATGCTCCATGACCCTTGTCATCACAATCTTCCATGCGCTTGTCAGCGCAGTGCTCCATGACCCATGTCATCACAATGCTCCATAAACCTTGTCATCACAATGCTCCTTGCACGTCTTACCAAAATGCTCTCTCACCACTGATATCAAAATGTTCCCTCACTATTAATCACAATACACCCACTCCCCTGTCATCACAATGGTCCATAACCCCTGTCATGAAAATGTTCCATGACCCCTGACATCACAATGTTCCATAACCCCTGTCATCAAAATGTTCCATGACCCTATTCATCCAATTGCTCCATGACCCTGTCATCACAATGCTCCCTGCCCTTCTCATCACAATGTACAGCACCCTTGTCATCAAAATGCTCCATGACTTTTTCGTCACAAAGATCCATGACCCTTGGCATCACAGTGCTCCATTTCTTTGCCATCACAATGCTCCATGTTCGCTCTCATCACATTGCTTCATGCCCTTGTCGTCACAAAGCTCCATGACACATGTCATCAGAATGCTCCATGGCCTTCTCATCACAGTGCTCTATGCCCTTGCAATCACAATGCTCCATTACACCTCTCATCACAATGCACCAAGACCCCTGTAATCACAATGCTCCATGACCCTTTTCATCAAAATGCTCCATGACCCCTGACAGCACAATGCTCCATAGCGCTTTTCATTACAGTGCTCCATGACGCTCGTCATCACAATTTTCCATGGTCTTCTAATCACAATGCTCCACGGTTCTGCCATCACAATGTTCCATGCCCTGGTCATCACAATGCTCCATGTCCCTTGTCATCACAATTCTCCACGTCCTTGTCATCACAATGCTCCATGACAGTTCTCATCACAATGTTACATGTTTTTGTCATCACAATTCTCCATTCACAGGTCATCAGAATGCCCCATGACCCCTGTCATAGCAAGCTCCTTGCCTCTGTCATCACAATGCTTCACGAGCTTTTCATCAAAATTCTCAATGGCCGTTGTCATCAAAATGCTCCATGTCCCTAGTCATCACAATGCTCCAAGCCCTTGTCATCACAATGCTCCATTACCTTTGTCATCACAATCCTCAATAACACTTGGCATCACAATGCTCCATACCATTGTCATCACAATGGAACATGAAATATGTCATCACAATGCTACCTGACACCTGTATTCACAATACTCCATGACCTTGTCATCACAATGTGTCATGCCCACTGTCAACACAATTATCCATGAAACTTGTCAGACCAATGCTCCATGCCCCTGTCATCACAATGCTCCATGCCATTGTCATCACAATGCTCCATGACCCCAGTTCTCACAATGCTCAGTGACTCCAGTCATCACAAGGATTCATGACCTGTGTCATCACAATGATCAATGCCCTCATCATCACAAGGCTCTGTGAACTTTGTCACCACAATGTTCCATGAACTTTTCATCACAATGCTCCGTGACACTTGTTATCACAGTGCTCCGTCCCTTTGGCAACTCAATGCTCCATGACCCCTGTCATCACAATGTTCCATGCGCTTGTCAACACAGTGCTCCATGACACATGTCATCACAATGCTCCTTGCACGTCTTATCAAAATGCTCTTTCACCACTGATATCAAAATGTTCCCTCACTAGTCATCACAATACACCCACTCCCCTGTCATCACAATGGTCCATAACCCCTGTCATGAAAAAGTTCCATAACCCCTGACATCATAATGTTCCATAAGCCCTGTCATCAAAATGTTCCTTAACACTTTTCATCAAATTGCTCCTTGACCCTGTCATCACAATGCTTCCTGCCCTTCTCATCACAATGCAAAACGCCCTTGTCATAAAAATGCTCCATGATTTTGTCATCACAAAGATCCATGATCCTTTGCATCACAATGCTCCATGTCATTGTCATCACAATGCTCCATGATCGCTCTCATCACATTGCTTCATGCCATTGTCGTCACAAAGCTCCATGACGCATGTCATCAGAATGCTTCATGGTCTTCTCATCACAGTGCTCCATGCCCTTGCCATTACAATGCTCCATTACACCTGTCATCACAATGCTCCAAGACCCCTGTAATCACAATGCTCCATGCCCCTTTTCATCTCAATACTCCTTGAAACCTGTCATCACAATGCACCATGCCCACCATCATAATGCTTCATGCTATTTTCATCACAATGAAATCATAATGCTCCATGACCTCTCTCATCACAATGCTCCAAATCCTTGTGATCAAAATGTTCCATAGCACCTATCATCACAACACCCAATGATGCTCGTCATCACAATTAACCATGATCTTCTCATCACAATGCTCCATGACTTTTGTCACCACAATGTTCAATACCCTTGTCATCACAATGCTCCCTGACACTTGTCGTCAGTATGCTCCTTGAATCCTGTGATGACAAGGCTCCATGGCCTTCTCATCCCAATGCTCCATGCCCTTGTCATCACAGTGCTCCACGACCCCTGTAATTACAAGGCTCCATGCCCCTTTTCATCAGAATTTTCCATGAGACATATCATCACAAGGCTCAATGGTCTTCTCATCACAATGCTCCATGCCTCTGTCAGCAAAATGCTACAGGACGTTGTCATTACAATGCTCTATGCACTTGTCATCACAATACTCCATTACCATTGTCATCACAATCCTCCATGAACCTTGGGATCACATTGTTTCATGCTCTTGTCCTCACAATGCTCCATGCTCCTTGAAATCAAAATGATCCATGACCTCTGTCTTCACAATGCTCCAAACACTTGTGATCACAATGTTCCATAACACTTGTCATCACAACGCTCCATGATGCCTTTCATCACAGTACTCCATGCCCTTTTCATCACAATGCTCCATGACACTTGTCATCACAATTCTCAATACACTTGTCATCACAATGCTCCCTGACTCTTGTCGTCAGAATGCTCCTTGAACCCTGGCACAAAAAGGCTCCATGTCTTTATCATCACAATGCCCCATGCCATTTTCATCACAATGCTCCATGCCATTGTCATCAAAATACTCCACAAGCTTGTCATCCAAATGCTCCATGACCCGTGTCATCACAATTATCCATGCACTTGCCAGCACAATGCTCCCTGAACCTTGTCATCACAATGCTCCAAGCAATTGTCATCACAATGCTCCATTACCTTTGTCATCAGAATCATCCGTGACACTTGGCATCACAATGCTCCATGCCATTGTCATCAAAATGGGCCATTACATATGTCATCACAATGCTCCCTGACACCAGTCTTCACAATAATGCATAACCTGGTCTTCACAATGCTCCATGCCCTTGTCATCACAATGCGCAATTCCAACTATCATTGCAATAATCCATGAAACTTATTAGACCAATATTCCATGCCCTTGTCATCACAATGCTCCATGCCCTTGTTATCACAATGCTCCGTGACTCCAGTCATCACAATGCTTCATGACCTTTGTCATCACAATGATCCATGCCCTCGTCATCAACAGTCTCTGTGACCTTTTTAACCTCAATGCTCCATGAAAATTTCATCACAATGCTCTTTGACCCTTGTCATCACACTACTCTATGCCTTTCTCAGCACAATGCTCCATGACCGTTGTTATCACAATGCTGCATGCGTAGTCAGCACAATGCTCCATGTCACATGTCATCACAATGCACCATGTGCTTGTCATCACAGTGCTCCTCAATGTTGTCATCACAATGCTCCATTTACCTTGTCATCACAATGCTCCATGCACTTCTCATCAATATGCTATCTCACCACTGATATCACAATATTACATCACTATTCATTACAATACTCCCTCACCCCTGTCATCACAATGTTCAATGACTCCTTTCATCACAAAGCTACATGCACTTATCATCACAATGTTCGATGAAGTATGACATCACAGTGTTCCATAAGCCATGTCATCAAAATGCTCCATTACCCTTTTCATCAAAATGCTCCATGACCCCTGACATCACAATGCTCCATAGCCCATGTCATTACAGTGCTCCATGACGCTCGTCATCACAATTATCCATTGTCTTCTCATCACAATGCTCCACGGTCTTGCCATCACAATGCTCCATGCTTTGGTCATCACAGTGCTCCATGTCCGTTGTCATCACAATTCTCCACGTCCTTGTCATCACAATGCTCCATGACAGTTCTCATCACAGTGCTCCAAGTCCCTTGTCATCACAATTCTCCATGCACATGTCATCACAATGCCCCATGACCCCTGTCATAGCAAGCTCCATTCCTGTGTCACCACAATGCTTCACGACCTTTTCATCAAAATTCTCAATGGCCGTTGTCATCACAATGTTCCATGACCCTTGTCATCACAATGCTCCATTACCTTTGTCATCACAATCCTCCAAATCACTTGACATCACAGTGCTCCATACCATTGTCATCACAATGGAACATGAAATATGTCATCACAATGCTCCCTGACACCTGTCTTCACAGTATTCCATGTCCTTGTCATCACAATGTGCCATGCCCACTGTCAACACAATTATCCATGAAACATGTCAGACCAATGCTCCATGCCCCTGTCATCACAAGGCTGCATGCCCTTCTCATCACAATGCTCCATGACACCAGTTCTCACAATGCTCCATGACTCAAGTCATCACAAGGCTTCATGACCTGTGTCATCACCATGATCCATGCCCACATCATCACAAGGCTCTGTGAACTTTGTCACCACAATGTTCCATGAACTTTTCATCACAATGCACCATGACACTTGTTATCACAATGCCCCGTCCCTTTGTGAACTCAATGCTCCATGACCCTTGTCATCACAATGTTCCATGCGCTTGTCAGCGCAGTGCTCCATGACCCATGTCATCACAATGCTCCATAAACCTTGTCATCACAATGCTCCTTGTACGTCTTATCAAAACGCTCTCTCACCACTGATATCAAAATGGTCCCTCAATAGTCATCACAATACACCCACTCCCCTGTCATCACAATGGTCCATAACCCCTGTCATGAAAATGTTCCATGACCCCTGACCTCACAATGTGCCATAACCCCTGTCATCAAAATGTTCCATGACCCTTTTCATCAAATTGCTCTATGAACCTGTCATGAAAATTCTCCCTGCCCTTCTCATCATAATGCACAACACACTTGTCATCAAAATGCTCCATGACTTTCTCATCACAAAGATCCATGACCCTTAGCATCACAATGATCCATGTCATTGTCATCACAATGCTCCATGATCACTCTCATCACATTGCTTCATGCCCTTGTCGACACAAAGCTCCATGATGCATGTCATCAGAATGTTCCATGGCCTTCTCATCACAGTGCTCCATGCCCTTGCCATCACAATGCTCCATTACACATGTCATCACAATGCTCCAAGACCCCTGTAATCACAATGTTCCATGCCCCTTTTCATCTCAATGCTCCATGCACCCTGTCATCACAATGCACCATGCCCACCATCATAAAGCTTCATGCTATTGTCATCACAATGAAATCATAATGCTCCATGACCACTCTCATCACAATGCTCCAAATCCTTGTGATCAAAATGTTCCATAACACTATCATCACAACGCCCCATGACACTCCTCATCACAATTATCCATGGTCTTCTCATCACAATGCTCCATGACTTTTGTCACCACAATGCTCAATACCCTTGTCATCACAATGCTCCCTGACAATTGTCGTCAGTTTGCTCCATGAACCCTGTGAGGACAAGGCTCCATGGCCTTCTCATCCCAATGCTCCATGCCCTTGTCATCACAGTGCTCCACCACCCCTTTAATCACAAGACTCCATGCCCCTTTTCATCAGAATGTTCCATGAGACATATCATCACAAGGCTCCATGGTCTTCTCATCACAATGCTCCAGTACCTTGTCATCACAATGCTCCAAGACACCTGTCATCACAATACTCCATGAATATATTTAGCCCAATGCTCCATGACCTTCTCATCACAATGCTCCATGACACCTGTCATTACAATGCGCCATGACCCCTGACATCACAACGCTCCATGTCCCTTGTCATCACGATACTCCATGAACATTTTCATCCCAATGCTCCATGACCCTTGTCATCACAATGATCCATGCCCTTGTCATCCCAATGCTCCATGACCCCAGTATTCACAATGCTCCGTGACACTTGTCATCACAGTGCTCCATGACACCTGCCACCACAATGTTCCATGCCTTTGTCAGCAAAATGCTACATGACATTGTCATTACAATGCTCAATGAACTTGTCATCACAATACTCCATTACCATTGTCATCACAATCCTCCATGAACCTTGGGATCACATTGTTTCATGCCCTTGTCATCACAATGCTCCATGCTCCTTGAAATCAAAATGATCCATGACCTCTGTCATCACAATGCTCCAAGCACTTGTCATCACAATGCTCCATTACCTTTGTCATCACAATCCTCCAAATCACTTCACATCACAATGCTCCATACCATTTTCATCACAATGGAACATGAAATATGTCATCACAATGCTCCCTGACACCTGTCTTCACAATACTCCATGCCCTTGTCATCACAATGTGCCATGCCCTCAGTCAACACAGTTATCCATGAAACTTGTCAGACCAATGCTCCATGCCCCTGTCATCACAATGCTGCATGCCCTTGTCATCACAATGCTAAATGACACCAGTTCTCACAATGCTCCGTGACTCCCGTCATCACAAGGCTTCATGACCTGTGTCATCACAATGATCCATGCCCTCATCATCACAAGGCTCTGTGAACTTTGTCACCACAATGCACCTTGAACTTTTCATCACAATGCTCCATAAAACTTGTCATCACAATGTTCCTTGCACGTCTTATCAAAATGCTCTCTCACCACTGATATCAAAATGTTCCCTCACTAGTCATCACAATACACCCACTCCAATGACATCACAATGGTCCATAACCCCTGTCATGAAAATGTTCCATGACCCCTGACATCAAAATGTTCCATAACGCCTGTCATCATAATGTTCCTTGACCATTTTCATCAAATTGCTTCATGACACTTCATCACAATGCTCCCTTCCCTTCTCATCACAATGCACAACGCACTTGTCATCAAAATGCTCCATGACTTTGTCATCACAAAGAACCATGACCCTTGGCATCACAATGTTCCATAAAACTTGTCATCACAATGCTCCTTGCACGTCTTATCAAAATGCTCTGTCACCACTGATATCAATATGCTCCCTCACTAGTCATCACAATACCCCCACTCCAATGTCATCACAATGGTCCATAAACCCAGTCATGAAAATGTTAGATGACCCCTGACATCAAAATGTTCCATAACCCCTGTCATCATAATGTTCCTTGACCATTTTCATCAAATTGCTTCATGACCCTGTCATCACAATGCTCCCTTCCCTTCTCATCAAAATGCACAACGCCCTTGTCATCAAAATGCTCCATGACTTTGTCATCACAAAGAAACATGACCCTTGGCATCACAATGCTCCATGTCATTGTCATCACAATGCTCCATGATCGCTCTTATCACATTGCTCCATGCCCTTGTCGTCACAAAGCTCCATGACACATGTCATCAGAATGCTCCATGGCTTTCTCATCACAGTGTTCCATGCCCTTGCCATCACAATGCGCCATTACACCTGTCATCATAAAGCTCAATGACCCCTGTAATCACAATGCTCCATGCCCCTTTTTATCTCAATGCTCCATGAGCCCGGTCATCAAAATGCACCCTGCCCACCATCATATTGCTTCATGCTATTGTCATCACAATGAAATCATAATGCTCCAAGACCACTCTCATCACAATGCTCCAAATCCTTGTGATCAAAATGTTCCATAACACTTATCATCACAATGCCACATGACGCTCGTCATCACAATTATCCATGGTCTACTCATCACAATGCTCCATGACTTTTGTCACCACAATGCTCAATACCCTTGTCATCACAATGCTCCCTGACACTTGTCGTCAGTATGCTCCTTGAACCCTGTGATGACAAGCCTCCATGGCCTTCTCATCCCAATGCTCCATGCCCTTGTCATCACAGTGCTCCACAACCCCTGTAATCACAATGTTCCATGCCCCTTTTCATCAGAATGTTCCATGAGACATATCATCACAAGGCTCCATGTTCTTCTCATGACAATGCTCCAGTACCTTGTCAACTCAATGCTCCATGACCCCTGTCATCACAATACTCCATGAATATTTTCAGCCCAATGCTCCATGAATTTCTCATCGCATTGCTCCATGACCAATATCATCACAATGCTCCATGACCACTGTCATCACAACACTCCATGACACCTGACAACACAATGATCCGGGACTCTTGTCATCACAATGCCCCATTACCAAGTCATCACAATGCTCCATGACAACTGTCATCACAATAATCCATGAATATATTCAGCCCAAACGCCATGACCCTTGTCATCAAAATGATCCGTTCCCTAGTCATCCCAATGCTCCATGACCTCTGTATTCACAATGCTCTGTGACACTTGTCATCACAGTGCTCCATGACACCTGTCATCACAATGCTCCATGCCTTTCTCAGCACAATGCTCCATGACCGTTGTCATCACAATGCTCCATGTGCTTGTCAGCACTATGCTCCATGACACGTCATCACAATGCACCATGCGCTTGTCATCACAGTGCTCCACAATCTTGTCATCACAAGGCTCCATTAACATTGTCATCACAATGCTCCATGCACATCTCATCAATATGCTCTCTCACCACTGATATCACAATGTTACATCACTATTCATTACAATACTCCCTCACCCCTGTCATCACAATGTTCCATGACTCCCGTCATCACCATACTACATGCACTTATCATCACAATGTTCGATGACCTATGACATGACAATGTTCCATAACACCTCTCATCAAAATGCTCCATGACACTTTCATCAAAATGCTCCATGTCCCCTGACATCACAATGCTCCATAGCCCTTGTCATTACATTGCTCCATGATGCTCGTCTTCACAATTATCCATGGTCTTCTCATAACAATTGTCCACGTCCTTGTCATCACAATGCTCCATGACAGTTCTCATCACAATTTTACATGCTTTTGTCATCACAATTCTCCATGCACATGTCATCGCAATGTGCCGTAACCCCTGTCATAGCAAGCTCCATGCCTTTGTCATCACAACGCTTCACGACCTTTTCATCAAAATTCTCAATAGCCGATGTCATCACAAAGCTCCATGACCCTTGTCATCACAATGCTCCAAGCCCTTGTCATCACAATGCTCCATTACCTTTGTCATCAAAATCCTCCAAAACACTTGACATCACAATGCTCCATGCCATTGTCACCACAATGGAACATGAAATATGTCATCACAATGCTCCCTGACACCTGTCTTCACAATTCTGCATGACCTTGTCATCTCAATGTGCCATACCCACTGTCAACACAATTATCCATGAAACTTGTCAGACCAATGCTCCATGACCCTGTCATCACAATGCTCCATGCCCTTGTCATCACAATGCTCCATGACCCCAGTTCTCACAAGGCTCTGTGAATCCAGTCATCACAAGGCTTCATGACCTGTGTCATCACAATGATCCACGCCCTAATCATCACAAGGCTCTGTGAACTTTGTCATCACAATGCACCAAGAAATTTTCATCACAATGCTCCGTGACACTTGTTACCACAATGTTCCATCCATTTGTCCTCAATGCTCCATGAACCCTGTCATTACAATGCACCATGCCCACCATCATAATGCTTCATGCTATTGTCATCACAATGAAATCATAATGCTCCATGACCTCTGTCATCACAATGCTCCAAACCCTGGTGATCAAAATGTTCCATAACACTTTTCATCACAACGCCCCATGACGCTCGTCTTCACAGTTATCCATGGTCTTCTCATCACAATGCTCAATGACTTTTGTCACCACAATGCTCAATACCCTTGTCATCACAATGCTCCCGGACACTTGTCGTCAGTATGTTCCTTGAACCCTGTGATGACAAGGCTCCATGGACTTTTCATCCCAATGCTCCATGCCCTTGTCATCACAGTGCTCCAAGACCGCTGTAATCACAAGTCTCCATGCCCCTTTTCTTCAGAATGTTCCATGAGACATATCATCACAAGGCTCCATAATCTTCTCATCACAATGTTCCATGACACCTGTCATCACAACACTCCTTTAATATTTTCAGCCCAGTGATGCATGACCTTCTCATCACAATGCTCCATAACCCCTGTCATTACAATGTTCCATGACCCCTGTCATCACAACGCTCCATGTCCCTTGTCATCACAATACTCCATAAACATTTTCATCCCAATGCTCCATGACCCTTGTCATCACAATGATCCATGCCCTTGTCATCCCAATGCTCCATGAACCCTGTATTCACAATGCTCCGTGACGCTTGTCATCACAGAACTCCATGACACCTGTCATCAAAATGCTCGATGCCTTTGTCAGCAAAATGCTACATGACCTTGTCGTTACAATGCTCTATGCACTGGTCATCACAATACTCCAATACCATTGTCATCACAATCCTCCATGAACCTTGGGATCACCTTGTTTCATGCCCTTGTCATCAAAATGCTCCATGCTCCTTGAAATCAAAATGATCCATGACCTCTGTCATCACAATGCTCCAAACACTTGTGATCACAGTGTTGCATAACACTTGTCATCACAACGCTCCTTGATGCCTGTCTTCACAATACTCCATGCCCTTTACATCACAATGCTCCATGACCTTTGTCATCACAATTCTCAATACACTTGTCATCATAATGATTCCTGACACTTGTCGTCAGAATGTTCCTTGAACCCTGTCACGAAAAGGCTCCATGCCTTTTTCATCACAATGCCCCATGCCATTTTCATCACAATGCTCCATGCCATTATCATCAAATACTCCACAAGCTTGTCATCAGAATGCTCCATGACCTTTGTCATCACAATTCTCTATGCACTTGTCAGCACAATGCTCCCTGACCCTTGTCATCACAATGCTCCAGCCATTGTCATCACAATGCTCCATTACCTTTGTCATCAGAATCCTCCATGACACTTGGCATCACAGTGCTCCATGCCATTGTCATCACAATGGGACATTACATATGTCATCACATGTTCCCTGACACCAGTCTTCACAATACTGCATGACCTGGTCTTCACAATGTCCCATGCATTTTTTATCACAATGCTCCATGACCCATGTCATCACTATGCTCCGTGAGTTTAGTCATCACAATGCTTCATGACCTTTCTCATCACAATGGTCCATGCCCTCGTCATCAACAGTCTCTGTGACCTTTGTAACATCAATGCTCCATGAAATTTTCATCAAAATGCTCTTTGACCCTTGAAATCACAATACTCTTTGTCTTTTTCAGCACAGTGCTCCATGACACATGTCATCACAATGCACCATGCGCTTGTCATCACAGTGCTCCACAATCTGGTCATCACAATGCTCCATTAACCTTGTCATCACAATGCTCCATGCACTTCTCATCAATATGCTCTCTCAACACTGATATCACAATGTTACATCACTATTCATCACAATACTCCCTCACCCCTGTCATCACAATGTTCCATAACTCCTGTCACCACAATGCTACATGCACTTATCATCACAATGTTCGATTAACTATGACATCACAACGTTCCATAAGCCCTGTCATCAAAATGCTCCATGACCCTTTTCATCAAAATGCTCCATGTCCCCTGACATCACAATGCTCCTTACCCCTTGTCATTACAGTGCTCCATGACGCTCTTCATCACAATTAATCATGGCCTTCTCATCACAATGCTCCACGGTCTTGCCATCACAATGCTCCATGCCCTGGTCATCACAATTCTCCAAGTTCTTGGCATCACTATGTTCCATGACACTTCTCATCACAGTGTTACATGCTTTGTCAGCATACTACTCCACAAACTTGTCATCAGAATGCTCCATGACCCTTGTCATCACAATTATCCATGCCCCTGCCATCACAAAGCGCCATGCCCTTGTCATGACAATGTTCCATGACCCCTGTCATCACAATACTCCATGAACATTTTCAGCCCAATGCTCCATGACTTTCTCATCGCAATGCTCCATGACCAATATCATCACAATGCTCCATGACCACTGTCATCACAACACTCCATGACACCTGACAACACAATGATCCGGGACTCTTTTCATCACAGTGCCCCATTACCTAGTCATCACAATGCTCCATGACAACTGTCATCACAATAATCCATGAATATATTCAGCCCAAACGCCATGACCCTTGTCATCAAAATGATCCGTGCCCTTGTCATCCCAAAGCTCCATGACCCCTGTATTCACAATGCTCTGTGACACTTGTCATCACAGTGCTCCATGACACCTGTCCTCACAATGCTCCATGCCTTTGTCAGCAAAATGCTAAATGACATTGTCATTACAATGCTCTATATGCTTGTCATCACAATACTCCATTACCATTGTCATTAGAATCCTCCATGAAACTTGGGATCACATTGCTTCATGCCCTTGTCATCACAATGCTCCATGCTCCTTGAAATCAAAATGATCAATGACCTCTGTCATCGCAATGCTCCAAACCCTTGTAATTACAATGTTCCATAACACTTGTTATCACAACGCTCCATGATGCCTGTCATCACAATACTCAATGCCCTTTTCATCACAATGTTCCATGACCTTTGTCATGACAATTCTCAATACACTTGTCATCACAATGCTCCCTGACTCTTGTCGTAAGAATGATCCTTCAACCCTGTCAAGAAAAGGCTCCATGCTGTTTTCATCACAATGCCCCATGCCATTTTCCTCACAATAATCCATGCCATTGTCATCAAAATACTCCACAAGCTTGTCATCCAAATGCTCCATGACCAGTGTCATCACAATTCTCCATGCACTTGCCAGCACAATGCTCCCTGACCCTTGTCTTCACAGTGCTCCAAGCCATTGTGATCACAATGCTCCATTACCTTTGTCATCAGAATCCTCCATGACACTTGGCATCACAATGCTAAATGTCATTGTCATCACAATGGGCCATTACATATGTCATCACAATGCTCCCTGACACCTGTTTTTACAATACTGCATGACCTTGTCATCTCAATGTGCCATGCCCACTGTCAACACAATTATCCATGAAACTTGTCAGACCAATGTTCCATGCCCCTGTCATCACAATGCTCCATGCCGTTGTCATCACAATGCTCTATGACCCCAGTTCTCCCAATGCTCCGTGACTCCAGTCATCTCAAGGCTTCATGACCAGTGTTATCACAATGATCCATACCCTCATCATCACAAGGCTCTGTGAAATTTGTCACCACAATGCTCCATGAACTTTTCATCACAATGCTCCGTGACATTTGTTACCACAATGCTCCATCCCTTTGTCAACTCAATGCTCCATGACCCTTGTCATCACAATGTTCCATGACATTTGTCATCACAATTCTCAATACACTTGTCATCACAATGCTCCCTGACTCTTGTCGTCAGAATGCTCCTTGAACCCTGTCACGAAAAGGCTCCATGCCGTTTTCATCACAATGCCCCATGCCATTTTCATCACAATACTCCATGCCTTTGTCATCAAAATACTCCACAAGCTTGTCATCAGAATGCTCCATGACCCGTGTCTTCACATTTCTCCATGCAATTGCCAGCACAGTGCTCCCTGACACTTGTCATCACAATGTTCCATGTCATTGTTATCACAATGGGCCATTATATATGTCATCACAATGCTCCCTGACACCAGTCTTCACAATACTGCATGAGCTGGTCTTCACAATGCTCCATGCCCTTGTCATCACCATGCGCCATTCCAACTGTCACTGCAATAATCCATGTAACTTATTAGACCAATGATCCATGCCCTTGTCATCACAGTGCTCCATGCCCTTGTTATCACAATGCTCCGTGACTCCAGTCATCACAATGCTTCATGACCTTTGTCATCACAATGTTCCATGACCTCGTCAGCAACAGTCTCTGTGACTTTTTAACCTCAGTGCTCCATGAAATTTTCATCACAATGGTCTTTGACCCTTGTCATCACAATACTCTCTGCCTTTCTCATCACAATGCTCCATGACCGTTGTCATCACAATGCTCCATGCGCTTGTCAGCACAATGTTCCACAATCTTGTCATCAAAATGCTCCATTAACATTGTCATCACAATGCTCCATGCACTTCTCATCAATATGCTCTCTCACCACTGATATCACAATGTTACATCACTATTCATTACAATACTCCCTCACCCCTGTCATCAGAGTGTTCCATGCCTCCTGTCATCACCATGCTACATGCACTTATCATCACAATGTTCGATGACCTATGATATCACAATGTTCCAAAACCACTGTCATCAAAATGCTCCATGAAAATTTTCATCAAAATGCTCCATGTCCCCTGACATCACAATGCTCCATACCCCTTGTCATTACTGTGCTCCATGACACTCGTCATCACAGTTATCCATGGTCTTCTCATCACAATGCTCCAGGGTCTTGCCATCACAATAAACCATGCCCTGTTCATCACACTGCTCCATGTCCATTGTCATCACAATTCTCCACGTCCTTGTCATCACAATGCTCCATGACAGTTCTCATCACAATGTTACATGCATTTGTCATCACAATTATCCATGCACATGTCATCGCAATGCCCCATGACCCCTGTCATAGCAAACTCCATGCCTTTGTCATCACAATGCTTCACGACCTTTTCATCAAAATTCTCAAAGGCCGTTGTCATCACAATGCTCCATGACACTTGTAATCACAATGCTCCAAGCCCTTTTCGTCACAATGCTCCATTACCTTTGTCATCACAATCCTCCAAAACACTTCACATCACAATGCTCCATGCCATTGTCATCACAATGGAATATGAAATATGTCATCACAATGCTCCCTGACACCTGTCTTCACAATACTGCATGACCTTGTCATCACAATGTGCCAGGCCCACTGTCAACACAATTATCCCTGAAACTTGTCAGGCCAATTCTCCATGCCCCTGTCATCACAGTGCTCCATGCCCTTGTCATCACAATGCTCCATGACCGCAGTTCTTACAGTGCTCCGTGACTCCATTCATCACAGGGCTTCATGACCATTGTCATCACAATGATCCATGCCCTCATCATCACAAGGCTCTGTGAACATTGTCACAACAATGCTCCATGAACTTTTCATCACAATGCTCCGTGACACTTGTTACCACAATGCTCCATCCCTTTGTCAACTCAATACTCCATGACTCTTGCCATCACAATGTTCCATGACTTTTGTCATCACAATTCTCAATACACTTGTCATCACAATGCTCCCTGTCTCTTCTGGTCAGAATGCTCCTTGAACCCTGTCACGAAAAGGCTCCATGCCGTTTTCATCACAATGCCCCATGCCATTTTCATCAAAAAAATCCATGCCTTTGTCATCAAAATACTCCACAAGCTTGTCATCCAAATGCTCCATGACCCGTGTCTTCACAATTCTCCATGCACTTGCCAGCAAAATGCTCGCTGACACTTGTCATCACAATGCTCCAAGCCCTTGTCATCACAATGCTCCAAGCCACTGTCATCACAATGCTCCATTACCTTTGTCATCAGCATCCTCCATAACAATTGGCATCACAGTGCTCCATGCCATTGTCATCACAATGGGCCATTACATATGTCATCACAATGCTCCCTGACACCAGTCTTCACAATACTGCATGAACTCGTCTTCACAATGTTCCATGCCCTTGTTATCACAATACTCCATGACCCATGTCCTCACAATGCTCCGTGAGTCCAGTCATCACAGTGCTTCATGACCTTTGTCATAACAATGGTCCATGACCTCGTCAGTAACAGTCTCTCTGACCTTTTTAACCTCAATGCTCCATGAAATTTTCATCACAATGCTCTTTGAACCTTGGCATCTCAATACTCTATGCCTTTCTCAGCACAATGCTCCATGTTCGTTGTCATCACAGTGCTCCATGCGCTTGTGAGCACAATGCTCCATGACCCCTGTCTTAGCAAGCTCCGTGCCTCTGTCATCACAATGCTTTACGACCATTTCATCAAAATTCTCAATGGCCGTTGTCATCAAAATGCTCCATTACCCTTGTCATCACCATGTTCCATGCACTTGTGAGCGCAGTGCTCCACGACCCATGTCATCACAATGCTCCATAAACATTGTCTTCACAATGCTCCTTGCAAGTCTTATCAAAATGCTCTCTCACCACTGATATCATAATGTTCCCTCACTAGTCATCACAATACACCCACTCCAATGTCATCACAATGGTCCATAACCCCTGTCATGAAAATGTTCCATGACCCTTGACATCACAGTGTTCCATAAACACTGTCATCAAAATGTTCAATGACACTTTTCATCAAACTGCTCCATGACCCTGTCATCACAATGCTCCCTGCCTTTCTCGTCACAATGCACCACGCCCTTGTCATCAAACTGCTCCATGATTTTGTCATCACAAAGAACCATGACCCTTGGCATCACAATGCTCCATGTCATTGTCATCACAATGCTCCATGATCGCTCTCATCACATTGATCCATGCCCTTGTCATCACAAAGCTCCATGACGCATGTCATCAGAATGCTCCATGGCCTTCTCATCACAGTGCTCCATGCACTTGCCATCACAATGCTCCATTACACCTGTCATCACAATGATCCAAGACCCCTGTAATCACAATGCTCCATGCCCCTATTCATCTCAATGCTCAATGAACCCTGTCATCACAGTGCACCATGCCCTCCATCATAATGCTTTATGCAATTGTCATCACAATGAAATCATAATGCTCCATGACCTCTCTCATCACAATGCTCCAACACCTTGTGATCACAATGTTCCATAACACTTGTCATCACAACGCTCCATGATGCCTGTTATCACAATACTCCATGCCCTTTTCATCACAATGCTCCATGACTTATGTAATCACAATTCTCAATACACTTATGTTCACAATGCTCCCTGACACTTGCGGTCAGAATGCACCTTGAACCCTGTCACGAAATGGATCCATGCCTTTTTCATCACAATGCCCCATGTCGTTTTCATCACAATGATCCATGCCATTTTCATCAAAATACTCCACAAGCTTGTCATCAGAATGCTCCATGATATTTGTCATCACAATTCTCCATGCACTTGTCAGCGCATTGCTCCCTGACCCTTGTCATCACAATGCTCCAAGCCATTGTCATCAAAATGCTCCATTAACTTTGTCATCAGAATCCTCCATGACACTTGGCATCACAATGCTCCATGCCATTGTCATCACAATGGGCCATTACATATGTCATCACAATGCTCCCTGACACCAGTCTTCACAATACTGCATGACCTGCTCTTCACAATGCTCCATGCCCTTGTCATCACAATGCACCATTCCAACAGTCACTGCAATAAACCATGAAACTTATTAGACCAATGCACCGTGCGCTTGTCATCACAATGCTCTATGCACATGTTATCACAATGCTCTATGACCCATGTCATCACAGTGCTCCGTGACTCCAGTCATCTCAATGATTCATGACCTTTGTCATCACAATTGTCCATGCCCTCGTCATCAACAGTCTCTGTGACATTTTTAACCTCAATGCTCCATGAAATTTTCATCACAATGCTCTTTGACACTTGTCATCACAATACTCTATGCCTTTCTCAGCACAATGCTCCATGACTGTTGTCATCACAATGCTCCATGCCCTTGTCAGCACAATGCTCCATGATACGTCATCACAATGCACCATGACAGTTCTCATCACAATGTTACATGCTTTTGTCATCACAATTCTCCATGCACATGTCATTGCAATGCCCCATGACCCCTGTCATAACAAGCTCCATGCCTTTGTCATCACAATGCTTCACGACATGTTCATCAAAATTCTCAATGGCTGTTGTCATCACAATGCTCCATGAAACTTGTCATCACAGTCCTCCAAGCCCTTGTCATCACAATGCTCCATGCCATTGTCATCACAATGGAACATATAATATGTCATCACAATGCTCCCTGACACCTGTCTTCACAATACTGCATAACCTTGTCATCACAATGTGCCATGCCAAATGTCAACACAATTATCCATGAAAATTGCAGACAAATGCTCCGTGCCCCTGTCATCACAATGCTCCATACTCTTGTCATCACAATGCTCTATGACACCAGTTCTCACAATGCTCCGTGACTCCAGTCATCACAAGGCTAGATGACCTGTGTTATCACAATGATCCATGCCCTCTTCATCACAAGGCTCTGTGAACTTTGTCACCACAATGCTCCATGAACTTTTCATCACAATGCTCCATGACACTTGTTACCACAATGCTCTATCACTTTGTAAACTCAATGCTCCATGACCATTGTCATCACAATGTTCCATGCGCTTGTCAGTGCACTGCTCCATGACCCATGTCATCACAATCCTCCATAAACTTTGTCATCACAATGCTCCTTGCACGTCTTATCAAAATGCTCTCTCACCACTGATATCAAAATGTTCCCTCACTAGTCATCACAATACACCCACTCCCCTGTCATCACAATGGTACATAACCCCTGTCATGAAAATGTTCCATGACCCCTGATATCACAATGTTCCATAACCTCTGTCATCAAAATGTTCCATCACCATTTTCATCAAATTGCACCATGACCCTGTCATCAAAATGCTCCCTGCCCTTCTCATCACAATGCACAACGCCCTTGTCAACAAAATGCTCCATGACTTTGTCATCACAAAGAAACTTGACCCTTGGCATCACAATGCTCCAGTACCTTGTCATCACAATGCTCCATGACACCAGTCATCACAATACTCCATGAATATTTTCAGCCCAGTGCTCCATGACCTTCTCATCACAATGCTCCATGACCCCTGTCATTACAATGCTCTATGACCCCTGTCATCTCAACGCTCCATGTCCCTTGTCATCACAATACTCCATGAACATTTCCATCCCAATGCTCCATGACACTTGTCATCACAATGATCCATGCCCTACTCTTCCCAATGCTCCATGACCCCTTTATTCAAAATGCTCCGTGACGCTTGTCATCACAGTGCTCCATGACACCTGTTATCACAATGCTCCATGCTTTTGTCAGCAAAATGCTACATGACCTTGTCATTACAATGCTCTGTGCACTTGTCATCACAGTACTCCATTACCATTGTCATCACAATCCTCCATGAACCTTGGAATCACATTGATTCATCCCCTTGTCATCACAATGCTCCATGCTCCTTGTAATCAAAATTATCCATGACCTCTGTCATCACAATGCTCCAAACCCTTGTGATCACAATGTTCCATAACACTTGTCATCACAACGCTCCATGATGCCTGTCATCACAATACTCCATGTCCTTTTCATCACAATGCTCCATGACTTTTGTCATCACAATTCTCAATACACTTGTCATCGCAATGCTCCCTGACACTTGTCGTCAGGATGCTCCTTGAACCCTGTCATGAAAAGGCTCCATGCCTTTTTCATCACAATGTCCCATGCAGTTTTCATCACAATGCTCCATGCCATTGTCATCAAAATACTCCACAAGCTTGTCATCAGAATGCTCCATGACCTTTGTCATCACAATTCTCCATGCACTTGTCAGCACAATGCTCCCTGACCGTTGTCATCACAATGATCCAAGCCATAGTCATCACAATGCTCCATTACCTTTGTCATCAGAATCCTCCATGATACTTGGCATCACAATGCTCCATGCCATTGTCATCACAATGGGCCATTACATATGTCACCACAATGCTGCCTGTCACCTGTCTTCACAATACTGCATGACCTGGTCATCACAATGCTCCATGCCCTTGTCATCACAATGCACCATTCCAACTGTCATTGCAATAATCTATGAAACTTATTAGACCAATGCTCCGTGCACTTGTTATCACAATGCTCCATGACCCATGTCATCACAATGCTCCGTGACTCCTGTCATCTCACTGATTCATGACCTTTGTCATCACAGTGGTCCATGCCCTCGTCATCAACAGTCTCTGTGACCTTTTTAAACTCAATGCTCAATGAAATTTTCATCACAATGCTATTTGACCCTTGTCATCACAATACTGTATGCCTTTCTCACCAAAATGCTCCATGACCGTTGTCATCACCATGTTCCATGCGCTTGTCAGCACAATGCTCCATGACACATGTCATCACAATGCAGCATGCACTTGTCATCACAGTGCTCCACAATCTTATCACAATGCTCCATTAACCTTGTCATCACAATGCTCCACACACTTCTCATCAATATGCTCTCTCACCAATGATATCACAATGTTACATGACTATTCATCACAATACTCCCTCACCCCTGTCATCACAATGTTCCATGACTCCTGCATCAGAATGCTACATGCACTTATCATCACAAATTTCGATGACCTATGACATCACAATGTTCCATAAGCCCTGTCATCAAAATGCTCCATGACCCTTTTCATCAAAATGCTCCATGTCCCCTGACATCACAATGCTCCATAGCCCTTGTCATTACAGTGCTCCATGTCGCTCTTCATCACATTTTTCCATGGTCTTCTCATCACAATGCTCTACGGTCTTGCCATCACAATGCTCCATGCCCTGGTCATCACAGTTCTCCAAGTTCTTGACATCACAATGTTCCATGACACTTCTTATCACAGTGTTACATGCTATGTCAGCACAATTCTACACAAGCTTGTCATCAGAATGCTCCATGACTCCTGTCATCACAATACTCCATGAACATTTTCAGCCTAATGCTCCATGACTTTCTCATCGCAATGCTCCATGAGCAATATCATCACAATGCTCCATGACCACTGTCATCACAACACTCCATGACACCTGACAACACAATGATCCGGGACTCTTGTCATCACAATGCCCCATTACCTAGTCATCACAATGCTCCATGAACCCTATCATCACAATACTCCATGAATATATTCAGCCCAAACTCCATGACCCTTGTCATCAAAATGATCAATGCCCTGGTCATCCCAATGCTCCATGACCTCTGTATTCACAATGCTCTGTGACGCTTGTCATCACAGTGCTCCATGACACCTGTCGTCACAATGCTCCATGTCTTTCTCAGCAAAATGCTACATGACCTTGTCATTACAATGCTCTATGCGCTTGTCAACAGAATACTCCATTACCATTGTCATCACAATCCTCCATGAACCTTGGCATCACATTGCTTCATGCCCTTGTCATCACAATGCTCCATGCTCCTTGAAATCAGAATGATCCATGACCTCTGTCATCACAATGCTCCAAACCCTTGTGATCACCATGTTCCATAACACTTGTCATCACAACGCCCCATGACGCTCGTCATCAGAATTATCCATGGTCTTCTCATCACAATGCTCCATGAAATTTGTCATTACAATGCTCAATACCCCTGTCATCACAATGCTCCCTGACACTTGTCGTCAGTATCATCCATGAACCCTGTCATGACAAGGCTCCATGCCATTTTCATCACAATGGTCCATGCCCTTTTCCTCACAGTGCTCCAAGCCCCCTGTAATCACAATGCTCCATGCCCTTGTCATCACAGAACTCCGTGATGCATGTCATCAGAACGCTCCCTGGCATTCTCATCCCATGTTCCATGCCCTTGTCATCACAATGCTCCACAATCCCTGTAATCACAATGCTCCATGCCCCTTTTCATCAGAATGCTCCATGAGACTTGTCATCACAAGGCTCCATTGTCTTCTCATCACAATGCTCCAGTACCTTGTCATCACAATGCTAAATGACACCTGTCATCACAATACTCCATGAACATTTTCAGCCCAATGCTCCATGACCTTCTCATCACAATGCTCCATGACCAGTGTCATCACAACGCTCCATGAACCCTGACAACACAATGATCCGGGACTCTTGTCATCAAAATGCTCCATGCGCTTGTCATCCCGCTGCTCCATGACAGCTTAATCACAATGCTCCGTGACGCTTGTCATCACAGTGTTCCATGAGCATTGTCATCACAATGCTCCATGCCTTTGTCAGCAAAATGCTACATAATCTTGTCATCACAATGCTCCATGAGCTGGTCATCACAATCCTCCTTGACCCTTGGGATCACATTGCTCCATGACATTGTCATCACAATGTGCCATTACATATGTCATCGCAATGGTCCCTGACACCTGTCTTCACAATACTGTATGACCTGGTCATCACAATGCTCCATGCCCTTGTCATCACAATGCGCCATTCCAACTGTCATCGCAATAATCCATGAAACTTTTAAGACCAATGCTCCATGCCCTTGTCATCACAATGCTCCATGCCCTTGTTATCAAAATGCTCCAAGACCACTTTCATCACAATGCTCTGTGACTCCAGTCATCAAAATGCTTCATGACCTTTGTCGTCAAAATGGTCCATGGCCTCATCATCAACAATCTCTGTGACCCATTTAACCACAATGCTCCATGAACTTTCCATCACAATGCTTTTTGACCCTTGTCACCACAATGCTGTATGCCTTTCTCAGCACAATGCTCCATGACCCTTGTCATCACAATGCTCCATGTGCTTGTCAGCACAATGCTCCACGACACATGTCATCACAATGCACCATGTGCTTGTCATCAGAGTGCTCCACAATCTTGTCATCACAATGCTCCATAAACCTTGTCATAACAATGATCCATGCACTTCTCATCAAAATGTTCTCTCACCACTGATATCACAATGTTACATCTCTATTCGTCACAATAATCCGTCACCCATGTCGGCACAATGTTCCATGACTCCTGTCATCACAATGCTACATGCATTATCATCACAATGTTCGATGACCCCTGATATCACAATGTTCCATAACCACTGTCATCAAAATGCTCCATGACCCTTTTCATCACAATGCTCCATGACCCCTGACATCACAATGTTCCATAACCCCTGTCATCAAAATGTTCCATGACCCTTTTCATCAAATTGCTCCATGACCGTGTCATCACAATGTTCCCGGCCCTACTCATCACAATGAACAGCACACTTCTCATCAAAATGCTCCATGACGTTTGTCATCACAAAAATCCATGACGCTTGGCATCACAATGCTCCATGTCATTGTCATCACGATGTTCCATGAACACTCTCATCACATTGCTCCATGCCCTTGTCATCAGAAAGCTCCATGACACATGTCAACAGAATGTTCCATGGCTTTCTTAACAAAATATTCCATGCCCTTGTCATCACAAAGCTCCATGAATCCTGTCATCACAATGCATCATGCCCATCATCTTAATGGTTCAGGCTATTGTCAGCACAATGAAATCAAAATACTCCATGACCTCTCTCAACACAATGGTCCATGACCCCTATCATCACAATACTCCATGAACATTTTCAGCCCAATGCTCCATGACCCTTGTCATCACAATGCTCCATGACCCCTGTATTCACAATTCTCCGTGACGCTTGTCATCACAGTGCTCCATGACACCTGTCATCACAATGCTCCATGGCTTTGTTAGCAAAATGCTACATGACCTTGTCATTACAATGCTCTATGCCCTTGTCATCACAATACTCCATTACCATTGTCATCACAATCCTCCATGAACCGTGGGATCACATTGCTTCATGCCGTTTTCATCACAATGTTCCATGCTCCTTGAAATTAAAATGATCCATGACCTCTGTCATCACAATGATCCAAACACTTGTGATCACATCGTTCCATAACCCTTGTCATCAAATTGCTCCATGATTCCTATCATCACAATACTCCATTCACTTTTCATCACAATGCTCCATGATCTTTGTCATCACAATTCTCAATACACTTGTCATAAAAATGCTCCCTGACAATTGTCGTCAGAATGCTCCTTGAACCCTGTCACGAAAAGTCTCCATGCCTTTTTCATCACAATGCCCCATGCGATGTTCTTCACAGTGCTCCATGCCAAAGTCATCAAAGTACTCCAAAAGCTTGTCATCAGAATGCTCCATGACCCTTGTCATCAAAATTCTCCATGCACTTGTCAGCACAAAGCTCCCTGACCATTGTCATTACAATGCCCCAAGCCATTGTCATCAAAATGCTCCATTACCTTTGTCATCAGAATCCTCCATGACACTTGATATCACAATGCTCCATGCCATTGTCATCACAATGGGCAATTACATATGTCATCACAATGCTCCCTGACACCTGTCTTCACAATACTGCATGACCTTGTCATCACAATGCTCCATGACCCCTGCCATCACAATGTTCCACGGCCTTGTCATCACAAGACTCCATGACACTTGTAATCACAATGCTCCAAGACCCCATTATTCACAATGCTCCATGCACTTGTCATCACAAAGCTCCATGACACATGTCATCAGAATGTTCCATGGCATTCTCATCAAAATGCTCCATGCCCTTGTCAACACCGTGCTCCAACACCCGTGTAATGACAATGCTCCATGCCCCTTTTCATCAGTATGCTCCATGAGATTTGTCATCAAAAGCCTCCATGGGTTTCTCATAACAATGCTCCAGGATTTTGTCATCACAATGCTTCACGACCATGTCATGATAATTCTCAATGGCCCTTGTCATAACAATGCTCCATTATATTTGTCATCAGAGTCCTCCATTACATTTGCATCAACGTGCTCCCTGACAGTGTCATCGCAATGGACAATTACATATATCATCACAATGCTCCCTGACAACTGTCTTCACAATACTCCATGACCTTATCATAACAGTGATCCATGCCCTTGTCATCACAATGCACCAAGCCAAATGTCATCACAATAATCTATGAAACTTGACATAGCAATGTTCCATGCCCCTGACATCACATTGTTCCATGCCCTTGTCATCACGATGCTCCATGACCCCTGTCATGACAATGCTCCGTGACTCCAGGCATCACAATGGTTCATAACAGTTGTCATCACAATGGTCCATGCCGGCGTGATCACAAGGCTCTGTGACCTTTGTATCCACAATGCTCCATGAAATTTCCATCACATTGCTCCGTGACCCTTGTCATCACAATGCTCCATGCCTTTGTCAGAAAAATGCTCCATAAACCTTGTAATCACAATGCGCCATGCCCTTCTCATCACAATGCTCCATTACCACTGTCATAACAATGCTCCATGACCCCTGCCATCACAATGTTCCACGGCGTTGTCATTCACAAGGCTCCATGACACTTCTCATCACAATGCTCCAAGATCCCTGTAATCAAAATGCTCCATGCCCTTGTCATCACAAATCTCCATGACGCATGTGATCAGAATGTTCCATACGCTTGTCATCAAAATGCTCCATGCCCATGTCCTCACAATGCTCCAAGACCCTTGCAATCACAATGCTCCATGCTGCTTTTCATCTCATTGCTCCATGAAACCGGTCATCACAATGCACCATGCCCATCATCATAATGCTTCAGGCTATTGTCATCACAATGAAATCAAATGCTCCATGACCTCTGTCATCACAATGCAACAAAACCTTTTGATCACAGTGTTCCATAAAACTTATCATCACAACACCCCATGACGCTCATCATCACAATTATCCATGGTCTTATCATCACTATGCTCCATAACCTTTGTCATCACAATGCTCAATACACTTGTCAATACAATTCTCCCTGACACTTTTCGTCAGTATGCTCCTTGAACCCTGTCATGACAAGGCTCCATGACTTTTTCATCACAATGATGCATGCCCACTTCATCACAATGCTCCAAGTCCTCTGTAATCACAATGCTCCATGCACTTGTCATCACAATGCTCCATGACGCATGTCATCAGAATGCTCCATGGCCTTCTCTTCACAATGCTCCATGCCCTTATCATATCAATGCTCCAAGACACCTGTAATCACAATGCTCCAAGCCCCTTTTCATCAGAATGCTCCATGAGACATGTGATCACAAGTCTCCATAGTCTTCTAATCACAATGCTACATTTCCTTTTCATCACAAAGTTCCATGACCCCTGTAATCACAATACTCTATGAATATTTTCAGCCCAATGCTTCATGACCTACTCATCACAATGCTCCATGAAAAATATCATCACAATTGTCCATGACCACTGTCATCACAACATTCCATGACCCCTGACAACACAGTGATCCGGGATTCTTGTCATCACAATGCTCCATTCCCTAGTCATCACAATGCCCCATGACCCCTGTCATCACAATACTCCATGAATATTTTCATCCCATTGCTCCATGACACTTATCATCACAATGCTCCCTGACTCTTGTCGTCAGAATGCTCCTTGAACCCTGGCACAAAAAGGTTCCATGCATTTTTCATCACAATGTCCCATGCCTTTTTCATCAAAATACTCCATGCAATTGTCATAAAAATACTCAAAAAGCTTGTCATCAAAATGCTCCATGACCCGTGTCATCACAATTCTCAATGCACTTGCCAGCACAATGCTCCCTGACCCTTGTCATCACAATGCTCCAAGCCATTGTCATCACAATGCTCCATTACCTTTGTCATTAGAATCCTCCATGACACTTGGCATCACAGTGCTCCATGTCATTGTCATCACAATGCTCCATGACAGTTCTCATCACAATGTTACATGCTTTTGTCATCTAAATTCTACATGCACATTTCATCGCAATGCCCCATGACCCCTGTCATAGCAAGCTCAATGCCGTTGTCATCACAATGCTTCACGACTTTCTCATCAAAATTCTCATTGGCCGTTGTCATCACAATGCTCCATGCACTTGTCATCAAAATGCTCCATGACCCTTGTCATCACAATGATCCAAGCCCTTGTCATCACAATGCTCCATTACATTTGTCATCACAATCCTCCAAAACAATTGGCATCACAATGCTCCATGCCATTGTCATCACAACGGGCCATTACATATGTCATCACAATGCCCCCTGACACCTGTCATCACAATACTCAATGAACATTTTCAGCCCCAGGCTCCATGAACTTCTCATCACAATGCTCCATGACACCTGCCATTACAATGCTCCATGACACCTGTCATCACAACGCTCCATGTCCCTTGTCATCACAATACTCCATGAACACTTTCATCCCAATGCTCCATGACACTTGTCATTACAATGATCCATGCCCTTGTCATCCCAATACTCCATGATCCCTGTATTCACAATGCTCCCTGACGCTTGTCATCACAGTGCTCCTTTACACCTGTCATCAAAATGCTCCATGCCTTTGTCAGCAAAATGCTACATGACCTTGTCATTACAATGCTCTATGCACTTGTCATCAAAATACTCCATTACCATTGTCATCACAATCCTCCATGAACCTTGGGATCACATTGTTTCATGCCCTTGTCATCACAATGCTCCATGCTCCTTGAAATCAAAATGATCCATGACCTCTGTCATCACAATGCTCCAAACCTTTGTGATCACAATGTTCCATAACACTTGTCATCACAACTCTCCATGATGCTTGTCATCACAATAATCCATGCCCTTTTCATCACAGTGCTCCATGACCTTTGGCATCACAATTCTCAATACACTTGTCATCACAATGCTCCGTGACACTTGTTGTCAGAATGGTCCTTGAACCCTGTCACGAAAAGGCTCCATGCCTTTTTCATCACAATGCCCCACGCCATTTTCATCACAATGCTCCAAGCCATTGTTATCAAAAGACTCCACAAGCTTGTCATCAGAATTCTCCATGACCATTGTCATCACAATTCTCCATGCACATGTCATCGCAATGGCCCATGAACCCTGTCATAACAAGCTCCATGCCTTTGTCATCACAATGCTTCACTAAATTTTCATCAAAATTCTCAATGGCCGTTGTCATCACAATGTACCATGACCCTTGTCATCACAATGCTCCAAGCCCTTGTCATCACAATGCTCCATTACCTTTGTCATCACAATCCTCCAAAACACTTGTCATCACAATGTTCCATGCCATTGTCATCACAATGGAACATGAAATATGTCATCACATTGCTCCCTGACACCTGTCTTCACAAAACTGCATGACCTTGTCATCACAATGTGCCATGCCCACTGTCAACACAATTATCCATGAAACTTGTCAGACCAATGCTCCATGCCCCTGTCATCACAATGCTCCATGCCCTTATCATCACAATGCTCCATGACCCCAGTTTCACAATGATCCGTGACTCCAAACATCACAAGGCTTCATTACCTGTGTCATCACAATGATCCATGCCCTCAAAATCACAAGGCTCTGTGAACTTTGTCACCACAATGCTCCATGAAATTTTCATCACAATGCTCCGTGACTCTTGTTATCAAAATGCTCCGTCCATTTGTCAACTCAGTGCTCCTTGACCCTTGTCATCACAATGTTCCATGTGCTTGCCAGCGCAGTGCTCCATGACCCATGTCATCACAATGCTCCATAAACCTTGTCATCACAATGCTCCTTGCACGTCTTATCAAAATGCTCTCTCACCACTGATATCAAAATATTCCCTCACTAGTCATCACAATACACCCACTCCCCTGTCATCACAATGGTCCATAACCACTGTCATCAAAATGTTCCATGACCAATGACATCACAATGTTCCATAACCCCTGTCATCAAAATGTTCCATGACTCTTTTCATCAAATTGCTCCATGACGCTGTCATCACAATGCTCCGTGCCCTTCGCATCACAATGCACAACGCCCTTGTAATCAAAATGCTCCATGACATTGTCATCACAAAGATCCATGACCTTGGCATCACAATGTTCCATGCCATTGTCATCACAATGCTCCATGATCGCTCTCATCACGTTGCTCCATTCCCTTGTCGTCACAAAGCTCCATGACCCATGTCATCAGAATGCTCCATGGCCTTCTCATCACAGTGCTCCATGGCCTTGCCAACACAATGCTCCATTACACCTGTCATCGCAATGATCCAAGACCACTGTAATCACAATGTTCCATGCCCCTTTTCATCTCAATGTGCCATGAACCCTGTCATCACAATGCACCATGCCCACCATCAGAATGCTTCAGGCTATTGTCATCACAATGAAATCATAAAGCTCCATGACCTCTCTCATCACAATGCTCCAAATCCTTGTGATCAAAATGTTCCATAACACTTATCATCACAACACCCCATGACGCTCGTCATCACAATTATCCATGGTCTTCTCATCGCAATGCTCCATGACATTTGTCACCACATTGCTCAATACCCTTGTCATCACAATGCTCCCTGACACTTGTCGTCGGTATGCTCCTTGAACCCGGTGATGAAAAGTCTCCATGGCCGTCTCATCCCAATGCTCCATGCCCTTAGCATCACAGTGCTCCACGACACCTGTAATCACAATGCTCCATGCACCTTTTCATCAGAATGTTCCATGAGACTTATCATCACAAGGCTCCATGGTCTTCTCATCACAATGCTCCAGTACCTTGTCATCACAATGCTCCATGGCAACTGTCGTCACAATACTCCATGAACATTTTCAGCCCAATGCTCCATGACCTTCACATCACAATGCTCCTTGACCCCTGTCATTACAATGCTCCATGACCCCTGTCATGACAACGCTCCATGTCCCTTGTCATCACAATACTCCATGAACCCTTTCATCCCAATGCTCCATAACCCTTGTCATCAAAAGGTTCCATGCCCTTGTCATCCCAATACTCCATGACCCCTGTATTCACAATGCTCCGGGACGCTTGTCATCACAGTTCTCCATGACACCTGTCATCACAATGCTCCATGTCTTTGTCAATAAAATGCTACATGACCTTGCCATTACAATGCTCCATGCACTTGTCATCACAATACTCCATTACCACTGTCATCACAATCCTCCATGAACCTTGGGATCACATTCTTTCATGCCCTTGTCATCACAATGCTCCATGCTCCTTGAAATCATAATGATCCATGACCTCTCTCATCACAATGCTCCAAACTCTTGTGATCACAATGTTCCATAACACTTGTCATCACAACGTGCCATGATGCCTGTCATCACAATACTCCATGCCCTTTTCATCACAATGCTCCATGACCATTGGCATCTCAATTCTCAATACACTTGGCATCACAATGCTCCCTGACACTTGTCGTCAAAATGCTCCTTGAAACCTGTCACGAAAAGGCTCCATGCCTTTTTCATCACAATGCCCCACGCCATTTTCATCACAATGCTCCATGCCATTGTCATCAAAATACTCCACAAGCTTGTCATCAGAATGCTCCATGACCTTTGTCATCACAATGCTCCATGCACTTGTCAGCACAATGCTCCAAGCCATTGTCATCACAATGCTCCATTACCTTTGTCATCAGAATCCTCCATGACACTTGGCATCACAATGCTCCATGCCATTGTCATCACAATGGACCATTGCATATTTCATCACTATGCACCCTGACACCAGTCTTCACAGTACTGCATGACCTGGTCTTCACAATGCTCCATGCCCTTGTCATCAAAATGCACCATTCCAACTGTCATTACAATAATCAATGAAACTTATTAGACCAATGCTCCGTGTACTTGTCATCACAATGCTCCATGCCCTTGATATCACAGTGCTCCTTGACCCATGTCATCACAATGCTCCGTGGCTCCAGTCATCTCAGTGCTTCATGACCTTTGTCATCAAAAGTTCCATGTCCCAGTCATCAACAGTCTCTGTGTCCTTTTTAACCTCAATGCTCCATGAAATTTTCATCACAATGCTCTTTGACCCTTTTCATCACATTATTCTATGCCTTTCTCAGCACAATCCTTCATGACTGTTGTCATCACAATGCTCCATGCGCTTGTCAGCACAATGCTCTATACGCTTGTCATCACAGTGCTCCACAATCTTGTCATCACAATGCTCCATTAACATTGTCATCACAATGCTCCATGCAGTTCTCATCAATATGATCTCTCACCATTGATATCACAATGTTACATCACTATTCATCACCATACTCCCTCACACCTGTCATCACAATGTTCCATGACTCCTGTCATCACAATGCTACATGCACTTATCATCACAATGTTCGATGACCTATGACATCACAATGTTCCATAACCCCTGTCATCAAAATGCTCCATGAACTTTTTCATCAAAATGCTCCATGTCCCCTGACATCACAGTGCTCCATAGCCCTTGTCATTACAGTGCTCCATGACGCTCGTCATCACAATTATCCATGGTCTTCTCATCACAATGCTCCACGGTCTTGCCATCACAATGCTCCATGCCCTGGTTATCACAATGCTCCATGTCCCTTGTCATCACAATTCTCCACGTCCTTGTCATCACAATGCTCCATGACAGTTCTCATCACAATGTTACATGCTTTTGTCATCACAAATCTCCATGCACATGTCATCGCAATGCCCCATGACCCCTGTCATAACAAGCTCCATGCCTTTGTCATCACAATGCTTCACGACCTTTTCATCAAAATTCTCAATGGCAGTTGTCATCACAATGCTCCATGACCCTTGTCATCACAATGATCCAAGCCCTTGTCATCACAATGCTCAATTACCTTAGTCATCACAATCCTCCAAAACACTTGGCATCACAATGCTCAATGCCATTGTCATCACAATGAAAAATAAAATATGTCATCACAATGAAACATGAAATATGTCATCACAATGCTCCCTGACACCTGTTTTCACAATACTGCATGACCTTGTCATCACAATGTGCCATGCCCACTGTCAACACAATTATCCATGAAACTTGTCAGACCAATGCTCCATGCCCCTGTCATCACAATGCTCCTTGCCCTTGTCATCTCAATGCTCCATGACTCCAGTTCTCACAATGCTCCATGACTCCAGTCATCACAAGGCTTCATGACCTGTGTCATCACAATGATCCATGTGCTCATCATCACAAGGCTCTGTGAAATTTGTCACCACAATGCTCCATGAACTTTTCATCACAATGCTCCGTGACACTTGTTATCACAATGCTCCATTCCTTTGTCAACACAATGCTCCATGAACCTTGTCATCACAATGTTCCATGCGCTTGTCAGTGCAGTGCTCCATGACCCATGTCATCACAATGCTCCATAAATCTTGTCATCACAGTGATCCTTGCACGTCTTATCAAAGTGCTCTCTCACCACTGATATCAAAATGTTCCCTCACTAGTCATCACAGTACACCCACACCCCTGTCATCACAATGGTCCATAACCCCTGTCATGAAAATGTCCCATGACCCATGACATCACAATGGTCCATAACCCCTGTCATCAAAATGTTCCATGACCCTTTTGATCAAATTGCTCCATGACCCTGTCATCACAATGCTCCCTGCCCTTCACATCACAATGCACAACGCCCTTGGATTCAAAATGCTCCATGACTTTGTCATCACAAAGATCCATGACCTTGGCATCACAATGCTCCATGTCATTGTCATCACAATGCTACATGATTGCTCTCATCACATTGCTCCATTCCCTTGTCGTCACAAAGCTCCATGACACATGTCATCAGAATGGTCCATGGCCTTCTAATCACAGTGTTCCAGGCCCTTGCCATCACAATGCTCCATTACACCTCTCATCAGAATGCTCCAAGAATACTGTAATCACAATGTTCCATGCCCCTTTTCATCTCAATGCAACATGAAACCTGTCATCACAATGCACCATGCCCACCATCATAATGCTTCATGCTATTGTCATCACAATAAAATCATAATGCTCCATGACCTCTCTCATCACAATGCTCCAAATCCTTGTGATCAGAATGTTCCGTAACACTTATCATCACAACGCCCCATGACACTCGTCATCACAATTATCCATGGTCTTCTCATCGCAATGCTCCATGACATTTGTCACCACATTGCTCAATACCCTTGTCATCACAATGCTCCCTGACACTTGTCGTCAGTATGCTCCTTGAACCCGGTGATGAAAAGGCTCCATGGTCTTCTCATCCCAATGCTCCATGCCCTTGTCATCACAGTGCCCCACGACCCTTGTAATCACAATATTCCATGCCCCTTTTCATCAGAATGTTCCATGAGACATATCATCACAAGGCTCCATGGTCTTCTCATCACAATGCTCCAGTTCCTTGTCATCACAATGCTCCATGACACCTGTCATCACAATACTCCATGAATATTTTCAGCCCAATGCTCCATGACTTTCTCATCACAATGCTCCATGACCCCTGGCATTACAATGCTCCATGACCCCTGTCATCACAACGCTCCATGTCCCTTGTCATCACTATACTCCATGAACTCTTTCATCCCAATGCTCCATGACCATTGTCATCACAATAATCAATGCCCTTGTCATCCCAATGCTCCATGACCCCTGTATTCACAATGCTCCGTGACACTTGTCATCACAGTGCTCCATGACACCTGTCATCACAATGCTCCATGCCTTTGTCAGCAAAATGCTACATGACATTGTCATTACAATGCTCTATGCACTTGTCATCACAATACTCCATTACCATTGTCATCACTATCCTCCATGAACCTTGGGATCACATTGTTTCATGCCCTTGTCATCACAATGCTCCATGCTCCTTGAAATCAAAATGATCCATTACCACTGTCATCACAATGCTCCAAACGCTTGTGATCACAATGTTCCATAACACTTGTCATCACAACGCTCCATGATGCCTGTCATCACAATACTTCATGCCCTTTTCATCACAATGCTCCATGACCTTTGGCATCACAATTCTCAATACACTTGTCATCACAATGCTCCCAGACACTTGTCGTAAGAATGCTCCTTGAAACCTGTCACGAAAAGGCTCCATGCCATTTTCATCACAATGCCCCACGCAATTTTCATCACAATGCTCCATGCCATTGTCATCAAAATTCTCCACAAGCTTGTCATCAGAATGCTCCATGACCTTTGTCTTCACAATGCTCCATGCACTTCTCAGCACAGTGCTCCAAGCCATTGTCATCACAATGCTCCATTACCTTTGTCATCAGAATCCTCCATGACACTTGATATCAAAATGCTCCATGCCATTGTCATCACCATGGGCCATTACATATGTCATCACAATGCTCCCTGACAACAGTCTTCACAATACTGCATGACCTGGTCTTCACAATGCTCCATGCCCTTGTCATCACAATGCACCATTCCAACTGTCATTGCAATAATCCATGAAACTTATTAGACCAATGCTCCATGCCCTTGTCATCACAATGCTCCATGCCCTTGTTATCACAATGCTCCATGACCCCTGTCATCACAATGCTCCCTGACTGCAATCATCACAATGCTTTATGACCTTTGTCATCACAATGGCCCATGCCCTCGTCATCAACAGTCTCTGTGTCTTTTTAACCTCAATGCTCCATGAAATTTTCATCACAATGCTCTTTGACCATTGTCATCACAATACTCTATGCCTTTCTCAGCAGAATGCTCCATGAACGTTGCCATCACAATGCTCCATGTGCTTGTCAGCACAATGCTCCATGACACCTCATCACAAAGCACCATGCGCTTCTCATCACAGTGCTCCACAATCTTGTCCTCACAATGCTCCATTAACATTGTCATCACAATGCTCCATGCAGTTCTCATCAATATGATCTCTCACCACAGATATCACAATGTTACATCACTATTCATCACCATACTCCCTCACACCTGTCATCACAATGTTCCATGACTCCTGTCATCACAATGCTACATGCACTTATCATCACAATGTTCGATGACCTATGACATCACAATGTTCCATAACCCCTGTCATCAAAATGCTCCATGAACTTTTTCATCAAAATGCTCCATGTCCCCTGACATCACAGTGCTCCATAGCCCTTGTCATTACAGTGCTCCATGACGCTCGTCATCACAATTATCCATGGTCTTCTCATCACAATGCTCCACGGTCTTGCCATCACAATGCTCCATGCCCTGGTTATCACAATGCTCCATGTCCCTTGTCATCACAATTCTCCACGTCCTTGTCATCACAATGCTCCATGACAGTTCTCATCACAATGTTACATGCTTTTGTCATCACAAATCTCCATGCACATGTCATCGCAATGCCCCATGACCCCTGTCATAACAAGCTCCATGCCTTTGTCATCACAATGCTTCACGACCTTTTCATCAAAATTCTCAATGGCAGTTGTCATCACAATGCTCCATGACCCTTGTCATCACAATGATCCAAGCCCTTGTCATCACAATGCTCAATTACCTTAGTCATCACAATCCTCCAAAACACTTGGCATCACAATGCTCAATGCCATTGTCATCACAATGAAAAATAAAATATGTCATCACAATGAAACATGAAATATGTCATCACAATGCTCCCTGACACCTGTTTTCACAATACTGCTTGACCTTGTCATCACAATGTGCCATGCCCACTCTCAACACAATTATCCATGAAACTTGTCAGACCAATGCTCCATGCCCCTGTCATCACAATGCTCCTTGCCCTTGTCATCACAATGCTCCATGACTCCAGTTCTCACAATGCTCCATGACTCCAGTCATCACAAGGCTTCATGACCTGTGTCATCACAATGATCCATGTGCTCATCATCACAAGGCTCTGTGAAATTTGTCACCACAATGCTCCATGAACTTTTCATCACAATGCTCCGTGACACTTGTTATCACAATGCTCCATTCCTTTGTCAACACAATGCTCCATGAACCTTGTCATCACAATGTTCCATGCGCTTGTCAGTGCAGTGCTCCATGACCCATGTCATCACAATGCTCCATAAATCTTGTCATCACAGTGATCCTTGCACGTCTTATCAAAGTGCTCTCTCACCACTGATATCAAAATGTTCCCTCACTAGTCATCACAGTACACCCACACCCCTGTCATCACAATGGTCCATAACCCCTGTCATGAAAATGTCCCATGACCCATGACATCACAATGGTCCATAACCCCTGTCATCAAAATGTTCCATGACCCTTTTGATCAAATTGCTCCATGACCCTGTCATCACAATGCTCCCTGCCCTTCACATCACAATGCACAACGCCCTTGGATTCAAAATGCTCCATGACTTTGTCATCACAAAGATCCATGACCTTGGCATCACAATGCTCCATGTCATTGTCATCACAATGCTACATGATTGCTCTCATCACATTGCTCCATTCCCTTGTCGTCACAAAGCTCCATGACACATGTCATCAGAATGGTCCATGGCCTTCTAATCACAGTGTTCCAGGCCCTTGCCATCACAATGCTCCATTACACCTCTCATCAGAATGCTCCAAGAATACTGTAATCACAATGTTCCATGCCCCTTTTCATCTCAATGCAACATGAAACCTGTCATCACAATGCACCATGCCCACCATCATAATGCTTCATGCTATTGTCATCACAATGAAATCATAATGCTCCATGACCTCTCTCATCACAATGCTCCAAATCCTTGTGATCAGAATGTTCCGTAACACTTATCATCACAACGCCCCATGACACTCGTCATCACAATTATCCATGGTCTTCTCATCGCAATGCTCCATGACATTTGTCACCACATTGCTCAATACCCTTGTCATCACAATGCTCCCTGACACTTGTCGTCAGTATGCTCCTTGAACCCGGTGATGAAAAGGCTCCATGGTCTTCTCATCCCAATGCTCCATGCCCTTGTCATCACAGTGCCCCACGACCCTTGTAATCACAATATTCCATGCCCCTTTTCATCAGAATGTTCCATGAGACATATCATCACAAGGCTCCATGGTCTTCTCATCACAATGCTCCAGTTCCTTGTCATCACAATGCTCCATGACACCTGTCATCACAATACTCCATGAATATTTTCAGCCCAATGCTCCATGACTTTCTCATCACAATGCTCCATGACCCCTGGCATTACAATGCTCCATGACCCCTGTCATCACAACGCTCCATGTCCCTTGTCATCACTATACTCCATGAACTCTTTCATCCCAATGCTCCATGACCATTGTCATCACAATAATCAATGCCCTTGTCATCCCAATGCTCCATGACCCCTGTATTCACAATGCTCCGTGACACTTGTCATCACAGTGCTCCATGACACCTGTCATCACAATGCTCCATGCCTTTGTCAGCAAAATGCTACATGACATTGTCATTACAATGCTCTATGCACTTGTCATCACAATACTCCATTACCATTGTCATCACTATCCTCCATGAACCTTGGGATCACATTGTTTCATGCCCTTGTCATCACAATGCTCCATGCTCCTTGAAATCAAAATGATCCATTACCACTGTCATCACAATGCTCCAAACGCTTGTGATCACAATGTTCCATAACACTTGTCATCACAACGCTCCATGATGCCTGTCATCACAATACTTCATGCCCTTTTCATCACAATGCTCCATGACCTTTGGCATCACAATTCTCAATACACTTGTCATCACAATGCTCCCAGACACTTGTCGTAAGAATGCTCCTTGAAACCTGTCACGAAAAGGCTCCATGCCATTTTCATCACAATGCCCCACGCAATTTTCATCACAATGCTCCATGCCATTGTCATCAAAATTCTCCACAAGCTTGTCATCAGAATGCTCCATGACCTTTGTCTTCACAATGCTCCATGCACTTCTCAGCACAGTGCTCCAAGCCATTGTCATCACAATGCTCCATTACCTTTGTCATCAGAATCCTCCATGACACTTGATATCAAAATGCTCCATGCCATTGTCATCACCATGGGCCATTACATATGTCATCACAATGCTCCCTGACAACAGTCTTCACAATACTGCATGACCTGGTCTTCACAATGCTCCATGCCCTTGTCATCACAATGCACCATTCCAACTGTCATTGCAATAATCCATGAAACTTATTAGACCAATGCTCCATGCCCTTGTCATCACAATGCTCCATGCCCTTGTTATCACAATGCTCCATGACCCCTGTCATCACAATGCTCCCTGACTGCAATCATCACAATGCTTTATGACCTTTGTCATCACAATGGCCCATGCCCTCGTCATCAACAGTCTCTGTGTCTTTTTAACCTCAATGCTCCATGAAATTTTCATCACAATGCTCTTTGACCATTGTCATCACAATACTCTATGCCTTTCTCAGCAGAATGCTCCATGAACGTTGCCATCACAATGCTCCATGTGCTTGTCAGCACAATGCTCCATGACACCTCATCACAAAGCACCATGCGCTTCTCATCACAGTGCTCCACAATCTTGTCCTCACAATGCTCCATTAACATTGTCATCACAATGCTCCATGCAGTTCTCATCAATATGATCTCTCACCACAGATATCACAATGTTACATCACTATTCATCACCATACTCCCTCACCCCTGTCATCACAATGTTCCATGACTCCTGTCATCACAATGCTACATGCATTTATCATCACAATGTTCGATGACCTATGACATCACAATGTTCCATAACCGCTGTCATCAAAATGCTCCATGACCTTTTTCATCAAAATGCTCCATGTCCCTTGACATCACAATGCTCCATAGCCCTTGTCATTACAGTGCTCCATGACGCTCATCATCACAGTTATCCATGGTCTTCTCATCACAATGCTCCACGGTCTTGCCATCACAATGCTCCATGCCCTGGTCATCACATTTCTCCATGTCCCTTGTCATCACAATTCTCCACGTCCTTGTCATCACAATGCTCCATGACAGTTCTTATCACAATGTTACATGCTTTTGTCATCACAATTCTCCATGCACATGTCATCGCAATGCCCCATGACCCCTGACATAGCAAGTTCCATGCCTTTGTCATCACAATGCTTCACGACCTTTTCATCAAAATTCTCAATGGCCGTAGTCATCACAATGCTCCATGACCCTTTTCATCACAATGATCCAAGCCATTGTCATCACAATTCTCCATTACCTTTGTCATCACAATCCTCCAAAACAATTGGCATCACAATGCTCCATGCCATTGTCATCACACTGAAACATGAAATATGTCATCACAATGCTCCGTGACAACTGTCTTCACAATAATCCATGACATTATCATCACAATGTGCCATGCCCACTGTCAACACAATTATCCATGAAACTTGTCAGACCAATGCTCCATATCCCTGTCATCACAATGCTCCTTGCCCTTGTCATCACAATGCTCCATGACACCAGTTCTCACAATGCTCCGTGACTCCAGTCATCACAAGGCTTCATGACCTGTGTCATCACAATGATCCATGTCCTCATCATCACAAGGCTCTGTGAACTTTGTCACCACAATGCTCCATGAACTTTTCATCACAATGCTCCGTGACATTTGTTATCACAATGCTCCGTCCCTTTGTCAACTCAATGCTCCATGACCCGTGTCATCATAATGTTCCATGCGCTTGTCAGCGCAGTGCTCCATGACCCATGTCATCACAATGCTCCATAAATTTTGTCCTCACAATGCTCCTTGGACGTCTTATCAAAGTGCTCTCTCACCACTGATATCAAAATGTTCCCTCACTAGTCATCACAATACACCCACTCCCCTGTCATCACAGTGGTCCATAATCCCTGTCATGAAAATGTTCCATGACCCATGACATCACAATGTTCCATAACCACTGTCATCAAAATGTTCCATGACCCTTTTCATCAATTTGCTCCATGACCCTGTCATCACAATGCTCCCTGCCCTTCGCATCACTATGCACAACGCCCTTGTAATCAAAATGCTCCATGACTTTGTCATCACAAAGATCCATGACCTTGGCATCACAGTGCTCCATGTCATTATCATCACAATGCTCCATGATCGCTCTCATCACATTGCTCCATTCCCTTGTCGTCACAAGGCTCCATGACCCATGTCATCAGAATGCTCCATGGCCTTCTCATCAGAGTGCTCCATGCCCTTGCCATCACAATGCTCCATTACACCTGTCAACACAATGCTCCATGCCTTTGTCAGCAAAATGCTACATGACATTGTCATTACAATGCTCTATGCACTTGCCATCACAATACTCCATTACCATTGTCATCACAATCCTCCATGAAACTTCGGATCACATTGTTTCATGCCCTTGTCATCACAAAGCTCCATGCTCCTTGAAATCAAAATGATCCATGAACTCTGTCATCACAATGCTCCAAACACTTGTGATCACAATGTTCCATAACAGTTGTCATCACAACACCCCATGATGCCTGTCATCATTATGCTCCATGCCCTTTTCATCACAATGCTCCATGCCATTGTCATCAAAATAGTCCAGAAGCTTCTCATCAGAATTCTCCATGACCTTTGTCATCACAATTCTCCATGCACTTGTCAGCACAATGCTCCAAGCCATTATCATCACAATGCTCCATTACCTTTGTCATCAGAATCCTCCATGACACTTGGCATCACAATGCTCCATGCCATTGTCATCACAATGGGCCATTACATATGTCATCACAATGCTCCCTGACACCAGTCTACACAATACTGCGTGACCTGGTCTTCACAATGCTCCATGCCCTTGTCATCAAAATGCACCATTCCAACTGTCATTGCAATAATCCATGAAACTTATTAGACCAATGCTCCGTGCACTTGTCATCACAATGCTCCATACCCTTGTTATCACAGTGCTCCATGACCCATGTCATCACAATGCTCCGTGACTCCACTCATCACAATGCTTCATGACATTTGTCATCCCAATGGTCCATGCCCTCATCATCAACAGTCTCAGTGACCTTTTTAACCTCAATGCTCCATGAAATTTTCATCACAATGCTCTTTGACCATTGTCATCACAATACTCTATGCCTTTCTCAGCACAATGCTCCATGACCGTTGTCATCACAATGCTCCAGGCGCTTGTCAGCACAGTGCTCCATGACACATCATCACAATGCACCATGCGCTTGTCATCACAGTGCTCCACAATCTTGTCATCACAATGCTCCATTAACATTGTCATCACAATGCTCCATGCACTTCTTATCAATATGCTCTCTCACCACTGATATCACAATGTTACATCACTATTCATCACAATACTCCCTCACCCGTCATCACAATATTCAATGACTCCTGTCATCACAATGCTACATGCACTTATCATCACAATGTTCGATGACCTATGACATCACAATGGTCCATAATCCCTGTCATCAAAATGCTGCATGACCTTTTTCATCAAAATGCTCCATGTCCCCTGACATCACAATGCTCCATAGCCCTTGTCATTCCAGTGCTCCATGACGCTCTTCATCACAATTATCCGTGGTCTTCTCATCACAATGCTCCACGGCCTTGCGATCACAATGCTCCATGCCCTGGTCATCACAATGCTCCATGTCCCTTGTCATCACAATTCTCCACGTCCCTGTCATCACAATGCTCCATGACAGTTCTCATCACAATGTTACATGCTTTTGTCATCACAATTCTCCATGCACATTTCACTGCAATGCCCCATGACCCCTGTCATAGCAAGCTCCATGCCTTTGTCATCACAATGCTTCACGAACTTTTCATCAAAATTCTCAATGGCCGTTGTGATCACAATGCTCCATGACCCTTGTCATCACAGTGCTCCAAGCCCTTGTCATCACAATGCTCCATTACCTTTGTCATCACAATCCTCCAAAGCACTTGGCATCACAATGCTCCATGCCATTGTCATCACAATGGAACATGAAATAGGTCATCACAATGCTCCCTGACACCTGTCTTCACAATACTGCATGACATTGTCATCCCAATGTGCCATGTCCGCTGTCAACACAATTATCCATGAAACTTGTCAGACCAATGCTCCATGCCCCTGTCATCACAATGCTCCATGCCCTTGTCATCACAATGCTCCATGACCCCAGTTCTCACAATGCTCCGTGACTCCAGTCATCTCAAGGCTTCATGACCAGTGTCATCACAATGATCCATGCACTCATGATCACAAGGCTCTGTGAAATTTGTCACCACAATGCTCCACGAACTTTTCATCACAATGCTCCGTGACACTTGTTACCGCAATGCTCAATCCCTTTGTCAACTCAATGCTCCATGACCCTTGTCATCACAATGTTCCATGCGCTTGTCAGCGCAGTGCTCCATGGCCCATGTCATCACAATGCTCCATAAACATTGTCATCACAATGCTCCTTGCACGTCTTATCAAAATGCTCTCTCACCACTAATATCAAAATGTTCCCTCACTAGGCATCACCATACACCACCTACCCTGTCATCACAATGGTCCATAACCCCTGTCATGAAAATGTTCCATGAACCCTGACATCACAATGTTCCATAACCCTTGTCATCAAAATGTTCCATGACTCTTTTCATCAAATTGCTCCATGAACCTGTCATCACAATGCTCCCAGCCCTTCTCATCACAATGCACAACGCCCTTGTCATCAAAATGCTTCATGACTTTGTCATCACAATGCTCCAAATCCTTGTGATCAAAATGTTCCATAAAACTTATCATCACCACGCCCCATGATGCTCGTCAACAGAATTATACATGGTCTTCTCATCACAATGCTCCATGACTTTTGTCACCACAATGCTCAATACCCTTGTCATCATTATGCTCCCTGACACTTGTCGTCAGTATGCAACTTGAACCCTGTGATGACAAGGCTCCATGGCCGTCTCATCCCAATGCTCCATGCCCTTGTCAGCACAGTGCTCCACCACCCCTGTAATCACATTGCTCCATGCCCCATTTCATCAGAATGTTCCATGAGACATATCATCACAAGGCTCCATGGTCTTCTCATCACAATGCACCAATACCTTGTCATCCCAATGCTCCATGACACCTGTCATCACAATACTCCATGATAATTTTCAGCCCAATGCTCCATGACCTTCTCATCACAATGCTCCATGACCCCTGTAATTACAATGCTCCATTATCCCTGTCCTCACAATGTTCCATGTCCCTTGTCATCACAATACTCCATGAACATTTTCATCCCAATTCTCCATGCCCTTGTCATCCCAATGAACCATGACCCCTGTATTCACAATGCTCTGTGACGCTTGTCATCACAGTGCGCCTTGACACCTCTCATCACAATGCTCCATGCCTTTGTCAGCAAAATGCTACATGACTTTGTCATTACAATGCTCTATGCACTTGTCATCACAATACTCCATAACCATTGTCCTCACAATCCTCCATGAACCTTGGGATCACATTGTTTAATGCCCTTGTCATCACAATGCTCCATGCTCCTTGAAATCAAAATGATCCATGACCCCACTAATCACAATGCACCAAACACTTGTGATCACAGTGTTCCATAACACTTGTCATCACAACGCTCCATGATGCCTGTCATCACAATACTCTATGCCCTTTTCATCACAACGCTCCATGACCATAGTCATCACAATTCTCAATACACTTGTCATCACAATGCTCCCTGACACTTGTCGTCAGAACGCTTCTTGAACCCTGTCAAGAAAAGACTCCATGCCTTTTTCATCACAATGTCCCATGCCGTTTTCATCACAATGCTCCATGCCATTGTCATCAAAATAGTCCACAAGCTTGTCATCAGAATGCTCCATGTCGTTTGTCATCACAATTCTCCATGCAGTTGTCATCACACTGCTCCCTGACCCTTGTCATCACAATGCTCCAAGCCATTGTCATCACAATGCTCCATTACCTTTGTCATCAGAATCCTCCATGCCATTGTCATCACAATGGGCCATTCCATATGTCATCAAAATTCTCCCTGACACCAGTCTTCACAATACTGCATGACCTGGTCTTCACAATGCTCCATGCCCTTGTCATCACAATGCACCATTCCAACTGTCATTGCAATCATCCATGAAACTTATTAGATCAATGCTCCGTGCATTTGTCATCACAATGCTCCATGCCCTTGTTATAACAATGCTCCATGGCCCTTGTCATCACAATGCTCCTTGACTCCAATCATCTCAATGCTACATGACCTTTGTCATCAAAATCGTCCATGCCCTCGTCATCAACAGTCTCTGTGACCTTTTTAACCTCAATGCTCCATGAAATTTTCATCACAATGCTCTTTGAACCTTGTCATCACAATACTCTATGCCTTTCTCAGCACAAAGCTCCATGACCGTTGTCATCACAGTGCTCCATGCGCTTGTCATCACAGTGCTCCACAATCTTGTCATCACAATGCTCCGTTAACCTTGTCATCACAATGCTCCATGCACTTCTCAACAATATGCTCTCTCACCACTCATATCACTATGTTACATCACTATTCACCACAATACTCCCTCACCCCTGTTATCACAATGTTCCATGACTCCTGTCATCACAATGCTACATGCACTTATCATCACAATGTTCGATGACCTATGACATCACAATGTACCATTAGCCCTCTCATCAAAATGCTCCATGTCCCGTGACATCACAATGCTCAATACCCCTTGTCATTACAGTGCTCCATGACGATCTTCGTCACAATTATCCATGGTCTTCTCATCACAATGCTCCACGGTCTTGCCATCACAATCCTCCATGCCCTGGTCATCACAATTCTCCAAGTTCTTGCCATCACTATGTTCCATGACACTTCTTATCCCAGTGTTACATGCTGTTTCAGCAAAATACTACACAAGCATGTCATCAGAATGCTCCATGATCCTTGTCATCACAATGCTCCGTGACTCCAGTCATCACAAGGCTTCATGACCTGTGTCATCACAATGATCCATGCCCTCATCATCACAAGGCCCTGTGAACTTTGTCACCACAATGCTCCATGAACTTTTCATCACAATGCTCCTTGACATTTGTCATCACAATGCTCCGTCCCTTTGTCAACTCAATGCGCCATGACCCTTGTCATCACAATGTTCCATGCGCTTGTCAGCGCAGTTTTCCCTGACCCATGTCATCACAAGGCACCATGCGCTTGACATCACAATGCTCCACAACATTGTCATCACAATGCTCCATAAAACTTATCATCACAATGCTCGATGCACTTCTTATCAATATGCTCTCTCACCACTGATATCAAAATGTTCCCTCACTAGTCATCAAAATGCACCCACTAACCTGTCATCACAGTGGTCCATAACCCCTGTCATGAAAATGTTCCATGACCCCTGATATCACAATGTTCCATAACCCATGTCATCAAAATGTTCCATGACAATTTTCATCAAATTGCTCCATGACCCTGTCATCACAATGCTCCCTGCCCTTCACAACAGAATGCACCACAGCGTTGTCATCAAAATGATCCCTGACCTTTGTCATCACAATGCTCCATGACCCTTGTCAACACAATGCTCCAAGACCCCTGTAATCACAATGCTCCATGCACTTGTCATCACAAAGCTTCATGACGCATGTCAACAGAATGCTCCATGGACTTCTCATTCAGGATGCTCCATGCCCTTGTCATAACAATGTTCCAAGACGCTTGTAATCACAATGCTCCATTCCCCTTTATATCTCAATGCTCCATGAACCCTGTCATCACAATGCACCATGCCCATCATCACAATGCTTCATGCTATTGTCATCAAAATGAAATCAAAATGCTCCATGACCTCTGTCATCACAATGCTCCCAAACCTTGTGATCAAAATGTTCCATAACACTTATCATCACATTGCCCCATGATGCTCGTCATCTCAGTTATCCATGGTCTTCTCATCACAATGCTCCATGAACCTTGTCATCACAATGCTCAATACACTTGTCATCAGAGTGCTCCCTGACACTTGTCATCAGTATCCTCCATGAACCCTGTCATGACAAGGCTCCATGCCTTTTTCATCACAATGTTCCATGCCCTTTACCTCACAGGGCTCCAAGCTCCCGGTAATCCCAATGCTCCATGCCCTTGTCATCACAAAGCTCTGTGATGCATGTCATCAGAACGCTCCCTCGACTTCTCATCCCATGCTCCATGCCCTTGTCATCACAATGCTCCACGACCCCTGTAATCACAATGCTCTATGCCCCTTTTCATCAGAATGCTCCATGAGACTTGTCATCACAAGGCTCCATGGTCTTCTCATCACAATGCTCTACTACCTTGTCATCACAATGCTCCATGACACCTGTCATCACAATACTCCATGAACATTTTCAGCCCAATGCTCCATGACCTTCTCATCACAATGCTCCATGACCTCTGTCAACACAACGCTCCATGAACCCAGACAACACAATGATCCGGGACTCTTGTCATCAAAATGTTCCATGCCCTTGTCATCCCACTGCTCCATGACACGTTTAATCACAATGCTCCGTGACGCTTGTCATCACAGTGTTCCATGAATATTGTCATCACAATGCTCCATGCCTTTGTCAGCAAACTGCTACAGAATCTTGTCATCACAATGCTCCATTAGCTTGTCATCACAATGCTCCATGACCCTTGGGATCACATTGCTTCATGTCCTTGTCATGTCTCTCTTGCCTTTCTGGTTTTTACAGATTTTCGGATGTCCGTTTTGACTGCTGGGTAGTGACAATTCTTTGTAGTGTGGATTTGCATTGCACGCTTGCTTGATTGGCCAAAAACCGTGTATGCGTTTTCTCCTGAATATATTCAGGTGAAAAGCCATACACCGTTTTTGGCCAAGTGCATCACTGTCGAAGTTGTGATGCTTTTCCTGTGCTTTAAAAGTGATTCCAATTTAACTCATGCAATATGTTTTGTGCAATTCTGCCTCATTTTAAAGTCTGCTTCATTGCCTTCTCTCAACAGATTTTTGGAAGAGAGTAGTCCTTTATAACTCTGCAGGTTTGTGAATTGCTGTGCCCCTGAGCTCCAATTTTCAAATCCAATTTTTGGGAGCTGACTGCAAATCCACAATTTTGCTTCAGGACCTATACTGGTTCCAGGGGTGGCTATACTCTTCCCTACGTGTGGCTGAGGCTTTGGTTAATTCTTCTTCCTGACGGGAATTTAGAGTGACATGTGCCCGTCCAAATGCCTACATCTACTCTCTAATTGGTTCTCCCTCTTCCCTTTCATCCTCTGCACAATTAGCAAACTTTGCGAACCAGGAGGTTATAGGGGCTAACTCTCCTAAGTTGGGAGATTGATAGTAAGGCAGTTGGAATGCCAACCTGGAGCACAAGGAGAGGAAAAATTAGGAGACTTTTAGAAACCTTTCGCCATCACAGTGTGTCCATTCTCTAGGTTTCCCATACATGTTATAACTGTAGTGATATTCCCTTCTACCTGGAGATTTGGGACTCATGGAATGGTGTCATGCATTACTACTTTAAAGGGTCTGCATTTTCTCTCCCAATCTCACCAGTCCTCTCAGTCCCAAGTGTCCAGCCTTATGTCTCATCCAGTTGTCTTTGCAGATAGGGTCATTCCAGGTTTCATCAGAACACCTGAAGGAATTGTGTAAGAATTTCGCTGACTTTTTGTTTGGTTTTTGAAATTCATTTTTATAATGGGGTTGAGCTGATTTTCACTGACGTGTTTATGCCGGTCTAGACACACTTGATTCCCTTACGCAGACATATCAATACATAGGTTTTAAGATTCTTACTAGTCAGATATATTCCTCTGCGGGGAATAGGGGTTTTGAGTCACGTTCACTGAGGAAGGTGTAGGTCTTGTCTCTTCTGTATTTGGTTTATGATATGTTACCTGTGCAAATATCAAACTCTGGTTTTATGCATCACCCCACCTCTCCTTTCCCTTTAAGCAGGCATAAGAGAGATTTCTAAATGTGAGACTCTGTTCTCTTTCTTAATTCAGTTCATGTGTTGTGATGTTGACATTCACTCTGTAAGTGCTATCTTATGATAAGATTCTTTTTTTCTGTGTGACTAATTTCACTTAGAATCATCATACCTAAACCACTCATTATGCTGCTACTGGCCTTAGGACATTGATTTCACGTCTGAGTGATATTCCGTTGTACAAAATTACGACAAGTTGTTTATGCATTTCTCTTTTTCCTTGGATAATTTAGGTGTACCGAAGTTGAGGTTCTTGTATGCAGAGCAGCCCTAAGCTTTGGGGTGCCTGTGTCTTGTCGATATTTAGTCTTCCCAAGTTATATGCCCATGAGTTTAAGTCCCCTTTGCTCGGGGGCTTTGCATTTTAGATTTTTAGGCAACAGCATACACTTCTTCAGAGAGGCTCTTGGACATTTATACCCCACCCATCAGCGTGACTAGGCTCCCTGTTCTCCCTGGCCTCTCCTGCATTTCTGGTTTGTACACATTTTTTGGATAGCCTTTCTAAGCAGTGTATATTGAGACTTCTTTGTTGTGCGGATTTGCATTTCCCGCTTGCTTGGTTGGCCAAAAACTCTGTATGTGTTTTATTTTCCTGAAGATTTCACGAAAAAAACACATACACCCTTTTGCCCAACTGCATCATTTTAGAAATTCCGCTGCTTTTCATATGCTTTAAATGTGAGTACAATCTACCTTTTGAAATCTGTTTCCTGCAATTCTGCCTCTCATTCAGATCTTCTTCGTTGCCTTACCTGAATATATTTTTGGACTTTGGGTATCATTTATATCTTTGCAGGTCTTTGAATTGTCTGCTCCTGAGCTCCATTTTGCAATTTGCTTTTTTTGTGAGCTGGCCGCCAAACCATTGGATTGCTTCAGGCCCAATTCTGATTCTGAGGAGGCAGGCTGAGCCTTTGGTTAATTCTTGTTCCTAATGGGAAATTAGAGTGGCCTGTGCCTGTCCGAACACCTAAGACTTGTCTCTAAATTTTTCTCATCCTTCCGCTTCTTCCTCTGGACAAATTCCAAGCTGTGTGCAAGAGGATGTTGACGGTGCTGATATCCCCAAGTGAGGAGATTGTTAGGAAAGATGCTGGAGGGGTGAACCCGAGCACCAGGCGATGAGGAGATGAGGTGCCTTTTCCAAACTCTTTCCGATCAAACGGTGTACCGTCCTCTAGGTGTGGCAGGCATGTTTTAGATGTAGGAAGGTTCCCGTGCATGTAAGGAGAACACCAGGGATTTTTCCAAATCAGTGCCTCCCTGAACCCCAAACTGGGGAATTTTTAAGCTACGGCTACACGTATGTCCATTAAGGGCCTTGGGAAATAGGCAGAGCCCAAACTTTAGATGATTGAAATCTTCAGGGTCAGAAGCGCTCACCATCGGCCTTGCTTAGGTTACATTTTATCTGTCATTGATAGATGATGTCAATAAAAATATCGATTCTTTTTCAGATTATTTCCCCTTATAGGTTATTGCAAAATATTCAGTGTAGTTCCCTGTGTTATACAGTAGTTCCATGTTGATGATCTATTTTATACATAGCAGTGTGTATGTGTTAATCCCAAACTGTTAATTTATCCCTTCTCCTACCTTTCCCCTTTGGTAATAATAAATTATAAGATTTTATACTTCTCAGAAATGGGGGAACAGAAAGAGAGGTATCATTTTCAATGGAAAAGCATTCAAAACACGATTGAAGCTTCAGCCAAGAGTATTCGATGTACATCCATGGAAATAAATCACTTCATTTCTCTAATGTTGACCTGACAAATAAGACAGACGTCTTCACTGAACTTGCTTATAGTAAAGTGATGGAAATATCAAATGTAAGTCTTAGAAACATCTTATTTTACCCGAGCGTTATACACTGCTCTATGTTAACTACAGTTTGGCTCACACATCTGTTCATTGAAGTTACAATGTTCTCAATTTCTGTTACTGATCCTCCAGAGTGGACCCCAACAGGAGTCCCCGTGCCCAGTGTCATTGGAGCCGACAGATCAAGACTGAGTTTAGTTCAGAAGCAAAGGAAACATTATTTTGAAAACAGAATGGAGAGGTGAGAGCGTGCACTCCCCCACAGGCTGTGGGCTGGGCTGCTGTGTAGGGATCCCGGTAGTATCAGTGGGAGGGAGCGGATGGAGCTCTCGAGGGCTGGGTTGGCTGCAGCTCAGGCTCTATGCCACGGAGTCTGCATGGGACCCCGCTAGCTGAGGTGTCGACCCAGCCATTCTGTTCTAGGAAATCGGGTCTGAAGTGCCAGGTGTGTGACCTCTGCATGCGGAACCCTAGGAGCACGTGAAATTAGACAAAGCACAAAGGAAAAACAGGTTAGACTTTATTTTATTGCCCAGATTCTCTTTTTATCTCCCAGGAATTTTTAATGAATGTTGCCGGAGACAAACACCTCCTCTGCTTTTTGTTCTGTTGCACATTCTTGGGGTGTTGAGGGTGCAGACCCCTCTTTTGTAACTGCTTCATGCTATGGTGGGAGCCCTGATACCTCGGGGAAGTGGGCAAAACGTCTCCCCACCAGCCTCCAGGTGAGGTTGATTTTCCCTAGGCCTCCTGCCTCACTTCTCGACTGCCTGAGCACCAGCACTGGAAGTGTTATAGATTCTAATGACCTTTAAGGGTCCAGGAAAGAGATGTTCAGAGATGCTGAGGTGGCAGGTTTCACCCCACACCACATTTGTTCCGCGACCTTAGGAAGATGGTTTTTGCCAGCCTAGATGCTCTGACCAGTAGTCTGTGCTTTCTTTAATTAGGTCCCTGAATTAATGTACAAACAGCACCATGTGTCAGAGCCCTGCCCGCACAACTCCCAGACAGTCCAGTGTCAGTGGTGATCCAGGACCATGACGTCCACTGAGTCAACGGCCTTTAGAAGTAGCCAGCAGTCCAGCCGGTCATATTGGCCACCATCACCGTGTTGTCTGTAGGGTTTTCTATGGAGAAAGCGGGATATACTTTTCCCACGACAAGCTTATTAGCTCCCCTGTGGGTGCAGTAAGTCCTGCAGGCAGTAGCCTGCTCCTTCGGGGCACAGTCTTGTTGTTTTCTGAGAGAAACTCCAGGTGAAGTGATGGTCACACAAGTCATCTTGGGGGCCCGTTGCCCCTGTTTGTCTCTCTGGAGGTTGGAGTTGGAGGGCCTCCTCACTCTAGGTCAGTGTGTCCACAGAGCGACCCCTGCAACTTCAGGGCATGATGTGTGGTTAGGATCGTCACGTGGTGTCCTTTTCCCTTAGGAGGGAGCTGGCCTTTTTGGCTGCTGATTTCCAGCTTTTTAGATACCCCAGTATCCTGGCCTGATGAGTCGGTGGCAAAGCCCTTGGTGACTATAGTTTATCATACCTGAAGGGCATTCTTGTGTTGCTCCATTTCAAGTGGTCCCAGTTTTTGCACTAAGGCTACAAGGGCGACTAACCTTTGACCGGGTATGTAAAGGTCAAAGGGTTTAGCTAAATTAGGGAGTTCCTGGGCAAGGTTCTGAATTGACTGCTCTTTCCATTCTTGAGAGGCTGCTTCTGAATTCTACTCAAAAGGATCATCATCTTTTCGTGTCAGTGTTTTATGTAGAGGCCCAGCTATTAGACTGTAGTTAGGGATCCAGATGCAGAAAACCTTGTCCTCCCCAGGAACCCCTAAGCTGTCTTCTAGTTTTAGAAGAGGTAAGGCTGCAAATGGCTTCTTCCCTATCCTGGGATGTGTTTCTCCGAATATCTGTGAGAATGAAGCCCAGGTATGTCACCTCAGCCTGGGATATTTGAGCCTTTTTCTTGGACACCTTCTATCCTTTCTTGGCTAGGTAGTTCAGAGGCGTCTTTAGTAGGCCTAGCGATCAGAATGTCATCTTCATATTGAAGGAGGGTTCCCTTTTACAGAGGTAGAACTTTTAGATCTTTAGAGGACATTTCCCCAATGATGGTGTGGGGATTTTTGAACCATTGGGGCAGGACGGCCCAGCATTATTGCTTTGGTTGCATGTTGTGTCCTGCCACTCACAAGCCAAAAATTCTTGTGACTCTGAGATGAATGGAATACAGAAGAAGGCATCATTGAAGTCTAATACAGAATGCCATGGCCTGGTGGATGGTAGAATGACCAGCAGGGTGTAGGAAATAGGAGCTACTGGATATATAACCTCGGTGGCTTCACTGACTGTCCTGATATCCTTTACCAGGTCTCCAGCAACCCATGGGTCTCTCGTGATCAGGCCAATCCCAGGATATGGAGCTAACCAGGGCTGCACCCCCCACCCCACAACCCACGGGGCTCTCGTGGTCAAGTCCCTCCCAGGGTATGGAGCTCACCTGTGCAGCTACCCAGCAGCCCATGGGGCTCTCATATTCAGGTCCGTCCCAGGATACGGAACTCCCCTGGTCAGGTACCCCGGCAGGTCTGGAGACACGGGAACTGTGCACATAGCCCACCATGCAGAGAAACCCCAGCTCACCTGTCGCTCACAGCTGACACAGAACACCTCAGAGCAGGACTTGAACTAACAAACAGCAGCTCTGACAGTTCTGTGACCCTGGATATCACTCTGTGCAGCCTCTCTCTGCCTGGTCTTCCAGACACTTCCACTGCAGCCACGGCACCAGGCCTCTGTCTCCACCCACCATCACTCCTCTCCCTGACTCCTGGGTTCCTCTCATTAGGATAGGGTCTTCTTGAAGTTGTTTTCCACTCATGGACCAGATAAAATGATAAGAAAACAAGCCGAAGCTGCAGCCCCTTGTCTATCCTGACTCTCAAGACCCCACAACTGTTCCTTGGGCCTGGCCCGTTTATTTAGGTTCATTTTCTGCAACTGTGAGCCCCTGAGGGGTGAGGATTGGCTGATTTGGGCAGCCTGACACTGCCTGCCAGCCCTCCCCAGGTGTGCCTGTATTGAGGTCAATATAAACACCTTTCCAGTCAGCAAGAGCCCCTGTAGCTGTGCCTGACGCCATATTCTCTGCCCCGTCAGCAGTGTCGGGACTGGGGTGGTGGGAGGGAGTGAGGGGCCGTGGCTTTGTGGGTGGCCCAGTGTGAGTGGGGCTCTGCTGGACTTTCTGCAGGAGTTGCCAGGCTGCCACCTGCTAAAGAAGAGGATGTGTCACCCATACCTGCCGCTGGAATTTCTCCCCAGGCAGAGGTGAGGAAGTAAAAAAGCAGTGGGGACCATGGCAGGAGGGGTATCTCAGGCAGGGAAATGGAAAGCTTCCAGAAGAGCATCTGGGGCCAGGACCATCCTGGCTGGCCTGCAGGCACCAAGTCAGCCTGCGTGCTGTCGCTGGTGTGGCTCCACAGCCCTTCCTCTAGGCTTGCAAGTGCTTGTACATATTCATGTGTTTTACCTGGAAAGGGTGGGAAGTGTTCAGCTGCAGCAGGACTGGGGCTCAGCTCACATTTACTCACAGACGCCTCGACACAGTTCCCCAGCTTTGCAATGAGGATGCTCCTTGAGTGGGGGAGCGCTGCTGACTGCATGGGAGAAGATTTCCCACCTCTGACCAACTTAAGAATTTTTTACCACTGGAGCAAGTGCCCTGATACGATTTTCCTCTGTATAAATGGTGGGTTCTGTTTTTTTTTTTTTTTTTTTTTTTTTCTTTTTTTCTTTTTGGTTCAAGGTAGATTTTATTTATTCCTCTTTTTTTTTAATTTGGAGATATATACATGGAAATAATGCATTAATATAAAGACGTCTATGTGAACGGAAAAACTTTTTTCTGTTTTATTTTATTAAAAGTTATTTATTTATTTTTAATTTTTTCTAATATATTTATTTATTTTATACAGCAGGTTCTTATTGGATATCTATTTTATACATATAAGTGTGCACATGTTAATCCCAGTCTCCCAATTCATCCCACCACCACCCTCACATGGCGTTCCCCCCTTTGTGTCCATATGTTTGTTCTCTACATCTGTGTCTCTATCTCTGCCCTGCAAACTGGTTCATCTGTACCATTTTTCTAGGTTCCACGTATATGTATTAATATACAATATTGGTTTTTCTCTTTCTAAATTACTTCACTCTGTATGACAGTCTCTAGATCCATCAAGGTCTCTACAAATGACCCAATTTCATTCCTTTGTATGGCTGAGTAATATTCCATTGTATATATGTACCACATCTTTATCCATTCGTCTCTCTGTTGGCACTTAGGTTGCTTTCATTACCTGGCTATTGTAAATAGTGCTGCAATGAACATTGTGGTGAATGTGTCTTTTTGATTTATGGTTTTCTCTGGGTATATGCCCAGTAGTGGGATTGCTGGATTATATGGTAATTCTATTTTTAGTTTTTTAAGGAACCTCCATACTGTTCCGCATAGAGACTGTATCAATTTACATTCCCAACAATAGTGGAAGAAAGTTCCTTTTCTTCACACCCGCTCCAGCATTTGTTGTTTGTAGATTTTCTGATGATGACCATTCTAACAGGTGTGACGTGATACCTCATTGTAGATTTGATTTCCATTTCTCTAATAATTAGTGATGTTGAGCAGATTTTTATGTGCGTACTGGCAATCTCTATGTCTTCTTGGAAGAAATGTCTATTTAGATCTTCTTCCACTTTTGTATTGGGTTGTTTGTTTTATTAATATTGAGCTGCATGAGCTGTTTATATATATTGGAGTTTAATCATTTGTCCATTGATTCGTTTGGAAATATTTTCTGCGTTTCTGAGTGTTGTCTTTTCATCTTGTTTGTAGTTTCCTTTGCTTTGTAAAAGCTTTTACGTTTCATTATGTCCCATCTGTTTAGTTTTCTTTTTTATTTCATTACTATAGGAGGTGGATCAAAGAAGATCTTGCTGTGATTTACGTCAGAGTATCCTTCGTAAGTTTCCCTCTCAGAGTTTTATACTATCCGGTCTTACATTAAGGTCTCTAATCCATTTTGCATATATTTTTATGTATGGTGTTGGGGAGTGTTCTAATTTCAATCTTTTACATGTAGCTGTCCATATTTCCCAGCACCAATGATTGAAGAGACTGTCTTATCCCCATTGTATAGTCTTGCCTCCTTTGTCATAGATTAGTTGACCATAGGTGTGTAGGTTTATCCCTGTGCTTTCTTTTTTTTCTCTTTTACACGTTTATTGGAGTATAATTGCTTTACAATGGAGTGTTCGTTTCTGCTGTATAAAAAAGTGAATCAGCTATACATATACAAATATCAGCAGATCCCCTCCCTCTTGCATCTCCCTCCCACACCCCATATCACACACCTTTAGGTGGTCACAAAGCACCGAGCTGATCTCCCTGTTGTATGTGGCTGCCTCCCAGTAGCTATCGGTGTTACATTTGGTAATGTATTTATGTCCATGCCACTCTCTCACTTTGGCCCAGCTTACCCATCCCCCTTCCGGTGTCCTCAAGTCCTTTATCTATGTCTGTGTCCTTAATCCTGTCCTGCCACTAGGTTCTTCAAAATCTTTTTTTTTTCTTCTTTAGGTTCCGTATATCTCTGTTAACATGCAGTATTTGTTTTTCCCTTTCTGACTTACTTCACTGTGTAGGACAGATTCTAAGTCCATCCACCTCACTACAAATAACTCAGTTTTGCTTCTTTTTATGGCTGAGTAATATCCCATTGTATATATGTGCCAGATCTTCTTTATCCATTCATCTGTCGATGGACACTTAGGTTGCTTCCATGTCCTGGCTATTGTAAATAGAGCTGCAATGAACATTTTTGTACATAACTCTTTTAAAATTATGGTTTTTGCAAGGCAAATGCCCAGTAGTTGGATTGTTGTGTCATATGGTACTTCTATTGTTAGTTATTTAAAGGAACCTCCGTACTGTTCTCCCTAGTGCCCATATCAATTTACATTCCCACCCACAGTGCAAGTGTGTTCCCTTTTCTCCAATAAAGGCATCTCCAGCATTTATTGTTTGTAGATTATTTTGATGATTGCCACTCTGACTGCTGTGAGGTGATACCTCACGGTAGTTTTGATTTGCATTGCTCTAATGATTAGTGATGTTCAGCATCCTTTCATGTGTTTCTTGGTAATCTGTATATCTTGCTTGGAGAAATGTCTATTTAGGTCTTCTGCCCGTTTCTGGATTGGGTTGTTTGTTTTTGTGATATTGAGCTACATGAGGTGCTTGTAAAGTTTGGATATTAATCCTTTGTCAATTGCTTCATTTGAAAATATTTTCTCCCATTCTGGGGGTTGTTTTTGCATCTTGTTTATGTTTTCCTGTACTGTGTAAAAGCTTTTAAGTTTCATTAGGTCCCATTTGTTGATTTCGATTTTAATTTCCATTTCTCTAGGAGGTGGGTCAAAAAGGATCTTGCTGTGATTTATGTCATAGAGTGTTCTGCCTATGGTTTCCTCTAAGTGTTTTATAGTGTCTGGTCTTATATTTAGATCTCTAATCCATTTAGAGTTTATTTTTGTGTATGGTGTTATGGAGTGTTCTAATTTCATTCTTTTATGTGTAGGGGTCCAGTTTTCCCAGCACCAATTACTGAAGAAACTGTATTTTCTCCATTGTATATCCATAGCTCCTTTGTCATAGATGAGATAGCAATAAGTATGTAGGTTTATCTCTGGGCTTTCTGTCCTGTTCCATTGATCTGTGTTTATGCCAATCTACATACACTTGATTCCATTATGGAGACATATACATACATAGGTTTCAAGATTATTACCAGTCAGATATACTCCTCTTCAGTGAATAGGGTGTTTTGTGTCCAGTTCTTTGAGAAAGGAGTAGGTCTGGTCTATTACATATTTGGTATATGGAATGGGATCTGTGCTAATTTCAAACTCTGCTTTTACACATCACCCCACGTCACCTTTTCCCTTAAGGAGGAATAAGTGTGTTTTCTAAATGTGTAACTCTGTTCACTTTTGAAATTCAGTTCATGGGTAGCCATGTTTACATTCCCACTATAAGTGATATATTACAAAAAGTTTCTTTTTTCTTTGTGGTTCATTTCACTTAGCATCATCGTACGTAAAGCCACTCATTATGCTGCTATTGGCCTTATGACATGGATTTTATGTCTGAGTGACATTCCATTGTATATAAGTACCACAACATCTATATCCATTTTTTTTTTTTTTTTCATTTCCTGGGATATTTAAAGTGTACTGAAGTCGAGGTTCTTGTAAACAGAGCAGCCCTAAATTTTGGGCTGGCTGTGTGTTGTGGATTTTTAGTTTTCCCAAAATACACGCCCATGAGTGGAAGTGTGCTATGCTCTGTAGCTCTGTTTTAGAAAACAACATACAGTTCTCCAGAGGCTGTTGGCAATTTACATCCTGTCCATCGGCGTAATCAGGCTCCTTTTTCTCCATGGCCTGTCCTGCATTTGTGGTTTTTACACTATTTGCAGATGGCCCTTTTGACTGGAGGTAAGGGACACTTCTATGTAGTGTGGATATGCAATGCCTGATGGCTTGCTTGGCCAAAAAGGGCGTATGAAGTTTTTCCCGAATATATTCAAGAAAATACACATACTCCCTTTTCGGCCAAGGGCTACATTGTTGAAGTTCTGTCGCTTTTCATGTGCTTTAAAAATGACTCCAATCTACCTCTTGAAATCTGTTTCCTTCAATTCTGTCTTGCATTCAAATCCTCTTCACTGCCTTACCTCAATATATTTCTGGATGATAGTTGTCCTTTATAACTCTGCAAGTTTGTGAATTGCTGTGCCCCTGATTTCCATTTTTCAACTCGCCTATTTGTGAGCTGGCTGCAATACCGTAGGATGGCTGTAGGCCCTAGTCTGGTTCTGGGGCTTCAGGATGAGCCTTTGGTAAATTTTTCTTCCTGATGGGAAACTAGAGTGACATGTGCCCATCCAAACACCTACAGCTAATCTCTCATTTGTTTCCCCTCTTCCTGTTCATCCTCTGCACAATTTTCAAACTGTGCATAACAGGAGGGTAAAGGCACTGATACTCCAAGTCGGGAGATTGTTAGTAATGCAGATGGAATGGCGAAGCCGAGAACGACGAAAGGATAAATGAGGTACCTTTTAGAAAACTTTCCCAATTACACAGTGTACCATCCAATGGGTTTCCCATGCATGCTTTAACTGTAGGAAGATTCCCTTAAACCTGGAGAGTTGGGACCACTAGAATGGGTAGCACACAGTATTGCTCTAAGTGGTTTTCTTTTGCTCACACAACCTCAGCAATCTTGTCAGCCCCAAGTGTCCAGTCTTATATCTCATCAGGCTGTGGGTGTAAACGTGGACAATCCATGTTGCATCACAGGCCCTGAACGTAATTCTTAAGACTTTCTCTCTGTTTCGCTGTTTTTGCATTTTGCTTTTGAAATATATTTTTATAAGGGGGTTAGGTGAATTTCAGTGCTGTGTTCATGCTGTTATACACAAACATGATTCCTTTATGGAGACATGAGAATACATATGTTTTAAAATTCTTGGAGTCAGATATATTCCTCTGCAATGAATCGGGGGTGTTGAGTCCAGTTCATTGTGTCGGCAGTAGGTGATGTCTATTACATACTTGGTTTATGTAACAATATCTGTGCTAATTTAAAACTGTGGTTTGATGCATCATCCCACCTCACCTTTCCCCTTAAGCAGGCAGAATATTGTTTCCTAAATGAGTGACTCTGTTGTGATTGTAATTCAGTTCATTCGTAGCCATGTGTACATTCCCACTATGAGTGATATCTTATGATAAGATTCGTTGCTCTGTTATCTTGCCTAACTCAGTTCATGTGTAGCCATGGTTACAGGAACTTCATAAGTGATATCTTATGATAAGTTTATTTTTCTGTGTAATTTATTTCACTTAGAATCATCGTACCTGAATCTACTCATTTTGCTGCTACTGCTCTTATGACATTGATTTCCTGGCTGAGGGATATTCCATCATACGTAAGTACCACAATTTCTTGAACCATTTTTGTCTTTCCTGGGATATTTAAGATGTACCCTAGTTGAGGTTCTTGTAAGCAGTGCAGCCCTAAATTTTTGGGTAGCACTATCTTATTGATTTTCAGTTTTCCCAAGGTATATTCCCTAGATTGGAAGTGCCCTTGGCTCTGTAGCTCTGTAGTTTACTTGTTGTAGGGAACACAATGCACTCCTCCAGTGAGGCACTTGGCAATTTACATCCCGCCAATCAGCATAACAATGCTCCCTGTTCTACAGGGCCTGTCTTGCCTTTCTGGTTTTTACACATTTTGTGGATGTCCTTTTTTTTTTTTTTTCTTTCTTTTTTTTTTTGCGGTACGCGGGCCTCTCACTGTTGTGGCCTCTCTCGTTGCGGAGCACAGGCTCCAGACGCGCAGGCTCAGCGGCCATGGCTCACGGGCCCAGCCACTCCGCGGCATGTGGGATCTTCCCGGCCTGGGGCACGAACCCATGTCCCCTGCATCGGCAGGCGGACTCTCAACCACTGTGCCACCAGGGAAGCCCGCGGATGTCCTTTTTGATCGGTGGGAATTGATACTTCTGTATAGTGCAGATTTGCATTGCCCGCTTGCTTGCTTGGCCAAAAAGGGCGTATGCGTTTTCCCCTGAATATATTCAGGAGAAAGTGCATACACACTTTTTGGCCAAGTGCATCATTTTCGACGTTGTGCCGCTCTTCATGTGCTTTAAAGGTGATTCCAACGTACCTCTTGAAATCTGTTTCCTGCTACTCTGCCTCTTTCAAGTCAGCCTTGATGCCTTCCCTCAACAAAATTTTGGATGAGAGTTGTCCTTTATTACTCTGCCAGTTTGTGAATTGCATTGACCCTGAGCTCCATTTTTCAACTCTTTTTTGAGAGCTGAACACAAGTCTAAAATTTTGGTTCGGGACCTATACTGGTTCCCGGCAGGTGGCTGAGACTTTTGTTAATTCTTCTTCCTGCCAGGCAATTAGAGTGTCATGTTCCCGTCCAAATGCCTAACAGCTAATATCTCATTGGTTCTCCCTCTTCCCTTTCATAGTCTGCCAAACTGGCAACCTGTGAGAACCATTAGTTTAAAGGGGCTGTCTCTCCAAGTTGGGAGATTGATAGTAAAGGAGTTGGAAAGTCAAACCGGAGCAACCAGGAGAGGGAGTATTCGTTGAGTTCTAGAAACCTTTCATATTCACAGTGTGTCCAATCTCTAGGTTTCCCGTATATGTTATAGCTGTAGTAATATTCCCTACAACCTGGAGAGTTGAGACCCATGGAATGGGTGTCATGCATTATTGCTTTAAAGGGTTTGCATTTGCTCAACCTATCTCACAAATCCTCTCAGTCCCAAGAGTCCAGCCTTATGCAATATCCAGAGGTCGTTGTAGATAGGGTCTTTCCAGGTTTCATCAGAAACCCTGAAGGAGTTGTAAAGAATTTCCGGGTTTTTTTGTTCTGTTTTGAAATTCCTTTTTATAGTGGGTTTGAGCTGATTCTCACTGCCATGTTTATGCCAGTCTAGACACACTTGATTGCCTTACGGAGACATATCAAGACATAGGTTTTAAGATTCTTACTAATCAGATATATTCCTCTGCGGGAAATATGGTGTTTTGAGTCCCTTTCACTGAGGAAGGTGTAGGTCTTCTCTGCTCCATAGATTTTTTTTTGAACGGTAACTGTGCTTATACAAACTGTGGTTATATGCATCACCCAACCTCTCCTTCCCCCTTAAGCAGGCAAAAGAGTGTTTCCTAAATGTGAGACTCTGTTCTCTTTCCTAACTCAGTTCAAGTGTACCCATGTTTACAGGATCTTCATAAGTGATATCTTATGATAAGTTTCTTTTTCTGTGTTACTTATTTCACTTAGAATCATCGTACCTGAATCCACTCATTTTGCTGCTACTGGTCTTATGACATTGATTTCATGGCTGAGGGATAATCCATCATACATAAGAACCACAATTTTTTGAACCATTTTTATATTTCTTGGGATATTTAAGGTGTACCCAAGTTGAGGTTCTTGTAAGCAGTGCAGCCGTAAATTTTGGGGTGGTTCTGTCTTATTGATTTTCAGTTTTCCCAAGGTACATTCCCTAGACTGGAAGCGCCCTTGGCTCTGTAGCTCTGTTGTTTACTAGTTTTAGGGAACACAATGCACACCTCCAGTGAGGCAGTTGGCAATATACATCCCGCCCATCAGCATAACAAGGCTCCCTGTTCTCCAGGGCCTGTCTTGGCTTTCTGGTTTTTACACATTTTGTGGAGGGCCGTTTTGACCGGTCGGATGTGATACTTCTTTGCAGTGCAGATTTGCATTACCTGCTTGCTTGTTTGGCCAAAACGGGCGTATGCGTTTTCTCCTGAATATATTCAGGAGAAAACACATACGCCCTTTTTGGCAAAGTGCATCATTGTCGAAGTTGTGCCCCTCTTCCTGTGCTTTACAGGCGATTCCAAAGTACATCTTGAAATCTGTTTCCTGCTATTCGGCCTCGCTTCCAAGTCTGCATCGTTGCCTTCCCTCAAGAGATTTTTGGACGATAGTTTTCCTTTATTACTCTGCCAGTTTGTGAATTTTTGTGCCCCTGAGCTCCATTTTTCAACTCGTATTTTTTTGAGCTGAACGCAAGTCCAAAATTTTGGTTCAGAACCTATACTGGTTCCCAGTGGGTGGCTGAGACTTTGGTTAATTGTTCTTCCTGCCAGGAAATTAGAGTGACATGTGCCAGTCCAAATGCCTAACAGCTACTCACTCATTGGTTCTCCCTCTACCCTTTCAACCTCTGCCAAATTGGCAACCTGTGCGAACAAGAGGTTAAAGGGGCTGTCTCTCCAAGTTGGCTGATTGCTAGGAAAGCAGTTGGAAAGTCAAACCGGAGCTCCAGGAGAGGGACTATTCGTTGAGTTTTAGAAACCATTCGTATTCATATTGTGTCCTTTCTCTAGGTTTCCCGTACATGTTATAGCTGTAGTAATATTCCCTTCAAGCTGGAGAGTTGGGACCCATGGAATGGGTACCATGAATTATTGCTTTAAAGGGTCTGCATTTGCTCACCCAATCTCACCAATCCCCTCAGTCCCAAGTGTCCAGCCTTATGCCACATCCAGCTGTCATTGTAGATAGGGTCATTCCAGGGTTCCTCAGAGACCCTGAAGGAATTGTAAAGAATTTCCCTGTTTTTTTCTTTTGTTTTTGAAATTCATTTTATAGTGGTTTTGTGCTGATTCTCGCTGCCAGGTATATGCCACTCTAGACACACTTGATTCCCTTACGCAGACATATCAATACATAGCTTTTAAGATTCTTACTAGTCAGATATATTCCTCTGAGGGAAATATGGGGTTTTGAGTCCCTTTCACTGAGGAAGGTGTAGGTCTTGTCTATTCCATAGTTGGCTTTTGAAGCGGTACCTGTGCTTATATCAAACTCTGGTTGTATGCATCACCCCACCTCTCCATTCCCCTTAAGCAGGCATAAGAGTGTTTTCTAAATGTGAGACTCTGTTCTCTTTCCTAACTCAGTTCAAGTGTAGCCATGTTTTCAGGATCTTCATAAGTGATATCTTATGATAAGTTTCTTTTTCTGAGTGACTTATTTCACTTAGAATCATCATACCTGAATCCACTCATTTTGCTGCTAATGGTCTCATGACATTGATTTCAGGGCTGAGGGATATTCCATCATACTTAAGAACCACAATTTTTTGAACCATTTTTATATTTCCTGGGATATATAAGGTGTACCCAAGTTGAGGTTCTTGTAAGCAGTGCAGCCCTAAATTTTGGGGTGGTTTTGTCTTATTGATTTTCAGTTTTCCCAAGGTACATTCCCTAGACAGGAAGCACCCTTGGCTCTGTAGCTCTGTTGTTTACTTGTTTTAGGGAACACAATGCACACCTCCAGTGAGGCAGTTGACAATATACATCCCGCCCATCAGCATAACAAGGCTCCCTGTTCTCCAGGGCCTGTCTTGCCTTTCTGGTTTTTACACATTTTGTGGAGGTCCGTTTTGACCGGTCGGAAGTGATACTTCTTTGCAGTGCAGATTTGCATTACCCGCTTGCTTGCTTGGCCAAAACGGGCGTATGCGTTTTCTCCTGAATATATTCAGGAGAAAACACATACGCCCTTTTTGCCAAAGTGCATCATTGTCGAACTTGTGCCCCTCTACCTGTGCTTTACAAGCGATTCCAAAGTACATCTTGAAATCTGTTTCCTGCTATTCTGCCTCACTTCCAAATCTGCCTCGTTGCCTTCTCTCAACAAATTTTTGGACGATAGTTGTCCTTTATTACTCTGCCAGTTTGTGAATTGCTGTGACCCTTAGCTCCATTTTTCAACTCGTTTTTTTTGAGCTGAATGCAAGTCCAAAATTTTCGTTCAGAACCTATACTGGTTCCCAGTGGGTGGCTGAGACATTGGTTAATTCTTCTTCCTGCCAGGAAATTAGAGTGACATGTGCCAGTCCAAATGCCTAACAGCTACTCACTCATTGGTTCTCCCCCTACCCTTTCAACCTCTGCCAAATTTGCAACCTGTGCGAACAGGAGGTTAAAGGGGCTGTCTCTCCAAGTTGGCTGATTGATAGTTAAGCAGTTGGAAAGTCAAACCGGAGCTCCAGGAGAGGGATTATTCGTTGAGTTTTAGAAACCATTCGTATTCATATTGTGTCCTTTCTCTAGGTTTCCCGTACATCTTATAGGTGTAGTAATATTCCCTTCAACTGGAGAGTTGGGACCCATGGAATGGGTACCATGAATTATTGCTTTAAATGGTCTGCATTTGCTCACCCAATCTCACCAATCCTCTCAGTCCAAAGTGTCCAGCCTTATGCCCACATCCAGCTGTCGTTGTAGATAGGGTCATTCCAGGTTTCATCAGACACCCTGAAGGAATTGTAAAGAATTTCCCTGTTTTTTTCTTTTGTTTTTGAAATTCCTTTTTATAGTGGGTGAGCTAATTCTCGCTGCCAGGTTTATGCCACTCTATACACACTTGATTTACTTACGCAGACATATCAATACATAGGTTTTAAGATTCTTACTAGTCAGATATATTCCTGTGCGGGAAATATGGGGTTTTGAGTCCCTTTCACTGAGGAAGGTGTAGGTATTGTCTATTTCATAGGTGGTTTTTGGAACGGTACCTGTGCTTATATCAAACTCTGGTTGTATGCATCACCCCACCTCTCCATCCCCCTTAAGCAGGCATAAGAGTGTTTTCTAAATGTGAGACTCTGTTCTCTTTCCTAACTCAGTTCAAGTGTAGTCATGTTTACAGGATCTTCATAAGTGATATCATATGATAAGTTTCTTTTTCTGTGTTACTTATTTCACTTAGAATCATCGTACCTCAATCCACTCATTTTGCTGCTACTGGTCTTATGACATTGATTTCATGGCTGAGGGATATTCCATCGTACATAAGTACCACAATTTTTTGAACCATTTTTATATTTCCTGGGATATTTAAGGTGTACCCAAGTTGAGGTTCTTGTAAGCAGTGCAGCCCTAAATTTTGGGGTGGCTCTGTTTTATTGATTTTCAGTTTTCTCAAGGTATATTCCCTATACTGAAAACGCCCTAGGCTCTGTAGCTCTGTTGTTTACTTGTTTTAGGGAAAACAGTGCACTCCTCCAGAGAGGCCATTGGCAATTTACATCCCGCCCATCAGCATAACAAAGCTCCGTGTTCTCCATGGCCTCTCTTGCCTTTCTGGTTTTTACACATTTTGTGGAGGACCGTTATGACCGGTGGGGAGTGATACATCTTTTTAGTGCAGACTTGCATTGCCCGCTTGAATGCTTGGCCAAAAAGGGCGTATGCGTTATCTCCTGAATATATTCAGGAGAAAACGCATACGCCCTTTTTGGCCAAGTGCATCATTGTAGAAGTTGTGCCCCTCTTCCTGTGCCTTACAGGCGATTCCAAAGTACATCTTGAAATCTGTTTCCTGCTATTCGGCCTCACATCCAAGTCTGCCTCGTTGCCTTCCCTCAACAGATTTTTGGACGATAGTTGTCCTTTATTACTCTGCCAGTTTGTGAATTGCTGTGCCCCTGAGCTCCATTTTTCAACTCGTTTTTTTTTTGAGCTGAACGCAAGTCCAAAATTTTGGTTCAGAACCTATACTGTTTCCCAGTGGGTGGCTGAGACTTTGGTTAATTCTTCTTCGTGCCAGGAAATTAGAGTGACATGTGCCAGTCCAAATGCCTAACAGCAACTCACTCATTGGTTCTCCCTCTACCCTTTCAACCTCTGCCAAATTGGCAACCTGTGCGAATAGGAGGTTAAAGGGGCTGTCTCTCCAAGTCGGGTGATTGATAGTAAAGCAGTTGGAAAGTCAAACCGGAGCTCCAGGAGAGGGACTATTCGTTGAGTTTTAGAAACCTTTCATCTTCACATTGTGTCCTTTCTCTAGGTTTCCCGTACTTGTTATAGCTGTAGTAATATTCCCTTCAAGCTGGAGAGTTGGGACCCATGGAATGGGTACCATGAATTATTGCTTTAAAGGGTCTGCATTTGCTCACCCAATCTCACCAATCCTCTCAGTCCCAAGAGTCCAGCCTTATGCCACAACCAGCTGTCATTGTAGATAGGGTCATTCCAGGTTTCATCAGAGACCCTGAAGCAATTGAAAAGAATTTCCCTGTTTTTTTTCTTTTGTTTTTGAAATTCTTTTTTATAGTGGGTTTGAGCTGATTCTCGCTGCCAGGTTTATGCAACTCTAGACACACTTGATTCACTTACGCAGACCTATCAATACATAGGTTTTAAGATTCTTACTAGTCACATATATTTCTGTGCGGGAAATATGGGGTTTTGAGTCCCTTTCACTGAGGAAGGTGTAGGTCTTGTCTATTCCATAGTTGGTTTTTGGAACGGTACCTCTGCTTATATCAAACTCTGGTTTTATGCATCTCCCACCTCTCCATCCCCCTTAAGCAGGCATGAGAGTGTTTTCTAAATGTGAGTCTCTGTTCTCTTTCCTAACTCAGTTCAAGTGTAGCCATGTTTACAGGATCTTCATAAGTGATATCTTATGATAAGTTTCTTTTTCTGTGTGACTTATTTCACTTAGAATCATCGTACCTGAATCCACTCATTTTGCTGCTACTGGTCTTATGACATTGATTTCATTGCTGAGGAATATTCCATCGTACTTTAGTACCACAATTTTTTGAACCATTTTTATATTTCCTGGGATATTAAGGTGTACCCAAGTTGAGGTTCTTGTAAGCAGTGGAGCCCTAAATTTTGGGGTGGCTCTGTCTTATTGATTTTCAGTTTTTTCAAGGTATATTCCCTAGACTGGAAACACCCTTGGCTCTGTAGCTCTGTTGTTTACCTGTTTTAAGGAACACAATGCACTCCTCCAGAGAGGCCGTTGGCAATTTACATCCTGCCCATCAGCATAACAATGCTCCGTGTTCTCAAGGGCCTGTCTTGCCTTTCTGGTTTTTACACATTTTGTGGAGGTCCGTTTTGACCGGTGGGAAGTGATACTTCTTTGTAGTGAAGATTTGCATTGCCCGCTTGATTGCTTGGCCAAAAAGGGCGTATGTTTTTCTCCTGAATATATTCAGGAGAAAACGCATACTCCCTATTTGGCCAAGTGCATCATTGTCGAAGTTGTGCCCCTCTTCCTGCGCTTTACAGGCGATTCCAACTTACGTCTTAAAATCTGTTTCCTGCTATTCTGCCTCGTTTTCAAGTCCGCCTCGTTGCCTTCCCTCAACAGATTTTTGGATGATAGTTTTCCTTTATTAATCTGCCAGTTTGTGAATTGCTGTGCCGCTGAGCTCCATTTTTCAACTCGTTTTTTTTGAGCTGATCGCAAGTCCAAAATTTTGGTTCAGAAACTATACTGGTTCCCTGTGTGTGTCTGAGACTTTGGTTAATTGTTCTTCCTGCCGGGAAATTAGAGTGACATGTGCCGTTCCAAATGCCTAACAGCTAATCTCTCATTGGTTCTCCCTCTTCCCTTTCAACGTCTGCCAAATTGGCCACCTGTGAGAACAGGAGGTTAAAGGGGCTGTCTCTCCAAGTTGGGAGATTGATAGTAAAGCAGTTGGAAAGTCAAACAGGAGCTCCAGGATAGGGACAATTCGTTGAGTTTTAGAAACCTTTCGTATTCACAGTGTGTCCTTTCTCTAGGTTTCCCGTACATGGTATATTTGTAGTAATATTCCCTTCAAGCTGGAGAGTTGGGACCCAAGGAATGGGTGCCATAATTTATTGCTTTAAAGGGTCTGCATTGGCTCACCCAATCTCACCAATCCTCTCAGTACCTAGTGTCCAGCCTTATGCTACATCCAGCTGTCATTGTAGATAGGGTCATTCCAGGTTTCATCAGAGACACAGAAGGAATTGTAAAGAATTTCCCTGTTTTTTTTGTTGTTGTTTTTGAAATTCCTTTTTATAGTGGGTTTGAGCTGATTCTCGCTGTCAGGTTTATGCCACTCTAGACACACTTGATTCCCTTATGCAGACATATCAATACATAGGTTTTAAGATTCTTACTATTGAGATATATTCCTCTGCAGGAAATATGGGGTTTTGAGTCCCTTTCACTGAGGAAGGTGTAGGTCTTGTTTATTCCATAGTTGGTTTTTGAAGAGGTACCTGTGCTTATATCAAACTCTGGTTGTATGCATCACCCCAACTCTCCATCCCCCTTAAGCAGGCATAAGAGTGTTTTCTAAATGTGAGTCTCTGTTCTCTTTCCTAACTCAGTTCAAGTGTAGCCATGTTTACAGGATCTTCATAAGTGATATCTTATGATAAGTTTCTTTTTCTGTGTGACTTATTGCACTTAGAATCATTGTACCTGAATCTACTCATTTTGCTGCTACTGGTCTTATGACATTGATTTCATGGCTGACGGATATTCCATCATACTTAAGAACCACAATTTTTTGAACCATTTTTATATTTCCTGGGATATTTAAGGTGTACCCAAGTTGAGGTTCTTGTAAGCAGTGCAGCCCTAAATTTTGGGGTGGTTGTGTCTTATTGATTTTCAGGTTTCCCAAGGTATATTCCCTAGACTGGAGGCGCCCTTGGCTCTGTAGCTCTGTTGTTTACTTGTTTTAGGGAACACATTGCACACCTCCAGTGAGGCAGTTGACAGTATAATCCCGCCCATCAGCATAACAAGCCTCCCTGTTCTCCAGGGCCTGTCTTGCCTTTCTGGTTTTTACACATTTTGTGGAGGTCCGTTTTGACCGGTGGGAAGTGATACTTCTTTGCAGTGCAGATTTGCATTACCCGCTTGCTTGCTTGGACAAAACGGGCGTATGCGTTTTCTCCTGAATATATTCAGGAGAAAACGCATACGCCCTTTATGGCAAAGTGTATCATTGTCCAATTTGTGCCCCTCTTCCTGTGCTTTACAGGCGATTCCAAAGTACATCTTGAAATCTGTTTCCTGCTATTCTGCCTCGCTTCCAAGTCTGCCTCGTTTCCTTCCCTCTACAGATTTTTGCACGATAGTTGTCCTTTATTACTCTGCCATTTTGTGAATTGCTGTGCCCCTGAGCTCCATTTATCAACTCGTATTTTTTGAGCTGAACGCAAGTCCAAAATTTTGGTTCAGAACCTATACTGGTTCCCAGTGGGTGGCTGAGACCTTGGTTAATTCTTCTTCCTGCCAGGAAATTACAGTGACATGTGCCAGTCCAAATGCCTAACAGCTACTCACTCATTGGTTCTCCCTCTACCTTTTCAACCTCTGCCAAATTGGCAACCTGTGCGAACAGGAGGTTAAAGGGGCTTTCTCTCCAAGTTGGGTGATTGATAGTAAAGCTGTTGGAAAGTCAACCTGGAGCTCCAGGAGAGGGACTATTCGTTGAGCTTTAGAAACCTTTCGTATTCACAGTGTGTCCTTTCCCTAGGTTTCCCGTACATGTTATAGCTGTAGTAATATTCCCTTCAAGCTGGAGAGTTGGGACCCATGGAATGGGTACCATGAATTATTGCTTTAAAGGGTCTGCATTGGCTCACCCAATCTCACCAATCCTCTCAGTCCCAAGTGTCCAGCCTTAAGCCACATCCAGCTGTGATTTTAGATAGGTTCATTCCAGGTTTCATTAGACACCCTGAAGGAATTGTAAAGAATTTCACTGTTTTTTTCTTTTGTTTTTGAAATTCCTTTTTATAGGGGGTTTGAGCTGATTCTCGCTGCCAGGTTTATGCAACTCTAGACACACTTGATTCACTTATGCAGACATATCAATACATAGGTTTTAAGATTCTTAGTAGTCAGATATATTCCTGTGCGGGAAATATGGGGTTTTGAGTCCCTTTCACTGAGGAAGGTGTAGGTCTTGTCTATTCCATAGTTGGTTTTTGGAACGGTACCTGTGCTTATATCAAACTCTGGTTTTATGCATCACCCCACCTCTCCATCCCCCTTAAGCAGGCATTAGAGTGTTTTCTAAATGTGAGACTCTGTTCTCTTTCCTAACTCAGTTCAAGTGTAGCCATGTTTACAGGATCTTCATAAGTGATATCTTATGATAAGTTTCTTTTTCTGTGTGACTTATTTCACTTAGAATCATCGTACCTGAATCCACTCATTTTGCTGCTGCTGGTCTTATGACATTGATTTTATGGCTGAGGGATATTCCATCGTACTTAAGTACCACAATTTTTTGAACCATTTTTACATTTCCTGGGATATTTAAGGTGTACCCAAGTTGAGGTTCTTGTATGCAGTGCAGCCCTAAATTTTGGGGTGGCTCTGTCTTATTGATTTTCAGTTTTCCCAAGGTATATTCCCTAGACTGGAAGCGCCCTTGGCTCTGTAGCTCTGTTGTTTACTTGTTTTAGGGAACACAGTGCACTCCACCAGAGAGGCCGTTGGCAATTTACATCCTGCCCATCAGCATAACAACGCTCCGTGTTCTCCAGGGCCTGTCTTGCCTTTCTGGATTTTACAAATTTTGTGGAGGTCCGTTTTGACCAGTGGGAAGTGATACTTCTTTGAAGTGCAGATTTGCATTGCCCGCTTGATTGCTTGGCCAAAAAGGGTGTATGCATTTTCTCCGGAATATATTCAGTAGAAAACGCATACGCCCTTTTTGGCCAAGTGCATCATTGTCCAAGTTGTGCCCCTCTTCCTGTGCTTTACAGGCAATTCCAACTTACGTCTTAAAATCTATTTCCTGCTCTTCTGCCTCGCTTTCAATTCAGCCTCGTTGTCTTCCCTCAACAGAATTTTGGATGATAGTTGTCCTTTATTACTCTGCCAGTTTGTGAATTGCTGTGCCCATGAGCTCCATTTTTCAACTTGTTTTTTTTGATCTGAACGCAAGTCCAAAATTTTGGTTCAGAACCTATACTGGTTCCCAGTGGGTGGCTGTGACTTTGTTTAATTCTTCTTACCTCCGGGAAATTAGAGTGACATGTGCCCGTCCAAATGCCTAACAGCTACTCTCTCATTGGTTCTCCCTCTACCCTTTCAACCTCTGCCAAATTGGCAACCTGTGCGAACAGGAGGTTAAAGGGGCTGTCTCTCCAAGTCGGGTGATTGATAGTAAAGCAGTTGGAATGTTAAACAGGAGCTCCAGGATAGGGACTATTCGTTGAGTTTTAGAAACCTTTCGTATTCACAGTGTGTCCCTTCTCTAGGTTTCCCGTACATGTTATAGTTGTAGTAATATTCCCTTCAAGCTGGAGAGTTGGGACCCATGGAATGGGTGCCATGAATTATTGCTTTAAAGGGTCTGCATTTGCTCACCCAATCTCACCAATCCTCTCAGTCCGAAGTGTCCAGCCTTATGCCACATCCAGCTGTCATTGTAGATAGGGTCATTCCAGGTTTCATCAGAGACCCTGAAGGAATTGTAAAGAATTTCCCTGTTTTTTTCTTTTGTTTGTGAAATTCCTTTTTATAGTGGGTTTGAGCTGATTCTCGCTGCCAGCTTTATGCTACTCTAGACACACTTGATTCACTTACGCAGACATATCAATACATAGGATTTAAGATTCTTACTAGTGAAGTATATTCCTCTGTGGGAAATATGGGGTTTTGAGTCCCTTTCACTGAGGAAGGTGTAGGTCTTTCTATTCCATAGTTGATTTTTGGAACGGTACCTGTGCTTATATCAAACTCTGGTTTTATTCATCACCCCACCTCTCCATCCCCCTTAAGCAGGCATAAGAGTGTTTTCTAAATGTGAGACTCTGTTCTCTTTCCTAACTCAGTTCAAGTGTAGCCATGTTTACAGGATCTTCATAAGTGATATCTTATGATAAGTTTCTTTTTCTGTGTGACTTATTTCACTTAGAATCATCGTACCTGAATCCACTCATTTTGCTGCTACTGGTCTTATGACATTGATTTCATGGCTGAGGGATATTCCATCGTACTTACGTACCACAATTTTTGAGCCATTTTTATATTTCCTGGGATATTTAAGGTGTACCCAAGTTGAGGTTCTTGTAAGCAGTGCAGCCCTAAATTTTGGGGTGGCCTTTTCTTATTGATTTTCAGTTTTCTCAAGGTATATTCCCTAGACTGGAAGCGCCCTTGGCTCTGTAGCTCTGTTGTTTACTTGTTTTAGGGAACACAGTGCACTCCTCCAGAGAGGCCATTGGTAATTTACATCCCGCCCATCAGCATAACAATGCTCCGTGTTCTCCAGGGCCTGTCTGGCCCTTCTGGTTTTTACACATTTTGTGGAGGTCCGTTTTGACCGGTGGGGAGTGATACATCTTTGTAGTGCAGATTTGCATTGCCCGCTTGATTGCTTGGCCAAAAAGGGCGTATGCGTTTTCTCCTGAATATATTCAGGAGAAAACGCATACACCCTTTTTGGCCAAGTGCATCATTGTCGAAGTTATGCCCCTCTTCCTGCGCTTTACAGGCGATTCCAACTTACGTCTTTAAATCTGTTTCCTGCTATTCTGCCTCGCTTTCAAGTCCGCCTCGATGCCTTTCCTCAACAGATTTTTGGATGATAGTTGTCCTTTATTACTCTGCCATTTTGTGAATTGCTGTGCCCCTGAGCTACATTTTTCAACTTGTTTTTTTTGAGCTGAACGCAAGTCCTAAATTTTGGTTCGGAAAATATACTGGTTCCCAGTGGGTTGCTGAGACTTTGGTTAATTGTTCTTCCTGCCGGGAAATTAGAGTGACATGTGCCCGTCCAAATACCTAACAGCTACTCTCTCATTGGTTCTCCCGCTTCTCTTTCAACCTCTGCCAATTTGGCAAACTATGTGCACAGGAGGTTAAAGGGGCTGTCTCTCCAAGTTGGGTGATTGCTAGTAAAGCAGTTGGAATGTCAAACAGTAGCTCCAGCATAGGGACAATTCGTTGAGTTTTAGAAACCTTTCGTATTCACAGTGTGTCCTTTCTCTAGCTTTCCCGTACATGTTATAGCTGTAGTAATATTCCCTTCAAGCTGGAGAGATGGGACCCATGGAATGGGTACCATGAATTATTGCTTTAAAGGGTCTGCATTTGCTCACCCAATCTCACCAATCCTCTCAGTCCAAAGTGTCCAGCCTTATGCCACATCCAGCTGTCATTGTAGATAGGGTCATTCCAGGTTTCATCAGACACCCTGAAGGAATTGTAAAGAATTTCCCTGTTTTTTTCTTTTGTTTTTGAAATTCCTTTTTATAGTGGGTTTGAGCTGATTCTCGCTGCCAGGTTTATGCCACTCTAGACACACTTGATTCACTTACACTGACATATCAATACATAGGTTTTAAGATTCTTACTAGTCAGATATATTCCTGTGCGGGAAATATGGGGTTTTGAGTCCCTTTCACTGAGGAAGGTGTAGGTCTTGTCTATTGCATAGTTGGTTTTTGGAACGGTACCTGTGCTTTTATCAAACTCTCTTTGTATGCATCACCCCACCTCTCCATCCCCCTTAAGCAGGCATAAGAGTGTTTTCTAAATGTGAGACCCTGTTCTCTTTCCTAACTCAGTTCAATTGTAGCCATGTTTACAGGATCTTCATAAGTGATATCTTATGATAAGTTTCTTTTTCTGTGTGACTTATTTCACTTAGAATCATCGTACCTGAATCCACTCATTTTGCTGCTACTTGTCTTATGACATTGATTTCATGGCTGAGGGATATTCCATCATACTAAAGAACCATAATTTTTGAACCATTTTTATATTTCCTGGGATATTTAAGGTGTACCCAAGTTGAGGTTCTTGTAAGCAGTGCAGCCCTAAATTTTGGGGTGGTTGTGTCTTATTGATTTTCAGTTTTCCCAAGGTACATTCCCTAGACTGGAAGCGCCCGTGGCTCTGTAGCTCTGTTGTTTACTTGTTTTAGGGAACCCAATGCACACCTCCAGTGAGGGAGTTGGCAATATACATCCCGCCCATCAGCATAACAAGGCTCCCTGTTCTCCAGGTTCTGTCTTGGCTTTCTGGTTTTTACACATTTTGTGGAGGTCCGTTTTGACCGGTGGGAAGTGATACATCTTTGTAGTGCAGATTTGCATTGCCCGCTTGATTGCTTGGCCAAAAAGGGCGTATGCGTTTTCTCCTGAATATATTCAGGAGAAAACGCATACGCCCTTTTTGGCCAAGTCCATCATTGTCGAAGTTGTGCCCCTCTTCCTGTGCTTTACAGGCGATTCCAACATACCTTTTGAAATCTGTTTCCTGCTATTCTGCCTTGCTTTTGAGTCCGCCTCGTTTCCTTCCCTCAGCAGATTTTTGGACGATAGTTGTCCGTTATTACTCTGCTAGTTTTTGAATTGCTGTGCCCCTGAGCTCCATTTTTCAACTCGTTTTTTGTGAGCTGAACGCAAGTCCAAAATTTTGGTTCAGGACCTATACTTGTTCCCGGTGGGTGGCTGCGTCTTTGGTTAATTCTTTTACCTGCCACGAAATTAGAATGACATGTGCCCTTCCAAATGCCTAACAGCTACTCTCTCATTGGTTCTCTCTCTTCCCTTTCACCCTCTGCTAAACAGGCAACCTGTTCGAAACAGTAGGTTAATGGGGCTGTCTCTCCAAGTTGGGAGATTGATAATAGAGCAGTTGGAAAGTGAAACTTGAGCACAAGGAGAGGGATTATTCGTTGAGGTTTAGAAACCTTTCGTATTCACAGTGTGTCCATTCTCTAGGTTTCCCTTGCATGTTATAGCTCTAGTAATATTCCCTTAAATCTGGAGAGTTGGGACTCATGGAATGGGTGCCATGCATTATTGCTTTAAATGGTCTGCATTTGCTCACCCAATCTCACCAATACTCTCAGTCCCAAGTTTCCAGCTTTATGCCACATCCAGCTGTCATTTTAGATAGGCTCATTCCAGGTTTCATCAGAGACACTGAAAGAATTGTAAAAAATTTCCCTGTTTTTTTTTTTGTTTTGTTTTGTTTTTGAAATTCCTTTTTATAGTGGGTTTGAGCTGATTCTCGCTGCCATGTTTATGCCAGTCTAGACACACTTGATTCCCTTACACAGACATATCAATGCATAGGTTTTAAGATTCTTACTAGTCAGATATATTCCCTTGCGGGAAATATGGGATTTTGAGTCCCTTTCACTGAGGAAGGTCTAGGTCTTGTCTATTCCAAAGTTGGTTTTTGGAATGGTACCTGTGCTTATATCAAACTCTAATTTTATGCATCACCCCACCTCTCCTTCCCCCTTAAGAAGGCATAAGAGAGTTTTCTAAATGTGAGACTCTGTTGTCTTCCCTAACTCAGTTCAAGTGTAGCCATATTTACAAGATCTTCCTAAATGACATCTTATGATAAGTTTCTTTTTCTGTGTGACTTGTTTCAGTTAGAATCATCGTACCTAAATCCAATCATTTTGCTGCTACTGGTCTTATGACATTGATTTCATGGTTGAGGGATAATCCATTGGACATAAGTACTACAAATTTTTGAGCGATTTTTATCTTTCCTGGGAAATTTAAGGTGGACACAAGTTGAGGTTCTTGTAAGCGGTGCAGCCGTAAATTTTGGGGTGCCTGTGTCTTATTGATTTTCAGATTTCCCAAGGTATATTCCCTACACTGGAAGCTCCCTTGGCTCTGTAGCTCTGTTGTTTAATTGTTTTAGGGAACACAATGCACTCCTCCAGAGAGGCAGTTGGCAATTTACATCCCGCCCACCAGCATAACACTGCTCCCTGTTCTCCAGGGCCTGTCTTGCCTTTCTGGTTTTTACACATTTTGTGGATGTCCCTTTTGAATGGTGGGAAGTGATATTTCTGTGTAGTGCAGATTTGCATTGCCCGCTTGCTTGCTTGGCCAAAAAGGGCATATGCATCTTCTCCTGAATATATTCAGGAGAAAACGCATAAGCAGTTTTTGGCCAGGTGCATCATTGTCAATGATGAGACCCTCTTCCTGTGCTTTCAAGGTGATTCCAACGTACCTCTTGAAATCTGTTTCCTGCTATTCTGCCTCGCTTTCATGTCCACCTCGTAGCCTTCCCTCAACAGATTTTTGGACCAGATATGTCCTTTACTACTCTGCCAGTTGGGGAATTGCTGTGCCCCTGAGCTCCATTTTTCAATATGTTATTTGTGACCTGAATATAAGTCCATATTTTGGTTCAGGACCTATACTGGTGTCCGGTGGGTGGCTGAGACTTTGGTTAATACTTCTTCCGGCCGGGAAATTAGAGTGACAAGTGCCCGTCCAAATGCCTCATGGCTACTCTCTCATTGGTTCTCCCTCTTCCCTTTCATCCTCTGCCAATTTGGCAACCTGTTAGAACCAGGAGGTTAAAAGGTCTGTCTCTCCAAGTTGGGAGATTCATAGTAAAGCAGTTGGAAAGTCAAACCAGAGCACCAGGATACGGACTATTCGTTGAGTTTTAGAAACCTTTCGTATTCACTGTGTGTCCATTCTCTAGGTTTCCCGTACATGTTATAGCTGTTGTAATATTCCCTTCAACCTGCAGAGTTGGGACCCATGGAATGGGTGCCATGCATTATTGCCTTAAAGGGTCTGCATTTTCCCACCCAATCTCACCAATCCTCTCAGTCCCAAGTGTCCAGCCTTATGCAATATCCAGCTGTCATTGTAGATAGGGTCATTCCAGGTTTCATCAGAGACCCTGAAGTATTTGTAAAGAATATCACTTTTTTTTTGTTTTGTTTTTGAAATTCCTTTTTATATTGGGTTTGAGCTGATTCTCACTGCCATGTTTATGCCAGTCTAGAAATACTTGATTCCCTTATGGAGACATATAAATACATAGGTTTAAAGATTCTTACTAGTAAGATATATTACTCTGCACTGAATATGGGGTTTTGAGTCCCTTTCACTGAGGAAGGTGTACGTCTTGTCTATTCCGTATTTGGTTTTTGGAACGGTACCTGTACTAATATCAAACTCTGGTTTTATGCATCACCCCACCTCTCCTTCCCCCTTAAGCAGGCATAAGGGTTTTTTATAAATATGAGACTCTCTTCTCTTTCCTAGCTCTGTTCATGTGTAGCCATGTTTACAGGATCTTCATAAGTGATACCTTATAATATGTTTATTTTTCTGTGTGACTTATTTCACTTAGAATTATCGTACCTAAATCCACTCATTTTGCTGCCACTGGCCTTATGACATTGATTTCATGGCTGAGGAATATTCCATCATATGTAAGTACCACAATTTCTTGAACCATTTTTTTTTCTTTCCTGGGATATTTAAAGTGTACCCAAGTTGAGGTTCTTGTAAGCAGTGCAGCCCTGAATTTTGGTGTGGACCTGTCTTATTGATTTTCAGTTTTCCCAAGGTATATTCACTTGACTCGAAGTGCCCTTGGCTCTGTAGCTCTGTTGTTTACTTGTTTTAGGGAACAGAATGCATTCCTTGAGAGACGCAGTTGGCAATTTACATCCCGCCCGTCAGCATAACAGTGTTCCCTGTTCTCCAGGGCCTGTCTTGCCTTTCTGGTTTTTACACATTTTGCGCATGTCCCTTTTGACAGGTGGGAAGTGTTACTTCTTTGTAGTGCAGATTTGCATTGCCCGCTTTCTTGCTTGGCCAAAAAGGCTATATGCGTTTTCTCCTGAATATATTCACGTGAAAACCCATACACTCTTTATGGCTGTTTCCATATTTTCAAAGTTGTGATGCTTTTCCTGTGTTTAAAGGTGATTCCAATGTACCTCTTGAAATCTGTTTCATGCCATTCTGCCTCATTTTCAATTCCGCCTCGTGGCTTTCCCTCAACAGATTTTTGGAAGAGAGTAGTCCTTTGTAACTCTGCATGTTAGTGAATTGCTGTGGCCCTGAGCTCCATTTTTCAACTCGCGTTTTTGTGAGCTGACCGCAAATCCACAGTTTTGCTTCAGGATCTATACTTGTTCTGGCGGGGCAGGCTGAGACTTTGTTTATTTCCTCTTCGTGATGCGAAATTAGGGTGACATGTTTCCGTCCAAATGCCTACAGCTAGTCTCTCATTGGTTCTCCCTCTTCCCTTATATCCTCTGCACAATTTGTCCACTGTGCGAATTAGGAAGTTATAGGGGCTGACTCTCCAAGTTGGGAGATTGATAGTAAAACATTTGGAATGTCAAACTGGAGCACAAGGAGAGAAAAAAGTAGTAGAGTTTTAGAAACCTTTCACCATCAGAGTGTTTCCAGTCTCTACGTTCCCATACATGTTATAACTGTAGTGATATTTCTTTCTACCTGGAGAGTTGGGAACCATGGAATGGGTGGCAGGCATTATTCCTTTAAAGGGTCTGCATTTTTTCACCCAATCTCACCAATCCTCTCAGTCTCAAGTGACCAGCCTTATGCCACATCCAGCTGTCATTGTAGATAGGGTCATTCCAGGTTTCTTCAGAACCCCTGAAGGAATTGTGTAAGAATTTTACTGTTTTTATGTTTTGTTTTGAAATTCATTTTTATAGTGGGTTTCAGCTGATTCTCACTGCCATGTTTATGTTGTTCTAGACACACTTGGTTCCCTTACGGAGACATATCAATACATAGGTTTTAAAATTCTTACTAGTCAGATATATTTCTCTGTTGGGAATAGGGATGTTGAGTTCCGTTCACTGAGGAAGGAGTAGGGCTTGTCTCTTCTGTTTTTGGATTATGGAACGGTTCCTGTTCTAATATCAAACTTTTGTTTTCTGCATTTCCCCACCTCTCTTTCCCCTTAAGCAAGCATAAGAGTTTTTTTTTCTAAATCTGAGAATCTGTTCTCTTCCCTAATTCAGTTCATATGTAGCCATGATTACATTCCCTTCATAAGTGATATCTTTTGTCAGAATGCCCCATGGCCCTTGTCATAATCATGCTCCATGACCCCTGTCATCACAATGCTCCATGCCCTGGTTATCACAATGCTCCATGTCCCTTGTCATCACAATTCTCCACGTCCTTGTCATCACAATGCTACATGACACTTCTCATCACAATGTTACATGCTCTTGTCACCACAATTATCCATGCCCTTGTCATTGCAATGCTTCATGCACTTATCATCACAATGCTCCATGCACTTGTCATCACAATGCTTCATGCCCTTGTCATCACAATGCTTCATGACCCCTCTTATCACAATGCTCCCTGACACCTGTCATCACAATGCTTCATGTCCCTTGTGCTTACAGTGCTCCATGATCCTCGACATCACAATTACCCAAGGTCTTCTCATCACAATGCTCCACGGTTTTGCCATCACCATGCTCCATGCCTTGTCATCTCAAAGCTCAATGTCCCTTGTCCGCACAATTCTCCACGTCCTTGTCATTACAATTCTCCATGGCACTTCACATCACAAAGTTATATGCACTTGTCATCACAATACTCCATGGACTTGTCATTGCGATGCTCCATGACGCCTGTCATAGGAAGCTCCATGTGCTTGTCATCAGAATGTTTCACGACCTGGACATTAAAATTATCAATGGCCCTTGATATCACAATGCTCCATGCCCTTGTCATCACAGTGATCCTTTATTTTTTCACAACAATCCTACATGACACTTAGCATCACAATGCTCCATGATATTGTCATCAAACTGGAACATGACATATTTCATCACAATGTTCCCTGACACCTTTCTTCACAATAATCCATGACCCTGTCATCACAGTGCTCCATGCCCTTGTTGTCACAATGTGCCATGCACACTCTTATCACAATAATCCATGAAAATTTTCAGAGCAATGCTCCATGCCACTTTTCATCACAATGCTCCATGAACGCTGTCATCACAATGCACCATGCCCATCATCATAATGCTTCATGCTATTGTCATCACAATGAAATCAAAATGCTCCATGACCTCTGTCATCACAATGCTCCAAACCCTTGTAATCACAATGTTCCATAACCCTTGTCATCACAATGCCCCATGACGCTGGTCATCACAATAATCCATGGTCTCCTCATCACAATGCACCATGATTTTTGTCATCACAGTGCACAATACACTTGTCGTCACAATGCTCCCTGACTATTGCCATCACTATGCACCTTGAACACTTTCATGAAAAGGCTCCATGCCTTTTTCATCACAATGATCCATGCCCTTTTCAACACAATGCTCCAAGACCCCTGTGTTCACAGTGGTCCTTGCACTTGTCATCACAAAGCTCCATGACGCATGTCATCGGAATGCTCCATGGCCTTCTCATCATAATGTTCCATTCCCTTGTCATCACAATGCTCCAAGACTACTGTGATCACAATGATCCCTGCTCCTTTTCATCAGAATGCTCCATGAGACTAGTCATCACAAGGTTCCATGGTCTTCACATCACAGTGCTCCAGGACGTTGTCATCACAGTGCTCCATTCCATTTTCATCACAATAATCCATGACCCCTGTCATCACAGTACTCCATGAACATTTTCAGCCCAATGCTCCATGAAAATTCTCATCACAGTGATGCATGCCCTTGTCATCCCAATGCTCCATGACCCCTGTATTCAAAATGCTCCATGACGCTTGTCATCACAGTGCTACATGACACCTGTCATCACAATGCTCCATGCCTTTTTCAGCAAAATGCTACATGACCTTATTATTACAATGCTCTATGCGCTTGTCATCACAATACTCCATTACCATTGCCATCACAATCCTCCATGAACCTTGGCATCACATTGCTTCATGCATTTGGCATCACAATGCTCCATGCTCCTTGAAATCGAAATGAGCTAAGACCTCTGTCATCACAATGCTCCAAAACCTTGTGATCACAATGTACCATAACACTTGTCATCACAACGCTCCATGATGCGTGTTATCACAATACTCCATGCCCTTTTCATCACAATGCTCCATGACCTTTGTCATCATAGTTCTCAATATACATGTCATCACAATGCTCCCTGAAACTATTCATCAGAATGCTCCTTGAACCCTGTCACGAAAAGGCTTCATGCCTTTTTTCATCAGAATGCCCCATGCCGTTTTCATCACAATGCTGCATGCCATTGTCATCAAAATACTCCATAAGCTTGTCATCACAATTCTCCATGATCTTTGTCATCACAATTCTCCATGAATTTGTCATCGCAATGCTCCATGACCCCTGTCATAGCAAGATCAATGTGCTTGTCATTAATATGCTTCATGAACTTGTCATCAAAATTCTCAATGGCCCTTGTCATCACAATGCTCCATGACCCTTGTCATCACAATGCTTCTTGACACTTGGCATCACAATGCTCCATTCCATTGTCATCACAATGGACCATGAAATATGTCATCACAATGCTTCCTGACACCTGCCTTCACAATACTCCATGATCTTCTCCTCACAATGCTCCATGACCTTTCATCACAATGCTCTATGACCCCTGTCATCACAGTGCTCCGTGACTCCAGTCATCACAATGCTTCATGACCATTGTCATCCCAATGGTCCATGCCCTCGTCATGACAAGTCTCTGTGACCATTGTCACTACAATGCTCCATGAATATTTCATCACAATGCTCGGTGACACTTGTCATCACAATACTCCATGCCTTTGTCAGCACAATACTCCATGACCCATGGCATCACAATGCACCATGTGCTTGTCATCACGATGTTCCACATCGTTGTCATCACAATGCTCCATAAAACTTGTCATCAGAATGCTCCATGCACTTCTCATCAAAATGCTCTCTCACCACTGATATCACAGTGTTCCATCACTAATCATCACAATACTCCCTCAACCCTGTCATCACAATGATCCATGACCCTATTCACAACAATTCTACATGCCCTTATCATCACAATGCTCCATACCCATGACATCACAATGTTCCATAACCCCTGTCATCACAATGATCCATGACCGTTTTATCACAATGCTCCATGACCCCTGATATCACAATGTTCCATAAACACTGTCATCAGAATGTTCCATGAGCCTTTTCATCCAATTGCTCCATGACCCTGTCATCACAATGCTCCCTGCCCTTCTCATCACAATGCACCACGCCCTTGTCATTAAAATGCTCCATGGCCTATGTCATCACAAAGCTCCATGACCGTTGGAATCACATTGCTCCATGCCATTGTCATCACAGAGCTCTATGACGCTTGTCATCACAATACTCGATGCCATTCTAATCACAGTGCTCCATGCCCTTGTCATTGCAGTCCTCCATGACACATGTATCACTGTGTTCCGTGCCCTAGTCATCACAATGTTCCATGCCCACTCTCGTCACAATAATCCATGAAACTTTTCAGACCAATGCTCCATGACCGTGTCATTTCATTCCTCCTTGACACATGTATCACTGTGTTCCGTGCCCTTGTCATCACAATGCTCCATTACCCCTGTCATAACAATGCTCCATGATCCCTGCCATCACAATGTTCCACAGCCTTGTCATCACAAGGCTCCACGACCCCTGTAATCAAATGCTCCATGCCCCTTTTCATCTCAATGCTCCATGAACCCTGTCATCACAATGCACGATGCCCATTATCATAATGCTTCATGCTATTGTCATCACAATGAAATCAAAATGCTCCATGACCTCTATCATAACAATGCTCCAAACCCTTGTGATCACAATGTTCCATAACACTTGTCAACACAACGCCCCATGACGCTGGTCATCACAGTTATCCATGGACTTCTCATCACAATGCTCCATGACCATTGTCATCACAATGCTCAATACCCATGTCATCACAATGCTCCCTGACACTTGTCATCAGTATGCTCCTTGAACCCTGTCATGACAAGGCTCCATGCCTTTTTCATCACAATGATCCATGCCCTGTTCATCACAGTGCTCCAAGACTCCTGTAATCACAATGCTCCATGACCTTGTCATCACAATGCTCCAAGACCCCTGTAATCACAATGTTCCATGCCCCTTTTCATAAGAATGCTCCATGAGACTTGTCATCAAAAGGCTCCATCGTCTTCACATCACAATGCTCCAGTACCTTGTCATCACAATGCTCCATGACCCCTGACATCACAATACTTCATGAAGGTTTTCAGCCCAATGCTCCATGACCACTGTCATCACAACGCTCCATGAACCCTGACAACAAAATGATCCGGGACTCTTGTCATCAAAACGCTCCCTGACACCTGTCTTCACAATATTCGATGACTTTCTCGTCACAATGCCCCATGCCCTTGTCATCACAATGCTACATGCCCTTGTTATCACAATGCTCCATGAACCCTGTCATCACAGTGCTCCTTGAATCCAGTCATCACAATGCTTCATGACCTTTGTCATCACAATGGTCCATAACCTCCTCATTAACAGTCTGTGACATTTTTAACCACAATGCTCCATGAACTTTTCATCACAACGCTTTTTGACCCTTGTCATCACAATGCTCCATGCATTTCTCAGCAAAATGCTCCATGCCTTTGTCAGAAAAATGCTCCATGACCCTTGTCATCACAATGTGCCACACGCTTTTCATTACATTGGTCCACAAATTTGTAATCACATTGCTCCATAAACCTTGTAATCACAATGATCCATGCCCTTTTCATCACAATTTTCCATTACAACTGTAATAACAATGCTCCATGACCACTGCCATCAAAATGCTCCATGGCCTTGTCATCACAAGGCTCGATGACACTTCTCATCACAATGCTTCCAGACCCTTGAATCACAATGCTCCATGAACTTGTCATCGCATATCTCCATGACACATGTCATCAGAATGTTCCATGGCCTTCTCATCAAAATGCACGATGCCCTTGTCATCACAATGCTCCAAGACCCCTGTAATCACAATTATCCATGCCCCTTTTCATCTCAATGCTCCATGAACCCTGTCATCACAATGCACCATGCCCATCAGCATAATGCTTCATGCTATTGTCATCACAATGAAATCAAAATGCTCCATGACCTCTGTCATAACAGTGCTCCAAACCCTTGTGACCACAATATTCCATAACACTTGTCATCAAAATGCCCCATGATGCTCGTCATCACAGTTATCCATGGTCTTCTCATCACAATGCTCCATGAACTTTGTCATCATAATGCTCAATACATTGGTCACCAAAATGTTCCCTGACACTTGTTGTCTGTATTCTCCTTGAACCCTGTCATGACAAGGCTCCATGCCTTTTTCATCACAATGATCCATGTCTTTTTCATCACAATGCTCTAACACCCCTGTAATCATAATTCTCCATGCCCTTGTCATCACAAAGCTCCATAACGCATATCATTAGAATGCTGCTTGGCCTTCTCCTCACAATGCTCCATGCCCTTGTCATCACAATGTTCCAAGACCCCTATAATCACAATGCTCCATGCCCCTTTTCATCAGTATGCTCCATGAGATTTGTCAGCACAAGGCTCCATGGTTTTATCATCACAATGTTCCAGGACCTTGTCATCACAATGCTTCACGAAGTTGTCATGAACATTCTCAATGGCCTTTCTCATCATAATGCTTCAAGCCCTAGTCATCTCAATGCTCCATTATATTTGTCATGACAATCCTCCATTACATTTGGCATCACAATGCTCCCTGCCATTGTCATCACAATGGACCATGACATATGTCATCACAATGCTCCCTTACACCTGTCTTCACAATACTCCATGACTTTCTCATCACAATGCTCCATGCCCTTGTCATCACAATGCTCCATGACCTTGTCATCAGAATGCTCCATTCCCTTGTTATCACAATGCTCAATGACCCCTGTCACCACAATGCTCCGTGACTCCAGTCATCACAATGCTTCATGACCTTTGTCATCACAGTGGTCCATGCCCTCGTCATCAAGAGTCTCTGTGACGTTTTTAACCACAATGCTCCATGAAATTTTAATCACAATGCTCTTTGACCCATGTCATCACAATGCTCTATGCCTTTCTCAGCACAATGCTCCATGACCCTTGTCATCACAATGCTCCCTGCGCTTGTCAGCACAATGCTCCATGACACATGTCATCACAATGCACCATGTGCTTGTCATCACAGTGCTCCACAATCTTGTCATCACAATGCTCCATACACATTGTCATCACAATTCTCAACGCACTTCTCATCGAAATGCTCTCTCACCAAACATATCACAATGTTACATCACAATTCATCACAATACTCCCTCACCACTGTCGTCACAATGTTCTGTGACCCCTGTCATCATAATGGTACATGCACTTATCATCACAATGTTCAATGACCACTGACATCACAATGTTCCATAACCACTGTCATCAAAATGCTCAAAACCCTTTTCATCAAAATGCTCCATGACCCCTGACATCACAATGTTCCATATTCACTGTCATCAAAATGTTCCATGACACTTTTCAACAAATTGCTCCATGACCTTGTCATCACAATGCTCCCTGCCCTTCTCATCATAATGCACAATGCCTTTGTCATCAAAATGCTCCATGACATTTGTCATCACAAAGAACCATGACCCTTGGCATCACAAGGCTCCATGTCATTGTCATCACAGTGCTCCATGAATGCTCTCATCACATTACTCCATGCCCTTCTCATCACAAAGCTCCATGACACATGTCATCAGAATGCTCCATGGCCTTCTCAACACAGTGCTCCATTACACCTGTCATAAGAATGTTCCATGACCCATGCCATTATGATGTTCCATGGCCTTGTCATCACAAGGCCCCATGTCCCTTCTCCTCACAATGCTCCAAAACCCAAGTCATCACAATGCTCCATGCCCCTTTTCATCTAAATGATCCATGAACCCTGTCATCACAATGTTCCAAGCCCTTGTGAACACAATATTCCATAACTCTTGTCATCACAATTCCCCATGACGCTCGTCATCACAATTATCCATGGTCTTCTCATCATAATGCTCCATGACCTTTGTCATCAGAATGCTCAATACACTTGTCATCAAAATGCTCCCTGACACTTGTTGTCTGTATGCTCCTTGAACCCTGTCATGACAAGGTTCCATGTCTTTTTCATTACAGTGATCCATGCCTTTTTCATCACAATGCTCTAAGACCCCTGTAATCATAATTCTCCATGCCATTGTCATCACAAAGCTCAATGACGCATATCATTAGAATGCTCCTTGGTCTTCTCCTCACAATGCTCCATGCCCTTGTCATCCCAATGCTCCATGACCCCTGTATTCACAATGCTCCGTGACGCTTGTCATCACAGTGATCCATGACACCTGTCATCACAATGCTCCATGCCTTTGTCAGCAAAATGCTACATGACCTTGTCATTACAAAGCTCTATGCGCTTCTCATCACAATACTCCAATACAATTTTCATGACAATCCTCCATGAACTTTGGGATCACATTGCTTCATGTCCTTGTCATCACAATGTTCCATGCTCCTTGAAATCAAAATGATCCATGACAACTCTCATCACAATTCTCCAAACCCCTGTAATCACAGTGTTCCATAACAATTGTCATCACAACGCTCCATGCTGCCTGGCATCACAATATTCCATGCCCTTGTCATCACAATGCTCCATGACTTTTGTCATCACAATTCTCAATACACATGTCATCAAAATGCTCCCTGAACCTTGTCGTCAAAATGCTCCTTGAACCCTGTCACGAAAAGGCTCCATGCCTTTTTCAACACAATGCCCCATGCCTTTTTCATCACAATGCCCCATGCTGTTTTTATCAGAATCCTCCATGCCATTGTCATCAAAATACTCCACAGGCTTTTCATCAGAATATTCCATGACCCTTGTCATCACAAATCTCCATGACCCTTGTCATCACAATTCTCCATGCACTTGTCAGCACAATGCTCCCTGACACTTGTCATCAAAATGCTCCATTACGTTTGTCATCAGAATCCTCCATGACACTTGGCATCACAATGCTCCATGCCCTTGTGATCACAATGCGCCTTTCCAAATGTCATCGCTATTATCCATGAAACATATTAGACCAATGCTCTATGCCTTTGTCATCACAATGCTACATGCCCTTGCTATCACAATGCTCCATGACCCCTGTCATCACAATGCTCCGTGACTCAAGTCATCACAATGCTTCATGACCTTTGTCATCACAATGGTCCATGGCCTCGTCATCAGCAGTCTCTGTGACTTTTTAACCACAATGCTCCATGAAATTTTCATCACAATGCTGTTTCACCCTTGTCATCACAATGCTCTATGCATTTCTCAGCACAATGCTCCATGCCTTTGTCAGAAAAATGCTCCATGACCCTTGTCATCACAATGTGCCACACGCTTATCATTACAACGGTCCACAAATTTGTCATCACAGTGCTCCATAAACATTGTAATCACAATGATCCATGCCCTTTTCACCACAATTTTCCATTACAGCTTTTATAACAATGCTCCATGACCACTGCCATCAAAATGCTCCATGGCCTTGTCATCACAAGGCTTGATGACACTTCTCATCACAATGCTCCAAGACCCTTGAAATCACAATGCTCCATGAGCTTGTGATCACATATCTCCATGACACATGTCATCAGAATTTTCCATGGCCTTCTCATCAAAATGTTCAATGCCCTTGTCATCACAATGCTCCAAGACCCCTGTAATCACAAAGCTTCATGCCCCTTTTCAAATCAATGTTCCATGAACCCGGTCATCACAATGCATCATGCCCATCATCATAGTGCTTCAGGATATTGTCAGCACAATGAAATCAAAATTCTCCATGACCTCTGTCATCACAATGCTCCATGACCCCTGTCATAACAATACTCCATGAACATTTTCAGTCCAGAGCTCCATTACCCTTGTGAATACAATGATCCATGCCCTTGTCATCCCAATGCTCCATGACCACTGTATTCACAAAGCTCCATGACACTTGTCATCACAGTGCTCAATGACAACTGTCATCACAATGCTCCTGGGCTTTGTCAGCAAAATTCTATATGACATTGTCATAACAATGCTCTATGAGCTTGTCATCACAATACTGCATTACCATTGTCATCACAATCCTCCATGAAACTTGGGATCACATTGCTTCATGCCCTTGTCATCACAATGCTCCATGCTCCTTGAAATCAAAATGATTCATGACCTCTCTCATCACAATTCTCCAAACCCTTGTGATTACAATGTTCCATCACACTTGTCATCACAACGCTCCATGCTGCCTGTCATCACAATATTCCATGCCCTTGTCATCACAATGCGTCATGCAAACTGTCATTGCAATAATCCATGAAACTTATTAGACAATGTTCCATGCCCTTGTTAATACAATGCTCCATGACCCCTGTCATCACAATGCTCCGTGACTCTAGTCATCACAATGCTTCATAACCTTTGTAATCACAATGGTCCATGTCCTCGTCATCAAAAGTCTCTGTGACCTTTTTAACCACAATGCTCCATGAACTTTTTATCACAATGCTCTTTGACACTTGTCATCAAAATGCTCTATGCCTTTCTCAGCCCAATGCTAGAAGACCCTTGTCATCACAATGCTCCAGGCTCTTGTCAGCACAGTGCTCCATGACACATGTAATCACAATGCACCATGCGCTTGTCATCACAGTGTTCCACAATCTTGTCATCACAATGCTCCATAAAACTTGTAATCACAATTCTCCATGCACTTCTCATCAAAATGCTCTGTCACCACTGGTATCACCATGCTACATCAATATTTGTCACAATACTCCCTCAACCCTGTCATTACAATATTACATGACCCCTGTCATCACAATGCTACATGCACTTATAATCACAATGTTCGATGACCTATGACATCACAATGTTCCATAAGCCCTGTCATCAAAATGCTCCATGACACTTTTCATCAAAATGCTCCATGTCACCTGACATCACAAGGCTCCATACCCCTTGTCATTACAGTGCTCCATGACACTCTTCATCACAATTATACATGGCCTTCTCATCACAGTGCTCCACGGTCTTGCCATCACAATGCTCCATGCCCTGGTCATCACAATTCTCCAAGTTCTTGGCATCACTATGTTCCATGACACTTGTCATCACAGTGTTACATGCTTTGTCAGCAATATACTCCACAAACTTTTCATCAGAATGCTCCATGACCCATGTCATCACAATTATCCATGCGCCTGTCATCACAAAGCTCCATGCCCTTGTCATCACAATGCTCCATGACCACTGTCATCACAATACTTCATGAATATTATCAGCCCAGTGCTCCATGACATTCTCATCGCAATGCTCCATGACCAATATCATCACAATGCTCCATGACCACTGTCATCACAACACTCCATGACACCTGACAACACAATGATCCGGGACAGTTGTCATCATAATGCCCCATTACCTAGTCATCACAATGCTCCATGACCCCTGTCATCACAATACTCCATGAATATATTCAGCCCAAACTCCATGACCCTTGTCATCAAAATGATCCGTGCCCTAGTCATCCCAATGCTCCATGACCTCTGTATTCACAATGCTCTGTGACACTTGTTATCACAGTGCTCCATTACACCTGTCATAACAATGCTCCATGAACCCTGCCAACCCAATGTTACACTGTCTTGTCACCACAAGGCTCCATGACACTTGTCACAACTATGCTCCAAGACCACTGTAATTACATTGCTCGTTGCCCTTGTCATCACAAAGCTCCATGACACATGTCATCAGAATGTTCCATGGCTTTCTCATCAAAATGTTCCATGCCCTTGTCCACACAATGCTCCAAGACCCCTGTAATCACAATGCTCCATGCCCCTTTTCATCTCAAGGCTCCATGAACCCTGTCATCACAATGCATCATGCCCATCATCATAATGCTCCATTACATTTATCATCAGAATCCTCCATAACACTTGGCATCACAATGCTCCATGCCATTGTCATGACAATGGGCCATTACATATGTCATCACAATGCGCCATTCCAACTGTCATCGCAATAATCCATGAAACTTATTAGACCAATGCTCCATGCCCTTGTCATCACAATGCTCCATACACTTGTTATCACAATGCTCCATGACACCTGTCATCACAATGCTCCGTGACTGCAGTCATCACCATGCTTCATGACCTTTGTCATCACAATGGTCCATGCCCTCATCATCAACAGTCTCTGTGTCGTTTTTAACCACAATGCTCCATGAACTTTTCATCACAATGCTCTTTGACCCTTGTCCTCACTATGCTCTATGCCTTTCTCAGCACAATGCTCCATGACCCTTGTCATAACAATGCTCCATGGGCTTGTCAGCACAATGCTCCACGACACATGTCATCACAATGCACCATTCGCTTGTCAGAACAGTGCTCCACAATCTTGTCATCACAATGCTCCATGAACCTTGTCATCACAGTGCTCCATGCACTTCATATCAAAATGCTCTCTCACCACTGGTATCACAGTGTTACATCACTATTCGTCACAATACACCCTCATCCCAGTCATCACAATGTTCCATGACTCCTGTCATCAACATATTCCATGACCCTTTTCATCAAAAAATGCTCCATGACCCCTGACATGACAATGTTCCACAAACCCAGTCATCAAAATGTTCCATGACCATTTTCATCAAATTGCTCCATGACCCTGTCATCACAATGCTCCCTGCCCTTCTCATCACAATGCACAACAACCTTGTCATCAAATTGCTCCATGACCTTTGTCATCACAAACATCCATGACGCTTGGCATCACAAACCTCCATGTCATTGTCATCATCATGCTCCACGAACGCTCTCATCACATTGCTCCATGACCTTGTCATCACAAATCTCCATGACACATGTCATCAGAATGCTCCATGGCCTTCTCATCACAATGCTCCATGCCCTTGCCGTCACAATGCTCCATTACCCCGTCATAACAATGCTACATGACCACTGCCATCACGATGTTCCATGGCCTTGTCATCACAAGACTCCATGACCCTTTTCATCACAATGCTCCAAGACTTCTGTAATCACAATGCTCCATGCCCCTTTTCATCTCAAGGCTCCATGAACCCTGTCATCACAATGCATCATGCCCATCATCATAATGCTTCAGGGTATTGTGAGCACAATGAAATCAAAATTCTCCATGACCTATCTCTACACAATGCTCCATGACCTTTATCATCACAATATTCCATGAACATATTCAGCCCAATGCTCCATAACACTTGTCATCACAAAGATCCATGACCTTGCCATCCCAATGCTCCATGGCACCTGTATTCCCAATGCTCGGTGACGATTGTCATTACAGTGCTCCATGACACCTGTCATCACAATGCTCCATGGCTTTGTTAGCCAAATGCTACATGACTTTGTCATTACAATGCTCTATGCCCTTGTCATCACAATACTCCATGAATCGTGGGATCACATTGCTTCATGCCCTTGTCATCACAATGCTCCATGCTCCATGAAATCAAAATGATCCATGACCTCTGTCATCACAATGCTCCAAACCCTTGTGATCACAATGTTCCATAACACATGTCATCACAAAGTTCAATGCCCTTTTCATCACAATGCTCCATGACATTTTTCATCACAATTCTCAATACACTTGTCATCACAGTGCTCACTGACTCTTGTCGTCAGAATGCTCCTTGAACCCTGTCACGAAAAGGCTACATGCCTTTTTCATCACAATGCCCCATGCCGCTTTCATCAAAATGCTCCATGCTATTGTCATCAAAATACACCACATGCTTGTCATCAGAATGCTCCATGACCCTTGTCATCACAATTCTCCATGCACTTGTCAGCACAATGCTCCCTGACCCTTGTCATCACAATGCCCCAAGCCATTGTCATAACAATGCTCCATTACATTTGTCATCAGAATCCTCCATGACACTTGGCATCACAATGCTCCATGCCATTGTCATGACAATGGGCCATTACATATGTCATCACAATGCTCCAGGACAGCTGTCTTTACAATACTGACTGATCTGGTCATCACAATGCTCCATGCCGTTGTCATCACAATGCACCATTCCAACTGTCATCGCAATAATCCATGAAACTTATTAGACCAATGCTCCATGCCCTTGTCATCACAATGCTCCATACACTTGTTATCACAATGCTCCATGACCGCTGTCATCACAATGCTCCATGACTGCAGTCATCACAATGCTTCATGACCTTTGTCATCACAATGGTCCATGCCCTCATCATCAACAGTCTCTGTGTCGTTTTTTTTTTTTTTTTTTTTTTTTTTCTTTTTGCTGTACGCAGGCCTCTCACTGCTGTGGCCTCTCCCGTTGTGGAGCACAGGCTCCGGACACACAGGCTCCACGGCCATGGCTCACGGGCCCAGCCGCTGCGCGGCATGTGGGATCTTCCGGGATAGGGGCACGAACCCGTGTCCCCTGCATCGGCAGGCGGACTCTCAACCACTGCGCCACCAGGGAAGCCCTCTGTGTCGTTTTTAACCACAATGCTCCATGAACTTTTCATCACAATGCTCTTTGACCCTTGTCATCACAATGCTCTATGCCTTTCTCAGCACAATGCTCCATGACCCTTGTCATAACAATGCTCCATGGGCTTGTCAGCACAATGCTCCACGACACATGTCATCACAATGCACCATTCGCTTGTCATCACAGTGCTCCACAATCTTGTCATCACAATGCTCCATGAAACTTGTCATCACAATGCTCCATGCACTTCATATCAAAATGCTCTCTCACCACTGATATCACAGTGTTACATCACTATTCGTCACAATACACCCTCATCCCTGTCATCACAATGTTCCATGACTCCTGTCATCAACATATTCCATGTCCCTTTTCATCAAAAAATGCTCCATGACCCCTGACATGACAATGTTCCACAAACCCAGTCATCAAAATGTTCCATGACCATTTTCATCAAATTGCTCCATGACCCTGTCATCACAATGCTCCCTGCCCTTCTCATCACAATGCACAACGACCTTGTCATCAAAATGCTCCATGACCTTTGTCATCACAAACATCCATGACGCTTGGCATCACAAACCTCCATGTCATTGTCATCATGATGCTCCATGAACGCTCTCACCACATTGCTCCATGACCTTGTCATCACAAATCTCCATGACACATGTCATCAGAATGCTCCCTGGCCTTCTCATCACAATGCTGCCTGCCCTTGCCATCAAAATGCTCCATTACCCCATCATAACAATGCTACATGACCACTGCCATCACGATGTTCCATGGCCTTGTCATCACAAGACTCCATGACCCTTTTCATCACAATGCTCCAAGACCTCTGTAATCACAATGCTCCATGCCCCTTTTCTTCTCAATGGTCCATGAACCCTGTCATCACAATGCACCATGCCCATCATCATAATGCTTCATGCTATTCTCATCCCAATGAAATTAGAATGCTTCATGAACTCTGTCATAACAATGCTCCAAACCCTTGTGATCACAATATTTCATAAGAGTTGTCATCACAATTCCCATGACACTCGTCATCAAAATTATCCATGGTCATCTCATCACAATGCTCCATGATCTTTATCATCACAATGCTCAATCCACTTGTGATCAAAATACTCCCTGACACTTGTTGTCTCTTTGTTCCTTGAAACCTGTCATGAAAAGGCTCCATGACATTTTCATCACAATGATCCATGCCCTTTTCATCACAATGCTCCAAGACAATTGTAATCACAATGCTCCATGCCTTTGTCATCACAAAGCTCAATGACGCATGTCATTAGAATGCTCCTTGACCTTCTCCTCACAATGCTCCATGCCATTGTCATCACAATGTTCCAAGACCCCAGTAATCACAATGGACCATGCCCCTTTTCATTAGTATGCTCCATGAGATTTGTCATCACAAGGCTCCATGGTTTTCTCATCACAATGCTCCAGGACCTTGTCATCACAAGGCTCCATGACGCTTGCCATCACAATGTTCCAGGACCCCTGTAAACACAAAGCTCCATGCCCTTGTCATCACAAAACTCCATGACACATGTCATCAGAATGTTCCATGGCCTTCTCATCAAAATGCTCCATGCCCTTGTCGTCACAATGTTCCATTACCACTGTAATAACAATGCTCCCTGACCCCTGCCATCACAATGCTCCCTGCCCTTCTAATCACAATGCACATTGCACTTTTCATCAAAATGCTCCTTGACCTTTGTCATCACAAAGATCCATGACCCTTGGCATCACAATGTTCCAAGTCATTGTCATCACAATGTTCCATGACTCCTGTCATCACAATGCTACATGCATTATCATCACAATATTCGATGACCACTGACATCACAATGTTCCCCAACCCCAGTCATCAAAATGTTCCATGACGCTTTTCATCAAATTGCTCCATGACCCTGTCATCAAAATGCTTCCTTCCCTTCTCATCACAGTGCACATGCCCTTGCCATCAAAATGCTCCATGATCATTGCCATCACAAAGATCAATGATGCTTGACATCAGAAAGCTCCAAGCCATTGTCATCACAAAGCTCCATGACACATGTCATCAGAATGCTCCATGGACTTCTAATCACAATGCTCCATGCCCTTGCCATCACAATGCTCCATTACCCCTGTCATAACAATGCTCCATGACCACAGCCATCACGATGTTCCATGGCCTTTTCATCACAAGGATCCATGACCCTTCTCATCACAATGTTCCAAGACCCCTGTAATCACAGAGCTCCATGCCCCATTTCATCTCACTGATCCATGAAACCTGTCATCACAATGCACCATGCCCATCATCATAATGCTTCATGCTATTGTCATCACAATGAAATCAAAATGCTCCATGACCTCTGTCATAACAATGCTCCAAACCCTTGCTATCACAATATTCCATAACACTTTTCATCACAGTGCCCCATGACGCTCGTCATCACAATTATCCTTGGTCTTCTCATCACAATGCTCCATACTTTTGTCATCACAATGCTCAATACACTTGTCATCAAAATACTCCCTAACACTTGCTGTCTGTATGCTCCTTGAACCCTGTCATGACAAGCCTCCATGCCTTTTTCATCACAATGAGCCATGCCCGTTTCACCACAATGCTCCAAGACCACTGTAATCACAATGCTCCATGCTCCTGTCATCACAAAACTCCATGACAAATGTCATCAGTATGTTCCATGGCCTTCTCATCAAAATGCTCCATGCCCTTGTCATCACAATGCTCCAAGACCCCTGTTATCACAATGCTCCATGCCCCTATTCATCTCAATGCTCCATGAACCCACTCAATACAATGCATGATGCCCACTATCATAATGCTTCAGGCTATTGTCAGCACAATGAAATCAAAATTCTCAAAGACCTCTGTCATCACAATGCTCCATGACCCCTGTTATCACAATACTCCGTGAACATTTTCAGCCCAATGCTCCATGACACTTGTTATCACAATCATCCATGCACTTGTCATCCCAATGCTCCTTGACCCCTGTATTCACAATGCTCCATGACGCTTGTCATCACAGTGCTCCATGACACCTGTCATCACAATGCCCCATGCCTTTGTCAGCAAAATGCTACATGACCTTGTCATTACAATGCTCTATGTTCTTGTCATCACAATACTCCATTACCATTGTCATCACAATCCTCCATGAACCTGGGTATCACATTGCTTCATGTCCTTGTCATCACAATGCTCCATGCTCTTTCAAATCAAAATGATCATTGACCTCTCTCATCACAGTGCTCCAAACACTTGTGATAACAATGTTCCATAACAATTGTCATCACAACGATCCATGATGCCTGTCATCACAGTACTCAATGCCCTTTCCATCACTATGCTCCATGACCTTTGTCATCACAATTCTCAATACACATGTCATCACAATGCTCCCTGACACTTGTCGTCAGAATGCTCCTTGAACACTGTCACGAAAAGGCTCCATGCTTTTTTCATCAAAATGTCCCATGCATTTTTCATCACAATGCTCTATGCCATTGTCATCAAAATACTCTTCAATGTTGTCATCACAATCCTCCATGACCCTTGTTATCACAATTCTCCATGCACTTGTCAGCACAATGCTCCATGATCCTTGTCATCACAAAGCTCCAAGCTATTGTGATCACAATGCTCCATTACATTTGTCATCAGAATCCTCCATGACACTTGGCATCACAATGCTCCATTCCATTGTCATCACAATGGGCCATTACATAAGTCATTTCAATGCTCCCTGACAACTGTCTTCACAATACTGCATGACCTGGTCATCACTATGCTCCATGCCCCTGTCATCACAATGCGCCATTCCAAATGTCATCACAATAATCCATGAAACATATTAGACCAATGATCCATGCCCTTGTCATCACAATGCTTCATGCCCTTGTTATCACAATGCTCTATGACCCCTGTCATCACAATGCTCCGTGACTCCAATCATCACAATGTTTAATGACCTTTTTCATCACAATAGTCCATGCCCTCGTCATCAACAGTCTCTGTGACTATTTAACCACAATGCTCTATAAACTTTTCATCACAATGCTCTTTGACCTTTGTCATCACAATGCTCTGTGCCTTTCTCAGAACAATGCTCCATGACCCTTGTCATCACAGTGCTCCATGTGCTTGTCAGGACAGTGCTCCGTGACACATGTCATCACAGTGCTCCATAAATATTGTCATCACAATGTTCCATGACTTCTCATCAAAATGCTCTCTCACCACTGATATCACAATGTTACATCACTATTCGTCACAATACTCCCGCACTCATCATCACAATGTTCCATGACTCTTGTCATCACAATGCTACATGCACTTATCATCACAATGTTCGATGACCCCTGACATCACAATGTTCCATAAAACCTATCATCAAGATGCTCCATGACACTTTTCATCAAATTGCTCCATGACCCTTTCATCACAATGTTCCCTGCCCTTCTCATCACATTGCACAAATGCCCTTGTCATCAAGATGCTCCATGACCCTTGGCATCACAGTGCTCCATGTCATTGTCATCACAATGCTCCATGAACGCTCTCATCACATTCCTCCATGCCCTTGTCATCACAAAGCTCCATGACACCTGTCATAAAAATGTTCCATGATCCCTGCCATCACGTTGTTCCATGGACTTGTCATCACAAGGCTCCATTACCCTTCTCCTCACAATGCTCCAATAACCTTGTAATCACAATGCTCCATGCCCATTTTCATCTCAATGACCCATGAAACCTGTCATCACAATGCAGCATGCACATCATCATAATGATTCATAATATTGTCATCACAATGAAATCAAAATGCTCCATGACCTCTGTAATAACAATGCTCAAAACCGTTGTGATCAAAATATTCCATTACACTTGTCATCACAGTGCCCCATTACGCTCGTCATCAAAATTATCCATGCCTTTCTCATCGAAATGCTCCATTACCCCTCTCTTAAAAATGCTCCATGACCCCTGCCATCACAATGTTCCACGGCCTTGTCATCACAAGGCTCCATGACACTTGTCATCACGATGCTCAAAGACACCTGTCATCACAATGCTCCATGCATTTGTCAGCAAAATGCTATATGACATTGTCATTACTATGCTCTTTGCGCTTGTCATCACAATACTCTATTACCATTGTCATCACAATCCTCCATGAACATTGGGTTCTCATTGCTTCATGTCCTTGTCAACACAATGCTCCATGCTCCTTGAAATCAAAATGATCCATGACCTCTGTCATCACAATGCTCCAATCCCTTGTGATTACAATGTTCCACAACACTTGTCATCACAATGCTCCATGATGCCTGTCATCACAATACTCCATGCCCTTGTCATCACTATGCTCCCTGACACTTGTTGTCAGAATGCTCCTTGAACCCTGTCACGAAAAGGCTCCATGCCTTTTTCTTCACAATGTCACATGCCGTTTTCATCACAATGCTCCATGCCATTGTCATCACTATAATTCACAAGCTTGTCATCAGAATGCTCAATGACCCCTGTCATCACAGTGCTCCGTGACTCCAGTCATCACAATGCTTCATGAATTTCTCATCACAATGGTCCATGCCCTCATCATCAACAGTCTCTGTGACCTTTTTAACAACAATGCTCCATGAAATTTTCATCAAAATGCTCTTTGACCCTTGTCATCACAAAGCTCTATGCCTTTCTCAGCACAGTGCTCCATGACCCTTTTCATCACAATGCTCCATGCGCTTGTCAGCACAATGCTCCGCGACACATGTCATCACAATGCACCATGCGTTTGTCATCATAGTGCTCCACAAACTGGTCATCACAATGCTCCATAAACCTTGTTATCACAATGCTCCATGCACTTCTCATCCAAATGCTCTCTCACCAGAGATATCACAATGTTCCTTCACTAGTCATCACAATACTCCCTCACCACTCTAATCACAATATTCCATGACCCCTGTCATCACAATGCTACATGCCCTTATCATCACAATGTTCCATGACCCCTGACATCACCATGTTCCATAACCCCTGTCATCAAAATGCTCCATGACCCATTTCATCCCAAAGCTCCATGATCATTGACATCACAATGTTCTATAACCCCTGTCATCAACATGTTCCATTACACTTTTCATCAAATTGCTGCATGATCCTGTCATCAAAATGCTCCCTGCCATTCTCATCACAATGGACAACGCCCTTGTCATAAAAATGTTCCATGACCTTTGTCATCAAAAAGCTCCATGATACTTTGCATCACAATGCTCCATGTCATTGTCATCACAATTCTCCATGAACCCTCTCATCACATTTCTCCATGCCTTTGTCATCACAATGCTCCAGGACAGTTGTCATCACAATGCTCGATGCCCTTCTCATCAAAATGCCCCATGCCCTTGCCATCACAATGCTCCATTACCCCTGTCATGACAGTGCTCCATGACCACTGCCATCACGATGTTCCATGGCCTTGTCATCACAAGGCTCCATGACACTCCTCATCACAATGCTCCATTACGTCTGTCATAACATGCTCCATGACCCCTGCCATCACAATATTTCACGGCCTAGTCATCACAAGAATCCATGACCCTTGCCATCACAATGATCCAAGTCCCTGGCAATCACAATGCTCCATGCCATTGGCATCACAAAGCTCCATGACGCATGTCATCAGAATGTTCCATGGCCTTTTCATCACAATGCTCCATGCCCTTGTCATCACAATGCTCCAAGACCCCTGTAATCACAATGCTCCATGCCCCTTTTCAACTCAATGTTCCATGAACCCTGTCATCACAATGCACCATGCCCATCATCATAATGCTTCATACTATTGTCATCACAATGAAATCAAAATGCTCCATGACCTCTGTCATCATAATGCTCCAAACCCTTGTGATCACAATCTTCCATAACACTTATCATCACATCACCCACTGACGCTCATCATCACAAATACCCATGGTCTTCTCATCACAATGCTCCATGAAATATGTCATCACAAGGGTCAATACACTTGTCACACAATGCTCCCTGACACTTGTTGTCTGTATGCTCCTTGAACCCTGTCATGACAAGGCTCCATGCCTTTTTCATCACAATGCTCCATGACCCCTTTAATCAAAATGCTCCATGAACTTGTCATCACAAAACTCCATGACGAATATCAGCAGCGTGCTCCATGGCATTTTCCTCACAATGCTCCAAGCCCTTGTTATCACAATGCTCCAAGAGCCCTGTAATCACAATGCTCCATGCCCCTTTTAATCAGAATGCTCCATGAGACTTGTCATCACAAGTCTCCATGTTCTTCTCATCACCATGCTCCAGGACCTTGTCATCACTATGCTCCATTCCCTTTTCATCACAATGCTCCATGACCCCTGCCTTCACAATACTCCATGAATATTTTCAGCCCAATGCTCCATGACCTTCTCATCACATTGCTCAATGATCAATATCATCACAATGCTCCATGACCACTGTCATCACAAAACTCCATGACACCTGACAACACAATGATCCGAGACTCTTGTCATCACAATGCTCCATTCCCTAGTCATCACAATGCTCCATGACCCCTCTCATCACAATATTCCTTGAACATTTTCAGCCCAATGCTCCATGACCCATTTCATCACAATGATCCATGCCCTTGTCATCTCAATGATCCATGACACCTGTATTCACAATGATCCGTGACGCTTGTCATCACAGTGCTCCATGACACCTGTCATCACAATGCTCCATGGCTTTGTCAGCAAATGCTACATGACCTTGTCATTACAATGCTCTATGCGCTTGTCATCACAATACTCCATTACCATTGTCATCACAATCCTCCATGAACCTTGGGATCACATTGAGGCATGTCCTAGTCATCACAATGCTCCATGCCCCTTGAAATAAAAATGATCCATGACTTCTGTCATCACAGTGCTCCAAACACTTGTGATCACAGTGTTCCATAACACTTGTCATCACAACGCCCCATGATGCCTGTCACCACAGTACTCAATGCCCTTTTCATCACAATGCTCCAGGACCTTTGTCATCACAATTCTCAATACACTTGTCATCACAATGATTCCTGACACTCATCATCAGAATGCTCCTTGAACCCTGTCACGAAAAGGCTCCATGCGGTTTTCATCATAATGCCCCATGCCATTTTCATCACAATAATCCATGCCTTTGTCATCAAAATACTCCACAAGCTTGTCATTCAAATGCTTCATGACCCGTGTCTTCACAATTATCCATGCACTTGCCAGCACAATGCTCCCAGACACTTGTCATCACAATGCTCCAAGCCATTGTCATCACAATGTTCCATTACCTTTGTCATCAGAATCCTCCATGACACTAGGCATCACAATGCTCCATGCCATTGTCATCACAATGGGCCATTACATATGTCATCACAATGCTCCCTGACAACTGCCTTCACAATAATGCATTACCTTGTCTTCACAATGCTCCATGCCCTTGTCATCACAATGTGCCATTCAAACTGTCATCGCAATAATCCATGAAACTTATTAGACCAATGCTCCATGCCCTTGTCCTCAAAATGCTCCATGAACCCTATCATCACAATGCTCCGTGACTCCAGTCATCACAATGGTTCAGGACGTTTGTCATCACAATGTTCTATGCTCTCGTCATCAACAGTCTCTGTGACCTTTTTAACCACAATGCTCCATGAACTTTTCATCACAATGCTCTTTGACCCTTGTCATCACAATGCTCTGTGCCTTTCTAAGCACAATGCTCCAAGACCCTTGTCATCACAATCCTCCATGTGCTAGTTAGGACAATGGTCCAAGACAAATGTCATCAAAATGCACCATGCGCTTGTCATCACATTGCTCCACAATCTTGTCATCACAATGCTCCATTAACCTTGTCATCACAATGCTCCATGCACTTCTCAACAAAATGCTCTCTCACCACTGATATCACAATGTTACATCACTATTCATCACAATGCTCCCTCATCCCTGTCATCACAATATTCCATGACTCCTGTCATCACAATGCTACATGCACTTATTATCACAATGTTCAATGACCTATGACATCACAATGTTCCATAACACCTGTCATCACAATGCTCCATGCCCCTTTTCATCAGTATGCTCCATGAGACTTGTCATCACAAGGCTCCATGGTTTTATCATCACAATGCTCCAGGAAATTGTCATCACAATGCTTCACGACCTTGTCCTGAAAATTCTCAATGGCCCTAGTCATGATAATGCTCCAAGCCCTAGTCATCACAATGCTTCATTACATTTGGCATCACAATGCTCCCTGCCATTGTCACCGCAATGGATCATGACATATGTCATCACAGTGCTCCCTGACACCTGTCTTCACAATACTCCATGACCTTTTCATCACAACTCTCCATGACCTGGTCATCACAATGCACCATGTCCACTGTCATCACAATCATCTATGAAACTTGTCAGACCAATGCTCCATGCCCCTCTCATCACAGTGCTCCAAGCCCTTGTCATCACAATGCTCCATGACCCCTGTCATCACAGTGCTCCATGACTCCAGTCATCACAGTGCTTCATAACATTTGTCATCACAATGGTCCATGCCTGCATCATAACAAGGCTCTGTGACCTTTGTAACCACAATGCTCCATGAATTTTTCATCACAATGCTCCGTGACCCTTGTCATCACAATGCTCCATGCCTTTGCGAGAAAAATGCTCCATGACCCTTGTCATCACAATGTGCCACGCAATTTTCATCACAACGGTCCACAAATTTGTCATCACAATGCTCCATAAACCTTGGAATCACAATTCTACATACCCTTCTCATCACAATGCTCCATTACCCCTGTCATAACAATGCTCCATGACCACTGCCATCACAATGTTCCAGGGCCTTGTCATCACAAGGCTCCATGACACTTGTCATCACAATGCTCCAAGACCCCTGTAATCACAATGCTCCATGCCCTTGTCTTCACAAAGCTCCATGACACATGTCATCAGAATGTTCCATGCCCTTCTCATCACAATGCTCCATTACCCCTGTCATCACAATGCTCCATGACCCCTGCCATCACATTGTTCCACGGCCTTGTCATCACAAGGCTCCCTGACACTTGTCCTCACAGTGTTGCAAGACACCTGTCATCACAATGCTCCATGCCTTTGTCAGCAAAATGCTACATGACCTTGTCATTACTATGTTCTTTGTGGTTGTCATCACAATACTCCATTACCATTGTCATCACAATCCTCCATGAATCTTGGGATCACATTGTGTCATGCCCTTGTCATCACAATGCTCAATGCTCCTTGAAATCAAAATGATCCATGACCTCTGTCATCACAATACTCCAAACCTTGTGATCACAGTGTTCCATAACACTTGTCATCACAACGATCCATGATGCCTGTCATCACAATACTCCATGTCCTTTTCATCGCAATGCTCCATGACCTTTGTCATCACAATTCTCAATACACTTGTCATCGCAATGCTCCCTGACACTTGTCGTCAGAAGGCTCCTTGAACCCTGTCACGAAAATGCTCCAAGCGTTTTTCATCACAATGCCCCATGCTGTTTTCATCACAATGCTCCATGCCATTGTCATCAAAATACTCCACAAGCTTGTCATCAGAATACTCCTTGACCCTTGTCATCACAATTCTCCATGCTCTTTTCAGCAAAATGCTCCATGACCATTGTCGCCACAATGCCCCAAGCCATTGTCATCACAATGCTCCTTTACCTTTGTCATCAGACTCCTCCATGACACTAGGCATCACAATGCTCCATGCCATTGTCATCACAACGGGCCATTACATATGTCATCACAATGCCCACTGACACCTGTCTTCACAATAATGCATGACCTTGTTATCACAATGCTCCATGCCCTTGTCATCACAATGTGCCATTCAAACTGTCATCGCAATAATCCATGAAACTTATTAGACCAATGCTCCATGCCCTTGTCATCACAATGCTCCATGAACCCTATCATCACAATGCTCCGTGACTCCAGTCATCACAATGGTTCAGGACGTTTGTCATCACAATGTTCTATGCCCTCGTCATCAACAGTCTCTGTGACCTTTTTAACCACAATGCTCCATGAACTTTTCATCTCAATGCTCTTTGACCCTTGTCATCACAATGCTCCGTGCCTTTCTAAACACAATGCTCCAAGACCCTTGTCATCACAATCCTCCATATGCTAGTTAGGAAAATGGTCCAAGACAAATGTCATCAAAATGCACCATGCGCTTGTCATCACATTGCTCCACAATCTTGTCATCACAATGCTCCATGAACCCTGTTCTCACAATGCTCCGTGACTCCAGTCATCACAAGGCGTCATGACCTGTGTCATCACAATGATCCATGCCCTCATCATCACAAGGCTCTGTGAACTTTGTCACCACATTGCTCCATGAACTTTTCATCACAATGCTCCGTGACACTTGTTATCACAATGATCCGTCCCTTTGTCAACTCAATGCTCCATGACCCTTGTCATCACAATGTTCCATGCGCTTCTCTGCGCAGTGCTCCATGACCCATGTCATCACAATGCTCCAGAAACCTTGTCATCACAATGTTCATTGCACGTCTTATCAAAATGCTCTCTCACCACTGATATCAAAATGTTCCCTCACTAGTCATCCCAATACACCCACTCCCCTGTCATCACTATGGTCCATAACCCCTGTCATGAAAATGTTCCATGACCCCTGACATCACAATTTTCCATAACCCCTGTCATCAAAATGCTCCATGACGCTTTTCAAAAAATTGCTCCATGACCCTGTCATCACAATGCTCCCTGCCCTTCTCATCACAATGTACAACACACTTGTCATCAAAATGCTCCATGACTTTGTCATCACAAAGATCCATGACCCTTGGCATCACAATGCTCCGAGTCATTGCCATCACAATGCTCCATGATCGCTCTCATCACATTGCTTCATGCCATTGTCGTCACAAAACTCCATGACACATGTCATCAGAATGCTCCATGGCCTTCTCATCACAGTGCTCTATGCACTTGCAATCACAATGCGCCATTACACCTCTCATCACAATGCCCCAAGACCCCTGTAATCACAATGCTCCATGCCCCTTTTCATCTCAATGTTCCATGAACCCTGTCATCACATTGCACCATGCCCACCATCATAATGCTTCATGCCATTGTCATCACAATGAAATCATAATGCTCCATGACATCTCTCATCACAATGCTCCAAATCCTTGTGATAAAAATGTTCCATAACACTTATCATCACAACACCCCATGACGCTCGTCATCACAATTATCCATGGTCTTCTCATCACAATGCTCCATGACTTTTGTCACCACAATGCTCAATACCCTTGTCATCACAAAATTCCCTGACACTTGTCGTCCGTATGCTCCTTGAACCCTGTGATGACAAGGCTCCATGGTCTTCTCATCCCAATGCTCCATGCCCTTGTCATCACAGTGCTCCACGACCCCTGTAATCACAAGGCTCCATGCCCCTTTTCATCAGAATGTTCCATGAGACATATCATCACAAGGCTCCATGGTCTTCTCATCACAATGCTCCAGTTCCTTGTCATCACAATGCTCCATGACCCCTGTCATCACAACACTCCATGTCCCTTGTCATCACAATATTCCATGAACATTTTCATCCCAATGCTCCATGACACTTGTCATCAAAATCATCCATGCACTTGTCATCCCAATGCTCCATGACCCCTGCATTCACAATGCTCCGTGACGCTTGTCATCACAGTGCTCCATGACACCAGTCATCACAATGCCCATGCCTTTGTCAGCAAAATGCCACATGACCTTGTCATTACAACTTTCTATACGCTTGTTATCACAATACTCCATTACCATTGTCATCAAAATCCTCCATGAACATTGGGATCACATTGTTTCATGCCCTTGTCATCACAATGCTCCATGCTCCTTGAAATCAAAATGATCCATGACCTCTGTCATCACAATGCTCCAAACACTTGTGATCACAATGTTCCATAACACTTGTCATCACAACGTTCCATGATGCCTGTCATCACAATACTCCATGCCCTATTCATCACAATGCTCCATGACATTTGTCATCACAATTCTCAATACACATGTCATCACAATGCTCCCTGAAACTTGTCGTCAGAATGCTCCTTGAAACCTCTCACAAAAAGGCTCCATGCCTTTTTCATCACAATGCCCCACGCCGTTTTCATCACAATGCTCCATGCCATTGTCATCAAAATACTCCACAAGCTTGTCATCAGAATGCTCCATGACCTTTGTCATCACAATTCTCCATGCAATTGTCAGCACAATGCTCCCTGACACTTGTCATCACAATGCTCTAAGCCATTTTCAACACAATGCTGCATTACCTTTGTCATCAGAATCCTCCATGACACTTGGCATCACGATGCTCCATGCCATTGTCATTACAATGGGCCATTACATATGTCATCACGATGCTCCCTGACACCAGTCTCCACAATACTGCATGACCTGGTCTTCACAATGCTCCGTGACCCATGTCATAACAATGCTCCGTGAGTCTAGTCATCACAATGCTTCATGACCTTTGTCATCACAATGGTCCATGCCCTCGTCATCAACAGTCTCTGTGACCTTTTTAACCTCAAGGCTCCATGAAATTTTCATCACAATGCTCTTTGACCCTTGTCTTCACAATACTCTCTGCCTTTCTCAGCACAATGCTCCATGACCGTTGTCATCACAATGCTCCATGCGTTTGTCAGCACAATGCTCCATGACACATGTCATCACAGTGCAACATGCGCTTGCCATCACAGTGCTCCACTATCTTGTCATTACAATGCTCCATTAACCTTGTCATCACAATGCTCCATGCACTTCTCATCAATATGCTCTCTCACCACTGATATCACAATGTTATATCTCTATTCATAACAATACACCCCACCCGTGTCATCACAATGTTCCATGACTCCTGTCATCACAATGCTACATGCACTTATCATCACAATGTTCGATGACCTATGACATCACAATGTTCCATAAGCCCTGTCATCAAAATGCTCCATGTCCCCTGACATCACAATGCTCCATACCCCTTGTCATTATAGTGATCCATGACGCTCTTCATCACAATTATCCATGGTCTTCTCATCACAATGCTCCAAGGTCTTGCCATCACAATGCTCCATGCCCTGGTCATCACAATGCTCCATGTCCCTTGTCATCACAATTCTCCACGTCCTTGTCATCACAATGCTCCATGACAGTTCTCATCACAATGTTACATGTTTTTGTCATCACAGTTCTCCATTCACATGTCATCACAATACCCCATGACCCCTGTCATAGCAAGCTCCATGCCTCTGTCATCACAATGCTTCACGAACTTTCATCAAAATTCTCAATGGCCGTTGTCATCAAAATGCTCCATGACCCTTGTCATCACAATGCTCCAAGCCCTTGTCATCCACAATGCTCCATTACATTTTTCATCACAATCATCAGTGACACTTGGCATCACAATGCTCCATACCATGGTCATCACAATGGAACATGAAATATGTCATCACAATGCTCCCTGACACCTGTCTTCACAATACTCCATGACCTTGTCATCACAATGTGCCATGCCCACTGTCAACACAATTATCCATGAAACTTGTCAGACCAATGCTCCATGACCCTGTCATCACAATACTCCATGCCCTTTTCATCAAAATGTTCCATGACCTTTGTCATCACAATTGTCAATACACTTGTCATCACAATGCTCCCTGACTCTTGTCGTCAGAATGCTCCTTGAATCCTGGCACAAAAAGGCTCCATGCCTTTATCATCACAATGCCCCATGCCATTTTCATCACAATGCTCCTTGCCATTGTCATCAAAATACTCCACAAGCTTGTCATCCAAATGCTCCATGACCCGTGTCATCACAATTCTCCATGCACTTGCCAGCACAATGCTCCCTGACCCTTGTCATCACAATGTTCCAAGCCATTGTCATCACAATGCTCCATTACGTTTGTCATCAGAATCCTCCATGACACTTGGCATCACAATGCTCCATGCCATTGTCATCACAATGGGCCATTATATATGTCATCACAATGCTCCCTGACACCAGTCTTCACAATACTGCATGACCTGGTCTTCACAATGCTCCATGCACTTGTCATCACAGTTCGCTATTCCAACTGTCATTGCAATAATCTATGAAACTTATTAGACCAAAGTTCCCTGCCCTTGTCATCACAATGCTCCTTGCCCTTGTTATCACAATGCTCCGTGACTCCAGTCATCACAATGCTTCATGACCTTTGTCATCACAATGGTCCATGCCCTCGTCATCAACAGTCTCTGTGAAATTTTTAGCCTCAATGCTCCATGAAATTTTCATCACAATGCTCTTTGACCCATGTCATCACAATGCTCTATGCCTTTCTCAGCAAAATGCTCCATTACCCTTGTCATCACAATGCTCCATGCGCTTGTCAACACAGTGCTCCATGACACATGACATCACAATGCACCATGCGCTTGTCATCACAGTGCTCCACAATCTTGTCTTCACAATGCTCCATAAATCTTGTTATCACAACGCTCCATGCACTTCCCATCAAAATGCTCTCTCACTACTGATATCACAATGTTACATCACTATTCGTCACAATACTCCCTCACCACTGTCATCAAAATGTTCCATGACTCCTGTCATCACAATGGTACATGCACTTATCATCACAATGTTCGATGACCCCTGACATCAAAATGTTTCATAATCCCGTCATCAAAATGCTCCATGACCCTTTTCATCAAAATGCTCCATGACCCCTGACATCACAATGTTCCATAACCACTGTCATCAAAATATTCCATGACCCTTTCTTCAAATTGCTCCATGACCCTGTCATCACAATGCTCCCTGCCCTTCTCATCACAATGCACAACGCCCTTGTCTTCAAAATGCTCCATGACCTTTTTCATCACAAAGATCCATGACACTTGTCATCACAATGCTCCGTGTCCTTGTCATCACAGTGCTCAATGAACGCTCTCATCACATTGCTCCATGCCCTTGTCATCACAAAGCTCCATAACACATGTCATCAGAATGCTCCATTGGTTTCTCATCAAAATGATCCATGCCCTTGCCATCACAATGCTCCATTACACCTGTCATAACAATGCTCCATGACCCCTGCCATCAAGATGTTCCTTGGCCTTGTCATCACAAGGATCCATGACCCTTCTCATCACAATGCTCCAAGACCCCTGTAATCACAATGCTCCATGCCCATTTTCATCTCAATGATCCATGAACCCTGTCATCACAATGCAACATGCCCATCATCATAAAGCTTCATGCTATTGTCATCACAATGATATCAAAATGCTCCATGAACTCTGCCATAAAAATGCTGCATACCCTTGTGATCACAATATTCCATTACACTTGTCATCACAATGCCCCTTGAAACTCGTCATCACAATTATCCATGGTCTTCTCATCACAATGCTCCATGACCTTTGTCATCACAATGCTCAATACCCTTGTCATCAAAATGCTCCCTCACACTTGTTGTCTGTATGCTCCTTGAACCCTGTCATGAGAAGGCTCCATGCGTTTCTCATCACAATGATCCATGCCCTTTTCATCACAATGCTCCAAAACCACTGTAATCACAATGCTCCATGCCCTTGTTATCACAAAGCTCAATGACGCATGTCATTAGAATGTTCCTTGGCCTTCTCCTCACATTGCTCCATGCCCTAGTCATCACAATGTTCCAAGACCCCGGTAATCACAGTGGTCCATGACCCTTTTCATCAGTATGCTCCATGAGATGTGTCATCACAAGGCTCCATGGTTTTCTTATCACAATGATCCAGGAACTTGTCATCACAATGCTTCACGACATTGTCATGAAAATTCTCAATGGCCCTTGTCATCATAATGACCCAAACCCTAGTCATCACAATGCTCCATTATAATTGTCATCACAATCCTCCATTACATTTGGCATCACAACACTCCCTGCCATTGTCATCGCAATGGAACATGACATATGTCATCACAATGCTCCCTGACAACTTTCTTCAAAATACTCCCTGAACTTCTCATCACAATGTTCCATGCCCTTGTCATCCCAATGCTCCATGACCTTGTCATCACAATGCTCCATGACCCAAGTCATCACCATGCTCCGTGACTCCAGTCATCACAATGCTTCATAACATTTGTCATCACAGTGGTCCATGCCCGCGTCATCACAAGACTCTGTGACCATTGTAACCACAATAATCCATGAACTTTTCATCACAATGCTCCGTGACACTTGTCATCACAATGCTCCATGCCTTTGTCAGAAAAATGCTCCATGACACTTGTCATCACAATGTGCCACGCGCTTTTCATCAAAACAGTCCACAGGGGCTTCCCTGGTGGCGCAGTGGTTGAGAGTCCGCCTGCCGATGCAGGGGACACGGGTTCGTGCCCCGGTCTGGGAAGATCCCACATGCCGCAGAGCGGCTAGGCCCGTGAGCCATGGCTGCTGAGCCTGCGCATCCGGAGCCTGTGCTCTGCAAGGGGAGAGGCCACAACAGTGAGAGGCCCGCCTACCGCAAAAAAAAAAAAAAAAAAACAGTCCACAAATTTGTCATGGCAATACTCCATAAACCTTGTGATAACAATGCTCCATGCCCTTCTCATCACAATGCTCCATTAACCCTGTCATAACAATGCTCCATGACCCTTGCCATCACAATGTTCCACGGCCTTGTCATCACAAGGCTCCATGACACTTGTCATCACAATGCTCCAAGACCCCTGTAATCACACAGCTCCGTGCCCTTGCCATCACAAAGCTCCATGACACATGTCATCATAATGTTCCATGGCCTTCTCCTCAAAATGCTCCATGCCCTTGTCTTCACAATGCTCCAAGACCCCTGTTATCACAATACTCCATGCCCCTTGTCATCTCAATGCTCCATGAACCATGTCATCACAATGCATCATGCACATCATCATGATGCTTCCGGCTCTTGTCAGCGCAATGAAATCAAAATTCTCCATGACCTCTCTCATCACAATGCTCCATGACCCCTGTCATCAAAATACTCCATGAACATTTTCAGCCCAATGCTCCATGACACTTGTCATCACAATGATTCTTGCCCTTGTCATCCCAATGCTCCATGACCCATGTATTCACAATGATCCGTGACACTTGTCATCACAGTGCCCCATGACACCTGTCATCACAACGCTCCATGCCTTTGTCAGCAAATTGCTACATGACCTTGTCATTACAATGCTCTATGCGCTTGTCTTCACAATACTCCATTACCATTGTCATCACAATCCTCCATGAAACTTGGGATCACATTGCTTCATGCCCTTGTCATCACAATGCTCCATGCTCCTTGAAATCAAAATGATCCATGACCTGTGTCATCACAACGCTCCAAAGCCTTGTGATCACAAAGTTCCATAACACTTGTCATCACAACGCTCCATGATGCCTGTCATCACAATACTCCATGCCCTTTTCATCACAATGCTCCATGACCTTTGTCATCACAATTATCAATACACTTGTCATCACAATGCTCCCTGACACTTGTCGTCGGAATGTTCCTTGAACCCTGTCACGAAAAGGCTCCATGCCTTTTTCTTCACAATGTCCCATGCCGTTTTCATCACAATGCTCCATGCTTTTGTCATCAAAATACTCCACAAGCTTGTCATCAGAGTGCTCCATGAACCTTGTCATCACAATTCTCCATGCACTTGTCAGCACAATGCTCCCTGACCCTTGTCATCACAGTGTCCAAAGCCATTGTCATCACTATGCTCCATTACCTTTGTCATCAGAATCCTCGATGACACTTGGCATCACAATGCTCCATGCCATTGTCATCACAGTGGGCCATTACATATGTCATCACAATGCTCCCTGACACCTGTCTTCACAATACTGCATGACCTGGTTATCACAATGCTCCATGTCCTTGTCATCACAATGCGCCATTCCAACTGTCATCGCAATAATCCATGAAACTTATTAGACCAATGCTCCATGCCCTTTTCATCACAACGTGCCATTCCAACTGTCATCGCAATAATCCATGAATGTAATTAAACCAATGCTCCATGCCCTTGTCAACACAATGCTCCATGACCTTGTTATCACAATGCTCCATGACCCCTGTCATCACAATGCTCCGTGACTCCAGTCATCACAATGCTTCATGAACTTTGTCATCACAATGGTCCATGCCCCCGTCATCAACACTCTCTGTGACCATTTTGACAACAATGATCCATGAAATTTTCATCACAATGCTCTTGACCCTTGTCATCACAATGCTCTAAGCCTTTCTCAGCAAAATGCTCCATTACCCTTGTCATCACAATGCTCCATGCGCTTGTCAACACAGTGCTCCATGACACATGTCATCACAATGCACCATGTGCTTGTCATCACAGTGCTCCACAATCTTGTCTTCACAATGCTCCATAAATCTTATTATCACAACGCTCCATGCATTTCTCATCAAAATGCTCTCTCACTACTGATATCACAATGTTACATCACTATTCGTCACAATACTCCCTCACCCCTGTCATCAAAATATTCCATGACTCCTGTCATCACAATGGTACATGCACTTATCATCACAATATTCGATGACCCCTGACATCAAAATGTTCCATAATCCCGTCATCAAAATGCTCCATGACCCTTTTCATCAAAATGCTCCATGACCCCTGACATCACAATGTTCCATAACCACTGTCATCAAAATATTCCATGACCCTTTTCTTCAAATTGCTCCATGACCCTGTCATCACAATGCTCCCTGCCGTTCTCCTCACAATGCACAACGCCCTTTTCTTCAAAATGCTCCATGTCCTTTTTCATCACAAAGATCCATGACACTTGTCATCACAATGCTCCGTGTCCTTGTCATCACAGTGCTCAATGAACGCTCTCATCACATTTCTCCATGCACTTGTCATCACAAAGCTCCATAACACATGTCATCAGAATGCTCCATGGGTTTCTCATCAAAATGATCCATGGGCCTCCCTGGTGGCGCAGTGGTTGAGAGTCCACCTGCCGATGCATGGGATACGGGTTCGTGCCCCGGTCTGGGAGGATCCCATATGCCGCGGAGCGGCTGGGCCCGTGAGCCATGGCCGCTGGGCCTGCGCGTCCGGAGCCTGTGCTCCGCAAAGGGAGAGGCCACAACTGTGAGAGGCCCGCATACCGCAAAAAGAAAAAAAAAAGAAAAAAAAAAAAAAAAAAAAAAAAAAGATCCATGCCCTTGCCATCACAATGCTCCATTACACCTGTCATAACAATGCTCCATGACCCCTGCCATCAAGATGTTCCTTGGCCTTGTCATCACAAGGATCCATGACCCTTCTCATCACAATGCTCCAAGACCCCTGTAATCACAATGCTCCATGCCCATTTTCATCTCAATGATCCATGAACCCTGTCATCACAATGCACCATGCCCATCATCATAAAGCTTCATGCTATTGTCATCACAATGATATCAAAATGATCAATGAACTCTGCCATAAAAATGCTGCATACCCTTGTGATCACAATATTCCATAACACTTGTCATCACAATGCCCCTTGAAACTCGTCATCACAATTATCCATGGTCTTCTCATCACAATGCTCCATGACCTTTGTCATCACAATGCTCAATACCCTTGTCATCAAAATGCTCCCTCACACTTGTTGTCTGTATGCTCCTTGAACCCTGTCATGAGAAGGCTCCATGCCTTTCTCATCACAATGATCCATGCCCTTTTCATCACAATGCTCCAAGACCACTGTAATCACAATGCTCCATGCCCTTGTTATCACAAAGCTCAATGACGCATGTCATTAGAATGTTCCTTGGCCTTCTCCTCACATTGCTCCATGCTCTAGTCATCACAATGTTCCAAGACCCCGGTAATCACAGTGGTCCATGCCCCTTTTCATCAGTATGCTCCATGAGATGTGTCATCACAAGGCTCCATGGTTTTCTTATCACAATGATCCAGGAACTTGTCATCACAATGCTTCACGACATTGTCATGAAAATTCTCAATGGCCCTTGTCATCATAATGCCCCAAACCCTAGTCATCACAATGCTCCATTATAATTGTCATCACAATCCTCCATTACATTTAGCATCACAACACTCCCTGTCATTGTCATCGCAATGGAACATGACATATGTCATCACAATGCTCCCTGACAACTTTCTTCAGAATACGCCCTGAACTTCTCATCACAATGTTCCATGCCCTTGTCATCCCAATGCTCCATGCCCTTGTCATCACAATGCTCCATGAACCAAGTCATCACAATGCTCCGTGACTCCAGTCATCACAATGCTTCATAACATTTGTCATCACAATGGTCCATGCCCGCGTCATCACAAGGCTCTGTGACCATTGTAACCACAATAATCCATGAACTTTTCATCACAATGCTCCGTGACACTTGTCATCACAATGCTCCATGCCTTTGTCAGAAAAATTCTCCATGACCCTTGTCATCACAATGTGCCATGCGCTTTTCATCAAAACAGTCCACAAATTGGTCATGGCAATACTCCATAAACCTGGTAATCACAATGCTCCATGCCCTTCTCATCACAATGCTCCATTAACCCTGTCATAACAATGCTCCATGACCCTTGCCATCACAATGTTCCACGGCCTTGTCATCACAAGGCTCCATGACACTTGTCATCACAATGCTCCAATACCCCTGTAATCACACTGCTCCGTGCCCTTGCCATCACAAAGCTCCATGACACATGTCATCATAATGTTCCATGGCCTTCTCCTCAAAATGCTCCATGCCCTTGTCATCACAATGCTCCAAGACCCCTGTTATCACAATACTCCATGCCCCTTTTCATCTCAATGCTCCATGAACCCTGTCATCACAATGCATCATGCACATCATCATAATGCTTCCGGCTCTTGTCAGCGCAATGAAATCAAAATTCTCCATGACCTCTCTCATCACAATGCTCCATGACCCCTGTCCTCAAAATACTCCATGAACATTTTCAGCCCAATGCTCCATGACACTTGTCATCACAATGATTCTTGCCCTTGTCATCCCAATGCTCCATGACCCATGTATTCACAATGATCCGTGACGCTTGTCTTCACAGTGCCCCATGACACCTGTCATCACAACGCTCCATGCCTTTGTCAGCAAATTGCTACATGACCTTGTCATTACAATGCTCTAGGCGCTTGTTTTCACAATACTCCATTACCATTGGCATCACAATCCTCCATGAACCTTGGGGTCACATTGCTTCATGCCCTTGTCATCACAATGCTCCATGCTCCTTGAAATCAAAATGATCCATGACCTCTGTCATCACAATGCTCCAAAGCCTTGTGATCACAAAGTTCCATAACTCTTGTCATCACAACGCTCCATGATGCCTGTCATCACAATACTCCATGCCCTTTTCATCACAATGCTCCATGACCTTTGTCATCACAATTCTCAATACACTTGTCATCACAATGCTCCCTGACACTTGTCGTCAGAATGTTCCTTGAACCCTGTCACGAAAAGGCTCCATGCCTTTTTCTTCACAATGTCCCATGCCGTTTTCATCACAATGCTCCATGCTTTTGTCATCAAAATACTCCACAAGCTTGTCATCAGAGTGCTCCATGACCCTTGTCATCACAATTCTCCATGCACTTGTCAGCACAATGCTCCCTGACCCTTGTCATCACAGTGTCCAAAGCCATTGTCATCACCATGCTCCATTACCTTTGTCATCAGAATCCTCCATGACACTTGGCATCACAATGCTCCATGCCATTGTCATCACAGTGGGCCATTACATATGTCATCACAATGCTCCCTGACACCTGTCTTCACAATACTGCATGACCTGGTTATCACAATGCTCCATGTCCTTGTCATCACAATGCGCCATTCCAACTGTCATCGCAATAATCCATGAAACTTATTAGACCAATGCTCCATGCCCTTTTCATCACAATGTGCCATTCCAACAGTCATTGCAATAATCCATGAAACTAATTAAACCAATGCTCCATGCCCTTGTCAACACAATGCTCCATGACCTATTTATCACAATGCTCCATGACCCCTGTCATCACAATGCTCCGTGACTCCAGTCATCACAATGCTTCATGAACTTTGTCATCACAATGGTCCATGCCCTCGTCATCAACAGTCTCTGTGACCATTTTGACAACAATGCTCCATGAACTTTTCATAACAATGCTCTTGACCCTTGTCATCACAATGCTCTATGCCTTTCTCAGCAAAATGCTCCATTACCCTTGTCATCACAATGCTCCATGCGCTTGTCAACACAGTGCTCCATGACACATGTCATCACAATGCACCATGCACTTGTCATCACAGTGCTCCACAATCTTGTCTTCACAATGCTCCATAAATCTTGTTATCACAACGCTCCATGCACTTCTCATCAAAATGCTCTCTCACTACTGATATCACAATGTTACATCACTATTCGTCACAATACTCCCTCACCCCTGTCATCAAAATGTTCCATGACTCCTGTCATCACAATGGTACATGCACTTATCATCAAAATGTTCGATGACCCCTGACATCAAAATGTTCCATAATCCCGTCATCAAAATGCTCCATGACCCTTTTCATCAAAATGCTCCATGACCCCTGACATCACAGTGTTCCATAACCACTGTCATCAAAATATTCCATGACCCTTTTCTTCAAATTGCTCCATGACCCTGTCATCACAATGCTCCCTGCCCTTCTCATCACAATGCACAACGCCCTTGTCTTCAAAATGCTCCATGACCTTTTTCATCACAAAGATCCATGACACTTGTCATCACAATGCTCTGTGTCCTTGTCATCACAGTGCTCAATGAACGCTCTCATCACATTGCTCCATGCCCTTGTCATCACAAAGCTCCATAACACATGTCATCAGAATGCTCCATGGGTTTCTCATCAAAATGATCCATGGGCCTCCCTGGTGGCGCAGTGGTTGAGAGTCCACCTGCCAATGCAGGGGATACGGGTTCGTGCCCCGGTCTGGGAGGATCCCATATGCCGCGGAGCGGCTGGGCCCGTGAGCCATGGCCGCTGGGCCTGCGCGTCCGGAGCCTGTGCTCCGCAAAGGGAGAGGCCACAACAGTGAGAGGCCCGCATACCGCAAAAAGAAAAAAAAAAAAAAAAAAAAAAAAAAAAAAAAAAAGATCCATGCCCTTGCCATCACAATGCTCCATTACACCTGTCATAACAATGCTCCATGACCCCTGCCATCAAGATGTTCCTTGGCCTTGTCATCACAAGGATCCATGACCCTTCTCATCACAATGCTCCAAGACCCCTGTAATCACAATGCTCCATGCCCATTTTCATCTCAATGATCCATGAACCCTGTCATCACAATGCACCATGCCCATCATCATAAAGCTTCATGCTATTGTCATCACAATGATATCAAAATGATCAATGAACTCTGCCATAAAAATGCTGCATACCCTTGTGATCACAATATTCCATAACACTTGTCATCACAATGCCCCTTGAAACTCGTCATCACAATTATCCATGGTCTTCTCATCACAATGCTCCATGACCTTTGTCATCACAATGCTCAATACCCTTGTCATCAAAATGCTCCCTAACACTTGTTGTCTGTATGCTCCTTGAACCCTGTCATGAGAAGGCTCCATGCCTTTCTCATCACAATGATCCATGCCCTTTTCATCACAATGCTCCAAGACCACTGTAATCACAATGCTCCATGCCCTTGTTATCACAAAGCTCAATGACGCATGTCATTAGAATGTTCCTTGGCCTTCTCCTCACATTGCTCCATGCTCTAGTCATCATAATGTTCCAAGACCCCGGTAATCACAGTGGTCCATGCCCCTTTTCATCAGTATGCTCCATGAGATGTGTCATCACAAGGCTCCATGGTTTTCTTATCACAATGATCCAGGAACTTGTCATCACAATGCTTCACGACATTGTCATGAAAATTCTCAATGGCCCTTGTCATCATAATGCCCCAAACCCTAGTCATCACAATGCTCCATTATAATTGTCATCACAATCCTCCATTACATTTAGCATCACAACACTCCCTGTCATTGTCATCGCAATGGAACATGACATATGTCATCACAATGCTCCCTGACAACTTTCTTCAGAATACGCCCTGAACTTCTCATCACAATGTGCCATGCCCTTGTCATCCCAATGCTCCATGCCCTTGTCATCACAATGCTCCATGAACCAAGTCATCACAATGCTCCGTGACTCCAGTCATCACAATGCTTCATAACATTTGTCATCACAATGGTCCATGCCCGCGTCATCACAAGGCTCTGTGACCATTGTAACCACAATAATCCATGAACTTTTCATCACAATGCTCCGTGACACTTGTCATCACAATGCTCCATGCCTTTGTCAGAAAAATTCTCCATGACCCTTGTCATCACAATCTGCCATGCGCTTTTCATCAAAACAGTCCACAAATTGGTCATGGCAATACTCCATAAACCTGGTAATCACAATGCTCCATGCCCTTCTCATCACAATGCTCCATTAACCCTGTCATAACAATGCTCCATGACCCTTGCCATCACAATGTTCCACGGCCTTGTCATCACAAGGCTCCATGACACTTGTCATCACAATGCTCCAAGACCCCTGTAATCACACTGCTCCGTGCCCTTGCCATCACAAAGCTCCATGACACATGTCATCATAATGTTCCATGGCCTTCTCCTCAAAATGCTCCATGCCCTTGTCATCACAATGCTCCAAGACACCTGTTATCACAATACTCCATGCCCCTTTTCATCTCAATGCTCCATGAACCCTGTCATCACAATGCATCATGCACATCATCATAATGCTTCCGGCTCTTGTCAGCGCAATGAAATCAAAATTCTCCATGACCTCTCTCATCACAATGCTCCATGACCCCTGTCCTCAAAATACTCCATGAACATTTTCAGCCCAATGCTCCATGACACTTGTCATCACAATGATTCTTGCCCTTGTCATCCCAATGCTCCATGACCCATGTATTCACAATGATCCGTGACGCTTGTCTTCACAGTGCCCCATGACACCTGTCATCACAACGCTCCATGCCTTTGTCAGCAAATTGCTACATGACCTTGTCATTACAATGCTCTATGCGCTTGTCTTCACAATACTCCATTACCATTGGCATCACAATCCTCCATGAACCTTGGGGTCACATTGCTTCATGCCCTTGTCATCACAATGCTCCATGCTCCTTGAAATCAAAATGATCCATGACCTCTGTCATCACAATGCTCCAAAGCCTTGTGATCACAAAGTTCCATAACACTTGTCATCACAACGCTCCATGATGCCTCTCATCACAATACTCCATGCCCTTTTCATCACAATGCTCCATGACCTTTGTCATCACAATTCTCAATACACTTGTCATCACAATGCTCCCTGACACTTGTCGTCAGAATGTTCCTTGAACCCTGTCACGAAAAGGCTCCATGCCTTTTTCTTCACAATGTCCCATGCCGTTTTCATCACAATGCTCCATGCTTTTGTCATCAAAATACTCCACAAGCTTGTCATCAGAGTGCTCCATGACCCTTGTCATCACAATTCTCCATGCACTTGTCAGCACAATGCTCCCTGACCCTTGTCATCACAGTGTCCAAAGCCATTGTCATCACCATGCTCCATTACCTTTGTCATCAGAATCCTCCATGACACTTGGCATCACAATGCTCCATGCCATTGTCATCACACTGGGCCATTACATATGTCATCACAATGCTCCCTGACACCTGTCTTCACAATACTGCATGACCTGGTTATCACAATGCTCCATGTCCTTGTCATCACAATGCGCCATTCCAACTGTCATCGCAATAATCCATGAAACTTATTAGACCAATGCTCCATGCCCTTTTCATCACAATGTGCCATTCCAACAGTCATCGCAATAATCCATGAAACTAATTAAACCAATGCTCCATGCCCTTGTCAACACAATGCTCCATGACCTATTTATCACAATGCTCCATGACCCCTGTCATCACAATGCTCCGTGACTCCAGTCATCACAATGCTTCATGAACTTTGTCATCACAATGGTCCATGCCCTCGTCATCAACAGTCTCTGTGACCATTTTGACAACAATGCTCCATGAACTTTTCATAACAATGCTCTTGACCCTTGTCATCACAATGCTCTATGCCTTTCTCAGCAAAATGCTCCATTACCCTTGTCATCACAATGCTCCATGCGCTTGTCAACACAGTGCTCCATGACACATGTCATCACAATGCACCATGCACTTGTCATCACAGTGCTCCACAATCTTGTCTTCACAATGCTCCATAAATCTTGTTATCACAACGCTCCATGCACTTCTCATCAAAATGCTCTCTCACTACTGATATCACAATGTTACATCACTATTCGTCACAATACTCCCTCACCCCTGTCATCAAAATGTTCCATGACTCCTGTCATCACAATGGTACATGCACTTATCATCAAAATGTTCGATGACCCCTGACATCAAAATGTTCCATAATCCCGTCATCAAAATGCTCCATGACCGTTTTCATCAAAATGCTCCATGACCCCTGACATCACAATGTTCCATAACCACTGTCATCAAAATATTCCATGACCCTTTTCTTCAAATTGCTCCATGACCCTGTCATCACAATGCTCCCTGCCCTTCTCATCACAATGCACAACGCCCTTGTCTTCAAAATGCTCCATGACCTTTTTCATCACAAAGATCCATGACACTTGTCATCACAATGCTCTGTGTCCTTGTCATCACAGTGCTCAATGAACGCTCTCATCACATTGCTCCATGCCCTTGTCATCACAAAGCTCCATAACACATGTCATCAGAATGCTCCATGGGTTTCTCATCAAAATGATCCATGGGCCTCCGTGGTGGCGCAGTGGTTGAGAGTCCACCTGCCGATGCAGGGGATACGGGTTCGTGCCCTGGTCTGGGAGGATCCCATATGCCGCGGAGCGGCTGGGCCCGTGAGCCATGGCCGCTGGGCCTGCGCGTCTGGAGCCTGTGCTCCGCAAAAGGAGAGGCCACAACAGTGAGAGGCCCGCATACCGCAAAAAGAAAAAAAAAAAAAAAAAAAAGATCCATGCCCTTGCCATCACAATGCTCCATTACACCTGTCATAACAATGCTCCATGACCCCTGCCATCAAGATGTTCCTTGGCCTTGTCATCACAAGGATCCATGACCCTTCTCATCACAATGCTCCAAGACCCCTGTAATCACAATGCTCCATGCCCATTTTCATCTCAATGATCCATGAACCCTGTCATCACAATGCACCATGCCCATCATCATAAAGCTTCATGCTATTGTCATCACAATGATATCAAAATGCTCCATGAACTCTGCCATAAAAATGCTGCATACCCTTGTGATCACAATATTCCATAACACTTGTCATCACAATGCCCCTTGAAACTCGTCATCACAATTATCCATGGTTTTCTCATCACAATGCTCCATGACCTTTGTCATCACAATGCTCAATACCCTTGTCATCAAAATGCTCCCTCACACTTGTTGTCTGTATGCTCCTTGAACCCTGTCATGAGAAGGCTCCATGCCTTTCTCATCACAATGATCCATGCCCTTTTCATCACAATGCTCCAAGACCACTGTAATCACAATGCTCCATGCCCTTGTTATCACAAAGCTCAATGACACATGTCATTAGAATGTTCCTTGGCCTTCTCCTCACATTGCTCCATGCCCTAGTCATCACAATGTTCCAAGACCCCGGTAATCACAGTGGTCCATGCCCCTTTTCATCAGTATGCTCCATGAGATGTGTCATTACAAGGCTCCATGGTTTTCTTATCACAATGATCCAGGATCATGTCATCACAATGCTTCACGACATTGTCATGAAAATTCTCAATGGCCTTTGTCATCATAATGCCCCAAACCCTAGTCATCACAATGCTCCATTATAATTGTCATCACAATCCTCCATTACATTTGGCATCACAACACTCCCTGCCTTTGTCATCGCAATGGAACATGACATATGTCATCACAATGCTCCCTGACAACTTTCTTCAAAATACTCCCTGAACTTCTCATCACAAAGTTCCATGCCCTTGTCATCCCAATGCTCCATGCCCTTGTCATCACAATGCTCCATGACCCAAGTCATCACAATGCTCCGTGACTCCATTCATCACAATGCTTCATAACATTTGTCATCACAATGGTCCATGCCCGCGTCATCACAAGGCTCTGTGACCATTGTAACCACAATAATCCATGAACTTTTCATCACAATGCTCCGTGACACTTGTCATCACAATGCTCCATGCCTTTGTCGGAAAAATGCTCCATGACCCTTGTCATCACAATGTGCCACGCGCTTTTCATCAAAACAGTCCACAAATTTGTCATGGCAATACTCCATAAACCTGGTAATCACAATGCTCCATGCCCTTCTCATCACAATGCTCCATTAACCCTGTCAAAACAATGCTCCATGACCTTTGCCATCACAATGTTCCACGACCTTGTCATCACAAGGCTCCATGACACTTGTCATCACAATGCTCCAAGACCCCTGTAATCACACTGCTCCGTGCCCTTGCCATCACAAAGCTCCATGACACATGTCATCATAATGTTCCATGGCCTTCTCCTCAAAATGCTCCATGCCCTTGTCATCACAATGCTCCAAGACCCCTGTTATCACAATACTCCATGCCCCTTTTCATCTAAATGCTCCATGAACCCTGTCATCACAATGCATCATGCACATCATCATAATGCTTCCGGCTCTTGTCTGCACAATGAAATCAAAATTCTCCATGACATCTCTCATCACAATGCTCCATGACCCCTGTCATCAAAATACTCCATGAACATTTTCAGCCCAATGCTCCATGACACTTGTCATCACAATGATTCTTGCCCTTGTCATCCCAATGCTCCATGACCCATGTATTCACAATGATCCGTGATGCTTGTCTTCACAGTGCCCCATGATACCTGTCATAACAACGCTCCATGCCTTTGTCAGCAAATTGCTACATGACCTTGTCATTACCATGCTCTATGCGCTTGTCTTCAAAATACTCCATTACCATTGTCATCACAATCCTCCATGAACCTTAGGATCACATTGCTTCATGCCCTTGTCATCACAATGCTCCTTGCTCCTGGAAATAAAAATGATCCATGACCTTTGTCATCACAATGCTCCAAAGCCTTGTGATCACAAAGTTCCATAACACTTGGCATCACAACGCTCCATGATGCCGGTCATCACAATACTCCATGCCCTTTTCATCACAATGCTCCATGACCTTTGTCATCACAGTTCTCAATACACTTGTCATCACAATGCTCCCTGACACTTGTCGTCAGAATGTTCCTTGAACCCTGTCACGAAAAGGCTCCATGCCTTTTTCTTCACAATGTCCCATGCCGTTTTCATCACAATGCTCCATGCTTTTGTCATCAAAATACTCCACAAGCTTGTCATCAGAGTGCTCCATGACCCTTGTCATCACAATTCTCCATGCACTTGTCAGCACAATGCTCCCTGACCCTTGTCATCACAGTGTCCAAAGCCATTGTCATCACTATGCTCCATTAATTTGTCATCAGAATCCTCCATGACACTTGGCATCACAATGCTCCATGCCATTGTCATCACAGTGGGCCAATACATATGTCATCACAATGCTCCCTGACACCTGTCTTCACAATACTGCATGACCTGGTTATCTCAATGCTCCATGTCCTTGTCATCACAATGCGCCATTCCATCTGTCATCGCAATAATCCATGAAACTAATTAAACCAATGTTCCATGCCCTTGTCAACACAATGCTCCATGACCTTGTTATCACAATGCTCCATGACCCCTGTCATCACAATGCTCCGTGACTCCAGTCATCACAATGCTTCATGAACTTTGTCATCACAATGGTCCATGCCCTCGTCATCAACGGTCTCTGTGACAATTTTGACAACAATGCTCCATGAACTTTTCATCACAATGCTCTTGACCCTTTTCATCACAATGCTCTATGCCTTTCTCAGCAAAATTCTCCATTACCCTTGTTATCACAATGCTCCATGCGCTTGTCAACACAGTGCTCCATGACACTTGTCATCACAATGAACCATGCGCTTGTCATCACAGTGCTCCACAATCTTGTCTTCACAATGCTCCATAAATCTTGTTATCACAACGCTCCATGCACTTCTCATCAAAATGCTCTCTCACTACTGATATCACAATGTTACATCACTATTCGTCACAATACTCCCTCACCCCTGTTATCAAAATGTTCCATGACTCCTGTCATGACAATGGTACATGCACTTATCATCACAATGTTCGATGACCCCTGACATCAAAATGTTCCATAATACCGTCATCAAAATGCTCCATGACCATTTTCATCAAAATGCTCCATGACCCCTGACATCACAATGTTCCATAACCACTGTCATCAAAGTATTCCATGACCCTTTTCTTCAAATTGCTCCATGTCCCTGTCATCACAATGCTCCCTGCCCTTCTCATCACAATGCACAACGCCCTTGTCTTCAAAATGCTCCATGACCTTTTTCATCACAAAGATCCATGACACTTGTCATCACAATGCTCCGTGTCCTTGTCATCACAGTGCTCAATGAACGCTCTCATCACATTGCTCCATGCCCTTGTCATCACAAAGCTCCATAACACATGTCATCAGAATGCTCCATGGGTTTCTCATCAAAATGATCCATGCCCTTGCCATCACAATGCTCCATTACACCTGTCATAACAATGCTCCATGACCCCTGCCATCAAGATGTTCCTTGGCCTTGTCATCACAAGGATCCATGACCCTTCTCATCACAATGCTCCAAGACCCCTGTAATCACAATGCTCCATGCCCATTTTCATCTCAATGAACCATGAACCCTGTCATCACAATGCACCATGTCCATCATCATAAAGCTTCATGCTATTGTCATCACAAAGATATCAAAATGCTCCATGAACTCTGCCATAAAAATGCTGCATACCCTTGTGATCACAATATTCCATAACACTTGTCATCACAATGCCCCTTGAAACTCGTCATCACAATTATCCATGGTCTTCTCATTACAATGCTCCATGACCTTGTCATCACAATGCGCCATTCCAACTGTCATCACAATAATCCATGAAACTTATTAGACCAATGCTCCATGCCCTTTTCATCACAATGTGCCATTCCAACTGTCATTCCAATAATCCATGAAACTAATTAAACCAATGCTCCATGCCCTTGTCAACACAATGCTCCATGACCTTGTTATCACAATGCTCCATGACCCCTGTCATCACAATGCTCCGTGACTCCAGTCATCACAATGCTTCATGAACTTTGTCATCACAATGGTCCATGCCCTCGTCATCAACAGTCTCTGTGACCATTTTGACAACAATGCTCCATGAACTTTTCATCACAATGCTCTTGACCCTTGTCATCACAATGCTCTATGCCTTTCTCAGCAAAATGCTCCATTACCCTTGTCATCACAATGCTCCATGCACTTGTCAACACAGTGCTCCATGACACATGTCATCACAATGCACCATGCACTTGTCATCACAGTGCTCCACAATCTTGTCTTCACAATGCTCCATAAATCTTGTTATCACAACGCTCCATGCACTTCTCATCAAAATGCTCTCTCACTACTGATATCAGAATGTTACATCACTATTCGCCACAATACTCCCTCACCACTGTCATCAAAATGTTCCATGACTCCTGTCATCACAATGGTACATGCACTTATCATCACAATGTTCGATGACCCCTGACATCAAAATGTTCCATAATCCCGTCATCAAAATGCTCCATGACCCTTTTCATCAAAATGCTCCATGACCCCTGACATCACAATGTTCCATAACCACTGTCATCAAAATATTCCATGACCCTTTTCTTCAAATTGCTCCATGACTCTGTCATCACAATGCTCCCTGCCCTTCTCATCACAATGCACAACGCCCTTGTCTTCAAAATGCTGCATGACCTTTTTCATCACAAAGATCCATGACACTTGTCATCACAATGCTCCGTGTCCTTGTCATCACAGTGCTCAATGAACGCTCTCATCACATTGCTCCATGCCCTTGTCATCACAAAGCTCCATAACACATGTCATCAGAATGCTCCATGGGTTTCTCATCAAAATGATCCATGCCCTTGCCATCACAATGCTCCATTACACCTGTCATAACAATGCTCCATGACCCCGGCCATCAAGATGTTCCTTGGCCTTGTCATCACAAGGATCCTTGACCCTTCTCATCACAATGCTCCAAGACCCCTGTAATCACAATGTTCCATGCCCATTTTCATCTCAATGATCCATGAACCCTGTCATCACAATGCACCATACCCATCATCATAAAGCTTCACGCTATTGTCATCACAATGATATCAAAATGCTCCATGAACTCTGCCATAATAATGCTGCATACCCTTGTGATCACAATATTCCATAACACTTGTCATCACAATGCCCCTTGAAACTCGTCATCACAATTATCCATGGTCTTCTCATCCCAATGCTCCATGCCCTTGTCATCACAATGCTCCATGACCCAAGTCATCACAATGCTCCGTGACTCCAGTCATCACAATGCTTCATAACATTTGTCATCACAATGGTCCATGCCCGCGTCATCACAAGGCTCTGTGACCATTGTAACCACAATAATCCATGAACTTTTCATCACAATGCTCCGTGACTCTTGTCATCACAATGCTCCATGCCTTTGTCAAAAAAATGCTCCATGACCCTTGTCATCACAATGTGCCACGCGCTTTTCATCAAAACAGTCCACAAATTTGTCATGGCAATACTCCATAAACCTGGTAATCACAATGCTCCATGCCCTTCTCATCACAATGCTCCATTAACCCTCTCATAACAATAATCCATGACCCTTGCCATCACAATGTTCCACGGCCTTGTCATCACAAGGCTCCATGACACTTGTCATCACAATGCTCCAAGACCCCTGTAATCACAATGCTCCATGCCCATTTTCATCTCAATGATCCATGAACCCTGTCATCACAATGCACCATACCCATCATCATAAAGCTTCACGCTATTGTCATCACAATGATATCAAAATGCTCCATGAACTCTGCCATAATAATGCTGCATACCCTTGTGATCACAATATTCCATAACACTTGTCATCACAATGCCCCTTGAAACTCGTCATCACAATTATCCATGGTCTTCTCATCACAATGCTCCATGACCTTTGTCATCACAATGCTCAATACCCTTGTCATCAAAATGTTCCCTCACACATGTTGTCTGTATGCTCCTTGAACCCTGTCATGAGAAGGTTCCATGCCTTTCTCATCACAGTGATCCATGCCCTTTTCATCACAATGCTCCAAGACCACTGTAATCACAATGCTCCATGCCCTTGTTATCACAAAGCTCAATGACGCATGTCATTAGAATGTTTCTTGGCCTTCTCCTCACATTGCTCCATGCCCTAGTCATCACAATGTTCCAAGACCCCGGTAATCACAGTGGTCCATGCCCCTTTTCATCAGTATGCTCCATGAGATGTGTCATCACAAGGCTCCATGGTTTTCTTATCACAATGATCCAGGAACTTGTCATCACAATGCTTCACGACATTGTCATGAAAATTCTCAGTGGCCCTTGTCATCATAATGCCCCAAAGCCTAGTCATCACAATGCTCCATTTTAATTGTCATCACAATCCTCCATTACATTTGGCATCACAACACTCCCTGCCATTGTCATCGCAATGGAACATGACATATGTCATCACAATGCTCCCTGGCAACTTTCTTCAAAATACTCCCTGAACTTCTCATCACAATGTTCCATGCCCTTGTCATCCCAATGCTCCATGCCCTTGTCATCACAATGCTCCATGACCCAAGTCATCACAATGCTCCGTGACTCCAGTCATCACAATGCTTCATAACATTTGTCATCACAATGGTCCATGCCCGCGTCATCACAAGGCTCTGTGACCATTGTAACCACATTAATCCATGAACTTTTCATCACAATGCTCCGTGACTCTTGTCATCACAATGCTCCATGCCTTTGTCAAAAAAATGCTCCATGACACTTGTCATCACAATGTGCCACGCGCTTTTCATCAAAACAGTCCACAAATTTGTCATGGCAATACTCCATAAACCTGGTAATCACAATGCTCCATGCCCTTCTCATCACAATGCTCCATTAACCCTCTCATAACAATAATCCATGACCCTTGCCATCACAATGTTCCACGGCCTTGTCATCACAAGGCTCCATGACACTTGTCATCACAATGCTCCAAGACCCATGTAATCACACTGCTCCGTGCCCTTGCCATCACAAAGCTCCATGACACATATCATCATAATGTTCCATGGCCTTCTCCTCAAAATGCTCCATGCCCTTGTCATCACAATGCTCCAAGACCCCTGTTATCACAATACTCCATGCCACTTGTCATCTCAATGCTCCATGAACCCTGTCATCACAATGCATCATGCACATCATCATAATGCTTCTGGCTATTGTCAGCGCAATGAAATCAAAATTCTCCATGACCTCTCTCATCACAATGCTCCATGACCCCTGTCATCAAAATACTCCATGAACATTTTCAGCCCAATTCTCCATGACACTTGTCATCACAATGATTCTTGCCCTTGTCATCCCAATGCTCCATGACCCATGTATTCACAATGATCCGTGACGCTTGCCATCACAGTGCCCCATGACACCTGTCATCACAATGCTCCATGCCTTTGTCAGCAAATTGCTACATGACCTTGTCATTACAATGCTCTATGCGCTTGTCTTCACAATACTCCATTACCATTGGCATCACAATCCTCCATGAACCTTGGGATCACATTGCTTCATGCCCTTGTCATCACAATGCTCCATGCTCCTTGAAATCAAAATGATCCATGACCTCTGTCATCACAATGCTCCAAAGCCTTGTGATCACAAAGTTCCATAACACTTGTCATCACAACGCTCCATGATGTCTGTCATCACAATACTCCATGCCCTTTTCATCACAATGCTCCATGAACTTTGTCATCACAATTCTCAATACACTTGTCATCACAATGCTCCCTGACACTTGTCGTCAGAATGTTCCTTGAACCCTGTCACGAAAAGGCTCCATGCCTTTTTCTTCACAATGTCCCATGCCGTTTTCATCACAATGCTCCATGCTTTTGTCATCAAAATACTCCACAAGCTTGTCATCAGAGTGCTCCATGACCCTTGTCATCACAATTCTCCATGTACTTGTCAGCACAATGCTCCCTGACCCTTGTCTTCACAGTGTCCAAAGCCATTGTCATCACTATGCTCCATTACCTTTGTCATCAGAATCCTCCATGACACTTGGCATCACAATGCTCCATGCCATTGTCATCACAGTGGGCCATTACATATGTCATCACAATGCCCCCTGACACCTGTCTTCACAATACTGCATGACCTGGTTATCACAAAGCTCCATGTCCTTGTCATCACAATGCGCCATTCCAACTGTCATCGCAATAATCCATGAAACTTATTAGACCAATGCTCCATGCCCTTTTCATCACAATGTGCCATTCCAACTGTCATCGCAATAATCCATGAAACTAATTAAACCAATGCTCCATGCCCTTGTCAACACAATGCTCCATGACCTTGTTATCACAATGCTCCATGACTCCTGTCATCACAATGCTCCGTGACTCCAGTCATCACAATGCTTCATGAACTTTGTCATCACAATGGTCCATGCCCTCGTCATCAACAGTCTCTGTGACCATTTTGACAACAATGCTCCATGAACTTTTCATCACAATGCTCTTGACCCTTGTCATCACAATGCTCTATGCCTTTCTCAGCAAAATGCTCCATTACCCTTGTCATCACAATGCTCCATGCGCTTGTCAACACAGTGCTCCATGAAACATGTCATCACAATGCACCACGCGCTTGACATCACAGTGCTCCACAATCTTGTCTTCACAATGCTCCATAAATCTTGTTATCACAACGCTCCATGCACTTCTCATCAAAATGCTCTCTCACTACTGATAACAGAATGTTATATCACTATTCGTCACAATACTCCCTCACCCCTGTCATCAAAATGTTCCATGACTCCTGTCATCACAATGGTACATGCACTTATCATCACAATGTTCGATGACCCCTGACATCAAAATGTTCCATAATCCCGTCATCAAAATGCTCCATGACCCTTTTCATCAAAATGCTCCATGACCCCTGACATCACAGTGTTCCATAACCACTGTCATCAAAATATTCCATGACCCTTTTCTTCAAATTGCTCCATGACCCTGTCATCACAATGCTCCCTGCCCTTCTCATCACAATGCACAACGCCCTTGTCTTCAAAATGCTCCATGACCTTTTTCATCACAAAGATCCATGACACTTGTCATCACAATGCTCCGTGTCCTTGTCATCACAGTGCTCAATGAACGCTCTCATCACATTGCTCCATGCCCTTGTCATCACAAAGCTCCATAACATATGTCATCAGAATGCTCCATGGGTTTCTCATCAAAATGATCCATGCCCTTGCCATCACAATGCTCCATTACACCTGTCATAACAATGCTCCATGACCCCTGCCATCAAGATGTCCCTTGGCCTTGTCATCACAAGGATCCATGACCCTTCTCATCACAATGCTCCAAGACCCCTGTAATCACAATGCTCCATGCCCATTTTCATCTCAATGATCCATGAACCCTCTCATCACAATGCACCATGCCCATCATCATAAAGCTTCATGCTATTGTCATCACAATGATATCAAAATGCTCCATGAACTCTGCCATAAAAATGCTGCATACCCTTGTGATCACAATATTCCATAACACTTGTCATCACAATGCCCCTTGAAACTCGTCATCACAGTTATCCATGGTCTTCTCATCACAATGCTCCATGACCTTTGTCATCACAATGCTCAATACCCTTGTCATCAAAATGCTCCCTCACACTTGTTGTCTGTATGCTCCTTGAACCCTGTCATGAGAAGGCTCCATGCCTTTCTCATCACAATGCTCCATGCCCTTTTCATCACAATGCTCCAAGACCACTGTAATCACAATGTTCCATGCCCTTGTCATCCCAATGCTCCATGCCCTTGTCATCACAATGAACCATGACCCAAGTCATCAGAATGCTCCGTGACTCCAGTCATCACAATGCTTCATAACATTTGTCATCACAATGGTCCATGCCCGCGTCATCACAAGGCTCTGTGACCATTGTAACCACAATAATCCATGAACTTTTCATCACAATGCTCCGTGACTCTTGTCATCACAATGCTCCATTCCTTTGTCAGAAAAATGCTCCATGACCATTGTCATCACAATGTGCCACGCGCTTTTCACAAAACCGTCCACAAATTTGTCATGGCAATACTCCATAAACCTGGTAATCACAATGCTCCATGCCCTTCTCATCACAATGCTCCATTAACCCTGTCATAACAATGATCCATGACCCTTGCCATCACAATGTTCCACGGCCTTGTCATCACAAGGCTCCATGACACTTGTCATCACAATGCTCCAAGACCCATGTAATCACACTGCTCCGTGCCCTTGCCATCACAAAGCTCCATGACACATGTCATCATAATGTTCCATGGCCTTCTCCTCAAAATGCTCCATGCCCTTGTCATCACAATGCTCCAAGACCCCTGTTATCACAATACTCCATGCCCCTTTTCATCTCAATGCTCCATGAACCCTGTCATCACAATGCATCATGCACATCATCATAATGCTTCCGGCTATTGTTAGCACAATGAAATCAAAATTCTCCATGACCTCTCTCATCACAATGCTCCATGACCCCTATCATCAAAATACTCCATGAACATTTTCAGCCCAATGCTCCATGACACTTGTCATCACAATGTTTCTTGCCCTTTTCATCCCAATGCTCCATGACCCATGTATTCACAATGATCCGTGACGCTTGCCATCATAGTGCCCCATGACACCTGTCATCACAACGCTCCATGCCTTTGTCAGCAAATTGCTACATGACCTTGTCATTACAATGCTCTATGCGCTTGTCTTCAAAATACTCCATTACCATTGGCATCACAATCCTCCATGAACCTTGGGATCACATTGCTTCATGCCCTTGTCATCACAATGCTCCATGCTCCATGAAATCAAAATGATCCATGACCTCTGTCATCACAATGCTTCAAACCCTTTTGATCACATAGTTCCATAACACTTGTCATCACAACGCTCCATGATGTCTGTCATCACAATACTCCATGCCTTTTCATCACAATGTTCCATGACTTTTGTCATCACAATTCTCAATACACTTGTCATCACAATGCTCCCTGACACTTGTCGTCAGAATGTTCCTTGAACCCTGTCACGAAAAGGCTCCATGCCTTTTTCTTCACAATGTCCCATGCCGTTTTCATCACAATGCTCCATGCTTTTGTCATCAAAATACTCCACAAGCTTGTCATCAGAGTGCTCCATGACCCTTGTCATCACAATTCTCCATGCACTTGTCAGCACAATGCTCCCTGACCCTTGTCATCACAGTGTCCAAAGCCATTGTCATCACTATGCTCCATTACCTTTGTCATCAGAATCCTCCATGACACTTGGCATCACAATGCTCCATGCCATTGTCATCACAGTGGGCCATTACATATGTCATCACAATGCCCCCTGACACCTGTCTTCACAATACTGCATGACCTGGTTATCACAATGCTCCATGTCCTTGTCATCACAATGCGCCATTCCAACTGTCATCGCAATAATCCATGAAACTTATTAGACCAATGCTCCATGCCCTTTTCATCACAATGTGCCATTCCAACTGTCATCGCAATAATCCATGAAACTAATTAAACCAATGTTCCATGCCCTTGTCAACACAATGCTCCATGACCTTGTTATCACAATGCTCCATGACCCCTCTCATCACAATGCTCCGTGACTCCAGTCATCACAATGCTTCATGAACTTTGTCATCACAATGGTCCATGCCCTCGTCATCAACAGTCTCTGTGACCATTTTGACAACAATGCTCCATGAACTTTTCATCACAATGCTCTTGACCCTTGTCATCACAATGCTCTATGCCTTTCTCAGCAAAATGCTGCATTACCCTTGTCATCACAATGCTCCATGCGCTTGTCAACACAGTGCTCCATGACACATGTCATCACAATGCACCATGCGCTTGCCATCACAGTGCTCCACAATCTTGTCTTCACAATGCTCCATAAATCTTGTTATCACAACGCTCCATGCAGTTCTCATCAAAATGCTCTCTCACTACTGATAACAGAATGTTACATCACTATTCCTCACAATACTCCCTCACCCCTGTCATCAAAATGTTCCATGACTCCTGTCATCACAATGGTACATGCACTTATCATCACAATGTTCGATGACCCCTGACATCAAAATGTTCCATAATCCCGTCATCAAAATGCTCCATGACCCTTTTCATCAAAATGCTCCATGACCCATGACATCACAATGTTCCATAACCACTGTCATCAAAATATTCCATGACCCTTTTCTTCAAATTGCTCCATGACCCTGTCATCACAATGCTCCCTGCCCTTCTCATCACAATGCACAACGCCCTTGTCTTCAAAATGCTCCATGACCTTTTTCATCACAAAGATTCATGACACTTGTCATCACAAGGCTCCGAGTCCTTGTCATCACAGTGCTCAATGAACGCTCTCATCACATTGCTCCATGCCCTTGTCATCACAAAGCTCCATAACACATGTCATCAGAATGCTCCATGGGTTTCTCATCAAAATGATCCATGCCCTTGCCATCACAGTGCTCCATGACCCCTGTCATCACAATACTCCATGAACATTTTCAGCCCAATGCTCCATGACACTTGTCATCAAAATCATCCATGCCCTTGTCATCCCAATGCTCCATGACACCTGTATTCACAATGCTCCGTGACTCTTGTCATCACAGTGCTCCATGACACCTGTCATCACAATTCTCCATGCATTTGTCAGCAAAATGCTACGTGACCTTGTCATGACAATGCTCTATGCGCTTGTCATCACAATACTCCATTACCATTGTCATCACAATCCTCCATGAAACTTGGGATCCCATTGCTTCATGCTCTTGTCATCACAATGCTCCATGCTCCTTGAAATCAAAATGATCCATGACCTCTGTCATCACCATGCTCCAAACCCTTGTGATCACAAAGTTCCATAACACATGTCATCACAACACTCCATGATGCCTGTCATCACAATACTCCATGTCCTTTTCATCACAATGTTCCATGAACTTTGTCCTCACAATTCTCAGTACAATTGTCATCACAATGCTCCCTGACAGTTGTCGTCAGAATGCTCCTTGAACCCTGTCACGAAAAGGCTCCATGCCTTTTTCATCACAATGCCGCATGCCATTTCATCACAATGCTCCATGCAATTGTCATCAAAATACTCCACTAGCTTGCCTTCAGAATGCTCCATGACCCTTGTCATAATAATTCTCCATGCACTTGTCAGCACAATGCTCCCTGACCCTTGTCATCACAATGCTCCAAGCCATTGTCATCACAATGCTCCATTACCTTTGTCATCAGAATCCTCCATGACACTTGGCATCACAATGCTCCATGCCATTGTCATCACAATGGGCCATTACATATGTCATCACAATGCTCCCTGACACCTGTCTTCACAATACTGCATGACCTGGTCATCACAATGCTCAATGCCCTTGTCATCACAATGAGCCCTTCCAATTGTCATCGCAATAATCCATGAAACTTATTAGACCAATGTTCCATGCCCTTGTCATCACAATGCTCCATGCCCTTGTTATCACAATGCTCCATGACCCCTGTCATCACAATGCTCCGTGACTCCAGTCATCACAATGCTTCAATACCTTTGTCATCACAATGGTCCATGCCCTCGTCATCAACCGTCTCTGTGACCTTTTTAACCACAATGCTCCATGAACTTTTCATCACAATGCTCTTTGACCCTTGTCATCACAATGCACTATGCCTTTCTCAGCACAATGCTCCATGACCCTTGTCATCACAATGCTCCATGCGCTTGTCAGCACAATGTTCCACGACACATGTCATCACAGTGCAACATTCGCTTGTCATCAAAGTGCTCCACAATCTTTTCTTCACAATGCTCCATAAACTTTGTCATCACAATGCTCCATGCACTTCTCATCAAAATGCTCTCTCACCACTGATATCAAAATATTACATCACTATTCGTTACAATACACCCTCATCCCTGTCATCACAATGTTCCATGACTCCTGTCATCACAATGCTACATGCATTATCAACACAATGTTCGATGACCCCTGACATCACAATGTTCCATAACCCCTGTCATCAAAATGCTCCCTGACCCGTTTCATCAAATGCTCCATGACCCCTGATATCACAATGTTCCATAACCCCTGCCCTCATAATATTCCATGACCCGTTACATCAAATTGCTCCATGACCCTGTCATCACAATGCTCCCTGCCCTTCTCATCACAATGCACAACACCCTTGTCATCAAAATGCTTCATGCCCTTTGTCATCACATATATCCATGACACTTGTCATCACAATGCTCCATGTCATTGTCATCACGAAGCTCCATGAACGCTCTCATCACATTGCTCCATGCCCTTGTCATCACAAAGCTCCATGACACATGTCATCAGAATGCTCCATGGCATTCTCATCAAAATGCTCCACGCCCGTGCCATCACAATGCTCCATTACACCTCTCATAACAATGCTCCATGACACCTGCCATCACGATGGTACATGGCCTTGTCATCACAAGGCTCCATGACACTTCTCATCACAATGCTCCAAGACCCCTGTAACCCCAATGCTCCGTGACTCCAGTCATCACCGTGCTTCATAACATTTGTCATCACAGTGGTCCATGCCCGCATCATCACAAGGATCTGTGACCTTTGTAACCACAATGCTCCATGAACTTTTCATCACAATGCTCTGTGACACTTGTCATCACAATGCTCCATGCCATTGTCAAAAAAAATGCTCCATGACCCTTGTCATCACAAAGTTCCACGCACTTTTCATCACAATGGTCCACAAATTTGTCATCGCAATGCTCCATAAAACTTGTCATCACAATGCCCCTTGCCATACTCTTCACAATGCTCCGTTACCCCTATCGTAACAATGATCCATGATCCCTGCCATCACAATGTTCAACGACCTTGTCATCACAATGCTCCATGACACTTGTCATTGCAATGCTCCAAGATCCCTGTAATCACAATGCTCCATGCACTTGTCACCACAAAGCTCCCTGACACATGTCATCAGAATGTTCCATGGCCTTTTCATCAAAATGCTCCATGCCCTTGTCATCACAGTGCTACAAGACACCTGTAATCACAATGCTCTATGCCCCTTTTCATCAGTATGCTCCATGAGATTTGTCATCACAAGGCTCCATGGTTTTCTCATCACAGTGCTCCAAGACCTTGTCAACAAAATGCTTCACGTCCTTGCAATGAAAATTCCCAATGGCCCTTGTCAACATAATGCTCCAAGCCCTAGTCATCACAATGCTCTATTATATTTGTCATCATAATCCTCCATTACATTTGGCATCAGAATGCTCCATGCCCTTGTCATCACAGATCTCAAAGACGTATGTCATTAGAATGCTCCTTGGCCTTCTCCTCACAATGCTCCATGCCCATGTCAACACAAAGTTCCAAGACCCCTGTAATCACAATGGTCCATGTCCCTTTTCTTCAGTACGCTCCATGAGATTTGTCATCACAAGGCTCCACGGTTTTCTCATCACAATGCTCCAGGACCTTGTCATCACAATGCTTCATGACTTGTCATAAAAATTCTCAGTGGCCCTTTTCATCATAATGCTCCAAGTCCTAGTCATCACAATGCTTCATTATATTTGTCATCACAATCCTACATTACATTTGGCATCACAATGCTCCCTGCCATTGTCATCGCAATGGACCATGACATATGTCATCACAGTGCTCCCTGACACCTTTCTTCAAAATACTCCATGCCCTTGTCATCACAATGCTCCATGCCCTTGTCATCACGATGCTCCATGACCCGTCATCACGTTGCTCCGTGACTCCAGTCATCACAATGCTTCATAACATTTGTCATCACAATGTTCCATGCCTGCATCATCACAAGGATCTGTGACCGTTGTAACCACAATGCTCCGTGACCCTTGTCATCACAATGCTCCATGCCTTTGTCAGAAAATGCTCCATGACCCTTGTCATCATAATGTGCCACACACTTTTAATCACAACGGTCCGCACATTTCTCATCGCAATGCTCCATAAACATTGAAATCACAATGCTCCTTTCCCTTCTCATCACAATGCTCCATTACCCCATCATAACAATGATCCATGACCTCTGCCATCACAATGTTCCATGACATTGTCATCACAAGGCTCCAAGACACTTGTCATCACAATGCTCCAAGACCCCTGTAATCACAATGCTCCATGCCCTTGTCATCACAAAGCTCCATGACACATGTCATCAGAATGTTCGATGTCCTTCTCATCAAAATGTTCCATGCCTTGTGATCACAGTGCTCCAAGACCCATGTAATCACAATGGTCCATGACTCCAGTCATCACAATGCTTCATAACATTTGTCATCGCAATGGTCCATGCTCACATCATCATAAGCATCTGTGACCTTTGTAACCACAATGCTCCATGAACTTTACATCACAATGCACCGTGACCCTTGTCATCACAATGCTCCATGCCATTGTCAGAAAAATGCTCCATGACCCTTGTCATCACAATGTGCCACGCACTTTTCATCACAACGGTCCACAAATTTGTCATCCCAATGCTCCATAAACCTTGTAATCACAATGCTCCTTGCCCTACTCATCACAATGCTCCGTTACCCCTATCATAACAATCATCGATGATCCATGCCAAAACAATGTCCCACGGCCTTGTCATCCCAAGGCTCCATGACACTTGTCATCACAATGCTCCAAGATCCCTGTAATCACAATGCTCCATGCACTTGTCACCACAAAGCTCCATGACACATGTCATCAGAATGTTCCATGGCCTTCTCATCAAAATGCTCCATGCCCATATCATCACAGTGCTCCAAGACCCCTGTAATAACAATGCTCCATGCCCCTTTTCATCAGTATGCTCCATGAGATTTGTCATCACAAGGCTCCATGGTTTTCTCATCACAATGTTCCAGGAACTTGTCATCACAATGCTTCACGACCTTGCCATGAAAATTCTCAATGGCCCTTGTCAACATAATGCTCCACGCCCTAGTCATCACAATGCTCCATTATATTTGTCATCACAATCATCCATTACATTTGGGATCACAATGCTCCATGCCCTTGTCATCACAAAGCTCCCATACCCCTGTAATCACAATGTTCCATGCCCTTTTTCATCTCAATGCTTCATGATACCTTTCATCTCAATGCATCATGCCCATCATCATAATACATCAGGCTATTGTAAGCACAATAAAATCAAAATTCTCCATGACCTCTGCCATCACAATGCTCCATGACCCCAGTCATCACAACACTCCATGAATATTTTCAGCCCAATGCTCCATGACCCTTGTCATCACAATCATACATGCCCTTGTCACCCCAATGCTCCATGACCCCTGTATTCACAATGCTTCGTGATGCTTGTCATCACAGTGCTCCATGACATTTGTCATCACAATGCTCCATGCCTTTGTCAGCAAATTGCTACATTATTGGTCATTACAATGCTCTATGCACTTTCCTCACAATACTCCATTACTATTGTCATCACAATCCTCCATGAACCTTGGGATCACATTGCTTCATGCCCTTGTCATCACAATGCTCTATGCTCCTTGAAATCAAAATGATCCATGACCTCTGTCATCACAATGCTCCAAACCCTTGTGATCACAAAGTTCAATAACCTTTGTCATCACAACGCTCCATGATGCCTGTCATCACAATACTCCATGCCCTTTTCATCAAAATGCTCCATGACTTTGTCATCACAATTCTCAATACACTTGTCACCACAATGCTCCCTGACACTTGTCGTCAGAATGCTCCTTGAACACTGTCACGAAAAGGCTCCATGCCCTTTTCATCACAATGTACCATGCCATTTTCATCACAGTGCTCCATGCAATTTTCATCAAAATACTCCACAAGCTTGTCATCAGAATGCTCCATGACCGTTGTCATCACAATTCTCCATGCACTTGTTAGCACAACTCTCCCTGAGCCTTGTCATCACAATGCTCCATTTGCTGGTCAGAACAACACCCGAAGACATATGTCATCACAATGCACCATGCCATGGTCATCACAGTGCTCCACAATCTTGTCATCAAAATGCTCCATAAACATTGGCATCACAATGCTCCATGCACTTCTCAACATAATGCTCTCTCACCACTGATATCACAATGTTACATCACTATTCGTAACAATGCTCCCTCACCATGTCATCACAATGTTCCATGATTCCTGTCATCACAATGCTACATGCACTTATCATCACAATGTTTGATGACCCCTTACATCACAATGTTCCATAACCCCTGTCATTAAAATGATTCATGACAGTTTTCATCAAATTGCTCCATGACCCTGTCATCACAATGCTCCCTGCCCTTCTCATCACAATGCACAACGCCGTTGTCATCAGAATGCACCATGACCTTTGTCATCACAAAGATCCATGACCCTTGGCATCACAATGCTCCATGTCATTGTCATCACAATGTTCCATGAACGCTCTCATCACATTGCTCCATGCCCTTGTCATCACAAAGCTCCATGACACATGTCATCAGAATGCTCCATGGCTTTCTCATCACAATGTTCCATGACCTTGCCATCACAATGCTACATTACACCTGTCATAACAATGCTCCAGGAGCCCTGCCATCACGATGTTCTATGGTATTGTCATCACAAGGCTCCATGACCCTTCTCATCACAATGCTCCAATACCCCTGTAATCACAATGCTCCATGCTTCATTACATCTCAATGATCCGTGAACCCTGTCATCACAATGAACCATGCCCATCATCATAATGCTTCATGCTATTGTCATCACAATGAAATCAAAATGCTCCATGACCTCTGTCAAAACAATGCTCCAAACCCTTGTGATCACAATATTCCTTAACACTTGTCAACACAATGCCCCATAAAGCTCGTCATCACAATTATCCATGGTCTTCTCATCACAATGCTCCATGGCTTTTGTCATCACAATGCTCTTTACACTTGTCATCAAAATGCTCCATGACACTTGTTGTCTGTATGCTCCTTGAACCCTGTCATGACAAGGCTCTATGAATTTTTCCTCACAATGATCCATGCCCTTTTCATCACAGTGCTCAAAGTCCCATGTAATCACAATGATCCATGTCCTTGTCATCACAAACCTCAATGACGCATGTCATTAGAATGCTCCTTGGCCTTCTCCTCACAATGCTCCATGCTCTTTTCATCTCAATGTTCAGAGACCCCTGTAATCACAATGCTCCATGCCCCATTTCATCAGTATGCTCCATGAGATATATCATCACAAGACTCCATGGTTTTCTCATCACAGTGCTCCAGGACCTTGTCATCAAAATGCTTCACGAACTTGTCATGAAAATTCTCAATGGCCCTTGTCATCATAATGTTCCAAGCCCTAGTCATCACAACTCTCCTTTATATTTGTCATCACAATCCTCCATTACATTTGGCATCAAAATGCTCCCTGCCATTGTTATCGCAATGGACCATGACATATGTCATCACAATGCTCCCTGACACCTGTCTTCACAATACTTCATGACCTTCTCATCACAATGATCCGTGCCCTTGTCATCACAATGCACCATGTCCACTGTCATCACAGTAATCTATGAAACTTGGCAGACCAATGCTCCATGCCCCTGTCATCACAGTGCTCCATGCCGTTGTCATCACAATGCTCCATATCCCCTGTCATCACAATGCTCCGTGACTCCAGTCATCACAATGCTTCATAACATTTGTCATCACAATGGTCCATTCCCACGTCATCAGAAGGCTCTTTGACATTTGTAACCACAATGCTCCATGAACTTTTCATCACAATGCTCCTTGACCTTTGTCATCACAATAGCTCCATGCCTTTGTCAGAACAATGCTCCATGACCCTTGTCATCACTATGTGCCACGCACTTTTTATCACAACGGTCCACATATTTGTCATCACAATGCTCCATAACACTTGTAATCAAAATGCTCCATGCCCTTCTCATCACAATGCTCCATTACCCCTGTCATAACAATGCTCCATGACCCCTGCCATCACAATGTTCCACGGCCTTGTCATCACAAGGCTCCATGACACGTGTCATCACAATGCTCCAAGACCCCTGTAATCACAATGCTCCATGCCCTTTTCATCACAAAGCTCCATGACACATGTTATCAGAATGTTCCATGGACTTCTCATCAAAATGCTCAATGCCCTTGTCATAACAATGCTCCAAGAACACTGTAATCACAATGCTACATGGCCCTTTTCATCTCAGTGCTCCATGAACCCTGTCATCACAATGCATCATGCCCATCATCATCATGCTTCTGGCTCTTGTCAGCACGATGAAATCAAAATTCTCCATAACCTCAGTCATAACAATGCTCCATGTCCCCTGTCTTCACAATGCACCGTGACTCCAGTCATCACAATGGTTCATGACCTTTGTCATCACAGTGGTACAGGCCCTCGTCATCAACAGTCTCGGTAACCTTTTTAACCACAATGCTCCATGAACTTTTCATCATAATGCTCTTTGACCCATGTCATCACAATGCTCTATGCCTTTCTCAGCACAGTGCTACATGACCCTTGTCATCACAATTCTCCATGCGCTTGTCAGCACAATGCTCCATGACATATGTCATCTCAATGCACCATGTGCTTGTCATCACAGTGCTCCACAATCTTGTCATCACAATGCTGCATAAACCTTGTCATCACAATTCTCCATGCCATTGTCATCACAATGAGTCATTACATATGTCATCACAGTGCTCCCTGACACCTGTCTTCACAATATGGCATGGCTTGGTGATCACAATGCTCCATGCCCTTTTCATCACAATGTGCCAATCCAACTGTCATCGCAATAATCCATGAAACATATTAGACCAATGCTGCATGCCCTTTTCATCACAATGTGCCAATCCAACTGTCATCACAATAATCCGTGAAATTTTTAGACCAATGCTCCATGCCCTTGTCATCACAATGCTCCATGACGCTTGTCATCAGAATGCTCCATGGCCTTTTCTTCACAATGCTCCAAGCCCTTGTCATAACAATGTTCCAAGACACCTGTAATCACAATGCTCCATGCCCCTTTTCATCAGAATGCTCCATGAGACTTGTCATCACAAGTCTCCATGGTCTTCTAATCACAATGCTACATTTCCTTATCATCACAATGTTCCATGACCCCTGTCATCACAATACTCCATGAATATTTTCAGCCCAATGCTCCATGACCTTCTCATCACAATGCTCCATGAACAGTATCATAACAGTGGTCCAGGAACACTGTCATCACAACACTCCATGACCCCTGACAACACAGTGATCCGGGATTCTTGTCATCACAATGCTCCATTCCCTAGTCATCACAATGCTCCATGACCCCAATCATCAAAATACTCCATGAACATTTTCAGCCCAATGCTCCATGACACTTGCCAGCACAATGCTCCCTGACCCTTGTCATCAGAATGCTCCAAGCCATTGTCATCACAATGCTCCATTACTTTGTCATCAGAATCCTCCATGACACTAGGCATCACAATGATCCATGCCATTGTCATCACAATGGGCCATTACATATGTCATCACAATGCTCCCTGACACCTGTCTTCACAATACTGCATGACCTGGTCATCACAATGCTCCATGCCCTTGTCATCACAATGTGCCATTCCAACTGTCATTGCAATAATCCATGAAACTTATTAGACCAGTGCTCCATGCCCTTGTCATCACAATGCTCCATGCCCTTTTTATCACAATGCTCCATGACCCATGTCATCACAATGCTCATTGACTCCAGTCATCACATTTCTTCATGACCTTTGTCAACACAATGGTCCATGCCCTCGTCATCAACGGTCTCTGGGACATTTTTAACCTTAGTGCTCCATGAAATTTTCATCACAATGCTCTTTGACCCGTGTCATCACAATGCTCTATGCCTTTCTCAGCACAATGCTCCATGACCGTTGTCATCACAGTGCTCCATGTGCTTGTCAGCACAATGCTCCATCACACATTTCATCACAATGCAACATGCGCTTGTCATCACAGTGCTCCACAATCTTGTCATCACAATGCTCCATTAACCTTGTCATCACAATGCTCCATGAACTTCTCATCAATATGCTCTCTCACCACCGATATCACAATGTTACATCACTATTCATCAAAATACTCCTTCATCTCTGTAAACACAATGTGCCATGACTCTTGTCATCACAGTGCTACATGCACTTATCATCACAATGTTCGATGAGCTATGACATCACAATGTTCTATAAGCCATGTCATCAAAATGCTCCATGACCCTTTTCATCAAAAGGCTCCATGTCCCCTGACATCACAATGCTCCATACCCCTTGTCATTACAGTGCTCCATGACGCTCATCATCACAATTATCCATGGTCTTCTCATCACAATGCTCCACGGTCTTGCCATCACAATGCTCCATGTCCTAGTCATCACAATGCTCCATGTTCCTTGTCATCAAAATTATCCACGTCCTTGGCATCACTATGTTCCATGACACTTCTCATCACACTGTTACAGGCTTTGTCAGCACAATACTCCACAAGCTTGTCATCAGAATGCTCCATGCCCCTTGTCATCATAATTATCCATCTCCCCTGTCATCACAATGCTCCATGACACCTGTCATCACAATGCTCCATGCCCCTTGTCATCACAATTCTCCACGTGCTTGTCATCACAATGCTCCATGACAGTTCTCATCACAATGTTACATGCTTTTGTCATCACAATTCTCCATTAACATGTCATCGCAATGCCCCATGACACTTGTCATAGCGAGCTCCATGCCTTTGTCATCACAATGCTTCACGACCTTTTCATCAAAATTCTCAATGGCCGTTTTCATCACAATGCTCCATGACCCTTGTCATCACAATGCTCCATGCCCTTGTCCTCACAAAGCTCAATAACGCATGCCATCAGAATGATCCTTGGTCTTCTCCTCAGAATGCTCCATGCCCCTTTTCATCAGTATGCTCCAAGAGATTTCTCATCAAAAGGCTCCATAGTTTTCTCATCACAATGCTCCAGGACCTTGTCATCACAATGCTCAATACACTTGTCATCAAAATGCTCCCTGAAACTTGTTGTCTGTATGCTCCTTGAACCCTGTCATGACAAGGCTCCATGCCTTTTTCATCAAGGTGATCCATGCCCTTTTCATCACAATGCTCCAAGACCCCTGTAATCACAATGTTCCATGCCCTTTTCATCACAAACCTCAATGACGCATGTCATTAGAATGCTCCTTGGCCTTCTCTTCACAGTGCTCCATTCCCTTGTCCTCACAAAGTTCCACGACCCCTGTAATCACAATGCTCCATGCCCCTTTTCATCAGTATGATCCATGAGACTTGTCATCACAAGGCTCCATGGTTTTCTCATCACAGTGCTCCAGGACATTGTCATCACAATGCTTCATGACCTTGTCATGAAAATTCTCAAAGGCCCTTGTCATCATAATGCTCCAAGCCCTACTCATCACAATGCTCCATTATATTTGTCATCACAATGCTCCATTACATTTGGCATCACAATGCTCCATGCCATTGTCATCGCAATGGACCATGACATATGTCATCACAGTGTTCCCTGACACCTTTCTTCACAATACTACATGACCTTCTCATCACAATGCTCCGTGCCCTTGTCATCACAATGCACCATGCCCACTCTCATCACAATAATCTATGAAACTTGTCAAACAAATGCTCCATGCCCCTGTCATCACAATGCTCCATGATTCCCCTCATCACAGTGATTAATAATGTTTGTCATCACAATGGTCCATACCCGTGTCATCAAAAGGCTCTGTGACCTTTGTAACCACAATGCTCCATGAAATTTTCATCACAATTCTCTGTGACCCTAGTCATCACAATGCACCATGTCTTTGTCAGAACAATGCTCCTTGACCATTGTCATCACAAATTGCGAAGCGCATTTCATCACAACGGTCCACAACCTTGTCATTGAAATGCTCCATAAACCTTGTAATCACAATGCTCCATGCACTTCTCATCAAAATGCTCTCTCACCAGAGATATCACAATGTTCCATCACTAGTCATCACAATACTCCCTCACCCCTGTAATCACAATGATCCATGACCCTGTCATCACAATGCTACATCCCCTTATCATCACAATGTTCCATGACCCCTGACATCACAATGTTCCATAACACCTGCCATCAAAATGCTCCATGACACTTTTCATCCCAAAGCTCCAAGACTCCTGACATCACAATGTTCTATAACCCCTGCCATCAAAATGTTCCATTACACATTTTATCAAATTGCTTCATGACCCGGTCATCAAAAGGCTCCCTGCCCTTCTCATCCCAAAGCACCATGCCCTTGTCATCAAAATGCTCCATGACTTGTCATCACAAACCTCCATGACCCTTGGTATCACAATGCTCCAAGTCATTGTCATCGCAATGCTCCATGAAACCTCTCATCACACTGCTCCATGCTCTTGTAATCACAAAGTTCCATGACACTTGTCATCACAATGCTCGATGCCCTTCTCATCACAATGCTCCATGCCCTTGTCATTACAATCCTGCATGACCCATGTATCACAGTGTTCCCTGCCTTTGTCATCACAATGCTCCATGCCCACTCTCATCACAATAATACATGAAACATTTCAGACCAATGTTCCATGCCCTTCTCATCATAATGCTCCATTACGCCTGCCATAACAATGCACCATGACCCATGCCATCACAATGTTCCACGGCGTAGTCATCACAAGCTTCCATGACACTTGTCATCAGAATGTTCCATGGACTTCTCATCAAAATGCTCCATGCCCTTGTCATCACAATGCTCCAAGACCCTTGTAATAAAAATGCCCCATGCCCCTTTTCATCTCAATGCTCCATGAACCCTGTCATCACAGTGCACCATGCCCATCATCATAATGCTTCAGGCTATTGTCATCACAATGAAATCAATATTCTCCATGACCTCTGTAATCATAATCCTCCAAACCGTTGTTATCACAATATTCCATAACACTTATCATCACAACACCCCATGACTCTCATCATCACAATTATCCATGGTCTTCTCATCACAATGCTCCATGATCTTTGTCATCACAATGCTCAATACACTTGTTACCACAATGCTCCCTGACACTTGTCATCAGTATGCTCCTGGAACCCTGTCATGACAAGGCTCCATGCCTTTTTCATCAGAATGATCCATGCCCTTTTCATCACAATGTTCCAAGATCCCTGTAATCACAATGCTCCATGCCCTGGTCATCACAAAGCTCCATGACACATGTCATCAGAATGCTCCATGGCCTTCTCATCACAATGCTCCATGCCCTAGTCATCACAATGCTCCAAGACCCCTGTAATCACAATGCTCCATGCCCATTTTCTTCAGAATGCTCCATGAGACTTGTCATCACAAGTCTCCATGGTCTTCACATCACAATGCTCCAGGACCTTGTCATCACCATGCTCCATTCCCTTATCATCCCAAAGTCCCATGATCCCTGTCATCACAATAATCCATGAACATTTTCAGCCCATTGCTCCACGACCTACTCATCACAATGCTCCATGGCCAATATCATCACAAGGCTCCATGACCCAAGTCATCACAACACTCCATGAATATTTTCAGCCCAGTGCTCCAGGAAACTTGTCATCACAATGACCCATGCCCTTTTCATCACAATGATCCATGAAGCCTGCATTCACAATGCTCCGTGACGCTTGTCATAATAGTGCTCCATGACACATGTCATCACAATGCTCCATGCCTTTGTCAGCAAAATGCTACATGACCTTTTCATAACAATGCTCTATGAGCTTGTCATCACAATACTCCATTTCCATTGTCATCACAATCCTCCGTGAGCCTTGGGATCACATTGTTTCATGCCCTTGTCATCACAATGCTCCATGCTCCTTGAAATCAAAATGATCCATGACCTCTATCATCACAATGCTCCAAACTCTTGTAATCACAATGTTCCATAACACTTGTCATCACAACGCTCCATGACGCATGTCATCACAATACTCCATGCCCTTTTCATCACAATGCTCCATGACCTTGTAATCACCATGTTCCAAACCCCTGTAATCCCAATGGTCCATGCCCCTTTACATCAGTATGCTCCATGAGATTTGTCATCACAAGGCTCCATGGTTCTCTCATCAAAATTCTCCAGGACCTTGTCATCACAATGCTCAATACACTTGTCATCAAAATGCTCCCTGACACTAGTTGTCTGTATGCTCCTTGAACCCAGTCATGACAAGGCTCCATGCCTTTTTCATCAAGGTGATCCATGCCCTTTTCATCACAATGTTCCAAGACCACTGTAATCACAATGTTCCATGCCCTTGTCTTCACAAAGCTCAATGACGCATGTCATTAGAATGCTCCTTGGCCTTCTCCTCACAGTGCTCCATGCCCTTGTCCTCACAATGTTCCACGACCCCTGTAATCACAATGCTCCATGCCCCTTTTCATCAGTATGCTCCATGAGACTTGTCATCACAAGGCTCCATGGTTTTCTCATCACAATGCTCCAGGACCTTGTCATCACAATGCTTCATGACCTTGTCATGAAAATCCTCAATGGCCCTTGTCATCATAATGCTCCAAACCCTAGTCATCACAATGCTCCATTATATTTGTCATCACAATCCTCCATTACATTTGGCATCACAATGCTCCATGCCATTGTCATCGCAATGGACCATGACATATGTCATCACAGTGTTCCCTGACACTTGTCTTCACAATACTCCATGACCTTCTCATCATCATGCTCTGTGCCCTTGTCATCACAATGCACCATGCCCACTCTCATCACAATAATCTATTAAACTTGTCAGACCAATACTCCATGCCCCTGTCATCACAATGCTCCATGCCCTTGTCATCAAAACGCTCCATGATCCCTGTCATCACAATGCTCCATGACTCCAGTCATCACAATGCTTCATAACGTTTGTCATCACAATGGTCCATGCCCGCGTCATCACAAGGCTCTGTGACCTTTGTAACCACAATGCTCCATGAACTTTTCATCACAATTCTCGGTGACCCTTGTCATCACAATGCACCATGTCTTTGGCAGAACAATGCTCCATGACCATTGTCATCACAAAGTGCCACGCTCATTTCATCACAACGGTCCACAACCTTGTCATTGAAATGCTCCATAAACCTTGTAATCACAATGCTCCATGCACTTCTAATCCAAATGCTCTCTCACCAGAGATATCACAATGTTCCATCACTAGTCATCACAATACTCCCTCATCCCTGTAATCACAATGATCCATGACCCTGTCATCACAATGCTACCTCCCCTTATCATCACAATGTTCCATGACCCCTGACATCACAATGTTCCATAACACCTGTCATCAAAATGCTCCATGACCATTTTTATCCCAAAGCTCCAAGACTCCTGACATCACAATGTTCTATAACCCCTGCCATCAAAATGTTCCATTACACTTTTTATCAAATTGCTACATGACCCGGTCATCAAAAGGCTCCCTGCCCTTCTCATCACAATGCACCATGCCCATGTCATCAAAATGCTCCATGACTTGTCATCACAAAGCTCCATGACCCTTGGCATCACAAGGCTCCAAGTCATTGTCATCACAATGCTCCATGAACCCTCTCATCACATTGCTCCATGCTCTTGTCATCACAAAACTCCATGACACTTGTCATCACTATGCTCGATGCCCTACTCATCACAATGCTCCATGCCCTTGTCATTACGATCCTGCATGACCCATGTATCACAGTGTTCCGTGCCCTTGTCATCACAATGCCCCATGCCCACTCTCATCACAATAATACATGAAACATTTCAGACCAATGTTCCAGGCCCTTCTCATCATAATGCTCCATTACGCCTGTCATAACAATGCACCATGACCCCTGCCATCACAATGATCCACGGCCTAGTCATCACAAGGTTCCATGACACTTGTCATCACAATGTTCTATGGCCTTCTCATCAAAATGCTCCATGCCCTTGCCATCACAATGCTCCAAGACCCTTGTAATCACAATGCCCCATGCCCGTTTTCATCTCAATGCTCCATGAACCCTGTTATCACAGTGCACCATGCCCATCATCATAATGCTTCAGGCTATTGTCATCACAATGAAATCACTATTCTCCATGACCTCTGTAATCATAATGTTCCAAACCCTTGTTATCACAATGTTCCATGACACTTATCATCACAACACCCCATGACGCTCATCATCACAATTATCCATGGTCTTCTCATCACAATGCTCCATGATCTTTGTCATCACAATGCTCAATAAACTTGTTATCACAATGCTCCCTGACACTTGTCATCAGTATGCTCCTTGAACCCTGTCACGACAAGGCTCCATGCCATTTTCATCACAATGATCCATGCCCTTTTCATCACACTGCTCCAAGATCCCTGTAATCACAATGCTCCATGCCCTTGTCATCACAAAGCTCCATGACACATGTCATCAGAATGCTCCATGGCCTTCTCAACAAAATGCTCCATGCCCTAGTCATCACAATGCTCCAAGACCCCTGTAATCACAATGCCCCATGACCCTTTTCATCAGAATGCTCCATGAGACTTGTCATCACATGTCTCCATGGTCTTCACATCACAATGCTTCAGGACCTTGTCATCACCATGCTCCATTCCCTTGTCATCCCAATGTTCCATGATCCCTGTCATCACCATAATCCATGAACATTTTCAGCCCATTGGTCCAGGACCTACTCATCACAATGCTCCATGGCCAATATCATCACAAGGCTCCACTTCCCCTGTCATCACAACACTCCATGAACATTTTCAGCCCAGTGCTCCAGGAAACTTGTCATCACAATGATCCATGCCCTTGTCATCCCAATGCTCCATGACCCCTGCATTCACAATGCTCCGTGACGCTTGTCATAATAGTGCTCCATGACACATGTCCTCACAATGCTCCATGCCTTTCTCAGCAAAATGCTACATGACCTATTCATTACAATGCTCTATGCGCTTGTCATCACAATACGCCATTTCCATTGTCATCACAATCCTCCGTGAGCCTTGGGATCACATTGTTTCATGCCCTTGTCATCACAATGCTCCATGCTCCTTGAAATCAAAATGATCCATGACCTCTATCATCACAATGCTCCAAACCCTTGTAATCAAAATGTTCCATAACACTTGTCATCACAACGCTCCATGACACATGTCATCACAATACTCCATGCCCTTTTCATCACAGTGCTCCATGACCTTGTAATCACAATGTTACAAACCCCTGTAATCCCAATGGTCCATGCCCCTTATCATCAGTATGCTCCATGAGATTTGTCATCACAAGTCTCCATAGTTTTCTCATCACAATGCTCCAGGACCTTTTAATCACAATGCTCAATATACTTGTCATCAAAATGCTCCCTGACACTTGTTGTCTCTATGTTCCTTGAATCCTATCATGACAAGGCTCCATGCCTTCTTTATCAAGGTGATCCATGCCCTTTTCATCACAATGCTCCAAGACCACTGTAATCACAATGTTCCATGCCCTTGTCATCACAAAGCTCAATGACGCATGTCATTAGAATGCTCCTTGGCCTTCTCCTCACAGTGCTCCAAGCCCTTGTCCTCACAACGTTCCACACCCCTGTAATCACAATGATCCATGCCCCTTTTCATCAGTATGCTCCATGAGACTTGTCATCACAAGGCTCCATGGTTTTCTCATCACAATGCTCCAGGACCTTTTCATCACAATGCTTCATGACCTTGTCATGAAAATTCTCAATGGACCTTGGCATCATAATGCTCCAAGCCCTAGTCATCACAATGCTGCATTATATTTGTCATCACAATCCTCCATTACATTTGGCATCACAATGCTCCATGCCATTGTCATCGCAATGGACCATGACATATGTCATCACAGTGTTCCCTGACACCTGTCTTCACAATACTCCATGACCTTCTCATCACAATGCTCCGTGCCCTTGTCATCACAATGCCCCATGCCCACACTCATCACATTAGTCTATGAAACTTGTCAGACCAAAGCTCCATTCCCCTGTCATCAAAATGCTCCATGCCCTTGTTATCACAATGCTCCATGACTCCAGTCATCACAATGCTTCATAACGTTTGTCATCACAATGGTCCATGCCCGCGTCATCACAAGGCTCTGTGACCTTTGTAACCACAATGCTCCATGAACTTTTCATCACAATTCTCTGTGACACTTCTCATCATAATGCACCATGTCTTTGTCAGAACAATGCTCCATGACCATTGTCATCAAAAAGTGCCACGCACATTTCATCACAACGGTCCAAAATCTTGTCATTGAAATGCTCCATAAACTTTGTAATCACAATGCTCCATGCACTTCTCATCAAAATGGTCTCTCAGCAGAGATATCACAATGTTCCATCACTAGTCATCACAATACACCCTCACCCCTGTTATCACAATGTTCCATGACCTTGTCATCACAATGCTACATCCCCTTATCATCACAATGTTCTATGATCCCTGACATCACAATGTTCTATAACACCTGTCAGCAAAATGGTCCATGACCCTTTTCATCCCAGAGTTCCAAGACTCCTGACATCACAATGTTCTATAACCCCTGCCATCAAAATGTTCCATTACACTTTTTATCAAATTGCTGCATGTCCCGGTCATCAAAAGGCTCCCTGCCCTTCTCATCACAATGCACCATGCCCTTGTCATCAAAATGCTCCATGACTTGTCATCACAAAGCTCCATGACACTTGGCATCACAAGGCTCCAAGTCATTGTCATCACAATGCTCCATGAACCCTCTCATCACATTGCTCCATGCCCTTGTAATCACAGAGCTCCATGACACTCGTCATCACAATGCTCGATGCCCTTCTCATCACAATGCTCCATGCCCTTGTCATTACAATCCGGCATGACCCATGTATCACAGTGTTCCATGCCCTTGTCATCACAATGCTCCATGCCCACTCTCATCACAATAATACATGAAACATTTCAGACCAATGTTCCATGCCCTTCTCATCATAATGCTCCATTACGCCTGTCATAACAATGCACCATGACCCCTGCCATCACAGTGTTCCACGGCCTAGTCATCACAAGGTTCCATGACACTTGTCATCACGATGCTCGATGCCCTTCTCATCACAATGCTCCATGCCCTTGTCATTACAATCCTGCATGACCCATGTATCACAGTGTTCCCTGCCTTTGTCATCACAATGCTCCATGCCCACTCTCATCACAATAATACATGAAACATTTCAGACCAATGTTCCATGCCCTTCTCATCATAATGCTCCATTACGCCTGCCATAACAATGCACCATGACCCATGCCATCACAATGTTCCACGGCATAGTCATCACAAGCTTCCATGACACTTGTCATCAGAATGTTCCATGGACTTCTCATCAAAATGTTCCATGCACTTGTCATCACAATGCTCCAAGACCCTTGTAATAAAAATGCCCCATGCCCCTTTTCATCTCAATGCTCCATGAACCCTGTCATCACAGTGCACCATGCCCATTATCATAATGCTTCAGGCTATTGTCATCACAATGAAATCAATATTCTCCATGACCTCTGTAATCATAATCCTCCAAACCGTTGTTATCACAATATTCCATAACACTTATCATCACAACACCCCATGACTCTCATCATCACAATTATCCATGGTCTTCTCATCACAATGCTCCATGATCTTTGTCATCACAATGCTCAATACACTTGTTATCACAATGCTCCCTGACACTTGTCATCAGTATGCTCCTGGAACCCTGTCATGACAAGGCTCCATGCCTTTTTCATCAGAATGATCCATGCCCTTTTCATCACAATGTTCCAAGATCCCTGTAATCACAATGCTCCATGCCCTGGTCATCACAAAGCTCCATGACACATGTCGTCAGAATGCTCCATGGCCTTCTCATCACAATGCTCCATGCCCTAGTCATCACAATGCTCCAAGACCCCTGTAATCACAATGCTCCATGCCCATTTTCTTCAGAATGCTCCATGAGACTTGTCATCACAAGTCTCCATGGTCTTCACATCACAATGCTCCAGGACCTTGTCATCACCATGCTCCATTCCCTTATCATCCCAAAGTCCCATGATCCCTGTCATCACAATAATCCATGAACATTTTCAGCCCATTGCTCCACGACCTACTCATCACAATGCTCCATGGCCAATATCATCACAAGGCTCCATGACCCATGTCATCACAACACTCCATGAACATTTTCAGCCCAGTGCTCCAGGAAACTTGTCATCACAATGACCCATGCCCTTTTCATCACAATGATCCATGAAGCCTGCATTCACAATGCTCCGTGACGCTTGTCATAATAGTGCTCCATGACACATGTCATCACAATGCTCCATGCCTTTGTCAGCAAAATGCTACATGACCTTTTCATAACAATGCTCTTTGAGCTTGTCATCACAATACTCCATTTCCATTGTCATCACAATCCTCCGTGAGCCTTGGGATCACATTGTTTCATGCCCTTGTCATCACAATGCTCCATGCTCCTTGAAATCAAAATGATCCATGACCTCTATCATCACAATGCTCCAAACTCTTGTAATCACAATGTTCCATAACACTTGTCATCACAACGCTCCATGACGCATGTCATCACAATACTCCATGCCCTTTTCATCACAATGCTCCATGACCTTGTAATCACCATGTTCCAAACCCCTGTAATCCCAATGGTCCATGCCCCTTTACATCAGTATGCTCCATGAGATTTGTCATCACAAGGCTCCATGGTTTTCTCATCACAATGCTCCAGGAACTTGTCATCACAATGCTCAATACACTTGTCATCAAAATGCTCCCTGACACTAGTTGTCTGTATGCTCCTTGAACCCAGTCATGACAAGGCTCCATGCCTTTTTCATCAAGGTGATCCATGCCCTTTTCATCACAATGTTCCAAGACCACTGTAATCACAATGTTCCATGCCCTTGTCTTCACAAAGCTCAATGACGCATGTCATTAGAATGCTCCTTGGCCTTCTCCTCACAGTGCTCCATGCCCTTGTCCTCACAATGTTCCACGACCCCTGTAATCACAATGCTCCATGCCGCTTTTCATCAGTATGCTCCATGAGACTTGTCATCACAAGGCTCCATGGTTTTCTCATCACAATGCTCCAGGACCTTGTCATCACAATGCTTCATGACCTTGTCATGAAAATCCTCAATGGCCCTTGTCATCATAATGCTCCAAACCCTAGTCATCACAATGCTCCATTATATTTGTCATCACAATCCTCCATTACATTTGGCATCACAATGCTCCATGCCATTGTCATCGCAATGGACCATGACATATGTCATCACAGTGTTCCCTGACACCTGTCTTCACAATACTCCATGACCTTCTCATCACCATGCTCTGTGCCCTTGTCATCACAATGCACCATGCCCACTCTCATCACAATAATCTATTAAACTTGTCAGACCAATACTCCATGCCCCTGTCATCACAATGCTCCATGCCCTTGTCATCAAAACGCTCCATGATCCCTGTCATCACAATGCTCCATGACTCCAGTCATCACAATGCTTCATAACGTTTGTCATCACAATGGTCCATGCCCGCGTCATCACAAGGCTCTGTGACCTTTGTAACCACAATGCTCCATGAACTTTTCATCACAATTCTCGGTGACCCTTGTCATCACAATGCACCATGTCTTTGGCAGAACAATGCTCCATGACCATTGTCATCACAAAGTGCCACGCTTATTTCATCACAACGGTCCACAACCTTGTCATTGAAATGCTCCATAAACCTTGTAATCACAATGCTCCATGCACTTCTAATCCAAATGCTCTCTCACCAGAGATATCAAAATGTTCCATCACTAGTCATCACAATACTCCCTCATCCCTGTAATCACAATGTTCCATGACCCTGTCATCACAATGCTACCTCCCCTTATCATCACAATGTTCCATGACCCCTGACATCACAATGTTCCATAACACCTGTCATCAAAATGCTCCATGACCCTTTTTATCCCAAAGTTCCAAGACTCCTGACATCACAATGTTCTATAACCCCTGCCATCAAAATGTTCCATTACACTTTTTATCAAATTGCTACATGACCCGGTCATCAAAAGGCTCCCTGCCCTTCTCATCACAATGCACCATGCCCATGTCATCAAAATGCTCCATGACTTGTCATCACAAAGCTCCATGACCCTTGGCATCACAAGGCTCCAAGTCATTGTCATCACAATGCTCCATGAACCCTCTCATCACATTGCTCCATGCTCTTGTCATCACAAAACTCCATGACACTTGTCATCACAATGCTCGATGCCCTTCTCATCACAATGCTACATGCCCTTGTCATTACGATCCTGCATGACCCATGTATCACAGTGTTCCGTGCCCTTGTCACCACAATGCCCCATGCCCACTCTCATCACAATAATACATGAAACATTTCAGACCAATGTTCCATGCCCTTCTCATCATAATGCTCCATTACGCCTGTCATAACAATGCACCATGACCCCTGCCATCACAATGATCCACGGCCTAGTCATCACAAGGTTCCATGACACTTGTCATCACAATGTTCTATGGCCTTCTCATCAAAATGCTCCATGCCCTAGCCATCACAATGCTCCAAGACCCTTGTAATCACAATGCCCCATGCCCGTTTTCATCTCAATGCTCCATGAACCCTGTTATCACAGTGCACCATGCCCATCATCATAATGCTTCAGGCTATTGTCATCACAATGAAATCACTATTCTCCATGACCTCTGTAATCATAATGTTCCAAACCCTTGTTATCACAATGTTCCATGACACTTATCATCACAACACCCCATGACGCTCATCATCACAATTATCCATGGTCTTCTCATCACAATGCTCCATGATCTTTGTCATCACAATGCTCAATAAACTTGTTATCACAATGCTCCCTGACACTTGTCATCAGTATGCTCCTTGAACCCTGTCACGACAAGGCTCCATGCCTTTTTCATCACAATGATCCATGCCCTTTTCATCACACTGCTCCAAGATCCCTGTAATCACAATGCTACATGCCCTTGTCATCACAAAGCTCCATGACACATGTCATCAGAATGCTCCATGGCCTTCTCAACAAAATGCTCCATGCCCTAGTCATCACAATGCTCCAAGACCCCTGTAATCACAATGCTCCATGCCCCTTTTCATCAGAATGCTCCATGAGACTTGTCATCACATGTCTCCATGGTCTTCACATCACAATGCTCCAGGACCTTGTCATCACCATGCTCCATTCCCTTGTCATCCCAATGTTCCATGATCCCTGTCATCACCATAGTCCATGAACATTTTCAGCCCATTGGTCCACGACCTACTCATCACAATGCTCCATGGCCAATATCATCACAAGGCTCCACGTCCCCTGTCATCACAACACTCCATGAACATTTTCAGCCCAGTGCTCCAGGAAACTTGTCATCACAATGATCCATGCCCTTGTCATCCCAATGCTCCATGACCCCTGCATTCACAATGCTCCGTGATGCTTGTCATAATAGTGCTCCATGACACATGTCCTCACAATGCTCCATGCCTTTGTCAGCAAAATGCTACATGACCTTTTCATTACAATGCTCTATGCACTTGTCATCACAATACGCCATTTCCATTGTCATCACAATCCTCCGTGAGCCTTGGGATCACATTGTTTCATGCCCTTGTCATCACAATGCTCCATGCTCCTTGAAATCAAAATGATCCATGACCTCTATCATCACAATGCTCCAAACCCTTGTAATCACAATGTTCCATAACACTTGTCATCACAACGCTCCATGACACATGTCATCACAATACTCCATGCCCTTTTCATCACAATGCTCCATGACCTTGTAATCACAATGTTACAAACCCATGTAATCACAATGGTCCATGCCCCTTATCATCAGTATGCTCCATGAGATTTGTCATCACAAGGCTCCATAGTTTTCTAATCACAATGCTCCAGGACCTTGTCATCACAATGCTCAATATACTTGTCATCAAAATGCTCCCTGACACTTGTTGTCTGTATGTTCCTTGAATCCTGTCATGACAAGGCTCCATGCCTTTTTCATCAAGGTGATCCATGCCCTTTTCATCACAATGCTCCAAGACCACTGTAATCACAATGTTCCATGCCCTTGTCATCACAAAGCTCAATGACGCATGTCATTAGAATGCTCCTTGGCCTTCTCCTCACAGTGCTCCATGCCCTTGTCCTCACAACGTTCCACACCCCTGTAATCACAATGATCCATGCCCCTTTTCATCAGTATGCTCCATGAGACTTGTCATCACAAGGCTCCATGGTTTTCTCATCACAATGCTCCAGGACATTGTCATCACAATGCTTCATGACCTTGTCATGAAAATTCTCAATGGACCTTGGCATCATAATGCTCCCAGCCCTAGTCATCACAATGCTCCATTATATTTGTCATCACAATCCTCCATTACATTTGGCATCACAATGCTCCATGCCATTGTCATCACAATGGACCATGACATATGTCATCACAGTGTTCCCTGACACCTGTCTTCACAATACTCCATGACCTTCTCATCACAATGCTCCGTGCCCTTGTCATCACAATGCCCCAGCCCACACTCATCACAGTAGTCTATGAAACTTGTCAGACCAATGCTCCATGCCCCTGTCATCAAAATGCTCCATGCCCCTGTCATCACAATGCTCCATGACCCCTGTCATCACAATGCTCCGTGACTCCAGTCATCACAATGCTTCATAACGTTTGTCATCACAATGGTCCATGCCCGCGTCATCACAAGGCTCTGTGACCTTTGTAACCACAATGCTCCATGAACTTTTCATCACAATTCTCGGTGACCCTTGTCATCACAATGCACCATGTCTTTGGCAGAACAATGCTCCATGACCATTGTCATCACAAAGTGCCACGCTTATTTCATCACAACGGTCCACAACCTTGTCATTGAAATGCTCCATAAACCTTGTAATCACAATGCTCCATGCACTTCTAATCCAAATGCTCTCTCACCAGAGATATCAAAATGTTCCATCACTAGTCATCACAATACTCCCTCATCCCTGTAATCACAATGTTCCATGACCCTGTCATCACAATGCTACCTCCCCTTATCATCACAATGTTCCATGACCCCTGACATCACAATGTTCCATAACACCTGTCATCAAAATGCTCCATGACCCTTTTTATCCCAAAGTTCCAAGACTCCTGACATCACAATGTTCTATAACCCCTGCCATCAAAATGTTCCATTACACTTTTTATCAAATTGCTACATGACCCGGTCATCAAAAGGCTCCCTGCCCTTCTCATCACAATGCACCATGCCCATGTCATCAAAATGCTCCATGACTTGTCATCACAAAGCTCCATGACCCTTGGCATCACAAGGCTCCAAGTCATTGTCATCACAATGCTCCATGAACCCTCTCATCACATTGCTCCATGCTCTTGTCATCACAAAACTCCATGACACTTGTCATCACAATGCTCGATGCCCTTCTCATCACAATGCTACATGCCCTTGTCATTACGATCCTGCATGACCCATGTATCACAGTGTTCCGTGCCCTTGTCACCACAATGCCCCATGCCCACTCTCATCACAATAATACATGAAACATTTCAGACCAATGTTCCATGCCCTTCTCATCATAATGCTCCATTACGCCTGTCATAACAATGCACCATGACCCCTGCCATCACAATGATCCACGGCCTAGTCATCACAAGGTTCCATGACACTTGTCATCACAATGTTCTATGGCCTTCTCATCAAAATGCTCCATGCCCTAGCCATCACAATGCTCCAAGACCCTTGTAATCACAATGCCCCATGCCCGTTTTCATCTCAATGCTCCATGAACCCTGTTATCACAGTGCACCATGCCCATCATCATAATGCTTCAGGCTATTGTCATCACAATGAAATCACTATTCTCCATGACCTCTGTAATCATAATGTTCCAAACCCTTGTTATCACAATGTTCCATGACACTTATCATCACAACACCCCATGACGCTCATCATCACAATTATCCATGGTCTTCTCATCACAATGCTCCATGATCTTTGTCATCACAATGCTCAATAAACTTGTTATCACAATGCTCCCTGACACTTGTCATCAGTATGCTCCTTGAACCCTGTCACGACAAGGCTCCATGCCTTTTTCATCACAATGATCCATGCCCTTTTCATCACACTGCTCCAAGATCCCTGTAATCACAATGCTACATGCCCTTGTCATCACAAAGCTCCATGACACATGTCATCAGAATGCTCCATGGCCTTCTCAACAAAATGCTCCATGCCCTAGTCATCACAATGCTCCAAGACCCCTGTAATCACAATGCTCCATGCCCCTTTTCATCAGAATGCTCCATGAGACTTGTCATCACATGTCTCCATGGTCTTCACATCACAATGCTCCAGGACCTTGTCATCACCATGCTCCATTCCCTTGTCATCCCAATGTTCCATGATCCCTGTCATCACCATAGTCCATGAACATTTTCAGCCCATTGGTCCACGACCTACTCATCACAATGCTCCATGGCCAATATCATCACAAGGCTCCACGTCCCCTGTCATCACAACACTCCATGAAAATTTTCAGCCCAGTGCTCCAGGAAACTTGTCATCACAATGATCCATGCCCTTGTCATCCCAATGCTCCATGACCCCTGCATTCACAATGCTCCGTGATGCTTGTCATAATAGTGCTCCATGACACATGTCCTCACAATGCTCCATGCCTTTGTCAGCAAAATGCTACATGACCTTTTCATTACAATGCTCTATGCACTTGTCATCACAATACGCCATTTCCATTGTCATCACAATCCTCCGTGAGCCTTGGGATCACATTGTTTCATGCCCTTGTCATCACAATGCTCCATGCTCCTTGAAATCAAAATGATCCATGACCTCTATCATCACAATGCTCCAAACCCTTGTAATCACAATGTTCCATAACACTTGTCATCACAACGCTCCATGACACATGTCATCACAATACTCCATGCCCTTTTCATCACAATGCTCCATGACCTTGTAATCACAATGTTACAAACCCATGTAATCACAATGGTCCATGCCCCTTATCATCAGTATGCTCCATGAGATTTGTCATCACAAGGCTCCATAGTTTTCTCATCACAATGCTCCAGGACCTTGTCATCACAATGCTCAATATACTTGTCATCAAAATGCTCCCTGACACTTGTTGTCTGTATGTTCCTTGAATCCTGTCATGACAAGGCTCCATGCCTTTTTCATCAAGGTGATCCATGCCCTTTTCATCACAATGCTCCAAGACCACTGTAATCACAATGTTCCATGCCCTTGTCATCACAAAGCTCAATGACGCATGTCATTAGAATGCTCCTTGGCCTTCTCCTCACAGTGCTCCATGCCCTTGTCCTCACAACGTTCCACACCCCTGTAATCACAATGATCCATGCCCCTTTTCATCAGTATGCTCCATGAGACTTGTCATCACAAGGCTCCATGGTTTTCTCATCACAATGCTCCAGGACATTGTCATCACAATGCTTCATGACCTTGTCATGAAAATTCTCAATGGACCTTGGCATCATAATGCTCCCAGCCCTAGTCATCACAATGCTCCATTATATTTGTCATCACAATCCTCCATTACATTTGGCATCACAATGCTCCATGCCATTGTCATCACAATGGACCATGACATATGTCATCACAGTGTTCCCTGACACCTGTCTTCACAATACTCCATGACCTTCTCATCACAATGCTCCGTGCCCTTGTCATCACAATGCCCCAGCCCACACTCATCACAGTAGTCTATGAAACTTGTCAGACCAATGCTCCATGCCCCTGTCATCAAAATGCTCCATGCCCCTGTCATCACAATGCTCCATGACCCCTGTCATCACAATGCTCCGTGACTCCAGTCATCACAATGCTTCATAACGTTTGTCATCACAATGGTCCATGCCCGCGTCATCACAAGGCTCTGTGACCTTTGTAACCACAATGCTCCATGAACTTTTCATCACAATTCTCTGTGACACTTCTCATCATAATGCACCATGTCTTTGTTAGAACAATGCTCCATGACCATTGTCATCACAAAGTGCCACGCACATTTCATCACAACGGTCCAAAACCTTGTCATTGAAATGCTCCATAAAGTTTGTAATCACAATGCTCCATGCACTTCTCATCAAAATGGTCTCTCAGCAGAGATATCACAATGTTCCATCACTAGTCATCACAATACACCCTCACCCCTGTAATCACAATGTTCCATGACCCTGTCATCACAATGCTACATCCCCTTATCATCACAATGTTCTGTGACCCCTGACATCACAATGTTCTATAACACGTGTCAGCAAAATGGTCCATGACCCTTTTCATCCCAGAGCTCCAAGACTCCTGACATCACAATGTTCTATATCCCCTGCCATCAAAATGTTCCATTACACTTTTTATCAAATTGCTGCATGTCCCGGTCATCAAAAGGCTCCCTGCCCTTCTCATCACAATGCACCATGCCCTTGTCATCAAAATGCTCCATGACTTGTCATCACAAAGCTCCATGACCCTTGGCATCACAAGGCTCCAAGTCATTGTCATCACAATGCTCCATGAACCCTCTCATCACATTGCTCCATGCCCTTGTATTCACAGAGCTCCATGACACTCGTCATCACAATGCTCGATGCCCTTCTCATCACAATGCTCCATGCCCTTGTCATTACAATCCGGCATGACCCATGTATCACAGTGTTCCATGCCCTTGTCATCACAATGATCCATGCCCACTCTCATCACAATAATACATGAAACATTTCAGACCAATGTTCCATGCCCTTCTCATCATAATGCTCCATTACGCCTGTCATAACAATGCACCATTACCCCTGCCATCACAATGTTCCACGGCCTAGTCATCACAAGGTTCCATGACACTTGTCATCACCATGTTCTATGGCCTTCTCTTCAAAATGCTCCGTGCCCTTGCCATCACAATGCTCCAAGACACTTGTAATCACAATGCCCCATGCCCGTTTTCATCTCAATGCTCCATGAACCCTGTCATCACAGTGCACCTTGCCCATCATCATAATGCTTCAGGCTATTGTCATCACAATGAAATCAATATTCTCCATGACCTCTGTAATCATAATGCTCCAAACCCTTGTTATCACAATGTTCCATGACACTTATCATAACAACACCACATGACGCTCATCATCACAATTATCCATGGTCTTCTCATCACAATGCTCCATGATCTTTGTCATCACAATGCTCAATAAACTTGTTATCACAATGCTCCCTGACACTTGTCATCAGTATGCTCCTTGAACCCTGTCATGACAAGGCTATATGCCTTTCTTCATCACAATTATCCATGCCCTTTTCATCACAATGCTCCAAGATCCCTGTAATCACAATGCTCCATGCCCTTGTCATCAAAAAGCTCCTAGACTCATGCATCAGAATGCTCCATGGCCTTCTCATCACAGTGCTCCATGCCCTCGTCATCACAATGCTCCAAGACTCCTGTAATCACAATGCTCCATGCCCTTGTCATCACAAAGCTCCATGACGCATGTCATCACAATGCTCCATGGTGTTCTCATCACAATGCTCCATGCCCTAGTCATCACAATGCTCCAAGACCCATGTAATCACAATGCTCCATGCCCCTTTTCATCAGAATGCTCCATAAGACTTGTCATCACAAGTCTCCATGGTCTTCACATCACAATGATCCAAGACCTTGTCATCACTGTGCTCCATTCCCTTGTCATCCCAATGTTCCATGATCCCTGTCATCACAATAATCCATGAACATTTTCAGCCCATTGCTCCACGACCTACTCATCACAATGATCCATGGCCAATATCATCACAAGGCTCCATGATCCCTGTCATCGCAACACTCCATGCACATTTTCAGCCCAGTGCTCCAGGAAAATTGTCATCACAATGATCAATGCCCTTGTCATCCCAATGCTCCATCGCCAATGCATTCACAATCTTCTGTGACGCTTGTCATCACAGTGCTCCATGAAACATGTCATCACAATGTTCCATGCCTTTGTCAGCAAAATGCTACATGACCTTTTCATTACAATGCTCTATGCGCTTGTCATCACAATACTCCATTTCCATTGTCATCACAATCCTCCGTGAGCCTTGGGATCACATTGCTTCATGCCCTTGTCATCACAATGCTCCATGCTCCTTGAAATCAAAATGATCCATGACCTCTATCATCACAATGCTCCAAACCCTTGTGATCACAATGTTCCATAACACTTGTCATCACAACGCTCCATGACGCATGTCATCACAATACTCCATGCTGTTTTCATCACAATGCTCCATGTCCTTGTAATCACAATATTCCAAACCCCTGTAATCCCAGTTTTCCATGCTCCTTTCATCAGTATGCTGTATGAGATTTGTCATCACAAGGCTCCATGGTTTTCTCATCAAAATGCTCCAGGACCTTGTCATCACAATGCTCAATACACTTGTCATCGAAATGCCTCCTGACACTTGTTGTTTGTATGCTCCTTGAACCCTGTCATGACAAGGCTCCAAGCCTTTTTCATCAAGGTGATCCATGCCCTTTTCATCACAATGCCCTAAGACCACTGTAATCACAATGTTCCATGCCCTTGTCATCACAAAGCTCAATGATGCATGTCATTAGAATGCTCCTTGGCCTTCTCCTCACATTGCTCCATGTCCTTGTCCTCACAATGTTCCACGACCCCTGTAATCACAATGCTCCATGCCCCTTTTCATCAGTATGCTCCATGAGACTTGTCATCACAAGGCTCCATGGTTTTCTCATCACAGTGCTCCAGGACCTTGTCATCACAATGCTTCATGACCTTGTCATGAAAATACTCAATGGCCCTTGTCATCATAATGCTCCAAGCCCTAGTCATCACAATGCTCCATTATATTTGTCATCACAATCCTCCATTACATTTGGCATCACAGTGCTCCATGCCATTGTCATTGCAATGGACCATGACATATGTCATCACAGTGTTCCCTGACACGTGTCTTCACGAGACTCCATGACCTTCTCATCACCATGCTCCGTGCCCTTGTCATCACAATGCACCATGCCAACACTCATCACAATAATTTATGAAACTTGTCAGACCAATGCTCCATGCCCCTGTCATCACAATGCTCCATGACCCCTGTCATCACAATGCTCCGTGACTCCAGTCATCACAATGCTTCATAACATTTGTCATCACAATGGTCCATGCCCGCGTCATCACAAGGCTCTGTGACCTTTGTAACCACAATGCTCCATGAACTTTTCATCACAATTCTCTGGGACCCTTGTCATCACAATGCACCATGTCTTTGTCAGAACAATGCTCCATGACCATTGTTATCACAAAGTGCCACACGCATTTCATCACAACGGTCCACAACCTTGTCATTGAAATGCTCCATAAACCGTGTAATCTCAATGCTCCATGCACTTCTCATCAAAATACTCTCTCACCAGCGATATCACAATGTTCCATCACTAGTCATCACAATACTCCCTCACCCCTGTAATCACAATGTTCCATGACCCTGTCATCACAATGCTACATGACGTTTTTCATAACAATGGTCCATGCCCTCGACAGTCTCTGTGACCTTTTTAATCACAATGTTCCATGAACTTTTCATCACAATGCTCTTTGACACTTGTCATCACAATGCTCTATGCCATTCTCAGCACAGTGCTCCATGCCCTTGTCATCACAATGCTCCATGACCCCTGTCATCACAATGCTCCGTGACTCCAGTCATCACAATGCTTCATAACATTTGTCATCACAATGGTCCATGCCCGCATCATCACAAGGCTCTGTTACTTTTGTTACCACAATGCTCCATGAACTTTTCATCACAATGCTCCGTGACCCTTGTCATCACAATGTGCCATGCGCTTCTCATCACAGTGTTCCACAATGTTGTCATCACAAGGCTCCATAAACCTTGTCTTCACAAAGCTCCATGCACTTCTCACCAAAATGCTCTCCCACTACTGATATCACAATGTTACATCACTATTCATCACAATACTCCCTCAACCCAGTCATCACAATGTTCCATGACTCCTGTCATCACCATGCTACATGCACTTATCATCACAATGTTCGATGACCCCTGACATCACAATGTTCCATAACACCTGTCATCAAAATGCTCCATGACTCTTTTCATCAAAATGCTCCATGACCACTGACATCACAGTGCTCCATGACCCCTGTCATCACAATGCTCCATGCTCCTTGAAATCAAAAAGATCCATGACCTCTGTCATCACAATGCTCCAAATCCTTGTGATCACAATTTTACATAACACTTGTCATCACAATGCTCCATGACGCCTGTCATCACAATACTGCATGCCCTTGTCGTCACAATGCTCCATCATCTTTTTCATCACAATTCTCAATACACTTGTCCTCACAATGCTCCCTTACACTTGTCGTCAGAATGCTCCTTGAACACTTTCATGAAAAGGCTTCATGCCTTTTTCATCACAATGCTCAATGTCCTTTTCATCACAATTCTCCTTGCCATTGTCATCACTATACTCCACACACTTGTCAACAGAATGCTCCATGACCCTTGTCATCACAATTCTCCATGACCCCTGTCATCACAGTGCTCCATACCACTTTTCATTACAGTGCTTCATGACGTTCCTCATCACAATTATCCATGGTCTTCTCATCACAATGCTCCACGGTCTTGCCATCACAATGCTCCATGTCCTGGTCATCACAATGCTCCATGTTCCCTGTCATCAAAATTCTCCACGTTCTTGGCATCACTGTGCTCCATGACACATCTCATCACAGGGTTACATGCTTTGTCATCAAAGTACTCCACAAGCTTGTCATCAGAATGCTCCATGACGTTTTTCATCACAAATATCCATGACCACTGTCATCACAATGCTCCATGACACCTGTCATCACAATGCTCCATGCCCTTTGTCATTACAGTGCTCCATGATTCTCGTCACCACAATTATCCATGGTCTTCTCATCTCAGTGCTCCACGGTCTTGGCATCACAATGCTCCATGCCCTGGTATTCACAATTTTCATGTCCCTTGTCATCACAATTCTCCACGTCATTGTCATCACAATGCTCCATGACAGTTCTCATCACAATGTTACATGCTCTTGTCATCACAATTCTCCACATCCTTGTCATCACAATGCTCCATGACAGTTCTCATCACAATGTTACATGCTCTTGTCATCAAAATTCTCCATGCAATTGTCATCGCAGTGCCCCATGACCCCTGTCATAGCAAGCTACATGCCTATGTCATCACAATGCTTCACGACCTTTTCATCAAAATTCTCAATGGACATTGTCATCACAATGATCGATGCCCTTGTCATCACAATGCTCCTTGACCCTTGTCATCACAGTGCTCCAAGTCCTTGTCATCACAATGCTCCATTACCTTTGTCATCACAATCCTCCATAACATTTGTCATCTCAATGCTCCATGCCATTGTCTTCACAGTGGACCATGAAATATATCATCATAATGCTCCATGACACATGTCTTCACAATAATCTATGACCTTGTCATCACAATGCTCCATGCCCTTGTCATCACCATGCTCCATTACCCCTGTCATAACAATGCTCCATGACCCCTGCCATCACGATGTTCCTTGGCCTTGTCATCACAAGGCTCCATGACCCTTCTCATCACAATGCTCCAAGACACCTGTAATCACAATGCTCCATGCCCTTGTCATCACAAAGCTCATTGAAATATGTCATCAGAATGCTCCTTGGCCTTCTCATTCACCATGCTCCATGCCCTTGTCATCACAAAGCTCCATGATGCATGTCATCCGAATGCTCCATGCCCCTTTTCATCTCAATGCTCCATGAACCCTGTCATCACAGTGCACCATGCCCATCTTCATAATGCTTCATGCTATTGTCATCAGAGTGAAATCAAAATGCTCCATGACCTCTGTCATCACAATGCTCCAAATCCTTGTGATCAAAATGTTCCATAACACTTAGCATCACAACGCCCCATGAGGCTCATCATCACAATTATCCGTGGTCTTCTCATCACAATGCTCCATGAACTTTTTCATCATAATGCTTAATACCCTTGTCATCACAATGCTCCCTGTCACTTGTCATCTGTATGCTCCTTGAACCCTGTCATGACAAGGCTCCATGCCTTTTTCATCACAATGTTCCATGCCATTTTCCTCACAGTGCTCCAAGGCCCCGTTAATCACAATGTTCCATGCCCTTTTCATCACAAAGCTCCATGATGCATGTCATCAGATCGCTCGATGGTCTTCTCATCCCAATGCTCCTTGCCCTTTCCATCACAATGCTCCAAGTCCCCTGTAATCACAAAGCTCCATGCCCCTTTTCATCAGTATGCTCCATGAGACTTGTCATCACAAGGCTCCATGGTCTTCTCATCACAATGCTCCAGTAGCTTGTCATCACAATGCTCCATGACCCCTGTCATCACAATACTCCATGAACATTTTCAGCCAATGTTCCTTGACCTTCTCATCACAAGGCTCGATGACCCCTGTCATCACAATGCTCCATGACCACTGTCATCACAACACTCCATGAACCCTGACACACAATGATTTGGGACCGTTGTCATCAAAATGCTCCATGCCCTTGTCATCCCAATTCTCCATGACCCCTGTAATCACAATGCTCCGTGACGCTTGTCATCACAGTGCTCCATGAAACTTGTCATCACAATGCTCCATGCCTTTGTCAGCAATATGCTACATAATCTTGTCATCACAATGCTCCATTCACTTGTCATCACAATCCTCCATGACCCTTGGGATAACATTTCTTCATGTCCTTCTCATCTCTCTCTTGCCTTTCTGGTTTTTACAGATTTTCGGATGTCCCTTTTGACCGGTGGGAAGTGACAATTCTTTGTAGTGTGGATTTGCATTGCATGCTTGCTTGATTGGCCAAAAAGGTCGTATGCGTTTTCTCCTGAATACATTCAGGAGAAAAGGCATACGCCATTTTTGACCAAGTGCATCATTGTCGAAGTTGTGATGCTTTTCCTGGCTTTAAAGGTGATTCCAATTTACCTGTTGAAATATGTTTTGAGCAATTCTACCTCATTTTCAAGTCCGCTTCGTTGCCTTCCCTCAACAGATTTTTGGAAGAGAGTAGTCCTTTAAAATTCTCAGGGTTGTGAATTGCTGTGCCCCTGAGCACCAATTTTCAAATCCCATTATTGGGAGCTGACAGCAAATACACAATTTTGCTTCAGGACCTGTACTGCTTCCAGGGGTGGCTATACTGTTCCCTGCGGGTGGCTGAGGCTTTGGTAATTCTTCTTCCTGACGGGAATTTAGAGTGGCATGTGTCCGTCCAAATGCCTACATCTACTCTCTGATTGGTTCTCCCTCTTCCCTTTCATCCTCTGCACAATTAGCAAACTGTGCAAACCAGGAGGTTATAGGAGCTGACTCTCCTAAGTTGGGAGATTGATAGTAAGGCAGTTGGAATGCCTAACTGGAGCACAAGGAGAGGAAAAATTTGGAGACTTTTAGAAAACTTTCGCCATCACAGGGTGTCCATTCTCTAGATTTCTCATACATGTTATATCTGTAGTGATATTCCCTTCTACTTGGAGATTTGGGAGCCATGGTATGGTGGCATGCATTACTACTGTAAATGGTCTGCATTTTCTCTCCCAATCTCACCAGTCCTCTCAGTCCCAAGTGTCCAGCCTTATGTCTCATCCAGCTGTCTTTGCAGATAGGGTCATTCCAGGTTTCATCAGAACCCCTGAAGGAATTGTGTAGGAATTTCGCTGTTTTTTTGTTTTGTTTTTGAAATTCATTTTTATAATGGGTTTGAGCTGATTTTCACTGACATGTTTATGACGGTTTAGACACACTTGATTCCCATACGGAGACATATCAATACATAGGTTTTTAAGATTCTTACTAGTCAGATATATTCCTCTGCGGGGAATAGGCGTTTTGAGTCCCGTTCACTGAGGTAGGTGAAGATCTTGTCTCTTCTGTATTTGGTTTATGGAATGGAACCTGTTCTAATATCAAACTCTCGTTTTATGCATCATCCTACCTCTGCTTTCCCCTTAAGGAGTCATAAGAGTGTTTTCTAAATGTGAGTCTCTGTTCTCTTTCTTAATTCATTTCATGTGCTGTGATGTTGACATTCCCTTTGTAAGTGATATCTTATGATAAGATTCTTTTATCTGTGTGACTAATTTCACTTAGAATCATCATACCTAAATCCACTCATTATGCTGCTACTGGCCTTATATATATTGGTTTCACGTCTGAGTGATATTCTGTTGTACAAAATTACCACAAGTTCTTTAGGCATTTCTCTTTTTCCTGGGATATTTTAGGTGTACCGAAGTTGAGGTTCTTGTATGCAGAGCAGCCCTAAACTATGGGGTGCCTGTGTCTTGTTGATATTTAGTCTTCACAAGTTATATGCCCATGAGTTGAAAACCCCTTTGCTCGGGGGCCTTGTATTTTGAATGTTTTAGGAAACAGCATACACTTCTTCAGAGTGGCTCTTGGATATTTATACCCCACCCATCAGTGTGACTAGGCTCCCTGTTCTCCATGGCCTCTCCTGCATTTCTGGTTTGTACACATTTTTTGGATGGCCTTTGTGAGCAGTGGAAATTGAGACTTCTTTGTTGTGCAGATTTGTATTTCCCACTTGCTTGTTTGGCCAAAAACTCTGTATGTGTTTTATTTTCCTGAAGATATTCACGAAAAAACACATACACCCTTTTGCCCAACTGCATCATTTTAGAAATTCTGCTGCTTTTCATATGCTTTAAATGTGAGTATAATCTACCTTTTGAAATCTGTTTCCTGCAATTCTGCCTCTCATTCAGATCCTCTTCGTTGCCTTACCTGAATATATTTTTGGACGTTGGTTATCATTTATATCTTTGCAGGTCTTTGAATTGTCTGCTCCTGAGCTCCATTTTGAAACTCGCTTTTTGTGAGCTGGCCGCCAAACCATTGGATTGCTTCCGGTCCTATTCTGGTTCTGAGGAGGCAGGCTGAGCCTTTGTTTAATTCTTCTTCCTAATGGGAAGTTCGAGTGACATGTGCCTGTCAAAACCCCTACAGCTAATCTCTCATTGGTTCCCCATCTTCCCATTTATCCTCTGCACAAATTGCAAACTGTGTGACACAGGAGGTTAAAGGTGCTGATTCTCCATGTGGGGAGATTGTTAGTAATGTGGCTGGAATGGCGAACCCCAGCACCAGGAGATCAAAAATGAGGTGCATTTTAGACACCTTTCCTGAGCACACGGTGTACATTCATCTCGGTTTCCCAGGCATATTTTCGCTGTCAGAATATTCCCTTGAACCTGCAGATTTGGGACCCATGGAATGGGTACCAGGCAGTATTTAAAAGGTCTGCATTTCCTCACCCAGCCTCTCTAACATCTCTTAGCGTGCATAGCTTCCAGCCTTATATATCATCCTGCTGTGGGTCTACATGTGTTCAATCTATGATACATCATAGGCCTTCAACAAAAGTTGTAAGAATTTTTGTCTGGCTCACTGTTTTTATAAATATTTTTTAAATTTATTTTTATATTGGTTATAGCTGATTTTCAAAGCTCTGTTTTTTGCTGCTGTACATCCACTTGATTCATGTACTGTGAGACAACAATAAATTATTTTTCAGATGCTTACCAGTCATATGTATTATTTTCAAGTTACTTGAGTGAGCTGAGTTCAGTTCTTTGAGGTACTGTGTAGGCCTTTTCAGTTATTCAATTTGATACTTGGAATGGTAACTTTGCTAATTTCAACCTCCTGGATAATACCTCACCATTCCCCACCTTTCCCATTTAGCAGCCTTATGTCTATTTTCTACATATTTGACTATGTTTCTGTGTTGTAGTTTATTTCATGTGTAGCCATTTTTGATTCCACCTTTAAGTGACAGCTTATGATATGTGTCTTTTTCTTTCTGACATATGTCACTTAGAATGATTGTATGTAACTCCTCCAGAGTTGTTCCAACTGGCCTTATTTCATTGATTTCTGGATGAGTAATATTCCACTCTACATAAGTAGTCCATCTCTTTTATCCATTTTATCCTTCCAGGGACATTTAGGTTATATCCAAGTGGAGGCCCTTTTTAACAGAGAGGTGGTAAACGTTGGGGTGCCTGTTTTCTGTTGATTTTTGTTTTTCCCAAGGTATACGCCCATGAGTGCAAGTGCCCTATGCTCTGTAGCTCATTTTTTAGATGTTTTAGCAAACACAATACACTTCTCCAGAGTGGCCGTTGGCAAATTACATTTCCACTATCAGCCTCACAGGGTTCCCTTTTCTCCTCGCCCTGTCCTGCATTTCTGGTATTTACACTTTATGTGGATGGCCCTTCTGACTGATGTGAAGTGATACATTTTGTAGTATTGATTTCCAGTACCCACCTGTTTGGTTGGATCCAAAGTGTGTATGGCCTTTACTTGAATATATTCAGAAAAAATGCATACGCCCTTTTGGGCCAACTGCATCATTGGCGATGTTCAGCCCCTTTTCTTGTGCTTTAATGGGGAGTCCTTTCTACCTCTTCAAATATGTTTCCTGCCACTCTCCCTTGCTTACAAGTCTTTTTCTGTGGCTTACCTCAAGACATTTTTCGACGATAGATAATTTCAACTCTGAAGTTTTATGAATTTTAGTTACCCTGAGTTCCATTTTTCAACTTGTGTTTTTGGAAACTGGACACAAAAGAGCGGGATTTCCTCTAGCCCTATTCTGGTTCCGTGGGCAATTCTAGCCTTTGATGAATTTGTCTTCCGGATTGGAAATTAGAGTGGCATGTGCCTGTCTGATCACCTAAGACTTGTCTCTAAATTTTTCTCATCCTTCCGCTTCATCCTCTAGACAAATTCCAAACAGTGTGCAACAGGATGTTGACGGTGCTGATATCCCCAAGTGAGGAGATTGTTAGGAAAGATGCTGGAGGGGTGAACCCGAGCACCAGGCAATGAGGAGATGAGGTGCCTTTTCCAAACTCTTTCCGATCAAACGGTGTACCATCCTCTAGGTGTGGCAGGCATGTTTTAGCTGTAGGAAGGGTCCCGTGCATGTAAGGAGAACACCAGGGATTTTTACAAATCAGTGCCTCCCCGAACCCCAAACTGGGGAATTTTTAAGCTACGGCTACACGTATGTCCATTAAGGGCCTTGGGAAATAGGCAGAGCCCAAACTTTAGATGATTGAAATCTTCAGGGTCAGAAGCGCTCACCATCGGCCTTGCTTAGGTTACATTTTATCTGTCATTGATAGATGATGTCAATAAAAATATCGATTCTTTTTCAGATTATTTCCCCTTATAGGTTATTGCAAAATATTCATTGTAGTTCCCTGTGCTATACAGTAGTTCCTTGTTGATGATCTATTTTATACATAGCAGTGTGTATCTGTTAATCCCAAACTGTTAATTTATCCCTTCTCCTACCTTTCCCCTTTGGTAATAATAAATTATAAGATTTTATACTTCTCAGAAATGGGGGAACTGAAAGAGAGGTATCATTTTCAATGGAAAAACATTCAAAACACGATTGAAGCTTCAGCCAAGAGTATTCGATGTACATCCATGGAAATAAATCACTTCATTTCTCTAATGTTGACCTGACAAATAAGACAGACGTGTTCAATGAACTTGCTTACAGTAAAGTGATGGAAATATCAAATGTAAGTCTTAAAAACATATTATTTTACCCGAGCATTATACACTGCTCTATGTTAACTATTGTTTGGCTCACACACATGTTCATTGAAGTTACAATGTTCTCTATTTCTGTTACTGATCCTCCAGAGTGGACCCCAACAGGAGTCCCCGGGCCCAGTTTCATTGGAGCCAACAGACCAAGACTGAGTTTGGTTCAGAAGCAAAGGAAACATTATTATGAAAACAGAATGGAGAGTTGAGAGCGTGCACTCCCCCACGGGCTGTGGGCTGGGCTGCTATGTAGGGATCAAGGCAGCGTCAGTGGGAGGGAGGGCATGGAGCTCTCGAGGGCTGTGTTGGCTGCAGCTCAGGCTCTATGTCACGGAGTCTTCATTGGACCCCGCTAGCTGAGGTGTCAACCCAGCCATTCTGCACTAGGAAATCGGATCTGAAATGCCGGGTGTGGGACCTCTGCATGCGGAGCCCTAGGAGCACGTGAAATTAGACAAAGCACAATGGAAAAACAGCTTAGACTTTATTTTATTGCCCAGATTCTCTTTATATCTCCCAGGAATTTTTAATGAACGTTGCTGGAGATGAACACCTCCTCTGCTTTTTGTTCTGTTCCTCATTTTTGGGGTGTTGAGGGTGCAGACCCCTGTTTTGTAACTGCTTCATGCTGTGGTGTGAGCCCTGATACATGGGGGGAGGGTCAAAACGTCTCCCCACCAGCCTCCAGGTGAGGTTGATTGTCCCAAGGCCTCCGGCCTCACTTCTCGTCTGCCTGAGCACCAGCACTGGAAGTGTTATAGATTCTAATGGCCTTTAAGGTCCAGGAAGGAGATGCGCAGAGATGCTGCAGTGGCAGGTTTCACCCCACCCCACATTTGTTCGGCAATCTTAGGCTGACGGTTTTTGTCAGCCTAGATGCTCTGACCAGTAGTCTGTGCTTTCTTTAATTAGGTCCCTGAATTAATGTACAAACAGCACCATGTGTCAGAGCCCTGCCCGCACAACTCCCAGACAGTCCACGGTCAGTGGTGGTCCAGGACCATGACGTCCACTGAGACAACAGCCTTTAGAAGTAGCCAGCAGTCCACCCGGTCATATTGGTTACAATCACCACAGTGTCTGTAGGGTTTTCTATGGTGAAAGCATGATATACGTTTCCCCCTCCAAGCTTATTAGCTCCCCTCTGGGTGCAGTAAGTCCTACAAGCAGTAGTCTGCTCTTTCGGGGCACAGTCTTGTTGTTTTCTGACAGAAACTCCAGGTCAAGTGATGGTCACACAAGTCATCTTGGGGGCCCGTTGCCCCCGTTTGTCTCTCTGGAGGTTGGAGTTGGAGGGCCTCCTCACTCGAGGTCAGTGTGTCCACAGAGCGACCCCTGCAACTTCAGGGCATGATGGGTGGTTTGGATCACCACGTGGTGTCCTTTTCCCTTAAGAGGGAGCTGGCCTTGCGGGCTGCTGATTTCCAGCTTTTTAGATACCCCAGTATCCTGGCCTGATGAGTCGGTGGGCAAAGCCCTTGGTGACCGTAGTTTATCATACCTGAAGGGCATTCTTGTGTTGCTCCATTTCAAGTGGTCCCAGTTTTTGCACTAAGTCTCCAAGGTTGATTAACCTTTGACCGGGTATGTAAAGGTCAAAGGTTTAGCTAAATTAGGGAGTTCCTGGGCAAGGGTCTTAATTGACTGCTCTTTCCATTCTTGAGAGGCTGCTTCTGGATTCTATTCAAAAGGATCATCATATTTTCGTGTCAGTGTTTCATGTAGAGGCCCAGGTATTAGACTGTAGTTAGGGATCCAGATGCAGAAAACCTTGGCCTCCCCAGGAACCCCTAAGCTGTCTTCTAGTTTTAGAAGAGGTAAGGCTGCAAATGGCTTCTTCCCTATCCTGGGATGCGTTTCTCCGAATATCTGTGAGAATGAAGCCCAGGCATGTCACCTTAGCCTGGGATATTTGAGCCTTTTTCTTGGACACCTTCTATCCTTTATTGGCTAGGTAGTTCAGAGGTGTCTTTAGTAGGCCTGGTGATCAGAATGTCCTCTGCATATTGAAGGAGGGTTCCCTTTCACAGAGGTAGAACTTTTAGGTCTTTAGAGGACATTTCCCCAATGATGGTGTGGGGATTTTTGAACCATTGGTGCAGGGCGGCCCAGCATTATTGCTTTGGTTGCATGTTGTGTCCTGCCTCTCACAAGCCAAAAATTCTTGTGACTCTGAGATGAATGGAATACAGAAGAAGGCATCATTGAAGTCTAATACAGAATGCCATGGCCTGGTGGATGGTAGAATGACCAGCAGTGTGTAGGAAATAGGAGCTACTGTATGTATATCCTCAGTGGCTTCACTGACTGTCCTGATATGCTTTACCAGGTCTCCAGCAGCCCATGGGGCTCTCGTGGTCAGGCCAATCCCAGGATATGGAGCTCACCTGGGCTGCACCCCCACCCCACAGCCCACAGGGCTCTCGTGGTCAAGTCCCTCCCAGGGTATGGATCTCACCTGTGCAGCTACTCAGCAGCCCATGGGGCTCTCATAGTCAGCCCCTTACCAGGATACAGAGCTCCCCTGGGCAGGTACCCGAGCAGGGCTGGACACACAGGAACTGTGCTCATAGCCACCTTGCAGAGAACCCCCAGCTCACCTGTCACTCACAGCTGACACAGAACACCTCAGAGCAGGACTTGAACTAACAAACAGCAGCTATGACAGGTCTGTGACCCTGACTATCACTCTCTGCAGCCTCTCTCTGCTTGGTCTTCCAGACACTTCCACTGCAGCCAGGGCACCAGGCCTCCGTCTCCACCCACCATCACTCCTCTCCCTGACTCCTGTGTTCCTCTCGTTAGGATAGGGTCTTCTTGAAGTTGTTTTCCACTCATGGACCAGATAAAATAATAAGAAAACAAGCCGCAGCTGCAGCCCCTTGTCTATCCTGACTCTCAAGAGCCCACACCAGATCCTTGGGCCTGGCCCGTTTAGCAAGGTTCATTTTCTACAACTGTGAGCCCCTGAGGGATGAGGATTGGCTGATTTGGGCAGCCTGACACTGCCTGCCAGCCCTCCCCAGGTGTGCCTGGGTTGAGGTCAATATAAACACCTCTCCAGTCAGCAAGAGCCCCTGTAGCTGTGCCTGACGCCATATTCTCTGCCCTGTCAGCAGTGTCGGGGCTAGGTTGGTGGGAGGGAGTGAGGGGCTGTGGCTTTGTGGGTGGCCCAGTGTGAGTGGGGCTCTGCTGGACTTTCTGCAGGAGTTGCCAGGCTGCCACCTGCTAAAGAAGAGGATGTGTCACCCATACCTGCTGCTGGAATTTCTCCCCAGGCAGAGGTGAGGAAGTAAAAAAGCAGTGTGGGCCGTGGCAGGAGGGGTATCTCAGGCAGGGAAATTGAAAGATTCCAGAAGAGCATCTGGGGCCAGGACCTTCCTGGCTGGCCTGCAGGCACCAAGTCAGCCTGCGTGCTGTCGCTGGTGTGGCTCCACAGCCCTTCCTCTAGGCTTGCAAGTGCTTGTACATATTCATGTGTTTTACCTGGAAAGGGTGGGAAGAGTTCAGCTGCTGCAGGACTGGGTCTCAGCTCACATTTACTCACAGATGCCCCGACACACTCCCCCAGCTTTGCAATGAGGATGCTCCTTGTTGGGGGGGAGTGCTGCTCACTGCATGGGAGATGATTTCCCACCTCTGTCCAAATTAAGAATTTTTTACCACTTGAGCAACTGCCCTGATAAGATTTTCCTCTGTATAACTGGTGGGTTCTGTTCTTTTTTTCTTTTTCTTTTTTTTTTCTTTTTGGTTCAAGGTAGATTTTATTTCTTCTTCTTTTTTTTTTTTAATTTGGAGACATAAACATGGAAATAATGCATTAATATAAAGACGTCTATATGAAGGGAAAAACTTTTTTTGGTTTATTTTATTAAATTTTATTTATTTATTTTTAATTTCTTTTCAATTTATTTATTTCTTTTATACAGCCGGTTCTTATTGGATATCTATTTTATACATATAAGTGTGCACATATGAATCCCAGTCTCCCAATTCATCCCACCACCACCCTCACATGGCATTACCACCTTGGTGTCCATATGTTTGTTCTCTACATCTGTGTCTCTATCTCTGCCCTGCAAACTGGTTCATCTGTACCATTTTTCTATGTTCCACATATATGCATTAACATACAATATTTGTTTTTTCTCTTTCTGACTTACTTCACTCTGTATGAGAGTCTCTAGATCCATCAAGGTCTCTACAGATGACCCAATTTCATTCCTATGTGTGGCTGAGTAATATTCCATTGTATATATGTAGCACATCTTTATCCATTCATTTGTCTGTGGGCACTTAGGTTGATTTCATTACCTGGCTATTGTAAATAGTGCTGCAATGAACATTGTGGTGAATGTGTCTTTTTGATTTATGGTTTTCTCTGGGTATATGCCCAGTAGTGGGGTTGCTGGATTATATGGTAATTCTATTTTTAGTTTTTTAAGGAACCTCCATACTGTTCTCCATAGAGACTATATCGATTTACATTCCTAACAATAGTGGAAGAAGGTTCCTTTTCTCCACACCCTCTCCAGCATTTGTTGTTTGTAGATTTTCTGATGATGCCCATTCTAACAGGTGTGACGTGATACCTCATTGTAGTTTCCATTTCCATTTCTCTAATAATTAGTGATGTTGAGCAGATTTTCATGTGCGTACTGGCCATCTCTATGTCTTTTTGGAAGAAATGTCTATTTGGATCTTCTTCCATTTTTGTATTGGGTTGTTTGTTTCATTAATATTGAGCTGCATGAGCTGTTTATATATATATTGGAGATTAATCATTTGTCCATTGATTCATTTGGAAATATTTTCTGCCATTCTGAGGGTTGTCTTTTTGTCTTGTTTGTAGTTTCGTTTGCTTTGAAAAAAGCATTTACATTTAATTAGGTCCCATCTGTTTAGTTTTCTTTTTTATTTCATTACTTTAGGAGGTGGATCAAAAAAGATCTTTCTGTGATTTACGTCAGAGTATCCTTCATAAGTTTTCCTCTCAGAGTTTTATACTGTCCCATCTTAAATTAATGTCTCTAATCCATTTTGAATATATTTTTATGTATGGTGTTGGGGAGTGTTCTAATTTCATTCTTTTACATGTAGCTGTCCATATTTCCCAGCACCAATGATTGAAGAGACTGTCTTATCTCCATTGTATAGTCTTGCCTCCTTTGTCATAGATTAGTTGACCATAGGTGTGTAGGTTTATCCCTGGACATTCTGATTTTTTTTCCTTTTACACGTTTATTGGAGTATAATTGTTTTACAATGGAGTGTTAGTTTCTGCTGTGTAACAAAGTGAATCAGCTATACATATACAAATATCACCAGATCCCCTCCCTCTTGCATCTCCCTCCCACACTCCATATCCCACCCCTTTATGTGGTCACAAAGCACCGAGCTGATCTCCCTGTTCTATGTGGCTGCTTCCCAGTAGCTATCGGTGTTACATTTGGTAATGTATTTATGTCCATGCCACTCTGTCACTTCGTCTCAGCTTACCCATCCCCCGTCAAGTGTCCTCAAGTCCTTTCTCTACCTATGTGTCCTTAATCCTGTCCTGCCACTAGGTTCTTCAAAATCTTTTTTATTTCTTCATTAGATTCCATATATCTCTGTTAACATACAGTATTTGTTTTTCCCTTTCTGACTTACTTCACTGTGTAGGACAGATTCTAAGTCCATCCACCTCAGTACAAATAACTCAGTTTTGCTTCTTTTTATGGCTGAGTAATATTTCATTGTATATATGTGCCAGATCTTCTTTATCCATTCATCTGTCGGTGGACACTTAGGTTGTTTCTGTGTCCTGGCTATTGTAAATAGAGATGCAATGAACATTTTTTGTACATAACTCTTTTTGAATTATGGTTTTCACAAGGCAAATACCCAGTAGTTGGATTGTTGTGTTGTATGGTACCTCTATTGTTAGTTATTTAGAGGAATCTCTGTACTGTTCTCCCTAGTGCCCATATCAATTTACATTCCCACCCACAGTGCAAGTGTGTTCCCTTTTCTCCAATAAAGCCCTCTCCAGCATTTATTGTTTTGTAGATTTTTTTGATGATTGCCACTCTGACTGCTGTGTGGTGATACCTCACGGTAGTTTTGATTTGCATTTCTCTAATGATTAGTGATGTTCAGCATCCTTTCATGTGTTTCTTGGTAATCTGTATATCTTCTTTGGAGAAATGTCTATTTACGCCTTCTGTCCGTTTTTGGATTGGGTTCTTTGTTTTTGTGATATTGAGCTACATGAGGTGCTTGTAAAGTTTGGGGATTAATCCTTTGTCAATTGCTTCATTTGAAAATATTTTCTCCAATTCTGAGAGTTGTTTTTTATCTTGTTTAAGTTTTCCTATACTGTGTAAAAGCTTTTAAGTTTCATTAGGTCCCATTTGTTGATTTCTGTTTTTATTTCCATTTCTCTAGGAGGTGAGTCAAAAAGGATCTTGCTGTGATTTATGTCATAGTGTGTTCTGCCTATTGTTTCCTCTAACAGTTTTATCGTGTCTGGTCTTATATTTAGATCTCTAATCCATTTAGAGTTTATTTTTGTGTATGGTGTTATGGAGTGTTCTAATTTCATTCTTTTATGTGTAGGGGTCCAGTTTTCCCAACACCAATTACTGAAGAGACTGTCTTTTCTCCATTGTATATCCTTAGCTCCTTTGTCATAGATGAGATAGCCATAGGTATGTACGTTTATCTCTGGGCTTTCTGTCCTGTTCCATTGATCTGTGTTTATGCCAATCTACATACACTTGATTCCATTATGGATACATATAAATACATAGGTTTCAAGATTAATACCAGTCAGATATATTCCTCTTCAGTGAATAGGGTGTTTGGTGTCCAGTTCATTGAGAAAGGAGTAGGTCTTGTCTATTACATATTTGGTATAAGGAATGGGATCTGTGCTAATTTCAAACTCTGCTTTTACACATCACCCCACGTCACCTTTCCCCTTAAGGAGGCATAAGTGTGTTTTCTAAATGTGTAACTCTGTTCTCTTTTGAAATTCAGTTCATGTGTAGCCATGTTTACATTCCCTCTATAAGTGATATATTACAATAAGTTTATTTTTCTTTGTGGCTCATTTCACTTAGCATCATCGTACCTAAATCCACTCATTATGCTGTTATTGGCCTTATGACATTGATTTTATGTGAGTGACATTCCATTGTATATAAGTACCACAACATCTATATATATATTTTTTTCCTTTCCTGGGATATTTAAAGTGTACCAAAGTCGAGGTTCTTGTAAACAGAGCAGCCCTAAACTTTGGGCTGGCTGTGTGTTGTGGATTTTTAGTTTTCCCAAAATACACGCCCATGAGTGGAAGTGTGCTATGCTTTGTAGCTCTGTTTTAGAAAACAACATACAGTTCTCCAGAGAGGCTGTTGGCAATTTACATCCTGTCAATCGGTGTAACCAGGTTCCCTTTTCTCCATGGCCTGTCCTGCATTTGTGGTTTTTACACTATTTGTGGATGGCCCTTTTGACTGGATGTAATGGACACTTCTATGTAGTGTGGATTTGCAATGCCTGATGGCTTGCTTGGCCAAAAAGGGAGTATGCATTTTTTCCCGAATATATTCAAGAAAATACACATACTCCCTTTTCGGCCAAGGGCAACATTGTTGAAGTTCTGTCGCTTTTCATGTTCTTTAAAGACGACTCCAATGTACCTCTTGAAATCTCTTTCCTTCAATTCTGCCTTGCATTCAAATCCTCTTCACTGCCTTACCTCAATATATTTCTGGATGATAGTTGTCCTTTATAACTCTGCAAGTTTGTGAATTGCTGTGCCCCCGATTTCCATTTTTCAACTCGCCTATTTGTGAGCTGGCTGCAATACCGCAGGATGGCTTTAGGCCCTAGTCTGGTTCCGGTGTTTCAGGCTGAGCCTTTGGTTAATTCTTCTTCCTGATGGGAAACTAGGGTGATATGTGCCCATCCAAACACCTACAGCTAATCTCTCATTTGTTTCCCCTCTTCCTGTTCATCCTCTGCACAATTTGCAAACTGTGCATAACAGGAGGTTAAAGGCGCTGACACTCCAAGTGGGGAGATTTTTAGTAATGCAGATGGAATGGCGAAGCCGAGCACGACGAAAGGAAAAATGAGGTACCTTTTAGAAAACTTTCACAATTACACAGTGTACCATCCACTGGGGCTCCCATGCATGTTTTAACTGTAGGAAGATTCCCTTAAACCAGGAGATTTGGGACCACTAGAATGGGTAGCATACGGTATTGCTCTAACTGGTGTTCTTTTGCTCACACAACCTCAGGAAACTTGTCAGCCCCAAGTGTCCAGTCATATGTCTCATCCAGCTGTGGGTGTAAAGGTGGTCAATCTAGGTTGCATTACAGGCCCTGAACGTAATTTTTAAGATTTCTCTCTGTTTCGCTGTTTTTGCATTTTGCTTTTGAAACTTATTTTTATAAGGTGGTTTAGGTGAATTTCAGTGCTGTGTTCATGCCATTATACACACATATGATTCCTTTATGGAGACATGAGAATACATGTGTTTTAAAATACTTAGAGTCAGATATATTCCTCTGCAATGAATAGGGGGTGTTGAGTCCAGTTCATTGTGCCGGGAGTAGGTGTTGTCTATTGCATAGTTGGTTAATGTAACAGTATCTGTGCTAATTTAAAACTGTGGTTTTATGCATCACCCCACCTCGCCTTTCCCCTTAAGCAGGCCGAAGTTTGTTTTCTAAATGTGTGACTCTGTTGTGTTTGTAATTCAATTCATGTGTAGCGATGTGTACATTCACCATATGAGTGATATCTTCTGATAATATTCGTTACTCTGTTATCTTTCCTAACTCAGTTCATGTGTAGCCATGGTTTCAGGACCTTCATAAGTGATATCTTATGATAAGTTTCTTTTTCTGTGTGACTTATTTCACTTAGAATCATCGTACCTTAATCCACTCATTTTTCTGTTACTGGCCTTATGACATTGATTTCATGGCTGAGGGATATTCCATCATACGTAAGTACCACAATTTTTGAACCATATTTATATTTCCTGGGATATTTAAGGTGTACCCAAGTTGAGGTTCTTGTAAGCAGTGCAGCCCTAAATATGGGGGTGCCTCTGCCATATTGATTTTCAGTTTCCCCATGGTATATTCCCTAGACTGGAAGTGCCCTTGGCTCTGTAGCTCTGATGTTTATTGTTTTAGGGAACACAATGCACACCTCCAGTGAGGCAGTTGGCAATTTACATCTCGCCCATCAGCATAACAATGCTCCCTGTTCTCCAGGGCCTGTCTAGCATTTCTGTTTTTTACACATTTTGTGGATGTCTGTTTTGACCGGTGGGAAGTGGTACTTTTTTATAGTTCAGATTTGCATTGCCGCTTTCTTGCTTGGCCAAACATGGTGTATGTGTTTTCTCCTGAATATATTTAGGATAAAACGCATACGCCCTTTTTGGCCAAGTGCATCATTGTCGAAGTTGTGCCCCTCTTCCTGTGCTTTAGAGGCGAATCCAACGCACCACTTGAAATGTGTTTCCTGCTATTCTGCCTCTCTTTCAAGTCGGCCTCGTTGACTTCCCTCAACAGATTTTTTGACGATAGTTGTCCTGTATTACTCTGCCAGTTTGTGAAATGCTGTGCCCCTGAGCTCCATTTTTCAACTCGATATTTGTGAGCTGAACACAAGTCCAAAAATTTGGTTCAGGACCTATACTGGTTCCCGGTGGGTGGCTGAGACTTTGGTTAATTATTCTTCCTGCTGGGAAATTAGAGAGACATGTACCCGTCCAAATGCCTAACAGCTAATCTCTCATTGGTTCTCCCTCTTCCCTTCCATCCTCTGTCAAATTGGCAACCTGTGCGAACCAGGAGGTGAAAGGGGCTGTCTTTCCATGTTGGGAGATTGATAGTAAAGCAGTTGGAATGTGAAACTGGAGCACCACGAGAGGGACTATTCGTTGAGTTTTAGAAACCTTTCGTATGCACACTGAGTCCATTCTCTAGGGTTCCCGTACATGTTATAGCTGTAGTAATATTCCCCTCAACCTGGAAAGTTGGGACTCATGGAATTCGGGCCATGCATTATTGCTTTAAAGCGACTTCATTTGCTCACCCAATCTCACCAATCCTCTCAGTCCCATGTGTCCAACCTTATGCCACATCCAGCTGTCATTGTAGATAGGGTCATTCCAGGTTCCTTCAGAGACCATGAAGGAATTGTAAAGAATTTCCCTGTTTTTTTTTTTTTGTTTGTGAAATTCCTGTTTATAGTGGGTTTGAGCTGATTCTCGCTGCCATGTTTATGCCAGTCTAGACGCACTTGATTCCCTTACGGAGATATATCTTTACATAGGTTTTAAGATTCGTACTAGTCAGATATATTCCTCTGAGGGAAATATGGGGTTTTGAGTCCCTTACAGTGAAGAAGGTGTAGGTCTTGTCTATTCCATAGTTGGTTTTTGGAACGGAACCTGTGCTTATATTAAACTCTGGTTTTATGCGTCACCCCACCTCTCCTTCTCCCTTAAGCAGGCATAAGAGAGTTGCCTAAATGTGAGACTCTGTTCTGTTTCCTAACTCAGTTCATGTCTAGCCATGTTTACAGGATCTTCATAAGTGATATCTTATGATAAGTTTCTTTTTCTGTGTGACTTATTTCACTTAGAATCATCGTACCTGAATCCACTCACTTTGCTGCTACTGTTCTTATGACATTGATTTCATGGCTGAGCGATATTCCATCTTACGTAAGTACCACAAATTTTGCACCATTTTTTATATTTCCTGTGATATTTAAGGTGTACCCAAGTTGAGGTTCTTGTAAGCAGTGCAGCCCTAAATTTGGGGGTGGATCTCTCTTATTGATTTTCAGTTTCCCTAAGGTATATTCCCTAGACTGGAAGTGCCCTTGGCTCTGTAGCTCTGATGTTTACTTGTTTTAGGGAACACAATGCACACCTCCAGTGAGGCAGTTGGCTGTTTACATCCCACCCATCAGCATAACAAGGCTCCCAGTTCTCCAGGGCCTGTCTTGCATTTCTGGTATTTACATATTTTGTGGATGTCCCTTTTCACTGGTGGGAAGTGATACTTCTTTGTAGTGCAGATTTGCATTGCCAGCTTGCTTGCTTGGCCAAAAAGGGCGAATGTGTTTTATCCTGAATATATTCATGAGAAAATGAATACGCCCTTTTTGGCCAAGTGCATCATTGGCGAAGATGTGCCCTTCTTTCTCTGCTTTACAGGTGATTCCAATTTACCTCTTGAAACCTGTTTCCTGCTATTCTGCCTCGCTCTGAAGACCTCCTCGTTGCCTTTCGTCAACAGATATTTGGAAGATAGTTGTCCTTTATTTCTCTGTCAGTTTGTGAATTGCTGTGCCCCTGAGCTCCATACTTCAACTCGTTTTTAGTGAGCTGAACGCAAGTCCAAAATTTTTGTTTAGGACCTATACTGGTTCCCGGTGTGTGGCTGAGACTTTGGTTAATTCATTTTCCTGCCGGGAAATTAGAGAGACATGTGCCCGTCCAAATGCCTAATAGCTAATATCTCATTGGTTCTCCCTCTTCCCTTCCATCCTCTGCCAAATTGTCAACCTTTGTGAACCAGGAGGTTAAAGGGGCTGTCTCTCCAAGGTGGGAGATTGATAGTAAAGCAGTTGGAATGTCAAACTGGAGCACCACGAGAGGGACTATTCGTTGAGTTTTAGAAACCTTTCGTATTCACAGTGTGTCCATTCTCTAGGTTTCCCGTACATGTTATAGCTGTAGTAATATTCCCTTCAACCTGGAGATTTGGGACCCATGGAATGGGGGCCATGCATTATTGCTTTAAAGCGACTGCATTTGCTCACCCAATCTCACCAATCCTATCAGTCCCAAGTGTCCAGCATAATGCCACATCCAGCTGTCATTGTAGATAGGGTCATTCCAGGTTCCATCAGAGAACCTGAAGGAATTGTAAAGAATTTCCCTGTTTTTTTGTTTTGTTTGTGAAATTCCTGTTTATAGTGGGTTTGAGCTGATTCTCGCTGCCATGATTATGCCAGTCTAGACACACTTGATTCCCTTACGGAGATATATCAATACATAGGTTTTAAGATTCTTACTAGTCAGATGTATTCCACTGCGGGAAATATGGGGTTTGGAGTCCCTTTCACTGAGGAAGGTGTAGGTCTTGTCTGTTGCATAGTTGGTTTTTGGAAAGGTACCTGTGCTTATATCAAACTCTGGTTTTATGCATCACCCCACCTCTCCTTCCCCCTTAAGCAGGCATAAGAGAGTTTTCTAAATGTGAGACTCTGTTCTCTTTCCTAACTCAGTTCATGTGTAGCCATGTTTACAGGATCTTCATAAGTGATATCTTATGATAAGTTTCTTTTTGTTTGTGGCTTATTTCACTTAGAATCATCGTACCTGAATCCACTCACTTTGTTGCTTCTGTTCTTTTGACATTGATTTCATGGCTAAGGGATATTCCATCGTACGTAAGTACCACAATTTTTAAACCATTTTTATATTTCCTGGGATATTTAAGGAGTACCCAATTTGAGGTTCTTGTAAGCAGTGCAGCCATAAATTTGGGGGTGGCTGTGTCTTATTGATTTTCAGTTTTCCCAAGGTATATTCCCTAGACTGGAAATGCCCTTGGCTCTTTAGCTCTGTTGATTACTTGTTTTAGGGAACACAATGCACTCCTCCAGTGAGGCAGTTGGCAATTTACATCCCACCCATCAGCATAACAAGGCTCCCAGTTCTCCAGGGCCTGTTTTGCCTTTCTGGTTTTTACACATTTTGTGGATGTCCCTTTTGATTAGTGGGAAGTGATACTACGTTGTAGTGCAGATTTGCATTGCAGGCTTGCTTGCTGGGCCAAAAAGGGCGTATGCGTTTTCTCCTGAATATATTCAGGAGAAAACGCATATGCCCTTTTTGCCAAGTGCATCATTGTCGAACTTGTGCCCGTCTTCCTGTGCTTTAAAGGTGATTCCAACGTACCTCTTGAAATCTGTTTCCTGCTATTCTGCCTCGCTTTCAAGTCCGCCTCGTTGCCTTCCCTCAACAGATTTTTGGACGATAGTTGTCCTTTATTACTCTGCCAGTTTTTGAATTGCTGTGCCCCTGAGCTCCATTTATCAACTCGTTTTTTGGGAGCTGTACGCAAGTCCAAAATTTTGGTTTTGGACCTATACTGGTTCCCGGTGGGTGGCTGAGACTCTGGTTAATTCTTCTTCCTGCCGGGAATTTAGAGTGACATGTGCCTGTCCAAATGCCTAACAGCTACTCTCTCATTGGTTCTCCCTCTTCCCTTCCATCCTCTGCCAAATTGGCAACCTTTGCGAACCAGGAGGTTAAAGGGGCCGTCTCTCCAAGTATGGACATTGATAGTAAAGCAGTTGGAAAGTCAAACCGGAGCACCAAGAGATGGACTATTCGTTGAGTTTTAGAAAACATTCGTTTTCACAGTGTGTCCATTCCCTAGGTTTCCCGTACATGTTATAATTGTAGTAATATTCCCTTCAACCTGAAAAGTTGGGATACATGGAATGGGGGCCATGCATTATTGCTTTAAAGGGTCTGCATTTGCTCACCCAATCTCACCAATCCTCTCAGTCCCAAGTGTCCAGCCTTATGCCACATCCAGCTGTCATTGTAGATAGGGTCATTCCAGCTTTCGTCAGAGACCCTGAAGGAATTCTAAGGAATTTCCCTGTTTTTTTGTTTTGTTTTTGAAATTCCTTTGCATACTGCGTTTGAGCTCATTCTCGCTGCCATGTTTATGCCAGTCTAGACACACAAGATTCCCTTACAGAGACATATCAATACATAGGTTTTAAGATTCTTACTAGTCAGATATATTCCCCTGCGGGAAATATGGGGTTTTGAGTCCCTTTCACTGAGGAAGGTGTAGGTCTTGCCTATTCCATACTTGGTTTTTGAAACGGTACCTGTGCTTATATCAAACTCTGGTTTTATGCATCACCCCACCTCTCCTTCCCCCTTAAGCATGGATAAGAGTGTTTTCTAAATGTGAGACTGTTCTCTTTCCTAACTCAGTTCATGTGTAGCCATGTTTTCAGGATCTTCATAAGTGATATCTTATGATAAGTTTCTTTTTCTGTGTGACTTATTTCACTTAGATTCATCAAACTTCAATCCACTCACATTGCTGCTACTGGTCTTATGACATTGATTGCATGGCTGAGGGATAGTGCATCATACGTAAGAGCCACAATTTTTTGAACCATTTTTATATTTCCTGGGATATTTAAGGTGTACCCAAGTTGAGGTTCTTGTAAGCAGTTCAACCCTAAATTTGGGGGTGGATCTGTCTTATTGATTATCACTTTTCACAAGGTATATTCCCTAGACGGGAAGTGCCGATGGCTCCGTAGCTCTGTTGTTTACTTTTTTAGGGAACGCAATGCACTACTCCAGTGAGGCTGTTGGCAATTTACATCCCGACCATCAGCATAACAAGGCTCCCTGTTCTCCAGGTCCTATCTTGCCTTTCTGGTTTTTACACATTTTGTGGATGTCCCTCTTGACTTGTGGGAAGAGATACTTCTTTGTATTACAGGTTTACATTGCCCGCTTGCCTGCTTGGCCAAAAAGGGCGTATGCGTTCTGTCCTGAATATATTCAGGAGAAAATGCATACGCCCTTTGTGGCCAAGTGCATCATTGTCGAAGTTGTGCCCCTCTTCCTGTGCTTTACAGGCGAATCGAACGCACCTCTTGAAATGTGTTTCCTGCTATTCAGCCTCTCTTTCAAGTCGGCCTCGTTGACTTCCCTCAACAGATTTTTGGACGATAGTTGTCCTGTATTTCTCTGCCAGTTTGTGTATTGCTATGCCCCTGAGCTCCATTTATCAACTCGATTTTGTGAGCTGAACACAAGTCCAAAAATTTGTTTCAGGACCTCTACTGGTTCCCTGTGGATTGCTGAGACTTTGGTTAATTCTTATTCCTGCCGGGAAATTAGAGAGATATGTGCCCGTCCAAATGCTTAACATCTACTCTCTCATTGGTTCTCCCTCTTCGCTTCCATCCTCTGCCAAATTGGCAACATGTGCAAACCAGGAGGTTAAAGGGGCTGTCTCTCCAATTTGGGAGATTGATAGTACAGCAGTTGGAATGTCAAACTAGAGCACCAAGAGAGGGACTATTCGTTGAGATTTAGAAACATTTCGTATGCACACTGTATCCATTCTGTTTGTTTCCCATACATGTTATAGCTGTAGTAATATTCCCTTCAACCTGGAAATTTGGGATACATGGAATGGGGCAATGCATTATTGCTTTAAAGCGACTGCATATGCTCACCCAATCTCACCAATCCTCTCAGTCCCATGTGTCCAGCCTTATGCCACATCCAGCTGTCATTGTAGATAGTGTCATTCCAGGTTTCATCAGAGACCCTGAAGGAATTGTAAAGAATTTCACTGTTCTTTTGTTTTGTTTTTGAATTTCCTTTTTATAGTGGATTTGAGCTGATTCTCGCTGCCTTGTTTATGCAAGTCTAGACACACTTGTTTCCCTTACGGAGACATATCAGTACATAGGTTTTAAGATTCTTACTACTCAGATATATTCCTCTGCGTGAAATATGGGGTTTTGAGTGCCTTTCATTGAGCAAGGTGTAGGTCTTGTCTATTCCATAGTTGGTTTTTGGAACGGTACCTGTGCTTATTTCAAACTGTGGTTTAATGCATCACCCCACCTCTCCTTCCCCCTTAAGCAGGCATAAGATTGTTTTCTAAATGTGAGACTCTGTTCTGTTTCCTAACTCAGTTCATGTGCAGCCATGTTTACAGGATCTTCATAAGTGACATCTTATGATAAGATTCTTTTTCTTTGTCACTTATTTCACTTAGAATCATCGTACCTGAATCCAGTCACTTTGCTGCTACTGGTCTTATGACATTCATTTCATGGCTGAGGGATATTCCATCGTACGTAAGTACCACAATTTTTTGAACCATTTTTATATTTCCTGGGATATTTAAGGTGTCCCCATGTTGAGGTTCTTGTAAGCAGTGCAGCTATAAATTTGTTGGTGGCTCTGTGTTATTGATTTTCCGTTTTCCCAATGTATATTCCCTAGACTGGAAGTGTCCTTGGCTCTGTAGCTCTGTTGTTTACTTGTTTTAGGGAACACAATGCACTCCTCCAGTGAGGAAGTTGGCAATTTACATCCTGCCCATCAGCATAAAAAGGCTCCCTGTTCTCCAGGGCCTGTCTTGCCTTTTTGGTTTTTACACATTTTGTGGATGTCCCTTTTGAGAGGTGGGAAGAGATACTTCTTTAAAGTGCAGATTTGCATTGCCCACTTCCTTGCTTGGCCAAAAAGGTCGTGGGCATTTTCTCCTGAATATATTCCGGAGAAAATGCATACGCCCTTTTTGGCCAAGTGCATCATTGTCGAAGTTATGCCCCTCTTCCTGTGCTTTACAGGCGAATCCAATGCACCTCTTGAAATGTGTTTCCTGCTATTTTGCCTCTCTTCATATCGGCCTCGTTGACTTCCCTCAACAGATTTTTACGATAGTTGTCCTGTATTACTCTGCTAGTTTGTGAATTGCTGTGCCCCTGAGCTCCATTTTCCAACTCTTTTTTTGAGAGCTGAATGCAAGTCCAAAAATTTGGTTCAGGACCTATACTGGTTCCCGGTGGGTGGCTGAGACTTTGTTTAATTCTTCTTACTGCTAGGAAATGAGAGAGACATGTGCCCGTCCAAATGCCTAACAGCTAATCTCTCACTGGTTCTCCCTCTTCCTTTCCATCCTCTGCCAAATTGGCAACATTTGTGAACCAGGAGGATAAAGGGGCTGTCTCTCCAAGTTGGGAGATTGATAGTAAAGCAGTTGGAATGTCAAACCGGAGCACCACGAGTGGGACTATTCCTTGAGTTTTAGAGACCTTTCGTATTCCCAGTGTGTACATTCTCTAGGTTTCCCTTACATGTTATAGCTGCAGTAATATTCCCTTCAACCTGGAGATTTGGGACCCATGGAATGGGGGCCATGCATTATTGCTTTAAAGCGACTGCATTTGCTCACCCAATCTCACCAATCCTCTCAGTCCCAAGTGTCCAGCCTTATGCCACATCTAGCTGTCATTGTAGATAGGGTCATTCCAGGTTCCATCAGAGACCCTGAAAGAATTGTAAAGAATTTCCCTGTTTTTTGTTTTGTTTTTGAAATTCATTTTATAGTAGGTTTGAGATGATTCTCACTGCCATGTTTATGCCAGTCTAGACACACTTAACTTACTTACCCAGACATATCAGTACATAGGTTTTAAGATCGTTACTAGTCAGATATATTCCTCTGCGGGAAATACGGCGTTCTGAGGCCCTTTCACTGAGGAAGGTGTAGGTCTATTCTATTCCATAGTTGGTTTTTGGAACGATACCTGTGCTTATATCAAACTCTGGTTTTATGCATCTCCCCACCTCTCCTGCCCCTTTAAGCAGGCATAAGAGTGTTTTCTAAATGTGAGACTGTGTTCTCTTTCCTAACTCAGTTCATGTGTAGCCATGTTTACAGGATCTACATAAGTGATATCTTATGATAAGTTTCTTTTTCTGTGTGACTTATTTCACTTAGAATCATCGTACCTGAATCCACTCACTTTGCTGCTACTGGTCTTATGACATTCATTTCAGGGCTGAAGGATATTCCATCGTACGTAAGTACGACAATTTTTGAACCATTTTTATATTTCCTGCGATATTTAAGTTGTACCCAAGTTGAGGTGCTTGTAAGCAGTGCAGCCCTTAATTTGGGTGTGGCACTGTCTTATTGATTTTCAGTTTCTCCAAGGTATATTCCCTAGACTGGAAGTGCCCTTGGCTCTGTAGCTCTGATGTTTCCTTGTTTTAGGGAACACAATGCACACCTCCAGTGTGGCAGTTGGCAATTTGCATCCCACCCCTTAGCATAACAAGGCTCCCTGTTCTCCAGGGCATGTCTTGCATTTCTGGTATTTACACATTCTGTGGATGTCCCTTTTGACCGGTGGGAAGTGATACTTCTTTGTAGTGCACATTTGTATTGCCCACTTGCTTGCTTGCCCAAAAAGGGCAAATGCGTTTTATCCTGAATATATTCAGGAGAAAATGAATATGCCATTTTTGGCCAAGTGCATCATTGTCGAAGTTGTGCCCCTCTTCCTGTGCTTTACAGGTGATTCCAACGTACCTCTTGAAATCTGTTTCCTGCTATTCTGCCTCGCATTGAAATCCTCCTCGTTGCCTTTCGTCAATAGATTTTTGGACGATAGTTGTCCTTTATTACTCTGTCAGTTTGTGAATTGCTGGGCCCCTGAGCTCCATAGTTCAACTCGTTTTTAGTGAGCTGAACCCAAGTCCAAAATTTTGGTACAGGACCTACACTGGTTCCCGGTGGGTGGCTGAGACTCTGGTTAATTTTTCTTCCCACCGGGAAATTAGAGTCACATGTGCCCGTCCAAATGCCTAACAGCTACTCTCTCATTAGTTCTCCCTCTTCCCTTCCATCCTCTGCCAAATTGGCAACGTGTGCCAACCAGGAGTTTAAAGGGGCTGTCTCTCCAGGTTGGGAGATTGATAGTAAAGCTGTTGTAATGTCAAACTGGAGCACCACGAGAGGGACTATTCGCTGATTTGTAGAAACCTTTCGTATTCACAGTGTGTCCATTCTCTAGGTTTCCCGTACATTTTATAGTTGTAGTAATATTCCCTTCAACATGGAGAGTTGGAACACATGAAATGGGGGCCATGCATTATTGCTTTAAAGCGACTGCATTTGCTCACCCAATCTCACCAATCCTCTAGTCCCAAGTGTCCAGCGTTATGGCACATCCAGATGTCATTGTAGATAGGGTCATTCTAGGTTCCATCAGAGACCCTAAAGGAATTGTAAAGAATTTCCATGTTTTATTGTTTTGTTTTTGAAATTCCTGTTTATAGTGGGTTTGATCTGATTCTCGCTGCCATGTTTATGCCAGTTTAGACACACTTGATTCCCTTACGGAGATATATCAATACATAGGTTTTAAGATTATTACTAGTCAGATATATGCCTCTGTGGGAAATATGGGGTTTTGAGTCCCTTTCGCTGAGTAAGGTGTAGGTCTTATCTATTCCATAGTTGGTTTTTGGAAAAGTAACTGTGCTTATATCAAACTCTGGTTTTATGCATCACCCCACCTCTCCTTTCCCCTCAAGCAGGCATAAGAGTGTTTTCTAAATGTGAGACTCTGTTCTCTTTCCTAACTCAGTTCATGTGTAGCCATGTTTACAGCATCTTCATAAGTGATATCTTATGATACGTTTCTTTTTCTGTGTGACTTATTTCACTTAGAATCATCGTACCTGAATCCACTCACTTTGCTGCTACTGGTCTTATGACTTTTATTTCATGGCTGAGGGAAATTCCATCGTACGTAAGTTCCACAATTTTTGAACCATTTTTATATTTCCTGGGATATTTAAGGTGTACCAAATTTGAGGTTCTGGTAATCAGTGCAGCCCTAAATTTGGGGTGGCTCTGTCTTATTGATTTTCAGTTTCCCCAAGGTATATTCCCTAGACTGGAAGTGCCCTTCGCTCTGTAGATCTGATGTTTACTTGTTTTACGGAACACAATGCACACCTCCAGTGAGGCAGATGGCAATTTATATCGCACCCATCAACATAACAAGGCATCCTGTTCTCCAGGGCCTGTCTTGCATTTCTGGTATTTACACATTTTGTGGATGTCCCTTTTGACCGGTTGGAAGTTAAACTTCTTTGTACTGCAGATTTGCATTGCCGGCTTGCTTGCTTGGCCAAAAAGGGCGTATGCGTTTTCTCATGAATATATTCAGGAGAAAACGCATACGCCATTTTTGGCCATGTACATCATTGTCAAAGTTGTGCCCCTATTCCTGTGCTTTACAGGCGAATCCAACGCACCTCTTGAAATGTGCTTCCTGCTCCTCTGCCTCTCTTTCAAGTCGGCCTCGTTGCCTTCCCTCAACAGATTTTTGGAGGATAGTTGTCCTGTATTACTCTGCCAGTTTGTGAATTGCTGTGCCCCTGAGCTCCATTTTTCAAGTCGTTTTTTGTGAGCTGAACGCAAGTCCAAAAATTTGGTTCAGGATCTATACTGGTTCCCGGTGGGTGGCTGAGACTTTGGTTAATTGTTCTTCCTGCCTGGAAATTAGAGAGACATGTGCCCGTACAAATACCTAACAGCTACTCTCTCATTGGTTCTCCCTGTTCCCTTCCGTCCTCTGCCAAATTTGCAACCTGTGAGAACCAGGAGGTTAAAGGGGCTGTCTCTCCAAGTTGGGAGATTGATAGTAAAGTAGATGGAATGTCAAACTGGAGCACCACGAGAGGGACTATTCGTTGAGTTTTATAAACCATTAGTAATCACAGTGTGTCCATTCACTAGGTTTCCCGTACATGTTATAGCTGTAGTAATATTCCCTTCAACCTGGAGAGTTGGGACCCACGGAATGGGGGCCACGCATTATTGCTTTAAAGCAACTGCATTTGCTAAGCAAATCTCACCAATCCTCTCAGTCCCAAGTGTCCAGCCTTATGCCACATCCAGGTGTCATTGTAGATAGGGTCATTCCAGGTTTCATCAGAGACCCTGAAGGCATTGTAAAGAATTTCCCTGTATATTTGTTTTGTTTTGAAATTCCTTTTTCTGGTGGGTTAGAGCTGATTCTCGCTGCCCACTTTATGCAACTCTAGACACACTTGATTCCCTTATGCAGACATATTAATACATACTTTTTAAGATTCTTCCTACTCAGATATATTCCTCTGTGGGAAATATGGGGTTTTGAGTCTCTTTCACTGAGGAAGGTGTAGGTCTTGTCTATTCCGTAGTTGGTTTTTGGAACGGTACGTGTGCTTATATCAATCTCTGGTTTTATGCATCATCCCACCTCTCCTTCCCCCTAAAGCAGGCATAAGAGTGTTTTCTAAATGTGAGACTCTGTTCTCTTTCCTAACTCTGTTCATGAGTAGCCATATTTACAGGATCTTCATAAGTGATATCTTATGATATGTTTCTTATTTCTGTGTGACTTATTTAACTTACAATCATCGTACCTGAATCCACTCACTTTGCTGCTACTGGTCTTATGACATTGATTTCATGGCTGAGGGATATTCCACCGTACTTAAGTGCCACAAATTTTTGAACAATTTTTATATTTCCTGGGATATTTAAGGTGTACCCAAGTTGAGCTTCTTGTAAGCAGTGCAGCCCTAAATATGGAGGTGGCTCTCTCTTATTGATTTTCAGTTTTCCCAAGGTATATTCCCTAGACTGGAAGCGCCCTTGGCTCTGTAGCTCTGCTGTTTACTTGTTTTAGGGAACACAGTGCACTCCTCCCGAGAGGCAGTTGGCAATTTACATCCCGCCCATCAGCATAACAAGGCTCCCTGTTCTCCAGGGCCAGTCTTGCCTTTCTGGTTTTTACACATTTTGTGGATATCCCTTTTGACTGGGGGGAAGTGATACTTCTTTGTAGTGCTGATTTGCATTACCCGCTTGCTTGCTTGGCCAAAAGGGGCGTATGCGTTTTCTCCTGAATATATTCAGGAGAAAACGCATACACCCTTTTTGGACAAGTGCATCATTGTCGAAGTTGTGCCCCTCGTCCTGTGCTTTAAATGCAAATCCAACGTACCTCATGAAAATTGTTTCCTGCTCTTCTGCCTCTCTTTCAAGTCCACCTCGTTGCCTTCCCTCAACAGATTTTTGGACGATAGCTGTCCTTAATTACTCTGACAGTTCGTGAATTGCTGTGCCTCTGAAATCAATTGTTCAACTCATTATTTGTGAGCTGAACGCAAGTCCAAAATTTTGGTTCAGGACCTATACTGGTTCCCGGTGGCTGGCTGAGACTTTGGTTAAATCTTCTTCCCGCTGGGAAATTAGAGTGATATGTGCCCGTCCAAATGCCTAACAGCTACTCTCTCATTGGTTCTCCCTCTTGCCTACCATTCTCTGAAAAATTGGCAACCTGTGGGAACCAGGAGGTTAAAGGGGCTTTCTCTCCAACTTGGGAGATTGATAGTAAAGCAGTTGGATTTTCAAGCTGGAGCACCAGGGGAGGGAGTATTTGTTGAGTTTTAGAAAGCTTTCGTATTCAGAGTGTGTCCATTCTCTAGGTTTCCCGTACATGTTATAGCTGTAGTAATATTCCCTTCAAGCTGGAGAGTTGGGACCCATGGAATGGGTGCCATGAATTATAGCTCTAAAGGGTCTGCATTTGCTCACCCAATCTCACCAATCCTCTCAATCCCAAGTGTCCAGCCTTATGCCACATCCAGCTGTCATTGTAGATAGGGTCATTCCAGGTTTCATCAGGGACACTGAAGGAATTGTAATGAATTTCCCTGTTTTTTTGAATAGTTTTCGAAATTGCTTTTTATAGTGTGTTTGAGCTGATTCTTGCTGCCAGGTTTATGCCACTCTAGACACACTTGAATCCCTAAGGCAGACATATCAATACATAGGTTTTAAAATTCGTACTAGTCAGATATATTCCTCTGTTGGAAATATGGGTTTTTGAGTCCCTTTCACTGAGGAAGATGTAGGTCTTGTCTATTCCATAGCTGGTTTTTGGAACGGTACCTGTGCTTATATCAAACTCTGGTTTTATGCATCACCCCACCTCTCCTTTCCCCTTAAGCAGGCATAAAAGTGTTTTCTAAATGTGAGACTCTGTTCTCTTTCCTAACTCAGTTCATGTGTAGCCATGTTCACAGGATCTTTATAAGTGATATCTTATGATAAGTTTCTTTTTCTGTGTGACTTATTTCACTTAGAATCATGGTACCTAAATCCACTCACTTTGCTGCTCCTGGTCTTATGACATAGATTTCATGGCTGAGGGATATCCCGTCGTACATAAATACAACATATTTTTGAACCATTTTTATATTTCCTGGGATATTTAAGGTGTACCCAAGTTGAGGTTCTTGTAAGCAGTGCAGCCCTAAATTTGGGGTTGGCTCTGTCTTATTGATTTTCAGTTTTCCCAAGGTATATTCCCTAGACTGGAAGTGCCCTTGGCTCTGTAGCTCTGTTGTTTACTTGTTTTAGGGAACGCAATGCACTCCTCCAGTGAGGCACTTGGCAATTTATATCCCGCCCATCTGCATAACAAGGCTCCCTCTTCTCCAGGGCCTGTCTGGCCTTTCTGGTTTTTACACATTTGTGGATGTCTCTTTTGACCGGTGGGAAGTGATACTTTGTAGTGCAGATTTGCATTGCCCGCTTGCTTGCTTGGCCAAAAAGGGCGTATGCGTTTTATCCAGAATATATTCAGGAGAAAACGCATACGCCCTTTTTGGCCAAGTGCGTCATTGTCGAAATTGTGCCCCTCTTCTTGGGCTTTAAAGGCGATTCCAACGTACCTCTTGAAATCTGTTTCCTGCTATTCTGTCTCGCTTTCAAGTCCGCATGGCTGCCTTCCCTCAACAGATTTTTGGACGATTGTTGTCCTTTATTTCTCTGCCAGTTTGTGAATTGCTGTGCCCCTGAGCTCCATTTTTCAACTCGTTTTTTGTGAGCTCTACGCAAGTCCAAAATTTTGGTTCAGGACCCATACTGGTTCCCAGTGGGTGGCTGAGACTCTGGTTAATTCTTCTTCCTGACGGGAAATTAGAGTGACATGTGCCCATCCAAATGCCTAACAGCTACTCTCTCATTGGTTCTCCCTCTTCCCTTCCATCCTCTGCCAAATTGGAAACCTGTGAGAACCAGGAGGTTAAAGGGTTTGTCTCTCCAAGTTGGGAGATTGATAGTAAAGCAGTTGGAAAGTAAAACCGGAGCACCAGGAGAGGGACTACGCGTTGAGTTTTAGAAACCATTTGTATTCACAGTGTGTCCTTTCTCTAGGTTTCCCGTACATGTTATAGCTGTAGTAATATTCCCTTCAACATGGAGAGTTGGGACCCATGGAATGGGGGCCATGCATTTTTGCTTTAAATGGTCTGCATTTGCTCACCCAATCTCACCAATCCTCTCAGTCGCAAGTGTCCAGCCTTATGCCACATCCAGCTGTCATTGTAGATAGGGTCATTCCAGGTTTCATCAGAGACCCTGAAGGAATTGTAAAGAATTTCCCTGTTTTTTGGATTTGTTTTTGAAATTCCTCTTTATAGTGGGTTTGAGCTGATTCTCGCTGCCATGTTTATGCCAGTCTAGACACCCTTGATTCCCTTACAGAGACATATCAATACATAGGTTTTAAAATTCTTACTAGTCAGATCTATTCCTCTGCGTGAAATATGGGGTTTTGAGTCCCTTTCACTGAGGAAGGTGTAGGTCTTGTCTATTCCACAGTTGGTTTTAGAAATTGTACCTGTGATTATATCAAACTCTGGTTTTATGCATCACCCCACCTCTCCTTTCCCTTTAAGCAGGCATAAGAGTGTTTTCTAAATGTGAGACTCTGTTCTCTTTCCTAACTCAGTTCATGTGTAGCCATGTTTACAGGATCTTCATAAGTGATATTTTATAATAAGTTTCTTTTTCTGTGTGACTTACTTCACTTAGAATCATCGTACCTGAATCCACTCACTTTGCTGCTCCTGGTCTTATGACATTGATTTCATGGCTGAGGGATATTCCATCGTACATAAATACCACAGTTTTTGGAACCATTTCTATAATTCCTGGGATATTTAAGGTGTATCCAAGTTGAGGTTCTTGTAAGCAGTGCAGCCCTAAATTTGGGGGTGGCTCTGTCGTATTGATTTTCAGTTTTCCCAAAGTATATTGCCTAGAATGGAAGTGCCCTTGGCTCTGTAGCTCTGTTGTTTACTTGTTTTAGGGAACGCAATGCACTGCTCCAGTGAGGCAGTTGGCAATTTACATCCCGCCCATCAGCATAACAAGGCTCCCTGTTCTCCAGGGCCTGTCTTGCCTTTCTGGTTTTTACACATTTTGTGGATGTCCCTTTTGACCGGTGGGAAGTGATACTTCTTTGTAGTGCAGATTTGCATTGCCTGCTTGCTTGCTTGGCCAAAAGGGGCGTATGCGTTTTCTCCTGAATATATTCAGGAGAAAACGCATACGCCCTTTTTGGCCAAGTGCGTCATTGTCGAAGTTGTGCCCCTCTTCCTGTGCTTTAAAGGCGATTCCAACGTACCTCATGAAATCTGTTTCCTGCTATTCTGCCTCGCTTTCAAGTTCGCCTCATTGCCTTCCCTCAACAGATTTTTGGACGATAGTTGTCCTTTATTACTCTGCCAGTTTGTGAATTGCTGTGCCCCTGAGCTCCATATTTCAACTCGTTTATTAAGCTGTACGCAAGTCCAAAATTTTGGTTCAGGACCTATACTGGTTCCCGGTGGGTGGCTGAGACTCTGGTTAATTCTTCTTCCTGCCGGGAAATTAGAGTGACATGTGCCCGTCCAAATGCCTAACAGCTACTCTCTCATTGGTTCTCCCTCGTCCCTTCCATGCTCTGCCAAATTGGCAACCTGTGCGAACCAGGAGGTTAAAGGGGTTGTCTCTCTAAGTTGGGAGATTGATAGTAAAGGAGTTGGAAAGTCAAACCGGAGCACCAGGAGAGGGACTACTCGTTGAGTTTTAGAAACCTTTTGTATTCACAGAGTGTCTATTCTCTAGGTATCCATTACATGTTATAGCTGTAGTAATATTCCCTTTAACCTGGAGAGTTGGGACCCATGGAATGGGGGCCATGCATTATTGCTTTAAAGGGTCTGCATTTGCTCACCCAATCTCACCAATCCTCTAAGCCCCAAGGGTCGAGCCTTATGCCACATCCAGCTGTCATTGTAGATAGGGTCATTCCAGGTTTCATCAGAGACCCTGAAGGAATTGTAAAGAAGTTCCCAGTTTTTTGGTTTTGTATTTGAAATTCTTTTTTATAGTGTGTTTGAGCTGTTTCTCGCTGCAATGTTTATGCCAGTGTAGACACACTTGTTTCCCTTACGGAGACATATCAGTACATAGGTTTTAAGATTCTTACTAGTCAGATCTATTCCTCTGCGTGAAATATGCGGTTTTGAGTCCCTTTCACTGAGGAAGGTGTAGGTCTTGTCTATTCCATAGTTGGTTTTTGGAACGGTACCTGTGCTTATATCAAACTCTGGTTTTATGCATCACCCCACCTCTCCTTTCCCCTGAAGCAGGCATAAGAGTGTTTTCTAAATGTGAGACTCTGTTCTCTTTCCTAACTCAGTTCATGTGTAGCCATGTTTACAGGATCTTCATAAGTGATATCTTATGATAAGTTTCTTTTTCTGTGTGACTTATTTCACTTAGAATCATCGTACCTGAATCCACTCACTTTGCTGCTCCTGGTCTTATGTCATTGATTTCATGGCTGAGGGATATTCCATCCTACATAATTACCACAATTTTTTGAACCATTTTTATATTTCCTGGGATATTTAAGGTGGACCCAAGTTGAGGTTCTTGTAAGCAGTGAAGCCCTAAATTTGAGGGTGGCTCTGTCTTATTGATTTTCAGTTTTCCCAAGGTATATTCCCTAGATTGGAAGTGCCGTTGGCTCTGTAGCTCTGTTGTTTACTTGTATTAGGGAACGCAATGCACTCCTCCAGTGAGGCAGTTGGCAATTTACATCCCGCCCATCAGCATAACAAGGCTCCCGGTTCTCCAGGGCCTGCTTGCCTTTCTGGTTTTTACACATTTTGTGGCTGACCCTTTTGACCATTGGGAAGTGATACTTCTTTGTTGTGCAGATTTGCAGTGCCCGCTTGCTTGCTTGGCCAAAAAGGGCGTATGCGTTTTCTCCTGAATATATTCAGGAGAAAACGCATACGCCCTTTTTGGCCAAGTGCGTCATTGTCGATGTTGTGCCCCTCTTCCTATGCTTTAAAGGTGATTCCAACGTACCTCTTGAAATCTGTTTCTTGCTATTCTGCCTCGCTTTCAAGTCCGCCTCGATGCCTTCCCACAACCGATTTTCGGACCATAGTGGTCATTTATTACTCTGCCAGTTTTTGAATTGCTGTGCCCCTGAGCTCCATTTTTCAACTCGTTTTTTGTGAGCTCTACGCAAGTCCAAAATTTTGGTTCAGGACCCATACTGGTTCCCAGTGGGTGGCTGAGAATCTGGTTAATTCTTCTTCCGGCCGGGAAATTAGACTGACATGTGCCCGTCCAAATGCCTAACAGCTACTCTCTCATTGGTTCTCCCTCTTCCCTTCCATCCTTTTGCAAATTGGCAACCTGTGCTAACCAGGAGGTTAAAGGGGTTGTCTCTCCAAGTTGGGAGATTGATAGTAAAGCAGTTGGAAAGTCAAACCAGAGCACCAGGAGAGGGACTACTCGTTGAGTTTAAAAACCTTTTGTATTAACAGTGTGTCCATTCTGTAAGTTTCCCGTACATGTTATAGCTGTAGTTATATTCCCTTCAACATGGAGAGTTGGGACCCATGGAATGGGGGCCATGCATTTTTGCTTTAAAGGGTCTGCATTTGCTCACCCAATCTCACCAATCCTATCAGTCCCAAGTGTCCAGCTTTATGCCACATCCAGCTGTCATTGTAGATAGGGTCATTTCAGGTTTCATCAGAGACCCTGAAGGAATTGTAAAGAATTTCCCTGTTTTTTGGTTTTGTTTTCGAAATTCCTTTTTATAGAGGGTTTGAGCTGATTCTCGCTGCCATGTTTATGACAGTCTACACACTTGATTCCCTTACGGAGACATATCAATACATAAGTTTTAGGATTGTTACTAGTCAGATCTATTCCTCTGCGGGAAATATGGGGTTTTGAGTCCCTTTCACTGAGAAAGGTGTAGGTCTTGTCTATACCACAGTTGGTTTTAGAAATGGTACCTGTAGTTATATCAAATACTGGTTTTATGCATCACCCCACCTCTCCTTTCCCCTTAAGCAGGCATAAGAGTGTTTTCTAAATGTGGGACTATGTTCTCTTTCCTAACTCAGTTCATGTGTAGCCATGTTTACAGGATCTTCATAAGTGATATCTTATGATAAGTTTCTTTTTCTGTGTGACTTATTTCACTTAGAATCATCGTACCTGAATCCACTCACTTTGCTGCTCCTGGTCTTTTGTCATTGATTTCATGGCTGAGGGATATTCCATCGTACATAAATACCACAGTTTTTGGAACCATTTTTATATTTCCTGGAATATTTAAGGTGTACCCAAGTTGAAGTTCTTGTAAGCAGTGCAGCCCTAAATTTGGGGGTGGCTCTTTCTTATTGATTTTCCGGTTTCCCAAGGTATATTGCCTAGACTGGATGTGCCCTTGGCTCTGTAGCTCTGTTGTTTACTTGTTTTAGGGAACGCAATGCACTCCTCCAGTGAGGCAGTTGGCAATTTACATCCCGCCCATCAGCATAACAAGGCTCCCTGTTCTCCAGGGCCTGTCTTCCCTTTCTGGTTTTTACACATTTTGTGGATGTCCCTTTTGACCGGTGGGAAGTGATACTTCTTTGTAGTGCAGATTTGCATTGCCCGCTTGCTTGCTTGGCCAAAAAGGGCATATGCGTTGTCTCTTGAATATATTCAGGAGAAAATGCATACGCCCTTTTTGGCCAAGTGCGTCATTGTCGAAGTTGTGCCCCTCTTCCTGTGCTTTACAGGCAATTCCAACGTACCTCTTGATATCTGTTTCCTGCTATTCTGCCTCACTTTCAAGTCCGCATCGTTGACTTCCCTCAATAGATTTTTGGACGATAGTTGTCCTTTATTACTCTGCCAGTTTTTGAATTGCTGTGCCCCTGAGCTCCATTTTTCAACTCGTTTTTTGTGAGCTGTACGCAAGTCCAAAATTTTGGTTCAGGACCTATACTGGTTCCCAGTGAGTGGCTGAGACTCTGGTTAATTCTTCTTCCTGCCGGGAAATTAGAGTGACATGTGCCCGTCCAAATGCCTAACAGCTACTCTCTCTTTGGTTCTCCTCTTCCCTTCCATCCTCTGCCAAATTGGCAACCTGTGCGAACCAGGAGGTTAAACGGGTTGTCTCTCCAAGTTGGGAGATTGATAATAAAGCAGTTGGAAAGTCAAAGCGGAGCACCAGGAGAGGGACTACTCGTTGAGTTTTAGAAACCATTTGTATTCACAGTGTGTCCATTCTCTAGGTTTCCAGTACATGTTATAGCTGTAGTAATATTCCCTTCATCATGGAGAGTTGGGAACCATGGAATCGGGGCCACGCATTTTTGCATTAAAGGGTCTGCATTTGCTCACCCAATCTCACCAATCCTCTCAGTCCCAAGTGTCCAGCTTTATGCCGCATCCAGCTGTCATTGTAGATAGGGTCATTTCAGGTTTCATCAGAGACCCTGAAGGAATTGTAAAGAATTGCCCTGTTTATTGGTTTTGTTTTTGAAATTCCTTTTTATACTGGTTTTGAGCTGATTCTCGCTGCCATGTTTATGCCAGTCTAGACACACCTGATTACCTTACGGAGACATATCAATACATAGGTTTTAAGATTTTTACTAGTCAGATCTATTCCTCTGCTGGAAATATGGGGTTTTGAGTCCCTTTCAATGAGGAAGGTGTAGGTCTTGTCTATTCCACAGTTGGTTTTAGAAATGGTACCTGTGCTTATATCAAACTCTGGTTTTATGCATCACCCCACCTCTCCTTTCCCCTGAAGCAGGCATAAGAGTGTTTTCTAAATGTGAGACTCTGTTCTCTTTCCTAACTCAGTTCATGTGTAGCCATGTTTACAGGATCTTCATAAGGGATATCTTATGATAAGTTTCTTTTTCTGTGTGACTTATTTCACTTAGAATCATCGTAACTGAATACACTCACTTTGGTGCTCCTGGTCTTATGACATTGATTTCATAGCTGAGGGATATTCCATCGTACATAAATACCACAGTTTTTTGAACCATATTTATATTTCCTGGGATATTTAAGGTGTACCCAAGTTGAGGTTCTTGCAAGCAGTGCAGCCCTAAATTTGGGGGTGGCTCTGTCTTATTGATTTTCAGTTTTCCCAAGGTATATTCCCTACACTGGAAGTGCCCTTGGCTCTGTTGCTCTGTTGTTTACTTGTTTTAGGGAACGCAATGCACTTCTCCAGTGAGGAAGTTGGCAATTTACATCCCGCCCATCAGCATAACAAGGCTCCCTGTTCTCCAGGACCTGTCTTGCCTTTCTGGTTTTTACACATTTGTGGATGTCCCTTTTGACCGGTGGGAAGTGACACTTCTTTGTAGTGCAGATTTGCATTGCCCGCTTGCTTGCTTGGCCAAAAAGGGCGTATGCGTTTTATCCTGAATATATTCAGGAGAAGAGGCTTACGCCCTTTTTGGCCAAGTGCGTCATTGTCGAAGTTGTGCCCCTCTTCCTGTGCTTTAAAGGCGAATCCAACGTACCTCTTGAAATCTGTTTCCTACTATACTGCCTCGCTTTAACGTCCGCCTCGTTGCCTTCCCTCAACGGATTTTTGGACGATAGTTGCCCTTATTACTCTGCCAGTTTGTGAATTGCTGTGCCCCTGAGCTCCATTTTTCAACCCGTTTTTGTGAGCTGTATGCAAGGCCAAAATTTTGGTTCAGGATCTATACAGGTTCCCGGTGGGTTTCTGAGACTGTGGTTAATTCTTCTTCCTGCCGTGAAATTAGAGTGACATGTGCCCGTCCAAATGCCTAACAGCTACTCTCTCATTGGTTTTCCCTCTTCCCTTCCATCCTCTGCCAAATTGGCAACCTGTGCGAACCAGGAGTTTAAAGGGGCTGTCTCTCCAAGTTGGGAGATAGATAGTAAAGCAGTTGGAAAGTCAAACCAGAGCACCAGGAGAGGGACTACTCGTTGAGTTTTAGAAACCTTTTGTATTCACAGTGTGTCCATTCTCTAGGTTTCCCGTACATGTTATAGCTGTTGTAATATTCCCTTCAACATGGAGAGTTGGGAACCATGGAATGGGGGCCACGCATTTTTGCTTTAAAGGGTCTGCATTTGCTCACCCAATCTCACCAATCCTCTCATTCCCAAGTGTCCAGCCTTATGCCACATCCAGCTGTCATTGTAGATAGGGTCATTCCAGGTTTCATCAGAGACCCTGAAGGAAATGTAAAGAATTTCCCTGTTTTTTGGTTTTGTTTTTGAAATTCCTTTTTATAGTGGGTTTGAGCTGATTCTCGCTGCCATGTTTATGCCAGTCTAGACACACTTGATTCCCTTACAGAGACGTATCAATACATAGGTTTTAAGATTCTTACTAGTCAGATCTATTCCTCTGCGGGAAATATGGGGTTTTGAGTCCCTTTCACTGAGAAAGGTGTAGGTCTTGTCTAATCCACAGTTGGTTTTAGAAATGCTACCTGTACTTTTATCAAACTGTGGTTTTATGCATCACCCCACCTCTCCTTTCCCCTTAAGCAGGCATAAGAGTGTTTTCTAAATGTGAGACTCTGTTCTCTTTCCTAACTCAGTTCATGTGTAGAAAATGTTTACAGGATCTTCATAAGTGATATCTTATGATAAGTTTCTTTTTCTGTGTGACTTCACTTAGAATCATCGTACCTGAATCCACTCACTTTGCTGCTCCTGGTCTTATGACATTGATTGCCTGGCTGAGGGATATTCCATCGTACATAACTACCACAATTTTTTGAACCATTATTGTATTTCCTGGGATATTTAACGTGTACCCAAGTTGATGTTCTTGTAAGCAGTGCAGCCCTAAATTTGGGGGTGGCTCTGTCTTATTGATTTTCAGTTTTCCCCAGGTATATTCCCTAGACTGGAGGTGCCCTTGGCTCTGTAGCTCTGTTGTTTACTTGTTTTAGGCAATGCAATGCACTCCTCCAGTGAGGCAGTTGGCAATTTACATCCCGCCCATCAGCATAACAAGGCTCCCTGTTCTCCAGGGCCTGTCTTGCCTTTATGGTTTTTACACATATTGTCGATGCCCCTTTTGACCGGTGGGATGTGATACATCTTTGTAGTGCAGATTTGCATTGCCCGATTGCTTGCTTGGCCCAAAAGTGTGTATGCGTTTTCTCCTGAATATATTCAGGAGAAAACGCATATGCCGTTTTTGGCCAAGCGCGTCTTTGTCGAGGTTGTGCCCCTCTTCCTGTGCTTTAAAGGCGATTCCAACATACCTCTTGAAATCTGTTTCCTGCTATTCTGCCTCACTTTCAAGTCCGCCTCATTGCCTTCCCTCAACAGATTTTAGGATGATAGTTGTCCTTTATTACTCTGCCAGGTTGTGAATTGCTGTGCCCATCAGCTCAAGTTTTCAACTCGTTTTTTTTGAGCTGTACGCAAGTCCAAAATTTTGGTTTAGGACCTATACTGGTTCCCAGTGGGTGGCTGAGACTTTGGTTAATTCTTCTTCCTGCCGGGAAATTAGAGTGACCTGTGACCTTCCAAATGCCTAACACCTACTCTCTCATTGGTTCTCCCTCTTCCCTTCCATCCTCTGCCAAACTGGCAACCTGTGCGAACCAGGAGGTTAAAGGTGTTGTCTCTCAAAGTTGCGAGATTAATAGTAAAGCAGTTGGAAAGTCAAACCGGAGCACCTGGAGAGGGACTACTCATTGAGTTTTAGAAACCTTTTGTATTCACAGTGTGTCCATTCTCTAGGTTTCCCGTACATGTTATAACTGTAGTAATATACCCTTCAACATGGAGAGTTGGGACCCATGGAATGGGGGCCATGCATTCTTGCTTTAAAGGGTCTGCATTTGCTCATCCACTCTCACCAATCCTCTCAGTCCCAAGTGTCCAGCCTTATGCCACATCCAGCTGTCATTGTAGATAGGGTCATTCCAGGTTTCATCAGAGACCCTGAAGGAATTGTAAAGAATTTCCCTGTTTTTTGGTTTTGTTGTTGAAATTCCTTTTTATAGTGGGTTTGAGCTGATTCTCGCTGCCATATTTATGCCAGTCTAGACACACTTGATTCCCTTACAGAGACATATCAATACATAAGTTTTAAGATTCTTACTAGTCAGATCTATTCCTCTGTGGGAAATATAGGGTTTTGAGTCCCTTTCACTGAGGAAGGTGTAGGTCTTGTCTATTCCACAGTTGGTTTTAGAAATGGTACCTGTACTTATATCAAACTCGGGTTTTATGCATCACCCCACCACTCCTTTCTCCTTTAGCAGGCATAAGAGTGTTTTCTAAATGTGAGACACTGTTCTCTTTCTTAACTCAGTTCATGTGTAGCCATGTTTACAGGAACTTCATAAGTGATATCTTATGATAAGTTTCTTTTTCTGTGTGACTTCACTTAGAATCATCGTACCTGAGTCCACTCACTTTGCTGCTCCTTGTCTTATGACATTGATTTCATGGCTGAGGGATATTCCATCGTACATAACAACCACAATTTTTTGAACCATTTTTATATTTCCTGGGATATTTAAGATGTACCCAAGTTGAGGTTCTTGTAAGCAGTGCAGCCCTAAATTGGGGGGTGGCTCTGTCTTATTGATATTCAGTTTTCCCAAGGTATATTCCCTAGACTGGAAGTGCCCTTGGCTCTGTAGCTCTGCTGTTTACTTGTTTTAGGGAACGCAATGCACTCCTCCAGTGAGGCAGTTGGCAAATTACATCCCGCCCATCTTCATAACAAGGCTCCCTGTTCTCCAGGGCCTGTCTTGCCTTTCTGGTTTTTACACATTTTGTGCATGTCCCTTTTGACCGGTGGGAAGTGATACTACTTTGTACTGCAGATTTGCATTGCCCGCTTGCTTGCTTGGCCAAAAAGGGCGTATGCGTTTTCTCCTGACTATATTCAGGAGAAAACGCATACGCCCTTTTTGTCCCAGTGCGTCATTTTCGAAGTTGTGCCCCTCTTCCTGTGCTTCAAAGGCGATTGCAACATACCTCTTGAAATCTGTTTCCTGCTATCCTGCCTCGCTTTCAAGTCCGCCTCGTTGCCTTCCGTCAGCAGATTGTTGGACGATAGTTGTCCTTTATTACTCTGCCAGTTTGTGAATTGCTGTGCCCCTGAGCTCCATTTTTCAACTCGTTTTTGTGAGCTGTACGCAAGGCCAAAATTTTGGTTCAGGACCTATACTGGTTCCCAGTGGGTGGCTGAGACTCTGGTTAATTCTTCTTCCTGCCGGGAAATTAGAGTGACATGTGCCCGTCCAAATGCCTAACAGCTACTCTCTCATTGGTTCTCCCTCGTCCCTTCCATGCTCTGCCAAATTGGCAACCTGTGCGAACCAGGAGGTTAAAGGGGTTGTCTCTCTAAGTTGGGAGATTGATAGTAAAGCAGTTGGAAAGTCAAACCGGAGCACCAGGAGAGGGACTACTCGTTGAGTTTTAGAAACCTTTTGTATTCACAGAGTGTCTATTCTCTAGGTATCCATTACATGTTATAGCTGTAGTAATATTCCCTTTAACCTGGAGAGTTGGGACCCATGGAATGGGGGCCATGCATTATTGCTTTAAAGGGTCTGCATTTGCTCACCCAATCTCACCAATCCTCTAAGCCCCAAGGGTCGAGCCTTATGCCACATCCAGCTGTCATTGTAGATAGGGTCATTCCAGGTTTCATCAGAGACCCTGAAGGAATTGTAAAGAAGTTCCCAGTTTTTTGGTTTTGTATTTGAAATTCTTTTTTATAGTGTGTTTGAGCTGTTTCTCGCTGCAATGTTTATGCCAGTGTAGACACACTTGTTTCCCTTACGGAGACATATCAGTACATAGGTTTTAAGATTCTTACTAGTGAGATCTATTACTCTGCGCGAAATATGGGGTTTTGAGTCCCTTTCACTGAGGAAGGTGTAGGTCTTGTCTAATCCACAGTTAGTTTTAGAAACGAAAACGGAGCTTATATCAAACACTGGTTTTATGCATCACCCCACCTCTCCTTCCCGCTTAAACAGGCATAAGAGTTTTTTCTAAATGTGAGACTCTGTTGTCTTTCCTAACTCAGTTCATGTGTAGCCATGTTTACAAGATCTTCATAAGTGATATCTTATGATAAGTTTCTTTTTCTGTGTGACTTATTTCACTTAGAATCATCGTACCTGAATCCACTCACTTTGCTGCTCCTGGTCTTATGTCATTGATTTCATGGCTGAGGGATATTCCATCCTACATAATTACCACAATTTTTTGAACCATTTTTATATTTCCTGGGATATTTAAGGTGGACCCAAGTTGAGGTTCTTGTAAGCAGTGAAGCCCTAAATTTGAGGGTGGCTCTGTCTTATTGATTTTCAGTTTTCCCAAGGTATATTCCCTAGATTGGAAGTGCCGTTGGCTCTGTAGCTCTGTTGTTTACTTGTATTAGGGTACGCAATGCACTCCTCCAGTGAGGCAGTTGGCAATTTACATCCCGCCCATCAGCATAACAAGGCTCCCGGTTCTCCAGGGCCTGCTTGCCTTTCTGGTTTTTACACATTTTGTGGCTGACCCTTTTGACCATTGGGAAGTGATACTTCTTTGTTGTGCAGATTTGCAGTGCCCGCGTGCTTGCTTGGACAAAAAGGGCGTATGCGTTTTCTCCTGAATATATTCAGGAGAAAACGCATACGCCCTTTTTGGCCAAGTGCGTCATTGTCGATGTTGTGCCCCTCTTCCTATGCTTTAAAGGTGATTCCAACGTACCTCTTGAAATCTGTTTCTTGCTATTCTGCCTCGCTTTCAAGTCCGCCTCGATGCCTTCCCACAACCGATTTTCGGACCATAGTGGTCATTTATTACTCTGCCAGTTTGTGAATTGCTGTGCCCCTGAGCTCCATTTTTCAACTCGTTTTTTGTGAGCTGTTCGCAAGTCCAAAATTTTGGTTCAGGACCTATACTGTTTCCCGGTGGGTGGCTGAGACTCTGGTTAATTCTTCTTCCGGCCGGGAAATTAGACTGACATGTGCCCGTCCAAATGCCTAACAGCTACTCTCTCATTGGTTCTCCCTCTTCCCTTCCATCCTTTTGCAAATTGGCAACCTGTGCTAACCAGGAGGTTAAAGGGGTTGTCTCTCCAAGTTGGGAGATTGATAGTAAAGCAGTTGGAAAGTCAAATCAGAGCACCAGGAGAGGGACTACTCGTTGAGTTTAAAAACCTTTTGTATTAACAGTGTGTCCATTCTGTAAGTTTCCCGTACATGTTATAGCTGTAGTTATATTCCCTTCAACATGGAGAGTTGGGACCCATGGAATGGGGGCCATGCATTTTTGCTTTAAAGGGTCTGCATTTGCTCACCCAATCTCACCAATCCTATCAGTCCCAAGTGTCCAGCTTTATGCCACATCCAGCTGTCATTGTAGATAGGGTCATTTCAGGTTTCATCAGAGACCCTGAAGGAATTGTATAGAATTTCCCTGTTTTTTGGTTTTGTTTTTGAAATTCCTTTTTATAGAGGGTTTGAGCTGATTCTCGCTGCCATGTTTATGACAGTCTACACACTTGATTCCCTTACGGAGACATATCAATACATAAGTTTTAGGATTGTTACTAGTCAGATCTATTCCTCTGCGGGAAATATGGGGTTTTGAGTCCCTTTCACTGAGAAAGGTGTAGGTCTTGTCTATACCACAGTTGGTTTTAGAAATGGTACCTGTAGTTATATCAAATACTGGTTTTATGCATCACCCCACCTCTCCTTTCCCCTTAAGCAGGCATAAGAGTGTTTTCTAAATGTGGGACTATGTTCTCTTTCCTAACTCAGTTCATGTGTAGCCATGTTTACAGGATCTTCATAAGTGATATCTTATGATAAGTTTCTTTTTCTGTGTGACTTATTTCACTTAGAATCATCGTACCTGAATCCACTCACTTTGCTGCTCCTGGTCTTTTGTCATTGATTTCATGGCTGAGGGATATTCCATCGTACATAAATACCACAGTTTTTGGAACCATTTTTATATTTCCTGGAATATTTAAGGTGTACCCAAGTTGAAGTTCTTGTAAGCAGTGCAGCCCTAAATTTGGGGGTGGCTCTGTCTTATTGATTTTCCGGTTTCCCAAGGTATATTGCCTAGACTGGATGTGCCCTTGGCTCTGTAGCTCTGTTGTTTACTTGTTTTAGGGAACGCAATGCACTCCTCCAGTGAGGCAGTTGGCAATTTACATCCCGCCCATCAGCATAACAAGGCTCCCTGTTCTCCAGGGCCTGTCTTCCCTTTCTGGTTTTTACACATTTTGTGGATGTCCCTTTTGACCGGTGGGAAGTGATACTTCTTTGTAGTGCAGATTTGCATTGCCCGCTTGCTTGCTTGGCCAAAAAGGGCATATGCGTTGTCTCTTGAATATATTCAGGAGAAAATGCATACGCCCTTTTTGGCCAAGTGCGTCATTGTCGAAGTTGTGCCCCTCTTCCTGTGCTTTACAGGCAATTCCAACGTACCTCTTGATATCTGTTTCCTGCTATTCTGCCTCGCTTTCAAGTCCGCATCGTTGACTTCCCTCAATAGATTTTTGGACGATAGTTGTCCTTTATTACTCTGCCAGTTTTTGAATTGCTGTGCCCCTGAGCTCCATTTTTCAACTCGTTTTTTGTGAGCTGTACGCAAGTCCAAAATTTTGGTTCAGGACCTATACTGGTTCCCAGTGAGTGGCTGAGACTCTGGTTAATTCTTCTTCCTGCCGGGAAATTAGAGTGACATGTGCCCGTCCAAATGCCTAACAGCTACTCTCTCTTTGGTTCTCCTCTTCCCTTCCATCCTCTGCCAAATTGGCAACCTGTGCGAACCAGGAGGTTAAACGGGTTGTCTCTCCAAGTTGGGAGATTGATAATAAAGCAGTTGGAAAGTCAAAGCGGAGCACCAGTAGAGGGACTACTCGTTGAGTTTTAGAAACCATTTGTATTCACAGTGTGTCCATTCTCTAGGTTTCCAGTACATGTTATAGCTGTAGTAATATTCCCTTCATCATGGAGAGTTGGGAACCATGGAATCGGGGCCACGCATTTTTGCATTAAAGGGTCTGCATTTGCTCACCCAATCTCACCAATCCTCTCAGTCCCAAGTGTCCAGCTTTATGCCACATCCAGCTGTCATTGTAGATAGGGTCATTTCAGGTTTCATCAGAGACCCTGAAGGAATTGTAAAGAATTGCCCTGTTTATTGGTTTTGTTTTTGAAATTCCTTTTTATACTGGTTTTGAGCTGATTCTCGCTGCCATGTTTATGCCAGTCTAGACACACCTGATTCCCTTACGGAGACATATCAATACATAGGTTTTAAGATTTTTACTAGTCAGATCTATTCCTCTGCTGGAAATATGGGGTTTTGAGTCCCTTTCAATGAGGAAGGTGTAGGTCTTGTCTATTCCACAGTTGGTTTTAGAAATGGTACCTGTGCTTATATCAAACTCTGGTTTTATGCATCACCCCACCTCTCCTTTCCCCTGAAGCAGGCATAAGAGTGTTTTCTAAATGTGAGACTCTGTTCTCTTTCCTAACTCAGTTCATGTGTAGCCATGTTTACAGGATCTTCATAAGTGATATCTTATGATAAGTTTCTTTTTCTGTGTGACTTATTTCACTTAGAATCATCGTAACTGAATACACTCACTTTGGTGCTCCTGGTCTTATGACATTGATTTCATAGCTGAGGGATATTCCATCGTACATAAATACCACAGTTTTTTGAACCATATTTATATTTCCTGGGATATTTAAGGTGTACCCAAGTTGAGGTTCTTGCAAGCAGTGCAGCCCTAAATTTGGGGGTGGCTTTGTCTTATTGATTTTCAGTTTTCCCAAGGTATATTCCCTACACTGGAAGTGCCCTTGGCTCTGTTGCTCTGTTGTTTACTTGTTTTAGGGAATGCAATGCACTTCTCCAATGAGGCAGTTGGCAATTTACATCCCGCCCATCAGCATAACAAGGCTCCCTGTTCTCCAGGACCTGTCTTGCCTTTCTGGTTTTTACACATTTGTGGATGTCCCTTTTGACCGGTGGGAAGTGACACTTCTTTGTAGTGCAGATTTGCATTGCCCGCTTGCTTGCTTGGCCAAAAAGGGCGTATGCGTTTTATCCTGAATATATTCAGGAGAAGAGGCTTACGCCCTTTTTGGCCAAGTGCGTCATTGTCGAAGTTGTGCCCCTCTTCCTGTGCTTTAAAGGCGAATCCAACGTACCTCTTGAAATCTGTTTCCTACTATACTGCCTCGCTTTAACGTCCGCCTCGTTGCCTTCCCTCAACAGATTTTTGGACGATAGTTGCCCTTATTACTCTGCCAGTTTGTGAATTGCTGTGCCCCTGAGCTCCATTTTTCAACCCGTTTTTGTGAGCTGTACGCAAGGCCAAAATTTTGGTTCAGGATCTATACAGGTTCCCGGTGGGTTTCTGAGACTTTGGTTAATTCTTCTTCCTGCCGTGAAATTAGAGTGACATGTGCCCGTCCAAATGCCTAACAGCTACTCTCTCATTGGTTCTCCCTCTTTCCTTCCATCCTCTGCAAAATTGGCAACCTGTGCGAACCAGGAGCTTAAAGGGGCTGTCTCTCCAATTTGGGAGATTGATAGTAAAGCAGTTGGAAAGTCAATCCGGAGCACCAGGAGAGGGACTATTCGCTGAGTTTTAGAAACCTTTTGTATTCACAGTGTGTCCATTCTCTAGGTTTCCCATACATGTTATAGCTGTAGTAATATTCCCTTCAACATGGAGAGTTGGGACCCATGGAATGGGTGGCCATGCATTTTTGCTTTAAAGGGTCTGCATTTGCTCACCCAATCTCACCAATCCTATCAGTCCGAAGTGTCCAGCCTTATGCCACATCCAGCTGTCATTGTAGATAGGGTCATTCCAGGTTTCATCAGAGACCCTGAAGGAATTGTAAAGAATTTCCCTGTTTTTTGGATTTGTTTTTGAAATTCCTTTTATAGTGGCTTTGAGCTGATTCTGGCTGCCATGTTTATGCCAGTCTAGACACACTTGATTCCCTTATGGAGACATATCAATACATAGGTTTTAAGTTTCTTACTAGTCAGATCTATTCCTCTGCGGGAAATATGGGGTTTTGAGTCCATTTCTCTGAGGAAGGTGAAGGTCTTGTCTATTCCAAAGTTGGTTTAAGAAATGGTACCTGTGCTTATATCAATCTCTGGTTTTATGCATCTCCCCACTTCTCCTTCCCCCTTAAGCAGGCATAAGAGTGTTTTCTTATTGTGAGACTCTATTCTCTTTCCTAACTCAGTTCATTTGTAGCTATGTTTACAGGATCTTCATAAGTGATATCTTATGATAAGTTTCTTTTTCTGTGTGACTTATTTCACTTAGAATCATCGTACCTGAATCCACTCAATTTGCTGCTCCTGGTGTTATGACATTGATTTCATGGCTGAGGGATATTCCATCGTACGTAAGTACCACAATTTCTTGAACCATTTTTGTCTTTCCTGGGATATTTAAGGTGAAGCGAAGTTGAGGTTTTTGTAAGCAGTGCAGCCCTAAATTTTGTGGTGGTTGTGTCTTATTGATTTTCAGTATTCCCAAGGTATTTTCCCTAGACTGGAAGTGCTGTTGGCTCTGTAGCTCTGTTGTTTACTTGTTTTAGGGAACACAATTAACTCCTCCAGAGAGGCAGTTGGCAATTTACATCCCGCCCATCAGCATAACAATGCTCCCTGTTCTCCAGGGCCTGTCTTGCCTTTCAGATTTTCACGCAGTTTGCAGATATCCCTTTGACCAGTGGGAAGTTTTTCTTCTTTGTAGTGCAGATTTGCATTGCACACTTGCTTGCTTGGCCAAAAAGGGTGTATGAGCTCTCTCCTGAATAAATTCAGGAGAAAACTTATACACCCTTCTTAGCCAAGTGTATCATTGTCGAAGTTGTGCCACTCTTCCTGTGCTTTAAAGGCAATTCGGACTTACCTCTTGAAATCAGTTTCCTGCTGTGATGCCTCGATTTCAACTCCGCCGTATTGCCTTCCCTCAACAGTTTTTGGACGATAGTTGTCCTTTATTACTCTGCCAGTTTGTGAATTGCTGTGCCCCTGAGCTCCATATTTTAACTCGTTTTTTGGCAGCTGACCACAAGTTCAAAATTTTGGTTCAGGACCTATACTGGTTCCCGGCATGTGACTGAGACTTTGGATAATACTTCTTCTGCCGGGAAATTAGAGTGACTTGTACGAGTCCAAATGTCTAACACCTATTCTCTCATTGGTTCTCCCTCTTCCCTTTCGTCCTCTGCCAAATCGGCAACCTGTGCGAACCAGGAGTTTAAAGGTGCTGTCTCTCCAAGTTGGGAGATTGATAGTAAAGCAGTTGGAAAGTTCAACCGGAGCACCAGGAGAGGGACTATTCGTTGTGTTTTAGAAACATTTCGTATTCAGAGTGTGTCCATTCTCTAGGTTTCCCGTACATGTTATAGCTGTAGTAAAATTCCCTTCAACATGGAGAGTTGGGACCCATGGAATGGGTGCCATGCATTATTGCTTTAAAGGGTGTGCATTTGCTCACCCAATCTCACCAATCCTCTCAGTCCCAAGTGTCCAGGCTTATGCAACATCCAGCTGTCATTGTAAATAGGGTCATTTCAGGTTTCTTCAGAGGCCCTGAAGGAATTGTAAAGAATTTCCCAGTTTTTTGTTTTGTTTTTGAAATTAATTTTTATAGTGGGTTTGAGCTGATTCTCACTGCCATGTTTATGCCAGTCTAGACAGACTTTATTCCCTTATGGAGACATATCATTACATAGGTTTTAATATTCTTACTAGTCAGATATATTCCTCTGCGGGGAATATGGGGTGTGGAGTTCGTTTCACTGAGGAAGATGTAGGTCTTGTCTATTCTGTATTTGGTGTTTGGAACTTTACCTGGATTAATATCAAACTCTGGTTTTATGCATCACCCCACCTCTCCTTCCCCCTTAAGCAGGCAAAGATTGTTTTCTAAATGTGAGACTCTCTTCTCTTTCCTAACTCAGTTCATCTGTAGCGACGTGTACAGGACCTTCATAAGTGATATCTTATGATAAGTTTATTTTTCTGTTTGACTTATTTCATTTAGAATCATGGTACCTGAATCCACTCATTTTGCTGCTACTGGCCTTATGACATTGATTTCATGGCTGAGGGATATTCCATTGTACGTAATTACAACAATTTCTTGAACCATTTTTGTCTATCCTGGAATATTTAAGGTGTACCCAAGTTGCGGTTCTTATAAGCAATGGAGCCCTAAATTTTGGGGTGGCTCTGTCTTATTGATTTTCAGTTTTCCCAAGGTATATTCCCTAGACTGGAAGTGCCCTTGTCTCTGTAGCTCTGTTGTTTATTTGTTTTACGGAACACAATGCACTCCTCCAGAGAAGCAGTTGGCAATTTACATCCCACCCATCAGCATAACAAGGCTCCCTCTTCTCCAGGGCCTGTCTTGGCTTTCTGGTATTTACACATTTTGTGGATGTCCCTTTTGACCGATGGGAAGTGATACTTCTTTCTAGTGCAGATTTGCATTGCCCACTTGCTTCTTTGGCCAAACATGGTGTATTCGTTTTCTCCTGAATATATTCAGGAAAAAATGCATACACACTTTTTGGACAAGTGCATCATTTTCAAAGTTGTGCCCCTCTTCCAGTGCTTTACAGGAGATTCCAACGTACCTCTTGAAATTTGTTTCCTGATATTCTGACTCATTTTCATATCCATCTCGTTGCCTTCCCACAATGGAATTTTGACGATAGTTGTCCTTTACTACTCTTCCAGTTTGTGAATTGCTGTGCCCCTGCACTCCATTATTCACCTCGTTTTTTTGAGAGCTGAATGCAAGTCCAAAATTTTGGTGCAGGAACTATACTTGTTCCCAGTGGGACGCTGAGACATTGGTTAATTCTTCTTCCTGCCTAGAAATTAGAGTGACATGTGCCCGTCCAAATGCCTAACTGCTACTCTCTCATTGGTTCTCCCTCTTCCCTTTCATCGTCTGCCAATTTGGCAACCTGTGTGAACCAGGAGGTTAAAGGGCCTATCTCTCCAAGTTGGGAGATTGATAGTAAAGCAGTTGGAAAGTCAAACCGGAGCACCAGGAGAGGGAGTATTAGTTGAGTTTTAGAAACCTTTCTTATTCACTGTGAGTCCATTCTCTAGGTTTCTGGTATGTCATAGGTGTAGTAAGAGTCCCTTCAACCTGAAGAGTTGAGAGCCATGGAATGGGTGCCATGCATTATGGCTTTAAAGCGTCTGCATTTGCTCACCCAATCTCACCAATCCTCTCAGTCTCAAATGTCCAGCCTTATGCCACATCCAGCTGTCATTGTACACAGCGTCTTCCCAGGTTTCATCAGAGACCCTGAAGGAATTGGAAAGGATTTCCCTGTTTTTTTTTGTTTTGGTTTAAAAATTCCTTTTTATAGAGGGTTTGATCTGGTTCTCGCTGCCATGTTTATGCCCGTCTGGACACACTTGATTCCTTTACGGAGAGATATCAATACATAGGTTTTAAATTCTTACTAGTCAGATATATTGCTCTGCGGGAAATATGGGGTTTTGAGTCCATTTCACTGAGGAAGGTGTAGGTCTTGTCTATTCTATAGTTGCTTTTTGGAACTGTACCTGTGCTTATATCAAACTCTGGTTTTATGCATCACCCCACCTCTCCTTTCCCTTTAAGCAGTCATAAGAGTGTTTTCTAAATGTGAGACTCTGTTCTCTTTCCTAACTCAGTTCATGTGTAGCCATGTTTACAGGATCTTCATAAGTGATATCTAATGATAAGTTTCTTTTTCTGTGTGACTTATTTCACTTAGAATCATCGTATATGAATCCACTCGTTTTGCTGCTACTGGTCTTAGGACATTGATTTCATGGCTCAGGGATATTCCATCGTATGTAAGTACCAAAATTTTTTGAACCATTTTTATATTTCCTGGGATATTTAACCTGTACTCAAGTTGAGGTTCTTGTAAGCAGTGTAGCCCTGACTTTCGGGGTGGCTTTGTCTTATTGATTTTCAGTTTTCCCAAGGTATATTCCCTAGACTGGAAGTGCCTTTGGCTCTGTAGCTCTGTTGTTTACCTGTTTAAGGGAACACAATGCACTCCTCTATTGAGGCAGTTGGCAATTTACATCCCGCCCATCATCATAACAAGGCTCCCTGTTCTCCAGGTCCTGTCTTGCCTTTCTGGTTTTTACCCATTTTGTGGATGTCCCTTTTGACAGGTGGGAAGTGATACTTTATTGTTGTGCAGATTTGCATTGTCAGCTTGCTTGCTTGGCCAGAAAGGGCGTATACGTTTTCTCCTGAATATATTCAGGAGAAAACACATACGCCCTTTTTGGCAAAGTGCATCATTGTCGAACTTCTGCCCCTCTTCCTGTGCTTTAAAAGCGATTCCAATGTACCTTTTCAAATCTGTTTCCTGCTATTCTGCCTCGCTTTCATGTGTGCCTCATTGCCTTCCCTCAACATATTTTTGGATGATAGTTGTCCTTTATTACTCTGCCAGTTTGTGAATTGCTGTGCCCCTGAGTTCCATTTTTCAACTCGTTTTTGTGAGCTGAACTCAAGTTCAGAATTTTGGTTCAGGAACTATACTGGTTCCCGGTGGGTGGCTGAGTCTTTGATTAATTCTTCTTCCTGCCAGGAAATTAGAGTGACGTGTGCCCGTCCAAATGCCTAACAGCTACTATCTCATTGGTTCTCCCTCTTCCCTTTCATCCTCTGCCAAATTGGCAACCTGTGTGAAACAGGAGTTTAACGGGTTTGTCTCTCCAAGTTGGGAGATTCATAGTAAAGCAGTTGGAAAGTCAAACCAGAGCACCAGGAGAGGCACGATTCATTGAGTTTAAGAAACCATTCATATTCACAGTGTGTCCATCCTCTAGGTTTCCCGTACATGTAATAGCTCTAGTAATATTCCCTTCAACCTACAGAGTTGGGACCCATGGAATGGGTGCCACACATTATTGCTTTAAATGGTCTGCATTTGCTCACACGAACTCACCAATCCTCTCAGTCCCAAGTGTCCAGCCTTATTCCATATCCAGCTGTCATTGTACACAGGGTCATTCCAGGTTTCATCAGAGAACCTGAAGGAATTTTAAAGCATTTCCCTGTTTTTTTGTTTTATTTATGAAATTACTTTTTCTAGTGTGTTTGAACTGATTCTCGCTGCCACGTTTATGCCAGTCTAGACACACTTGATTCCCTTACACAGACATATCAATACATAGTTTTTAAGATTCTCAATAGTCAGATATATTCCTCTGTGGGAAATAAGGGATTTTGAGTACCTTTCCCTGAGGAAGGTGTAGTTCTTGTCTATTCCATAGTTGGTTTTAGGAACGGTACCTGTGCTTCTATCAAACTGTGGTTTTTATGCATCACCCCACCTCTTCTTCCCCCTTAAGCAGGCATAAGATTGTTTTCTAAATGTGAGGCTCTTTTCTCTTTCCTCAGTCAGTTCAAGTGTAGCCATGTTTACAGGATCTTCATAAGTGATATCTAATGATAAGTTTCTTTTTCTGTGTGACTTATTTCACTTAGAATCATCGTACCTGAATCCACTCATTTTGCTGCTACTGGTCTTATGACATAGATATCATGGCTGAGGCATATTCCATCGTATGTAAGTACCACAATTTTTTGAACCATTTTTATATTTCCTGGGATATTTAAGGTGTACCCAAGTTGAGGATCTTGTAAGCAGTGCAGCCCTAATTTTTGAGGTGGCTCTGTCTTATTGATTTTCAGTTTTCCCAAGGTATATTCCTTAGACTGGAAGCACCCTTGTCTGTGTAGCTCTGTAGTTTACTTGTTTTAGGGAACACAATGCACTCCTCCAGAGAGGCAGTTGGCAATTTACATCCCACCCATCAGCATAACAAGCCTCCCTGTTCAACAGGGCGTGTCTTGCCTTTCTGGTTTTTACCCGTTTTGTGGATGTCCCTTTTGACTGGTGGGAAGGGATACTTCTTTGTAATGCAGATTTTCATTGCCCGCTTGCTTCCTTGGCCAAGAAGGTCGTATGCGTTTTCTCCTGAATATATTCAGGAGAAAACGCATACACAAATTTTGGCCAAGTGCATCATTGTCGAAGTTGTGCCCCTCTTCCTGTGCTTTAAGTGCATTTCCAGCATACCTCATGAAATCTGTTTCCTGCTATTCTGCCTCTCTTTCAAGCCCACCTCGTTGCCTTCCCTCAACAGATTTTTGGACGATAGTTGTCCTTTATTACTCTGCCAGTTTGTGAATTGCTGTGCCCCTGAGCTCCATTTTTCTATTCGCGTTTTTGTGAGCCGATCACAAATCCACAATTTTCCTTCAGGACTTATACTTGTTGTGGGGGGGCAGGATGAGACTTTGGTTAATTCCTCTTCGTGACTGGAAATTAGTGTGACATGTGACTCTCCAAATGCCTACAGCTACTCTCTCATTGGTTCTCTCTCTTCCCTTATATCTTCTGCACAATTTGCCCACTGTGTGAATCAGGAGGTTTTAGGGGCTGACTCTCCAAGTTGGGAGATTGATAGTAAAGCAGTTTGAATGTCAAACTGGAGCACAAGGAGAGAAAAAAGTAGTAGAGCTTTAGAAAACTTTCACCATCAGAGTGTTTCCATTGTCTACGTTCCCATACATGTTATAACTGTAGTGATATTCCTTTCTACCTGGTGAGTTGGGAACCATGGAATGGGTGACAGGCATTATTTCTTTAAAGGGTCTGCATTTTTTCACCCAATCTCACCAGTCCTCTGAGCCCCAAGTGACCAGCCTTATGCCACATCCAGCTGTCATTGTAGATAGTGTCATTCCAGGTTTCATCAGAACACCTGAAGGAATTGTGTGAGAATTTTACTGTTTTTATGTTTTGTTTTAAAATTCATTTTTATAGTGGGTTTGAGCTGATTCTCACTGCCATGTTTATGTCGTTGTAGACACACTTGGTTCCCTTATGGAGACATATCAATACAGAGGTTTTAAAATTCTTACTAGTCAGATATATTTCTCTCCGGGGAATAGGGATGTTGAGTTCCGTTCACTTAGGAGGGAGTAGGGCTTGTCTCTTCTCTTTTTGGATTATGGAACGGTTTCTGTGCTAATATCAAACTTTTGTTTTGTGCATCTCCCCACCTCTCTTTCCCCTTAAGCAAGCATAAGAGTGTTTTCTAAATCTGAGAATCTGTTCTCTTCCCTAATTCAGTTCATATGTAGCCATGTTTTCATTCCCTTCATAAGTGATATCATTTGTCAGAATGCACCATGGCCCTTGTCATAATAATGCTCCATGACCCCTGGCATCACAATGCTCCATGCCCTGGTTATCACAATGCTCCATGTCCCTTGTCATCACAATTCTCCACGTCCTTGTCATCACAATGCTACATGACACTTCTCATCAAAATGTTACATACTCTTGTCATCACAATTCTCCATGCACATGTCATTGCAATGCTCCATGAACTTGTCATCACAATGCTCCATGCACTTGTCATCACAATGCTTCATGCTCTTTTCATCACAATGCTCCATGACCCCTCTCATCACAATGCTCCCTGACACCTGTCATCACAATGCTTCATTCCACTTGTCTTTACAGTGCTCCATGATGCTCGACATCACAATTACCCAAGGTCTTCTCATCACAGTGCTCCACGTTTTGCCATAACCTTGCTCCATGCCTTGTCATCTCAAAGCTCAATGTCCCTTGTCCTCACAATTGTCCACGTCCTTGTCATTAAAATGCTTCTTGGCACTTCACATCACAATGTCATATGCTCTTGACATCACAATACTCCATGCACTTGTCATCGCGATGCTCCATGACCCCTGTCATAGGAAGCTCCATGCGCTTGTCATCACAATGTTTCACGACCTGGACATTAAAATTATCAATGGCCCTTGATATCACAATGCTCCATGCCCTTGTCATCACAATGCTCCTTTACTTTGTCACAACAATCCTCCATGACACTTGGCATCACAATGCTCAATGATATTGTCATCAAACTGGAACATGACATATTTCATCACAATGCTCCCTGACAACTTTCTTCACAATAATCTATGACCTTGTCATCACAGTACCCCCTGCCCTTGTCGTCACAATGTGCCATGCCAACTCTTATCACAATAATCCATGAAACTTGTCAGAACAATGATCCATGACAATTTTCATCACAATGCCCAATGAACGCTGTCATCACAATGCACCATGCCCATCATCATAATGCTTCATTCTATTGTCATCACAATGAAATCAAAATGTTCCATGATCTCTGTCATCACAATGCTCCACACCCTTGTGATCACAATGTTCAATAACACTTGTCATCACAATGCCCCATGACGCTGGTCATCACTATTATCCACGGTCTTCTCATCACAATGCACCATGATTTTTGTCATCACAATGCTCATTACACTTGTCGGAAGAATGCTCCCTGACTATTGCCATCAGTATGCACCTTGAACTCTTTCATGACAAAGCTCCATGCCTTTTATATAACAATGATTCATGCCCTTTTCATCACAATGCTCCAAGAACCCTGTGATCAAAATGCTCCTTGCACTTGTCATCACAAAGCTCCAAGACACCTGTAATCACAATGTTCCCTGCTCCTTTTCATCTGAATGCTCCATGAGATGAGTCATCACAATGTTCCACGGTCTTCACATCACAGTGCTCCAGGACGTTGTCATCACAGTGCTCCATTCCCTTGTCATCACAATACTCCATGACCCCTGTCATCAAAATACTCCATGAACATTTTCACCCCAGTGGTCCATGACACTTCTCATCACAATGATCCATGCCCATGTCATCCCAATGCTCCATGACACCTGTATTCACAATGCTCCATGACGCTTGTCATCACATTGCTTCAAGATACCTGTCATCAAAATACTCCATGCGTTTGTCAGCAAAATGCTACATGACCTTATCATTACAATGCTCTATGCGCTTGTTATCACCTTACTCCATTACCATTGCCATCACAATCCTCCATGAAACTTGGGATCACATTGCTTCATGCCCTTGTCATAAAAATGCTCCATGCTCCTTTAAATCAAAATGAGCCAAGACCTCTGTCATCACAATGCTCCAATCCCTTGTGATCACAAAGTTCCATGACATTTGTCATCACAATACTCCATTAAATTTGGCATCACAATACTACCTAGCATTGTCATCACAATGCTCCCTGACACCTGTCTTCACAATACTCCATGACCTTCTCTTCACAATGATCCATGGCCTTGTCATCACAATAATCTATGAAAGTTGTCAGATCAATGCTGCAAGCCCCTGTCATCACAGTACTCCATGCCCTTTTCATCAAAATGCTCCATGACTTGTCATCACAAAGCTCCAAGACCCATGACCCATGTATCACAGTGTTCCGTGCCCTCGTCATCACAATGCTCCATGCCCACACTCATCACGATAATCCATGAAATATTTCAGACCAATGCTCCATGCCATTCTCATCAAAATGCTCCATTACCCCTGTCATAACAATGCACCATGACCCCAGCCATCACAATGTTCCACGGAATTGTCATCACAAGGCTCCAAGACACTTGTCATCACAATGCTCCAAGACCCCTGTAATCACAATGCTCCATGCCCTTGTCATCAAAAAGCTCCATGACACATATCATCAGAATGTTCCATGGCCTTCTCTTCAAAATGCTCCATGCCCTTGTCATCACAGTGCTCCAAGACCCCTGTAATCACAATGCTCCATGCCCCATTTCATCAGTATGCTCCATGAGATATGTCATCACAAGGCTCCATGGTTTACTCATCACAATGCTCCAGGACCTTGTCATCACAATGCTTCACGACCTTGCCATGAAAATTCTCAGTGGCCCTTGTCATCATAATGCTCCAAGCCCTAGTCTTCACAATGCTCCATTATATTTGTCATCACAATCCTCCATTACTGTTGGCATCACAATGCTCCCTGCCATTGTCATCGCAATGGATCATGACATATGTCATCACAATGCTCCCTGACACCTGTCTTCACAATAATCCATGACCTTCTCATAACAACGCTCCATGCCCTTGTCATCACAATGCACCATGTCCACTGGCATCACAATAATCTATGAAAGTTGTCAGATCAATGCTGCAAGCCCCTGTCAGCACAATACTCCATGCCCTTTTCATCAAAATTCTCCATGACTTGTCATCACAAAGCTCCATGACCCATGACCCATGTATCACAGTGTTCCGTGCCCTTGTCATCACAATGCTCCATACCCACACTCATCACAATAATCCATGAAATATTTCAGACCAATCTTCCATGCCCTTCTCATCAAAATGCTCCATTACCCCTGTCATAACAATGCTCCATGACCGCTTCCATTACAATGTTACACGGCCTTGTCATCACAAGGCTCCATGACACTTGTCATCACAATGCTCAAGACCCCTGTGTTCACAATGCTCCATGCCCACGTCATCACAAAGCTGCATGACACATGTCATCAGAATGCTCCATGGCCTTCTCATCACCATGATCCATGCCCTTGTCATCACAATGCTCCAAGACCCCTGTAATCACAATGCCCCATGCCCATATTCAACAGAATGCCCCAAGAGATTTCTCATCAAAAGTCTCCATGGTCTTCTCATCACAATGCTCCAGGAACTTGTCATCACCATGCTCCATTCCCTTGTCATCACAATGCTCCATGACCACTGTCATCACAACACTCCATGAGACCTGACAACACAATGATCCGGGACCCTTGTAATCACAATGCTCCATTCCCTAGTCATCACAATGCTCCATGACCACTGTCATCACAATACTCCATGAATATTTTCAGCCCAATGCCTCATGACCCCTGCCATCAAAATGTTCAACGGCCTTGTCATCACAAAGCTCCATGACACTTGTCATCACAATGCTCAAGACCCCTGTAATCACAATGCTCCATGCCCTTGTCTTCCCATTGCTCCATGACACCTATATTCACAATGATCCATGACGCTTGTCATCACAGTGCTCCATGACACCTGTCATCACAATTCTCCCTGCCCTTCTCATCAAAATGCACCACACCCTTCTCATCAAAATGCTCCATGACCATTGTCATCACAAAGATCCATGACCCTTGGAATCACAATGCTCCATGTCATTGTCATCACAATGCTACATGAAGGCTCTCATCACATTGCTCCATGTTCTTGTCATCACAAAGCTCCATGACACATGTCATCAGAATGCTCCATGGCCTTCTCATCACAATGATCCACGCCTTTGCCATGACAATGCTCCATTACCCCTGTCATAACAATGCTCCATACCCCTGACATCACGATGTTCCATGGCCTTGTCATCACAAGGCTCCATGACAATTCTCATCACAATGATCCAAGACCCCGGTAATCACAATGCTCCATGCCCCTTTTGATCTCAATGATCCATGAAACCTGTCATCACAATGCACCATGCCCATCATCATAATGCTTCATGCTATTGGCATCACAATGAAATCAAAATGCTCCATGACCTCTGTCATAACATTGCTCCAAACCCTTGTGATCACAGTATTCCATAACACTTGTCATCACAATGCCCCTTGGCACTCGTCATCACAGTTATCCATGGTCTTCTCATCACAATGCTCCATGACCTTTGTAATCCCAATGCTCAATACACTTTCATCAAAATGCTCCCTGACACTTGTTGTCTGTATGCTCATTCAAAACTGTCATGACAAGGCTTCATGCCTTTTTCATCACAATGATCCATGCTCTTTTCATCACAATGCTCCAAGTCCCCTGTAATCACAATGCTCCATGCCCTTGTCATCACAAAGCTCAATGACACATGTCATTAGAATGCTCCTTGGCCTTCTCCTCACAATGCTCCATGCCCATGTCATCACAATGTTCCAAGAACCCTGTAATCACAATGGTCCATGTCCCTTTTCATCAGTATGCTCCTTGAGATTTGTCATCACAAGGATCCATCGTTTTCTCATCACAATGTTCCAGGACATTGTCATCACAATGCTTCATGACATTGTCATGAAAATTCTCAATGGCCCTTGTCATCATAATGCTCCAAGCCCTAGTCATCACAATAGACCATTATATTTGTCATCAAAATCCTCCATTACATTTGGCGTCACAATGCTCCCAGCCATTGTCATTGCATTGGACCATGACATATGTCATCACAATGCTCCCTGACAACGTTCTTCAAAATACTCCATGAAATTCTCATCACAATGCTCCATGCCCCTGTCATCACAATGCTCCATGCCCTTGTCATCACAATGCACCATGTCCACTGTCATCACAATAATCTATGAAACTCGTCAGACCAGTGCTCCATGCCGCTGACTTCACAATTCTGCATGTCCTTGTCATCACAATGCTCCATGACCCCTGTCATGACAATGCTCCGTCACTCCAGGCATCACAATGCTTCATAACATTTGTCATCACAGTGATCCATGCCCGTGTCATCACAAGGCTATGTGACCTTTGTAAGAAGAATGCTCCATGAACGTTTCATCAAAATGCTCCGTGACCATTGTCATCACAGTGCTCCAAGCCTTTGTCAGAAAAATACTCCATGACCCTTGTCATTACAATGTGCCAAGCGCTTTTCATCACAACGGTCCAGAAATTTTTCATCACAATGCTCTATATACCTTGTAATCACAATGCTCCATGCCCTTCTCATCACAGTGCTCCATTACCACTGTGATAACAATGCTCCATGACCCCTGCCATCACAATGTTCCATGGCCTTGTCATCACAAGGCTCCATGACACTTGTCGTCACAATGCTCCAAGACCCCTGTAATCACAATGCTCCATGCCCTTGTCATCACAAAGCTCCATGACACATCTCATCAGAATGTTCCAGGACCTTCTCATAAAAATGCTCCATCCCCTTGTCATCAAAATGCTCCAAGACCCCAGTAATCACAATGTTCCCTGCCCCTTTTCATCTCAATGATCCATGATACCTGTCATCACAATGAATCGTGCCCATCATCATAATGCTTCAGGCTATTGTCAGCACAATGAAATCAAAATTCTCCATGACCTCTGCCATCACAATGCTCCATGACCCCTGTCATCTCAATACTCCATGAACATTTTCAGCCCAATGCTCCATGGCCCTTGTCATCACAATGATCCGTGCCTTTGTCATCCCAATGCTCCATGACCCCTGTATACACAATGCTCCGTGACGCTTGTCATCACAGTGATCCATGACACCTGTCATCACAATTCTCCATGCCTTTGACAGCAAAATGCAATATGACCTTTTCATGGCAATGCTCTATGTGCTTGTCATCACAATACTCCATTCCCTTTTCATCACAATGCTCCATGATCTTTGTCATCACAATTCTAAATACACTTGTCATCACAATGCTCCCTGACACTTGTCTTCAGAATGCCCCTTGAACCCTGTCACGAAAAGGCTCCATGCCTTTTTCATCATAATGCACGATGCCATTTTCATCACAATGCTCCATGCCATTGTCATCAAAATACTCCACAAGCTGGTCATCAGAATGCTCCATGACCATTGTCATCACAATTCTCCATGCACTTGTCAGCACAATGCTCCCTGACCCTTGTCATCACAATGCTCCAAGCCATTGTCATCACAATGCTCCATTACCTTTGTCATCAGAATCCTACATGACATTAGGCATCACAATGGTCCATGCCTTTGATATCACAATGGGCCATTACATATGTCATCACAATGCTCTCTGACACCTGTCTTCAAAATACTGCATGACCTGGTCATCACAATGCTCCATGCCCTTGCCATCACAATGCGCCCTTCCAACTGTCATCGCAATAATCCATGAAAAGTATTAGACCAATGCTCCATGCCCTTGTCATCACAATGCTACATGCACTTGTTATCAGAGTGCTCCATGACCCCTGTAATCACAGTGCTCCGTGACTCCAGTCATTAAAATGCTTCATGACCATTGTCATCACAATGGTCCATGACCTCGTCATCAACAGTCTCTGTGACCATTTTAACCACAATGCTCATGAACTTTTCATCACAATGCTCTTTGACCCTTGTCATCACAATGCTCTATGCCTTTCTCAGCACAATTCTCCATGACACTTGTCATCACAGTGCTCCATGCGCTTGTCAGCACAATGCTCCATGACACATGTCATCACAATGCACCATGCGCTTGTCATCAAAGTGCTCCACAATCTTGTCATCACAATGCTCCATAAACCTTGCCATCACAATGCTCCATGCACTTCTCATCAAAATGCTCTCTCACCACTGATATCACAATATTACATCACTATTCGTCACAATACTCCCTCATCCCTGTCATCACAATGTTCCATGACTCCTGTCATCACAATGCTACATGCATTATCATCACAATGTTCGATGACTCCTGACATCACAATGTTTCATAACCCCTGTCATCATAATGCTCCATGACCCGTTTCATCAAAATGCTCCATGACCCCTGACATCACAATGTTCCATAACTCCTGCCATCATAATGTTCCATGACACTTTACAAAAAATTGCTCCATGACCCTGTCATCACAATGCTCCCTGCCCTTCTCATCAGAATGCACAACAACCTTGACATCAAAATGCTCCATGACATTTGTCATCACAAAGATCCATGACACTTGGCATCACAAAGCTCCATGTCATTGTCATCACGATGCTCCATGAACGCTCTCAATACATTGGTCCAGGCCCTTGTCATCACAAAGCTCCATGACACATGTCATCAGAATGCTCCATGGCCTTCTCATCACAATGATCCACGCACTTGCTGTAAAAATGTTCCATTATCCCTGTCATAACAATGCTCCATGACCTCTGCAATCACGATGGTCCATGGCCTTGTCATCACAAAACTCCATGACCCTTCTCATCACAATGCTCCAAGATCCCGGTAATCACAATGCTCCATGCTCCTTTTCATCTCAATGATCCATGAACCCTGTCATCACAATGCAGCATGCCCATCATCATAATTCTTCATGCTATTTTCATCACAATGAAATCAAAATGCTCCATGACCTCTGTCAAAAAAATGCTCAAAACCCTTGTGATCACAATATTCCATAACACTTTTCATCACAATGTCCCATGATGCTCGTCATCACAATAATCCATGGTCTTCTCATCACAGTGTTCCATGACTTTTGTCATCACAGTGCTCAATACACTTGTCATCAAAATGCTCCTTGACACTTGTTGTCTGTATGCTCCTTGAAACCTGTCATGACAAGGCTCCATGCCGTTTTCATCACAATGATCCATGCCCTTTTCATCATAATGCTCCAAGACCCCTGTAATCACAATGCTCCATGCCCTTGTCATCACTCAGCTCAATGACGCATGTTATTAGAATGCTCCTTGGCCTTCTCCTCACAATGCTCCATGCCCATGTCATCACAATGTTCCAAGACCCCTGTAATCACAATGGTCCATGTTCCTTTTCATCAGTATGATCCATTAGATTTGTCATCACAAGGCTCCATGATTTTCTCATCACAATGCTTCAGGACATTGTCATCACAATGCTTCATGACCTGTCATAAAAATTCTCAATGGCCCTTTTCATCATAATGCTCCAAGCCCTAGTCATCACAATGCTTCATTATATTTGTCATCACAATCCTACATTACATTTGGCATCACAATGCTCCCTGCCATTGTCATCGCAATGGACCATGACATATGTCATCACAATGCTCCCTGACAGCTTTCTTCAAAATACTCCATGAAATTTTCATCACAATGCTCCATGCCCTTCTCATCAAAATGCTCCATGACCCGTGTCATCACATTGCTCCATGACTCCATTCATCCCAATGCTTCATAACATTTGTCATCACAATGGTCCATGCCCGCATCATCACAATGATCTGTGACCGTTGTAACCACAATTCTCCATGAACTTTTCATCACAATGCTCCGTGACCCTTGTCATCGCAATGCTCCATGCCTTTGTCAGAAAAATTCTCCATGACCCTTATCATCACAATGTGCCACGCGCTTTTAATAACAACGGTCCACAAATTTATCATCACAATGCTCCATAATCATTGAAATCACAATGCTCCTTTCCCTACTCATCACAATGCTCCATTCCACCATCATAACAATGAACCATGACTCCTGCCATCACAATGTTCCATGCCCTTGTCATCACAATGCTCCATGACACCTGTCATCCCAATGTTCCGTGACTCCAGGCATCACAAAGCATCATAACATTTGTCATCACAGTGGTCGATGCCAAGTCATCACAAGGCTCTATGACCTTTGTAACGACAATGCTCCATGATCTTCTCATCACGATGCTCCATGACCCTTGTCATCACAATGCTACATGCCTTTGTAAGAAAAATTCTCCAAGACCCCTGTCATGACCCTTGTCATCATAATTCTTCATGCACTGTCAGCACCATGCTCCCTGACCCTTTTCATCACAATGCTCCAAGCCATTGTCATCACAATGCTCCATTACATTTGTCATCAGAATCCTCCAAGACACCTGTCTTCACAATACTGCATGACCTGGTCATCACAATGCTCCATGCCCTTGTCATCAAAATGCGCCATTCCAACTGTCATCTTAATAATCCATGAAACTTATTAGACCAATGCTCCATGACCTTGTCATCACAATGCTCCATGCCCTTGTTATCACAATGCTCCATGAGCACTGTCAGCACAATGCTCCCTGACTCCAGTCATCACAATGCCTCATGACCTTTGTCATCACAATAGTCCATGCCCTCGTCATCAACAGTCTCTGTGACCATTTTAACCACAATGCTCCATGAACTTTTCATCACAATGCTCTTTGACCCTTGTCATCACAATGCTCTATGCCTTTCTCAGCACAAAGCTCCATGACACTTGTCATGACAATGCTCCATGCGTTTGTCAGCACAATGCTCCACGACACATGTCATCACAATGCACCATTCGCTTGTCATCACTGTGCTCCACAATCTTTTCATCACAATGCTCCATCAACCTTGTCATCACAATGCTCCATGCACTTCTCATCAAAATGCTCTCTCACCACTGATATCACAATGATACATCACTATTCGTCACAATACTCCCTCACACCTGGCATCACAATGTTCCATGACTCCTGTCATCACCATGCTACATGCATTCTCATCACAATTTTCGATGACCCCTGACATCACAATTTTCCATAACCCCTGTCATCAAAATGCTCCATGACCCTTTTCATCAAATTGCTCCATGACCCTGTCATCAAAATGTTACCAAACCTTCTCATCACAATGCACAACAACCTTGTCATCAAAATGATCCATGTTCTTTGTCATCACAAAGATCCATGACGCTTGGCATCACAATACTCCATGTCATTGCCATCACGATGCTCCATGAACGCTCTCATCCCATTGCTCCATGACACCTGTCATCACAGTGCTCCGTGACTCCAGTCATCACAATGCTTCAAAACATTTGTCATCACAGTGGTCCATGCCCGCACCATCACAAGGCTCTGTAACCTTTGTAACCACAATGCTCTATGAAATTTCCATCACAATGCTCCGTGACCCTTGTCATCACAATGCTCCACGCCTTTGTCAGAAAAATCCTCCATGACCCTTGTCATCACAATGTGCCATGCGCTTTTCATCACAACGGTCCACAAATTTGTCATGGCAATGCTCCATAAAACTTGTAATCACAATGCTCCATGCCCTTCTCATCACAATGCTCCATTACCCCTGTCATAACAATGCTCCATGACCCCTGCCATCACATTGTTCCATGGCCTTGTCATCACAAGGCTCCATGACACATGTCATCACAATGCACCAAGAACCCTGTAATCACAATGCTCCATGCCCTTGTCGTCACAAAGCTCCATGACACATGTCATCATAAAGTTCCATGGACTTCTCATCAAAATGCTACATGCCCTTGTCATCACAATGCTCCCAGACCACTGTAATCACAATGCTCCATGCCCCTTTTCATCTCAATGCTCCATGAACCCTGTCATCACAATGCATCATGTCCATCATCATAATGCTTCCGGCTACTGTCACCACAATGAAATCAAAATTCTCCATGACCTCTGGCATCACAATGCTTCATGACCCCTGTCATCACAATACTCCATAAACATTTTCAGCCCAATGCTCCATGACCCTTGTCATCACAATGATCCATGCCCTTGACATCCCAGATCTCCATGACCCCTGTATTCACAATGCTCTGTGACGCATTTCATCACAGTGCTCCATGACACCTGTCATCACAGAGCTCCATGCATTTGTCAGCAAATTGCTACATGACCTTGTCATTACAATGCTCTATCCACTTGTCATCACAATCCTCCATGACCATTGTCATCACAATCCTCCATGAACCTTGGGATCACATTGCTTCATGCCCATGTCATCACAATGCTCCATGCTCCTTGAAATCAAAATGATCCATGACCTCTCTCATCACAATGCGCCAAACACATATGATCACAAACTTCCTTAACACTTGTCATCACAACGCTCCGTGATGCCTGTCATCACAATACTCCTTGCCCTTTTCATCACGATGTTCCATGACCTTTGTCATCACAATTCTCAATACACTTGTCATCACAATGCTCCCTGACACTTGTCTTCAGAATGCTCCTTGAACCCTGTCACGAAAATGCTCCATGCCCTTTTCATCACAATGCTCCATGCCATTGTCATCAAAATACTCCACAAGCTTATCATCAGAATGCTCCATGACCCTTGTCATCACAATTCTCCATGCACTTGTCAGCACAATGCTCCCTGACCCTTGTCATCACAATGCACAAAGCCATTGTCATCACAGTGCTCCATTACATTTGTCATCAGAATCCTCCATGACACATGGCATCACAATGCTCCAACCATTTCCATCACACTGGGCCATTATATATGTCATCACAATGCTCCCTGACACCTGTCTTCACAATACTGCATGACCTGGTCATCACAATGCTCCATGCCCTTGTCATCACAATGCGCCATTCCAACTATCATCGCAATAATCAATGAAACTTATTAGACCAATGCTTCATGCCCTTGTCATCACAATGCTCCATGCCGTTGTTATCACAATGCTCCATGAACCCTGTCATCACAATGCTCCGTGACTCCAGTAATCACAATGCTTCATGACCTTTGTCATGACATTGGTCCATGCCATCTTCATCAGCAGTCTCTGTGACCTTTTAACCAAAATGCTCCATGAACTTTTCATCACAATGCTCTTTGACTATTGTCATCACAATGCTCCATGACTCCTTTCATCACAGTGCTCCGTGACTCCAGGCACCACAATACTTCATAACATTTGTCATCACAGTGGTCCATGCCCGCGTCATCACAAGGCTCTGTGACCTTTGTAACCACCATGCTCCATGAACTTTTCATCACATTGCTCCGTGACCTTTGTCATTACAATCCTCCATGCCTTTGTCAGAAAAATGATCCATGACACTTGTCATTACAATGTGCCACACGCTTTTCATCACAACGGCCACAAATATGTCATGGAAATTGTCCATAAACATTGTAATCACAATTCTCCATGCCCTTCTCATCACAATGCTCCATTACACCTGTCATAACAATGCTCCATGACCTTTGTTATCACAATGCTCAATACAATTGTCATCAAAATGCTCCCTGACATTTGTTGTCTTTAGTCACCTTGAACCCTGTCATGATAATGTACCATGCCATTTTCATCACAATGATCCATGCCCTTTTCATCACAATGTTGCAAGCCCCCTGTAATCACAATGCTCCATGCCCTTGTCATCACAAAACTCAATGACGCATGTCATTAGAATGATCCTTAGCCTTCTCCTCACAATGCTCCTTGCTCTTGTCATCACAAAACTCAATGACGCATGTCATTAGAATGCTCCTTAGCCATCTCCTCACAATGTTCCTTGCCCTTGTCATCACAATGTTCTAAGACCCCTGTAATCACAATGGTCAATGTCCCTTTTCATCAGTATGCTCCATGAGAATTTTTCATCACAAGGCTCCTTGGTTTTCTCATCACAATGCTCCAGGAACTTGTCAGCACAATGCTTCATGACCTTGTCATGAAAATATTCAATGGCCCTTCTCATCATAATGCTCCAAGCCCTAGTCATCACAATCCTCCATTACATTTGGCATCACCATGCTCCCTGCCATTGTCATCGCAATGGACCATGACATATGTCATCACAATGCTCCCTGACACCTTTCTTCAGAATACACCATGAACTTCTAATCACAATGCTACATGCCCCTGTCATCACAATGCTCCATGACACCTGTCATCGCAATGCTCCTTGACTCCTGTCATCACAATGCTTCATAACATTTTTCATCACAATGTTCCATGCCCGCGTCATCACAAGGCTCTGTGACATTTGTCATCACAGTGCTCCATGCCTTTGTCAGAAAAATGCTCCATAACACTTGTCATCACAATGTGCCATGCACATCTCATCACAACGGTCCACAAATTTGTCATCGCAATGCTCCATAAAACTTGTAATCACAATGCTCCTTGCCCTTATCATCACAATGCTCCATTACCCCTCTCATAACAATGATCCATGACACCTGCCATCAGAATGCTCCACGGCCTTATCATCACAAGGCTCCATGACACTTGTCATCACAATGCTCCAAGACCCCTGTAATCACAATGCTCCATGTCCTTGTCATCACAAACCTACATGACACATGACATCAGAATATTCCATGGTCTTCTCATCAAAATGCTCCATGCCCTTGTCATCAGAGTGCCCCAAGACCCCTGTAATCACAATGCTCCATGTCTCTTTTCATCAGTATGCTCCATGAGATTTGTCATCACAAGGCTCCATGGTTTTCTCATCACAATACTCCAGGACCTTGTCATCACAATGCTTCATGACCTTGTCATGAAAATACTCAATGGCCATTGCCATCATAATGCTCCAAGCCCTAGTCATCACAATGCTCCATTATATTTGTCATCACAATCCTCCATTACGTTTAGCATCACAATGCTCCCTGCCATTGTCATCACAATGGACCATGACATATGTCATCACAATGCTCCCTGACACTTGTCTTCACAATAATCCATGACCTTCTCATCACAATGATCCATGCCCTTGTCATCACAATGCACCATGTCCACGGTCATCACAATAATCTTTGAAACTTGTCTAGACCAATGCTCGATGCCCCTGACATCACAATGTTCCATGCCCTTGTCATCACAATTCTCCATGACCCCTTTCATCACAGTGCTCCGTGACTCCAGGCATCACAATGATTCATAACATTTGTCATCACAATGGTCCATACCCGCATCATCACAAGGCTCTGTGACCTTTGTAACCACAATGCTCCATGAACTTTTCATCACAATGCTCCGTGACACTTCTCATCACAATGCTCCATGCCTTTGTCAGAAAAATGCTCCATGACCCTTGTCATTACAATGTGCCACGCGCTTTTCATCCCAACGGTCCACAAATTTGTCATGGCAATGCTCCATAAATCTTGTAATCACAATGCTGCATGCCCTTCTCATCACAGAGCTCCATTACACCTGTCATAAGAATGCTCCATGAACCCTGCCATCACAATGTTCCACGGCCTTGTCATCACAAGTCTCCATGACACTTGACATCACAATGTTCCAAGACCCCTGTAATCACAATGCTCCATGCCCTTGTCATCACAAAGCTCCATGACACAGGTCATCAGAATGTTCCATGGCCTTCTCATCAAAATGCTCCATTCTCTTGTCATCAAAATGCTCCAAGACCCTGTCATCAAATTGCTCCATGCCCCTGTTCATCTCAATGCACCATGAACCCTGTCATCACAATGCATCATGCACATCATCATAATGCTTCAGGCTATTGTCATCACAATGAAATAAAAATGCTCCATGGCCTCTGTCTTCACAATGCTCCATGACCCCTGTCATCACAATACTCCATGAATATTATCAGAACAATGCTCCATGACATTCTCATCGCAGTGCTCCATGACCACTATCATCACAATGCACCATGATAACTGGGATCACAACACTCCATGACACGTGACAACACAATGATCCGGGACTCTAGTCATCACATTGCTCCATTCCCTAGTCATTACAATGCTCCATGACACCATTCATCACAATGCTTCATAACGTTAGTCATCACAGTGGTCCAAGCCCGCATCATCACAAGGCTCTGTGACATTTGTGACCACAATGCTCCATGAAATTTTCATCACAATGCTCCATGACACTTGTCATCACAATGCTCCATGCCTTTGTCAGAAAAATGCTCCATTACCCATGTCATTACAATGTTCCATGCGCTTGTCATCACAGTGCTCCACAATCTTGTCATCACAATGCTCCATAAACTTTGTCTTCACAATGTTACATGTACTTCTCATCAAAACGCTCTCTCACCACTGATATCACAATGTTACACCACTATTCGTCACAATACTCCCTCACCCCATTCATCACAATGTTCCATGACTCCTGTCATCACAATTCTACATGCACTTATCATCACAATGTTCGATGACCCCTGACATTGCAGTGTTCCATAACCCCTGTCATCAAAATGTTCCATGACCCTTTTCATCAAATTGCACCATGAACCTGTCATCACAATACTCCTTGCCCTTTTCATCACAATGCTCCATGACATTTGTCATCACAACTCACAATACACATGGCATCACAATGCTCCCTGACACTTGTCGTCAGAATGCTCCTTGAACCCTGTCATGACAAGGCTCCATGCCTTTCTCATCACAATGATCCATGCCGTTTTCATTACAATGCTCCAAGACCCCTGTAATCACAGTGCTCCATGCCCTTGTCATCACAAAGCTCAATGACGCAAGTCATTAGAATGCTCCTTGGCCTTCTCCTCACAATGCTCCATGCCCTTGTCATCACAATGATCCAAGACCCCTGTAATCACAGCGGCCCATGACACTTTTCATCAGTATGCTCCATGAAGCTTGTCATCACAAGGCTCCATGGTTTTCTCATCTCAATGCTCCAGGACCTTGTCATCACAATGCTTCACGAACTTGTCATGAAAATTCTCAATGGCCCTTGTCATCATAATGCTCCAAGCCCTAGTCATCAAAATGCTGCATTATATTTGTCATTACAATCCTCCATTACATTTGGCATCACAATGCTCCCTACCATTGTCAGCACAACGGACCATGAGATATGTCATCACAATGCTCCCTGACACCTGTCTTTACAATACTCCATGAACTTCTCATCACAATGCTCCATGCCCTTGCCATCACAATGCAGCATGTCCACTGTCATCAAAATAATCTATGAAACTTGTCAGACCAATGCTCCATGCCCCTGTCATCACAATGCCCCATGCCCTTGTCATCACAATGCTCCAGGAACCTTGTCATCACAATGCTCCGTGACTCCAGTCGTCACAATACTTCATAACGTTTGTCATCACAATGGTCCATGCCCATATCATCACAAGGCTCTGTGACATTTGTAACCACAATGATCCATGAACTTTTCATCACAATGCTCCGTGACCCTTGTCATCACAATGCTCCATGCCTTTGTCATCACAAAGCTCCATGACACTTGTCATCACAATGCTAGATGCCTTTCTCATCACAATGCTCCATGCCCTTGCCATCACAATGCTCCATTACCCCTGTCATGACAATGCTCCATGACCCCTGCCATCACGATGTTCCATGGCCTTGTCATAACAAGGCTCCATGACCCATCTCATCAAAAGGCTCCATTACCTCTGTCATAACAATGCTCCATGACCCCTGCCTTCACAATGTTCCACTGCCTTGTCATCACAAGGCTCCATGACCCTTGTCATCACAATGCTCCAAGACATTGGTAATCACAATGCTCCATGCCCTTTTCATCACAAAGCTCCATGACGCATGTCGTCAGTAGGTTCCATGGCCTTCTCATTACAATGCTCCAAAACCCCTGTAATCACAATGCTCCATGCCCCTATTCATCTCAATGTTCCATGAACCCTGTCATCACAATGCACCATGCCCATCATGATAATGCTTCAGGCTGTTGTCATCACAGTGAAATCAAAATACTCCATGAACTCTGTCATCATAATGCTCCCAAGCCGGGTGATCACAATGTTACATAACACTTATCATCACAACAGCCCTGACGCTCATCATCACAATTTTCCATGGTCTTCTCATCACAATGCTCCATGAAATTTGTCATCACAATGCTCAATACACTTGTCATCACAATGTTCCCTGACACTTGTTGTCTGTATGCTCCTTGAACCCTGTCATGTAAAGGCTCCATGCCTTTTTCATCACAATGCTCCAAGACCCGTTTAATCACAATGCTCCATGCCCTTGTCATTACAAAGCTCCATGACGCCTGTCAGCAGAGTGTTCCATGGCCTTTTCCTCACAATGCTCCAAGCCCTTGTTATCACAATGCTCCAAGACGCCTGTAATCACAATGCTCCATGCCCCTTTTCTTCAGAATGCTCCATGAGACTTGTCATCACTATGCTCCATTCCCTTGTCATCACAATACCCCATGACACCTATCTTCACAATACCCCATGAATATTTTCAGCCCAATGCTCCATGACCTTCTCATCACAATGCTCCATGACCAATATCATCACAATGCTCCATGACCACTGTCATCACAAAACTCCATGACACCTGACAACACAATGATCGGAGACTCTTGTCATCACAATGTTCCTTTCCCTAGACATCACAATGCTCCTTGACCCCACTCATCACAATACTCCATGAATATTTTCAGCCCTATGCTCCATGACCCTGGTCAACACAATGATCCATGCCCTTGTCATCCCAATGTTCCATGACCCCTGTATTCACAATGCTCCGTGACGCTTGTCATCACAGGGCTCCATGACACCTGTCATCACAATGCTCCATGCCTTTGTCAGCAAAATGCTACATGACCTTGTCATTACAATGCTCTATGCGCTTGTCATCACAATACTCCAATACCATTGTCATCACAATCATCCATGAACCGTGGGAACACATTGTTTCATGTCCTAGTCATCACAATGCTCCATGCTCCATCAAGTCAAAATGATCCATGACCTCTGTCATCACAATGCTCCGAAACCTTGTGATCACAATGTTCCATAACACTTGTCATCACAACGCTCCATGATGCCTGTCATCACAATCCTCCATGCCCTTTTCATCACAATGCTACATGACCTTTGTCATCACAATTCTCAATACACTTGTCATCACAATGCTCCCTGACACTTGTCACAATGCTCCTTGAACCCTGTCACTAAAAGGCTCCATGCGTTTTTCATCACAATGCCCCATGCCGTTTTCATCACAATGCTCCATGCCATTGTCATCAAAATACTCCACAAGCTTGTCATCAGAATGCTCCATAACCCTTGTCATCACAGTACTCCATGCACTTGTCAGCACAATGCTCCCTGACACTTGTCATCACAATGCTCCAAGCCATTGTCATCACAATGCTCCAAGAGCACTGTAATCACAATGCTCCATGCCACTTTTCATCTAAATGTTCCATGAACCCTGTCATCACAATGCATCGTGCCCATCATCATAATGCTTCCGGCTATTGTCAGCGCAATGAAATCAAAATTATCCATGACCTCTCTCATCACAATGCTCCATGACCCCTGTCATCACAATACTCCATGAACATTTTCAGCCCAATGCTCCATGAGGCTTTTCATCACAATGATCCATGTTCTTGTCATCCCAATGCTGCATGACCCCTGTATTCACAATGCTCCGTGACGCTTGTCATCACAGTGCTCCATGACACCTGTCATGACAATGCTCCATGCCTTTGTCAGCAAAATTCTACATGACCTTCTCATTACAATGCTCTATGCGCTTGTCATCACAATACTCCATTACCATTGTCATCACAATCCTCCATCAACCTTGGGATCACATTGCTTCATGCCCTTGTCATCGAAATGCTCCATGCTCCTTGAAATCTAAATGATCCATGACCTCTGTCATCACAATGCTCCAAACGCTTGTGATCACAAAGTTCCATAACACTTGTCATCACAACGAACCATGATGCCTGTATTCACAATACTCCATGTACTTTTCATCACAATGTTCCATGACTTTTGTCATCACAATCCTCAATACACTTGTCATCACAATGCTGCCTGACTCGTATCATCAGAATGCTCCTTTAACACTGTCATGAAAAGGCTCCATGCATTTTTCATCACAATGCCCCATGCCGTTTCCATCACAATACTCCATGCCATTGTCATCAAAATACACCACAAGCTTGTCATCAGAATGCTCCATGACCATTGTCATCACAATTCTCTATGCACTTGTCAGCACAATGCTCCCTGACATTTGTCATCAAAATGCCCCAAGCCATTGTCATCAAAATGCTCCATTACTTTGTCATCAGAATCCTCCATGACTCTTGGCATCACAATGCTCCATGCCATTCTCATCACAATGGGCCATTACATATGTCATCGCAATGCTCCCTGACACCTGTCTTCACAATATTGCATGACTTGGTCATCATAGTGCTCCATGACCCCGGCCATCACAATGTTCCACGGCCTCGTCATCACAAGACTCCATGACACTTGTCATCACAATGCTCCAAGACCCCTGTAATCACAATGCTCCATGCCCTTGTCATCACAAAGCTCCATGACACATGTCATCAGAATGTTCCAGGGCCTTCTCATTAAAATGCTCCATGCCCTTGTCATCACCGTGCTCCAACAACCCTGTAATGACAATGCTCCATGCCCCTTTTCATCAGTATGCTCCATGAGATTTGTCATCACAAAGCTCCATGGATTTCTCATCACAATGCTCCATAATATTTTCATCACAATGCTTCACGACCTTGTCACGAAAATTCTCAATGGCCCTTGTCATCATAATGCTCCAAGCCCTAGACATCACAATGCTCCATTATATTTGTCATCACAATCCTCCATTACATTTGGCATCACCGTGCTCCCTGCCATTGTCTTTGCAATGGACCCTGACATATATCATCACAATGCTCCCTGACAACTGTCTTCACAATACTGCATGACCATCTCATCACAATGATCCATGCCCTTGTCATCAAAATGCACCATGTCCACTGTCATCACAATAATCTATGAAACTTGTCAAACCAATGCTCCATGCCCCAGACATCACAATGCCCCATGCCCTTGACATCACAATGCTCCATGGTCCCTACCATCACAATGCTCCGTGACTCTAGGCATCACAATGCTTCATAACATTTGTAATCACAATGGTCCATGCCTGCGTCATCACAAGGCTCTGTGACCTTTGTAACCACAATGCTCCATGAAATTTCCATTACGATCCTCCGTGACCCTTGTCATCACAATACTCCATGCCTTTGTCAGAAAAATGCTCCATGACATTTGTCATCACAATGTGCCACGTGTTTTCATTCACAACGGTCCACAAATTTGTCATGGCAATGCTCCATAAACCTTTTAATCACAATGCTCCATGCCCTTCTCATCACAATGCTCCATTACCCCTGTCATGACAATGCTCAATAAACCCTGCCATCACAATTTTACACGGTCTTGTCATCACAAGGCTCCATGACACTTGTCATCACTAGGCTCTAAGACCCCTGTAATCACAATGCTCCATGCGCTTGTCATCACAAAGCTCCATGACACATGTCATCAGAATGTTCCATGGCCTTCTCATCAAAATGCTCCATGCCCTTGTGATCACAGAGCTCCAAGACCCCTATAATCACAATGCTCCATGCCCCTTTTCATCAGTATGCTCCATGAGATTTGTCATCACAAGGCTCCATGGTTTTCTCATCACAAAGCTCCAGAACCTTGTCATCACTATGCTTCATGACCTTGTCATGAAAATTCTCAATGGCCCTTGTCATCATAATGCTCCATGTCCCAATCATCACAATGCTCCATTATATTTGGCATCACAATCCTCCATTACATGTGGCATCACAAAGCTCCCTGCCATTGTCATCGCAATGGACCATGACATATGGCATCAAAATGCTCCCTGACACCGGTCTTCTCAATACTCCATGACCTTCTCATCACAATCCTCTATGCCCTTGTCATCACAATGCAGCATGTCCACTGACATCCCAATAATCTATGAAACTTTTCAGACCAATGATCCGTGCGCCTGTCATCACAATGCTCCATGCACTTGTCATCACAATGCTCCAGGACCGCTTTATTCACAATGCTCCATGACGCTTGTCATCACAGTGCTCCATGACACCTGTCATCACAATGCCAAATGCCTTTGTCAGCAAAATGCTACAGGACCTTGTCATTACAATGCTCTATGCGTTTGTCATCACAATACTCCATTACCATTGTCATCACAATCCTCCATGAACGTTGTTATCACATTACTTCATCCCCTTGTCATCAAAATGCTCCATGCTCCTTGAAATCAAAATGATCCATGACCTCTGTCATCACAATGCTCCCAATGCTTGTGATCACAAAGATCCATAACACTTGTCATAACAACGTTCCATGATGCCTGTCATCTCAATACTCCATGCCCTTTTCATCACAATGCTCCATGATCTTTGTCATCACAATTCTCAATACACTTGTCATCACAATGCTCCCTGACACTTGTCGTCAGAATGATCCTTGAAACCTGTCACAAAAATGCTCCATGCATTTTTCATCACAATGCCCCTTGCCATTTTCATCACAATGCTCCATGCCATTGTCATCAAAATACTCCACAAGCTTGTCATCAGAATGTTCCATGACCCTTGTCATCACAATTCTCCATGCACTGGTCAACACAATGCTCCCTGACCCTTGTCATCACATGCTCCAAGCCATTGCCATCACAATGCTCCATTACCTTTGTCATCAGAATCCTCCATGACACATGGCATCACAATGCTCAATGCCATTTTCATCACAATGGGCCATTACATATGTCATCACAATGCTCCCTGACACCTGTCTTCACAATACTGCATGACCTGGTCATCACAATGCTCTAAGCACTTGTCGTCACAATGCTCCATGACTCCAGTCATCACAATGCTTCATAACCTTTGTCATCACATTGGTCCATGCCCTCGTCATCAACAGTCTCTGTGACCTTTGTAACCACAATGCTCCATGAACTTTTCATCACAATGCTCCATGCCCTTGTTATCACAATGCTCCATGACCCCTGTCATCACAGTGCTCCCTGACTGCAATCATCACAATGTTTAATGACCTTTGTCATCACAATCTTCCATGCCCTCGTCATCAACAGTCTCTGTGACTTTTTAACCAAAATGCTCCATGAACTTTTCATCACAATGCTCTTTGGCCTTTGTCATCACTATGCTCTATGCCTTTCTCAGCACAATGCTCCATGACCCTTGTCATCACAATGCTCCATTACACATGTCATCACAATGCACCGGGCGCTTGTCATCACAGTGCTCCTCAATCTTGTCATCACAATGCTCCATAAACCTTGTCATCACAATGCTCCATGCATTTCTCATCAAAATGCTCTCTCACCACTGATATCACAATGTTACATCACTATTCGTCACAATACTCCCTCACCAGTCATCACAATTTTCCATGACTCCTGTCATCACAATGCTACATGCAATTATCAATACAATGTTCGATGACCCCTGACATCACAGTGATCCATACCCCTGTCATCAAGTTGCTCCATGACCCTTCTCATCCAATTGCTCCATGACTCTGTCATCACAGTGCTCCCTGCCCTTATCATCACAATGCACAACACACTTGTCATCAAAATGCTCCATGACCTTTGTCATCACAAAGACTCGTGACCCTTGGCATCACAGAGCTCCATGCCATTGTCATCACAATGCTCCAAGAACGCTCTCATCACATTGCTCCACGCCCTTGTCATCACAAAGCTCCATGACACATGTCATCAGAATGCTCCATGGCCTTCTCATCACAATGTTCCATGCCCTTGCCATCACAATGCTCCATTACACCTGTAATAACAATGTTCCATGATCCCTGCCATCACGTTGTTCCATGGTCTTGTCATCACAATGTTCCATGACCCTTCTCATCACAATGCTCCAAGACCCCTGTAATCACAATGCTCCATGCCCATTTCATCTCAATGACACATGAACCCTGTCATCACATTGCACCATGCAGATCATCATAATGCTTCATGCTATTGTCATCACAATGAAATCAAAATGCTCCATGACCTCTGTCATAACAATGCTCCATATCGTTGTGATAACAATATTCCAAAACACTTGTCATCACAGTGCCCCAAAACGCTCATCATCACATTTATCCATGCCCTTCTGATCACAATGCTCAATTACCCCGCCATCACAATGTCCCACGGCCGTGTCATCACAAGGCTCCATGACACTTGTCATCACAATGCTCCAAGACACCTGTCATCACTGTGCTCCATGCCTTTGTCAGCAAAATGCTACATGACCTTGTCATTACTATTCTCCTTCTGCTTGTCATCAAAATACTCCATTACCATTGTCATCACAATCCTCCATGAACCTTGGGATCACATTGCTTCATGCCCTTGTCATCACAATGCTCCATGCTCCTTGATATCAAAATGATCCATGACCTCTGTCATCACAATGCTCCAAATGCTTGTGATCACAATGTTCAATAACACTTGTCATCACAACGCTCCATGATGCCTGTTATCACAATACTCCCTGCCCTTTTCATCACAATGCTCCATGAACTTTGTCATCACAATTCTCAATACACTTGTCATCACAATGTTCCCTGACACTTGTCGTCAGAATGCTCCTTGAACCCTGTCACGAAAAGGCTCCATGCCTATTTCCTCACAATACCGCATGCCGTTTTCATCACAATGCTCCATGCCATTGTCATCAAAATACTCCACAAGCTTGTCATCAGAATGCTTCATGACCTTTGTCATCACAATTCTCCATGCACTTCTCAGCAAAATGCTCTCTGACCCTTGTCATCACAATGCCCCAAGCCATTGTCATCACAATGCTCCATTACCTTTGTCATCAGAATCCTCCATGACACTTGGCATCACAATGCTCCATTCCATTGTCATCACAATGGGGCATTACATATGTCATCACAATGCTCCCTGACACCTGTCTTCACAATACTGCATGACCTGGACATCACAATGCTCTATGCACTTGTCGTCACAATGATCCATGACCCCTGTCATCACAATGCTCCGTGACTCCAGTCATCACAATGCTTCATAACCTTTGTCATCACAATGGTCCATGCCCTCGTCATCAACAGTCACTGTGATATTTTTAACCACAATGCTCCATGAACTTTTCATCTCAATGCTCTTTTACCCTTGTCATCACAATACTCGATGCCCTTTTCATCACAATGCTCCATCACCTTTGTCATCACAATTCTCAATACACTTGTCATCACAATGCTCCCTGACACTTGTCACAATGCTCCTTGAACCCTGACACGAAAAGACTCCATGCATTTTTCATCACAATGCCCCATGCCGTTTTCATCACAATGCTCTATGCCATTGTCATCAAAATACTCCACAAACTTGTCATCAGAATCCTCCATGACCCTAGTCATCACAATTCTCTATGCACTCGTCAACACAATGCTCCCTGACCCTTGTCATCACAATGATCCAAGCCATTGTCATCACAATGCTCCATTACCTTTGTCATCAGAATCCTCCATGACACTTGGCATCACAATGCTCCATGCCATTGTCATCAAAATGGGCCATTACATATGTCATCACAATGCTCCCTGACACCTGTCTTCACAATACTGCATGACCTGGTCATCACAATGCTCTAAGCACTTGTCGTCACAATGCTCCATGACTCCAGTCATCACAATGCTTCATAACCTTTGTCATCACATTGGTCCATGCCCTCGTCATCAACAGTCTCTGTGACCTTTGTAACCACAATGCTCCATGAACTTTTCATCACAATGCTCCATGCCCTTGTTATCACAATGCTCCATGACCCCTGTCATCACAGTGCTCCCTGACTGCAATCATCACAATGTTTAATGACCTTTGTCATCACAATCTTCCATGCCCTCGTCATCAACAGTCTCTGTGACTTTTTAACCAAAATGCTCCATGAACTTTTCATCACAATGCTCTTTGGCCTTTGTCATCACTATGCTCTATGCCTTTCTCAGCACAATGCTCCATGACCCTTGTCATCACAATGCTCCATTACACATGTCATCACAATGCACCGGGCGCTTGTCATCACAGTGCTCCACAATCTTGTCATCACAATGCTCCATAAACCTTGTCATCACAATGCTCCATGCATTTCTCATCAAAATGCTCTCTCACCACTGATATCACAATGTTACATCACTATTCGTCACAATACTCCCTCACCAGTCATCACAATTTTCCATGACTCCTGTCATCACAATGCTACATGCACTTATCAATACAATGTTCAATGACCCCTGACATCACAGTGTTCCAAACCCCTGTCATCAAGTTGCTCCATGACCCTTTTCATCCAATTGCTCCATGACTCTGTCATCACAATGCTCCCTGCCCTTATCATCACAATGCACAACACACTTGTCATCAAAATGCTCCATGACCTTTTTCATCACAAAGACCCGTGACCCTTGGCATCACAGAGCTCCATGCCATTGTCATCACAATGCTCCAAGAACGCTCTCATCACATTGCTCCACGCCATTGTCATCACAAAGCTCCATGACACATGTCATCAGAATGCTCCATGGCCTTCTCATCACAATGTTCCATGCCCTTGCCATCACAATGCTCCATTACACCTGTAATAACAATGTTCCATGATCCCTGCCATCACGTTGTTCCATGGTCTTGTCATCACAAGGCTCCATGACCCTTCTCATCACAATGCTCCAAGAACCCTCTAATCACTATGTTCCATGCCCATTTCATCTCAATGACACATGAACCCTGTCATCACAATGCACCATGCAGATCATCATAATGCTTCATGCTATTGTCATCACAATGAAATCAAAATGCTCCATGACCTCTGTCATAACAATGCTCCAAATCGTTGTGATAACAATATTCCAAAACACTTGTCATCACAGTGCCCCATGACGCTCATCATCACATTTATCCATGCCCTTCTGATCACAATGCTCAATTACCCCTGCCATCACAATGTCCCACGGCCGTGTCATCACAATGCTCCATGACACTTGTCATCACAATGCTCCAAGACACCTGTCATCACAATCCTCCATGGATATTGGAATAACATTGCTTCATGCCCTTGTCATCACAATGCTCCATGCTCCTTGAAATCAAAATGATCCATGACCTCTGTCATCACAGTGCTCCACACCCTTGTGATTACATTGTTCCATAACACTTGTCATTACAATGCTCCATGATGTCTGTCATCACTATACTCCATGCCCTTTTCATCACAATGCTCCATGACCTTTGTCATCACAATTCTCAATACACTTGTCATCACAATGTTCCCTGACACTTGTCGTCAGAATGCTCCTTGAACCCTGTCACGAAAAGGCTCCAGGCATATTTCCTCACAATACCGCATGCCGTTTTCATCACAATGCTCCATGCCATTGTCATCAAAATACTCCACAAGCTTGTCATCAGAATGCTCCATGACCTTTGTCATCACAATTCTCCATGCACTTCTCAGCAAAATGCTCCCTGACCCTTGTCATCACAATGCCCCAAGCCATTGTCATCACAATGCTCCATTACCTTTGTCATCAGAATCCTCCATGACACTTGGCATCACAATGCTCCATGCCATTGTCATCACAATGGGGCATTACATATGTCATCGCAATGCTCCCTGACACCTGTCTTCACAATACTGCATGACCTGGACATCACAATGCTCTATGCACTTGTCGTCACAATGATCCATGACCCCTGTCATCACAATGCTCCGTGACTCCAGTCATCACAATGCTTCATAACCTTTGTCATCACAATGGTCCATGCCCTCGTCATCAACAGTCTCTGTGATATTTTTAACCACAGTGCTCCGTGAACTTTTCATCTCAATGCTCTTTTACCCTTGTCATCACAATACTCGATGCCCTTTTCATCACAGTGCTCCCTCACCTTTGTCATCACAATTCTCAATACACTTGTCATCACAATGCTCCCTGACACTTGTCACAATGCTCCTTGAACCCTGTCACGAAAAGGCTCCATGCCTTTTTCATCACAATGCCCCATGCCGTTTTCATCACAATGCTCCATGCCATTGTCATCAAAATACTCCACAATCTTGTCATCAGAATGCTCCATAACCCTTGTCATCACAGTTCTCCATGCACTTGTCACCACAATGCTCCCTGACCCTTGTCATCACAATGCTCCAAGCCATTGTCATCACAATGCTCCATTACATTTGTCATCAGAATCCTCCTTGACACTTGGCATCACAATGCTCCATGCCATTGTCATCACAATGGGCCATTACATATGTCATTACAATGCTCCCTGACACCTGTCTTCACAGTACTGCATGACCTAGTCATCACAATGCTCCATGCCCTTGTCATCACAATGTACCATTCCAACTGTCATCGCAATAATCCATGAAACTTATTAGACCAATGCTCCATGCCCTTGTCATCACAATGCTCCATGACCTTGTTATCACAATGCTCCATGACCCCTGTTAACACAATGCTTCGTGACTCCAGTCATCACAGTGGTTCAGGACCTTTGTCATCACAATGGTCCATGCTCTCGTCAACAACAGTCTCTGTGACCTTTTTAACCACAATGCTCCATGAACTTTTCATCACAATGCTCTTTGACCCTTGTCATCACAATGCTCTATGCCTTTCTAAGCACAATGCTTCATTACTCTTGTCATCACAATGCTCCATGTGCTGGTCAGGACAATGCTCCAAGACAAATGTCATCACAATGCACCATGGGCTTGTCATCACAGTGCTCCACAATCTTGTCATCACATTGCTCCATAAACCTTGTTATCAAAATGCTCCATGCACTTCTCAACAAAATGCTGTCTCACCAATGATATACAATGTTCCATCACTATTCGTCACAATGCTCCCTCACCTGTCATCACAAAGTTCCATGACTCCTGTCTTCACAATGCTACATGCACTTATCATCACAATGTTTGATGACCCCTTACATCACAATGTTCCATAACCCCTGTCATCAAAATGCTTCATGACACTTTTCATGAAATTGCTCCATGAACCTGTCATCACAATGCTCCCAGCCCTTCTCATCACAATGCACAACGCCCTTGTAATCAAAATGCTCCATGGGGACTTCCGGGTAAGATGGCGGAAGAGTAAGACGTGGAGATCAACTTCCTCTCCACGGATACACCAGAAATACAGCTACACGTGGAACAACTCTTACAGAACACCTACTGAATGCTGGCAGAAGACCCCAGACCTCCCAAAAGGCAAGAAACTCCCCACATACCTGGGTAGGGCAAAGCGGAGAGATTCCCGCACAGAGGATCAGTGCTGAGCTGCACTCACCAGCCCGAGAGACTTGTCTGCTCGCCCGTCGGGGCAGGCCGCGCTGGAAGCTGAGGCTCGGGCTTCGGTCAGAGCGCAGGGAAAGGACTGGGGCTGGCGGCGAGAACTCAGCCTGAAGGGGGCTAATGTGCCACAGCTAGCCAGCAGGGAGTCCGGGAAAACTCTGGAGCTGCCGAAGAGGCAAGAGACTTTTTCTTCCCTCTTGGTTTCCTGGTGCGCGAGGAGAGGGGATTAAGAGCGCTGCTTAAAGGGGCTCCACAGACGGGCGCGAGTCACGACTGAAAGCGCGGAGCCCAGTGACGGGCGTGGGACGCTGGGGCTGCTGCTGCCGCCGCCAAGAAGCCTGTGTGCGAGCGCAGGTCACTGTCCACACCGCCCTTCCGGGAGCCTGTGCAGCCCGCCACTGCCGGGGTCCCGGTATCCAGGGGCGGCTTCCCTGGGAGAACGCACGGCGCGCCTCAGGCTGGTGCAACGTCACGCCGAACTCTGCCGCTGCAGGCTCACCCCGCACTCCGTGCCCCTCCCTCCCGCACAGCCTGAGTGAGCCAGAGTCCCCGAAGAGGCTGCTCCTTTAACCCTGTCCTGTCTGAGCGAAGAACTGACGCCCTCCGGCGACCTACAGGCAGAGGCGGGGCCAAATCCAAAGCTGAGACCCAGGAGCTGTGAGAACAAATAAGAGAAAGGGAAACCTCTCCCAGCAGCCTCAGAAGCAGTGGATTAAAGCTCCACAATCAACTTGATGTACCCTGCATCTGTGGAATACATGAATAGACAACAAATCATCCCAAATTGAGGAGCCAGGAGTCAGTGCTGTGCCTCTGAGGTGGGAGAGCCAACTTCAGGACACTGGTCCACAAGAGACTTCCCAGCTCCACATAATATCAAACGGCGAAAATCTTCCAGAGATCTCCATCTCAACACCAGCACCCAGCTTCACTCAACGACCAGCAAGCTACAGTGCTGGACACCCTATGCCAAACAACTAGCAAGACAGAAACACAACGCCACCCATTAGCAGAGAGGTGGCCTAAAATCATAAAAAGTCCGCAGACACCACAAAACACACCACCAGACGTGGACCTGCCCACCAGAAAGACAAGATCCAGCCTCATTCACCAGAACACAGGCACTAGTGCCTTCCACCAGGAAGCCTACACAACCCACTAAACCAACCTTAGACACTGGGGACAGACACCAAAAACAACGGGAACTACGAACCTGCAGCCTGCAAAAAGGAGACCCCAAACACAGTAACATAAGCAAAATGAGAAGACAGAAAAACACACAGCAGGAGAAGGAACAAGATAAAAACCCACCAGACCTAACAAATGAAGATGTAATAGGCAGTCTACCTGAAAAAGAATTCAGAATAATGATGGTAAAGATGATCCAAGATTCTATTTCCCAGATCGAAAATCTTGGAAATAGAATAGACAAAATGCAAGAAACAGTTAACAAGGACCTAGAAGAACTAAAGATGAATCAAGCATCGATTAAAAACACAATACATGAAATAAAAAATACTCTAGATGGGATCAATAGCAGAATAACTGAGGCAGAAGAACGGATAAGTGAGGTGGAAGATAAAATAGTTGAAATAACTGCTGCAGTGCCAAATAAAGAAAAAAGAATGAAAAGAACAGAGGACAGTCTCAGAGACCTCTGGGTCAACATTAAACGCACCAACATTCGAATTATAGGGGTTCCAGAAGAAGAAGAGAAAAAGAAAGTGACTGAGAAAATATTTGAAGAGATTATAGTTGAAAACTTCCCTAATATGGGAAAGGAAATAATCAAGTCCAGGAAGCACAGAGAGTCCCATACAGAATAAATCCAAGGAGAAATACGCCAAGATACATATTAATCAAACTGTCAAAAAGTAAACACAAAGAAATCATATTAAAAGCAGCAAGGCAAAAACAACAAATAACACACAAGGAAATCCCCATCAGGATAACAGCTGATCTCTCAGCAGAAACTCTACAGGCCAGAAGGGAGTGGCAGGACATAATTAAAGGGATGAAGGAGAAAAACCTGCAACCAAGATTACTCTACCCAGCAAGGATCTCATTCAGATTTGATGGAGAAATTAAAACATTTACAGACAAGCAAAAGCTGAGAGAGTTCAGCACCACCAAACCAGCTTTACAACAAATACTAAAGGAACTTCTCTAGGCAAGAAACACAACAGAAGGAAAAGACCTACAATAACGAACCCAAAACAATTAAGAAAAAGGGAATAGGAACATACATATCGATAATTACCTTAAATGTAAATGGACTAAATGCTCCCACCAAAAGACACAGATTGGCTGAATGGATACAAAAACAAGACCCATATATATGCTGTCTACAAGAGACCCACTTCAGACCTAGTGACACATACAGACTGAAAGTAAGGGGATGGAAAAAGATATTCCATGCAAATGGAAACCAAAAGAAAGCTGGAGTAGCAATTCTCATATCAGACAAAATAGACTTTAAAATAAAGACTACTAGAAGAGACAAAGAAGGACACTACATAATGATCAAGGGATCGATCCAAGAAGAAGATATAACAATTGTAAATATTTATGCACCAAACATAGGAGCACCTCAATACATAAGGCAAATACTAACAGCCATAAAAGGAGAAATCGACAGTAACACAATCATAGTAGGGGACTTTAACACCCCACTTTCACCAATGGACAGATCTTCCAAAATGAAAATAAATAAGGAAACACAAGCTTTAAATGATACATTAAACAAGATGGACTTAATTGATATTTATATGACATTCCATCCAAAAACAACAGAATACACATTTTTCTCAAGTGCTCATGGAACATTATCCAGGATAGATCATATCTTGTGTCACAAATCAAGCCTTGGTAAATTTAAGAAAATTGAAATTGTATCAAGTGTCTTTTCTGACCACAATGCTATGAGACTAGATATCAACTACAGGAAAAGAGCTGTAAAAAATACAAACACATGGAGGCTAAACAATACACTACTTAATAACGAAGTGATCACTGAAGAAATCAAAGAGGAAATTAAAAAATACCAAGAAACAAATGACAATGGAGACATGACGACCCAAAACCTATGGGATGCAGCAAAAGCAGTTCTAAGAGGGAAGTTTATAGCAATACAATCCCACCTTAAGAAACAGGAAACATCTCGAATAAACAACCTAACCTTGCACCTAAAGCAATTAGAGAAAGAAGAACAAAAACACCCCAAAGTTAGCAGAAGGAAAGAAATCATAAAAATCAGATCAGAAATAAATGAAAAAGAAATGAAGGAAATGATAGCAAAGATCATTAAAACTAAAAGCTGGTTCTTTGAGAAGATAAACAAAATTGATACACCATTAGCCAGACTCATCAAGAAAAGAAGGGAGAAGACTCAAATCAATAGAATTAGAAATGAAAAAGGAGAAGTAACAACTGACACTGCAGAAATACAAAACATCATGAGAGATTACTACAAGCAACTCTATGCCCATAAAATGGACAACCTGGAAGAGATGGACAAATTCTTAGAAATGCACAACCTGCCAAGACTGACTCAGGATGAAATAGAAAATATGAATAGACCAATCACAAGCACTGAAATTGAAACTGTGATTAAAAATCTTCCATCAAACAAAAGCCCAGGACCAGATGGCTTCACAGGCGAATTCTATCAAACATTTAGAGAAGAGCTAACACCTATCCTTCTCAAACTTTTCCAAACAATATCAGAGGAAGGAACACTCCCAAAGTCATTCTACGAGGCCACCATCACCTTGATACCAAAACCAGGCAAGGATGTCACAAAGAAAGAAAACTACAGGCCAATATCACTGATGAACATAGATGCAAAAATCCTCAACAAAATACTAGCAAACAGAATCCAACAGCACATTAAAAGGATCATACACCATGATCAAGTGGGGTTTATTCCAGGAATGCAAGGATTCTTCAATATACGCAAATCAATCAATGTGATACACCATATTAACAAGTTGAAGGAGAAAAACCATATGATCATCTCAATAGATGCAGAGAAAGCTTTCGACAAAATTCAACACCCATTTATGATAAAAACCCTGCAGTAAGTAGGCATAGAGGGAACTTTCCTCAACATCATAAAGGCCATATATGACAAACCCACAGCCAACATTGTCCTCAATGGTGAAAAACTGAAACCATTTCCACTAAGATCAGGAACAAGACAAGGCTGCCCACTCTCACCACTCTTATTCAACCTAGTTTTGGAAGTTTTAGCCACAGCAATCAGAGAAGAAAAGGAAATAAAAGGAATCCAAATTGGAAAAGAAGAAGTAAAGCTGTCACTGTTTGCAGATGACATGATACTATACATAGAGAATCCTGAAGATGCTACCGAAAAACTACTAGAACTAATCAATGAATTTGGTAAAGTAGCAGGATACAAAATTAATGTACAGAAATCTCTGCCATTCCTGTACACTAATGATGAAAAACCTGAAAATGAAATCAAGAAAACACTCCCATTTACCATTGCAACAAAAAGAATAAAATATCTAGGAATAAACCTACCTAAGGAGACAAAAGACCTGTATGCAGAAAATTATAAGACACTGATGAAAGAAATTAAAGATGATACAAATAGATGGAGAGATATACCATGCTCCTGGATTGGAAGAATCAATATTGTGAAAATGACTCTACTACCCAAAGCAATCTACAAATTCAATGCAATCCCTATCAAACTACCACTGGCATTTTTCACAGAACTAGAACAAAAAATTTCAAAATTTGTTTGGAAAAACAAAAGACCCCGAATAGCCAAAGCAATCTTGAGAACGAAAAACGGAGGTGGAGGAATCAGGCTCCCTGACTTCAGACTATACTACAAAGCTACAGTAATCAAGACAGTGTGGTACTGGCATAAAAACAGAAAGATAGATCAGTGGATCAGGATAGAAAGCCCAGAGATAAACCCACGCACATATGGCCAACTTATCTTTGATAAAGGAGGCAGGAATGGACAGTGGAGAAAGGACAGCCTCTTCAATAAGTGGTGCTGGGAAAACTGGACAGGGACATGTAAAAGTTTGAGATTAGATCATTCCCTAACACCATACACAAAAATAAGCTCAAAATGGATTAAAGACTTAAATGTAAGGCCAGAAACTATCAAACTCTTAGAGGAAAACATAGGTAGAACACTCTATGACATAAATCACAGCAAGATCCTTTTGGACCCACCTCCTAGAGAAATGGAAATAAAAACAAAGATAAACAAATGGGACCTAATGAAACTTCAAATCTTTTGCACAACAAAGGAAACCATAAACAAGACCAAAAGACAACCCTCAGAATGGGAGAAAATATTTGCAAATGAAGCAACTGACAAAGGATTAATCTCCAAAATTTATAAACAGCTCATGCAGCTCAATAGCAAAAAAAACAAACAACCCAATCCAAAAATGGACAGAAGACTTAAATAGGCATTTCTCCAAAGAAGATATACAGACTGCCAACAAACACATGAAAGAATGCTCAACATCATTAATCATTAGAGAAATGCAAATCAAAACTACAATGAGATATCATCTCACACCAGTCAGAATGGCCATCATCAAGAAATCTAGAAACAATAAATGCTGGAGAGGGTGTGGAGAAAAGGGAACACTCTTGCACTGCTGGTGGGAATGTGAATTGGTACAGCCACTATGGAGAACAGTATGGAGGTTCCTTAAAAAACAAAAATAGAACTACCATATGACCCAGCAATCCCTCTACTAGGCATATACCCTGAGAAAACCATAATTCCAAAAGAGACATGTACCAAAATGTTCTTTGCAGCTCTATTCACAATAGCCCGGAGCTGGAAACAACCTAAGTGTCCATCATCGGATGAATGGATAAAGAAGATGTGGCACATATATACAATGGAATATTACTCAGCCATAAAAAGAAACGAAACTGAGCTATTTGTAATGAGGTGGATAGATCTAGAGTCTGTCATACAGAGTGAAGTAAGTCAGAAAGAGAAAGACAAATACCGTATGCTAACATATATATACGGAATTAAAAAAAAAAAAAAGTCATGAAAGACCTAGGGGCAAAACGGGAATAAAGACAGACCTACTTGAGAATGGACTTGAGGATATGGGGAGGGGGAAGGGTAAGATGTGACAAAGCGAAAGAGAGGCATGGACATATATACACTACCAAACGTAAGGTAGATAGATAGTGGGAAGCAGCCACAGAGCACAGGGAGATCAGCTCGGTGCTTTGTGACCGCCTGGAGGGGTGGGATGGGGAGGGTGTGAGGGAGGGAGATGCATGAGGGAAGGGTTGTGGGAACAGATGTATATGTATGACTGATTCACTTTGTTATAAAGCAGAAACTAATTTAAAAATTAAAAAAAATGCTCCCTGACCTTTGTCATCACAAAGATCCATGACCCTTGGCATCACAATGCTCCATGTCATTGTCATCACAATGTTCCATGAATGCTCTCATCACATTGCTCCATGCCCTTGTCATCACAAAGCTCCATGACACATGTCATCAGAATGCTCCATGGCCTTCTCATCACAATGCACAATGCCCTTGTAATCAAAATGCTCCATGACCATTGTCATCACAAAGATCCATGACCCTTGGCATCACAGTGCTCCATGTCATTGTCATCACAATGTTCCATGAACAACCTCATCACATTGCTCCATGCCCTTGTCATCACAAAGCTCCATGACACATATCATCAGAATGCTCCATGGCCTTCTCTTCACAATGCTCCATGCCCTTGCCATCACAATGCTCCATTTCCCCTGTCATAACAATGCTCCATGACCCCTGTCATCACGATGTTCCACGGCCTTGTCATCACAAGGCTCCATGACCCTTATCATCACAATGCTCCAAGACCCCTGTAATCACAAGGCTCCATGCCCCTTTTCATCTCAATGATCCATGAACCCTGTCATCACAATGCACCATGCCCATCATCATAATGCTTCATGCTATTGGCATCACAATGAAATCAAAATGTTCCATGTCATCTGTCATAAAAATGCTCCAAACCCTTGTGATCACAATATTCCATAACACTTTTCATTACAATGCCCCATAACGCTCGTCATCACAATTATCCATGGTCTTCTCATCACAATGCTCCATGACTTTTGTCATCACAATGCTCAATACACTAGTCATCAAAATGCTCCCTGACACTTGTTGTCTGTATGCTCCTTGAACCTTGTCATGAAAAGGCTCTATGACTTCTTCCTCACAAAGATCCATGCCCTTTTCATCACAGTGCTCCAAGACACCTCTAATCCCAATGCTCCATGCCCTTGTCATCACAAAGCACAATGACGCCTGTCATTAGAATGCTCTTTGGCCTTCTCCTCACAATGTTCCATGCCCTTGTCATCACAGTGCTCCAAGACCCCTGTAATCACAATTCTCCATGCCTCTTTTCATCAGTATGCTCCATGAGACTTGTCATCAAAAGGCTCCATGTTATTTTCATCACAATGCTTCACGATCTTGTCATGAAAATTCTCAATGTCCCTTCTCATCATAATGCTCCAAGCCCTAGTCATCACAATGCTCCAATATATTTGTCATCACAATCCTCCATTTCATTTGGCATCACAATGCTCCCTGCCATTGTCATTGCAATGGACCATGACATATGTCATCACAATCCTCCATGACTCCAGGCATCACAGTGCTTCATAACATTTGTCATCACAGTGGTCCATGCTGGCGTCATCACAAGACTCTGTGATCTTTGTAACGACAATGCTTCAAGAACATTTCATCACAATGCTCCGTGACACTTGTCATCACAATGCTCCATGCCTTTGTCAGAAAAATGCTCCATGACCATTGTCATCACAAAGTGCCATGAGCTTTTCATCACAGTGGTCCACAAATTTATCATCGCAATGCTCCATAAACCTTGTAATCACAATGCTCCTTGCCCATCTCATCACAATGCTCCATTTCCCCTCTCAAAACAATGCTCCATGACCCCGGCCATCACAATGTTCCACGGCCTTGTCATCACAAGACTCCATGACACTTGTAATCACAATGCTCCAAGAGCCCTGTAATCACAATGCTTCATGCCCTTTTCATCAGTATGCTCCATGAGATTTGTCATCACAAGGCTCCATGGTATTTTCATCACAATGCTCCAGGACCTTGTCATCACAATGCTCCATTATATTTGTCATCACAATCCTCCATTTCATTGGGCATCACAATGCTCCCTGCCATTGTCATCGCAATGGACCATGACATATGTCATCACAATGCTCCCTGACACCTGTCTTCAAAATATACCATGACCTTCTCATCACAGTGATCCATGTCCTTGTCAGCACAATGCACCATGCCCACTGTCATCACAATATTCTATGAAACGTTTCAGACCAATGCTCCATGCCCCTGACATCACAATGCTCCATGACCCTTGTCATAACAATGCGCTGTGACTCCAGGCATCACAAAGCTTCATAACATTTGTCATCACAGTGGTCCATGCCCGCGTCATCACAAGGCTCTATGACCTTTGTAACCACAATGCTCCATGAAATTTCCATCACATTGCTCCCTGATCCTTGTCATCACAATGCTCCATGCCTTTGTCAGAAAAATGCTCCATGACCTTTGTCATCACAATGTGCCACGCACTTTTCATCACAACAGTCCACAAATTTATCATGGCAATGCTCCATAAACCTTGTAATCACAATGCTCCATGCACTTCTCATCACAATGCTCCATTATCCCTGTCATAACAATGCTCCATGACCCTCGCCATCACAATGTTCCATGGCCTTGTCATCACAGAGCTCCAAGACCCCTATAATCACAAAGCTCCATGCCCCTTTGCATCAGTATGCTCCATGAGATTTGTCATCACAAGGCTCCATGGTTTTCTCATCACAGTGCTCCAGGACCTTGTCATTACAATGCTTCATGACCTTGTCATGAAAATTCTCAATGGCCCTTGTCATCATAATGCTCCAAGTCCCAGTCATCACAATGCTCCATTATATTTGGCATCACAATCCTCCATTACATTTGGCATCACAATGCTCCCTGCCATTGTCATCGCAATGGACCATGACTTATGGCATCACAATGCTCCCTGACACCTGTCTTCTCAATACTCCATGACCTTCTCATCACAATCCTCCATGCACTTGTCATCACAATGCAGCATGTCCACTGTCATCACAATAATCTATGAAACTTGTCAGACCAATGATCCGTGACCCTGTCATCACAATGCTCCATGCACTTGTCATCACAATGCTCCATGCCCCTGTCATCACAATGCACCATGCCCTTGTCATCACAGTGCTCCATGACCCCTGTCATCACAATGCTCCATGAGTCCAGTCATCACAATGCTTCATAACATTTGTCATCACAATGGTCCATGCCCGCATCATCACAAGGTTCTGTGACCTTTGTAACCACAATGCTCCATGAACTTTTCATCACAATGCGCCGTGACACTTGTCATCACAATGCTCCATGCCTTTGTCAGAAAAATGCTCCATGACCCTTGTCATCACAATGTGCCACGTGATTTTCATCACAACGGTCCACAAATTTGTCGTTGCAATGCTCCATAAACCTTGAAATCACAATGCTCCTTTCCCTTCTCATCACAATGCTCCATTACCCCTATCATAACAATGATCCATGACCCCTGCCATCACAATGTTCCACGACATTGTCATCACAAGGCTCCCAGACACTTGTCATCACAATGCTCCATGCCCTTGTCATCACAAAGTTCCATGACACATGTCATCAGAATGTACCATGGCCTTCTCTTCAAAATGCTCCATGCCCTTGTCATCACAGTGCTCCAAGACCCCTGTAATCACAATGCTCCATGCCCCATTTCATCAGTATGCTCCATGAGATTTGTCATCAAAAGGCTCCATGGATTTCTCATCACAATGCTCCAGGACCTTGTCATCACAATGCTTCACGACTTGCCATGAAAATTTCAATGGCCCTTGTCATCATAATGCTCCAAGCCCTAGTCATCACAATGCTCCATTATATTTGTCATCACAATCCTCCATTACATTTGGCATCACAATGCTCCCTGCCATTGTCATCACAAAAGACCATGACATATGTCATCACAATGCTCCCTGACACCTATCTTCACAATACTCCATGACCTTCTCATCACAGTGCTCCATGCCCTTGTCATCACAATGCTCCATGACACCTGTCATCCCAATATTCGGTGACTTCAGGCATCACAATGCTTCATAACATTTGTCATCACAGCGGTCGATGCCCGCGTCATCACAAGGCTCTGTGACCTTTGTAACGACAATGCTGCATGATCTTTTCATCACAATTCTCCATGACCCTTGTCATCACAATGCTACATGCATTTGTAAGAAAAATGCTCCAAGACACCTGTCATGACCCTTGTCATCACAATTCTGCATGCACTTGTCAGCACCATGCTCCCTCACCCTTGTCATCACAATGCTCCCTGCCAGTGTTATCACAATGCACCATGACATATGTCATCACAATGCTCCCTGACACCTGTCTTCACAATACTCCATGACCTTCTCATCACAATGATCCATGCGCTTGTCAGCACAATGCACCATGTCCACTGTCATCACAATAATCTATGAAACTTGTCAGACCAATGCTACATGCCCCTGACATCACAGTGCTACATGCACTTGTCATCAAAATGCTCCATGACCCCTGTCATCACAATGCTCCGTGACTCCAGGCATCACAACGCTTCATAACATTTGTCATCACAGTGGTTCATGCCCGCCTCATCAAAAGCCTCTGTGACCTTTGTAACCACAATGCTCCATGAAATTTCCATCACAATGCTCCGTGACCCTTGTCATCAAAATGCTCCATGCCTTTGTCAGAAAAATGCTCCATGACCCTTGTTATCACAATATGCCACGCTCTTTTCATCACAACGGTCCACAATTTTTCATGGCAGTGCTCCATAAAAGTTATAATCAAAATGCTCCATGCCCTTCTCATCACAATGCTCTATTACCGCTGTCATAACAATGCTCCATGACCCTTGCCATCACAATGTTCCACGGCCTTGTCATCACAAGGCTCCATGACACTTGTCATCACAATGCTCCAAGACCCCTGTATTCACAATGCTCCATACCCTTGTTATCACAATGTCAATGACACATGTCATCAGAATGTTCCATGGCCTTCTCATCAAAATGCTCCTTGCCATCGTCATCACAATGCTCCAAGACCCCTGTAATCACAATGCTCCATGCCCCTATTCATCTCAATGCTCCATGAACCCTGTCATCACAATGCATCATGTCCATCATCATAATGCTTCCGACTATTGTCAGCAAAATGAAATCAAAATTCTCCATGACCTCTGTCATCACAATGCTCCATGAACCCTGTCATCACAATACTCCATGAACATTTTCAGCCCAATGCTCCATGACCCTTGTCATCACAATGATCCATGCCCTTGTCATCTCAATGCTCCATGACCCCTGTATTCACAATGCTCTGTGATGCGTATCATCACAGTGCTCCATGACACCTGTCATCACAATGCTCCATGCCTTTGTCAGCAAATTGCTACATGACCTTGTCATTACAATGCTCTATGCACTTGTCATCACAATACTCCATTACCATTGTCATCACAATCCTCCATGAACCTTGGGATCACATTGCTTCATGCCCTTGTCATCACAATGCTCCATGCTCCTTGAAATCAAAATGATCCATGACCTCTGTCATCACAATGCTCCAAACACTTGTGATCACAAAGTTCCATAACACTTGTGATCACATAGTTCCATAACACTTGTCATCACAACGCTAAGTGATGCCTGTCATCACAATACTCCATGCCCTTTTCATCACGATGTTCCATGACCTTTGTCATCACAATTCTCAATACACTTGTCATCACAATGCTCCCTGACACTTGTCTTCAGAATGCTCCTTGAACCCTGTCACGAAAATGCTCCATGCCCTTTTCATCACAATGCTCCATGCCATTGTCATCAAAATACTCCACAAGCTTGTCATCAGAATGCTCCATGACCCTTGTCATCACAATTCTCCATGCACTTGTCAGCACAATGCTCCCTGACCCTTGTCATCACAATGCACAAAGCCATTGTCATCACAGTGCTCCATTACATTTGTCATCAGAATCCTCCATGACACATGGCATCACAATGCTCCAACCATTTCCATCACACTGGGCCATTATATATGTCATCACAGTGCTCCCTGACACCTGTCTTCACAATACTGCATGACCTGGTCATCACAATGCTCCATGCCCTTGTCATCACAATGCGCCATTCCAACTATCATCACAATAATCCATGAAACTTATTAGACCAATGCTTCATGCCCTTGTCATCACAATGCTCCATGCCCTTGTTATCACAATGCTCCATGAACCCTGTCATCACAATGCTCCGTGTGTGACTCCAGTAATCACAATGCTTCATGACCTTTGTCATGACATTGGTCCAGGCCCTCGTCATCAGCAGTCTCTGTGACCTTTTTAACCACAATGCTCCATGAACTTTTCATCACAATGCTCTTTGATCATTGTCATCACAATGCTCCATGACGCCTTTCATCACAGTGCTCCGTGACTCCAGGCATCACAATACTTCATAACATTTGTCATGACAGTGGTCCATGCCCATGTCATCACAAGGCTCTGTGACCTTTGTAACCACCATGCTCCATGAACTTTTCATCACAATGCTCGGTGACCTTTGTCATTACAATGCTCCATGCCTTTGTCAGAAAAATGCTCCATGACCCTTGTTATTACAATGTGCCACGCGCTTTTCATCAAAACGGCCTCAAATATGTCATGGAAATGGTCCATAAACATGGTAATCACAATTCTCCATGCCCTTCTCATCACAATGCTCCATTACACCTGTCATAACAATGCTCCATGACCTTTGTCATCACAATGCTCAATACAATTGTCATCAAAATGCTCCCTGACATTTGTTGTCTTTAGGCACCTTGAACCCTGTCATGATAATGTACCATGCCTTTTTCATCACAATGATCCATGCCCTTTTCATCACAATGTTGCAAACCCGTGTTATCACAATGCTCCATGCCCTTGTCATCACAAAACTCAATGACGCATGTCATTAGAAAGATCCTTAGCCTTCTCCTCACAATGCTACTTGCCCTTGTCATCGCGATGCTCCATGACCTCTGTCATAGGAAGCTCCATGTGCTTGTCATCACAATGTTTCACAACCTGGACATTAAAATTATCAATGACCCTTGATATCACAATGCACCATGCCCTTGTCATCACAATGCTCCTTTACTTTGTCACAACAATCCTCCAGAACACTTGGCATCACAATGGTCAATGATAATGTCATCAAACTGGAACATGACATATTTCATCACAATGCTCCCTGAAACCTTTCTTCAAAATAATCCATGACCTTGTCATCACAGTGCTCCATGCTCCTTGAAATCAAAATTCTCCATGACCTCTGTCATAACAATGCTCCAAACCCTTGAGATCACAATATTCCTTAACACTTGTCATCACAATGCCCCATAACGCTCGTCATCACAATTATCCATGGTCTTCTCATCACAATGCTCCATGACTTTTGTCATCACAATGCACTGTGACTCCAGTAATCACAATGATTCATGACCTTTGTCATCACAATGGTCCATGCCCTCGTCATAAACAGTCTCTCTGATATTTTTAACCACAATGCTCCATGATCTTTTCATCACAATTATCTTTGACCCTTGTCATCACAATGCTCTATGCCTTTCTCAGCACAATGCTCCATGCGCTTGTCAGCACAATGCTCCACGACACATTTCATCACAATGCACCATGCGTTGTCATCACAGTGCTCCAAAACATTTTCATCACAATTCTCCATAAAACTTGTCATCACAATGCTCTCTGCACTTCTCATCAAAATGCTCTCTCACCACTGATATCACAATGTTACATCACTATTCGTCACAATACTCCCTCACCCCTGTCATCACAATGTTCCATGACTCCTGTCATCACAATGCTACACGCATTATCATCACAATATTCGATGACCACAGACATCACAATGTTCCCTAACCCCTGCCATCAAAATGTTCCATGACCCTTTTCATCAAATTGCTCCATGACCCTGTCATCAAAATGCTTCCTTCCCTTCTCATCACAGATCACAATGCCCTTGTCATCAAAATGCTTCATGACCTTTGCCATCACAAAGATCAATGACGCTTGGCATCACAAAGCTCCATGCCGTTGTCATCACAAAGCTCCATGACACATGTCATCAGAATGCTCCATGGCCTTCTCATCACAATGCTCCATGCCCTTGCCATCACAATGCTCCATTACTGCTGTCATAACAATGCTCCATGAACACAACCTTCACGATGTTCCATGGCCTTATCATCACCATGCTCCAAGACCCTTCTCTTCACAGTGCTCCAAGACCCCTGTACTCACAATGCTCCATTCCCATTTTCATCTCAATGATCCATGAACCCTGTCATCACTATGCACCATGCCCATCATCATAATGCTTCATGCTATTGTCATCAAAATGAATACAAAATGCTCCATGACCTCTGTCATAACAATGCCCCAAACCCTTGTGATCACAATATTCCATTACACTTGTCATTACAATGCCCCGTGACACTCGTCATCACAATTATCCATGGCCTTCTCATCACAATGCTCCATGAACTTTGTCATCACAATGCTCAATAAACATGTCGTCAAAATGATCCCTGACACTTGTTGTCTGTATGCTCCTTGAATCCTGTCATGACAAGGCTCCATGCCTTTTTCATCACAATGATCCATGCCCTTTTCATCACAATGCTCCAAGACCCTTGTAATCACAATGCTCCATGTCCATGTCATCACAAACTCAATGACGCATGTCATTAGAATGCTCCTTGGCCTTCTCCTCACAATGCTCCATCCCCTTGTCCTCACAATGTTCCAAGCCACCTGTAATCACAAAGGTCCATGCCCCTTTTCATCAGTATGCTCCATGAGATTTGTCATCACAAGGCTATATGGTTTTCTCATCACAATGCTCCAGGACCTTGTTATCACAATGCTCCATGACCATGTCATGAAAATTCTCAATGGCACTTGTCATCATAATGCTCCAAGCCCTATTCATCACAATGCTCCATTACATTTGGCATCACAATGCTCCCTGCCATTGTCATCACAATGGACCGTGACTTATGGCATCACAATGCTCCCTGACACCTGTCTTCCCCATACTCCATGACCTTCTCATCACAATGCTCCATGCCCTTGTCATCACAATGCAGCATGTCCACTGTCATCACAATAATCTATGAAAATTTTCAGTACAATGCTCCGTGCCCCTGTCATCACAATGCTCCATGCACTTCTCATCACAATGCTCCATGTCCCCTCTATTCACAATGCTCCGTGAAGCTTGTCATCCTAGTGCTCCATGACACCTGTCATCACAATGCTCCATGCCTTTGTCAGCAAAATGCTACATGACCGTGTCATTACAATGCTCTATGTGCTTGTCATTACAATACTCCTTTACCATTGTCATCACAATCCTCCATGAACCTTGGGATCACGTTGCTTCATGCCCTTCTCATCACAATGCTCCATGCTCCTTGAAATCAAAATGATCCATGACATCTGTCATCACAATGCTTCAAACCCTTGTGATCACAAAGTTCCATAACACTTGTCATCACAACGTTCCATGATGCCTGTCATCACAATACTCCATGCCCTTTTCATCACATTGCTCCATGATCTGTGTCATCACAATTCTCAATACACTTTTCATCCCAATGCTCTCTGACACTTGTCGTCAGAATGCTCCTTGAACCCTGTCATGTACAGGCTCCATGCCTTTTTCATCACAATGCCCCATGCCAATTTCATCACAATGCTCCATGCCACTGTCATCAAAATACTCCACAAGCTTGTCATCAGAATGCTCCATGACCCTTGTCATCACAATTATCCATGCACTTGTTAGCACAATGTTCCCTGACCCTTGTCATCACAATGCTCCAAGCCATTGTCATCACAATGCTCCATTACCTTTTTCATCAGAATCCTCCATGACACTTGGCATCACAATGCTCCATGCTATTATCATCACAATGGGCCATTACATATGTCATGACAATGCTCCCTGACACCTGTCTTCACAATACTGCATGACCTGGTCATGACAATGCTCTATGCACTTGTCATCACAGTGCTCCATGACACCAGTCATCACAATGCTCCGTGACTCCAGTCATCACAATGCTTCATGACCTTTGTCATCACAATGGTTCATGCCGTCATCATCAACAGTCTCTGTGACATTTGTAACCACAATGCTCCATGAACATTTCATCACAATGCTCCTTGATTCTTGTCATCACAATGCTCCATACCTTTGTCAGAAAAATGCTCCATGACCCTTGTCATCACAATGTGCCATGCGCTTTTCATCACAATGGTCCACAAATTTGTCCTGCCAATGCTCCATATACCTTGTAATCACAATGCTCCATGCCCTTCTCATCACAATGCTCCATTACACCTGTCATAACAATGCTCCATGACCCTTGCCATCACAATGTTCCACGGCCTTGTCATCACAAGGCTCCATGACGATTGTCATCACAATGTACCAAGACCCCTGTAATCACAATGCTCCATGCCCTTGTCATCACAAAGCTCCATGACACATGTTATCTGTATGTTCCATGGCCTTCTCATCAAAATGTTCCATGCCCTTGTCATCACAATGTTCCATTACCCCTGTCATAACAATGCTCCCCGACCCCTGCCATCACAATGCTCCCTGCCCTTCTCATCACAATGCACAATGCCCTTGTCATCAAAATGCTCCTTGACCTTTGTCATCACAAAGATCCATGACCCTTGGCATCACAATGTTCCATGTCATTGTCATCACAATGCTCCATGAACGCTCTCATCACATTGTTCCATGTCTTTCTCATCACAGAGCTGCATGACATATGTCATCAGAATGCTCCATGGCCTTCTCATCACAATGCTCCATGCCCTTGACATCACAATGCTCCATTACCCCGTCATAACAGTGCTGATGACCCCTGCCATAACGATGTTCCATGGCATTGTCATCACAATGCTCCAAGACCCCTGTAATCACAATGCTCCATGTCCCTTTTCATTTTACTGATCCATGAACCCTGTCATCATAATGCACCATTCCCATCATCATAATGCTTCATGCTATTGTCATCACAATGAAATCAAAATGCTCCGTGACCTCTGTCATAACAATGCTCCAAACCCTTGTGATCACAATATTCCATAACACTTTTCATCACAGTGCCCCATGATGCTCATCATCACAATAATCCTTGGTCTTCTCATCACAATGCTCCATGACCTTTACCATCACAATGCTCAATACACTTGTCATCAAAATGATCCCTGACACTTGTTGTCTGTATGCTCCTTGTACCCTGTCATGACAAGGGTCCATGCCTTTTTCATCACAATGAACCATGCCCTTCTCCTCACAATGCTCCAGGACTACTGTTATCACAATGCTCCAAGCTCTTGTCATCACAAAGCTCCATGACAAATGTCATCAAAATGTTCCATGGCCTTCTCATCAAAATGCTCCATGCCCTTTTCATCACAATGCCCCAAGACACCTGTAATCACAATGCTGCATGCCCCTATTCATCCCAATGCTCCAAGAACCCTGTCATCACAATGCATCATGCCCATCATCATAATGCTTCTGGCTAATGTCAGCACAATGAAATCAAAATTCTCCATGACCTCTGTCATCACAATGCTCCATGCCCCCTGTTATCACAATACTACATGAACTTTTTCAGCCCAATGCTCCATGACCCTTGTCATCACAAACATCCATGCCCTTGTCATCCCAATGCTCCATGACCCCTGTACTCACAATGCTCCGGGACCCTTGTCATCACAGTGCTCCATGACATCTATCATCACAATGCTCCATGCCTTTGTCAGCAAAATGCTACATGACCTTTTCATTACAATGCTCTATGCGCTTATCATCACACTACTCCATTACCATTGTCATCACAATCCTCCATGAACCTTGGGATCACATTGCTTCATGTCCTTGTCATCACAATGCTCCATGCCCTTAGAAATAAAAATGATCAGTGACCTCTGTCATCACAGTGCTCCAAACCCTTGAGATAACAATGTTCCACAAATCTTGTCATCACAATGCTCCATGATGCCTGTCATCACATTACTCCATGCCCTTTTCATCACAATGCTCCATGACTTTGTCATCACAATTCTCAATACACTTGTCATCACAGTGCTCCCTGACACTTGTCGTCAGAATGCTCCTTGAAACCTGTCACGAAAAGGCTCCATGCCTTTTTCATCACAATGCCACATGCCGTTTGCATCACAATGCTCTATGCCATTGTCATTAAAATACTCCACAATCTTGTCATCAGAATCCTCCATGACCCTTGTCATCACAATTCCCCATGCACTTGTAAGCACAATGCTCCCTGACCCTTGTCATCACAATGCTCCAAGCCATTGTCATCACAATGCTCCATTAACTTTGTCTTCAGAATCCTCCATGACCCTGGGCATCCCAATTCTCCATGTGCTTGTCAGGACAATGCTCCATGACCTATGTCATCACAATGCACCATGAGCTTCCCATCACAGTGCTCCACAATCTTGTCATCACAATGCTCCATAAAATTTGTCATTACAATGCTCCATGCACTTCTCATCAAAATGCTCTCTCACCACTGATATCACAATGTTACATCACTATTCGTCACAATACTCCCTCACCCCTGTCATCATAATGTTCCATGACTCCTGTCATCACAATGCTACATGCACTTATCATCACAATGTTTGATGACCCCAGACATAACAATATTCCATAATCCCTGTCATCAAAATACTCCATGACACTTTTCATCAATATGCTCCATGAGCCCTGACATCACAATTTTCCATAACCCCTGTCATCAAAATGTTCCATGACCCTTTTCATCCAATTGCTCCATGACCTTGTCATCACAGTGCTCCCTGCCCTACTCATCACAATGCACAAGGCCTTTGTCATCAAATTGCTCCATGACCTTTGTCATTACAATAATGCATGACACTTGGCATCACAGTGCGCCATGTCATTGTTATCACAATGCTCCATGAATGCTCTCATCACGTTGCTCCATGACCTTGTCATCACAAAGCTCCATGACACATGTCATCAGAATGTTACATGGCATTCTCATCACAATGCTCCATAACCTTGCCATCACAATGCTCCTTTACCCCTGTCATAACAATGCTCCATGACCACTGACATCACGATGTTCCACGACCTTGTCATCACAAGGCTCAATGACCCTCGTCAGCACAATGCTCCAAGACACCTGTCATCAAAATGCTCCATGCCCTTGTCATAACATAGCTCCATGACGCATGTCATCAGACGTTTCCATGGCCTTCTCATCACAATGCTCCATGCACTTGTCAGCACAATGTTCCCTGACCCTTGTCATCACAATGCTCCAAGCCATTGTCATCACAATGCTCCATTACATTTGTCATCAGAATCCTCCATGACACTTGGCATCACAATGCTCCATGCCATTGTCATCACAATGTGCCATTACATATGTCATCACAATGCTCCCTGACACATGTCTTCACATTACTGCATGACCTGGACATCAAAATGCTCCATGCCCTTGTCATTACAATGTGCCATTTCAACTGTCATCCCAATAATCCATTAAACTTATAAGAGCAATTCTCCATGCCCTTCTCATCACAATGCTCCATGTCCTTGTTATCAGAGTGTTCCAAGACCCCTGTAATCAGAATGCTCCATGCCCCTTTTCATCAGTATGCTCCATGAGACTTGTCATCACAAGGCTCCATGGTTTCCTCATCACAATGATCCAGGACCTTGTCATCACAATGCTTCACGACCTTGTCATGAAAATTCTCAATTTCTCTTGTCATCATAATGCTCCAAGCCCTAGTCATCACAATGCTTCATTATATTTATCATCAAAATCCTCCATTAAATTTGGCATCACAGTGCTCCCTGTCATTGTCATCGCAATGGACCATGACATATGTCATCACAATGCTCCCTGACACCTGTCTTCACAATACTCCATGACCTTCTCATCACAATGCTCCTTGCCCTTGTCATCACAATGCACCATGTACACTGTCATCACAATAATCTATGAATATTGTCAGACCAATGCTCCATGCCCCTGTCATCACAATGTTCTATGCCCTTGTCTTCACAATGCTCCATGACCACTGTCATCACAATGCTCCGTGACTCCATTCATCACAATGCTTCATAACGTTTGTCATCACAACAGTCCATGCCCTCGTCATCACAAGGCTCTGTGACCTTTGTAACCACATTGCTCCATGAACTTTTCATCACAGTGCTCCATGCCTTTGTCAGAACAATGCTCCATGACCCTTGTCATCACAGTGTGCCATGTGCTTTTCATCACAATGATCGACAACCTTGTCATCGCTATGCTCCATAAACATTTTAATCACAATGCTCCATGCACTTCTCATCCATATGCTCTCTCACCTGAGATATCACAATATTCCATAGCTAGTCATCACAATCCTCCCATAACCCTGTAATCACAATGTTCCATGATACCTGTCATCACAATGCTACATCCCCTTATCAGCACAATGATCCATGACCACTGACATCATAATGTTCCATAACCACTGTCATCAAAATGCTCCATGACCCTTTACATCCCAAAGCTCCATGACAACTGGCATCACAATGTTCTATAACACCTGTCATCAAAATGTTCCATTACACTTTTCATCAAATTGCTGCATGACCCTGTCATCAAAATGATCCCTGGCTTCTCATCACAATGCACCACACCTTTGTCATCAAAATGCTCCATGACTTTTGTCATCACAAAGCTCCATGACACTTGGCATCATAGTGCTCCATGTCATTGTCATCACAATGCCCCATGAACCCTCTCATCACATTGCTCCATGCCCTTGTCATCATAAAGCTCCATGACACTTGTCATCACAATGCTCGATACCCTTCACATCACAATGCTCCATGCCCTTGTCATTACAATCCTCCATGACCCATGTATCACAGAGTTCCGTGCCCTTGTCATCACAAAGCTCCATGCCCACTCTCATCACAATAAACCATGAAATATTTCAGACCAATGCTCAGTGCACTTCTCATCACAATGCTCCATTACCTATTTCATAACAATATTCCATGACCCCTGCCATCACAATGTTCCACGGCCTTGTCATCACAATGCTCCAAGACACCTGTAATCACAATGCTCCATGCCCCTTTTCATCTCAATGATCCATGAACCCTGTCATCACAATGCACCATGCCCATCATCATAATGATTCATGCTATTGTCATCACAATGAAATAAAAATGCTCCATGACCTCTGTCATAACAATGCTCCATACCCTTGTGATCACAATATTCCATAACACTTGTCATCACAATGCCCCTTGATGCTCGTCATCACAATTATCCATGGTCTTCTCATCACAATGCTCCATGACCTTTGTCATCGCAATTCTCAATACACTTGTCATCACAATGCTACCTGACACTTGTCGTCAGAATACTCCTTGAAACCTCTCTCGAAAATGCTCCATGCCTTTTTCATCACAGTGCCCCATGCCGTTTTCATCACAATGCTCCATGCCATTGTCATCAAAATACACCACAAGCTTGTCATCAGAATGCTCCCTGACACTTGTCATCACAATGCCCCAAGTCATTGTCATCAAAATGCTCCATTATGTTTGTCATCAGAATCCTCCATGACACTTGGCATCACAATGATCCATGCTCTTGTCATCACAATGCGCCATTCCAACTGTCATTGCAATAATCCATGAAATATATTAGACCAATGCTCCATGCACTTTTCTTCACAATGTGCTATTCAAACTGTCATCACAATAATCCATGAAACATATTAGACCAGTGCTCCATGCCCTTGTCATCAAAATCCTCCATGTCCTGGTTATCACAATGCTCCATGACCCCTCTCATCACAATGCTCCGTGACTCCAATTATCACAATGCTCCCTGCCATTGTCTTTGCAATGGACCATGACATATGTCATCACAATGCTCACTTACACCTCTCTTCACAATACTCCATGACCTTCTCATCACAATGATCCATGCCCTTGTCATCATAATGCACCATGTCCACTGTCATCACAATAATCTATGAAACTTGTCAGACCAATGCTCCATGCACCTGACATCACAATGCTCCATGCCATTGTCATCACAATGCTCCATGACCCCTGTATTCACAATGCTTCAAGATGCTTGTCATCACAGTGCTCCTTGACACCTGTCATCACAATGCTCCATGCCTTTGTCAGCAAAATGCTACATGACCTTGTCATTAAAATGTTCTATGCGCTTGTCATCACAATACTCCATTACCATTGTCATCACAATCCTCCATGAACCTTGGGATCACATTGCTTCATGCTCTTGTCATCAGAATGCTCCATGCTCCTTGAAATCAAAATGATCCATGACCTCTGTCATCACAATGCTCCAAAACCTTGTGATCACAAAGTTCCATAACACTTGTTGTCACAAGGCTCCATGATGCCAGTCATCACAATTCTCCATGCCCTTTTCATCACAATGCTCCATGATCCTTGTCATCACAATTCTAAATACACTTGTCATCACAATGCTCACTGACACTTGTTGTCAGAATGCTCTTTGAACCCTGTCACGAAAAGGCTCCATGGCTTTTTCCTCACAATGCCCCATGCCATTTTCATCACAATGCTCCATGCCATTTTCATCAAAATACTCCACAAGCTTGTCATCAGAATGCTCCATGACCCTTGTCATCACAATTATCCATGCACTTGTCAGCACAATCCTCCCTGAACCTTGTCATCCCCATGCTCCAAGCCATTGTCAACACAATGCTCCATTACCTTTGTAATCAGAATCCTCCATGACACTTGGCATCACAATGCTAAATGCCATTGTCATCACAATGTGCCATTACATATGTCATCACAATACTCCCTGACACCTGTCTTCACAATACTGCATGACCTGGTTATCACAATGCTCCATGCCCTTGTCATCACAATGCACCATTCCAACTGTCATCGCAATAATCCATGAAACTTATTAGACCAGTGCTCCATGCCCTTGTCATCACAATGCTCCATGCCCTTGTTGTCACAATGCTCCATGTACCCTGTCATCACAATGCTCCGTGACACCAGTCATCAAAGTGCTTCATGACCTTGGTCATCACAAATGTCCATGTCCTCATCATCAACAGTCTCTGTGACCTTTTTAACCACAATGCTCCAAGAACATTTCATCATAATGCTCTTTGACCCATGTCATCACAATGCTCCATGTGCTTGTCAGCACAATGCTGCATGACACATATCATCACAATGCACCATTCGCTTGTCATCACAGTGCTCCACAATCTTGTCATCACAATGCTCCATAAAGCATGTCATCACAATGCTCCATGCACTTCTCATCAAAATGCTCTCTCACCACTGATATCACAATATTACATCACTATTCGTCACAATACTCCCTGAAACCTCTCATCACAGTGTTCCATGACTCCTGTCATCACAATGCTACATGCATTATCATCACAATGTTCGATGACCCCTGACATCACAATGTTCCATAACCCGTCACCAAAATGCTCCATGACCCGTTTCGTCAAAATTCTCCATGAACCCTGACATCACAATGTTCCATAACGCCTGCCATCAAAATGTTCCATGACACTTTTCATCAAATTGCTCCATGAACCTGTCATCACAATGTTCCATAAACACTGCCATCAAAATGTTCCATGACACTTTTCATCAAATTGCTCCATGAACCTGTCATCACAATGATCCCTGCCCTTCTCATCACAATGCACAACGCCCTTGTCATCAACATGCTCCATTACCTGTGTCATCACAAAGGTCCATGACCCTTGGCATAACAATGCTCCATGTCATTGTCATTACGATGCTCCATGAACGCTCTCATCACATTGCTCCCTGCCCTTGTCAGCACAAAGCTCCATGACACATGTCATCAGAATGCTACATGGCAATTTCATCACAATGTTCGATGCCCTTGCTATCAGAATGCTCCATTACACCTGTCATAACAATGTTCCATGATTCCTCACATCACGTTGTTCCACGGCCTTGTCATCACAAGGCTCCATGAACCTTCTCATCACAATGCTCTAAGACCCCTGTAGTCACAATGCTACATGCCCATTTTCATCTCAATGACCCATGAACACTGTCATCACAATGCACCATGCACATTATCATAATGCTTCATGCTATTGTCATCACAGTGAATTCAAAATGCTTCATGACCTCTGTCATAACAATGCTCCAAACCCTTGTGATCACAATGTTTTATAACACTTATCATCACAACACCCCATGATGCTCATCATCACAATTATCCATGGTCTTCTCATTACAATGCTCCATGAACTTTGTCATCACAATTCTCAATACACTTGTCATCACAATGCTCCCTGACACTTGTCGTCAGTATGCTCCTTGAACCCTGTCATGGTAAGGCTCCATGCATTTTTCATCACAATGATCCATGCCCTTTTCATCACAATGCACCAAGACCCCTGTAATCACAATGCTCCATGCCCTTGTCATCACCAAACTCCATGACACATGTCATCAGAATGTTCCATGAACTTCTCATCAAAATGCCCCATGCCCTTGTCATCACAATGCTCCAAGACCCCTGTAACCACAATGCTGCATGCCGCTTTTCATCTCAATGCTCCATGATCCCTGTCATCACAAGGCATCATGCCCATCATCATAATGCTTCAGGCTATTGTCAGCACAATGAAATCAAAATACTCCATGACCTCTGTCATCACAATGCTCCATGACCCCTGTCATCACAGTAATCCATGAACATTTTCAGCCCAATGCTCCATGACCCTTGGCATCACAATGGTCCATGCCCTCGTCATCAACAGTCTCTGTGACATTTTTAACCACAATGCTCCATGAACTTTTCATCACAATGCTCTTTGACCCTTGTCATCACAATGCTCTATGCTTTCTCAGCACAATGCTCCATGACCCTTGTCATCACAATGTTCCATGCGCTTGTCAGCACAATGCTCTACGACACATGTCATCACAATGCACGATTCGCTTGTCATTACAGTGCTCCACAATCTTGTCATCACAATGCTCCATAAACCTTGTCATCACAATGCTCCAAGCACTTCTCATCAAAATGCTCTCTCACCACTGATATCACAATGTTACATCTCAATTCGTCACAATACTCCCTCACCCCTGGCATCACAGTGTTCCATAACTCCTGTCATCAACATGCTACATGCATTATCATCACAATATTCGATGACCCCTGACAACACAATGTTCCATAACCCCTGTCATCAAAATGCTCCATGACACTTTTCATTAAATTGCTCCATGACCCTGTCATCAAAATGCTCCCTGCCCTTCTCATTACAATGCACAACACACTTGTCATCAAAATGCTCCATGACCTTTGTCATCACAAAGATCCATGACTTTTGTGATCACAGTGCTCCATGTCATTGTCATCATGATGCTCCATGAACGCTCTCATCACATTGCTCCATGCCATTGTCATCACAAAGCTCCATGACACGTGTCATCAGAATGCTCCATGGCCTTCTCCTCACAATGCACCACGCCCTTGCCATCACAACGCTCCATTACCCCTGTCATAAAAATGCTCCATGACTCCTGACATCACAATGTTCCATAGCCTTGTCATCACAAGGCACCATGACCCTTCTCATCACAATGATCCAAGACCGCTGTAATCACAATGCTCCATGCCCCTTTTCATCTCAATGATCCATGATCCCTGTGATCACAATGCACCATGCCCATCATCATAATGCTTCATGCTATTGTCATCAAAATGAAATCAAAATGCTCCATGACCTCTGTCATAACAATGCTCCAAAGCCTTGTGATCACAATATTCCATAACACTTGTCATCTCAATGTCCCATGACTCTCGTCATCACAATTATCCATGGTCTTCTCATCACAATTCTCCATGACTTTTGTCATCACAATGCTCAATACACTTGTCATCAAAATGCTCCCTGACAATTGTTGTCTGTATGCTCCATGTACCTTGTCATGAGAAGGCTCCATGCCTTTTTCATCACAATGATCAATGCCCTTTTCATCACAATGCTCCAAGACCCCTGTAATCACAATGCTCCATGACAACTGCCATCACAATGTTCCACGGCCTTATCATCACAAGGCTCCATGACACTTGTCATAACAGTGCTCCAAGACCCCTGTAATCACAATGCTCCATGCCTTTGTCATCACAAAGCTCCATGACACATGTAATCAGAATGTTCCATGGCCTTCTCATCAAAATTCTCCATGCCCTTGTCATTACAATGCTCCAAAACCCCTGTAATGACAATGCTCCATGCCTCTTTTCATCAGTATGCTCCATGAGATTTGTCATCACAAGGCTCCATGGTTTTCTCATCACAATGCTCCAGGACCTTTTCATCACAATGCTTCACGAACTTGTCATGAAAATACTCGATGGCCATTGTCATCGTAATGCTCCAAGCCCTAGTCATCACCATGCTCCATTATATTTGTCATCACAATCCTCCATTACGTTTAGCATCACAATGCTCCCTGCCATTGTCATCGCAATGGACCATGACATATGTCATCACAATTCTCCCTGACACCTGTCTTCACAATGATCCATGACCTACTCATCACAATGATCCTTGCCCTTGTCATCACAATGTACCATGTCCACTGTCATCACAATAATCTTTGAAACTTGTCAGACCAATGCTCGATGCCCCTGACATCACAATGTTCCATGCCCTTGTCATCACAATGCTCCATGACCCCTTTCATCACAATGTTCCGTGACTCCAGGCATCACAATGATTCATAACATTTGTCATCACAGTGGTCCATGCCCGCATCATCACAAGGCTCTGTGACCTTTGTAACCACAATGCTCCATGAACTTTTCATCACAATGCTCCGTGACACTTGTCATCACAATGCTCCATGCCTTTGTCAGAAAAATGTTCCATGACCCTTGTCATTACAATGTGCCACGAACTTTTCATCAAAACGGTCCACAAATTTGTCATGCCAATGCTTCATAAATCTTGTAATCACAATGCTCCATGCCCTTCTCATCACAATGCTCCATTACACCTGTCATAAGAATGCTCCATGACCCATGCCATCACTATATTCCACGGCCTTGTCATCACAAGGCTCCATGACACTTGACATCACAATGCTCCAAGACCCCTGTAATCACAATGCTCCATGCCCTTGTCATCACAAAGCTCCATGACACATGTCATCATAATGTTCCATGGACTTCTCATCAAAGTGCTCCATGTTCTTGTCATCGAAATGCTCCAAGACCACTGTCATCACAATGCTCCATGCCCCTGTTCATCTCAATGCACCATGAACCCTGTCATCACAATGCATCAAGCACATCATCATAATGCTTCAGGCTATTGTCATCACAATGACATAAAAATGCTCCATGACCTCTGTCTTCACAATGCTCCATGGCCCCTGTCATCACAATACTCCATGAATATTATCAGACCATTGCTCCATGACATTCTCATCACAATGATCCGTGACCAATATCATCACAATGCACCATGATAACTGGCATCACAACACTCCATGACACGTGACAACACAATGATCCGGGACACTTGTCATCACATTGCTCCATTCCCTAGTCATCACAATGCTCCATGACACCTGCCATTACAATGCTTCATGAAACCATTCATCACAATGCTTCATAATGTTAGTCATCACAGTGGTCCAAGCCCGCATCATCACAAGGCTCTGTGACATTTGTGACCACAATGCTCCATGAACTTTTCATCACAATGCTCCATGACCCTTGTCATCACAATGCTCCATTTCTTTCTCAGAACAATGCTCCATTACCCTTTTCATCACAATGTGCCATGCGCTTGTCATCACAATGCTCCTTGCCTTTGTCAGAACAATGCTCCATTACCCATGTCATCACAATGTGCCATGCACTTGTCATCACAGTTCTCCACAATCTTGTCATCACAATGCTCCATAAACTTTGTCTTCACAATGTTACATGTACTTCTCATCAAAATGCCCTCTCACCACTGATATCACAATGTTACATCACTATTCGTCACAACACTCCCTCACCCCAGTCATCACAATGTTCCATGACACCTGTCATCACAATTCTACATGCACTTATCATCACAATATTCGATGAACCCTGACATCACAATGTTCCATAACACCTGACATCAAAATGCTCCTTGAACTTTCATCAAAATGCTCCATGACCCCTGACATCACAATGTTCCATAAGCCCTGTCATCAAAATGTTCCATGACCCTTTTCATCAAATTGCTCCATGAACCTGTCATCACAATACTCCATGCCCTTTTCATCACAATGCTCCATGACCTTTGTCATCACAACTCACAATACACATGGCATCACAATGCGCCCTGACACTTGTCGTCAGAATGCTCCTTGAACCCTGTCATGACAAGGCTCCATGCCTTTCTCATCAAAATGATCCATGCCGTTTTCATTACAATGCTGCAAGACCCCTGTAATCACAGTGCTCCATGCCCTTGTCATCACAAAGCTCAAGGACCCATGTCATTAGAATGCTCCTTGGCCTTCCCCTCACAATGCTCCATGCCCTTGTCATCACAATGATCCAAGACCCCTGTAATCACTGTGGCCCATGCCCTTTTTAATCAGTATGCTCCATGAGGTTTGTCATCACAAGGCTCCATGGTTTTCTCATCACAATGCTCCAGGACATTGTCATCACAATGCTTCACGACCTTGTCATGAAAATTCTCAATGGCCCTTGTCATCATAATGCTCCAAGCCCTAGTCATCACAATGCTCCATTATATTTGTCATTACAATCCTCCATTACATTTGGCATCACAATGCTCCCTGCCATTGTCAGCGCAATGGACCATGACATATGTCATCACAATGCTCCCTGACACCTCTCTTTACAATACTCCAAGACCTTCTCATCACAGTGCTCCATGCCCTTGCCATCACAATGCAGCATGTCCAATGTCATCACAATAATCTCTGAAACTTGTCAGACCAATGCTCCATGCCCCTGTCATCACAATGCTCCATGCCATTGTCATCACAATGCTCCAGGACCCCTGTCATCACAATGCTCCGTGACTCCATTCGTCACAATGCTTCATAACGTTTGTCATCACAATGGTCCATGCCCGCATCATCACAAGGCTCTGTGACCTTTGTAACCACAATGCTCCATGAACTTTTCATCACAATGCTCCGTGACCCTTGTCATCACAATGCTCCATGCCTTTGTCAGAACAATGCTACATGACTCTTGTCATCACAATGTGCCATGCACTTTTCATCACAACGGTCCACGACATTGTCATCGCTAAGCTCCATAAACCTTGTAATCACAATGGTCCATGCACTTCTCATCCAAATGCTCTCTCACCAGAGATATCACAATGTTACACCACTAGTCATCACAATACTCCCTCACCCCTCCAATCACAATATTCCATGATCCTTGTCATCACAATGCTACATGCCCTTATCATCACAATGTTACATTACACCTGACATCACAATGATCCATAACCCCTGTCATCAAAATGCTCCATGACCCTTCTTATCCCAGAGCTCCATGACTCCTGACATCACAATGTTCTATAACCCCTGTCATCAAAATGTTCCATTACACATTTCATCAAATTGTTGCATGACCCTGTCATCAAAATGCTCCCTGCCTTTCTCATCACAATGCACCACACGCTTGTCATCAAAATGCTCCATGACCTTTGACATCACAAAGCTCTATGACACTTGGCATCACAATGCTCCATGTCATTTTCATCACAATTCTCCATGAACCCTCATCACATTGCTCCATGCCTTTGTCATCACAAAGCTCCATGACACTTGTCATCACAATGCTAGATGCCCTTCTCATCACAATGCTCCATGCCCTTGCCATCACAATGCTCCATTACCCCTGTCATGACAATGCTCCATGACCTCTGCCATCACGATGTTCCATGGCCTTGTCATCACAAGGCTCCATGACCCTTCTCATCACAATACTCCATTACCTCTGTCATAACAATGCCCCATGACCCCAGCCTTCACAATGATCCACTGCCTTGTCATCACAAGGCTCCATGACCCTTGCCATCACAATGCTCCAAGACCCTGGTAATCACAATGCTCCATGCCCTTTTCATCACAATGCTCCAAAACCTCTGTAATCACAATGCTCCCTGCCCCTATTTATCTCAATGCTCCATGAACCCTGTCATCACAATGCACCATGCCCATCATGATAATGCTTCAGGCTATTGTCATCACAATGAAATCAAAATGCTCAATGACCTCTGTCATCATAATGCTCAAAACCCTTGTGATCACAATATTCCATAACACTTATCAACACAACAGCCCTGACGCTCATCATCACGATTATCCATGGTCTTCTCATCATAATGCTCAATACACTTGTCATCACAATGTTCCCTGACACTTGTTGTCTGTATTCTCCTTGAACCCTCTCATGGAAAGGCTCCATGCCATTTTCATCACAATGCTCCAAGACCCCTTTAATCACAATGTTCCATGTCCTTGTCATCACAAAGCTCCATGACGCCTGTCAGCAGAGTGCTCCATGGCCTTTTCCTCACAATGCTCCAAGCCCTTGTTATCACAATGCTCCAAGACCCCTGTAATCACAATGTTCCATGCCCCATTTCATCAGAATGCTCCATGAGACTTGTCATCACAAGTCTCCATGTTCTTCTCATCACAATGCTCCAGGACCTTGTCAGCACTATGCTCCATTCCCTTGTCATCACAATGCTCCAAGACCCCTCTCATCACAATAATCCATGAACATTTTCAGCCCTATGCTCCATGACCCTTGTCATCACAATGATCCATGCCCTTGTCATCCCAATGATCCATGACCCCTATATTCACAATGCTCCGTGATGCTTGTCATCACAATGTTTCATGCCTTTGTCAGCAAAATGCTACATGACCTTTTCATTACAATGCTCTATGCGCTTGTCATCACAGTACTCCTTTACCATTGCCATCACAATCATCCATGAACCGTGGGATCACATTGTTTCATGTCCTAGTAATCACAATATTCCATGCTCCTTGAAATCAAAATGATCCATGACTTATGTCATCACAATTCTCCAAACACTTGTGATCACCATGTTACATAACCCTTGTCATCACAACGCTCCATGATGCCTGTCATCACAATACTCCATGTCCTTTTCATCACAGTGCTCCATGACCTTTGTCATCACAATCCTCAATACACTTGTCATCACAATGCTCCCTGACACTTGTCGTCAGAATGCTCCTTGGACCCGGTCACGGAATGGCTCCATGCCGTTTTCATCACAGTGCCCCATGCCGTTTCCATCACAATACTCCATGCCATTGTCATCAAAATACACCATAAGCTTGTCATCAGAATGCTCTATGACCATGGTCATCACATTTCTCCATGCACTTGTCAGCAAAATGCTCCCTGACCTTTGTCATCACAATGACCCAAGCCATTGTCATCAAAATGCTCCATTACCTTTGTCATCAGTATCCTCCATGACACTTGGCATCTCAGTGCTCCATGCCCTTGTCATCAAAATGCGCCATTCCAACTGTCATCACAATAATCTATGAAAATTAATAGACCAATGCTCCATGCCCTTGCCATCACAATGCTTCATGCCCTTCTTATCACAATGCTCCATGACCCCTGTCATCACAATGCTCCGTGACTCCAATTATCACAGTGTTTAATAACCTTTGTCATCACAATGGTCCATGCCCTCGTCATCAACAGTCTCTGTGACATTTTAACCAAAATGCTCCATGAACTTTTCATCACAATGCTCTTTGACCTTTGTCATCACAATGCTCTATGCCTTTCTCAGCACAATGCTCCATGACCTTTGTCATCACAATGCTCCATGTGCTTGTCAGGACAATGCTCCATGACACATGTCATCACAATGCACCGTGCACTTGTCATCACTGTGTTCCACAATCTTGTCATCACAATGCTCCATAAACATTGTCATCACAATGCTCCATGCATTTCTCATCAAAATGCTCTCTCACCACTGATATCACAATGTTATATCACTATTCGTCACAATTCTCCCTCACCCGTCATCACAATTTTCCATGACTCCTGTCATCACAATGCTACATGCACTTATCATCACAATGTTCGATGACACATGACAGCAAAATGTCCCATACCCCAGTCATCAAGTTGCTCCATGACACTTTTCATCCAATTGCTCCATGACTCTGTCATCAAAATGCTCCCTGCCATTATCATCACAATGCACAACGCCCTTGTCATCAAAATGCTCCATGACATTTGTCATCACAAAGATCCATGACCCTTGGCATCACAGTGCTCCATGCCATTGTCATCAAAATGCTCCATGAACGCTCTCATCACATTGCTCCATGACCTTGTCATCGCAAAGCTCCATCACACATGTCATCAGAATGCTCCATGGCCTTCTCATGAAAATATTCCATGCCCTTGATATCACAATGCTCCATTACACCTGTAATAACACTGTTCCATGATCCATGCCATCACGTTGTTCCATGGACTTGTCATCACAAGGTTCCATGACCCTTCTCATCACAATGCTCCAAGACCCCTGTAATCACAATGCTCCATGCCCATTTTCATCTCAATGACACATGAACCCTGTCATCACAATGCCCCATGCACATCATCATAATGCTTCATGCTATTGTCATCACAATGAAATCAAAATGCTCCATGACCTCTGTCATAACAATGCTCCAAATCGTTGTGATAACAATATTCCATAACACTTGTCATCACAGTGCCCCATGACGCTCGTCATCACATTTATCCATGCCCTTCTGATCACAATGCTCATTTACCCCTGCTATCACAATGTCCCACGGCCATGTCATCACAAGGCTCCATGACACCTGTCATCACAATGCTCCAAGACACCTGTCATCACAATGTTCCGTGCTTATGTCAGCAAAATGCTACATGACCTTGTCATTACTATGCTCTTTGTGCTTGTCATCCAAATACTCCATTTCCATTGTCATCACAATCCTCCATGAACATTGGAATAACATTGCTTCTTGCCCTTGTCATCACAAAGCTCCATGCTCCTTGAATTCAAAATGATCCATGACCTCTGTCATCACAATGCTCCAAATCCTTGTGATTACAATGTTCCATAACACTTGTCATCACAACGCTCCATGATGCGTGTCATCACTATACTCCATGTGCTTTTCATCACAATGCTCCATGACCTTTGTCATCACAATTCTCAATACACTTGTCATCACAATGCTCCCTGACACTTGTCGTCAGAATGCTCCTTGAACCCTGTCACGAAAAGGCTCCATGCCTTTTTCCTCACAATACCCCATGCCGTTTTCATCACAACGCTCCATGCCATTGTCATCAAAATACTCCACACACTTGTCATCAGAATCCTCCATGACCTTTGTCATCACAATTCACCATGAACTTGTCAGCACAGTGCTCCCTGCCCCTTGTCATCACAATGCCCCAAGCCATTGTCATCACAATGCTCCATTACCTTTGTCATCAGAATCCTCCATGACACTTCGCATCACAATGCTCCATGCCATTGTTATCACAATAGCCATTACATATGTCATCACAATGCTCCCTGACACCTGTCTTCACAATACGGCATAACCTGGTCATCACAAGGCTCCATGCCCTTGTCATCACAATGCGCCGTTCCAACTTCATCGCAATAATCCATGAAACTTATTAGAAGAATGTTCCATGCCCCTGTCATCACAATGCTCCATCCCCTTGTTGTCACAATGCTCCATGACCCCTGTCATCACAATGCTCCGTGACACCAGTCATCACAATGGTTCATGACCTTTGTCATCACAGTGGTCGATGCCCTCGTCATCAACAGTCTCTCTGACCTTTTTAACCACAATGCTCCATGAACTTTTCATCATAATGCTCTTTGACCCTTGTCATCACAATGCTCTATGCTTTTCTCAGCACAATGCTCCATGACCCTTGTCATCACAATGCACCATGCACTTGTCATCACAGTGCTCCACAATATTGTCATCACAATGCTCCATAAAACTTGTCATCACAATGCACCATGCACTTCTCATCAAAATGCTCTCTCACCACTGATATCACAATGTTACATCACTATTCGTCACAATACCCCCTCACCCCTGTCATCACATTTTTCCTTGTCTCCTGTCACCACAATGCTACATGCACATATCATCACAAAGTTCGATGACCCCTGACATCACAATGTTCCATAACCTGTGTTGTCAAAATGTTCCATGACACTTTTCATCAAATTGCTCCATGACACTGTCATCACAATGATCCCTGCCCTTCTCATCACAATGCACAACGCACTTGCCATCAAAATGCTCCATGACCTTTGTCACCACAAAGATCCATGACCATTGGCATCACAGTGCTCCATGTCATTGTCATCACAATGCTCCATGAACTCTCTCATCACATTGCTCCATGCCCTTGTCATCAGAATGCTCCATGACACATGTCATAAGAATGCTCCATGGCCTTCTCATCACAATGCTCCATTCCTTGCCATCAAAATGTTCCATTACCCCTGTCATAACAATGCTCCATGACCCCTGCCATCACGATGTTCCATGGCCTTGTCATCACATGGCTCCATGACCCTTCTCATCACAATGCTCCAAGAACCCTGTAATCTCAAAGCTCTATGCCCGTATTCATCTCAAGGAACAATGAACCCTGTCATCACAATGCACCATGCCAATCATCATAATGCTTCTTGCTATTGTCATCACAATGAAATAAAAATGCTCCATGACCTCTGTCATAACAATGATTCAAACCCTTGTGATCACAATATTATATAACACTTCTCATCACAATGCCCCATGACGCTCGTCATCAAAATTATCCATTGTCTTCTCATCACAAAGTTCCATGACATTGTCATCACAATGCTCAATACACTTGTCATCAAAATGCTCCGTGACACTTCTTATCTCTATGCTCCTTGAACCCTGTCATGACAAGGTTCCATGCATTTTTCATCACAATGATCCATGCTATTTTCATCACAATGCTCCAAGACCCATGTAATCACAATGTTCCATGCCCTTGTCATCACAAAGCTCAATGACGCATGCCTTCACTATGCACCTTGGTCTTCTCATCACAATGTTCCTTGCCCTTGTCATCACAATGTTCCAAGACCCCTGTAATCACAATGCTCCATGCCCCTTTTCATCAGTATGCTCCATGAGACATTTCATCACAAGGCTCCATGGTTTTGTCATCACAATGCTCCAGGAATTTTTCATCACAGTGCTTCACGACTTTGTCATGAAAATTTTCAATGGCCCTTGTTATCATAATGCTCCAAGCCCTAATCATCACAATGCTCTATTATATTTGTCATAACAATCCTCCATTACATTTGGCATCACCATGCTCCCTGCCATTGTCATCGCAATGGACCATGACATATGTCATCACTGTGCTCCCTGAAACCTGTCTTCACAACATTCCATGAACATTTTCAGCCCAGTGATCCATGACCCTTCTCATCACAATGATCCATGCCCTTGTCATCCCAATGCTCCATGACCCCTGTATTCATAATGCTCCGTGATGCTTGTCATTACAGTGCTCCAAAATCTTGTCATCACAATGCTCCATAAACCTTGGAATCACAATGCTGCATGCACTTCTCATCAAAATGCTCTCTCACCACTGATATCACAATTTTACATCACTATTCGTCACAATACTCCCTCACACCTGTCATCACAATGTTCGATGACCCCTGACATCACAATGTTCCATAACCCCGGTCATCAAAATGCTCCATGACCCGTTTCATCAAAATGGTCCATGACCCCTGACATCACAATGTTCCATAACCCCTGCCATCAAAATGTTCCATGACCCTTTTCATCATATTGCTCCAAGACCCTGTCATCACAATGCTCCCTGCCATTCTCATTACAATGCACAACACACTTGTCATCAAAATGCTCCATGACCTTTGTCATCACAAAGATCTATGACACTTGGCATCACAATGCTCCATGTCCTTGTCATCACGATGCTCCATGAACGCTCTCATCACATTGCTCCATGCCCTTGTCATCACAAAGCTCCATGACACATGTCATCAGAATGCCCCATGGCCTTCTCATCACAATGCTCCAAGCCCTTGCCCTCACAATGCTCCATTACACCTGTCATAACAATGCTCCATGACCCCTGCCATCACGATGGTCCATGGCCTTCTCATCACAAGGCTCCATGACCCTTCTCATCACAATGCTCCAAGACCCCGGTAATCACAATGCTCCATGCCCCTTTTCATCTCAATGATCCATGAACCCTGTCATCACAATTCACCATGCCCATCATCATAATGCTTCATGCTATTGTCATCACAATGAAATCAAAATGCTCCATGACCTCTGTCATAACAATACTCCAAACCATTGTGATCACAATATTCCATAACACTTGTCATCACAATGCCCATTGACGCTCACCATCACAATTATCCATGGTCTTCTCATCACAATGCTTCATGACCTTTGTCATCACAATGCTCAATACAGTTACCATCAAAATGCTCCCTGACACTTGTTGTCTGTATGCTCCTTGAAACCTCTCATAACAAGGCTCCTTGCCATTTCCCTCACAATGATCCGTGCCCTTATCATCACAATGCTCCAAGAACACTGTAATCACATTGCTCCATGTCCGTGTCATCACAAAGCTCAATGCTGCATGTCATTAGCATGCTCCTTGGACTTCTCCTCACAATGCTCCATGCCCATGTCATCACAATGTTCGAAAACCCCTGTAATCACAATGGTTCATGTCCCTTTTCATCAGTATGCTCCATGAGATTTGTCATCACAGGCTCCATGGTTTTCTCATCACAATGCTCCAGGACCTTGTCATCACAATGCTTCATCATCTTGTCATGAAAATTCACAATGGCCCTTGTCCTCATAATGCGCCAAGCCCTAGTCATCACAATCCTCCATTACATTTGGCATCACCATGCTCCCTGCCATTCTCATCGCAATGGACCATGCCATATGTCATCACAATGCTCCCTGACAAGTTTCTTCAAAATACTCCATGAAATTCTCATCACAATGCTCCATGCCCTTGTCATCACAATGCTCCATGACCCCTGTCATCACAATGCTCCGTGACTCCAGTCATCACAATGCTTCATAACATTTGTCATCACAATGGTCCATGCCCGCATCATCACAAGGATCTGTGACGTTTGTAACCACAATGCTCCTTGAACTTTTCATCACAATGCTCCGTGACGCTTGTCATCACAATGTTCCTTGCCTTTGTCAGAAAAATGCTCCATGACCCTTATCATCACAATGTGCCACGCACTTTTCATCACAACGGTCCACAAATTTGTCCTCACAATGCTCCATAAACCTTGTAATCACAATGCTCCTTGCCCTTCTCATCACAATGCTCCATTACCCCTATCATAACAATGATCCATAATCCCTGCCATCACAATGTTCCACGGCCTTGTCATCACTAGGCTCCATGACACTTGTCATCACAATGCTCAAGATCCCTGTAATCACAATGCTCCATGCACTTGTCACCACAAAGCTCCATGACACATGTCATCAGAATGTTCCATGTCCTTCTCATCAAAATGATCCATGCCCTTGTCATCACAGGGCTCCTAGACCCCTGGAATCACAATGGTCCATGCCCCTTTTCATCAGAATGCTCAATGAGACTTGTCATCACAAGGCTCCATGGTTTTCTCATCAGAATGCTCCAGGACGTTGTCATCACAATGCTTCACGAACTTGCCATGAAAATTCACAATGGCCCTTGTAATCATAATGCTCCAAGGCCTAGTCATCACAATGCTCCACTATATTTGTCATCACAATCCTCCATTACATTTGGCATCACGATGCTCCCTGCCAATGTCATCGCAATGGACCATGATATATGTCCTCACAATGCTCCCAGACACCTGTCTTCACAGTACTACATGACGTTCTCATCACAATGCTCCATGCCCTAGTCATCAAAATTCAACATGTCCACTGTCATCACAGTAATCTATAAAACATGTCAGACCAATGCTCCATGGCGCTGTCATCACAATGCTCCATGCCCTTGTCATCACAATGCTCCATGACACCTGTCATCAAAATGCTCGGTGACTCCAGGCATCACAATGCTTCATAACATTTGTCATCACAGTGATCCTTGCCCGCGTCATCACAAAGCTATGTGACCTTTGTAACCACAATACTGCATGAACTATTCATCAAAATACTCCGTGACCCTTGTCATCACAATGCTCCAAGCATTTGTCAGAAAAATGCCCCATGACCCTTCTCATTACAATGTGCCACGCGCTTTTCATTACAACGGTCCACAAATTTGTCATCACAATGGTCCATATACCTTGTAATCACAATGCTCCATGCCCTTCTCATCACAATGCACCATTACACCTGTCATAACAATGCTCCACGACCCCTGCCCTCACAATGTTCCACGGCCTTGTTATCACAAGGCTGCATGACACTTGTCATCACAATGCTCCAAGACACCTGTAATCACAGCACTCCATGCCCTTGTCATCACAAATCTCCATGACACGTCTTAAGAATGGTCCATGACCTTCTCATCAAAATGCTCCATGCCATTTTCATCACAATGCTCCAAGACACCTGTAATCACAGTGCTCCATGCCCCTTTTCATCTCAATGCTCCATGATACCTGTCATCACAATGCATCGTGCCCATCATCATAATGCTTCAGGCTATTGTCAGCAAAATGAAATCAAAATTCTCCATGACCTCTGCCATCTCAATGCTCCATGACCCCTGTCATCACAATACTCCATGAACATTTTCAGCCCAATGCTACATGACACTTGTCATCACAATGATCCGTGCCCTTTTCATCCCAATGCTCCATGACCCCTTTATTCACAGTGATCCGTGACGCTTGTCATCACAGTGCTCCATGACACCTGTCATCAGAATGCTCCATGATTTTGTCAGCAAAATGCTACATGACATTTTCATTACAATGCTCTATGCGCTTGTCATCACAATACTCCATTACCATTCTCATCACAATCCTCCATGAATCTTGGGATCATATTGCTTCATGCTCTTGTCATCACAATGCTCCATGCACCTTTAAATCAAAATGATCCATGACCTCTGTCATCACAATGCTCCAAACCCTTGTGATCACAAAGATCTATAACACTTGTCATCACAAAGCTCCATGATGCCTGTCATCACAATACACCATGCCCTTTTCATCACAGTGCTCCATGGTCTTTGTTATCACAATTCTAAATACACATGTCATCACAATGCTCCCTGACATTTGTCGTCAGAATGCTCCTTGAACCCTGTCACGAAAAGGCTCCATGCCTTTTTCATCACAATGTCCCATGCCATTGTCATCAAAATACTCAACAAGCTTATCATCAGAATGCTCCATTACCCTTTTCATCACAATTCTCCATGCACTTGTCAGCACAATGCTCCCTGACCCTTTTCATCAAAATGCTCCAAGCCATTGTCATCACAATGCTCCATTTGCTTTGTCATCAGAATCCTCCATGACACTTGGCATCACAATGCTCCATGCCATTGTCATTACAATGGGCCATTACATATGTCATCACAATGCTCCCTGACACCTGTCTTCACAATACTGCATGACCTGGTCATCACAATGCTCCATGCCCTTGTCATCACAATGTGCCATTCCAAATGTCATCGCAATAATCCATGAAACTTATGAGACCAATGCTCCATGCCCTTGTCATCACAATGCTCCATGCCCTTGTTATCACAATGCTCCATGACCCCTGTCATCACAATGATCCGTGACACCAGTCATCACAATGTTTCATGAACTTTGTCATCACAGTGGTCCATGTCCTCATTATCAACAGTCTCTGTGACCTTTTTAAACACAGTACTCCATGAACTTTTCATCACAATGCTCTTTGACCCTTTTCATCACAATGCTCCATGTGCTTGTCAGCACAATGCTGCACGACACATGTCATCACAATGTACCTTTCGCTTGTCATCACAGTGCTCCACAATCTTGTCATCACAATGCTCCATAAAGCTTGTCATCACAATAATCCATGCACTTCTCATCAAAATGCTCTCTCACCACTGATATCACAATATTACATCACTATTCGTCACAATACTCCCTCACCCCTCTCATCACAGTGTTCCATGACTCCTGTCATCACAATGCTACATGCATTATCATCACAATGTTCGATGACCCCTGACATCACAATGTTCCATAACCCGTCATCAAAATGTTCCATGACCCTTTTCATCAAATTGCTCCATGACCCTGTCATCACAATGCTCCCTGCCCTTCTCAACACAATGCACAACACCCTTGTCATCAAAATGCTCCATGACCTTTGTCATCACAAATATCAATGATACTTTGCATCACAATGCTCCATGTCATTGTCATCACGATGCTCCATGAACGCTCTCATCACATTGCTCCATGCCCTTGTCATCACAAAGCTCCATGACACATGTCATCAGTATTCTCCATGGCCTTCTCATCACAGTGCTCCCCGCCCTTGCCATCAGAATGCTCCATTACACCTGTCATAACTATGCTCCATGACCCCTGCCATCACGATGGTCCATGGCCTTCTCATCACAAGGCTCCATGACCCTTCTCATCACAATGCTCCAAGACACCGGTAATCACAATGTTCCATGCCCCTTTTCATCTCAATGATCCATGAACCCTGTCATCACAGTGCACCATGCCCATCATCATAATGCTTCATTCTATTGTCATCACAATGAAATCAAAATGCTCCATGACCTCTGTCATAACAATGCTCCATACCCTTGTGATCACAGTATTCCATAACACTTGTCATCACAATGCCCCTTGACGCTCGTCATCACAATTATCCATGGTCTTCTCATCACAATGCTCCATGACCTTTGTCATCACAATGCTCAATACACTTGTCATGAAAATGCTCCCTGACACCTGTTGTCTGTATGCTCCTTGAAACCTGTCATGACAAGGCTCCATGCCTTTTCCATCACAATGATCCATGCCCTTTTCATCTCAATGCTCCAAGACCCCTGTAATCACAATGCTCCATGCCCTTGTCATCACAAAGCTCAATGACGCATGTCATTAGAATGCTCCTTGGCCTTCTCCTCACAATGCTCCATGTCCATGTCATCACAATGTTCCAAGAGCCCTGTAATCCCAATGGTCCATGACCCTTTTCATCACTATGCTCCATTAGATTTGTCATCACAAGGCTCCATGGATTTCTCATTACAGTGCTCCCGGACCTTGTCATCACAATGCTTCATGACCTTTTCATGAAAATTCTCAATGGCCCTTGTCCTCATAGTGCTCCAAGCCCTAGTCATCACAATGCTCCATTATATTTGTCATCACAATGTTCCAATACATTTGGCATCACAATGCTCCCTGCAATTGTCATTGCAATGGACTATGACATATGTCATCACAATGCTCCCTGACAACTTTCTTCAAAATACTCCATGAATTACTCATCACTGTGCTCCATGCCCCTGTCATCACAATGCTCCATGGCCCCTGTCATCACAATGCTCCGTGACTCCAGTAATCACAATGCTGCATAACTTTTGTCATCACAGTGGTCCATGCCCGCATCATCACAAGGATCTGTGACATTTGTAACCACAATGCTCCATGAACATTTCATCACAGTGCTCCTTAACCCTTGTCATCACAATGCTCCATGCCTTTGTCCGAAAAATGTTCCATGACCCTTGTCATCACAATGTGCCACGCACTTTTCATCACAACAGTCCACAAATTTGTCATCGCTATGCTACATATACCTTGTAATCACAATGCTCCCTGCCCTTCTCATCAAAATGCTCCATTACCAGTATCATAACAATGATCCATGATCCCTGCCATCACAATGTTCCATGGCCTTGTCATCACAAGGCTCCATGACACTTGTCATCACAATGCTCCAGGATCCCTGTAATCAAAATGCTCCATGCACTTGTCACCACAAAGCTCCATGACACATGTCATCAGAATGTTCCATCGCCTTCTCATCAAAATTTTCCATGTCCTTGTCATCACAGTGCTCCAAGACCCCTGTAATCACAATGCTCTATCCACTTTTCATCAGTATGCTCCATGAGATTTGTCATCACAAGGCTCCATGGTTTTCTCATCACAGCGTTCCAGGACCTTGTCATCACAATGCTTCACGACATTGTCATGAAAATTCTCAATGGCCCTTTTCATCATAATGCTCCAAGCCCTAGTCATCACAATGCTCCATTATATTTGTCACCACAATCCTCCATTTCATTTGGCATCACAATGCTCCCTGCCATTGTCATCACAATGGATCATGATATATTTCATCACAATGCTCCCTGACAACTGTCTTCACAATACTCCATGACCTTCTCATCACAATGATCCATGCCCTTGTTATCACAATGCACCAGGTCCAGTCATCACAATAATCTATGAACTTGTCAGACCAATTCTCCATGCCCCTGACATCACAATACTCCATGCGCTTGTCATCACAATGCTCCATGACCCCTGTCATCACAATGCTCCATGAATCCAGGCATCACAATGCTTCATAACATTTGTCATCACAGTGATCCATGCCCGTGACATCACAAGGCTCTGTGACCTTTGTAACCAAAATGCTCCATGAACTCTTCATCACAATTCTCCGTTACCCTTGTCATCACAATGCTCCATGCTCCTTGAAATCAAAATGATCCATGACCTCTGTCATCACAGTGGTCCAAATCATTGTGATCACAAAGTTCCATAACACTTGTCATCACAACGGTCCATGATGCCTGTCATCACAATACACTATGCCCTTGACATCACAATGCTCCATGCTCCTTGAAAGCAAAATGATCCATCACCACTTTCATCGCAATTCTCCAAACACTTGTGATCACAGTGTTCCTTAACACTTGTCATCACAACGCTCCATGATGCCTGTCATCAAAGTACTCCATGCCCTTTTCATCACAGTGATCCAAGACCGTTGAAATCACAATGCTCCATGCCCCTTTTGATCTTAATGATCCATGAACCCTGTCATCACAATGCACCATGCCCATCATCATAATGCTTCATGCTATTGTCATCACAATGAAATCAATATGCTCCATGACCACTGTCATAACAATGCTCCATACCCTTGTGATCACAATATTCCATAACACTTGTCATCACAATGCCCCTTGACGCTCGTCATCAAAATTATCCATGGTCTTCTCATCACAATGCTCCATGACCTTTGTCATCGCAATTCTCAATACACTTGTCATCACAATGCTACCTGACACTTGTCGTCAGAATACTCCTTGAACCCTCTCTCGAAAATGCTCCATGCCTTTTTCATCACACTGCCCAATGCCGTTTTCATCACAATGCTCCATGCCATTGTCATCAAAATGCACCACAAGCTTGTCATCAGAATGCTCCCTGACCCTTGTCATCACTATGCCCCAAGTCATTGTCATCAAAATGCTCCATTACCTTTGTCATCAGGATCCTCCAGGACACTTGGCATCACAATGATCCATGCTCTTGTCATCACAATGTGCCATTCCAACTGTCATTGCAATAATCCATGAAACATATTAGACCAATGCTCCATGCCCTTTTCTTCACAATGTGCCATTCCAATGTCATCGCAATAATCCATGAAATATATTAGACCAATGCTCCATGCCCTTGTCATCAAAATGTTCCATAACACTTATTTTCACAACGCCCCATGACACTCGTCATCACAATTATCCATGGTCTTCTCATCACAATGCTCCATGAACTTTGTCATCACAATGCTCAATAACCCTGTCATCACAATGCTCCCTGACACTTGTCCTCAGTATCCTCCATGAACCCTGTCATGACAAGGCTCCATGCCATTTTCATCACCATTTTCCATGCCCTTTTCCTCACAGTGCTCCAAGCCCCCTGTAATCACAATGGTCCATGACCTTTTCATCACAGAACTCCGTGATGCATGTCATCAGAATGCTCCCTGGACTTCTCATCCCATGCTCCATGCCCTTGTCATCACAATGCTCCATGACCCCTGTAATCACAATGCTCCATGCCCCTTTTCATCACAATGCTCCATGAGACTTGTCATCACAAGGCTCCATGGTCTTCTCATCACAATGCTCCAGTACCTTGTCATAACAATGATAAATGTCACCTGTCATCACAATACTCCATGAACATTTTCAGCCCAATGCTCCATGAACTTCTCATCACAATGCTCCATGACCACTGTCATCACAACGCTCCATGAACCCTGACAACACAATGATCCAGGACTCTTGTCATCCAAATGCTCCATGCGCTTGTCATCCCACTGCTCCATGACAGCTTTAATCACAATGTTCCGTGACGCTTGTCATCACAGTGTTCCATGAGCATTGTCATCACAATGCTCCATACCTTTGTCAGCAAAATGCTACATAATCTTGTCATCACAATGCTCCATGAGCTGGTCATCACAATCCTCCTTGACCCTTGGGATCACATTGCTTCATGTCCTTGTCATATCTCTCTTGCCTTTCTGGTTTTTACAGATTTTCGGATGTCCCATTTGACCGCTGGGTAGTGACAATACTTTATAGTGTGGATTTGAATTGCACGTTTGCTTGATTGGCCAAAAAGCGTGTATGCGTTTTCTCCTGAATATATTCAGGAGAAAAGCCAAACGCCGTTTTTGGCCAAGTGCATCACTGTCGAAGTTGTGATGCTTTTCCTGTGCTTTAAAAGCGATTCCAATTTACCTCATGAAATATGTTTTATGCAATTCTGCCTCATTTTAAAGTCCGCTTCGTTCCCTTCTCCCAACAGATTTTTGGAAGAGAGTAGTCCTTTATAACTCTGCAGGTTTGTGAATTGCTGTGCCCCTGAGCTCCAATCTTCAAATCCCATTTTTGGGAGATGACCGCAAATCCACAATTTTGCTTCAGGACCTATACTGGTTCCAGGGGTGGCTATACTGTTCCTTACGGGTGGCTGAGGCTTTGGTTAATTCTTCTTCCTGACGGGAATTTAGAGTGACATGTGCCCGTCCAAATGCCTACATCTACTCTCTGATTGGTTCTCCCTCTTCCCTTTCATCCTCTGCACAATTAGCAAACTGTGCGAACCAGGAGGTTATAGGGGCTAACTCTCCTAAGTTGGGAGATTGATAGTAAGGCAGTTGGAATGCCAACCTGGAGCACAAGGAGAGGAAAAATTAGGAGACTTATAGAAACCTTTCTCCATCACAGTGTGTCCATTCTCTAGGTTTCCCATACGTGTTATAATTGTATTGATATTCCCTTCTACCTGGAGGTTTGGGACTCATGGAGTGGTGTCATGCATTACTACTTTAAAGGATCTGCATTTTCTCTCCCTTTCTCACCACTCCTCTCAGTCCCAAGTGTCCAGCCTTATGTCTCATCCAGTTGTCTTTGCAGATAGGGTCATTCCAGGTTTCATCAGAACCCCTGAAGGAATTGTGTAAGAATTTCGCTGTTTTTTTGTTTGGTTTTTGAAATTCATTTTTATAATGGGGTTGAGCTGATTTTCACTGACGTGTTTATGCCGGTCTAGACACACTTGATTCCCTGATGGAGACATATCAATACATAGGTATTAGGATTCTTACTAGTAAGATATATTCCTCTGCAGGTAATAGGGTTTTGAGTCCCGTTCACTGAGGAAGGTGTAGGTCTTGTCTCTTCTGTATTTGGTTTATGGAATGTTACCTGTGCTAATATCAAACTCTGGTTTTATGCATCACCCCACCTCTCCTTTCCCTTTAAGCAGGCATAAGAGTGTTTTCTAAATGTGAGACTCTGTTCTCTTTCTTAATTCAGTTCATGTGTTGTGATGTTGACATTCCCCCTGTAAGTGCTATCTTACGATAAGATTCTTTTTTTCTGTGTGACAAATTTCACTTAGAATCATCATACCTAAATCCACTCATTATGCTGCTACTGGCCTTATGACATTGATTTCACGTTTGAGTGATATTCTGTTGTACAAAATTACCACAAGTTCTTTATGCATTTCTCTTTTTCCTGGGATAATTTAGGTGTACCGAAGTAGAGGTTCTTGTATGCAGAGCAGCCCTAAATATTGGGGTGCCTGTGTCTTGTCGATATTTAGTCTTCCCAAGTTATATGCCCATGAGTTGAAGTCCCCTTTGCTCGGGGGCTTTGTATTTTATATGATTTAGGAAACAGCATGCACTTCTTCAGAGTGGCTCCTGGATATTTATACCCCACCCATCAGCGTGACTAGGCTCCCTGTTCTCCATGGCCTCTCCTGCATTTCTGGTTTGTACACATTTTTTGGATGGCCTTTCTAAGCAGTGTATATTGAGACTTCTTTGTTGTGCGGATTTGCATTTCCCGCTTGCTTGGTTGGCCAAAAACTCTGTATGTGTTTTATTTTCCTGAAGATTTCACAAGAAAAACACATACACCCTTTTGCCCAACTGCATCATTTTAGAAATTCTGCTGCTTTTCATATGCTTTAAATGTGAGTACAATCTACCTTTTGAAATCTGTTTCCTGCAATTCTGCCTCTCATTCAGATCCTCTTCGTTGCCTTACCTGAATATATTTTTGGACGTTGGTTATCATTTATATCTTTGCAGGTCTTTGAATTGTCTGCTCCTGAGCTCCATTTTGCAACTCGCTTTTTTTGTGAGCTGGCCGCCAAACCATTTGATTGCTTCAGGCCCTATTCTGGTTCTGAGGAGGCCGGCTGAGCCTTTGGTTAATTCTTGTTCCTAATGGGAAATTAGAGTGGCATGTTCCTGTCCGAACACCTAAGTCTTGTCTCTAATTTTTCTCATCCTTCCACTTCTTCCTCTGGACAAATTCCAAACTGTGTGCAAGAGGATGTTCACGGTGCTGATATCCCCAAGTGAGGAGATTGTTAGGAAAGATGCTGGAGGTTTGAACCTGAGCACCAGGCGATGAGGAGATGAGGTGCGTTTTCCAAACTCTTTCCGATCAAATGGTGTACCATCCTCTAGGTGTGGCAGGCATGTTTTAGCTGTAGGAAGGGTCCCGTGCATGTAAGGAGAACACCAGGGATTTTTCCAAATCAGTGCCTCCCTGAACACCAAACTTGGGAATTTTTAAGCTACGGCTACACCTATGTCCATTAAGGGCCTTGGGAAATAGGCAGAGCCCAAACTTTAGATGATTGAAATCTTCAGGGTCAGAAGCGCTCACCATCGGCCTTGCTTAGGTTACATTTTATCTGTCATTGATAGATGATGTCAATAAAAATATCGATTCTTTTTCAGATTATTTCCCCTTATAGGTTATTGCAAAATATTCAGTGTAGTTCCCTGTTCTATACAGTAGTTCCTTGTTGATGATCTATTTTATACATAGCAGTGTGTATGTGTTAATCCCAAACTGTTAATTTATGCCTTCTCCTACCTTTCCTCATTGGTAATAATAAATTGTAAGATTTTATACTTCTCAGAAATGGGGGAACTGAAAGTGATGTATCATTTTCAATGGAAAAGCATTCAAAACAAGATTGAAGCTTCAGCCAAGAGTATTCGATGTACATCCATGGAAATAAATCACTTCATTTCTCTAATGTTGACCTGACAAATAAGACAGACATGTTCACTGAACTTGCTTATAGTAAAGTGATGGAAATATCAAATGTAAGTCTTAGAAACATCTTATTTTACCCGAGCATTATACACTGCTCTATGTTAACTACAGTTTGGCTCACACATCTGTTCATTGAAGTTACAATGTTCTCAATTTCTGTTACTGATCCTCCAGAGTGGACCCCAACAGGAGTCCCCGTGCCCAGTGTCATTGGAGCCAACAGATCAAGACTGAGTTTGGTTCAGAAGCAAAGGAAACATTATTTTGAAAACAGAATGGAGAGGTGAGAGCGTGCACTCCCCCACGGGCTGTGGGCTGGGCTGCTGTGTAGGGATCCCGGTAGCGTCAGTGGGAGGGAGGGGATGGAGCTCGCGAGGGCTGGGTTGGCTGCAGCTCAGGCTCTATTCCACGGAGTCTGCATGGGACCCCGCTAGCAGAGGTGTTGACCCAGCCATTCTGTTCTAGGAAATCGGGTCTGAAGTGCCAGGTGTGGGACCTCTGCATGCGGAACCCTAGGAGCACGTGTAATTAGACAAAGCACAAAGGAAAAACAGGTTAGACTTTATTTTATTGCCCAGATTCTCTTTTTATCTCCCAGGAATTTTTAATGAACATTGCCGGAGACAAACACCTCCTCTGCTTTTTGTTCTGTTCCACATTCTTGGGGTGTTGAGGGTGCAGACCCCTCTTTTGTAACTGCTTCATGCTATGGTGGGAGCCCTGATACCTGGGTGGAGGGGCAAAACGTCTCCCCACCAGCCTCCAGGTGAGGTTGATTGTCCCAAGGCCTCCTGCCTCACACCTCGTCCGCCTGAGCACCAGCATTGGAAGTGTTATAGATTCTAATGACCTTTAAGGGTCCAGGAAAGAGATGTGCAGAGATGCTGAGGTGGCAGGTTTCACCCCACACCACATTTGTTCGGCGACCGTAGGAAGATGGTTTTTGCCAGCCTAGATGCTCTGACCAGTAGTCTGTGCTTTCTTTAATTAGGTATCTGAATTAATGTACAAACAGGACCATGTGTCAGAGCCTTGTCCGCGCAACTCCCAGACAGTCCAGGGTCAGTGGTGATCCAGGACCATGACGTCCACTGAGTCAACGGCCTTTAGAAGTAGCCAGCAGTCCAGCCGGTCATATTGGCCACCATCACCGTGTTGTCTGTAGGGTTTTCTATGGTGAAAGCGTGATATACATTTCCCCCTCCAAGCTTATTAGCTCCCCTGTGGGTGCAGTAAGTCCTGCAAGCAGTAGTCTGCTCTTTCGGGGCACAGTCTTGTTGTTTTCTGAGAGAAACTCCAGGTCAAGTGATGGTCACACAAGTCATCTTGGGGGACCGTTGCACCCGTTTGTCTCTCTGGAGGTTGGAGTTGGAGGACCTCCTCACTCGAGGTCAGTGTGCCCACAGAGAGAACCCTGCAACTTCAGGGCATGATGGGTGGTTAGGATCACCACGTGGGGTCCTTTTCCCTTAGGAGGGAGCTGGCCTTGTGGGCTGCTGATTTCCAGCTTTTTAGATACCCCAGTATCCTGGCCTGATGAGTCGGTGGCAAAGCCCTTGGTGACTATAGTTTATCATACCTGAAGGGAATTCTTGTGTTGCTCCATTTCAAGTGGTCCCAGTTTTTGCACTAAGGCTCCAAGTGCTATTAACCTTTGACCGGTTATGTAACGGTCAATGGGTTTAGCTAAATTAGGAAGTTCCTGGGCAAGGGTCTGAATTGACTGCTCTTTCCATTCTTGAGAGGCTGCTTCTGGATTCTATTCAAAAGGATCATCATCTTTTCGTGTCAGTGTTTCATGTAGTGGCCCAGCTATTAGACTGTAGTTAGGGATCCAGATGCAGAAAACCTTGGCCTCCCAAGAAGCCCCTAAGCTGTCTTCTAGTTTTAGAAGAGGTAAGGCTGCAAATGGCTTCTTCCCTATCCTGGGATGCGTTTCTCCGAATATCTGTGAGAATGAAGCCCAGGCATGTCACCTTAGCCTGGGATATTTGAGCCTTTTTCTTGGACACCTTCTATCCTTTCTTGCCTAGGTAGTTCAGAGGCGTCTTTAGTAGGCCTGGCGATCAGAATGTCATCTTCATATTGAATGAGGGTTCCCTTTTACAGAGGTAGAACTTTTAGGTCTTTAGAGGACATTTCCCCAATGATGGTGTGGGGATTTTTGAACCATTGGGGCAGGACGGCCAAGCATTATTGCTTTTGTTGCATGTTGTGTCCTGCCACTCACAAGCCAAAAATTCTTGTGACTCTGAGATGAATGGAATACAGAAAAAGGCATCATTGAAGTCTAATACAGAATGCCATGGCCTGGTGGATGGTAGAATCACCAGCAGGGTGTAGGTAATAGGAGCTACTGGATATATATCCTCGGTGGCTTCACTGACTGTCCTGATATCCTTTACCAGGTCTCCAGCAGCCCATTGGGCTCTCGTGGTCAGGCCAATCCCACGATATGGAGCTCACCTTGGCTGCACCCCCCACCCCACAGCCCACGGGGCTCTCGTGGTCAAGTCCCTCCCAGGGTATGGAGCTCACCTCTGCACTTACCCAGCAGCCCATGGGGCTCTCATAGTCAGGCCATTCCCAGGATACGGAACTCCCCTGGGCAGGTACCCCAGCAGGGCTGGACACACAGGAACTGTGCACATAGCCCACCTTGCAGAGAACCCCAAGCTCACCTGTCACTCACAGCTGACACAGAACACCTCAGAGCAGGACTTGAACTAACAAACAGCAGCTCTGACATGTCTGTGACCCTGGCTATCACTCTGTGCAGCCTCTCTCTGCCTGGTCTACCAGACACTTCCACTGCAACCAGGGCACCAGGCCTCTGTCTCCACCCACCATCACTCCTCTCCCTGACTCCTGGGTTCTTCTCATTAGGATAGGGTCTTCTTGAAGTTGTTTTCCACTCATGGAACAGATAAAATGGTAAGAAAACAAGCCTCAGCTGCAGCCCCTTGTCAATCCTATCTCTCAAGAGCACCCACCTGTTCCTTGGGCCTGGCCCGTTTAGCAAGGTTCATTTTCTCCAACTGTGAGCCCCTGAGGGATGAGGATTGGCTGATTTGGGCAGCCTGACACTGCCTGCCAGCCCTCCCCATGTGTGCCTGTGTTGAGGTCAATATAAACACCTCTCCAGTCAGCAAGAGCCCCTGTAGCTGTGTCTGACGCCATATTATCTGCTCCGACAGCAGTGTCGGGGCTGGGGTGGTGGGAGGGAGTGTGGGGCCGTGGCTTTGTGGGTGGCCCAGTGTGAGTGGGGCTCTGCTGGACTTTCTGCAGGAGTTGCCAGGCTGCCACCTGCTAAAGAAGAGGATGTGTCACCCATACCTGACGCTGGAATTTCTCCCCAGGCCGAGGTGAAGAAGTAAAAAACATTGGGGGCTGTGGCAGGACGGGTATCTCAGGCAGGGAAATGGAAAGCTTCCAGAAGAGCATCTGGGGCCAGGACCATCCTGGCTGGCCTGCAGGCACCAAGTCAGCCTGCGTGTTGTCACTGGTGTGGCTCCACAGCCCTTCTTCTAGGCTTGCAATTGCTTGTACATATTCAGGTGTTTTACCTGGAAAGGGTGGGAAGAGTTCAGCTGCAGCAGACCTGGGGCTCAGCTCACATTTACTCACAGACGCCTCGACACAGTCCCCCAGCTTTGCAATGAGGATGTTCCTTGTGTGGGGGAGCGCTGCTGACTGAATGGGAGACGATTTCCCACCTCTGACCAACTTAAGAATTTTTTACCACTGGAGCAAGAGCCCTAATACGATTTTCCTCTGTATAAATGGTGGTTTCTGTTTTTTTTTTTTTTTTTTTTCTTTTTGGTTCAAGGTAGATTTTATTTATTCCTATTGTGTTTTAATTTGGTGATATAAACATGGAAATAATGCATTAATATAAAGACGTCTATGTGAAGGGAAAAACTTTTTTTCTGTTTTATTTTATTAAATGTTATTTATTTATTTTTAATTTTTTTAAAATTTATGTATTTCTTTTATACAGCAGGTTCTTATTTGATATCTATTTTATACATATAAGTGTGCACATGTGAATCCCAGTCTCCCAATTCATCCCACCACCACCCTCACATGGCGTTCCCCCCTTGGTGTCCATCTGTTTGTTCTCTACATCTGAGTCTCTATCTCTGCCCTGCAAACTGGTTCATCTGTACCATTTTTCTAGGTTCCACATATATGCATTAATATACAATATTGGTTTTTCTCTTTCTGACTTACTTCACCTGTATGACAGTCTCTCGATCCTTCAAGGTCTCTACAACTGACCCAATTTCATTCCTTTGTATGGCTGAGTAATATGCCATTGTATATATGTACCACATCTTTATCCATTCGTCTGTCTGTGGGCACTTAGGTTGCATTCATTACCTGGCTATTGTAAATAGTGCTGCAATGAACATTGTGGTGAATGTGTCTTTTTGATTTATGGTTTTCTCTTGGTATATGCCTAGTAGTGGGATTGCTGGATTATATGGTAATTCTATTTTTAGTTTTTTAAGGAACCTCCATACTGTTCCCCATAGAGACTGTATCAATTTACATTCCCAACAATAGTGGAAGAAAGTTCCTTTTCTTCACACCCGCTCCAGCATTTGTTGTTTGTAGATTTTCTGATGATGCCCATTCTAACAGGTGTGACGTGATACCTCATTGTAGTTTCCATTTCCATTTCTCTAATAATTAGAGATGTTGAGCAGATTTTCATGTGCGTACTGGCCATCTCTATGTCTTCTTGGAAGAAATGTCTATTTAGATCTTCTTCCATTTTTGTATTGGGTTGTTTGTTTTATTAATATTGAGCTGCATGAGCTGTTTATATATATTGGAGATTAATCATTTGTCCATTGATTCGTTTGCAAATATTTTCTGCCATTCTGAGGGTTGTCTTTTTATCTTGTTTGTAGTTTCCTTTGCTTTGCAAAAGCTTTTACGTTTCATTAGGTCCCATCTGTGTAGTTTTCCTTTTTATTTCATTACTATAGGAGGTGGATCAAAAAAGATCTTGCTGTGATTTACGTCAAGTATCCTTCGTAAGTTTTCCTCTCAGAGTTTTATACTATCCGGTCTTACATTAAGGTCTCTAATCCATTTTGAATATATTTTTATGTATGGTGTTGGGGAGTGTTCTAATTTCATTCTTTTACATGTAGCTGTCCATATTTCCCAGCACCAATGATTGAAGAGACTGTCTTATCTCCATTGTATAGTCTTGCCTCCTTTGTCATAGATTAGTTGACCATAGGTGTGCAGGTTTATCCATGTGCTTTCTTTTTTTTTCCTTTTACACGTTTATTGGAGTATAATTGCTTTACAATGGAGTGTTCGTTTCTGCTGTATAAAAAAGTGAATCAGCTATACATATACAAATATCACCAGATCCACTCCCTCTTGCATTTCCCTCCCAAACCCCATATCCCACCCCTTTATGTGGTCACAAAGCACTGAGCTGATCTACCTGTTCTATGTGGCTGCTTCCCAGTAGCTATCGGTGTTACATTTGGTAATGTATTTATGTCCATGCCACTCTATCACTTTGTCCCAGCTTACCCATCCCCCTTCCGGTGTCCTCAAGTCCTTTCTCTATGTCTGTGTCCTTAATCCGGTCCTGCCACTAGGTTCTTCAAAATCATTTTTTTTTTCTTCATTAGATTCCGTATATCTCTGTTAACATACAGTATTTGTTTTTCACTTTCTGACTTACTTCACTGTGTAGGACAGATTCTAAGTCCATCCACCTCAGTACAAATAACTCAGTTTTGCTTCTTTTTATGGCTGAGTAATATCCCATTGTATATATGTGCCAGATCTTCTTTATCCATTCATCTGTCGATGGACACTTAGGTTGCTTCCATGTCCTGGCAATTGTAAATAGAGCTGCAATGAATATTTTTGTACATAACTACTTTAGAATTATGGTTTTCGCAAGGCAAATTCCCAGTAGTTGGATTGTTGTGTCGTATGGTACTTCTATTGTTAGTTATTTAAAGGAACCTCCGTACTGTTCTCCCTAGTGCCCATATCAATGTACATTCCCACCCACAGTGCAAGTGTGTTCCCTTTTCTCCAATAAAGGCCTCTCCAGCATTTATTGTTTTGTAGATTTTTTTGATGATTGCCACTCTGACTCCTGTGAGGTGATACCTCACGGTAGTTTTGATTTGCATTTCTCTAATGATTAGTGATGTTCAGCATCCTTTCATGGGTTTCTTGGTAATCTGTATATCTTCTTTGGAGAAATGTCTATTTAGGTCTTCTGCCCGTTTTTGGATTAGGTTGTTTGTTTTTGTGATATTGAGCTACATGAGGTGCTTGTAAAGTTTGGAGATTAATCCTTTGTCAATTGCTTCATTTGAAAATATTTTCTCCCATTCTGAGGGTTGTTTTTGCATCTTGTTTATGTTTTCCTGTACTGTGTAAAAGCTTTTAAGTTTCATTAGGTCCCATTTGTTAATTTCTGTTTTTATTTCCATTTCTCTAGGATGTGGGTCAAAAAGGATCTTGATGTGATTTATGTCATAGAGTGTGCTGCCTATGGTTTCCTCTAAGTGTTTTATAGTGTCTGGTCTTATATTTAGATCTCTAATCCATTTAGAGTTTATTTTTGTGTATGGTGTTATGGAGTGTTCCAATTTCATTTTTTATGTGTAGGGGTCCAGTTTTCCCAGCACCAATTACTGAAGAGACTCAATTTTCTCCATTGTATATCCTTAGCTCCTTTGTCATAGATGAGATAGCCATAGGTATGTAGGTTTATCTCTGGGATTTCTGTCCTGTTCCATTGATCTGTGTTTATGCCAATCTACATACACTTGATTCCATTATGGGGCCATATAAATACATAGGTTTCAAGATTATTACCAGTCAGATATACTCCTCTTCAGTGAATAGGGTGTTTTGTGTCCAATTCATTGAGAAAGGAGTAGGTCTTGTCTATTACATATTTGGTGTATGGAATGGTATCTGTGCTAATTTCAAACTCTGCTTTTACACATCACCCCACGTCACCTTTCCCCTTAAGGAGGCATAAGTGTGTTTTCTAAATGTGTAACTCTGTTCACTTTTGAATTTCAGTTCATGGGTAGCCATGTTTACATTCCCTCTATAAGTGATATATTACAATAAGTTTCTTTTTTCTTTGTGGCTCATTTCACTTAGCATCATCGTACCTAAAGCCACTCATTATGCTGCTATTGGCCTTATGACATTGATTTTATGTCTGAGTGACATTCCATTGTATATAAGTACCACAACATCTATATCCTTTTTTTTTCATTTCCTGGGCTATTTAAAGTGTACTGAAGTCGAGCTTCTTGTAAACAGAGCAGACCTAAACTTTGGGCTAGCTGTGTGTTGTGGATTTTTAGTTTTCCCAAAATACACGCCCATTAGTGGAAGTGTGCTATGCTCTGTATCTCTGTTTTAGAAAACAACATACAGTTCTCCAGAGAGGATGTTGGCAATTTACAACCTGTCCATCGGCGTAATCAGGCTCCTTTTTCTGCATGGCCTGTCCTGCATTTGTGGTTTTTACACTATTTGCGGATGGCCCTTTTGACTGGAGGAAAGGGACACTTCTATGTAGTGTGGATTTGCAATGCCTGATGGCTTGCTTGGCCAAAAAGGGCGTATGCATTTTTTCCCAAATATATTCAAGAACATACACATACTCCCTTTTCGGCCAAGGGCAACATTTTCGAAGTTCTGTCACTTTTCATGTGCTTTAAAGACGACTCCATTCTACCTCTTGAAATCTGTTTCCTTCAATTCTGCCTTGCATTCAAATCCTCTTCACTGACTTACCTCAATATATTTCTGGATGATAGTTGTCCTTTATAACTCTGAAAGTTTGTGAATTGCTGTGCCCCTGATTTCCATTTTTCAACTCGCCTATTTGTGAGCTGGCTGCAATACCGTAGGATGGCTGTAGGCCCTAGTCTGGTTCCAGGGCTTCAGGCTGAGCCTTTGGTTAATTCTTCTTCCTGATGGGAAACTAGAGTGACATGTGCCCATCCAAACACCTACAGCTAATCTCTCATTTGTTTACCCTCTTCCTGTTCATCCTCTGCACAATTTGAAAACTGTGCATAACAGGAGGGTAAAGGCGCTGATACTCCAAATGGGGAGATATTTAGTAATGCAGATGGAATGGCGAAGCCGAGAACGACGAAAGGAAAAATGAGGTACCTTTTAGAAAACTTTTCCAATTACTCTGTGTACCACACACTGGGTTTCCCATGCATCCTTTAACTGTAGGAAGATTCCCTTAAACCTGGAGAGTTGGGACCACTAGAATGGGTAGCACACAGTATAGCTCTAAGTGGTGTTCTTTTGCTCACACAACCTCAGGAATCTTGTCAGCCCCAAGTGTCCAGTCTTATGTCTCATCCAGCTGTGGGTGTAAAGGTGTACAATCCAGGGTGCATCACAGGCCCTGAACGTAGTTCTTAAGACTTTCTCTCTGTTTCGCTGTTTTTGCATTTTGCTTTTGAAATTTATTTTTATAAGGGTGTTAGGTAAATTTCAGTGCTGTGTTCATGCTGTTATACAAACACATGATTCCTTTATGGAGACATGAAAATATATATGTTTTAAAATTCTTGGAGTCAGATGTATTCCTCTGTAATGAATCGGGGGTGTTGAGTCCAGTTCATTGTGTCGGGAGTAGGTGATGTCTATTACATACTTGGTTTATGTAACGGTATCTGTGCTAATTTAAAACTGTGGTTTTATGCAACACCCCACCTCACCTTTCCCCTAAAGCAGGCAGAATATTGTTTGCTAAATGTGTGACTCTGTTGTGTTTGTAATTCAGTTCATTCGTAGCCATGTTTACATTCCCACTATGAGTGATATATTATAAGAAGATTCGTTACTCTGTTATCTTTCCTAACTCAGTTCATGTGTAGCCATATTTACAGGACCTTCATAAGTGATATCCTATGATAAGTTTATTTTTCTGTGTAACTTATTTCACTTAGAATCATCGTACCTGAATCCACTCATTTTGCTGCTATTGGTCTTATGACATTGATTTCATGGCTGAGGGACATTCCATCGTACGTAAGTACCACAATTTCTTGAACCATTTTTGTCTTCCCTGGGATATATAAGGTGTACCCAAGTTGAGGTTCTTGTAAGGAGTGCAGCCCTAAATTTTGGGGTGGCTCTGTCTTATTGATTTTCAGTTTTCCCAAGGTATATTCCCTAGATAGGAAGTGCCGTTGGCTCTGTAGCTCTGTTGTTTACTTGTTTTAGGGAACACAATGCACTGGCCCCAAGAGGGAGTTGGCAATTTACATCCCGCCCATCAGCATAACCATGCTCCCAGTTCTCCAGGTCCTGTCTTGGCTTTCTGGTTTTTACACATTTTGCGGATGTCCCTTTTGATCTGTGGGAATTGATACTTCTGTGTAGTGCAGATTTGCACTGCCCACTTGCTTCCTTGGCCAAAAATGATGTATTCGTTTTCTCTTGAATATATTCAGGAGAAAATGCATACACACTTTTTGGACAAGTGCATCATTTTCAAAGTTGTGACCCTCTTCATGTGCTTTGCAGGAGATTCCAACGTACCTCTTAAAATTTGTTTCCTGATATTCTGACTCATTTTCAAATGCATCTCGTTGCCTTCCCACAACGGAATTTTGACAATTGTTGTCCTTTACTGCTCTTCCAGTTTGTGAATTGCTGGGCCCCTGCACTCCATTATTCACCTCGTTTTTTGAGAGCTGAATGCAAGTCCAAAATTTTGGTTCAGGACCTATACTTGTTCCCGGTGGGGCGCTGAGACATTGGTTAATTCTTCTTACTGCCTGGAAATTAGAGTGACATGTGCCCGTCCAAATGCCTAACTGCTACTCTCTCATTGGTTCTCCCTCTTCCCTTTCATCCTCTGCCAAATTGGCAACCTGTGCGAACGAGGAGGTTAAAGGGACTATCTCTCCTAGTTGGGTGATTGATAGTAAAGCAGTTGGATAGTCAACCTGGAGCACCAGGAGAGGGACTATTAGTTGAGTTTTAGAAAACTTTCGTGTTCACAGTAAGTCCATTCTCTAGGTTTCTGGTATGTCATAGCTGTAGTAATATTCCCTTCAACCTGGAGAGTTGAGACCCATGGAATGGGTGCCATGCATTATGGCTTTAAAGTGTCTGCATTTGCTCACCCAATCTCACCAATCCTCTCAGTCCCAAGTGTCCAGCCTTATGCCTCATCCAGATGTCATTGTAGATAGTGTCTTCCCAGGTTATATCAGAGACCCTGAAGGAATTGGAATGAATATCCCTGTTTTTTTTTGTTTTGGTTTAGAAATTCCTTTTTATACTGTGTTTGAGCTGATTCTCGCTGCCATGTTTATGCCCGTCTGAACACACTTGATTCCTTTACGGAGAGATATCAATACATATGTTTTAAATTATTACTAGTCAGATATATTGCTGTGCGGGAAATATGGGGTTTTGAGTCCCTTTCACTGAGGAAGGTGTAGGTCTTGTCTATTCCATAGTTGATTTTTGGAACTGTACCTGTGCTTATATAAAACTCTGGTTTTAAGCATCACCCCACCTCTCCTTCCCCCTTAAGCAGGCATAAGAGTGTTTTCTAAATGTGAGACTCTGTTCTCTTTCCTAACTCAGTTCATGTTTAGCCATGTATACAGGATCTTCATAAGTGTTATTTTATGATAAGTTTCTTTTTCTGTGTGACTTATTTCACTTAGAATCATCGTACCTGAATCCACTCATTTTGCTGCTACTGGTCTTATGACATTGATTTCATGGCTCAGGGATATTCCATCGTATGTAAGTACCTAAATTTTTTGAAACATTTTTATATTTCCTGGGATATTTAAGGTGTACCCAAGTTGAGGTTCTTGTAAGCAGTGCAGCCTTAAATTTGGGGGTGGCTGTGTCTTATTGATTTTCAGTTTTCCCAAGGTATATTCCCTAGACTGGAAGTGCCCTTGGCTCTGTAGCTCTGTTGTTTACTTGTTTTAGGGAACATAATGCTCTCCTCCAGCGAGGCAGTGGGCAATTTACATCCCGCCCATCATCATAACAATGTTCCCTGTTCTCCAGGGCCTGTGTTGCCTTTCTGGTTTTTACATATTTTGTGGATGTCCCTTTTGACCGGTGCGAAGTGATAATTCTTAGTACTGCAGATTTCCATTGCCTGCTTGCTTGCTTGGCCAAAAAGGGCATATTCGTTTTCTCCTGAATATATTCAGGAGAAAACTCATACGCCCTTTTGGCCAAGGGCATCATTGTCGAAGTTGTGCCCCTCTTCCTGTACTTTAAGGGTGATTCCAACGTACCTCTTGAAATCTGTTTCCTGCTATTCTGCCTCGTTTTCAGGTCTACCTCATTGTCTTCCATCAACAGATTTTTTGACGATAGATGTCCTTTATTACTCTGCAGTTTGTGAACTGTTGTGCCCCTGAGCTCCATTTTTCAACTCGTTTTTTGTGAGATGAACGCATGTCCAAAAATTTGGTTCAGGAACTATACTGGTTCCCGGTGGGTGGCTGAGATTTTGGTTAATCCTTCTTCCTGCAGGGAAATTAGAGTGACATGTGCCCGTCCAAATGCGTAACCGCTACTCTCTCATTGGTGCTCCCTCTTCCCTTTCATCCACTGCGAAATTGGCAACCTGGGCGAACCAGAAGGTTAAAGGTGCTGTTTCTCCAAGTTGGGAGTTTGAGAGGAAAGCAGTTCGAAAGTCAAACCAGAGCACCAGGAGAGGGACTGTTTATTGAGTTTTAGAAACCTTTCATATTCACAGTGTGTCCATTCTCTAAGTTTCCCGTACATATAATAGCTGTAGTAATATTCCCTTCAACCTGGAGAGTTGGGACCCATGGAATGGGTGCCATGCATTATTGCTTTAATGGGTCTGCATTTGCTCACCCAATCTCACCAATCCTCTCAGTCCCAAGTGTCTAGCCCTATGCCACATCCAGCTGTCATTATAGATATGGTCATTCCAGGTTTCATCAGAGGCCCTGAAGGAATTGTAAAGAATTTCCCTGTTTTTTTGTTTTGTTCTTGAAATTCCTTTTTGTAGTGGGTTTGAACTGATTCTCGCTGCCATGTTTATGCCAGTCTAGACACACTTGATTCCCTTACACAGACATATCAATACATAGATTTTAAGATTATTAATAGTCAGATATATTCCTCTGCCGGAAATAAGGGGTTTTGAGTCCCTTTCCCTGAAAAAGGTGTAGGTCTTGTCTATTCCATAGTTGGTTTTTGGAACGGTACCTGTGCTTTTATCAAACTCTGGTTTTATGCATCACCCCACCTCTCCTTCCCCCTTAAGCAGGCATAAGAGTGTTTTTTAAATGTGAGACTCTGTTCTCTTTCCTAACTCAGATCAAGTGTAGCCATGTTTACAGGATCTTCATAAGTGCTATCTATTGATAAGTTTATTTTTCTGTGTGACTTATTTCACTTAGAATCATCGTACCTGAATCCACTCATTTTGCTGCTACTGCTCTTATTACATTGAGTTCATGGATGAGGGATATTCCATAGTACGTAAGTACCACAATTTCTTGAACTATTTTATATTTAGTGCGATATTTAAGGTGTACCCAAGTTGAGGTTCTTGGAAGCAGTGCAGCCCTCAATTTTGTGGTGGCTCAGTCTTATTGATTTTCAGTTTTCCCAAGGTATTTTCCCTAGACTGGAAGCGCCCTTGCCTCTGTAGCTCTGTTGTTTACTTGTTTTAGGGAACACAATGCACTCCTCCAGTGAGGCAGTTGGCAATATACATCCCGCCCATCAGCATAACAATGCTCGTGTTCTCCAGGTCCTTTCTTGCCATTCTGCTTTTTACACATTTTGTGCATGTCCCTTTTGACCGGTGGGAAGTGATACTTCTTTGTAGTGCAGATTTCCATTGCCTGCTTGCTTGGTTGGCCAAAAAGGACATACGCCTTTTCTCCTGAATATATTCAGGAGAAAACTTATACACCCTATTTGGACAAGTGCATCATTGTCGACGTTGTGCCCCTCTTCCTGTGCTTTAAAGGTGATTCCAACGTACCCCTTGAAATCTGTTTCCTGCAATTCTGCCTCTCTTTCAAGTCCGCCTCGATGCCTTCCCTCAACAGATTTTTGGACAATAGTTGTCCTTTATTACTCTGCCAGTTTGTGAATTGCAGTGCCCCTGATTTGCATTTTTCAACTCGTTTTTGTGAGCTGAATGCAAGTCCAAAAATTTGGTTCGGGACCTGTACTGGTTCTCGGCAGGTGGCTGAGACTTTGGTTAATTCTTCTTCCTGCCAGGCAATTTGAGTGACATATTCCCGTCCAAATGCCTAACAGCTACTCTCTCATTGGTTCTCCCTCTTCCCTTTCATAGTCTGCCAAATTGGCAACCTGTGCGAACCAGGAGTTTAAAGGTCCTGTTTCTCCAAATTGGGAGATTGATAGTAAAGCAGTTGGAAAGTCAAACCGTAGCACCGGGAGAGGGACTATTACTTGAGTTTTAGAAACCTTTCGTATTCACAGTGTGTCCGTGCTCTAGGTTTCCCGTACATGTTATAGCTGTAGTAATATTACCTTCAACCTGGAGAGTTGGGACCCATGGAATGGGTGCCACGCATTATTGCTTTAAAGGGTCTCCATTTGCTCACCCAATCTCAACAATCCTCTCAGTCCGAAGTGCCCAGCCTTATGCAATATCCAGCTGTCATTGTAGACAGGGTCATTCCAGGTTTCATCAGAGACCCTGATGGAATTGTAAAGAATTTCCTTGTTTTTTTTTTTTTTTTTTGAAATTTCTTTTTATAGTGGGTTTGAGCTGATTCTTGCTGCCATGTTTATGCCAGTCTAGACACACTTGATTCCCTTACACAGACATATGAATACATAGTTTTTAAGATTCTTAATAGTCAGATATATTCCTCTGTGGGAAATAAGGGGTTTTGAGTCCCTTTCCTTGAAGAACGTGTAGGTCTTCTCTATACCATAGTTGGTTTTTTGAATGGTACCTGTGCTTATATCAAACTCTGGTTTTTATGCATCACCCCACCTCTCCTTCCCCCTTAAGCAGTCATAAGAGTGTTTTCTAAATGTCAGGCTCTTTTCTCTTTCCTCACTCAGTTCAAGTGTAGCCATGTTTACACTATCTGCATAAGTGATATCTTATGATAAGTTTCTTTTTCTGTGTGACTTATTTCACTTAGAATCATCGTACCTGAATCCACTCATTTTGCTGCTACTGGTCTTATGACATTGATTTCATGGCTGAGGCATACTCCATCGTACGTAAATACCACAATTTTTTGAACCATTTTTATATTTCCTGGGATGTTAAAGGTGTACCTAAGTTGTGGTTCTTGTAAGCAGTGCAGCCCTAAATCTTGGGGTGGCTCTGTCTTATTGATTTTCAGTTTTCACAAGGTATATTCCCTAGACTGGAAGCACCCTTGGTTCTGTAGCTCTGTAGTTTACTTGTTTTAGGGAACACTATGCATTCCTCCAGTGAGGCAGTTCGCAATTTACATCCCGCCCATCTTCATATCAAGGCTCCCTGTTTTCCAGGGCCTGTCTTGCATTTCTGGTTTTTCCCATTTTGTGGATGTCCCTTTTGACTGGTGGGATGGGATACTTCTTTGTAGTGCAGATTTGCATTGCCCGCATGATTCCTTGGCCAAAAAGGGCATATGCATTTTCTCCTGAATATATTCAGGAGAAATCGCATACACCCATTTTGGCCAAGTGAATCATTGTGGAAGTTGTGCCCCTCTTCCTGTGCTTTACAGGCAATTCCAAAGGACCTCTTAAAATCTGTTTCCTGCTATTCTGCCTCTCTCAAGTCAACCTCGTTGCCTTCCTTCAACAGATTTTTGGATGATAGTTGTCCTTTATTACTCTGCCAGTTTGTGAATGGCTGTGCCCCTGAGCTCCACATTTCAACTCGCTTTTTGTGAGCTTAACGCAAGTCCAAAATTTTGTTTCAGGACCTATACTGGTTCCCGGTGGGTGGCTGAGACTTTCGTTTATTCTTCTTCCTGCTGGAAAATTAGAGTGACATGTGCCCTTCCAAATGCCTAACAGCTACTCTCTCATTGGTTCTCCCTCTTCCCTTTCATTCTCAGCCAAATTTGCAACCTGTGCGAAACTGGAATTTAAAGGGGCTGTCTCTCCAAGTTGGGATATTGATAGTAGAGAAGTTGGAAAGACAAACTGGACCACCGGGAGAGGGACTATTCGTTGAGTTTAAGAAAACTTTTGTATTCACCGTGTATCCATTTTCCTGGTTTTCCGTACGTGTTATAGCTGTAGTAATATTCCCTTCAACCTGTAGAGTTGGGACACATGGAACGGGTGCCAAGCATTATTGCTTTAAAGGGTCTGCATTTGCTCACCCAATCTCACCTATCCTCTCAGTCCCAATTGTCCAGCCTTATGCCCCATCCACCTTTCACTGTAGACAGGGTCATTCCAGGTTTCATCAGAGACCCTGAAGGAATAGTAAAGAATTTCCCTATTTTTTTTATTTTGCTTTTAAAATTCCTTTTTATAGTGGGTTTGAGCTGATTCTGGCTGACATGTTTATGCGAGTCTAGAAATATTTGATTCCCTTACGCAGACATATCAATACATATGTTTTAAGATTTTTACTAGTCAGATATATTCCTCTGTGGGAAATATGGGATTTTGAGTCCCTTTCACTGAGGAAGGTGTAGGTCTTGTGTATTCCATAGTTGGTTTTTGGAACGGTACCTGTACCTATATCAAACTCTGGTTTTATGCATCACGCCACCTCTCCTTCCCCCTTAAGCAGGCCTAAGAGTGATTTCTAAATATGAGACACTGTTCTATTTCCTAACTCAGTTCATGTGTAGCCATGTTTACAGGATCTTCATAAGTGATATATTATGATAAGGTTCATTTTCTGTGTGACTTATTTCACTTAGAATCATCGTACCGGAATCCACTCATTTTGCTGCTACCTGTCTTTTGACATTGATTTCATGGTTGAGGCATAATCCATCGGACATAAGTACCACAAATTTTTGAACAATTTTTATCTTTCCTGGGAAATTTAAGGTGTACACAAGTTGAGGTTCTTGTAAGCAGTGCAGCCCTAAATTTTGGGGAGGCTCTGTCTTATTGATTTTCAGTTTTCCCAAGATATATTCCCTAGACTGGAAGTGCCCTTGGCTCTGTAGCTCAGTTGTTTACTTGTTTTGGGAACACAATGCACTCCTCCATTGAGGCAGTTGGCAATTTACATCCCGCCCATCAGCGTAACAAGGCTCCCTGTTCTCCAGGGCCTGTCTTGCCTTTCTGGTTTTTACACATTTTGTGGATATACCTTTTTAATGGTGGGAAGTGATACTTCTTTGTAGTGCAGATTTGCATTGCCCACTTGTTTGCTTGGCCAAAAAGGTCGTATGCATCTTCTCCTGAATATATTCACGTGAAAACCCATACGCTCTTTATGGCCGTTTCCATAATTTTCGAAGTTGTGATGCTTTTCCTGTGTTTAAGGGTGATTCCAGTGTACCTCTTGAAATCAGTTTCATGCCATTCTGCCTCATTTTCAATTCTGCCTCGTGGCTTTCCCTCAACAGATTTTTGGAAGAGAGTAGTCCTTTTTAACTCTGCAAGTTAGTGAATTTCTGTGGCCCTGAGATCCATTTTTCAACTCGCGTTTTTGTGAGCTGACCGCAAATCCACAATTTTGCTTCAGGACCTATACATGTTCTGGGGGGGCAGGATGAGACTTTGTTTAATTCCTCTTCGTGACGGGAAATTAGAGTGACATGTGGCTGTCCAAATGCCTAGAGCTACTCTCTCATTGGTTCTCTCTCTTCCCTTATATCCTCTGCACAGTTTGCCCACTGTGTGAATCAGGAGGTTATAGGGGCTGGCTCTCCAAGTTAGGAGATTTATAGTAAAGCAGTTGGAATGTCAAACTGGAGCACAAGGAGAGAAAAAAGTAGTAGAGCTTTAGAAACCTTTCACCATCAGAGTGTTTCCACTCTCTACGTTCCCACACATTTTATAACGGTAGTGATATTCCTTTCTACATGGAGAGTTGGGAACCATGGAATGGGTGACAGGCATTATTTCTTTAATGTGTCTGCATTTTCTCACCCAATCTCACCAGTCCTCTCAGCCCCAAGTAACCAGCCGTATGCCACATCCAGCTGTCATTGTAGATAGGGTCATTCCAAAGTTTCATCAGAACCCCTGAAAGAATTGTGTAAGAATTTTACTCTTTTTATGTTTTGTTTTAAAATTCATTTTTATAGTGGGTTTGAGCTGATTCTCACTGCCATGTTTATGTCGTTCTAGACACACTTGGTTCCCTTATGGAGACATATCAATACAGAGGTTTTAAAATTCTTACTAGTCAGATATATTTCTCTCCGGGGAATAGGGATGTTGAGTTCCATTCACTGAGGAAGGAGTAGGGCTTGTCTCTTCTCTTTTTGGATTATGGAACGGTTCCTGTGCTAATATCAAACTTTTGTTTTGTGCATCTCCCCACCTCTCTTTCCCCTTAAGTAAGCATAAGAGTGTTTTCTAAATCTGAGAATCTGTTCTCTTCCCTAATTCAGTTCATATATAGCCATGTTTACATTCCCTGCATAAGTGATGTCTTTTATCAGAATGCACCATGGCCCTTGTCTTAATAATGCTCCATGACCTCTGTCATCACAATGCTCCATGCCCTGGTTATCACAATGCTCCATGTCCCTTGTCATCACAATTCTCCACGTCCTTGTCATCACAATTCTACATGACACTTCTCATCACAATGTTACATACTCTTGTCATCACAATTCTCCATGCACTTGTCATTGCAATGCTCCATGCACTTGTCATTACAATGCTCCATGCACTTGTCATCACAATGCTTCATGCCCTTGTCATCACAATGCTCCATGACCCCTCTCATCACAATGCTCCCTGACACCTGTCATCACAATGCTTCATGCCACTTGTCCTTACAGTGCTCCATGATGCTCGACATCACAATTACCCAAGGTCTTGTCATCACAATGCTCCACGGTTTTGCCATCACCATGCTCCATGCCTTGTCATCTCAAAGCTCAATGTCCCTTGTCCTCACAATTCCCCACATCCTTGTCATTACAATGTTCCATGGCACTTCACATCACAATGTCATATGGTCTTGTCATCACAATACTCCATGCACTTTTCATCGTGATGCTCCATGACCCCTGTCATAGGAAGCTCCATGCGCTTGTCATCACAATGTTTCAGGACCTGGACATTAAAATTATCAATGGCCCTTGATATCACAATGCTACATGCCCTTGTCATCACAATACTCTTTTACATTGTCACAACTATCCTCCATGACACTTGGCATCACAATGCTCAATGATACCGTCATCAAACTGGAACATGACATATTTCATCACAATGCTCCCTGACAACTTTCTTCACAATAATCCCTGGCCTTGTCGTCACAGTGCCCCATGCCCTTGTCGTCACAATGTGCCATGCCCACTCTTATCACAATAATCCATGAAACTTCTCAGAACAATGCTCCATGCCAATTTTCATCACAATGCTCCATGAACGCTGTCATCACAATGCACCATGCCCATCATCATAATGCTTCATGCTATTGTCATCACAATGAAATCTAAATGCTCCATGACCTCTGTCATCACAATGCTCCACACCCTTGTGATCACAATGTTCAATAACATTTTTCATCACAATGCCCCATGACGATGGTCATCACAATTATCCATAGTCTTCTCATCACAATACACCATGATTTTTGTCATCACAATGCTCATTACACTTGTCGGCACAATGCTCCCTGACTATTGCCATCAGTATGCACCTTGAACCCCTTCATGACAAAGCTCCATGCCTTTTATATCACAATGATTCATGCCCTTTGCATCACAATGCTCCAAGACCCCTGTGATCACAATGCTCCTTGCACTTGTCATCACAAATCTCCATGACGCATGTCATCAGAATGCTCCATGGCCTTCTCATCATAATGTTCCATGCCCTTGTCATCACAAAGCTCCAAGACACCTGTAATCACAATGTTCCCTGCTCCTTTTCATCAGAATGCTCCATGAGACGTGTCATCACAAGGTTCCATGGTTTTCACATCACAGTGCTCCAGGACCTTGTCATCACAGTGCTCCATTCCCTTGTCATCACAATACTCCATGACCCCTGTCATCAAAATACTCTATGAACATTTTCACCCCAATGCTCCATGACCCTTCTCATCACAGTGATGCATGCCCATGTCATCCCAATGCTCCATGACACCTGTATTCACAATTCTCCGTGACGCTTGTCATCACATTGCTCCATGATACCTGTCATCAAAATACTCCATGCCTTTGTCAGCAAAATGCTACATGACCTTATCATTACAAAGCTCTATGTGCTTGTCATCACCTTACTCCATTACCATTGCCATCACAATCCTCCATGAATCTTGGGATCACATTGCTTCAGGCCCTTGTCATCAAAATGCTCCATGATCCTTTAAATCAAAATGAGCAAAGAACTCTGTCATCACAATGCTCCAATCCCTTGTGATCACAGTGTTTCATAACACTTGTCATCACAACGCTTCATGATGCGTGTCATCAAAATACTCCATGCCCTTTTCATCACAATGCTCCATGACATTTGTCATCACAATACTCCATTAAATTTGGCATCACAATACTACCTAGCATTGTCATCGCAATGGACCATGACATATGTCATCACAATGCTCCCTGACACCTGTCTTCACAATACTCCATGACCTTCTCTTCACAATGATCCATGGCCTTGTCATCACAATGCACCACGTCCACTGGCATCACAATAATCTATGAAAGTTGTCAGACCAATGCTCCAAAGCCCTGTCATCACAATACTCCATGCCCTTGTCATCAAAATGCTCCATGACTTGTCATCACAAAGCTCCATGACCCATGACCCATGTATCACGGTGTTCCGTGCCCTCCTCATCACAATGCTCCATGCCCACACTCATCACAATAATCCATAAAATATTTCAGACCAATGCTCCATGCCCTTCTCTTCAAAATGCTCCATTACCCCTGTCATAACAATGCTCCATGACCCCTTCCATCACAATGTTACACGGCCTTGTCATCACAAGGCTCCATGACACTTGTCATCACAATGCTCAAGACCCCTGTATTCACAATGCTCCATGCCCTCGTCATCACAAAGCTGCATGACGCATGTCATCAGAATGCTCCATGGCCTTCTCATCACCATGATCCTTGACCTTGTCATCACAATGCTCCAAGACCCCTGTAATCACAATGCCCCATGCCCCTTTTCAACAGAATGCTCCATGATATTTCTCATCAAAAGTCTCCATGGTCTTCTCATCACAGTGCTCCAGGACCTTGTCATCACCATGCTCCATTCCCTTGTCATCACAATGCTCCATGACCACTGTCATCAAAATACTCCATGAACATATTCAGCCAAATGCTTCATGACCTAATCATCACAATGCTCCATGAGCAATATCATCCCTATTCTCCATAACCACTGTCATCACAACACTCCATGACACCTGACAACACAATGATCCGGGACCCTTGTAATCAGAATGCTCCATTCCCTAGTAATCACAATGCTCCATGACCACTGTCATCACAATACTCCATGAATATTTTCAGCCCAATGCCTCATGACCCCTGCCATCACAATGTTCAACGGCCTTGTCATCACAAAGCTCCATGACACTTGTCATCACAATGCTCAAGACACCTGTAATCACAATGCTACATGCTCTTGTCATCCCATTGCTCCATAACCCCTGTATTCACAATGATCCATGACGCTTGTCATCACAGTGCTCCATGACACCTGTCATCACAATGCTCCCTGCCCATCTCATCAAAATGCACCACACACTTCTCATCAAAATGCTCCATGACCATTGTCATCACAAATATCCATGACCCTTGGCATCACAATGCTCCATGTCATTGTCATCACAATGCTCCATGAACGCTCTCATCACATTGCTTCATGTTCTTGTCATCACAAAGCCCCATGACACATGTCATCAGAATGCTCCATGGCTTTCTCATCACAAGGCTCCATGTCCTTGCCATCACAATGCTCCATTACACCTATCATAACAATGCTCCATACCCCTGCCATCACGATGTTCCATGGCCTTGTCATCACAAGGCTCCATGACCCTTCTCATCACAATGATCCAAGACGCCTGTGATCACAATACGCCATGCACCTTTTCAATTAAATGTTTCATGAAACCTGTCATCACAATGCACCATGCCCTTCATCATAATGCTTCATTGCTATTGTCATCACAATGAAATCAAAATGCTCCATGACCTCTGTCATAACAATGCTTCAAACCCTTGTGATCACAATATTCCATAAAACTTGTCATCATAATGCCTCATGACGCTCCTCATCACAATTATCCATGGTCTTCTCATCACAATGCTCCATGACCTCTCTCATCACATTGCTCAATACACTTGTCATCAAAACGTTTCCTGAAACTTGTAGTCTGTATGCTCCTTGAACCCTGTCATCACACGGCTCCATGCCTTTTTCATCACAATGATCCATGCCCTTTTCATCACAATGCTCCAAGACCGCTGTAATCACAAAGCTCCATGCCCTTGTCATCACAAAGCTCAATGACGCATGTCATCAGAATGCTCCCTGGCCTTCTCCTCACAATGCTCCATGCCCTTTCCATCACAATTTTCCAAGAACCTTGTTATCACAAAGCTCCATGCCCCTTTTCATCAGTATGCTCCATGAGATTTGTCATCACAAGGCTCCATGGTTTTCTCATCACAATGCTCCAGGACCTTGTCATCACAATGCTTCACGACCTTGTCATGAACATTCTCAATGGCCCTTGTCATCATAATGCTCCAAGCCCAAGTCATCGCAATGCTCCATTATATTTGTCATGACAATCCTCCTTTATATTTGGCATCAGAATGCCCCCTGCCATTGTCATCGCAATGGACCATGACATATGTCATCACAATGCTCCCTGACACTTGTCTTCACAATACTCCATGATCTTCTCTTCCAAATGCTCCATGCCCTTGTCATCACAATGTTCCATGACCTTGTCATCACAATGCACCATGCCAACTGTCATCACAATAATCTATGAAATTTTTCAAACCAATGCTCCATGGTCTGTCATCAGAATGCTCCATGCCCTTGTCATCACAATGTTCCATGTCCCCTGTCATCACAATGCTCCCTGACACCTGTCTTCACAATACCCCATGACCTTATCATCACAATGATCCATGCCCTTGTCATCACAATGCACCAAGCCAACTGTCATCACAATAATCTATGAAACTTGACATACCAATGTTCCATGCCCCTGACATCACAATGCTCCATGCCCTTGTCATCACAATGCTCCATGACCACTGTCATCACAATGCTCCGTGACTCTAGGCATCACAATGGTTCATAACAGTTGTCATCACAATGGTCCATGCCCGCGTCATCACAAGGCTCTGTGACCTTTGTAACCACAATGCTCCATGAAATTTCCATCACAATGCTCCGTGACCCTTTTCATCACAATGCTCCATGCCTTTGTCAGAAAGATGCTCCATAAACCTTGTAATCACAATGCTCCATGCCCTTCTCATAACAATGCTCCTTTACCCCTGTCATAACAATGCTCCATGACCCCTGCCTTCACAATGTTCCACAGACTTGTCATCACAAGGCTCCATGACACATGTCATCAGAATATTCCATGGATTTCTCATCAAAATGTTCCATGCACTTGTCATCACAAAGCTCCAAGACCCCTGTAATCACAATGCTCCATGCCCCTCTTCATCTCAATGCTCCATGAACCCTGTCATCAAAATGCATCATGCTCATGATCATAATGCTTCAGGCTATTGTCAGCACAATGAAATCAAAGTTCTCCATGACCTCTCTCATCACAATGCTCCATGACCCCTATCATCACAATACTCCATGAACATTTTCAGCCCAATGCTCCATGACCCTTGTAATCACAATGATCCATGACTTTGTCATCCCAATGCTCCATGACCACTGTATTCACAATGCTCCATGACGCTTGTTATCACAGTGCTCCAGGACACCTGTCATCACAATGCTCCATGCCTTTGTCAGCAAAATGCTACATGAACTTGTCATTACAATGCTCTACGCCCTAGTCATCACAGTACTCCATTACAATTGTCATCACAATCCTCCATGAACCGTGGGATCACATTGCTTCATACCCTTGTCATCACAATTTTCCATGCTCCTTGAAATCAACATGATCTATGACATCTGTCATCACAATGCTCCAAAACCTTGTGATCACAAAGTTTCACAACTCTTGTCATCAAATCGCTCCATGATGCCTATCATCACAATACTCCATGCCCTTTTCATCACAATGCTCCATGACCTTTGTCATCACAATTCTCAATACACTTGTTATCACAATGCCCCTTAAAACTTGTCGGCAGAATGCTCCTTGAACACTGTCACGAAAAGGCTCCATGCCTTTTTCATCACAATGCCCCATGCCATTTTCATCACAATGCTCCATGCCATTGTCATCAAAATACTACACAAGCTTGTCATCAGAATGCTCCATGACCCTTGTCATCACAATTCTCCATGCACTTGTCAGCACAATGCTCCCTGACCCTTGTCATCACAATGCTCCAAGCCATTGTCATCACAATGCTCCATTACCTTTGTCATCAGAATCCTCCATGACACATGGCATCACAATGCTCCATGCCATTTTCATCACAATGGGCCATTACATATGTCATGCCAATTCTCCCCGACACCTCTCTTCACAATACAGCATGACCTGGTCATCACAATGCTCCATGCCCTTGTCATCACAATGCGCCAAACAAACTGTCATCGCAATAATCCATGAAACTTATTAGACCAATGCTCCATGCCCTTGTCATCACAATGCTCCATGACCCCTGTCATCACAATGCTCCGTCACTGCAGTAATCACAATGCTTCATGACCTTTGTCATCACAATACTCTATGCCTTTCTCAGCACAATGCTCCATGACAGTTGTCATCACAATGCACCATGCGCTTGTCATCACAGTGCTGCATAATCTTGTCATCACAATGCTCCATTAACATTGTCATCACAATGCTCCATGCACGTCTCATCAAAATGCTCTCTCAACACTGATATCACAATGTTACATCACTATTCATCACAATACTCCCTCACCCCTGTCATCACAATGTTCCAAGACTCCTGTCATCACAATGCTACATGAAAATATTATCTAAATGTTCGATGACCCCTGACATCACAATGTTCCATAACCCCTGTCATCAAAATGCTCCATGACCCTTTTCATCAAAATGATCCATGACCCCTGACATCACAATGTTCAATAACCCCTGTCATCAAAATGTTCCATGACCCTTTTCATCAAATTGCTCCATGACCCTGTCATCACAATGCTCCCTGCCCTTCTCATCACATTGCACAACGCCCTTGTCATCAAATTGCTCCATGACGTTTGTCAACACAAAGATCAATGACTCATGGCATCACAATGCTCCATGTCATTGTCATCACAATGCTTCATGAAAGCTCTCATCACATTGCTCCATGCCCGTGTTATCACAAAGCTCCATGATGCATGTCATCAGAATGCTCCATCCCTTCTCCTCACAATGCTCCATGACCGCTGCCATCACGATGTTCCATGGACTTGTCATCACAAGGCTCCATGTCCCTTCTCATCACAATGCTCCAAGACCCCTGTAATCACAATGCTCCCTGCTCCTTTTCATCCCAAAGATCCTTGAACCCTCTCATCAAATTGCACCATGCCCATCATCATAATGGTTCATGCTATTGTCATCACAATGAAATCAAAATGCTCCATTACCTCTGTCATAACAATGCTCCAATCCCTTGTGATCCCAATATTCCATAAATCTTGTCCTCACAATGCCCCATGACACTCGTCATCACAATTATCCAATGTCTTCTCATCACAATGCTCCATGACCTTTGTCATCACAATGCTCAATACACTTGTCATCAAAATGCTCCCTGACACTTGTTTTCTGTATGCTCCTTGAACCCTGTCATGACAAGGCTCCATACCGTTTTCATCACAATGATCCATTCCTTTTCCATCACAATGCTCCAAAACCCTGTAATCACAATGCTCCATGCCCTTGTCATCACAAAGCTCCATAACACATGTCATCAGAATGCTCCATGGCCTTCTCATCACAATGCTCCATGCCATTGTCATCAAGGTGGGCCATTACATATGTCATCACAATGCTCTCTGACACCTGTCTTCACAATACTGAATGACCTGGTCATCACAATGCTCCATGCCCTTGTCATCACAGTGGGCCATTCCAGCTGTCATCACAAGAATCCATGAAACTTATTAGAACAGTGCTCCATGAACTGGTCATCTCAATGCTCCAAGCCCTTGTTATCACAATGCTTCATGACCCCTGTCATCACAATGCTCCGTGACTCCAGTCATCACAATGCTTCATGTCCTTTGTCATCACAATGGTCCATGCCCTTGTCATCAACAGTCTCTGACTTTTTAACCACAATGCTCCATGAACTTTTCATCACAATGCTCTTTGACCCTTGTCATCACAATGTTCTATGCCTTTCTCAGCACAGTGTTCCATGACCCTTGTCATCACAGTGCTCCATGCGCTTGACATTACCATGCACCATGACACATGTCATCACAATGTGCCATGTGCTTGTCATCACAGTGCTCCACAATCTTGTCATCACAATGCTCCATAAAACTTGTCATCACAGAGCTCCATGCACGTCTCATCAAAATGCTCTCTTAACACTGATATCACAATGTTACATCACTATTCATCACAATACTCCCTCACCCCTGTCATCACAATGTTCCATGACCCCTGACATCACAATGTTAAATCACCCCTGTCATCAAAATGTTCCATGACCCTTTTCATCAAATTGCTCCATGACCCTGTCATCACAATGCTCCCTGCCCTTCTCATCACATTGCACAACGTCCTTGTCATCAAAATGCTCCATGACCTTTGTCAACACAAAGATCCATGACTCTTGGCATCACAATGCTCCATGTCATTGTCATCACAATGCTCCATGAAAGCTCTTATCACATTGCTCCATGCCCGTGTCATCACAAAGCTCCATGACACATGTCATCAGAATGCTCCATCCCTTCTCCTCAAAATGCGCCATGACCCCTGCCTTCACGATGTTCCATGGACTTGTCATCACAAGGCTCCATGACCCTTCTCATCACAATGCTCCAAGATCCCTGTAATGACAATGTTCCCTGCTCCTTTTCATCCCAAGAATCCATAAACCCTCTCATCAAATTGCACCATGCCCATCATCATAATGCTTCATGCTGTTGTCATCACAATGAAATCAAAATGCCTCATGACCTCTCTCATAACAATCCTCCAAACACTTTTGATCCCAATATTCCGTAAATCTTGTCCTCACAATGCCCCATGATGCTCGTCATCACAATTATCCAATGTCTTCTCATCACAATGCTCCATGACCTTTGTCATCACAATGCTCAATACACTTGTCATCAAAATGCTCCCTGGCACTTGTTTTCTGTATGCTCCTTGAACCCTGTCATGACAAGGCTCCATACCATTTTCATCACAATGATCCTTTCCTTTTTCATCACAATGCTCCAAGACCCTGTAATCACAAGGATCCATGCCCTTGTCATCACAAAGCTCCATGAGGCATGTCATCAGAATGCTCCATGGCCTTCTCATCACAATGATCTATGGCCATGCCATCACAATGCTCCATTACACCTGTCATTACAATGCTCCTTGACCCCTGCCATCACGATGTACCATAGACATGTCATAACAAGGCTCCATGACACTTCTCATCACAATACTCCAAGAACCCTGTAATCACAATGCTCCATGCCCCTCTTCATCAGTATGCTCCATGAGACTTGTCATCACAAGGCTCCACGATTTTCTCATCACAATGCTCCAGGAACTTGTCATCACAATGCATCTTGCCCTTGTCATGAAAATTATCAATGGCCATTCTCATCATAATGCTCAAAGCCCTAGCCATCACAATGCTCCATTATATTTGTCATTACAATCCTCCATTACATTTGGCATCACAATGCTCCCTGCCATTGTCATTGCAATGGACCATGACATATGTCATCACAGTGCTCAATGACACCTGTCTTCACAATACTCCATGACCTTCTCATCACAATGCTCCATGCCTTTGTCATCACAATGCACCATGCACACTGTCATCACAATAATCTATGAAACTTGTCAGACCAAAGTTTCATGACCCTGTCATCACAATGCTCCATGCCCTAGTCATCACAATGCTCCATGACCCCTGTCATCACAATGCTCCGTGACTCCAGTCATCACAATGCTACATAACGTTTGTCATCACAATGGTCCATGCCCGCGTCATCACAAGGCTCTGTGACATTGGTAACCAAAATGCTCCATGAACTTTTCATCACAATTCTCCTTGACCATTGTCATCACAGTGCTCCATGCCTTTGGCAGAAAAATATTCCATGACCCTTTTCATCACAAAGTGCCACGCACTTTTCCTCACAACGGTCCACAAACTTGTCATTGCAATGCTCCATAAACATTGTAATCGCAATGCTCCATGCATTTCTCATCAACATGCTCTCTCACCAGAGATATCACAATGTTCCATCACTAGTCGTCACAATACTCCCTCACCCCTGTAATCACAATATTCCATGACCCCTGTCATCACAATTCTACATCCCCTTATAATCACAATGTTCCATGACCCCTGACATCACAATGTTCCATAACACCTGTCATCAAAATGCTCCATGATCCTTTTCTTCCCAAAGCTCCATGACCCCTGACATCACAATGTTCTATAACCCGTGTCATCAAAATGTTCCATTACAATTTTCATCAAATTCCTGCATAACCTTGTCACCAAAATACTCCCTGGCCTTCTCATCCCAATGCACCACACCCTTGTCATCACAATGCTCCATGACCTTTGTCATCACAGAGCTCCATGACCCTTGGCATAAAAAGTTCCATGTCATTGTCATCACAAAGCTTCATGACACTTGTCATCAAAATGCTCCATGCCCTTTTCAGCACAATGCTCCATGACCTTGTCATTAGAATCCTCCTTGACTCATGTATCACAGTGTTCCGTGCCCTTGTCATCACAATGCTCCATGCCCACTCTCATCACAATAATCCATGAAATATTTCAGACCAATGCTCCATGTCCTTCTCATCACAATGCTCCATTACGCCTGTCATAAAAATGCTCCATGACCCCTGCCATCACAGTGTTCCAAGGCTTTGTCATTCACAAAGCTCCATGACACTTGTCATCACAATGCTCAAAGACCCATGTAATCAAAATTCTCCATGCCCTTGTAATCACAAAGATCCATGACGCATGTCATCAGAATGTTCCATGCCCTTGTCATCACAATGCTCCTTGCCCTTGTCATCACAATGCTCCATGACCCCTGTCATCACAATACTCCATGAACATTTTCAGCCCAATGCTCCATGACGTTCTCATCACAATGCTCCATGACCAATATCATCACAATGCTCCATGACCACTGTCATCACAACACTCCATGAGCGCTGACAACACAGTGATATGGGACACTTGTCATCACAATGCTCCATTCCCTAGTCATCACAATGCCCCATGATCCCTGTCATCACTATACTCCATTAACATTTTCAGCCCTATGCTCCATGAACCTTGTCATCACAATGATCCATGCCCTAGATATCCCAATGCTCCATGACCCCTGTATTCACAATGCTCTGAGACACATGTCACCCCAGTGCTCCATGACACCTGACATCACAATGTTCTATGCCTTTTTCAGCAAAATGCTACATGACCTTTTCATTACAATGCTCTAGGCGCCTGACATCAGAAAACTGCATTACCATTGTCATCACAATTCTCCATGAACCTTGGGATCACATTGCTTCATGCCGTTGTCATCACAATGCTCCATGCTCCTTGAAATCAAAATGATCCATGACCTCTGTCATCAAAATGCTCCTAACCCTTGTGATCACAATGTTCCATAACACTTGTCATCACAACGCTCCATGATGCCTGGCATCACAATACTCCATGCCCTTTTCATCACAATGTTCCATGACCTTTGTCATCACAATTCTCAATACACTTGTCATCACAATGCTCCCTGACTATTGTCGTCAGAATGCTCCTTGAACCCAGTCACTAAAAGGCTCCGTGCATTTTTCATCACAATGCCCCATGCCATTTTCATCACAATGCTCCATGCCATTGTCATCAAAATACTCCACAAGTTTGTCATCAAAATGCTCCATGACCCGTGTCATTACAATTCTCCATGCACTTGCCAGCACAGTGCTCCCTGACCCTTGTCATCACAATGCTCCAAGCCATTGTCATCACAATGCTCCATTACCTTTGTCATCAGAATCCTCCATGACACTTGGCATCACAATGTTCCATGCCATTGTCATCACAATGGACCATTACATATGTCATCACAATGCTCCCTCACACATGTCTTCACAATACTGCATGACCTGGTCTTCACAATTCTCCATGCCCTTGTCATCACAATGCGCCATTCCAACTGTCATTGCAACAATCCATGAAACTTATTACACCAATGTTCCATGCCCTTGGCATCACAATGCTCCTTGCCCTTCTTATCAAAATGCTCCGTGACTCCAGTCATCACAATGCTTCATGACCTTTGTCATCACAATGGTCCATGCCCTCGTCATTAACAGTCTCTGTGACCTTTTTAACCTCAATGCTCCATGAAAATTTCATCACAATGTTCTTTGACCCTTGTCATCACAATACTCTATGCCTTTCTCAGTGCAATGCTCCATTACCATTGTCATCACAATGCTCCATGCGCTTGTCAGCACAATGCTCCATGACACGTCATCACAATGCACCATGCGCTTGTCATAACAGTGCTCCACAATCTTGTCATCACAATGCTCCATTAACCTTGTCATCACAATGCTCCATGAACTTCTCATCAACATGCTCTCTCACCACTGATATCACACTGTTATATCACTATTCATCACAATACTCCCCCACCCCTGTCATCACAATGTTCCATGACTCCTGTCATCACAATGCTACATGCACTTATCATCACAATGTTCGATGACCTATGACATCACAATGTTCCATAAGCAATGTCATCAAAATGCTCCATGACACTTTTCATCAAAATGCTACATGTCCCATGACATCACAATGCTCCATAGCACTTCTGTTTACAGTGCTCCATGACGCTCTTCATCACAATTATCCATGGTCTTCTCATCACAATGCTCCATGACCATTGTCATCACAATGCTCTATACACTTGTCATCAAAATGCTCCTTGACGCTTGATGTCTGTATGCTCCTTGAACCCTGTTATGACAAGGCTCCATGCCTTTTTCATCACAATGATCCATGCCCTTTTCATCACAATGTTCCAAGACCACTGTAATCAAAATGCTCCATGCCCTTTTCATCACAAATCTCCAAGATGCATGTCATCAGAATGCTCCATTGCCTTTTCCTCACAATGCTCCATGCCCTTGTCATCACAATGCTCCAAGACCCTTGTAATCACAATGCTCCATGCGCTTCTCATCACAATTCTCCATTACACCTGTCATAACAAAGCTCAATGACCCCAGCCATCACAATGTTCCACGGCCTTGTCATCACAAGGCTCCATGACACTTGTAATCACAATGCTCCAAGACCCCTGTAATCACAATGCTCCATGACCTTATCCTCACAAACTCCATGACACATGTCATCAGAATGTTCCATGGCCTTCTCATCACAATGCTCCATGCCCTTGTTATCACAATGCTCCCAGACCCCTGTAATCACAATTCTCCATTGCCATTTTCATCTCAATGCTCCATGAACCCTGTCATCACAATGCTTCATGAACCCTGTCATCACAATACTCCATGAACATTTTCAGCCCAATGCTGCATGACACTTATCATCACAATGATCCATGCCCGTGTCATCCCAATACTCCATGACCTCAGTATTCACAATGCTCCGTGATGCTTGTTATCACAGTGCTCCATGACACTTGTCATCACGATGTTCCATGCCTTTGTCAAAAAAATACTACATGACCTTGTCATTACAATGCTCTATTCGCTTGTCATCACAATACTCTATTACCATTGTCATCACAATCCTCCATGAAACTTGGGATCACAATGCTCCATGACCCTTGTCATCAAAATGCTCCATGTCCCCTGACATCACAATGCTCCATAGCCCTTGTCATTACAGTGCTCCATGACTCTCTTCATCACAATTATCCATGGTCTTCTCATCACAATGCTCCACGGTCTTGCCATCACAATGCTCCATTCCCTGGTCATCACAATTCTCCAAGTTCTTGGCATCACTATGTTCCATGACACTCCTCCTCACAGTGTTACATGATTTGTAAGCACAATACTCCACACACTTGTCATCAGAATGCTCCATGTCCCTTGTCATCACAATTATCCATGCCCCTGTCATCACAAAGCTCCATGCCCTTGTCATCACAATGCTCCATGACCCCTGTCATCACAGTACTCCATGAACATTTTCAGCCCAATGCTCCATGACTTTCTCATCGCAATGCTCCAGGACCAATATCATCACAATGCTCCATGACACCTGACAACACAATGATCCGGGACTCTTGTCATCAAAGTGCCCCATTACCTAGTCATCACAATGCTCCATGACCCCTGTCATCACAATACTCCATAAATATATTCAGCCCAAAGTCCATGAACCTTGTCATCAAAATGATCCATGCCCTAGTCATCCCAATGCTGCATAACCTCTGTATTCACAATGCTCTGTGACACTTGTCATGACAGTGCTCTGTGACACCTGTCATCACAATGCTCCATGTCTTTGTCAGCAAAATGCTACATGACCTTGTCCGTACAATGCTCTATGAGCTTCTCATCACAATACTCCATTACCATTGTCATCACAATCCTCCATGAACCTTGGGATCACATTGCTTCATGCCTTTGTCATCACAAAGCTCCTTGCTCCTTGAAATCAAAATGATCCATGACCTCTGTCATCGCAATGCTCCGAACCCTTGTGATCACAATGTTCCATAACACTTGTCATCACAACGCTCCATGATGCCTGTCATTACTATACTCCATGCCCTTTTCATCACAATGTTCCATGACCTTTGTCATCACAATTCTCAATACACTTGTCATCACAATGCTCCCTCACTCTTGTCGTCAGAATGCTCCTTGAAACCTGTCACGAAAAGGCTCCATGCCATTTTCATCACAATGCCCCATGCCATTTTCATCACAATAATCCATGCCATTGTCATCAAAATACTCCTCAAGCTTGTCATCCGAATTCTCCATGACCCGTGTCATAACAATTCTCCACGCACTTGCCAGCACAATGCTCCCTGACCATTGTCATCACAATGCTCCAAGCCATTGTCATCACAATGCTCCATTACCTTTGTCATCAGAATCCTCCATGACATTGGGCATCACAATGCTCCATGCCATTGTCATCATAATGGGCCATTATATATGTCATCACAATGATCCCTGACACCTGTTTTCACAATACTGCATGACCTGGTCTTCACAATTCTCCATGCCCTTGTCTTCACAATGCGCCATTCCAACTGTCATTTCAATAATCCATGAAACTTATTCGACCAGTGTTCCATGCCCTTGTCCTCACAATGCTCCATGACCGATGTCATAACAATGCTCCGTGAGTCCACTCATCACAATGCTTCATGACCTTTGTCATCACAATGTTCCATGCCCTCATCATCAACAGTCTCTGTGACCTTTTTAATATCAATGCTCAATGAAATTTTCATCACAATGCTCTTTGACCCTTGCCATCACAATACTCTATGCCTTTCTCAGCACAATGCTCCATGACCGTTGTCATCACAATGCTCCATGTGCTTGTCAGCACAATGGACCATAAAATATGTTATCACAATGCTCTCTGACACATCTTCGCAATACTCCATAACCTTGTCATCACAATTCTCTATGCCCTTGTTATCACAGTGTGCCATGCCAACTGTCAACACAATTATCCATGAAACTTGTCAGACCAATGCTCTATGCCACTGTCATCACCATGCTCCATGCCCTTGTCTTCACAATGGTCCATGACCCCAGTCATCACAATGCTCCGTGACTCCAGTCATCACAAGGCTTCATGACCTGTGTCATCACAATGGTCCATGCCCTCATCATCACAAGGTTCTGTGAACTTTGTCACCACAATTCTCCATGAACTTTTCATCACAATGCTCCATGACACTTGTCATCACAATTCTCCGTCCCTTTATCAACTCAATGCGCCTTGACTCTTGTCATCACAGTGTTCCATGCGCATGTCAGCGCAGTGCTCCCTGACCCATGCCATCACAATGCGCCATGCGCTTGACATCACAATGCTCCACAACATTGTCATCACAATGCTCCATAAACCTTGTCATCACAATGCTCCATGCACTTCTTATCAAAATGCTCTCTCACCACTGATATCAAAATGTTCCCTCACTAGTCATCAAAATACACCCACTCCCCTTTCATCACAGTGTTCCATAAACCCTGTCATGAAAATGTTCCATGACCCCTGATATCACAATGTTCCATAACCCCTGTCATCGAAATGTTCTATGACATTTTTCATCAAATTTCTCCATGACACTGTCATCACAATGCTCCCTTCCCTTCACAATAGAATGCACCACTGCCTTGTCATCAAAATGCTCCCTGACATTTGTCATCAAAAACCTCCATGACACTTTGCATCACAATGCCCCATGCCATTGTCATCATAATGTTCCATGAACCCTCTCATCACATTGTTACATGCCCTTGTCATTACAGGCTCCATGATGCTTTTCATCACTATGCTCGATGCCATTCTTCTCACAATGCTCCATGGGCTTGTCATTGCAATCCTCCACGACCCAAGTATCACAGTGTTCCGTTCCCTTGACATGAAAATGCTCCTTGCCCCCTCTCATCACAATAATCCATGAAATATTTCAGACCAATGCTCCATGCCCTTGTCATCACAATGCTCCATTAACCCTGTCATAACAATGCTCCATGACCCCTGCCATCACAATGTTCCAAAGCATTGTCATCACAAGGCTCCATGACCCTTGTCATCACAATGCTCCAAGACCCCTGTAATCACAATGCTCCATGCCCTTGTCATCTCAAAGCTTCATGACGCATGTCATCAGAATGCTCCATGGCCTTCTCATTCAAGATGCTCCATGCCCTTGTCATCAAAATGCTCCAAGACCCTTGTAATCACAATGCTCCATGCCCCTTTTCATCTCAATGCACCATGAACCCTGTCATCACAATGCACCATGCCCAACATCATAATGCTTCATGTTATTGTCATCACAATGAAATCAAAATGCTCCATGACCTCTGTCATCACAATGCTCCAAATCCTTGTGATCAAAATGTTCCATAACACTTATCAACACAACGCCCCATGACGCTCGTCATCACAATTATCCATGGTCTTCTCATCACAATGTTCCATGAACTTTGTCATCACAGTGCTCAAAACCTTTGTCATCACAATGCTCCCTGACACTTGAAGTCAGTATCCTCCATGAACCCTGTCATGATAAGGCTTCAAGACTTTTTCATCACAAAATTCCATGCCCTTTTCCTCACAGTTCTCCAAGCCCCCTGTAATCACAATGCTCTAGGCCCTTGTCATCACAAAGCTCCGTGATGCATGTCATCAGAACGCTCCCTGGCCTTCTCATCCCATGCTCCATGCCCTTGTCATCACAATGCTCCACGACCCCTGTAATCACAATGTTCCATGCCCCTTTTCATCAGAATGCTCCATGAGACTTGTGATCACAAGGCTCCATGGTCTTCTCATCACAATGCTCCGGTACCTTGTCATCACAGTGCTCCATGACACCTGTCATCACAATACTCCATGAACATTTTCAGCCCAATGCTACATGACCTTCTCATCACAATGCTCCATGACCACTCTCATCACAATGCTCCATGAACCCTGACAACACAATGATCCAGGACTCTTGTCATCAAAATGCTCCATGCCCTTCTCATCCCACTGCTCCATGATACCTTTAATCACAATGCTCCGTGATGCTTGTCATCACAGTGTTCCATGAACATTGTTATCACAATGCTCCATGCCTTTGTCAGCAAAATGCTACATACTCTTGTCATCACAATCCTCCATGACCCTTGGGATCACATTGCTTCATGTCCTTTTCATGTCTCTCTTGCCTTTCTGATTTTTACAGATTTTCGGATGTTCCTTTTGACCGCTGGGTAGTGACAATTCTTTGTAGTGTGGATTTCCATTGCACGTTTGCTTGATTGGCCAAAAAGGGTGTATGCGTTTTCTCCTGAATATATTCAGGAGAACAGCCATACGCCGTTTTTTTCCAAGTGCATCACTGTCGAAGTTGTGATGCTTTTCCTGTGCTTTAAAAGCGATTCCAATTTACCACATGAAATATGTTTTGTGCAGTTCTGCCTCATTTTAAAGTCCGCTTCGTTGCCTTCTCTCAACAGATTTTTGGAAGAGAGTAGTCCATTATAACTCTGCAGGTTTGTGAATTGCTGTGCCCCTGAGCTCCAATTTTCAAATCCCATTTTTGGGAGCTGACCGCAAATACACAATTTTGCTTCAGGAACTATACTGGTTCCAGGGGTGGCTATACTGTTCCCTATGGGTGGCTGAGGCTTTGGTTAGTTCTTCCTGACGGGAATTTAGAGTGATATGTGCCCGTCCAAATGCCTACATCTACTCTCTGATTGGTTCTCCCTCTTCCATTTCATCCTCTGCACAATTAGCAAACTGTGCGAACCAGGAGGTTATAGAGGCTAACTCTCCTATGTTGGGAGATTCACAGTAAGGCAGTTGGAATGCCAACCTGGAGCACAAGGAGAGGAAAAATTAGGAGACTTTTAGAAACCTTTCATCATCACAGTGTGTCCATTCTCTAGGTTTCCCATACATGTTATAACTGTAGTGATATTCCCTTCTACATGGAGATTTGGGAATCATGGAATGGTGTCATGCATTACTACTTTAAAGGGTCTGCATTTTCTCTCCCAATCTCACCAGGCCTCTCAGTCCCAAGTGTCCAGCCTTATGGCTCATCCAGTTGTCTTTGCAGATAGGGTCATTCCAGGTTTCATCAGAACACCTGAAGGAATTGTGTAAGAATTTCGCTGTTTTTTTGTGTTTTTTTTGAAATTCATTTTTATAATGGGGTTGAGCTGATTTTCACTGATGTGATTATGCTGGTCTAGACACACTTGATTCCCTTACAGAGACATATCAATACATAGGTTTTAAGATTCTTACTAGTCAGATATATTCCTCTGCGGGGAATAGGGCTTTTGAGTCCCGTTCACTGAGGAAGGTGTAGGTCCTGTCTCTTCTGTATTTGGTTTATGGAATGTTACCTGTGCTAATATCAAACTCTGGTTTTATGCATCACCCACCTCTCCTTTCCCTTTAAGCAGGCATAAGAGTGTTTTCTAAATGTGAGACTCTGTTCTCTTTCTTAATTCAGTTCATGTTTTGTGATGTTGACATTCCCTCTGTAAGTGCTATCTTATGATAAGATTCTTTTTTTCTGTGTGACTAATTTCACTTAGAATCATCATACCTAAATCCACTCATTATGCTGCTACTGGCCTTATGGCATTGATTTCACGTCTGAGTGATATTCTGTTGTACAAAATTACCACAAGTTCTTTATGCATTTCTCTTTTTCCTGGGATAATTTAGGTGTTCCGAAGTTGAGGTTCTTGTATGCAGAGCAGCCCTAAATATTGGGGTGCCTGTGTCTTGTCGATATTAGTCTTCCCAAGTTATATGCCCATGAGTTGAAGTCCCCTTTGCTCGGGGGCTTTGTATTTTAGATGTTTTAGGGAACAGCATACACTTCTTCAGAGTGGCTCATGGATATTTATACCCCACCCATCAGCGTGACTAGGCTCCCTGTTCTCCCTGGCCTCTCCTGCATTTCTGGTTTGTACACATTTTTTGGATGGCCTTTCTAAGCAGTGTATATTGAGACTTCTTTGTTGTGCGGATTTGCATTTCCCGCTTGCTTGGTTGGCCAAAACCTCTGTATGTGTTTTATTTTCCTGAAGATTTCACGAAAAAAACACATACACCCTTTTGCCCAACTGCAACATTTTAGAAATTCTGCTGCATTTCATATGCTTTAAATGTGAGTACAACCTACCTTTTGAATTCTGTTTCCTGCAATTCTGCCTCTCATTCAGATCCTCTTCGTTGCCTTACCTGAATATATTTTTGGACGTTGGTTATCATTTATATCTTTGCAAGTCTTTGAATTGTCTGCTCCTGAGCTCCATTTTGTAACTCGCTTATTTTTGTGAGCTGGCCGCCAAACCATTTGATTGCTTCAGGCCCTATTCTGGTTCTGAGGAGGCCGGCTGAGCCTTTGGTTAATTCTTGTTCCTAATTGGAAATTAGAGTGGCATGTGCCTGTCCAAACAACTAAGACTTGTCTCTAAATTTTTCTCATCCTTCCACTTCTTCCTCTGGACAAATTCCAAACTGTGTGCAAGAGGATGTTGACGGTGCTTATATCCCCAAGTGAGGAGATTATTAGGAAAGATGCTGGAGGGGTGAACCCGAGCACCGGGCGATGAGGAGATGAGGTGTCTTTTCCAAACTCTTTCCGATCAAACGGTGTTCCATCCTCTAGGTGTGACAGGCATGTTTTAGCTGTAGGCAGGGTCCCGTGCATGTAAGGAGAACACCAGGGATTTTTCCAAATCAGTGACTCCCCGAACCCCAAACTGGGGAATTTTTAAGCTACGGCTACACGTGTGTCCATTAAGGGCCTTGGGAAATAGGCAGAGCCCAAACTTTAGATGATTGAAATCTTCAGGGTCACAAGCACTCACCATCGGCCTTGCTTAGGTTACATTTTATCTGTCATTGAAAGATGATGTCAATAAAAATATCGATTCTTTTTCAGATTATTTCCCCTTATAGGTTATTGCAAAATATTCAGTGTAGTTCCCTGTGCTATACAGTAGTTCCTTGTTGATGATCTATTTTATACATAGTAGTGTGTATGTGTTAATCCCAAACTGTTAATTTATCCCTTCTCCTACCTTTCCTCATTGGTAATAATAAATTGTAAGATTTTATACATCTCAGAAATGGGGGAACTGAAAGAGATGTATCATTTTTAATGGAAAAGCATTCAAAACATGATTGAAGTTTCAGCCAAGAGTATTCGATGTACATCCATGGAAATAAATCACTTCATTTCTCTAATGTTGACCTGACAAATAAGACAGACGTCTTCACTGAACTTGCTTATAGGAAAGTGATGGAAATATCAAATGTAATTCTTAGAAACATTTTATTTTACCCGAGCATTATACACTGCTCTATGTTAACTATAGTTTGGCTCACACATCTGTTCATTGAAGTTACGATGTTCTCAATTTCTGTTACTGATCCTCCAGAGTGGACCCCAACAGGAGTCCCCGTGCCCAGTGTCATTGGAGCCAATAGATCAAGACTGAGTTTGGTTCAGAAGCAAAGGAAACATTATTTTGAAAACAGAATGGAGAGGTGAGAGCGTGCACTCCCCCACGGGCTGTGGGCTGGGCTGCTGTGTAGGGATCCCAGCAGCATCAGTGGGAGCGAGGGGATGGAGCTCTCGAGGGCTGGGTTGGCTGCAGATCAGGCTCTATGCCACGGAGTCTGCATGGGACCCCGCTAGCTGAGGTGTCGACCCATGCATTCTGTTCTAGGAAATCCGTTCTGAAGTGCCAGGTGTGGGACCTCTGCATGCGGAACCCTAGGAGCATGTGACATTAGACAAAGCACAAAGGAAAAACAGGTTAGACTTTATTTTATTGTCCAGATTCTCTTTTTATCTCCCAGGAATTTTTAATGAACGTTGCCAGAGACAAACACCTCCTCTACTTTTTGTTCTGTTCCACATTCTTGGGGTGTTGAGGGTGCAGACCCCTCTTTTGTAACTGCTTCATTCTATGGTGGGATCCCTGATACCTGCGGGGAGGGGCAAAACGTCTCCCCACCAGCCTCCAGGTGAGGTTGATTGTCCCAAGGCCTCCTTCCACATTTCTCGTCCGCCTGAGCACCAGCATTGGATGTGTTATAGATTCTAATGACCTTTAAGGGTCCAGGAAAGAGATGTGCAGAGATGCTGAGGTGGCAGGTTTCACCCCACACCACATTTGATCGGAGACCTTAGGAAAATGGTTTTTACCAGCCTAGATGCTCTGACCTGTAATCTGTGCTTTCTTTAATTAGGTCCCTGAATTAATGTACAAAGAGGACCATGTGTCAGAGCCCTGCCCGCACAACTCCCAGACAGTCCAGTGTCAGTGGTGATCAAGGACCATGACGTCCACTGAGTCAACGGCCTTTAGAAGTAACCAGCAGTGCAGCCGGTCATATAGGCCACCATCACCGTGTTGTCTGTAGGGTTTTCTATGGTGAAAGCGTGATATACCTTTCTCCCTCCAAGCTTATTAGCTCCCCTCTGGGTGCAGTAAGTCCTGCAAGCAGAAGTCTGCTCTTTCAGACACAGTCTTGTTGTTTTTTGAGAGAAACTCCATGTCAAGTGATGGTCACACGAGTCAACTTGGGGGCCCATTGCCCCTCTCTCTGGAGGTTGGAGTGTGAGGGCCTCCTCACTCGAGGTCAGTGTGTCCACAGAGAGACCCCTGCATCTTCAGGGCATGATGGGTGGTTAGGATCACCACGTGGGGTCCTTTTCCCTTAGGAGCGAGCTGATCTTGTGGGCTGCTGATTTTCAGCTTTTAAGATACCCCAGTATCCTGGCCTGATGATTTGGTGGCAAAGCCCTTGGTGACCATAGTTTATCATACCTGAAGGGCATTCTTGTGTTGCTCCATTTCAAGTGGTCCCAGTTTTTGCACTAACGCTCCAAGGGCGATTAACCTTTGACAGGGTATGTAAAGGTCGAAGGGTTTAGCTAAATTAGGGGGGTTCCTGGGCAAGGGTCTGAATTGACTGCTCTTTCCATTCTTGAGAGGCTGCTTCTGGATTCTACTCAAAAGGATCATCATCTTTTCGTGTCAGTGTTTCATGTAGAGGCCCAGCTATTAGACTGTAGTTAAGGATCCAGATGCAGAAAACCTTGGCCTCCCAAGGAACCCCTAAGCTGTCTTCTAGTTTTAGAAGAGGTTAGGCTGCAAATGGCTTCTTCCCTATCCTGGGATGCGTTTCTCCAAATATCTGTGAGAATGAAGCCCAGGCATGTCACCTTAGCCTGGGATATTTGAGCCTTTTTCTTGGACACCTTCTATCCTTTCTTGGATAGGTAGTTCATAGGCGTCTTTAGTAGGCCTGGTGATCAGAATGTCATCTGCATATTGAAGGAGGGTTCCCTTTTACAGAGGTAGAACTTTTAGGTCTTTAGAGGACATTTCCCCAATGATGGTGTGGGGATTTTTGAACCATTGGGGCAGGACGGCCCAGCATTATTGATTTTGTTGCATGTTGTGTCCTGCCACTCACAAGCGAAACATTCTTGTGACTCTGACATGAATGGAATACAGAAGAACGCATCATTGAAGGTTAATACAGAATGCCATGGACTGGTGGATGGTAGAATGACCAGCAGGGTGTAGGAAATAGGAGCTACTGGATATATATCCTCGGTGGCTTCACTGACTGTCCTGATATACTTCACCAGGTCTCCAGCAGCCCATGGGGCTCTCGTGGTCAGGCCAATCCCAGGATATGGAGCTCACCTGGGCTGCACCGCCCACCACACAGCCCACGGGGCTCTCGTGGTCAAGTCCCTCCCAGGGTATGGAGCTCACCTGTGCAGCTACCCAGCAGCCCATGGGGCTCTCATAGTCAGGCCCTTCCCAGGATACGGAACTCCCCTGGGCAGGTACCCCAGCAGGGCTGGACACACAGGATCTGTGCACATAGCCCACCTTGCAGAGAACCCCCAGCTCACCTGTCACTCACAGCTGACACAGAACACCTCAGAGCAGGACTTGAACTAACAAACAGCATCTCTGACAGGTCTGTGACCCTGGCTATCACTCTGTGCAGCCTCTCTCTGCCTGGTTTTCCAGACACTTCCACTGCAGCCAGGGCACCAAGCCTCTGTCTGCACCCACCATCACTCCTCTCCCTGACTCTGGGTTCTTCTCATTAGGATAGGGTCTTCTTGAAGTTGTTTTCCAATCATGGACCAGATAAAATGGTATGAAAACAAGCCACAGCTGCAGCCTCTTGTCTATCCTAACTCTCAAGAGCCCACACCTGTTCCTTGGGCGTGGCCCTTTTAGCAAGGTTCATTTTCTGCAACTGTGAGCCCCTGAGGGAAGAGGATTGGCTGATTTGGGCAGCCGTACACTGCCTTCCAGCCCTCCCCAAGTGTGCCTGGGTTGAAGTCAATATAAACACCTCTCCAGTCAGCAAGAGACCCTGTAGCTGTGCCTGACGCCATATTCTCTGCCCCGTCAGCAGTGTCGGGGCTGGGGTGGTGGGAGGGTGTGAGGGGCCGTGGCTTTTTGGGTGTCCCAGTGTGAGTGGGGCTCTGCTGGTCTTTCTGCAGGAGTTGCCAGGCTGCCACCTGCTAAAGAAGAGGATGTGTCACCCATACCTGCCGCTGGAAATTCTCCCCAGGCAGAGGTGAGGAAGTAAAAAAGCAGTGGGGGCCGTGGCAGGAGGGGTATCTCAGGCAGGAAAATGGAAAGCTTCCAGAAGAACATATGGGTCCAGGACCATCCTGGCTGTCCTGCAGGCACCAAGTCAGCCTGCGTGCTGTCACTGGTGTGGCTCCACAGCCCTTCCTCTAGGCTTGCAAGTGCTTGTACATATTCAGGAGTTTTACCTGGAAAGGGTGGGAAGAGTTTAGCTGCAGCAGGACTGGGGCTCAGCTCACATTTACTCACAGACGCTTCGACACAGTCCCCCAGCTTTGCAATGAGGATTCTCCTTGTGGGGGGGGGAATGCTGCTGACTGCATGGGAGACGATTTCCCACCTCTGACCAACTTAAGAATTTTTTACCACTGCAGCAAGTGCCCTGATACGATTTTCCTCTGTATAAATGGTGGGTTCTGTTTTTCTTTTTTTCTTTTTGGTTCAACGTAGATTTTATTTAATCCTCTTTTTATTTTTTAATTTGGTGATATAAACATGGAAATAATGCATTAATATAAAGACGTCTATGTGAAGGGAAAAACATTTTTCTGTTTTATTTTATTAAATGTTATTAATTTATTTTTAATTTTTTAAAATTTATTTATTACTTTTATACAGCAGTTTCTTATTGGATATCTATTTTATACATATAAGTGTGCACATGTGAATCCCAGTCTCCCAATTCATCCAACCACCACCCTCACATGGCGTTCCCCCCTTGGTGTCCATAAGTTTGTTCTCTACATCTGTGTCTCTATCTCTGCCCTGCAAACCAGTTCATCTGTACCATTTTTCTAGGTTCCGCATATATGCATTAATATACAATATTGTTTTTTCTCTTTCTGTCTTACTTCACTCTGTATGACAGTCTCTAGATCCATCAAGGTCTCTACAAATGACCCAATTTCATTCCTATGTATGGCTGAGTAATATTCCTTTGTATATATGTACCACATCTTTATCCATTCGTCTGTCTGTGGGCACTTAGGTTGCTTTCAATACCTGGCTATTGTAAATAGTGCTGCAATGAACATTGTGGTGAATGTGTCTTTTTGATTTATGGTTTTCTCTGGGTATATACCCAGTAGTGGGATTGTTGGATTATATGGTAATTTTATTTTTAGTTTTTTTAAGGAACCTCCACACTGTTCCCCATAGAGACTGTATCAATTTACATTCCCAACAATAGTGGAAGAATGTTCCTTTTCTGCACACCTGCTCCAGCATTTGTTGTTTGTAGATTTTCTGATGATGCCCATTCTAACAGTTGTGACGTGAAACCTCATTGTAGTTTCCATTTCCATTTCTCTAATAATTAGTGATGTTGAGCAGATTTTCATATGCTTACTGGCCATCTCTATATCTTCTTGTAAGTAATGTCTATTTAGATCTTCTTCCATTTTTGTATTGGGTTGTTTGTTTTATTATTATTGAGCTGCATGAGCTGTTTATATATATTGGAGATTAATCATTTGTCCATTGATTCATTTGCAAATATTTTCTGCCATTCTTAGGGCTGTCTTTTCATCTTGTTTGTAGTTTCCTTTGCTTTGCAAAAGCTTTTACGTTTCATTAGGTCCCATCTGTTTAGTTTTCTTTTTTATTTCATTACTATAGGAGGTGGATCAAAAAAAGATCTTGCTGTGATTTACGTCAGATTATCCTTCGTAAGTTTTCCTCTCAGAGTTTTATACTATCCGGTCTTACATTATGGTCTCTAATCCATTTTGAATATATTTTTATGTATGGTGTTGGGGAGTGTTCTAATTTCATTCTTTTACATGTAGCTGTCCATATTTCCCAGGACCAATGATTGAAGAGACTGTCTTATATCCATTGTATTGTCTTGCCTCCTTTGTCATAGATTAGTTGACCTTAGGTGTGTAGGTTTATCCCTGTGCTTTCTTTTTTTTTTCCTTTTACACGTTTATTGGAGTATAATTGCTTTACAATGGAGTGTTCGTTTCTGCTGTATAAAGAAGTGAATCAGCTATACATATACAAATATCACCAGATAGCCTCCCTCTTGCATCTCCCTCCCAAACCCCATATCCCACCCCTTTATGTGGTCACAAAGCACCGAGCTTATGTCCCTGTTCTATGTGGCTGCTTCCCAGTAGCTATCGGTGTTACATATGGTAATGTATTTATGTCCATGCCACTCTCTCACTTCGGCCCAGCTTACCCATCCCCCTTCCGGTGTCCTCAAGTCCTTTCTCTATGTCTGTGTCCTTAATCCTGTCCTGCCACTAGGTTCTTCAAAATCTTGTTTTTTCTTCATTAGGTTCCGTATATCTCTGTTAACATACAGTATTTGTTTTTCCCTTTCTGACTTACTTCACTGTGTAGGACAGATTCTAAGTCCATCCACCTCAGTACAAATAACTCAGTTTTGCTTCTTTTTATGGCTGAGTAATATTCCATTGTATATATGTGCCAGATCTTCTTTATCCATTCATCTTTCGATGGATACTTAGGTTGCTTCCATGTCCTGGCTACTGTAAATAGCGCTGCAATGAACATTTTTGTACATAACTCTTTTAGAATTATGGTTTTCGCAAGGCAAATGCCCAGTAGTTGGATTGTTGTGTCGTATGGTACTTCTATTGTTAGTTATTTAAAGGAACCTCCGTACTGTTCTCCCTAGTGCCCATATCAATTTACATTCCCACCCACAGTGCAAGTGTGTTCCCTTTTCTCCAATAAAGGCCTCTCCAGCATTTATTGTTTTGTAGATTATTTTGATGATTGCCACTCTGACTGCTGTGAGGTGATACCTCACGGTAGTTTTGATTTGCATTTCTCTAATGATTAGTGATGTTCAGCATCCTTTCATGGGTTTCTTGGTAATCTGTATATCTTTCTTGGAGAAATGTCTATTTAGGTCTTCTGCCCGTTTTTGGATTGGGTTGTTTGTTTTTGTGATATTGAGCTACATGAGGTGCTCGTAAAATTTGGAGATTAAACCTTTGTCAATTGCTTCATTTGAAAATATTTTCTCCCATTCTGAGGGTTGTTTTTGCATCTTGTTTATGTTTTCCTGTACTGTGTAAAAGCTTTTAAGTTTCATTAGGTCCCATTTGTTAATTTCTGTTTTTATTTCCATTTCTCTAGGAGGTGGGTCAAAAAGGATATTGCTGTGATTTATGTCATAGAGGTTTCTGCTTATGGTTTCCTCTAAGTGTTTTATATTGTCTGGTCTTATATTTAGATCTCTAATCCATTTAGAGTTTATTTTTGTGTATGGTGTTATGGAGTGTTCTAATTTCATTCTTTTATGTGTAGGGGTCCAGTTTTCCAAGCACCAATTACTGAAGAGACTGTCTTTTCTCCATTGTATACCCTTAGCTCCTTTGTCATAGATGAGATAGCCATAGGTATGTACGTTTATCTCTGGGCTTTCTGTCCTGTTCCATTCATCTGTGTTTATGCCAATCTACATACACTTGATTCCATTATGGAGACATATAAATACATAGGTTTCAAGATTATTACCAGTCAGATATATTCCTCTTCAGTGAATAGGGTGTTTTGTGTCCAGTTCATTGAGAAAGTAGTAGGTCTTGTCTATTACATATTTGGTATATGGAATGAGATCTGTGCTAATTTTAAACTCTTCTTTTACACATCACCCCACGTCACCTTTTCCCTTAAGGAGGAATAAGTGTGTTTTCTAAATGTGTAACTCTGTTCACTTTTGAAATTCAGTTCATGTGTAGCCATGTTTACATTCCCTCTATAAGTGATATATTACAATAAGTTTCTTTTTTCTTTGTGGCTCATTTCACTTAGCATCATCGTACCTAAAGCCACTCATTATGCTGCTATTGGCCTTATGATATTGATTTTACGTCTGAGTGACATTCCATTGTATATAAGTACCACAACATCTATATCCACTTTTTTTTTCATTTCCTGGGATATTTAAAGTGTACTGAAGTCGAAGTTCTTGTAAACAGAGCAGCCCTAAACTTTGGGCTGGCTGTGTGTTGTGGATTTTTAGTTTTCCCAAAATACACGCCCATGAGTGGAAGTGAGTTATGCTCTGTAGCTCTGTTTTAGAAAACAACATACTGTTCTCCAGAGAGGCTGTTGGCAATTTACATCCTGTCCATCGGCGTAATCAGGCTTCTTTTTCTCCATGGCCTGTCCTGCATTTGTGGTTTTTACACTATTTGTGGATGGCCCTTTGGACTGGAGGTAAGGGACACTTCTATGTAGTGTGGATTTGCAATGCCTGATGGCTTGCTTGGCCAAAAAGGGCGTATGCATTTTTTCCCGAATATATTCAAGAAAATACACATACTCCCTTTTCGGCCAAGGGCAACATGGTCGAAATTCTGTCACTTTTCATGTGCTTTAAAGATGACTCCAATCTACCTCTTGAAATCTGTTTCCTTCAATTCTGCCTTGCATTCAAATCCTTTTCACTGCCTGACGTCAATATATTTCTGGATGATAGTTGTCCTTTATAACTCTGAAAGTTTGTGAATTGCTGTGCCCCTGATTTCCTTTTTTCAACTCGCCTATTTGTGAGCTGGCTGCAATACCGTAGGATGGCTGTAGGCCCTAGTCTTGCTCCGGGGCTTCAGGCTGAGCCTTTGGTTCATTCTTCTTCCTGATGGGAAACTACAGTGACATGTACCAATGCAAACACCTACAGTTAATCTCTCATTTGTTTCTCCTCTTCCTGTTCATCCTCTGCACAATTTGCAAATTGTGCATAACAGGAGGGTAAAGGCGCTGATACTCCAAGTGGCTAGATTTTTAGTAATGCAGATGGAATGGCGAATTCGAGAACGACGAAAGGAAAAATGAGGTACCTTTTAGAAAACTTTCCCAATTACACAGTGTACCATCCACTGGGTTTCCCATTCATGCTTTAACTAGAAGAAGATTCCCTTAAACCTGGAGAGTTGGGACCACTATAATGGGTAGCACACAGTATTGTTCTAAGTGGTGTTATTTTGCTCACACAACCTCAGCAATCTTGTCAGCACCAAGTGTCCAGTCTTATGTCTCATCCAGCTGTGGGTGTAAAGGTGGACAATCCAGGTTGCATCACAGGCCCTGAACGTAATTCCTAAGACTTTCTCTCTGTTTCGCTGTTTTTGCATTTTGCTTTTGAAATTTATCTTTATAAGGGTGTTAGGTGAATTTCAGTGCTGTGTTCATGCTGTTATACACACACATGGTTCTTTATGGAGACATGAGAATACATATGTTTTAAAATTCTTGGAGTCAGATATATTCCTCTGCAATGACTCGGGGGTGTTGAGTCCAGTTCATTGTGTCGGGAGTAGGTGATGTCTTTTACATACTTGGTTTATGTAACGGTATCTGTGCTAATTTTAAACTGTGGTTTATGCATCACCCCACCTCACCTTTCCCCTTAAGCAGGCAGAATATTGTTTGCTAAATGTGTGACTCTGTTGTGTTTGTAATTCTGTTCATTCGTAGCCAAGTGTACATTCCCACTATGAGTGATAACTTATGATAAGATTGATTACTCTGTTATCTTTTCTAACTCAGTTCATGTGAAGCCATAGTTACAGGACCTTCATAAGTGATATATTATGATATGTTTCTTTTTCTGTGTGACTTATTTCACTTAGAATCATCGTACCTGAATCCACTCATTTTGCTGCTACTGGTCTTATGACATTGATTTCCTGGCTGAGGGATATTCCATCGTACGTAAGTACCACAATTTCTTGAACCATTTTTGTCTTTCCTGGGATATTTAATTTGCACCCAAGTTGAGTTTCTTGTAAGCAGTGAAGCCCGAAATTTGGGGGTGGCTCTGTCTTATTGATTTTCAGTTTTCCCAAGGTATATTCCCTAGATTGGAAGTGCCATGGGCTCTGTAGCTCTGCTGTTTACTTGTTTTAGGGAACACAATGCAATCGTCCTGAGAGGCAGTTGGCAATTTACATCCCGCCCATCAGCATAAAAATGCTCCCTTTTCTCCAGGGCCTGTCTTGCCTTTCTGGTTTTTACACATTTTGCGGATGCCCCTTTTGATCGGAGGGAATTGATACTTCTGTGTAGTGCAGATTTGCATTGTCCGCTTGCTTGCTTGTCCAAAAAGGGCGTATGCGTTTTCTCCTGAATATATTCAGGAGAAAACGCATATGCCCTTTTTGGCCAAGTGCATCATTGTCAACCTTGTGCCCCTCTTCCTGTGCTTTAAAGGTGATTCCAACGTACCTCTTGAAATCTGTTTCGTGCTATTCTGCCTCTCTTTCAAGTCTGCCTTGATGCCTTCCGTCAACAGATTTTTGGATGATAGTTGTCCTTTATTACTCTGCCAGTTTGTGAATAGCAGTGCCCCTGAGCTCCATTTGTCAACACGTTTTTGTGAGCTGACCGCATGTCCAAAATTTTGCTTCGGGACCTCTACTGGCTCCCGGCAGGTGGCTGAGACTTTGGTTAATTCTGCTTACTGCCAGGCAATTAGAGTGACATGTTCCCGTCCAAATGCCTAACAGCAAATGTCTCATTGGTTCTCGCTCTTCCCTTTCATAGTCTGCCAAATTGGCAACCTGTGCGAACCAGGAGTTTAAAGGGCCTGTCTCTCCAAGTTGGCAGATTGATAGTAAAGCAGTTGGAAAGACAAAACGGAGCACCAGGAGAGGGACTATTACTTGAGTTTTAGAAAACTTTCGTATTCACAGTGTGTCCATTCTCTAGGTTTCCCATACATGTTATAGCTGAGTAATATTCACTTCAACATGGAGAGTTGGGACCCATGGAATGGATGCCACACATTATTGCTTTCAAGGGTCTGAATTTGCTTACCCAATCTCACCAATCCTCTCAGTCCCAAGTGTACAGCCTTATGCCACATCCAGCTGTCGTTGTAGAGAGGGTCATTCCAGGTTTCATCAGAAACCCTGAAGGAATTGTAAAGAATTTCCCTGTTTTTTTTGTTTTGTTTTGTTGTTGTAATTCCTTTTTATAGTGGGTTTGAGCTGATTCTCACTGCCATGTATATGGCAGTCTAGACACACTTGATTCCCTTATCGAGACATATCAAGACATAGGTTTTAAGATTCTTACAAGTCAGTTTTATTCCTCTGCGGGAAATACGGGGTTTTGAGTCCCTTTCACGGAGGAAGGTGTAGGTCTTCTCTGTTCCATAGTTGGTTTTTTGAACGGTACCTGTGCTTATATCAAACTCTGGTTTTATGCATCACCCCACCTCTCCTTCCCCCATAAGCAGATATAAGAGTGTTTTCTAAATGTGAGACTCTCTTCTCTTTCCTAACTCAGTTCATGTGTAGCCATGTTTACAGGATCTTCATAAGTGCTATTTTATGAAAAGTTTCTTTTTCTGTGTGACTTATTTCACTTAGAATCATTGTACCTGAATCCACTCATTTTGCTGCTACTGGTCTTATGACATTGAGTTCATGGCTGAAGGATATTCCATCGTACGTAAGTACCACAATTTTTTGAACCATTTTTATATTTCCTGGGATATTTAAGGTGTACCCAAGATGAGGTTCTTTTAAGCAGTGAAGTCCTAAATTGTGGGGTGGCTGAGTTTTATTAATTTTCAGTTTTCCCAAGGTATATTCCCTAGACTGGAAGTGCCCTTGGCTCTGTAGCTCTGTTGTTTACTTCTCTTAGGGAACACAATGCACTCCTACAGAGAGGCAGTTGGCAATGTACATCCCGCCGTTCAGCATAACAAGGCTCCCTCTTCTCCTAGGCCTGTCTTGCCATTCTGCTTTTTACACATTTTATGGTTGTCCCATTTGACCAGTGGAATGTGATACTTCTTTGTAGTGCAGATTTGCATTGCCCGCTTGCTTGCTTGGCCAAAATGGGCGTATGCGTTTTCTCCTGAATATATTCACGATAAAACGCATACCCCCTTTTTGGAAAAGTGCATCAATGTTGAAGTTGTGCCCCTCTACCTGTGCTTTAAAGGCGATTCCAACATACCTTTTGAAATCTGTTTCCTGCTATTCTGACTCGCTTTCAACTCTGACTCGTTGCCTTCCCTCATCAGATTTTTGGACGATAGTAGTCCTTTTTTACTCTGCCAGTCTGTGAACTGATGAGTCCCTGAGCTCCATTTTTCAACTCGTTTTTTTTGTGAGATGAACGCAAGTCCAAAATTTTGGTGCAGGACTTATACTGGGTCCCGGTGAGAGGCTGAGACTCTGGTTAATTTTTCTTCCTGCCTGGAAATTAGAGCGACATGTGCCCATCTAAATGCCTAACAGCTACTCTCTCATTGGTTCTCCCTCTTCCCTTTCATCCTCTGCCAAATTGGCAACTTGTACGAACCAGGAGGTTAAAGGGGCTGTCTCCCCAAGTTGGGAGATTGATAGTAAAGCACTTGAAAGTCAAACCAGAGGAACCAGGAGACGGAGTATTCCTTGAGTTTTAGAAACCTTTCGTATTCAGAGTGTGTCCATTCTCTAGGTTTCCCGTACATGTTATAGCTGTAGTAATATTCCATTCAACCTGGAGAGTTGGGACCCATGGAATGGGTGCCATGCATTATTGCTTTAAAGGGTATGCATTTGCTCACCCTTTCTCACCAATCCTCTCAGTCCCAAGAGTCCAGCCTTATGCCACATCCAGCTTTCATTTTAGATACGGTCATTCAAGGTTTCATCAGAGACCCTGAATGAATTGTAAACAATTTCCCTGCTTTTTTGTTTTCTTTTTGAAATTCCTTTTTATAGTGGGTTTGAGCTGATTCTCGCTGCCATGTTTATGCCAGTGTAGAAACACTTGATTCCCTTACAGAGACATGTCAATACATAGGTTTTCAGATTGTTACTAGTCAGATATATTCCTCTGCGGGAAATATGGGGTTTTGAGTCCCTTTCACTGAGGAAGGTGTAGGTCTTGTCTATTCCATAGTTGATGTTTGGAACGGTACCTCTGCTTCTATCAAACTCTGGTTTTATGCATCACCCCACCTCTCCTTCCCCCTTAAGCAGGCATAAGAGTGTGTTCTAAATGTTAGACTCTGTTCTCTTTCCTAACTCAGTTCATGTGTAGCCATGTTTACAGGATCTTCATAAGTGGTATCTTATGATAAGTTTATTTTTCTGTGTGACTTATTTCCCTTAGAATCATCGTACCTGAATCCACTCATTTTGCTGCTACTGGTCTTATGACATTGATTTCATGGCTGAGGGATATTCCATCGTATGTAAGTACCACAATTTTTTGAACCATTTTTATATTTCCTGTGATAATTAAGGTGTACCCAAGTTGAAGTTCTTGTAAGCAGTACAGCCCTAAATTTGCGGGTGACTCAGTCTTATTAATTTTCAGTTTTCCCAAGTATATTCCCTAGACTTGAAGTTCCATTGGCTCTGTAGCCCTGTTGTTTACTTCTTTTAGGGAACACAGTGCACTCCTCCAGAGAGGTAGTTGGCAATACACATCCTGCCCATCAGCATAACAAGGCTCCCTGTTCTCCAAGGCCTCTCTTGCCATTCTGCTTTTTACACATTTTGTGGATGTCCATTTGACCGGTGGGAAGTGATACTACTTTGTAGTGCAGATTTGCATTTCCCTCTTGCTTGCTTGGCCAAAATGGGCGTATGCATTTTCTCCTGAATAAATTCAGGAGAAAACGCATACGGCCTTTTTGGAAAAGTGCATCAATGTTGAAGTTGTGCCCCTCCTCCTGTGCTTTAAAGGCGATTCCAACATACCTGTTGAAACCTGTTTCCTGCTATTCTGCCTCGCTTTCAAGTCTGCCTCGATGCCTTCCCTCAACAGATTTTTGGAGGATAGTTGTCCTTTATTACTCTGACAGTGTGTGAATTGCTGAGTCCCTGAGCTCTATTTTTCAACTCGATTTTTTCTGGGATGAACGCAAGTCCAAAATTTTCGTTCAGGACCTATACTGGTTCATGGTGGGTGGCTGAGACTGTGGTTAATTCTTATTCCTGCCGGGAAACTAGAGTGACATGTGCCCATCCAAATGCCTAACAGCTACTCTCTCATTGGTTCTCCCTCTTCCCTTTCATCCTCTGCCAAATTGGCAACCAGTGGGTACCCAGATCTTTTAAGATTCTTACTAGTCAGATATATTCCTCTGCGGGAAATATTGGGTTTGAGTCCCTTTCACTGAGGAAGGTGTAGGTCTTGTCTATTCTATAGTTGGTTTTTGGAATAGTACCTGTGCTTATATCAAACTGTGTTTTTATGCGTCACCCCACCTCTCCTTCCACCTTAAGCAGGCATAAGGGTGTTTTCTAAATGTGAGACTCTGTTCTCTTTCCTAACTCAGTTCATGTGTAGCCATATTTACAGGATCTTCATAAGTGATATCTTATGATAAGTTTCTTTTGCTATGTGACTTATTTCACTTAGAATCATCGTGCCTGAATCCACTCAATTTGCTGCTTCTGGTCTTATGACATTGATTTCATGGCTGAGGGATATTCCATCATACGTAAGTACCACAGTTTTTTGAACCATTTTTTATATTTCCTGGGATATTTAAGGTGTACCCAAGTTTAGGTTCTTGGAAGCAGTGCAGCCCTAAATTACGGGGTGGCTCTGTCTTATTGATATTCAGTTTTCCCAAGGTATATTCCCTAGACTGGAAGTGCCCTTGGCTCTGTAGCTCTGTTGTTTACTTGTTTTAGGGAACACAATACACTCCTACAGAGAGGCAGTTGGCAATTTACATCCCGCCGATCAGCATAACAAACCTCCCTCTTCTCCAGAGCCTGTCTTGCCATTCGGCTTTTTACACATTTTGTGCACATCCCTTTTGACCGGTGGGAAGTGATACTACTTTGTAGTGCAGATTTACATTGCCCGCTTGCTTGCTTGGCCTAAAAGGGCGTATGCGTTTTCTCCTGAATATATTCAGGAGAAAACGCATACACCTTTTTTGGAAAAGTGCATCAATGTTGAAGTTGTGCCCCTCTTCCTGTGCTTTAAAGGTGATTCGAACATACGTTTTGAAATCTGTTTTCTGCTATTCTGCCTCGCTTTCAAGTCCGCCTGGTTGCCTTCCCTCAACAGATATTTGGAAAATAGTTGTCCTTTATTACTCTGGCAGTCTGTGAATTGCTGAACCCCTGAGCTACATTTTTCAACTCATTTTTTTGTGAGGTGATCGCAAGTGCAAAATTTTGGTTCAGGACCTATACTTGTTCCAGGTGCCTGTCTTAGTCTGTGGTTAATTCTTCTTCCTGCCTGGAAATTAGAGTGACATATGCCCGTCCAAATGCGTAACAGCTACTCTCTCATTTGTTCTCCATCTTTCATTTCATCCTGTGCCAAATTTGCAACTTGAGCGAACCAGGAGGTTAAAGGTGCTGTCTCTCCAAGTTCGGAGATGGATAGTAAAGCAGGTGGAAAGTCAAACCGGAGCAACCAGGAGAGGGAGTATTCGTTGAGTTTTAGAAACCTTTCGTATTCACAGTGTGTCCATTCTCTAGGTTACCCGTACATTTTATAGCTGTAGTAATATTCCCTTCAACCTGGAGAGTTGGGACCCATGGAATGGTTGCCATGCATAATTGATTTTAAGGGAATGCATTTGCTCACCCTATCTCACCAATCCTCTCAGTCAGAAGAGTCCAGCCATATGCCATATCCAGCTGTCATTGTAGATAGGGTCATTCCAGTTTTCATCAGAGACTCTGAAGGAATTGTAAAGAAGTTAACTGTATTTTTGTTTTTTTTTCTTTTTGCGGTATGCGGGCCTCTCACTGTTGTGGCCTCTCCCGTTGTGGAGCACAGGCTCCGGATGCGCAGGCCAAGTGGCCATGGCTCACGGGCCCAGCTGCTCCGCCGCATATGGGATCCTCCCAGACCGGGGCACAAACCCGTATCCCCTGCATCGGCAGGCGGACTCTCAACCACTGCGCCACCGGGGAGGCCCTTTTCTTTTGTTTTTGAAATACCTCTTTATACTGGGTTTAAGCTGATTCTCGCGGCCATGTTTATGCCAGTCTAGAAACACTTGATTCCCTTACAGAGACATATCAGTACATAGGTTTTAAGATTCTTACTAGTCAGATATATTCCTCTGCGGGAAATATGGGTTTTTTGAATCCCTTTCACAGAGGAAGGTGTAGGTCTTGTCTATTACATAGGTGGTTTTTGGAATGGTACCTGTTCTTATATCAAACTCTGGTTTTATGTGTCACACCACCTCTCCTTCTCCCTTAAGCAGGCATAGGAGTGTTTTCTAAATGTGAGTCTCTGTTCTTTTTCCTAACTCAGTTCATGTGTAGCCATGTTTACAGGTTCTCCATAAGTGCTATCTTATGATAAGTTTCTTTTCCTGTGTGACTTATTTCACTTAGAATCATCGTACCTGGATCCACTCATTTTGCTGCTACTGGTCTTATGACATTCAGTTCATGGCTGAGGGATATTCCATCGTTCATAAGTACCACAATTTTTTGAACCATTTTTATATTTCCTGGGATATTTAAGGTGTACACAAGTTGAGGTTCTTGTAAGCAGTGCAGCCATAAATTTGGGGGTGGCTCTGTCTTATTGATTTTCAGTTTTCCCAAGGTATATTCCCCAGGCTGCAAGTGCCCTTTGCTCTGTAGCTCTGTTGTTTCTTTCTTTTAGGGAACACAATGCACTCCTCCAGAGATGCAGTTGGCAATTTACATCCCACCCAACAGCATAACAAGGCTCCCTGTTCTCCAGGGCCTGTCTTGCCATTCTGCTTTTAAACATTTTTTGGATGTCCCTTTTGAACAGTGGGAAGTGATACTTCTTTGTAGTGCAGATTTCAATTGCCTGCCTGCTTGCTTGGCCAAAAAGTGCGTACGTGTTTTCTCCTGAATATATTCAGGAGAAAAAACGTACGCCCAATTTGCCAAGTGAATCATTGTCGATGTTGGGCACCTCTTCCTGTGCTTCAAAGGTGATTCCAGCGTACCTCTTGAAATCTGTTTCCTGTTATTCTGCCTCGCTTTCAGGTCTGCATCGTTGCCTTCCCTCAATAGATTTTTGGATGATAGTTGTCCATTATTACTCTGACAGTTTGTGAATTGGTGTGCCCCTGAGCTCAATTTTTCAACTCGTTTTTTGTGAGCTGAACGCAAGTCCAAAATTTTGGTTCAGGACCGATGCTGTTCCCTGTGTGTGGCTGAGATTTGGTTAATTCTTCTTCTTGCCGGGAAATTTGAGTGACATGTGCCCGTCCAAATGGCTAACAGCTATTCTCTCATTAGTTCTCCCTCTTCCCTTTCATCCTCTGCCAAATTGGCAACCTGTGCAAACCAGGAGGTTAAGGGGGCTGTCTCTCCAACTTGGCAGATTGACGGTAAAGCAGTTGCAATGCCAAACCGGAGCACCAGGAGAGGGCCTATTGGTTGAGTTTTAGAAACCTTTTGTATTCACAGTGTGTCCATTCCCTAGGGTTTCTGTACATGTTATAACTGTAGATATATTCCCTTCAACCTGGAGAGTTGAGAACCATGGAATGGGTGCCATGCATTATTGCTTTAAAGCGTCTGCATTTGCTCACCAAATCTCACCAATCCTCTCAGTCCCAAGTGTACAGCATTTTTCCACATCCAGCTGTCGTTGTAGACAGGGTCATTCCAGGTTTCATCAGAGACCCTGAAGGAATTCTAAAGAATTTCCCTGTTTTTTTGTTTTGTTTTTGAAATTCATTTCTATAGTGGGTTTCAGCTGATTCTCGCTGCCATGTTTATGCCAGTCTGGACACACTTGATTCCCTTACGGAGACATATCAATACAGAGGTTTTAAGATCCTTACTAGCCAGATCTATTCCTCTGCGGGAAATATGGGGTTTTGAGTCCCTTTCACTGAGGAAAGTGTAGATCTTGTCTATTCCATAGTTGGTTTTTTGAACGGTACCTGTGCTTATTTCAAACTGTGGTTTTATGCGTCACCCCACCTCTCTATCCCCCTTAAGCAGGCAAAAGAGTGTTTTCTAAATGCGAGAATCTCTTCTCTTTCCTAACTCAGTTCATGTGTAGCCAAGTTTACAGGACCTTCATAAGTGATATCTTATGATAAGTTTATTTTTCTGTGTGACTTATTTCACTTAGAATCATCGTACCTGAATCCACTCATTTTGCTGCTGCTGGTCTTATGTCATTGAGTTCATGGCTGAGTGATATTCCATCGCATGTAAGTACCACAATTTTTTGAACCTTTTTTATATTTCCTGGGATATTTAAGGTGTACCCAAGTTGAGGTTCTTGTAAGCAGTGCAGCCCTAAATTTTGGTGTGGCTCTGTCTTATTGATTTTCAGTTTTCCCAAGGTATATTCCCTAGACTGGAAGTGGCCTTGGTTCTGCAGCTCTGTTGTTTACTTGTTTTAGGTAATACAATGCACTCCTCCAGAGAAGTGGTTGGCTATTTACATCCCGCCCATCAGCATAAAAATGCTCCCTGTTCTCCAGGGCCTGTCTTGCCATTCTGCTCTTTATACATTTTGTGGATGTCCCTTTTGACCGGTGGGAAGTGATACTTCCTTGTAGTGCAGATTTGCGTTGCCCGCTTGCTTGCTTGGCCAAAAAGGGCGTATGGGTTTTCTCCTGAAAATATTCAGGAGAAAATGCATACGCCCTTTTTGGCCAAGTGCATCATCGTCTAAGTTGTGCCCTTCTTCCTGTGTTTTACAGGCGATTCCAAAGTACCTCTTGAAATCTGTTCCTGCTATTCTGCCTTGCTTTCAAGTCCGCCTTGTTTCCTTTCCTCAACAGATTTTTGGATGATAGTTGTCCTTTATTATTCTGCCAGTGTGTGAATTGCTTTGCCCCTGAGCTCCATTATTCAACTCGTTTCTTGTGAGCTACAAGCAAGTTCAAAATTTTGGTTCAGGACTTATACTGGTTCCCTGTGGGTGTCTGAGACTTTGGTTAATTCTTCTTCTTGCCGGGAAATTAGAGTGACATGTGCCCATCCAAATGCCTAACAGCTACTCTCTCATTGGTTCTCCCTCTTCCCTTTCATTCTCTGCCAAATTGGCAACCAGTGGGAAACAGGAGGTTAAAGGGGCTGTCTCTCCAAGTTGGTAGATTGACAGTAAAGCAGTTGGAATATCAAACTGGAGCACCTGGAGAGGGAATTTTCGTAGAGTTTTAGAAAACTTTCCTATTCACAGTGTGTCCATTCTCTAGGTTTCCCATATATGTTATAGCTGTATTAATATTCCCTTTAACCTGCAGAGTTGGGACCCATGGAATGGGTGCCATGCATTATTGCTTTAAAGGGTCTGCATTTGCTCACCCAATCTCAACAATTCTCTCAGTCCCTAGTGTCCAGCCTTATGACACATCCACCTGTCATTGTAGATAGGGTCATTGCAGGTTTCATCAGAGACCCTGAAGGAATTGTAAAGGATTTCCTTGTTTTTTTTGTTTTGTTTTTTTAATTCCTTTTTATAGTGTATTTGAGCTGATTCTCTCTGCCATGTATATGGCAGTCTATCTTCACTTGATTCCCTTATGCAGACATATCAATACATAGGTTTTAAGATCCTTAGTTGTCAGATATATTCCTCTGCGGGATATATGGGGTTTTGAGTCCCTTTCACTTAGGAAGGGGTAGGTCTTGTCTATTCCATAGTTGGTTTTCAGAACGGTACCTGTGCTTATATCAAACTCTGGTTTTATGCATCACCCCACCTCTCCTTCCCCCTTAAGCAGGCATAAGAGTGTTTTCTAAATGTGAGACTCTGTTCTCTTTCCTAACTCAGTTCATGTGTAGGCATGTTTACAGGATCTTAAAAAGTTGTATCTTACGATAAGTTTCTTTTTCTGCATGTCTTATTTCACTTAGAATCATCGTACCTGAATCCACTCATTTTGCTGCTACTGGTCTTATGACATTTTGTTCATGGCTGAGGGATACTCCATCTTATGTAAGGACCACAATTTTTTGAACCATTTTTATAGTTCCTGGGATATTTAAGTTGTACAGAAGTTGAGGTTCTTGTAAGCAGTGCAGCCCTAAGTTTTGGGGTGGCTCTGTCTTATTGGTTTTCAGTTTCCCAAACTATATTCCCTAGACTGCAAGTGCCCTTCGGTCTGTAGCTCTGTTGTTTACTTCTTTTAGGGAACACAATGCACTCCTCCTGTGGGGCAGTTGGCAATATACATCCCGCCCGTCAGCATAACAAGGCTCTCTGTTCTCCAGGGCCTGTCTTGCCTTTCTGATCTTTACACATTTTGTGGATGTCCCTTTCTACGGGTGGGAAGTGACACTTCCTTGTAGTGCAGATTTGCGTTGCCCACTTGTTTGCTTGGCCAAAATGGGCGTATGCGTTTTCTCCTGAAAATATTCAGGAGAAAACGCATACGCCATTTTTGGCCAAGTGCATCATCGTCGAAGTTGTGCCCCTCTTCCTGTGCTTTATAGGCGATTCCGAAGTACCTCTTGAAATCTGTTTCCTGCTATTCTGCCTCGCATTAAAGTCCACCTCGTTTCCTTCCCTCAACAGTATTTTGGACGATAGTCGTCCTTTATTACTCTGCCAGTTTGTGAATTGCTTTGCCCATTAGCTCCATGTTTCAACTCGTTATTTGTGAGCTGAACGGAAGTCCAAAATTTTGGTTCAGGACCTATTCTGATTTCCGGTTGGTGGCTGAGACATTGGTTAATTCTTCTTCCTGCCGGAACATTAGAGTGACATGTGCCCTTCCAAATGCTTAACTGCTAATCTCTCATTGGTTCTCCATCTTCCCTTTAATCCTGTGACAAATTGGCAACCTGTGCTAACCAGGAGGTTAAAGGGGCTGTCTCTCCAAGTTGGGAGATTGACAGTAAAGCAGTTGGATTATCAAACCGGAGCAGCCGGAGAGGGACTATTCGTTGAGTTTTAGAAGCGTTTTGTATTCATATTGTGACCATTCTCTAGGTTCCCCGTACATGTTATATCTATAGTAATATTCCCTTCAACCTGTAGAGTTGAGACCCATGGAATGGGTGCCATGCATTATTGCTTTAAAGCGTGTACATTTGCTCACCTAATCTCACCAATCCTCTCAGTCCCAAGGGTCCAGCCTTATGCCACATCCAGCTGTCATTGTGGACAATGTCATTCCACCTTTCATCAGAGACCCTGAAGGATTTGTAAAGAATTTCCCTCCTCTTTTGTTTGCTTTTTGAAATTCCTTTTTATAGTGTGTTTGAGCTGATTCTCACTGCCATGTTTATGCCAGTCTGGACACACTTGATTCCCTTAGGGAGACATATCAATAAATAGGTTTTAAGATTCTTACTAGTCAGATATAATCCACGGCGGGAAATATGGGGTTTTGAGTCCCTTTCACTGAGGAAGGTGTATGTCTTGTCTATTCCATAGTTGGTTTTCGGAACGGTACCTCTGCTTATATCAAACTCTGGTTTTATGCATCACCCCACCTCTCCTTCCCCCTTAAGCAGGCATAACAGTGTTTTCTAAATGTGAGACTCTGTTCTCTTTCCTAACACAGTTCATGTGTAGCCATGTTTACAGGATCTTCATAAGTGATATCTTATGATAAGTTTCTTTTTCTGCGTGTCTTATTGCACTTAGAATCATCGTACCTGAATCCACTCATTTTGCTGCTACTGGTCTTATGACATTGAGATCATGGCTGAGGGATATTCCATCGTATGTAAGTACCACAATTTTTTGAACCATTTTTCTATTTCCTGGGATATTTACGGTGTACCCACGTTGAGTTTCTTGTAAGCATTGCAGCCCTAAATTTTGGGGTGGCTCTGTCTTATTGATATTCAGTTTTCCCAAGGTATATTCCCTAGGCTGGAAGTGCCCTTGGCTCTGTAGCTTTGTTGTTTACTTCTTTTAGGGAACACAATGCACTCCTCCAGAGAGGCAGTTGTCAATTTACATCCCGCCCATCAACATAACAACGGTCCTTGTTCTCCAGGGCCTGTCTTTCCTTTCTGATTTTTACACATTTTGTGGATGTCCCTTCTGAGGGTGGGAAGTGACACTTCCTTGTAGTGCCGATGTGTGTTGCTCGCTTGCTTGCTTGGCCAAAAAGGGCATAAGCATTTTCTCCTTAAATATTCAGGAAAAAATGCATACGCCCTTTTTGGCCAAGTGCATTATTTTTGAAGTTGTGCCCCTCTTCCTGTTCTTTACAGGCGATTCCAAAATACCTCTTGAAATTTGTTTCCTGCTATTCTGCCTTGCTTTCAAGTCCGCCTCATTTTCTTTCCTCAACATATTTTTGGACGATAGTTGTCCTTTATTAGTCTGCCAATTTGTGAATTGCTGTGCCCCAGAGCTCCATTATTCAACTCGTTTCTTGTGAGCTGAGTGCAAGTCCAAAATTTGGTTCAGGACCTATACTGGTTCCCAGTGGGTGGCTGAGACTTTGGTTAATTCTTCTTCTTGCCGGGAAATTAGAGTGACATGTGCCCGTCCAAATGCCTAACAGCTACTCTCTCATTGGTTCTCCCTCTTCCCTTTCATCCTCTGCCAAATTGGCAACCAGTGGGAACTAGGAGATTAAAGGGGCTGTCTGTCCAAGTTGGTAGATTGACAGTAAAGCAGTTGGAAAGTCAAACCGGAGCACCAGGAGAGGGAATATTCGTTGAGTTTTAGAAACAATTCCTATTCACAGTGTGTCCATTCTCTAGGTTTCCCGTACATGTTATAGCTGTATTAATATTCCATTTAACCAGGAGAGTTGGGACGCATGGAATGGGTTCCATGCATTATTGCTTTAAAGGGTATGCATTTGCTCACCCAATCTCACAAATTCTCTCAGTCCCTAGTGTCCAGCCTTATGACACATCCACCTGTCGTTGTAGATAGGGTCATTCCAGGTTTCATAAGAGACCCTGAAGTAATTGTAAATGATTTCTTTGTTTTTTGTTTTGTTTTTGAAATTCCTTTTTATAGTGTGTTTGTGCTGATTCTCGCTGCCATGTTTATGCCAGTCTATACACACTTGATTCCCTTATGCAGACATATCAATACATAAGTTTTAAGATCCTTACTACTCAGATATATTCCTCTGTGGGAAATACGGGGTTTTGAGTCCGTTTCACTGAGGAAGGTGTAGGTCTTGTCTATTCCATAGTTGGTTTTTGGAACGGTAGCTGTGCTTGTATCAAACTCTGGTTTTATGCATCACCCCACCTCTCCTTCCACCTTAGGCAGGCGTAAGAGTGTTTTCTAAATGTGAGACTGTGTTCTCTTTCCTAATTCAGTTCATGTGTTGTGATATTGACATTCCCTCTATAAGTGATATCTTATGATAAGATTCTTTTTCTGTGTGACTAATTTTCCTTAGAATCATCATACTTAAATCCACTCATTATGCTGCTACTGGCCTTATATACTTTGATTTCATGTCTGAGTGATAATCCGTTGTACAAAATTACCACAAGTTCTTTATGCATTTCTCTTTTTCCTGGGATATTTTAGGTGTACCAAAGTTGAGGTTTTTGTATGCAGAGCAGCCCTAAACATTGGGGTGCCTGTGTCTTATTGATATTTAGTCTTCCCAAGTTATATGCCCATGAGTTGAAGTCCCCTTTGCTCGGGGTTTTTGTATTTTAGATGTTTTAGGAAACAACATACACTTCTTTAGAGTGGCTCTTGGATATTTATACCCCACCCATCAGCGTGACTAGGCTCCCTGTTCTCCATGGCCTCTCCTGCATTTCTGGTTTGTACACATTTTTTGGATGGCCTTTCTGAGCAGTGGAAATTGAGACTTCTTTGTTGTGCGGATATGCATTTCCCTCTTGCTTGGTTGGCCAAAAACACTGTATGTGTTTTTTTACTGAAGATATTCATGAAAAAAACGCATACACCCTTTTGCCCAACTGCATCATTTTAGAAATTCTGCTGTTTTCATATGCTTTAAATGTGAGTACAACCTACCTTTTGAAATCTGTTTCCTGCAATTCTGCCTCTCATTCAGATCCTCTTCGTTGCCTTACCTGAATATATTTTTGGACGTTGGTTATCATTTATATCTTTGCAGGTCTTTGAATTGTCTGCTCCTGAGCTGCATTTTGCAACTCGCTTTATTTGTGTGCTGTATGCCAAACCATTGGATTGCTTCCGGCACTATTCTGGTTCTGGGGAGGCAGGCTGAGCCTTTGGTTAATTCTTCTTCTACTGGGAAATTAGAGTGGCATGTGCCTGTCAAAACTCCTACAGCTAATCTCTCATTGGTTCCCTCTCTTCCCATTTATCATCTGCACAAATTGAAAACTGTGTAAAACAGGAGGTTAAAGGTGCTGATTCTCCAAGTGGGGAGATTGTTATTAATGTGGCTGGAATGGCGAAGCCCAGCACCAGGAGCTCAAAAATGAGTTGCATTTTAGACACCTTTCCTGAGCACACGGTGTACATTCATCTCGGTTTCCCAGGCATGTTTTCGCTGTCAGAAGATTCCCTTGAACCTGCAGATTTGGGACCCATAGAATGGGGACCAGGCTGTAATACTTTAAAAGGTCTGCATTTTCTCAACCAGCCTCTCTAACATTTCTTAGCGTGCATAGCTTCCAGCCTTATATATCATCCTGCTGTGGGTCTACATGTGTTCAATCCATGTTACATCGTAGCCCTTCAACAAAAGTTGTAAGAAATTGTGTCTGTCTCACTGTTTTTATAAATATTTTTAAATTTATTTTTATATTGGTTACAGCTGATTTTCAAAGCTCTGCTTTTTGCTGCTGTACATCCACTTGATTCATGTACTGTGAGACAACAATAAATTATTTTTCAGATGCTTACCAGTCATATGTATTATTTTCCAGTGACTTGAGTGGACTGAGTGCAGTTCTTTGAGGTACCGTGTAGGCCTTGTCAGTTATTCAACTTGGTACTTGGAATGGTATCTTTGCTAATTTCAACCTCATGGATAATACCTCACCATTCCCCATCTTTCCCATTTAGCAGCCTTATGTCTATTTTCTACATATTTGACTATGTTTCTGTTTTGTAGTTTATTTCATGTGTAGCCATTTATGATTCCAACTTTAAGTGACATCTTATGATATGTGTCTTTTTCTTTCTGACATATGTCACTTAGAATGATCGTATGTAACTCCTCCAGAGTTGTTCCAACTGGCCTTATTTCATTGATTTCTGGATGAGTCATATTCCACTCTACATAAGTACCCCATCTCTTTTATCCATTTTATCCTTCCAGGGACATTTAGGTTATATCCAAGTTGAGGCCCTTTTTAACAGAGAGGTGGTAAACGTTGGGGTGCCTATTTTCTGCCGATTTTTGTTTTTCCCAAGGTATACGCCCATGAGTTCAAGTGCCCTATGCTCTGAAGCTCATTTTTTAGATGTTTTAGTAAACACAATACACTTCTCCAGAGTGGGCATTGGCAAATTACATTTCCACTATCAGCCTCACAGGGCTCCCTTTTCTCCTCGCCCTGTCCTGCATTTCTGGTGTTTACACTTAATGTGGATGGCCCTTCTGACTGATGTGAAGTGTTACATTTTGTAGTATTGATTTCCAGTGCCCACATGTTTGGTTGGATCAAAAGTGTGTATGGCCTTTACTTGAATATATTCAGAAAAAATGCATACGCCCTTTTGGGCCAACTGCATCATTGGCGATGTTCAGCCCCTTTTCTTGTGCTTTAATGGGGAGTCCTTTCTACCTCTTCAAATCTGTTTCCTGCCATTCTCCCTTGCTTACAAGTCCGTTTCTGTGACTTACCTCAAGACATTTTTCGATGACAGATATTTTCAACTCTGCAGTTTCATGAATTTTAGTGCCCCTGAGTTTCAGTTTTCAACTTGTGTTTTTGGAAACTGGACACAAAACAGCGGGATTTCCTCTAGCCCTATTCTGTTTCCGTGGGCAATTCTAGTCTTTGATGAATTTGTCTTCCGGATTGGAAATGAGAGTGGCATGTGCCTGTCCGAACACCTAAGACTTGTCTCTAAATTTTTCTCATCCTTCCGCTTCATCCTCTGGACAAATTCCAAACTGTGTGTAAGAGGATGTTCATGGTGCTGATATCCCCAAGTGAGGAGATTGTTAGGAAAGATGCTGGGGGGGGTGTACCCGAGCACCAGGTGATGAGGAGATGAGGTGCCTTTTCCAAACTCTTTCCGATCAAACGGTGTACCATCCTCTAGGTGTGGCAGGCATGTTTTAGCTGTAGGAAGGGTCCCGTGCATGTAAGGAGAACACCAGGGATTTTTCCAAATCAGTGCCTCCCCAAACCCCAAACTGGGGAATTTTTAAGCTACGGCTACACGTATGTCCATTAAGGGCCTTGGGAAATAGGCAGAGCCCAAACTTTAGATGATTGAAATCTTCAGGGTCAGAAGCGCTCACCATCGGCCTTGCTTAGGTTCGATTTTATCTTTCGTTGATAGATGATGTCAATAAAAATATTGATTCTTTTCAGATTATTTCCCCTTATAGGTTATTGCAAAATATTCAGTGTAGTTCCCTGTGCTATACAGTAGTTCCTTGTTGATGATCTATTTTATACATAGCAGTGTGTATGTGTTAATCCCAAACTGTTAATTTATCCCTTCTCCTACCTTTCGCCTTTGGTAATAATAAATTATAAGATTTTATAATTCTCAGAAATGGGGGAGCTGAAGGAGAGGTATCATTTTCAATGGAAAAGCATTCAAAACACGATTGAAGCTTCAGCCAAGAGTATTCGATGTACATACATGGAAATAAATCACTTCATTTCTCTAATGTTGACCTGATAAATGAGACAAACGTCTTCAATGAACTTGCTTATAGGAAAGTGATGCAAATATCAAATGTAAGTCTTAGAAACATCTTATTTTACCCGAGCGTTATACACTGCTCTATGTTAACTACACTTTGGCTCACACATCTGTTCATTGAAGTTACGATGTTCTCAATTTCTGTTACTGATCCTCCAGAGTGGACCCCAACAGGAGTCCCCGTGCCCAGTGTCATTGGAGCCAACAGATCAAGACTGAGTTTGGTTCAGAAGCAATGGAAACATTATTTTGAAAACAGAAAGGAGAGGTGAGAGCATGCACTCCCCCACGGGCTGTGGGCTGCGCTGCTGTGTAGGGATCCCAGCAGCGTCAGTGGGAGGGAGGGGATGGAGCTCTCGAGGGCTGAGTTGGCTGTAGCTCAGGCTCTATGCCACGGAGTCTGCATGGGACCCCGCTAGCTGAGGTGTCGACCCAGCCGTTCTGCACTAGGAAATCGGATCTGAAGTGCCGAGTGTGGGACCTCTGCATGCGGAACCCTAGGAGCACGTGAAATTAGACAAAGCACAAAGGAAAAACTGGTTAGACTTTATTTTATTGCCTAGATTATCTTTTTATCTCTCAAGATTTTTTAATGAACGTTGCCAGAGACGATCACCTCCTCTGCTTTTTGTTCCTTTCTTCATTCTTGTGGTGTTGAGGGTGCAGACCCCTCTTTTGTAACTGCTTCATGCTGTGGTGGGAGGCCTGATACATGGGGGGTGCGTCAAAACGTCTCCCCACCAGCCTCCAGGTGAGGTTGATTGTCCCAAGGCTTCCTGCCTCACTTCTCGTCCATCTGAGCACCAGCATTTGAAGTGTTATAGATTCTAATGACCTTTAAGGGTACAGGAAAGAGAGGCACAGAGATGCTGCGGTGGCAGGTTTCACCCCACCCCACATTTGTTCGGCGACCTTAGGCTGACGGTTTTTGCCAGCCTAGATGCTCTGACCAGTAGTTTGTGCTTTCTTTAATTAGGTTCCTGAATTAATGTACAAACAGCACCATGTGTCAGAGCCCTGCCCGCGCAAGTCCCAGACAGTCCAGGGTCAGTACTGATCCAGGACCATGACGTCCACTGAGTCAACGGCCTTTAGAAGTAGCCAGCAGTCCAGCCGGTCATATTGGCCACCATCACCACGGTGTCTGTAGTGCTTTCTATGGTGAAAGCGTGATATACGTTTCCACCGCCAAGCTTATTAGCTCCGCTGTGGGTGCAGTAAGTCCTGAAAGCAGTAGTCTGCTCTTTCGGGGCACAGTCTTATTGTTTTCTGAGAGAAACTCCAGGTCAAGTGATGGTCACTCGAGACATCTTGGGGGCCCGTTGCCCCCGTTTGTCTCTCTGGAGGTTGGAGTTGGAGGGCCTCCTCACTCGAGGTGAGTATGTCCACAGAGCGACCCCTGCAACTTCAGGGCATGATGGGTGGTTAGGATCACCACGTGGGGTCCTTTTCCCTTAGGAGGGAGCTTGGCTTGTGGGCTGCTGATTTCCAGCTTTTTAGATACCCCAGTATCCTGGCCTGATGAGTCGGTGGGCAAAGCCCTTGGTGACCATAGTTTATCATACCTGAAGGGGGTTCTTGTGTTGCTCCATTTCAAGTGGTCCCAGTTTTTGCACTAAGGCTCCAAGGGCGATTACCCTTTGACCGGGTATGTAAAGGTCAAAGGGTTTAGCTAAATTAGGGAGTTCCTGGGCAAGAGTCTGAATTAACTGCTCTTTCCATTCTTGAAAGTCTGCTTCTGGATTCTACTCAAAAGTATCATCAAATTTTCGTGTCAGTGTTTCATGTAGAGGCCCAGCTATTAGACTGTAGTTAGGGATCCAGATGCAGAAAACCTTGGACTCCCCAGGAACCCCTAAGCTGTCTTCTAGTTTTAGAAGAGGTAAGGCTGCAAATGGCTTCTTTCCTATCCTGGGATGCGTATCTCCGAATATCTGTGAGAATGAAGCCCAGGCATGTCACCTTAGCCTGGGATATTTGAGCCTTTTTCTTGGACACTTTCTATCCTTTCTTGGCTAGGTAGTTCAGAGGCGTCTTTAGTAGGCCTGGCGATCAGAATGTCATCTTCATATTGAATGAGGGTTCCCTTTTACAGAGGTAGAACTTTTAGGTCTTTAGAGGACATTTCCCCAATGATGGTGTGGGTATTTTTGAACCATTGGGGCAGGACGGCCCAGCATTATTGCTTTTGTTGCATGTTGTGTTCTGCCACTCACAAGCCAAAAATTCTTGTGACTCTGAAATGAATGGAATACAAAAGAAGGCATCATTGAAGTCTAATACAGAATGCCATGGTCTGGTGGATGGTAGAATGACCAGCAGGGTGTAGGAAATAGGAGCTACTGGATGTATATCCTCGGTGGCTTCACTGACTGTCCTGATATCCTTTACCAGGTCTCCAGGAGCCCATGGGACTCTCGTGGTCAGGCCAATCCCAGGATATGGAGCTCAACTTGGCTGCACACCCCACCCCACTGCCCACGGGGCTCTCGTGATCAAGTCTCTCCCAGGGTATGGAGATCACCTGTGCAGCTACCCAGCAGCCCATGGGGCTCTCATAGTCAGGCCCTTCACAGGATACAGAGCTCCCCTGGGCAGGTACCCCAGCAGGGCTGGACACACAGGAATTGTGCACATAGCCCACCTTGCAGAGAACCCCAATCTCACGTGTCACTCACAGCTGACACAGATCACCTCAGAGCAGGACTTGAGCTAACAAACAGCAGCCCTGACAGGTCTGTGACCCTGGCTATCACTCTGTGCAGCCTCTCTCTGCCTGGTCTTCCAGACACTTCCAATGCAGCCAGGGCACCAGGCCTCTGTCTCCACCCGACATCACTCCTCTCCCTGACTCCTGGGTTCCTCTCATTAGGATAGGGTCTTCTAGAAGTTGTTTTCCACTCATGGACCAGATAAAATGATGAGAAAACAAGGTGCAGCTGCAGTCCCTTGTCTATCCTGACTCTCAAGATCCCACACCTGATCCTTGGGCCTGGCCCGTTTAGCAAGGTTCATTTTCTGCAACTGTGAGCCCCTGAGGGGTGAGGATTGGCTGATTTGGTCAGCCTGACACTGCCTGCCAGCCCTCCCCAGGTGTGCCTGGGTTGAGGTCAATATAAACACCTCTCCAGTCAGCAAGAGCCCCTGTAGCTGTGCCTGACACCATATTCTCTGCCCCGTATGCAGTGTCGGGGCTGGGGTGGTGTGAGGGAGTGAGGGGCCGTGGCATTGTGGGTGGCGCAGTGTAGGTGGGGCTCTGCTTGACTTTCCGCAAGAGTTGCCAGGCTGCCACCTGCTAAAAAGAGGATGTGTCACCCATACCTGCTGCTGGAATTTCTCCCCTGGCAGAGGTGAGGAAGTAAAGAAGCAGTGGGGGCCGTGGCAGGATGGGTATCTCAGGTAGGGAAATGAAAGCTTCCAGAAGAGCATCTGGGGAGAGGACCATCCTGGCTGGCCTGCAGGCACCAAGTCGGCCTGCGTGCTATCGCTGGTGTGGCTCCACAGCCCTTCCTGTATGCTTGCAAGTTCTTGTACATATTCAGGTGTTTTACCTAGAAAGGGTGGGAAGAGTTCAGCTGCAGCAGGACTGGGGCTCAGCTCACATTACTCACAGACGCCTCGACACAGTCCCCCAGCTTTGCAATGAGGATGCTCCTTGCGGGGTGGAGCGCTGCTCACTTCATGGGAGACGATTTCCCACCTCTGACCAACTTAAGAATTTTTTACCACTGGAGCAAGTGCCCTGATACGATTTTCCTCTGTATAACTGGTGGGTTCTGTTTTTTTTTTTTTTTTTTTTCTTTTTTTCTTTTTTTCTTTTTGGTTCAATGTTGATTTTATTTATTCCTCTTTTTTAAATTTGGAGATATAAACATGGAAATAATTCATTAATATAAAGAGGTCTATGTGAAGGGAAAAAACTTTTTTGGTTTAATTTATTAAATGTTATTTATTTATTTTTATTTTTAAAAAAAAAAATATTTATTTCTTTTATACAGCAGGTTCTTACTGGATATCTATTTTATACATATAAGTGTGCACATGTGAATCCCAGTCTCCCAATTCATCCCACCACCACCCTCACATGGCATTCACCCCTTGGTGTCCATATGTTTGTTCTCTACATCTGTGTCTCTATCTCTGCCCTGCAAACCGGTTCATCTGTACCATTTTTCTAGGTTCCACATATATGCAATAACATACAATATTTGTTTTTCTCTTTCTGACTTACTTCACTCACTATGACAGTCTCTAGATCCATCAAGGTCTCTACCAATGACCCAATTTCAGTCCTATGTATGGCTGAGTAATATTCCATTGTATATATGTACCACATCTTTATCCATTCATCTGTCTGTGGGCACTTAGGTTGCTTTCATTACCTGGCTCTTGTAAATAGTGCTGCAATGAACATTGTGGTGAATGTGTCTTTTTGATTTATGGTTTTCTCTGGGTATATGCCCGGTAGTGGGATTGCTGGATTATATGGTAATTCTATTTTTAGTTTTTTAAGGAACCTCCATACTGTTCTCCATAGAGACTATATCGATTTACATTCCCAGCAATAGTGGAAGAAAGTTCCTTTTCTCCAGCCCTCTCCAGCATTTGTTGTTTGTAGATTTTCTGATGATGCCCATTCTAACAGGTGTGACGTGATACCTCATTGTAGTTTCCATTTCCATTTCTCTAATAATTAGTGATGTTGAGCAGATTTTCATGTGCGTACTGGCCATCTCTATGTCTTCTTGGAAGAAATGTCTATTTAGATCTTCTTCCATTTTTGTATTGGGTTGTTTGTTTTATTAATATTGAGCTGCATGAGCTGTTTATATATATTGGAGATTAATCATTTGTCCATTGATTCATTTGCAAATATTTTCTGCCATTCTGAGGGTTGTCTTTTCATCTTGTTTGTACTTTCCGTTGCTTTGCAAAAGCTTTTACATTTCATTAGATCCCATCTGTATAGTTTTCTTTTTTATTTCATTACTATAGGAGGTGGATCAAAAAAGATCTTACTGTGACTTACGTCAGAGAATCCTTCGTAAGTTTTCCTCTCAGAGTTTTATACTGTCCCATCTTACATTATGGTCTCTAATCCATTTTGAATATATTTTTATGTATGGTGTTGGGGAGTGTTCTAATTTCATTCTTTTACATGTAGCTGTCCATATTTCCCAGCACCAATGATTGAAGAGACTGTCTTATCTCCATTGTATAGTCTTGCCTCCTTTGTCATAGATTAGTTGACCATAGGTGTGTAGGTTTATCCCTGGGCTTTCTTTTTTTTTTTTCCTTTTACACGTTTATTGGAGTATAATTGTTTTACAATGGTTTGTTAGTTTCTGCTGTATAACAAAGTGAATCAGCTATACATATACAAATATCACCGGATCCACTCCCTCTTGCATCTCCCTCCCACACTCCATATCCCACCCCTTTATGTGGTCACAAATCACCGAGCTGATCTCCCTGTTCTATGTGGCTGATTCTCAGTAGCTATCGGTGTTACATTTGGTAATGTATTTATGTCCATGCCACTGTCTCACTTCGTCTCAGCTTATGCATCCGCCTTCCGGTGTCCTCAAGTCCTTTCTCTACGACTGTGTCCTTAATCCTGTCCTGCCACTAGGTTATTCAAAATCTTTTTTTTTTTCTTCATTAGGTTCTGTATATCTCTGTTAACATACAGTATTTGTTTTTCCCTTTCTGACTTACTTCACTGTGTAGGACAGATTCTAACTCCATCCACCTCAGTACAAATAAATCAGTTTTGCTTCTTTTATGGCTGAGTAATATTCCATTGTATATATGTGCCAGATCGTCTTTATCCATTCATGTGTCGATGGACACTTAGATTGCTTCCATGTCCTGGTTATTGTAAATAGAGCTGCAATGAACATTTTTGTACATAACTCTTTTTGAATTATGGTTTTCGCAAGGCAAATGCTCAGTAGTTGGATTGTTGTGTCGTATGGTACCTCTATTGTTAGTTATTTAGAGGAACCTCCGTACTGTTCTCCCTAGTGCCCATATCAATTTTCATTCACACCCACAGTACAAGTGTGTTTTTTCTCCAATAAAGGCCTCTCCAGCATTTATTGTTTTGCAGATTTTTTTGATGATTGCCACTCTGACTGCTGTGTGGTGATACCACACGGTAGTTTTGATTTGCATTTCTCTAATGATTAGTGATGTTCAGCATCCTTTCATGTGTTTCTTGGTAATCTGTATATCTTCCTTGGAGAAATGTCTATTTAGGTCTTCTGCCCGTTTTTGGATTGGGTTGTTTGTTTTTGTGATATTGAGCTACATGAGGTGCTTGTAAAGTTTGGAGATTAATCCTTTGTCAATTGCTTCATTTGAAAATATTTTCTCCCATTCTGAGGGTTGTTTTTGCATCTTGTTTATGTTTTCCTGTACTGTGTAAAAGCTTTTAAGTTTCATTAGGTCCCATTTGTTGATTTCTGTTTTTATTTCCATGTCTCTAGGAGGTGAGTCAAAAAGGATCTTGCTGTGATTTATGTCATAGAGTGTTCTGCCTATGGTTTCCTCTAAGTGTTTTATAGTGTCTGGTCTTATATTTAGATCTCTAATCCATTTAGAGTTTATTTTTGTGTATGGTGTCATGGAGTGTTCTAATTTCATTCTTTTATGTGTAGGGGTCCAGTTTTCCCAGCACCAATTACTGAAGAGACTGTCTTTTCTCCATTGTATATCCTTAGCTCCTTTGTCATAGATGAGATAGCCATAGGTATGTAGGTTTATCTCTGGGCTTTCTGTCCTGTTCCATTGATCTGTGTTTATGCCAATCTACATACACTTGATTCCAATATGGATACATATAAATACATAGGTTTCAAGATTATTACCAGTCAGATATATTCCTCTTCAGTGAATAGGGTGTTTTGTGTCCAGTTCATTGAGAAAGGAGTAGGTCTTGTCTCTTACATATTTGGTATATGGAATGGTATCTGTGCTAATTTCAAACTCTACTTTTACACATCACCCCACGTCACCTTTCCCCTTAAGGAGGAATAAGTGTGTTTTCTAAACGTGTAACTCTGTTCTCTTTTGAAATTCCGTTCATGGGTAGCCATGTTTACATTCTCTCTATAAGTGATATATTACAATATGTTTCTTTTTCTTTGTGGCTCATTTCACTTAGCATCATCGTACCTAAAGCCACTCATTATGCTGCTATTGGCCTTATGACATTGATTTTATGTCTGAGTGACATTCCATTGTATATAAGTACCACAACATCTATATCCATTTTTTTCCTTTCCTGGGATATTTAAAGTGTACCGAAGTCGAGGTTCTTGTAAACAGAGCAGCCCTAAATTTTGGGCTGGCTGTGTGTTGTGGATTTTAGTTTTCCCAAAATACACGCCCATGAGTGGAAGTGTGCTATGCTCTGTAGCTGTTTTAGAAAACAACATATAGTTCTCCAGAGAGGCTGTTGGCAATTTACATCCTGTCCATCGGTGTAACCAGGCTCCCTTTTCTCCATGGCCTGTCCTGCATTTGTGGTTTTTACACTATTTGTGGATGGCCCTTTTGACTGGAGGTAAGGGACACTTCTATGTAGTGTGGATTTGCAATGCCTGATGGCTTGCTTGGCCAAAAAGGGCGTATTCATTTCTTTCCCGAATATAATCAAGAAAATACACATAGTCCCTTTTCGGCCAAGGGCAACATTGTCGAAGTTTTGTCACTTTTCATGTGCTTTAAAGATGACTCCAATCTACCTCTTGAAATCTGTTTCCTTCAATTCTGCCTTACATTCAAATCCTCTTCACTGCCTTACCTCAATATATTTCTGGATGATAGTTGTCCTTTATAACTCTGCAAGTTTGTGAATTGCTGTGCCCCTGATTTCCATTTTTCAACTCGCCTATTTGTGAGCTGGCTGCAATACCGCAGGATGGCTTTAGGCCTTATTCTGGTTCTGGGGCTTCAGGCTGAGCCTTTGGTTAATTCTTCTTCCTGATTGGAAACTAGAGTGATATGTGCCCATCCAAACACGTACAGCTAATCTCTCATTTGTTTACCCTCTTCCTGTTCATCCTCTGCACAATTTGAAAACTGTGCATAACAGGAGGGTAAAGGCGCTGACACTCCAAGTGGGGAGATTTTTAGTAATGCAGATGGAAAGGTGAAGCTGAGCATGACGAAAGGAAAAATGAGGTACCTTTTAGAAAACTTTCCCAATTACACAGTGTACCATCCACTGGGTTTCCCATGCATGTTTTAACTAGAGGAAGATTCCCTTAAACCTGGAGAGTTGGGACCACTAGAATGGGTAGCACACAGTATTGCTCTAAGTGGTGTTCTTTTGCTCACACAACCTCAGCAATCTTGTCAGCCCCAAGTATCCAGTCTTATGTCTCATCCATCTGTGGGTGTAAAGGTAGTCAATCCTGGTTGGACCACAGGCCCTGAACGTAATTTTTAAGATTTCTCTCTGTTTCGCTGTTTTTGCATTTTGCTTGTGAAACTTATTTTTATAAGGTGGTTTAGCTGAATTTCAGTGCTGTGTTCATGCCATTATACACACATATGATTCCTTTATGGAGACATGAGAATACATATGATTTAAAATGATTAGAGTCAGATATATTGCTCTGCAATGAATAGGGGGTGTTGGTCCAGTTGATTGTGCTGGGTGTGGGTGTTGTCTATTACATACTTAGTTTATGTAATGGTATCTGTGCTAATTTAAAACTGTGGTTTTATGCATCACCCCACCTCGCCTTTCCCCTTAAGAAGGCAGAAGATTGTTTTCTAAATGTGTGACTCTGTTGTGTTTGTAATTCAGTTCCCGTGTAGCCATGTGTACATTCACCCTATGAGTGATATCTTATGATAAGATTCCTTACTCTGTTATCTTTCCTAACTCAGTTCATGTGTAGCCATGGTAACAGGATCTTCAAAAGTGATATCTTATGATAAGCTTCTTTTTCAGTGTGACTTATTTCACTTAGAATCATCGTACCTGAAGCCACTCATTTTGCTGCTACTGGCCTTATGACATTGATTTCATGGCTAAGGGATATTCCATCGTACGTAAGTACCACAGTTTCTTGAACCATTTTTTTCTTTCCTGGGACATTTAAGGTGTACCCAAGTTGAGGTCCTTGTAAGCAGTGCAGCCCTAAATATTGGTGTGGCTCTGTCTTACTGATTTTCAGTTTTCCCAAGGTATATTCCCTAGACTGGAAGTGCCCTTGGCTCTGTAGCTCTGTTGTTTACTTGTTTTAGGGTACACAAGGCCCTCCTCCAGTGAGGCAGTTGGCAATTTACATTCTGTCCATGAGCATAAAAAGGCTCCCTGTTCTCCAGGGCCTGTCTTGTCTTTCTGGTTTTTACACATTTTTCGGATTTCCCTTTTGACCAGTGGGAAGTGATTGTTCTTGTAGTACAGATTTGCATTGCCTGTTAGCTTGCTTGGCCAAAAAGGGTGTATGCATTTTTTCTTGAATATATTCAGGAGAAAACGCATACACCGTTTTGGCCAAGTGCATCATTGTTGAAGAAGTTACCCTCTTCCTGTGCTTTAAAGGCGATTCCAATGTACCTCTTCAAATCTGTTTCTTGCTATTCTGCCTCGCTTTCAATTCCGCTACTTTGAGTTCCCTTAAAAGATTTTTGGACGATAGTTGTCCTTTATTACTCTGTCAGTTTGTGAATTGCTGTGCCCATGAGCTCCATTTTTCAACTCGTTTTTTGTGAGCAGAACGCAAGTCCAAAATTTTGGTTCAGGACCTATACTGGATCCTGGTGGGTGGCTGAGACTTTGGTTAATTCTTCTTCCCACCGGGAAATTAGAGTCACATGTGCCCGTCGAAATGCCTAACAGCTACTCTCTCATTGGTTCTCCCTCTTCCCTTCCATCGTCTGCCAGATTGGCAACATGTGCGATCCAAGAGTTTAAAGGGGCTGTCTCTCCAAGTTGGGAGATTGATAGTAAAGCAGTTGGAAAGTCAAACTGGAGCACCAAGAGAGGGAATATTCGTTGAGTTTTACAAACCATTTTTATTCACAGTGTGTCCATTCTCTAGGTTTCCCATAAATGTTATAGCTGTAGTAATATTCCCTTCAACCTGGAGAGTTGGGACCCATGGAATGGGGGCCATGCATTATTGCTTTAAAGGGTCTGCATTTGCTCACCCAATCTCACCAATCGTCTCAGTCCCAAGTGTCCAGCCTTATGCGAGATCCAGCTGTCATTGTAGATAGTGTTATTCCAGCGTTCATCAGAGACCCTGAAGGAATTGTAAAGAATTTCCCTGTTTTTTGTCTTCTTTTTAAAATTCCTTTTTATAGTGAGTTTGAGCTGATTCTCGCTGCCATGTTTATGCAAGTCTAGACACACTTGATTTCCTTACCCAGTCATATCAGTACATAGGTTTTAAGATCCTTACTAGTCAGATATATTCCTCTGCGGGAAATATTGCGTTTTGAGTCCCTTTCACTGAGGATGGAGTAGGTCTTGTCTATTCCATAGATGGTTTTTGGAAAGGTATCTGCACTTATATCAAACTCCGGTTTTATGCATCACCCCATCTCTCCTTCCTCCTTAAGAAGGCATAAGAGTATTTTCTAAATGTGAGAATCTGTTCTTTTTCCTAACTCAGTTCATGTGTAGCCATGTTGACAGGATCTTCATATTTGACATCTTATGATAAGATTCTTTTTCAGTGTGTCTCATTTCACTTAGAATCATCGTACCTGAATCCACTCATTTTGCTGCAACTGGTCTTACGACATTGATTTCATGGCTGAGGGATATACTTTCGTACATAAGTACCACAAATCTTTGAACCATTTTTATATTTCCTTGGATATTTAAGGTGTACCCAAGTTGAGTTTCTTGTAAGCAGTGCAGACCTAAATTTGGGGGTGGCTCTGTCATTGATTTTCAGTTTTCCCAAGGTATATTCCTTAGACAGGAAGTGCCCTTGGCTCTGTAGCTCTGTTGTTTACTTGTTTTAGGGAACACAGTGCACTCCTCCAGTGAGGCAGTTGGCAATTTACATCCCGCCCATCAGCATAACAAGGCTCGCTGTTCTCCAGCTCTTGTCTTGACTTTCTGGTTTTTACACATTTTGTGGATGTCCCTTTTGACCGGTGGGAAGAGATACTTCTTTGTAGTGCAGATGTGCATTGTCCTTTTGCTTGCTTGGCCAAAAAGGGTGTATGCGTTTTCTCCTGAATATATTCAGGAGAAAATGCATACACCCTTTTGGTCCAAGTGCATCATTTTGGAAGTTGTGCCCCCCTTTCTGTGCTTTACAGGCGACTCCTATGTAACTCTTGAAATCTGTATCCTGCTATTCTGCCTCACATTCAAGTCCGCCTCGGTGCCTTCCCTCAACAGATTTTTGGAAGATAGTTGTCCTTTATTACTCTGCTAGTTTGTGAATTGCTCTGCCCCTGAGCTCCATGTTTCAACTCGTTTTTTTGTGAGCTGAACGCATGTCCAAAATTTTGGTTCAGCACCTATACTGGTTCCCGGTGGCTGCCTGAGATTTTGGTTAATTCTTCTTCCTGCCCGGAAATTAGAGTGACATGTGCCCGTCCAAATGCCTAACTACTACTCTCTCATTAGTTCTCCCTATTCCCTACCATCCTCTGCCAAATTGGTAAACTGTGCGAACCAGGAGGTTAAAGGGGCTGTCTCTCCAAGTTGGGAGATTGATAGTAACGCAGTTGGAAAGTCAAACCGGATCACCAGGAGAGGGAATATTCGTTGAGATTTAGAAACCTTTCGTATTCACAGTGTGTCCATTCTCTAGGTATCCCGTACATGTTATAGCTGTAGTAATATTCCCATCAACCTGGAGAGTTGGGACCCATGGAATGGTTGTCATGCATTATTGCTTTAAAAGGTCTACATTTGCTCACCCAATCTCACCAATCCTCTCAGTGCCAAGTGTCCCGCCTTATGCAACATCCAGCTGTCATTGTAGATAGGGTGATTCCAGGTTTCCTCAGAGACCCTGAAGGAATTGCAAAGAATTTCCCTGTGTTTGGTTTTGTTTTTGAAATTCCTTTTTATGTGGGATAGTGCTGATTCTCGCTGCCATATTTATGCCAGTCTAGACACACTTAATTACCTTACCCAGTCATATCAGAACATAGGTTTTAAGATTCTTACTAGTCAGATATATTCCTCTGCGGGATATTTGGGGTTTTGAGTCCATTTCACTGAGGAAGGTGTACGTCTTGCCTATTCCATAGGTGGTTTTTGGAACGGTACCAGTGCTTATATCAAACTCTGGTTTTATGCATCACCCCACCTCTCCTTTCCCCTTAAGCAGGCATAAGAGTGTTTTCTAAATGTGAGACTCTGTTCTCTTTCCTAACTCAGTTCATGTGTAGCCATGTTTACAGGATCTTCATAAGTGATATGATAAGTTTCTTTTTCTGTGTGACTTATTTCACTTAGAATCATCGTACCTGAATCCACTCTCTTTGCTGCTCCTGGTCTTATGACATTGATTTCATGGCTGAGGGATATTCCAGAGTACAAAAGTACCACAATTTTTGAAACATTTTTATATTTCCTGGGATATTTATGTTGTACCCAAGTTGAGGTCCTTGTAAGCAGTGCAGCCATAAATTTGGGGGTAGCTCTGTCTTATTGATTTTCAGTTTTCAAAGGTATATTCCCTAGACTGGAAGTGCCCTTGGCTCGGTAGCTCTGTTGTTTATTAGTTTTAGGGAACACAATGCACTCCTCCAGTGAGGAAGTTGGCAATTTACATCCCGCCCATCAGCATAAAAAGACTCCCTGATCTCCAGGGCCTGTCTTGCCTTTCTGGTTTTTACACATTTTCTGGATGTCCCTTTTGACCTGTGGGAAGTGATACTTCTTTGTAGTGCAGATTTGCATTGCCCACTTGCATGCTTGGCCAAATAGGGCATATGCGTTTTCTCCTGAATATATTCAGGAGAAAATGCATACGACCTTTTAGGCAAAGTGCATCATTGTAGATGTTGTGCCCATCTTCCTGTGCTTTACAGGCAACTCCTGCGTACCTCTTGAAATCTGTTTCCTGCTATTCTGCCTCGCTTTCAATTCTGCCTCATTGTCTTCCCTCAACAGATTTTTGGACGATAGTTGTCCTTTATTACTCTGCTAGTTTGTGAATTATTGTGCCCCTGACCTCCATTTTTCAACTCGTATTTTGTGAGCTGAACGCAAGTCCAATATTTTGTTTCAGGAACTATACTGGTTCCCGGTGGGTGGCTGACACATTGATTAATACTTCTTCCTGCCAGGTAATTACAGTGACATGTGCCCGTCGAAATGCCTAAAAGCTACTCTCTCATTGGTTCTCCCTCTTCCCTTCCATCATCTGCCAGATTGGCAACCTGTGCGATCCAAGAGTTTAAAGGGGCTGTCTCTCCAAGTTGGGAGATTGATAGTAAAGCAGTTGGAAAGTCAAACTGGAGCACCAAGAGAGGGACTATTCGTTGAGTTTTACAAACCATTCGTATTCACAGTGTGTCCATTCTCTAGGTATCCCGTACATGTTATAGCTGTAGTAATATTCCCTTCAACCTGGAGAGTTGGGAGCCATGGAATGGGGGCCATGCATTATTGCTTTAAAGGGTCTGCATTTGCTCACCCAATCTCACCAATCGTCTCAGTCCCAAGTGTCCAGCCTTATGCCACATCCAGCTGTCATTGTAGATAGGGTCATTCCAGGTTTCATCAGAGACCCTGAAGGAATTACAAAGAATTTCCCTGTTTTTTTGTTTCGTATTTGAAATTCCTTTTTATAGTGGGTTTGAGCTGATTCTCTCTGCCATGTTTATGCCAGTCTAGACACACTTAATTCCCTTACCCTGACATATGAGTACATACGATTTAAGATCCTTACTATTCAGATATATTCCTCTGCGGGAAATACGGGGTTTTGAGTCCCTTTCACTGAGGAAGGTGTACGTCTGGTCTATTCCATAGTTGGTTTTTGGAACGGTACCTGTGCTTATATCAAACTCTGGTTTTATGCATCACCCCACCTCTCCTTCCCCCTTAAGGAGGCATAAGACTGTTTTCTAAATGTGAGCCTCTGTTCTCTTTCCTAACTCAGTTCATGTGTAGCCATGTTTACAGGATCTTCATAAGTGATATCTTATGATAAGTTTCTTTTTCTGTTTGACTTATTCCACTTAGAATCATCGTACCTGAATCCACTCATTTTGCTGCTACTGGTCTTATCACATTGATTTCATGGCTGAGGGATATTCCATCGTACAGTAGTACCACAATTTTTTGAACCATGTTTTATATTTCCTGGGATATTTAAGGTGTACCCAAGTTGAGGTTCTTGTAAGCAGTGCAGCCATAAATTTGGGGGTGGCTCTGTCTTATTGATTTTCAGTTTTCCAAAGGTATATTCCCTAGACTGGAAATGTCCTTGGCTCTGTAGCTCTGTTTTTTACTTGTTTTAGGGAACACAGTGCACTTCTCCAGTGAGGCAGTTGGCAATTTACATCCCGCCCATTAGCATAACAATGCTCCCAGTTCTCCAGGGCCTGTCTTGCCTTTCTGGTTTTTACACATTTTGTGGATGTCCCTTTTGAACGGTGGGAAGTGATACTTCTTTGTAGTGCAAATTTGCATTGCCCGCTTGCTTGCTTGGATAAAAAGGTCGTATGCGTTTTCACCTGAATATATTCAGGCAAAAACACATACGCCCTTCCTGGCCAAGTGCATCATTGTCGAAGTTGTGCCCCTCTTCCTGTGCTTTACAGGCGATTCCAAGGTACCTCTTGAAATCTGCTTCCTGTTATTCTGCCTCGCTTTCAATTCTCCCTCGTTGCCTTCCCTCAACAGATTTTTGGATGATAGTGGTCCTTTATTACTCTGCCAGTTTGTGAATTGCTGTGCCCCTGAGCTCCGTTTTTCAACTCGTTATTTGTGAGCTGAACGCAAGTCCAAAATTTTGGTTGAGGAACTATACTGGTTCCCAGTGGATGGCTGAGACTTTGGGTAATTCTTCTTCCTGCCGGGAAATTACAGTGACATGTGCTTGTCGAAATACCTAACAACTACTCTCTCTTTGATTCTCGCTCTTCCCTTCCATCCTCTGCCAAATTGGCAACCTGTGCGAACTAGGAGGTTAAAGGGGCTGTCTCTCCAAGTTGGGAGATTGCTGGTAAAGCCATTGGAAAGTCAAACCGGCGCACCAGGAGAGGGACTATTCGTTCAGATTTAGAAACCTTACGTATTCGCAGTGTGTCCATTCTCTAGGTTTCCCGTACATGTTATAGCTGTAGTAATATTCCCTTCAACCTGGAGAGTTGGGACCCATGGAATGTGTTCCATGCATTATTGCTTTAAAGGGTCTGCATTTGCTCACCCAATCTCACCAATCCTCTCAGTCCCAAGTTTCCAGCCTTATGCCACATCCAGCTGTCATGGTAGATAGGGTCATTCCATGTTTTGTCAGAGACCCTTAAATAATTGTACAGAATTTCTATGTATTTTTGTTTTGTTTTTGAAATTCCTTTTTATAGTGGGTTTGAGCTGATTTTCGCTGCCATGTTTAAGCCAATCTAGACACACTTGATTTCCTTATGGAGACATATCAACACATAGGATTTAAGATTCTTACTAGTCAGATATATTCCTCTGAGGGAAATGTGGGGTTTTGAGTCCCTTTCAGTGAGGAAGGTGTAGGTCTTGTCTATTCCATAGTTGGTTTTTGGAACGGTACCAGTGCTTATATCAAACTCTGGTTTTATGCATCACCCCACCTCTCCTTTCCCCTTAAGCAGGCATAAGAGTGTTTTCTAAATGTGAGACTCTGTTCTCTTTCCTAACTCAGTTCATGTGTAGCCATGTTTACAGGATCTTCATAAGTGATATGATAAGTTTCTTTTTCTGTGTGACTTATTTCACTTAGAATCATCGTACCTGAATCCACTCATTTTGCTGCTCCTGGTCTTATGACATTGATTTCATGGCTGAGGGATATTCCAGAGTACAAAAGTACCACAATTTTTGAAACATTTTTATATTTCCTGGGATATTTAAGTTGTACCCAAGTTGAGGTCCTTGTAAGCAGTGCAGCCATAAATTTGGGGGTAGCTCTGTCTTATTGATTTTCAGTTTTCAAAGGTATATTCCCTAGACTGGAAGTGCCCTTGGCTCGGTAGCTCTGTTGTTTATTAGTTTTAGGGAACACAATGCACTCCTCCAGTGAGGAAGTTGGCAATTTACATCCCGCCCATCAGCATAAAAAGACTCCCTGATCTCCAGGGCCTGTCTTGCCTTTCTGGTTTTTACACATTTTCTGGATGTCCCTTTTGACCAGTGGGAAGTGATACTTCTTTGTAGTGCAGATTTGCATTGCCCACTTGCATGCTTGGCCAAATAGGGCATATGCGTTTTCTCCTGAATATATTCAGGAGAAAATGCATACGACCTTTTAGGCCAAGTGCATCATTGTAGATGTTGTGCCCATCTTCCTGTGCTTTACAGGCAACTCCTGCGTACCTCTTGAAATCTGTTTCCTGCTATTCTGCCTCGCTTTCAATTCTGCCTCATTGTCTTCCCTCAACAGATTTTTGGACGATAGTTGTCCTTTATTACTCTGCTAGTTTGTGAATTATTGTGCCCCTGACCTCCATTTTTCAACTCGTATTTTGTGAGCTGAACGCAAGTCCAATATTTTGTTTCAGGAACTATACTGGTTCCCGGTGGGTGGCTGACACATTGATTAATACTTCTTCCTGCCAGGTAATTACAGTGACATGTGCCCGTCGAAATGCCTAAAAGCTACTCTCTCATTGGTTCTCCCTCTTCCCTTCCATCATCTGCCAGATTGGCAACCTGTGCGATCCAAGAGTTTAAAGGGGCTGTCTCTCCAAGTTGGGAGATTGATAGTAAAGCAGTTGGAAAGTCAAACTGGAGCACCAAGAGAGGGACTATTCGTTGAGTTTTACAAACCATTCGTATTCACAGTGTGTCCATTCTCTAGGTATCCCGTACATGTTATAGCTGTAGTAATATTCCCTTCAACCTGGAGAGTTGGGAGCCATGGAATGGGGGCCATGCATTATTGCTTTAAAGGGTCTGCATTTGCTCACCCAATCTCACCAATCGTCTCAGTCCCAAGTGTCCAGCCTTATGCCACATCCAGCTGTCATTGTAGATAGGGTCATTCCAGGTTTCATCAGAGACCCTGAAGGAATTACAAAGAATTTCCCTGTTTTTTTGTTTCGTATTTGAAATTCCTTTTTATAGTGGGTTTGAGCTGATTCTCTCTGCCATGTTTATGCCAGTCTAGACACACTTAATTCCCTTACCCTGACATATGAGTACATACGATTTAAGATCCTTACTATTCAGATATATTCCTCTGCGGGAAATACGGGGTTTTGAGTCCCTTTCACTGAGGAAGGTGTACGTCTGGTCTATTCCATAGTTGGTTTTTGGAACGGTACCTGTGCTTATATCAAACTCTGGTTTTATGCATCACCCCACCTCTCCTTCCCCCTTAAGGAGGCATAAGACTGTTTTCTAAATGTGAGCCTCTGTTCTCTTTCCTAACTCAGTTCATGTGTAGCCATGTTTACAGGATCTTCATAAGTGATATCTTATGATAAGTTTCTTTTTCTGTTTGACTTATTCCACTTAGAATCATCGTACCTGAATCCACTCATTTTGCTGCTACTGGTCTTATCACATTGATTTCATGGCTGAGGGATATTCCATCGTACAGTAGTACCACAAATTTTTGAACCATGTTTTATATTTCCTGGGATATTTAAGGTGTACCCAAGTTGAGGTTCTTGTAAGCAGTGCAGCCATAAATTTGGGGGTGGCTCTGTCTTATTGATTTTCAGTTTTCCAAAGGTATATTCCCTAGACTGGAAATGTCCTTGGCTCTGTAGCTCTGTTTTTTACTTGTTTTAGGGAACACAGTGCACTTCTCCAGTGAGGCAGTTGGCAATTTACATCCCGCCCATTAGCATAACAATGCTCCCAGTTCTCCAGGGCCTGTCTTGCCTTTCTGGTTTTTACACATTTTGTGGATGTCCCTTTTGAACGGTGGGAAGTGATACTTCTTTGTAGTGCAAATTTGCATTGCCCGCTTGCTTGCTTGGATAAAAAGGTCGTATGCGTTTTCACCTGAATATATTCAGGCGAAAACACATACGCCCTTCCTGGCCAAGTGCATCATTGTCGAAGTTGTGCCCCTCTTCCTGTGCTTTACAGGCGATTCCAAGGTACCTCTTGAAATCTGCTTCCTGTTATTCTGCCTCGCTTTCAATTCTCCCTCGTTGCCTTCCCTCAACAGATTTTTGGATGATAGTGGTCCTTTATTACTCTGCCAGTTTGTGAATTGCTGTGCCCCTGAGCTCCGTTTTTCAACTCGTTATTTGTGAGCTGAACGCAAGTCCAAAATTTTGGTTGAGGAACTATACTGGTTCCCGGTGGATGGCTGAGACTTTGGGTAATTCTTCTTCCTGCCGGGAAATTACAGTGACATGTGCTTGTCGAAATACCTAACAACTACTCTCTCTTTGATTCTCGCTCTTCCCTTCCATCCTCTGCCAAATTGGCAACCTGTGCGAACTAGGAGGTTAAAGGGGCTGTCTCTCCAAGTTGGGAGATTGCTGGTAAAGCCATTGGAAAGTCAAACCGGCGCACCAGGAGAGGGACTATTCGTTCAGATTTAGAAACCTTACGTATTCGCAGTGTGTCCATTCTCTAGGTTTCCCGTACATGTTATAGCTGTAGTAATATTCCCTTCAACCTGGAGAGTTGGGACCCATGGAATGTGTGCCATGCATTATTGCTTTAAAGGGTCTGCATTTGCTCACCCAATCTCACCAATCCTCTCAGTCCCAAGTTTCCAGCCATATGCCACATCCAGCTGTCATGGTAGATAGGGTCATTCCATGTTTTGTCAGAGACCCTTAAATAATTGTACAGAATTTCTATGTATTTTTGTTTTGTTTTTGAAATTCCTTTTTATAGTGGGTTTGAGCTGATTTTCGCTGCCATGTTTAAGCCAATCTAGACACACTTGATTTCCTTATGGAGACATATCAACACATAGGATTTAAGATTCTTACTAGTCAGATATATTCCTCTGAGGGAAATGTGGGGTTTTGAGTCCCTTTCAGTGAGGAAGGTGTAGGTCTTGTCTATTCCATAGTTGGTTTTTGGAACGGTACCAGTGCTTATATCAAACTCTGGTTTTATGCATCACCCCACCTCTCCTTTCCCCTTAAGCAGGCATAAGAGTGTTTTCTAAATGTGAGACTCTGTTCTCTTTCCTAACTCAGTTCATGTGTAGCCATGTTTACAGGATCTTCATAAGTGATATGATAAGTTTCTTTTTCTGTGTGACTTATTTCACTTAGAATCATCGTACCTGAATCCACTCATTTTGCTGCTCCTGGTCTTATGACATTGATTTCATGGCTGAGGGATATTCCAGAGTACAAAAGTACCACAATTTTTGAAACATTTTTATATTTCCTGGGATATTTAAGTTGTACCCAAGTTGAGGTCCTTGTAAGCAGTGCAGCCATAAATTTGGGGGTAGCTCTGTCTTATTGATTTTCAGTTTTCAAAGGTATATTCCCTAGACTGGAAGTGCCCTTGGCTCGGTAGCTCTGTTGTTTATTAGTTTTAGGGAACACAATGCACTCCTCCAGTGAGGAAGTTGGCAATTTACATCCCGCCCATCAGCATAAAAAGACTCCCTGATCTCCAGGGCCTGTCTTGCCTTTCTGGTTTTTACACATTTTCTGGATGTCCCTTTTGACCAGTGGGAAGTGATACTTCTTTGTAGTGCAGATTTGCATTGCCCACTTGCATGCTTGGCCAAATAGGGCATATGCGTTTTCTCCTGAATATATTCAGGAGAAAATGCATACGACCTTTTAGGCCAAGTGCATCATTGTAGATGTTGTGCCCATCTTCCTGTGCTTTACAGGCAACTCCTGCGTACCTCTTGAAATCTGTTTCCTGCTATTCTGCCTCGCTTTCAATTCTGCCTCATTGTCTTCCCTCAACAGATTTTTGGACGATAGTTGTCCTTTATTACTCTGCTAGTTTGTGAATTATTGTGCCCCTGACCTCCATTTTTCAACTCGTATTTTGTGAGCTGAACGCAAGTCCAATATTTTGTTTCAGGAACTATACTGGTTCCCGGTGGGTGGCTGACACATTGATTAATACTTCTTCCTGCAAGGTAATTACAGTGACATGTGCCCGTCGAAATGCCTAAAAGCTACTCTCTCATTGGTTCTCCCTCTTCCCTTCCATCATCTGCCAGATTGGCAACCTGTGCGATCCAAGAGTTTAAAGGGGCTGTCTCTCCAAGTTGGGAGATTGATAGTAAAGCAGTTGGAAAGTCAAACTGGAGCACCAAGAGAGGGACTATTCGTTGAGTTTTACAAACCATTCGTATTCACAGTGTGTCCATTCTCTAGGTATCCCGTACATGTTATAGCTGTAGTAATATTCCCTTCAACCTGGAGAGTTGGGAGCCATGGAATGGGGGCCATGCATTATTGCTTTAAAGGGTCTGCATTTGCTCACCCAATCTCACCAATCGTCTCAGTCCCAAGTGTCCAGCCTTATGCCACATCCAGCTGTCATTGTAGATAGGGTCATTCCAGGTTTCATCAGAGACCCTGAAGGAATTACAAAGAATTTCCCTGTTTTTTTGTTTCGTATTTGAAATTCCTTTTTATAGTGGGTTTGAGCTGATTCTCTCTGCCATGTTTATGCCAGTCTAGACACACTTAATTCCCTTACCCTGACATATGAGTACATACGATTTAAGATCCTTACTATTCAGATATATTCCTCTGCGGGAAATACGGGGTTTTGAGTCCCTTTCACTGAGGAAGGTGTACGTCTGGTCTATTCCATAGTTGGTTTTTGGAACGGTACCTGTGCTTATATCAAACTCTGGTTTTATGCATCACCCCACCTCTCCTTCCCCCTTAAGGAGGCATAAGACTGTTTTCTAAATGTGAGCCTCTGTTCTCTTTCCTAACTCAGTTCATGTGTAGCCATGTTTACAGGATCTTCATAAGTGATATCTTATGATAAGTTTCTTTTTCTGTTTGACTTATTCCACTTAGAATCATCGTACCTGAATCCACTCATTTTGCTGCTACTGGTCTTATCACATTGATTTCATGGCTGAGGGATATTCCATCGTACAGTAGTACCACAATTTTTTGAACCATGTTTTATATTTCCTGGGATATTTAAGGTGTACCCAAGTTGAGGTTCTTGTAAGCAGTGCAGCCATAAATTTGGGGGTGGCTCTGTCTTATTGATTTTCAGTTTTCCAAAGGTATATTCCCTAGACTGGAAATGTCCTTGGCTCTGTAGCTCTGTTTTTTACTTGTTTTAGGGAACACAGTGCACTTCTCCAGTGAGGCAGTTGGCAATTTACATCCCGCCCATTAGCATAACAATGCTCCCAGTTCTCCAGGGCCTGTCTTGCCTTTCTGGTTTTTACACATTTTGTGGATGTCCCTTTTGAACGGTGGGAAGTGATACTTCTTTGTAGTGCAAATTTGCATTGCCCGCTTGCTTGCTTGGATAAAAAGGTCGTATGCGTTTTCACCTGAATATATTCAGGCGAAAACACATAGGCCCTTCCTGGCCAAGTGCATCATTGTCGAAGTTGTGCCCCTCTTCCTGTGCTTTACAGGCGATTCCAAGGTACCTCTTGAAATCTGCTTCCTGTTATTCTGCCTCGCTTTCAATTCTCCCTCGTTGCCTTCCCTCAACAGATTTTTGGATGATAGTGGTCCTTTATTACTCTGCCAGTTTGTGAATTGCTGTGCCCCTGAGCTCCGTTTTTCAACTCGTTATTTGTGAGCTGAACGCAAGTCCAAAATTTTGGTTGAGGAACTATACTGGTTCCCAGTGGATGGCTGAGACTTTGGGTAATTCTTCTTCCTGCCGGGAAATTACAGTGACATGTGCTTGTCGAAATACCTAACAACTACTCTCTCTTTGATTCTCGCTCTTCCCTTCCATCCTCTGCCAAATTGGCAACCTGTGCGAACTAGGAGGTTAAAGGGGCTGTCTCTCCAAGTTGGGAGATTGCTGGTAAAGCCATTGGAAAGTCAAACCGGCGCACCAGGAGAGGGACTATTCGTTCAGATTTAGAAACCTTACGTATTCGCAGTGTGTCCATTCTCTAGGTTTCCCGTACATGTTATAGCTGTAGTAATATTCCCTTCAACGTGGAGAGTTGGGACCCATGGAATGTGTGCCATGCATTATTGCTTTAAAGGGTCTGCATTTGCTCACCCAATCTCACCAATCCTCTCAGTCCCAAGTTTCCAGCCATATGCCACATCCAGCTGTCATGGTAGATAGGGTCATTCCATGTTTTGTCAGAGACCCTTAAATAATTGTACAGAATTTCTATGTATTTTTGTTTTGTTTTTGAAATTCCTTTTTATAGTGGGTTTGAGCTGATTTTCGCTGCCATGTTTAAGCCAATCTAGACACACTTGATTTCCTTATGGAGACATATCAACACATAGGATTTAAGATTCTTACTAGTCAGATATATTCCTCTGAGGGAAATGTGGGGTTTTGAGTCCCTTTCAGTGAGGAAGGTGTAGGTCTTGTCTATTCCATAGTTGGTTTTTGGAACGGTACCAATGCTTATATCAAACTCTGGTTTTATGCATCACCCCACCTCTCCTTTCCCCTTAAGCAGGCATAAGAGTGTTTTCTAAATGTGAGACTCTGTTCTCTTTCCTAACTCAGTTCATGTGTAGCCATGTTTACAGGATCTTCATAAGTGATATGATAAGTTTCTTTTTCTGTGTGACTTATTTCACTTAGAATCATCGTACCTGAATCCACTCATTTTGCTGCTCCTGGTCTTATGACATTGATTTCATGGCTGAGGGATATTCCAGAGTACAAAAGTACCACAATTTTTGAAACATTTTTATATTTCCTGGGATATTTAAGTTGTACCCAAGTTGAGGTCCTTGTAAGCAGTGCAGCCATAAATTTGGGGGTAGCTCTGTCTTATTGATTTTCAGTTTTCAAAGGTATATTCCCTAGACTGGAAGTGCCCTTGGCTCGGAAGCTCTGTTGTTTATTAGTTTTAGGGAACACAATGCACTCCTCCAGTGAGGAAGTTGGCAATTTACATCCCGCCCATCAGCATAAAAAGACTCCCTGATCTCCAGGGCCTGTCTTGCCTTTCTGGTTTTTACACATTTTCTGGATGTCCCTTTTGACCAGTGGGAAGTGATACTTCTTTGTAGTGCAGATTTGCATTGCCCACTTGCATGCTTGGCCAAATAGGGCATATGCGTTTTCTCCTGAATATATTCAGGAGAAAATGCATACGACCTTTTAGGCCAAGTGCATCATTGTAGATGTTGTGCCCATCTTCCTGTGCTTTACAGGCAACTCCTGCGTACCTCTTGAAATCTGTTTCCTGCTATTCTGCCTCGCTTTCAATTCTGCCTCATTGTCTTCCCTCAACAGATTTTTGGACGATAGTTGTCCTTTATTACTCTGCTAGTTTGTGAATTATTGTGCCCCTGACCTCCATTTTTCAACTCGTATTTTGTGAGCTGAACGCAAGTCCAATATTTTGTTTCAGGAACTATACTGGTTCCCGGTGGGTGGCTGACACATTGATTAATACTTCTTCCTGCCAGGTAATTACAGTGACATGTGCCCGTCGAAATGCCTAAAAGCTACTCTCTCATTGGTTCTCCCTCTTCCCTTCCATCATCTACCAGATTGGCAACCTGTGCGATCCAAGAGTTTAAAGGGGCTGTCTCTCCAAGTTGGGAGATTGATAGTAAAGCAGTTGGAAAGTCAAACTGGAGCACCAAGAGAGGGACTATTCGTTGAGTTTTACAAACCATTCGTATTCACAGTGTGTCCATTCTCTAGGTATCCCGTACATGTTATAGCTGTAGTAATATTCCCTTCAACCTGGAGAGTTGGGAGCCATGGAATGGGGGCCATGCATTATTGCTTTAAAGGGTCTGCATTTGCTCACCCAATCTCACCAATCGTCTCAGTCCCAAGTGTCCAGCCTTATGCCACATCCAGCTGTCACTGTAGATAGGGTCATTCCAGGTTTCATCAGAGACCCTGAAGGAATTACAAAGAATTTCCCTGTTTTTTTGTTTCGTATTTGAAATTCCTTTTTATAGTGGGTTTGAGCTGATTCTCTCTGCCATGTTTATGCCAGTCTAGACACACTTAATTCCCTTACCCTGACATATGAGTACATACGATTTAAGATCCTTACTATTCAGATATATTCCTCTGCGGGAAATACGGGGTTTTGAGTCCCTTTCACTGAGGAAGGTGTACGTCTGGTCTATTCCATAGTTGGTTTTTGGAACGGTACCTGTGCTTATATCAAACTCTGGTTTTATGCATCACCCCACCTCTCCTTCCCCCTTAAGGAGGCATAAGACTGTTTTCTAAATGTGAGCCTCTGTTCTCTTTCCTAACTCAGTTCATGTGTAGCCATGTTTACAGGATCTTCATAAGTGATATCTTATGATAAGTTTCTTTTTCTGTTTGACTTATTCCACTTAGAATCATCGTACCTGAATCCACTCATTTTGCTGCTACTGGTCTTATCACATTGATTTCATGGCTGAGGGATATTCCATCGTACAGTAGTACCACAATTTTTTGAACCATGTTTTATATTTCCTGGGATATTTAAGGTGTACCCAAGTTGAGGTTCTTGTAAGCAGTGCAGACATAAATTTGGGGGTGGCTCTGTCTTATTGATTTTCAGTTTTCCAAAGGTATACTCCCTAGACTGGAAATGTCCTTGGCTCTGTAGCTCTGTTTTTTACTTGTTTTAGGGAACACAGTGCACTTCTCCAGTGAGGCAGTTGGCAATTTACATCCCGCCCATTAGCATAACAATGCTCCCAGTTCTCCAGGGCCTGTCTTGCCTTTCTGGTTTTTACACATTTTGTGGATGTCCCTTTTGAACGGTGGGAAGTGATACTTCTTTGTAGTGCAAATTTGCATTGCCCGCTTGCTTGCTTGGATAAAAAGGTCGTATGCGTTTTCACCTGAATATATTCAGGCGAAAACACATACGCCCTTTCTGGCCAAGTGCATAATTGTCGAAGTTGTGCCCCTCTTCCTGTGCTTTACAGGCGATTCCAAGGTACCTCTTGAAATCTGTTTCCTGTTATTCTGCCTCGCTTTCAATTCTCCCTCGTTGCCTTCCCTCAACAGATTTTTGGATGATAGTGGTCCTTTATTACTCTGCCAGTTTGTGAATTGCTGTGCCCCTGAGCTCCGTTTTTCAACTCGTTATTTGTGAGCTGAACGCAAGTCCAAAATTTTGGTTGAGGACCTATACTGGTTCCCGGTGGATGGCTGAGACTTTGGGTAATTCTTCTTCCTGCCGGGAAATTACAGTGACATGTGCCCTTCCAAAAGCCTAACAGCTACTCTCTCATTGGTTCTCCCTTTTCCCTTCCATCCTCTGCCAAATTGGCAACCTGTGTGAACCAGGAGGTTAAAGGGGCTGTGTCTCCAAGTTGGGAGGTTGATAGTAAAGCAGTTGGAAAGTCAAACCGGAGCACCAGGAGAGGGACTATTCGTTGAGTTTTAGAAACATTTCGTATTCACAGTGTTTCCATTGTCTAGGTTACCAATACATGTTATAGCTGTAGTAATATCCCCTTCAACCTGGAGATTTGTGACCCATGGAATGGGTGCCATGCATTATTGCTTTAAAGGATCTGCATTTGCTCACCCAATCTCACCAATCCTCTCAGTCCCAAGGGTCCAGCATTATGCCACATCCAGCTGTCATTGTAGATAGCGTCATTCCAAGTTTCGTCAGAGACCCTGAAGGAATTGTAAAGAAGTTCCCTGTTTTTTTTTGTTTGCTTGTTTTGTTTTGTTTTTAAAATTCCTTTATATAGTGGGTTTGAGCTGATTCTCGCTGCCATGTTTATGCCAGTCTAGACACACTTGACTCCCTTACGGAGACATATCAATATATAGGTTTTAAGATTCTTACTAGTCAGATATATTCCTCTGCGGGAAATATGGGGTTTTGAGTCCCTTTCACTGAGGAAGGTGTAGGTCTTGTCTATTCCATAGTTGGTTTTTGAAGCGGTACCTGTGCTTATATCAAACTCTGGTTTTATGCATCACCCCACCTCTCTTTCCCCCTTAAGCAGACATAAGTGTGTTTTCTAAATGTGAGACTCTGTTCTCTTTCCTAACTCTCTTCATTTGTAGCCATGTATACCGGATCTTCATAAGTGATATCTTATGATAAGTTTCTTTTTCTGTGTGACTTATTTCACTTAGAATCATCGTACCTGAATCCACTCATTTTGCTGCTACTGGTCTTATGACATTGATTTCATGGTTGAGGGATATTCCATCGTACATAAATTCCACAATTTTTTGAACCATTTTTATATTTCCTGGGATATTTAAGGTGTACCCAAGATAAGGTTCTAGTAAGCAGTGCAGCCCTAAATTTGGGTGTGGCTCTGTCTTATTGATTTTCAGTTTACCCAAGGTATATTCCCTAGACTAGAAGTGCCCTTGGCTCTGTAGCACTGTTGTTTACTTGTTTTAGGGAACACAATGCACTACTCTAGTGAGGCAGTTGGCAATTTACATCCCGCCCATCAGCATAACAAGGCTTCCTGTTCTCCAGGGACTGTCTTTCCTTTCTGGTTTTTATACATTTTGTGGATGTCCCTCTTGACCGGTGGGAAGAGATACTGCTTTGTAGTGCAGATTTACATTGCCGCTTGCTTGCTTGGCCAAAAATGGCGTATGTGTTCTGTCCGGAATATATTCAGGATAAAATGCATACGCCCTTTTTGGCCAAGTGCATCATTGTCGGAGTTGTGCCCCTCTTCCTGTGCTTTACAGGCAACTCCTGCGTACCTCTTGAAATCCGTTTCCTGCTATTCTGCCTCACTTTCAAGTCCGCCACCATGCATTCCCTCAACAGATTTTTGGACGATAGTTGTCCTTTATTACTCTGCCAGTTTGTGAATTGCTGTGCCCCTGAGCTCCATTTTTCAACTCGTTTTTTGTGAGCTGAACGCAAGTCCAAAATTTTGGTTCAGGACCTATACTGGTTCCTGGTGGGTGGCTGAGACTTTGGTTAATTCTTCTTCCCACCGGGAAATTAGAGTCACATGTGCCCGTCGAAATGCCTAACAGCTACTCTCTCATTGGTTCTCCCTCTTCCCTTCAATCATCTGCCAGATTGGCAACGTGTGCGATCCAAGAGTTTAAAGGGGCTGTCTCTCCAAGTTGGGAGATTGATAGTAAAGCAGTTGGAAAGTCAAACTGGAGCACCAAGAGAGGGAATATTCGTTGAGTTTTACAAACCATTCGTATTCACAGTTTGTCCATTCTCTAGGTATCCCGTACATGTTATAGCTGTTGTAATATTCCCTTCAACCTGGAGAGTTGGGACCCATGGAATGTGTGCCATGCATTATTGATTTAATGGGTCTGCATTTGCTCACCCAATCTCACCAATCCTCTCAGTCCCAAGTTTCCAGCCTTATGCCACATCCAGCTGTCATTTTAGATAGCGTCATTCCAAGTTTCGTCAGAGACCCTGAAGGAATTGTAAAGAATTTCTATGTATTTTTGCTTAGTTTTTGAAATTCCTTTTTATAGTGGGTTTGAGCTGATTCTTGCTGCCATGTTTATGCCAAACTAGACACACTTGATTTCCTTATGGAGACATATCAATACATAGGTTTTAAGATTCTTACTAGTCAGATATATTCCTATGCGGGAAATATGGGGTTTTGAGTCCCTTTCACTGTGGAAGGTGTAGGTCTTGTCTATTCCATAGTTGGTTTTTGGAACGGTACCAGTGCTTATTTCAAACTGTGGTTTTATGCATCACCCACCTCTCCTTCCCCCTTAAGCAGGCATAAGATTATTTTCTAAATGTGAGACTCTGTTCTCTTTCCTAACTCAGTTCATGTGTAGCCATGTTTACAGGACCTTCATAAGTGATATCTTATGATAAGTTTCTTTTTCTGTGTGACTTATTTCACTTAGAATCATCGTACCTAAATCCACTCACTTTGCTGCTACTGGTCTTATGACATCATTTCATGGCTGAGGGATATTCCATCGTACGGAATTACCACAATTTTTTGAACCATGTTTTATATTTCCTGGGATATTTAAGGTGTACCCAATTTGAGGTTCTTGTAAGCAGTGCAGCCATAAATTTGGGGGTGGCTCTGTCTTATTGATTTTCAGTTTTCCCAAGGTATATTCCCTAGACTGGAAGTGCCCTTGGCTCTGTAGCTCTGTTGTTTACTTGTTTATGAAACACAATGCACTCCTCCAGTGAGGCAGATGGCAATTTACATCCCACCCATCAGCATATCAATGTTCCCTGTACTCCAGGGCCTGTCTTGCCTTTCTGGTTTTTACACATTTTGTGGATGTCCCGTTTGAGAGGTTGTAAGAGATACATCTGTGTAGTGCAGATTTGCATTGCCCGCTTGCTTGCTTGGCCAAAAAGGGCGTATGCGTTTTCTTCTGAATATATTCAGGAGAAAACGCATACGCCCTTTTTGGCCAAGTGCATCATTGTCGAAGCTGTGCCCCTCTTCCTGTGCTTTACAGGCGATTCCAACTTACCTCTTGAAATCTGTTTCCTGCTATTCTGCCTCGCTTTCAAGTCCCCCTTGTAGCCTTCCCTCTACAGATTTTTGGACGATAGTTGTCCTTTATTACTCTGCCATTTTGTGAATTGCTGTGCCCCTGAGCTCCATTTTTCAACTCGTTTTTTGTGAGCTGAACGCAAGTCCAAAATTTTGGTTCAGGACCTATACTTGTTCCCGGTTGCTGGCTGAGACTTTGGTTAATTATTTTCCCTGCCGGGAAATTACAATGACATGTGCCCGTCCAAATGCCTAACAGCTACTCTCTCATTGGTTCTCCCTATTCCCTTTCACCCTCTGCCAAACTGGCAAATTGTTCGAAACAGTAGGTTAATGGGGCTGTCTCTCCAAGTTGGGAGATTGATAGTAGAGCAGTTGGAAAGGCACACCAGAGCCCAAGGTGAGGGACTATTCGTTGAGGTTTGGAAACCTTTCGTATTCACAGTGTGTCCATTCTCTAGGTTTCCCTTACATGTTATAGCTGTAATAATATTTCTTTCAATCTGGAGAGTTGGGACTCATGGAATGGGTGCCATGCATTATTGCTTTAAAGGGCCTGCATTTGCTCACACAATCTCACCAATACTCTCAGTCCCAAGTGTCCTGCTTTATGCCATATCCAGCTGTAATTGTAGATAGGGTCATTCCAGGTTTCATCAGAGACACTGAAGGAATTGTAAAAAATTTCCCTGTTTTTTTGTTTGTTTTTGAAATTCCTTTTTATAGTGGGTTTCCGCTGATTCTCGCTGCCATGTTTATGCCAGTGTAGACACACTTGATTCCCTTACACAGACATATCAATGCATAGGTTTTAAGATTCTTACTAGTCAGATATATTCCTCTGCGGGAAATATGGGATTTTGAGTCCCTTTCACTGAGGAAGGTCTAGGTCTTGTCTATTCTATAGTTGGTTTTTGGAATGGTACCTCTGCTTATATCAAACTCTGATTTTATGCATCACCCCACCTCTCCTTCCCCCTTAAGCAGGCATAAGAGAGTTTTCTAAATGTGAGACTCTGTTCTCTTCCCTAACTCAGTTCAAGTGTAGCCATGTTTACAAGATCTTCCTAAATGATATCTTATGATAAGTTTCTTTTTCTGTGTGACTTATTTCTGTTAGAATCATCGTACCTGAATCCTCTCATTTTGCTGCTACTGGTCTTATGACATTGATTTCATGGTTGAGGGAAAATCCATTGGACATAAGTACTAAAAATTTTTGAACAATTTTTATCTTTCCCGGGAAATTTAAGGTGGACACAAGTTGAGGTTCTTGTAAGCGGTGCAGCCGTAAATTTTTGAGTGCCTGTGTCTTATTGATTTTCAGTTTTCCCAAGGTGTATTCCCTAAACTGGAATCTCCCTTGGCTCTGTAGCTCTGTTGTTTAATTATTTTAGGGAACACAATGCACTCCTCCTAGAGAGGCAGTTGGGAATTAACATCCCGCCCACTAGCATAACAAGGCTCCCTGTTCTCCAGGGCCTGTCTTGCCTTTCTGGTTTTTACACATTTTGTGGATGTCCCTTTTGAGAGGTGGGAAGAGATATTTCTGTGTAGTGCAGATTTGCATTGCCCGCTTGCTTGCTTGGCCAAAAAGGGCGTATGCATCTTCTCCTGAATATATTCAGGAGAAAACGCATAGGCCGTTTTTGGCCAGGTGCATCATTGTCAGTGATTAGACCCTCTTCCTGTGCTTTCAAGGCGATTCCAACGTACATCTTGTAATCTGTTTCCTGCTATTCTGCCTCGCTTTCAAGTCCACCTCGTAGCCTTCCCTCAACAGATTTTTGGACGAGAGATGTCCTTTACTACTCTGCCACTTGGGGAATTGCTGTGCCCGAGCTCCATTTTTCAATATGTTATTTGTGACATGAATACAAGTCCAAATTTTGGTTCAGGACCTATACTGGTGTCCGGTGGGTGGCTGAGACTTTGTTTAATTCTTCTTCCGGCCGGGAAATTAGAGTGACATGTGCCCGTCCAAATGCCTCATGGCTACTCTCTCATTGGTTCTCCCTCTTCCCTTTCATCCTCTGCCAATTTGGCAACCTGTTAGAACCAGGAGGTTAAACGGTCTGTCTCTCCAAGTTGGATATTATAGTAAAGCAATTGGAAAGTCAAACCAGAGCACCAGGAGACAGACTATTCGTTGAGTTTTAGAAACGTTTCGTATTCACAGTGGGTCCATTCTCTAGGTTTCCCGTACATGTTATAGCTGTTGTAATATTCCCTTCAACCTGCAGAGTTGGGACCCATGGAATGGGTGCCATGCATTATTGCTTTAAAGGGTCTGCATTTGCCCACCCAATCTCACCAATCCTCTCAGTCCCAAGTGTCCAGCCTTATGACATATCCAGGTGTCATTGTAGATAGGGTCAGTCCAGGTTTCATCAGAGACCCTGAAGGATTTGTAAAGAATATCACTGTTTTTTTGTTTTGTTTCTGAAATTCCTTTTTATATTGGGTTTGAGCTGATTCTCACTGCCATGTTTATGCCTGTCTAGACACACTTGATTCCCTTATGGAGACATATAAATACATAGGTTTTAAGATTCTTACTAGTAAGATATATTACTCTGCGCTGAATATGGGGTTTTGAGTCCCTTTCACTGAGGAAGGTGTAGGTCTTTTCTATTCCGTATTTGGTTTTTGGAACGGTACCTGTACTAATATCAAACTGTGGTTTTATGCATCACCCCACCTCTCCTTCCCCCTTAAGCAGGCATAAGGGTGTTTTATAAATATGAGACTCTCTTCTCTTTCCTAGCTCAGTTCATGTGTAGCCATGTTTACAGGATCTTCATAAGTGATACCTTATGATAAGTTTCTTTTTCTGTGTGACTTATTTCACTTAGAATTATCGTACCTCAATCCACTCATTTTGCTGCCACTGGCCTTATGACATTGATTTCATGGCTGAGGAATATTCCATTATACGTAAGTACCACAATTTCTTAAAGCATTTTTTTCTATCCTGGGATATTTAAAGTGTACCCAAGTTGAGGTTCTTGTAACCAGTGCATCCCTGAATTTTGGTGTGGGTCTGTCTTATTGATATTCAATTTTTCCAGGGTATATTCCCTAGAATCGAAGTGCCCTTGGCTCTGTAGCTCTGTTGTTTACTTGTTTTAGGGAACAGAATGCACTCCTCCAGAGAGGCAGTTGGCAATTTACATCCCGCCCATCAGCATAACAGTGCTCCCTGTTCTCCAGGGCCTGTCTTGCCTTTCTGGTTTTTACACATTTTGCGGATGTCCCTTTTGACAGGTGTGAAGTGATACTTCTTTGTAGTGCAGATTTGCATTGCCCACTTTCTTGCTTGGCCGAAAAGGCCATATGCGTTTTCTCCTGAATATATTCACGTGAAAACCCATACACTCTTTAAGGCCATTTCCATAATTTCAAAGTTGTAATGCTTTTCCTGTTTTTAAAGTTGATTCCAGTGTACCTGTTGAAATCTGTTTCATGCCATTCTGCCTCATTTTCAATTCCACCTCGTGGCTTTCCCTCAACAGATTTTTGGAAGAGAGTAGTCCTTTGTAACTCTGCAGGTTAGTGAATTGCTGTGGCCTTGAGCTCCATTTTTCAACTCGCGTTTTTGTGAGCTGACCGCAAATCCAAAATTTTGCTTCAGGACCTATACTTGTTCTGGCGGGGCAGGCTGAGACTTTGGTTAATTCCTCTTCATGATGCAAAATTAGAGTGACATGTGGCCGTCCAAATGCCTACAGCTACTCTCTCATTGGTTCTCTCTCTTCCCTTATATCCTCTGAACAATATGTCCACTGTGCGAATTAGGAAGTTATAGGGGCTGACTCTCCAAGTTGGGAGATTGATAGTAAAGCATTTGGAATTTCAAACTGGAGCACAAGGAGAGAAAAATGTAGCAGAGTTTTAGAAACCTTTCATCATCAGAGTGTTTCCAGTCTCTATATTCCCATACATGTTATAACTGTAGTGATATTTCTTTCTACCTGGAGAGTTGGGAACCATGGAATGGGTGGCAGGCATTATTGCTTTAAAGGATCTGCATTTTTTCACCCAATCTCACCAATCCTCTCAGTCTCAAGTGACCAGCCTTATGCTACATCCAGCTGTCATTGTAGATAGGGTCATTCCAGGTTTCATCAGAACCGCTGAAGGAATTGTGTAAGAATTTTACTGTTTTTATGTTTTGTTTTGAAATTCATTTTTATAGTGGGTTTCAGCTGATTCTCACTGCCATGTTTATGTCGTTCTAGACACACTTGGTTCCCTTACGGAGCCATATGAATACATAGGTTTTAAAATTCTTACTAGTCAGATATATTTCTCTGTGGGGAATAGGGATGTTGAGTTCCGTTCACTAAGGAAGGAGTAGGGCTTGTCTCTTCTGTTTTTGGATTATGGAACGGTTCCTGTTCTAATATCAAACTTTTGTTTTCTGCATTTCCCCACCTCTCTTTCCCCTTAAGCAAGCATAAGAGTTTTTTTCTAAATCTGAGAATCTGTTCTCTTCCCTAATTCAGTTCATATGTAGCCATGTTTACATTCACTTCATAAGTTATATCTTTTGTCAGAATGCCCCATGGCCCTTGTCATAATAATGCTCCATGACCACTGTCATCACAATGCTCCATGCCCTGGTTATCACAATGCTCCATGTCCCTTGTCATCACAATTCTCCACGTCCTTGTCATCACAATGCTACATGACACTTCTCATCACAATGTTACATGCTCTTTTCATCACAATTATCCATGCACTTGTCATTGCAATGCTTCATGCACTTATCATCACAATGCTCCATGCACTTGTCATCACAGTGCTTCATGCCCTTGTCATCACAATGCTAAATGACCCCTCTTATCACAGTGCTCCCTGACACCTGTCATCACAATGCTTCATGCCCCTTGTGCTTACAGTGCTCGATGATCCTCGACATCACAATTAACTAAGGACTTCTCATCACAATGCTCCACGGTTTTGCCATCACCATGCTCCATGCCTTGTCATCTCAAAGCTCAATGTCCCTTGTCCTCACAATTCTCCATGTCCTTCTCATTACAATTCTCCATGGCACTTCACATCACAATGTTATATGCACTTGTCATCACAATACTCCATGCACTTGTCATCGCGATGCTCCATGACGCCTGTCATAGGAAGCTCCATGTACTTGTCATCACAATGTTTCACGACCTCGACATTAAAATTATCAATGGCCCTTGATATCACAATGCTCCATGCCCTTGTCATCACAATGCTCCTATAATTTGTCACAAAAATCCTCCATGACACTTGGCATCACAATGCTCCATGATATTGTCATCAAACTGGAACATGACATATTTCATCACAATGTTCCCTGACATCTTTCTTCACAATAATCCATGACCTTGTCATCACAGTGCTCCATGCCCTTGTTGTCAAAATGTGCCATGCCCACTCTTATCACAATAATCCATGAAACTTGTCAGAACAATGTTCCATGCCACTTTTCATCCCAGTGCTCCATGAAAGCTGTCATCACAATGCACCACGCCCATCATCATAAGGCTTCATGCTATTGTCATCACAAAGAAATCAAAATGCTCCATGACCTCTGTCATCACAATGCTCCAAACACTTTTGATCACAATGTTCCATAACACTTGTCATCACAATGCCCCATGACGCTGGTCATCAAAATTATCCGTGGTCTTCTCATCACAATGCACCATGATTTTTGTTATCACAATGTTCAATACACTTGTCGTCACAATGCTCCCTGACTATTGCCATCAGTATGCACCTTGAACTCTTTCATGAAAAGGCTCCAAGCCTTTTTCATCACAATGATCCATACCCTTTTCATCACAATGCTACAAGACCGCTTTGATCACAATGCTCCTTGCACTTGTCATCACAAAGCTCCATGAGGTATGTCATCAGAATGCTGCATGGCCTTCTCATCATAATGTTCCATGCCCTTGTCATCACAATTCTCCAAGAACCCTGTGATCACAATGTTCCCTGCACCTTTTCATCAGAATGCTCAATGAGACTAGTCATCACAAGGTTCCATGGTCTTCACATCACAGTGCTCCAAGACGTTGCCATCACAGTACCCCATTCCCTTGTCATCACAATGCTCCATGACACCTGTCATCAAAATACTCCATGAACATTTTCAGCCCAATGCTCCATGTACCTCCTCATCGCAATGATGCATGCCCTTGTCATCCCAATGCTCCATGACACCTGTATTCACAATGCTCCGTGATGCTTGTCATCACATTGCTCCATGATACCTGTCATCAAAATACTCAATGCCTTTGTCAGCAAAATGCTACATAACCTTATGATTACAATGCTCTATGCGCTTGTCATCACAATATTCCATTTGAATTGCCATCACAATCCTCCATGAACCTTGGGATCACATTGCTTCATGCCTTTGTCATCACAATGCTCCATGCTCCTTGAAATCAAAATGAACCAAGACCTCTGTCATCACAATGCTCCAAACACTTGTGATCAAAATGTTCCGTAACACTTGTCATCACAGTGCTCCATGATGCATGTCATCACAATACTCCATGCCTTGTTCATCACAATGAGCCATGACCATTGTCATCACAATTCTCAATACACTTGTCATCACAATGCTCCCTGACACTAGTCGTCAGAATGCTCCTTGAACCCTGTCGCGAAAAGGCTACATGCCATTTTCTTCACACTGCCCCATGCCGTTTTCATCACAATGCTCCATGCCATTGTCATCAAAATACTCCATAAGCTTGTCATCAGAATGCTCCATGACCCTTGTCATCACAATTGTCCATGCACTTGTCAGCCCAATGCTCCTTGACCCTTGTCATCACAATGCACCATTCACTTTGTCATCAGAATCCTCCATGACACTTGGCATCACAATGATCCATGCCATTGTCATCACAATGGACCATTACATATGTCATCACAATGCTCCCTGACACCGGAGTTCACAATACTTCATGAACTCGGCATCAAAATGCTCCATGACCTAGTCATCCCAAGGCACCATTCCAACTGTCATCACAGTAATCCATGAAACTTATTAGACAAATGCTCCATGCCCTTGTCATCACAATGCTCCATGCCCATGTTATCACAATGCTCCATGAACCCTGTCATCACAATTCTCCGTGACTCAATTCATCACAATGCTTCATGACCTTTGTCATCACAATTGTCCATGCCCTCATCATCAACAGTCTCTGTGACCTTTTTAACCACAATGCTCCATGAACTTTTCATCACAATGCTCTTTGACCCTTGTCATCAAAATGCTCCATGCCTTTCTCAGCACAATGCTCCATGACCCTTATCATCACAATGCTCCATGGGCTTGTCAGCACAATGCTCCATGACACATGCCATCACAATGTGCCATGCGCTTGTCATCACAGAGCTACACAATCTTGTCAACACAATGCCCAATAAACCTTGTCATCACAATGCTCCATGCACTTCTCATCCAAATGCTCTCTCACCACTGATATCACAATGTTACATCACTATTCATCACAATACTACCTCAACCCTGTCATCACAATGTTCTATGACACCTGTCATCACAATGCTACACGCACTTATCATCACAATGTTCGATGAACCCTGACATCACAATGTTCCATAACCACTGTCATCAAAATGCTCCATGACCCATTTCATCAAAATGCTCCATGACCCCTGACAACACAATGTTCCATAACACCTCTCATTAAAATGTTCCATGACACTTTTCATCAAATAGCTCCGTGACCCTGTCATCACAATGTTCCCTGCCCTTCTCATCACAAGGCACAATGCCCTTGACATCAAAATGCTCCATGACCTCTGTCATCACGATGTTCCATGGCCTTGTCATCACAGGGCTCCATGACCCTTCTCATCACAATGCTCCAAGACCCCTGTAATCACACTGCTCCATGCCCATTTTCATCTCAAAGATCCATATACCCTGTCATCACAATGCACCATGCCCATCATCATAATACTTCATGCTATTGTCATCACAATGAAATCAAAATGCTCCATGACTTCTGTCATAACAATGCTCCAAACCCATGTGATCACAATATTCCATGACACTTGTCATCACAATGCCCAATGACGCTCGTCATCACAGTTATCCACTGTCTTCTCATCACAATGCTCCATGACCTTTGTCATCAAAATGCTCAAAACAATTGTCATCAAAATGTTCCCTGACAGTTGTTGTCTGTATGCTCCTTGAACCCTGCCACGACAAGGCTCCATGCGTTTTTCATCGCAATGATCCATGCCCATTTCATCACAATGCTCCAAGACCCCTATAATCACAATGCTCCATGTCCTTGTCATCACAAAGCTCAATGACGCATGTCATCAGAATGCTCCTTTGTCTTCTCCTCACAATGATCCATGCCCTTGTCATCACAATGTTTCAAGACCCCTGTAATCACAATGGTCCTTGCCCCTTTTCATCAGTATGCTCCATGAGACTTGTCATCACAAGGCTCCATGTTTTTCTCATCACAATGCTCCAGGACCTTGTCAACACAATGCTTCACGACCTTGTCATCACAATGCTCCATGTCTTTGTCACCACAATGCACCATGTCCACTGTCATCACAATAATATATGAAACTGGTCAGACCAATGTTCCATGCCCCTGTCATCACAATTCTCCATGCCCTTGTCATCACAATGCTCCATGATTTGTCATCACAAAGCTCCATGACCCATGACCCATGTATCACAGTGTTCCGTGACCTTGTCGTCACAATGCTCCATGCCCACACTCATCACAATAATCCATGAAATATTTCAGACCAATGCTACATGCCTTTCTGATCAAAATGCTCCATTACCCCTGTCATAACAATTCTCCATGACCCCTGCCATCAAAATGTTCCACGGCCTTGTCATCGCAAGGCTACATGACACTTGTCATCACAATGCTCAAGTCCCCTGTAATCACAATGCTCCACGGCCTTTTCATCACGAGGCTCCATGACACTTGTCATCACAATGCTCAAGACCCCTGTAATCACAATGCTCCATGCCCTTGTCATCACAAATCTCCATAACGCATGTCATCATAATGTACCATAGCCTTCACATAACAATGCTCCATGCTCTTTTCATCACAATGCTCCAAGACCCCTGTAATCACAATGCTCCATGCCCCTTTTCATCTCAATGCTGAATGAACCCTGTCATCACAATGCACCATACCCATCCTCATAGTGCTTCAGGCTGTTGTCATCACAATGAAATCAAAATTCTCCATGACCTCATCATCATAATGCTCCGAAACCTTTTGATCACAATGTTCCATAACACTTATCATCACAACACCCCATGACGCTCATCATCACAATTATCCATGGTCTTCTCATCAAAATGCTCCAAGACCTTTGTCATCACAATTCTCAATACACTTGTCATCACAATGCTCCCTGACACTTGTCATCAGTGTGCTCCTTGAACCCTGTCATGACAAGGCTCCTTGCCTTTTTCATCACAATGCTCCATGCCCTTTTCATCACAATGCTCCAAGAACCCTTTAATCACAATGCTCCATGCCGTTGTCATCACAAAGCTCCATGACACATGTCATCAGAATGCTCCATGATCTTCTCATCACCATGATCCATGCCCTTGTCATCACAATGCTCAAAGACCCCTGTAATCACAATGCTCCATGCCCCTTTTCAACAGAATGCTCCATGAGACTTCTCATCAAAAGTCTCCTTGGTCTTCTCATCACAATGCTACAGGACCTTGTCATCACCATGCTCCATTCCCTTGTCATCACAATTCTCCATGACCACTGTCACCACAATACTCCAGGAACATTTTCAGACAAATGCTCCATGACCTTATCATCACAATGCTCCATGACAAATATCATCACAATTCTCCATGACCACTCTCATCACAACACTCCATGACACCTGACAAAACAATGATCCGGGACTCTTGTCATCACAATGCTCCATTGCCTAGTCATCACAGTGTTCCATGACCTTTGTCATCACAATACTCCATGAACATTTTCAGCCCAATGCTCCATGACGCTTGTCATAAAAATGATCCATGCCCTTGTCATCACAATGCTCCATGACCCCTGTATGAACAATGCTCTGTGACGCTTGTCATCACAGTGCTCCATGACAACTTTCAGCAAACTGCTCCATGCCTTTGTCATCAAAATGCTACATGACCCTGTCATAACAATGTTCTATGTGCTTGTCATCACAATACTCCATTACTATTGTCATCACAATCCTCCATGAACCTTGGGATCACATTGCTTCATGCCCTTGTCATCACAATGCTCCATGCTCCTTGAAATCATAATGATCCATGACCTCTGTCATAACAATGCTCCAAACCCTTGTGATCACAATATTCCATAACACTTCTCATCACAATGCCCCATGACGCTCGTCATCACAATTATCCATGGTCTTCTCATCACAATGCTCCATGACCTTTGTCATCACAATGCTCAATACACTTATCATCAAAATGTTCCCTGACACTTGTTGTCTGTTTGCTCCTTGAATCCTGTCATGATCAGGCTCCATGCCTTTTTCATCACAATGATCCATGCCCTTTTCATCACAATGCTCCAAGACCCATGTAATCACAATGCTCCATGCCCTTGTCATCACAAAGCTCAATGATGCATGCCATCAGAATGCACCTTGGTCTTCTCCTCACAATGTTCCATGCCCTTGTCATCACAATGCTCCATGCCACTTTTCATCAGTATGCTCCATGATACTTGTCATCACAAGGCTCCATGATTTCCTCATCACAATGCTCCAGGACCTTGTCATCACAATGCTTCACGACCATGTCATGAAAATTTTCAATGGCCCTTGTCATCATAATGCTCCAAGCCCCAGTCATCACAATGCTCCATTATATTTGTCATCACAATCCTCCATTACATTTGGAATCACAATTATCAATGCCATTGTCATCGCAATGGACCATGACATATGTCATCACAATGCTCCCTGACACCTGTCTTCACAATACTCCATGACCTTCTCATCACAATGCTGCATGCCCTTGTCATCACAATGCACCATGCCCACTGTCATCACAGTAATCTATGAAACTTGTAAGACCAATGCTCCATGAACCCTGTCATCACAATGCTCCGTGACACCAATCATCACAATTCTTCATAACGTTTGTCATCACAATGGTCCATGCCCGCATCATCACAAGGCTCTGTGACCATTGTAACCACAATGCTCCATGAACTTTTCATCACAATTCTCTGTGACCCTTGTCATCACAATGCTCCATGTCTTTGTCAGAACAATGCTCCATGACCATTGTCATCACAATGTGTCACGCGCATTTCATCACAACGGCCCACAATCTTGTCATTGCAGTGCTCCATAAACATTGTAATCACAGTGGTCCATGCACTTCTCATCAAAATGCTCTCTTAACAGAGATATCACAATGTTCCATCACTAGTCATCACAATACTCCCTCACCCCTGTAATCACAATGTTCCATGACCCTGTCATCACAATGCTACATCCCCTTATCATCACAATGTTCCATGACCCCTGACATCACTCTATTCCATAACCCCTGTCATCAGAAAACTCCATGAACCTTTTCATCCCAAAGCTCCATGACCACTGACGTCACAATGTTCTATAAGCACTGCCATCAACAGGTTCCATTACAGTTTTTATCAAATTGCTGCATGACTCGGTCATCAAAATACTCCCTACCCTTCTCATCACAATGCACCATGCCCTTGTCATCAAAATGCTCCATGAGTTGTCATCACAAAGCTCCATGACCCTTGGCATCACAGTGCTCCATGTCATTGTCATCACAATGCTCCATGAACCCTCTCATCACATTGCTCCATGTCCTTGTCATCACAAAGCTCCATGACACTTGTCATCACAATGGTTGATGCCCTTCTCCTCACAATGATCCATGCCCTTTTCATTACAATCCTGAATGACCCATGTATCATAGTGTTCCGTACCCTTGTCATCACAATGCTCCATGCCCACTCCCATCACAGTAATCCATGAAACATTTCACACCAATGTTCCATGCCCTCCTCATCACAATGCTCCATTACCTCTGTCATAACATTGCACCATGACCCTTGCCATCACAATGTTCCACGTCCTAGTCATCACAATGTTCCATGACACTTGTCATCACAGTGCTGAAGACCCCTGTAATCACAATGCTCCATGCCCTTGTCATCACCAAGCTCCATGACGCATGTCATCAGAATGTTCCATGGCTTTCTCATCACAATGCTCCATGCCCTTGTCATCAGAATGCTCCAAGACCCTGTAAACACAATGCTCCATGCCCGTTTTCATCTCAATTCTCCATGAACCCTGTCATCACAATGCACCATGCCCATCATCATAATGCTTCATGCGATTGTCAACACAATGAAATCAAAATGCTCCATGACCTCTGTCATAACAATGCTCCAAACCCTTGTGATCACAATATTCCATAACACTTGCCATCACAATGCCCCATGACGCTCGTCATCACCGTTATCCATGGACTTCTCATCATAATGCTCAATGAACTTTGTCATCATTATGCTCAATACATTTGTCATCAAAATGTTCCCTGACACATGCTGTCTGTATGCTCCTTGAACCCTGTCATGACAAGTCTCCAATCATTTTTCATCACAATGATCCATGCCCTTTTCATCACAATGCTCCAAGACCCCTGTAATCACAATGCTCCATGCCCTTGTCATCACAGAGCTCAATGATGCATGTCATCAGAATGCTCCTTGGCCTTCTGCTCACAATGATCCATGCCCTTGTCCTCACAATGTGCCAAGACCCCTGTAATCACAATGCTCCTTGCCCCTTTTCATCACAATGCTCCATGAGACTTGTCAGCACAAGGCTCCATGATTTTCTCATCACAATATTCCAGGACCATTTCATCACAATACTTCACGACATTGTCATGAAAATTCTCAATGGCCCTTGTCATCATAATGCTCCAAACCCTAGTCATCACAATGCTCCATTATATTTATCATCACAATCCTCCATTAAATTTGGCATCTCAATACTCCCTGCCATTGTCATCGCAATGGACCATGACATATGTCATCACAATGCTCCCTGACACCTGTCTTCTCCATACTCCATGACGTATTCTTCACAATGATCCATGCCCTTGTCATGACAATGCTCCATGACTTGTCATCACAAAGCTCCATGACTCATGACCCATGTAACTCACTGCTCTGTGCCCTCATCATCACAATGTTCCATGCCCACTCTCATCACAATAATTCATAAAATATTTCAGAGCAATGCTCCATGCCGTTCTCATCAAAATGCTCCATTACCCCTGTCATAACAATGCTACATGACCCCTGCCATCACAATGTTACACGGCCTTGTCATCACAAGGCTCCATGACACTTGTCATCTCAATGATCAAGACCCCTGTAATCTCAATGCTCCATGCCCTTGTCATCACAAACCTCAATGACGCATGTCATCAGAATGTTCCATAGACTTCACATCACAATGCTCAATGCCCTTGTCATCACAATGCTCCAAGACCCCTGTAATCACAATACTCCTTGCCCCTTTTCATCTCAATGCTCCATGAACACTGTCATCACAATGTATCATGCCCAATATCATAATGCTTCATGCTATTGTCATCACAATGAAATCAAAATGCTCCATCACCTCTGTCATCATAATGCTCCGAACACTTGTGATCCCAATGTTCCATAACACTTATCATCACAACACCCCATGATGCTCATCATCACCATTATCCATGGTTTTCTTATCACAATGCTCCATGACCTTTGTCATCACAATGCTCAATACACTTGTCATCACAATGCTCCCTGACACTACTCGTCAGTATGCTCCTTGAACCCTGTCATGACAAGGCTCCATTCCTTTTTCATCACAATGATCCATGCTCTTTTCATCACAATGCTCCAAGACCCCTGTAATCGCAATGCTCCATGTCCTTGTCATCACAAAGCTGCATGACGCATGTCATCAGAATGCTCCATGGCCTTCTCATCACCATGATCCATGCCCTTGTAATCACAATGCTCCAAAACCGCTGTAATCACAATGCTCCATGCCCCTTTTCAACTGAATGCTCCATGAGATTTCTCATCAAAAGTCTCCATGGTCTTCTCATCACAATGCTCCAGGACCTTGTCATCACCATGCTTCATTCCCTTGTCATTGCAATGCTCCATGACAACTGTCATCACAATACTCCATGAATATTTGCAGCCAAATGCTCCATGACCTTATCATCACAATGCTCCATGACCAATATCATCACTATTCTCCATGACCTCAGTCATCACAACAGTCCATGACACATGACAACACAATGATCAGGGATACTTGTCGTCCCAAAGCTTCATTCCCTTGACATCACAATGCTTCATGACCCCTGTCTTCAAAATACTCCATGATCATTTTCAGCCCAATGCTCCATGAGCCCTGCCATCACAGTGTTCAACGGCCTTGTCATCAGAAGGTTACATGACACTTGTCATCACAATGCTTAAGACACCTGTAATTGCAATGCTCCATGCCCTTGACATCCCAATGCTCCATGACCCCTGTATTCACAATGCTCCAAGACGCTTGTCATCACAGTGCTCCGTGACACCTGTCATCACAAGGTTCCATGTCTTTGTCAGTAAAATGCTATATGACCTTCTAATTACAATGCTCTATGTTCTTGTCATCAAAATACTCCATTACAATTGTCATCACAACGCTCCATGATGCCTGTCATCACAATACACCATGCCCTTTTCATCACAATGCTCCATGACCATTGTCATCACAATTCTCAATACACTTGTCATCAGAGTGCTCCCTGACACTTGTCGTCAGAATGCTCCTTGAACCCTGTCACAAAAAGACTCCATGCCTTTTTCTTCACAATGCCCCATGCCGTTTTCATCACAGTGCTCCATGCCATTGTCATCAAAATACTCCACAAGCTATTCATCAGAATGTCCATGACCCTTGTTATCACAAATCTCCAAGCACATGTCAGCACAATGCCCCCTGACCCTTGTCATCACAATGCTCAAAGAAATTGTCATGACAATGCTACATTACATTTGCCATCAGAATTCTCCATGACACTTGGCATCACAATGCTCCATGCCACTGTCATCACAATGGGCCATTACATATGTCATCACAATCCTCCCTGACATCTGTCTTCACAATACTGCATGACCTGTTCATCACTATGCTCCATGCCCTTGTCATCACAATGCGTCATTCATACTGTCATCGCAATAATCCATGAAACTTATTAGACAGTGTTCCATGCCCTTATCATCACAATGCTCAATGCCCCTTTTATCACAATGCTCCATGACCCCTGTCATCACAATGCTCCGTGACTCCAGTCATCACAATGCTTCATGACATTTGTCATCACAAAGATCCATGACCCTTGTCATCACAATGGTCCATATCATTGTCATCAAAATGCTCCATGAACACTCTCATCAAATTGCTCCATGCACTTGTCATCACAAAGATCCATGACAAATGTCATCAGAATGCTCCATGGCCTTCTCATCACAGTGCTCCATTACACCTGTCATAAGAATGCTCCATGACCCTTGTCATCACGATGTTCCATGGCCTTGTCATCACAAGGCCCCATGACCCTTCTCATCACAGTGCTCGAAGACCCATGCTATCACAATGCTCCATGCCCCTTTTCATCTAAATGATCCATGAACCCAGTCATCACAAAGTTCCAAAACCTTGTGATCACAATATTCCATAACTCTTGTCATCAAAATACCACATGATGATTGTCATCACAGTTATCCATGGTCTTCTCATCACAATGATCATGACCTTTGACATCACAGTGCTCAATACACTTGTCATCAAAATGCTCCCTGACACTTGTTGTCTGTATGCTCCTTGAACCCTGTCATGACAAGGCTCCATGACTTTTTCATCACAATGATCCATGCCTTTTTCATCACAATGCTCTAAGACCCCTGTAATCATAATTCTCCATGCCCTTGTCATCACAAAGTTCAATGACACATATCATTAGAATGCTGCTTGGCCTTCTCCTCACAATGCTCCATGCCCTTGTCATCACAATGTTCCAAGTCCCCTTTAATCACAATGCTCCGTGACGCTTGTCATCACAGTGCTCCATGACACCTGTCATCACAATGCTCCATGGTTTTCTCATCACAATGCTCCAGGACCTTGTCATCAAAATGCTTCAAGACCTTGTCATGAAAATACTCAATGGCCTTTGTCATCATAATGCTTCAAGCCCTAGTCATCAAAATGCTCCATTATATTTGTCATGACAATCTTCCATTACATTTGGCATCACAATGCTCCCTTCCATTGTCATCGCAATGGACCATGACATTTGTCATCACAATGCTCCCTGACACCTCTCTTCACAATACTCCATGACTTTCTCATCACAATGCTCCATGCACTTGTCATCACAATGCTCCATGACCTTGTCATCAGAATGCTCCATGCCCTTGTTATCACAATGCTCCATGAACCCTGTCACCACAATGCTCCGTGACTCCTGTCATCACAATGCTTCATGACCTTTGTCATCACAGTCGTCCATGCCTTCGTCATCAACAGTCTCTGTGACGTTTTTAACCACAATGCTCCATGAACTTTTCATCACAATGCTGCATGACCCTTGTCATCACAATGCTCTATGCCTTTCTCAACACAATGATCCATGACCCATGTCATCACAATGGTCCCTGCGCTTGTCAGCACAATGCTCCATAACACATGTCATCATAATGTGCCATGTGCTTGTCATCACAGTGCTCCAATATCTTGTCATCACAATGCTCCATACACATTGTCATCACAATTCTCAGTGCACTTCTCATCAAAATGCTCTCTCACCACTCATATCACAATGTTACATCACTATTCATCACAATACTCCCTTACCACTGTCGTCACAATGTTCCGTGACTCCTGTCATCACAATGGTACATGCACTTATCATCACAATGTTCGATGAACCATGACATCACAATGTTCCATAACCACTGTCATCAAAATGCTCCAAAACCCTTTTCATCAAAATGCTCCATGACCCCAGACATCACAATGTTCCATAACCACTGTCATCAAAATGTTCCATGACACTTTTCAACAAATTGCTCCATGACCTAGTCATCACAATGCTCCCTGCCCTTCTCATCATAATGCACAACGCCTTTGTCATCAAAATGCTCCATGACTTTTGTCATCACAAAGAACCCTTGGCATCACAAGGCCCCATGTCATTGTCATCACAGTGCTCCATGAATGCTCTCATCACATTGCTCCATGCACTTCTCATCACAAAGCTCCATGACACATGTCATCAGAATGCTCCATGGCCTTCTCAACACAGTGCCCCATTACACCTGTCATAAGAATGCTCCATGACCCCTGCCATTACGATGTTCCATGGTCTTGTCATCACAAGGACCAATGTCCCTTCTCATCACAATGCTCCAAAACCCATGTTATCACAATGCTCAATGCCCCTTTTCATCTAAATGATCCATGAACCCTGTCATCATAATGTTCCAAACCCTTGTAATCACAATATTCCATAACTCTTGTCATCACAATTCCCCATGACGCTCGTCATCACAATTATCCATGGTCTTCTCATCACAATGCTCCATGACCTTTGTCATCACAATGCTCAATACACTTGTCATCAAAATGCTCCCTGACCTTTGTTGTCTGTATGCTCCTTGAACCCTGTCATGACAAGGTTCCATGCATTTTTCATTACAATGTTCCATGCCTTTTTCATCACAATGCTCTAAGACCCCTGTAATCATAATTATCCATGCCCTTGTCATCACAAAACTCAATGACGCATATCATTAGAATGCTCCTTGGTCTTCTCCTCACAATGCTCCATGCCCTTGTCATCCCAATGCTCCATGACCGCTGTATTCACAGTGCTCCGTGACGCTTGTCATCACTGTGCTCCATGACACCTGTCATCACAATGCTCCATGCCTTTGTCAGCAAAATGCTACATGACCTTGTGATTACAATGTTCTATGTCCCTGTCATCACAATGCTCCATGACCTTTGTCATCACAATTCTCAATACACTTGTCACCAAAATGCTCCCTGACACTTGTCGTCAAAATGCTCCTTGAATCCTGTCACGAACAGGCTCCATGCCTTTTTCAACACAATGCCCCATGCCATTTTCATCACAATGCTCCATGCCTTTGTCATCAAAATACTCCACAAGCTTGTCATCAGAATGCTCCATGAACCTTGTCATCAAAATTCTCCATGCGCTTGTCAGCACAATGCTCACTCACCCTTCTCATCACAATGCCCCAAGCCATTGTCATCACAATGCTCCATTACCTTTGTCATCAGAATGCTCCATGGCATTCTCATTCACGATGCTCCATGCCCTTGGCATCACAATGCTCCAAGACTCTTGTAATCACACTGCTCCATGCCCCTTTTCATCTCAATGTTCCATGAACCCTGTCATCAAAATGCACCATGCCCATCATCAGAATGCTTCATGCTACTATTATCACAATGAAATCAAAATGCTCCATGACCTCTGTCATCACAATGCTCCAAATCCTTGTGATCAAAATGTTCCATAACACTTATCATCACAACGCCCCATGACGCTTGTCATGACAGTTATCCATGGCCTTCTCATCACAATGCTCCATGCCCTTGCCATCACAATGCTCCATTTCACCTGTCATAAATATGCTCCATGACCCCGGCCATCACGATGTTCCATGGCCCTTCCATCACAAGGCTCCATGACCCTTCTCATCACAATGCTCCAAGACCCCTGTAATCACAATGCTCCATGCCCCTTTTCATCTCAATGATCCATGAACCTGTCATCACAATGCACCATGCCCATCATCATAATGCTTCATGCTATTGTCATCACAGTGAAATCAAATTTCTCCATGACCTCTGTCATAACAATGCTCCAAACCCTTGTGATCACAATATTCCATAACACTTGTCCTCACAAAGCCCCATGAGGCTCGTCATCGCAATTACCCATGGTCTTCTCATCACAATGCTCGATGACCATTTTCATCACAATGCTCAATACACTTGTCATCAAAATGCTCCCTGACACTTGTTGTCTGTATGCTCCTTGATCCCTGACATGACAAGGCTCCTTGCCATTTTCATCACAATGATATATGCCCCTTTCATCACAATGCTCCAAGACCACTGTAATCACAATGCTCCATGCCCTTCACATCACTAAGCTCAATGACACATGTCATCAGAATGCTCCTTTGGCTTCTCCTCACAATGCTCCATGCCCTTGTCATTAGAATGTTTCAAGACCCCTGTAATCACAATGCACCATGCCCCTTTTCATCAGAATTCTCCATGAGACTTGTCATCACAAGGCTCCATGGACTTCTCATCACAATGCTCCAGGACCTTGTCATCACAATTCTCCATTCCCTTGTCATCACAATGCTCCATTAATTCTGTCATCACAATATTCCATTAACATTTTCAGCCCAATGCTTCATACACTTGTCATCACAATGATCCATGCCCTTGTTATCACAATGCTCCATGACCCCTGTCATCACAATGCACCGTGACTCCAATCACCACAGTGTTTCATGACCTTTGTCATCACAATGGTCCATGCCGTCATCATCAACAGTCTCTGTTACGTTTTTAACCACAATGCTCCGTGAACTTTTCATCACAATGCTCTTTGACCCTTGTCATCAGAATTCTCTATGCCTTTCTCAGCACAATGCTCCATGACACTTGTCATCACAATGCTCCATGTGCTTGTCAGCACAATGCTCCATGACCTTGTCATCACAATGCTCCATGACCCTTGTCATCACAATGCTCCATGACTCCAGTCATCAGAATGCTTCATAACATTTGTCATCACAGTGTTCCATGCCTGTGTCATCACAAGGCTCTGTGACTTTGTAACCACAATGCTCCATGAACTTTGCATCACAATGCTCCGTGACCCTTGTCAGCACAATGCTCCATGCCTTTGTCAAAACAATGCTCCTTGACCCTTGTCATCACAATGTGCCACACGGTTTTCATCACCAAGGTCCACAACCTTGTCATCACAATGCTCCATAAACCTTGTAATCACAATGCTCCATGCACTTCTCATCAGAATGCTCTCTCTCCACTGATATCACAATGTTCCTTCACTAGTCGTCACAATATTCCCTCACCCCTGTAATCACAATGTTCCATGACCCTTGTCTTCACAATGCTACATACCCTTATCATCACAAAGTTCCTTGACCCCTGTCATCAAAATGCTCCATGACCCTTTTCATCCCAAAGCTCCAGGACCCCTGACATCTCAATGATCTATAACACCTGTCAGCAAAATATTCCATTACACATTTCATCATATTGCTCCGTGACCCTGGCATCAAAATGCTCCCTGCACTTATCATCACAAAGCACCACGCACTTGTCTTCAAAATGCTCCTTGACCCTTGTCATCACATATCTCCATGACCCTTGGCATCACAGTGCTCAATGTCATTGTCATAACAATGCTCCGTGTAACCTCTCATGACATTGCTCCATGCCCTTCTCATCACAAAGCTCCATGCCCTTGTCATCACAAAACTCCATGACCCCTGACATCACAATGTTCCATAACACTGTCATCAAAATATTCCATGACCCTTTTCATCAAATTGCTCCATGACCCTGTCATCACAATGCTCCCTTCCCTTCTCATCACAATGCACCATGCCCTTGTCATCAAAATGCTCCATGACCTTTGTCATCACAAAGCTCCATGACACTTGGCATCTCAATTCTCCATGCCATTGTCATCACAATGCTCCATGGACCCTCTCATCACATTGTTCCATGCCCTTCTTATCACAAAACTCCATGACGCTTGTCATCACAATGCTCGATCCCATACTAATCAAAATGCTCCATGCCCTTGTCATTACAATCCTCCATGACCCATGTATCACAGTGTTCCGGGTTCTTGTCATCACAATGCTCCACGCTCACTCTCATCACAATAATCCATGAAACATTTCAGACCAATGCTCCATTCCCTTCTCATCACAATGCTTCATTACACCTGTCATAACAATGCTCCATGACCCCTGCCATCACAGTGTTCCACGGCCTTGTCATCACAAGGCTCCATGACCCTTGTCATCACAAAGCTCCATGAAGCATGTCATCAGAAGTTTCCATGGAAATCTCATCACAATGCTCCATGCCATTGTCATCACAATGCTTCAGGACCCCTGTAATCACAATGCTACATGCCCCTTTTCATCTCAATGCTCCATGAACCCTGTCATCAAAATGCACCATGCCCATCATCATAATGCTTCAGGCTATTGTCATCACAAGGAAATCAAAATATTCGATGATCTCTCTCATCACAATGCTCCAAATCCTTGTGATCAAAATGTTCCATAACACTTATCATCCCAACGCCCCATGACGCTCATCATCACAATTATCCATGGTCTTCTCATCACAATGCTCCATGACCTTTGTCATCACAATGCTCTATACACTTGTCATCACAATGCTCCCTGACACTTGTCATCAGTATGCTCCTTGAAACCTGTCATGACAAGGCTCCATACCATTTTCATAACAATGATCCATGCCAATTTCATCACAATGCTCCAAGACCCCTGTAATGACAATGCTCCATGCCCTTGTGATCACAATGCTCCAAGACCCCTGTAATCACAATAATCCTTGCCCCTTTTCATCAGAATGCTCCATGAGACTTGTCACTACAAGGCTCCATGGTCTTCTGATCACAATGCTCGAAGACCTTTTCGTCACAGTGCTCCATTCCCTTGTCATCTCAATGCTCCATGAACCCTGTCCACACAATACTTCCGGAACAATTTCAGCCCAATTCTCCAGGAACTTCTCAGCACAATGCTTCATGATCCATATCATCACAATGCTCCATGAGCACTGTCATCACAATGGTCCATGACCCCTGACAACACAATGATCCGGGACAGTTGTCATCACAGTGCTCCATTCCCTTGTCATCACAATGCTCTATGAACATTTTCAGCCCAATGTTCCATGATACTTGTCATCACAATGATCCATGCCCTTGTCATCCCAATGCTCCTTGACCCCTCTAATCACAATGATCTGTGACGCTTGTCATCACAGTGCTCCATGACCCTTATCATCACAATGCTCCATGCCTCTGTCAGCAAAATGCTACATGAGCTTTTCATCACAATTCTCCATTTGCTTGTCATCACAATACTACCTTACCATTGTCATAACAATCCTCCATGAAACTTGGGATCACATTGCTTCATGTCCTTGTCATCACAATGCTCCATGCTCCTTGAAAAAAAAAATAATAATCCATGACTTCTGTCATCACAATGCTCCAAACACTTGTGATCACATTGTTCCATATCACTTGTCATCACAACGCTCCATGATGCCTGTCATCACAATACTCCATGCCCTTCTCATCAAAATGCTCCATGATATTTGTCATCACAATTCTCAATACACTTGTCATCACAATGCTCCCTGACACTTGTCAGAATGCTCCTTGAATCCTGTCATGAAAAGGCTCCATGCCTTTTTCATCACAATGCTCCATGCCCTTTTCATCACAATGCTCCATGCCATTGTCATCACAATACACCACAAGCTTGTCATCAGAATGCTCCATGACCCGTTTTATCACAATTCTACATGCACTTTTCAGCACAATGCTCCCTGACCCTTGTGTTCACAATGCTCCAAGCCATTGTCATCACAATGCTCCATACCCCTTTTGATTACTGTGCTCCATGATGCTCGTCATCACAATTATCCATGGTCTTCTCATCAAAATGCTCCACGCCCTTGTCATCAAAATTCTCTATGACCCTTGTCATCACAATGCTCCATGGCCACTGTCATCACAATGCTCCATTCCCCTTGTCATTACAGTGCTCCATGACGCTTGTCATCACAATTATCCATGGTCTTCTCATCACAATGCTCCACGGTCTTGCCATCACAATGCTCCATGCACTGGTCATCACAATGCTCCATGACCCCTGTCATCACAATACTCCATGAACATTTTCAGCCCAATGCTCCATTACGTTCTCATGACAATGCTCCATGACCACTGTCATCACAATGCTCCATGAACCCTGACAACACAGTGATCCGGGACTCTTGCCATCAAAGTGCTCCATGCTCTTGTCATCCCAATGCTCCATGAACCCTGTAATCACAATGCTCCATGACGCTTGTCATCACAGTGGTCCATGAACCTTGTCATCACAATGCTTCATGCCTTTGTCAACAATATGCTACATAATCTTGTCATCACAATGCTCAATGCGCTTGTCATCACAATCCTCCATGACCCATGGGATCACATTGCTTCAAGCCCTTGTCATCTCTCTCTTGCCTTTCTGGTTTTTACAGATTTTCGGATGTCCTTTTTGACTGGTCGGAAGTGACAGTTCTTTGTAGAGTGGATTTTCATTGCACGGTTGCTTGATTGGCCAAAAAGGGCCTATGCCTTTTCTCCTCAGGAGAAAAGGCATACCCTGTTTTTGGCCAAGTGCATCATTGTCGAAGTTGTGATGCTTTTCTTGTGCTTTAAAGGCGATTCCAATTTACCTCTTGAAATACTTTTTGTGCAAATCTGCCTCATTTTCAAGTCTGCTTCGTTGCCTTCCCTCAACAGATTTTTTAAGAGAGTAGTCCTTTATAACTCTGCAGGTTTGTGAATTGCTTTGCCCCTGAGCTCCAATTTTCAAATCCCATTTTTGGGAGCTGACCACAAATCCACAATTTTGCTTCAGGACCTATACTGGTTCCAGGGGTGGCTATTCTGGTTCCCTGTGGGTGGCTGAAGCTTTGGTTAATTCTTCTTCCTGACGAGAAATTAGAGTGACATGTGCCTGTCCAAATGCCTAACAACTACCCTCTCCTTGGTTCTCCCTATTCCCTTTCATCCTCTGCACAATTAGCAAACTGTGCGAACCAGGAGGTTTTAGGGGCTGACTCTTCTAAGTTGGGAGATTGATAGTAAAGCAGTTGGAATGCCAAACTGCAGCACAAGGAGAGGAAAAATTAGGAGACTTTCAGAAACCTTTCGCCATCACAGGGTGTCCATTCTCTAGGTTTCCCATACATGTTATAACAGTAGTGATCTACCTGGAGATTTAGGACCAATGGAATGGTGGCATGCATTACTACTTTAAAGGGTCTGAATTTTCTCTCCCAATCTCACCAGTCCTCTCAGTCCCAAGTGTCCAAACTTATGTCTCATCCAGATGTATTTGCAGGTAGGGTCATTCCAGGTTTCATCAGAACCCCTGAAGGAATTGTGTAAGAATTTCGCTGTTTTTTTGGGTTTTTTTGAAATTCATTTTTATAATGGGGTTGAGCTGATTTTCACTGACGTGTTTATGCCGGTCTAGACACACTTGATTCCCTTACAGAGGCATATCAATACAAAGGTTTTAAGATTCTTACTTATCAGATATATTCCTCTGTGGGGAATAGGGGTTTTGAGCCCCGTTCACTGAGGAAGGCGTAGGTCTTGTCTATTCTGTATTTGGTTTATGGAATGGTACCTGTGCTAATATCAAACTCTGGTTTTATGCATCACCCCACCTCTCCTTTCCCATTAAGCAGGCATAAGAGTGTTTTCTAAATGTGAGACGCTGCTCACTTTCCTAATTCAGTTCATGTGTTGTGATGTTGACATTCCCTCTGTAAGTGATATCTTATGATAAGATTCTTTTTCTGTGTGACTAATTTCCCTTAGAATCATCATACCTAAATCCACTCATTATGCTGCTACTGGCCTTATGACATTGATTTCCTGTTTGAGTGATATTCCGTTGTACAAATTACCACAAGTTCTTTATGCATTTCTCTTTTTCCTGGGATATTTTAAGTGTACCTAAGTTGAGGTTGTTTTATGCAGAGCAGCCCGAAACTTTGGGGTTGCCTGTGTCTTGTTGATATTTAGTCTTCCCAAGTTATGTGCCCATGAGTTGAAGTCCCCTTTGCTCAGGGTCTTTGTATTTTAGATGTTTTAGGAAACAGCATACACTTCTTCAGAATGGCTCCTGGATATTTATACCCCACCCATCAGTGTGACTAGTCTCCCTGTTTTCCATGGCCTCTCCTGCATTTCTGGTTTGTACACATTTTTTGGATGGCCTTTCTGAGCAGTGGAAATTGAGACTTCTTTGTTGTGCAGATTTGCATTTCTCTCTTGCTTGGTTGACCAAAAACTCTGTATGTGTTTTTTTCCTGAAGATATTCACGATAAAAACGCATACACTCTTTTGCTCTACTGCGTCATTTTAGAAATTCTGCTGCTTTTCATATGCTTTAAATGTGAGTACAATCTACCTTTTGAAATCTGTTTCCTGCAATTCTGCCTCTCATTCAGATCCTCTTCGTTGCCTTACCTGAATATATTTTTGGACGTTGGTTATCGTTTATATCTTTGCAGGTCTTTGAATTGTCTGCTCCTGAGCTCCATTTTGCAACTCACATTTTTTGTGAGCTGGCCGCCAAACCATTGGATTGCTTCCGGCCCTATTCTGATTCTGGGGAGGCAGGCTGAGCCTTTGGTTAATTCTTCTTCCTAATGGGAAATTAGAGTTACATGTGCCTGTCAAAACTCCTACAGCTAATCTCTCATTGGTTCCTCCTCTTCTCATTTATCCTCTGCACAAATTGCAAACTGTGTGAAACAGGAGGTTAAAAGTGCTGATTCTCCAAGTGGGGAGATTGTTAGTAATGTGGCTGGAATGGCAAACCCCAGCACCAGGAGATCAAAAATGAGGTGCATTTTAGACATCTTTCCTGAGCACATTGTGTATATTCATCTCGGTTTCCCAGGCATGTTTTCGCTGTCAGAAGATTCCCTTGAACCTGCAGATTTGGGACCCATGGAATGGGTACCAGGCAGTATTACTTTAAAAGGTCTGCATTTCCTCAACTAGCCTCTCTAACATCTCTTAGCATGCATAGCTTCCAGCCTTATATATTATCCTGCTGTTTGTCTACATGTGTTCAATCCATGTTACATTGTACCCCTTCAACAAATGTTGTAAGAATTTTTGTCTGTCTCACTTTTTTTATAAATATTTTTAAATTTATTTTTATATTGGTTACAGCTGATTTTCAAAGCTCTGTTTTTTGCTGCTGTACATCCACTTGATTCATGTACTGTGAGACAACAATAAATTCTTTTTCAGATGCTTACGAGTCATATGTATTATTGTCCAGTGACTTGAGTGGGCTGAGTGCAGTTCTTTGAGGTACCGTGTAGGACTTGTCAGTTATTCAATTTGGTACTTGGAAAGGTATCTTTGCTAATTTCAACATCCTGGATAATACCTCACCATTCCCCACCTTTCCCATTTAGCAGCCTTATGTCTATTTTCTACATATTTGACTATGTTTCTGTTTTGTAGTTTATTTCATGTGTAGCCATTTGTGATTCCACCTTTAAGTGACATCTTATGATATGTGTTTTTTTTCTTTCTGACATATGTCACGTAGAATGATAGTATGTAACTCCTGCAGAGTTGTTACAACTGGCCTTACTTCATTGATTTCTGGATGAGTAATAGTCCACTCCACATAAGTACCCTATCTCTTTTATCCATTTTATCCTTCCAGGGACATTTAGGTTATATCCAAGTGGAGGCCCATTTTAACACAGAGGTGGTAAAAGTTGGGTGCCTGTTTTCTGTCCATTTTTGTTTTTCCCAAGGTATACGCCCATAAGTGCAAGTGCCCTATGCTCTGTAGCTCATATTTTAGATGTTTTAGCAAACACAATACACTTCTCCAGAGTGGCCGTTGGCAAATTACATTTCCACTATCAGCCTCACAGGGCTCCCTTTTCTCCTCGCCCTGTCCTGCATTTCTGGTGATTACACTTTATGTGGATGGCCCTTCTGACAGATGTGAAGTGATACATTTTTTAGTATTGATTTCCAGTGCCCACCTGTTTGGTTGGATCAAAAGTGTGTATGGCCTTTACTTGAATATATTCAGAAAAAATGCATACGCCCTTTTAGGCCAACTGCATAATTGGCGATGTTCAGCCCCTTTTCTTGTGCTTTAATGGGGAGTCCATTCTACCTCTTCAGATCTGTTTCCTGCCTCTCTCCCTTGCTTACAAGTCCTTTTCTTTGACTTACATCAAGTCGTTTTTCGACAATAGATATTTTCATCTCTGCAGTTTCATGAATTTCAGTGACCCTGAGTTCCATTTTTCAACTTGTGTTTTTGGAAACTGGACACAAAACAGCGTGATTTCCTCTAGCCCTATTCGGTTTCTGTGGGCAATTCTAGCCTTTGATGAATTTGTCTTCCGGATTGGAAATGAGAGTGGCATGTGCCTGACCGAACACCTAAGACTTGTCTCTAAATTTTTCTCATCCTTCCGCTTCATTCCCTGGACAAATTCCAAACTGTGTGCAACATGATGTTGACGGTGCTGATATCCCCAAGTGAGGAGATTGTTAAGAAAGATGCTGGAGGGGTGAACCCGAGCACCAGGCGATGAGGAGATGAGGTGCCTTTTCCAAACTCTTTCTGATCAAACGGTGTACCATCCTCTAGGTGTGACAGGCATGTTTTAGCTGTAGGAAGGGTCTCGTGCATGTAAGGAGAACACCAGGGATTATTCCAAATCAGTGCCTCCCCGAACCACAAACTGGGGAATTATTAAGCTATGGCTACACGTATGTCCGTTAAGGGCTGTGTGAAATAGGCAGAGCCCTAACTTTAGATGATTGAAATCTTCAGGGTCAGAAGTGTTCACCATCGGCCTTGCTTAGGTTACATTTTATCTGTCATTGATAGATGATGTCAATAAAAATATCGATTCATTTTCAGATTATTTCCCCTTATAGGTTATTGCAAAATATTCAGTGTAGTTCCCTGTGATATACAGTAGTTCCTTGTTGATGATCTATTTTATACATAGCAGTGTGTATGTGTTAATCCCAAACTGTTAATTTATCCCTTCTCCTAACTTTCCCCTTTGGTAATAATAAATTATAAGATTTTATACTTCTCAGAAATGGGGGAGCTGAAAGAGAGGTATCATTTTCCATGGAAAAACATTCAAAACAAGATTGAAGCTTCAGCCAAGAGTATTCGGTGTACATCCATGGAAATAAATCACTTCATTTCTCTAATGTTGACCTGACAAATAAGACAGACATCTTCACTGAACTTGCTTATAGGAAAGTGATGGAAATATCAAATATAAGACTTAGAAACATCTTTTTTACCAGAGAATTATACACTGCTCTATGTTAACTACAGTTTGGCTCACACATCTGTTCATTGAAGTTACAATGTTCTCAATTTCTGTTACTGATCCTCCAGAGTGGACCCCAACCAGAGTCCCCATGCACAGTATCATTAGAGCCAACAGATCAAGACTGAGTTTGGTTCAGAAGCAAAGGAAACATTATTTTGAAAACAGAATGGAGAGGTGTGAGCGAGCACTCCCCCACAGGCTGTGGGCTGGGCTGCTGTGTAGGGATCTCGGCAGCGTCAGTGGGAGGGAAGGGATGGAGCTCTCGAGGGTTGGGTTGGCTGCAGCTCAGGCTCTATGCCGCGGAGTCTGCATGGGACCCCGCTAGCTGAGGTATTGTCCCAGCCATTCTGCACTAGGAAATCAGGTCTGAAGTGCCGGGTGTGGGACCTCTGCATGCGGAACCCTAGGAGCACGAGAAATTAGACAAAGCACAAAGGAAAAACAGCTTAGACTTTATTTTATTGCCCAGATTCTCTTTTTATCTCCCAGGAATTTTTAATGAACGTTGCCAGAGACGAACACCTCTTCTGCTTTTTCTTCCGTTCCTCATTCTTGGGGTGTTGAGGGTGCAGACCCCTCTTTTGTAACTGCTTCATGCTGTGGTGGGAGCCCTGATACCTGGGGGGAGGGGCAAAACGTCTCCCCACCAGCCTCCAGGTGAGGTTGATTGTCCCAATGCCTCCTGCCTCACTTCTCGTCCACCTGAGCACCAGCATTGGAAGTGTTATAGATTCTAATGACCTTTAAGGGTCCAGGAAAGAGATGTGCAGAGATGCTGAGGTGTAAGGTTTCACCCCACCCCACATTTGTTCGGTGACCTTAGGCTGACGGTTTTTACCAGCCTAGATGCTCTGACCAGTAGTCTGTGCTTTCTTTAATTAGGTACCTGAATTAATGTACAAACAGCACCATGTGTCAGAGCCCTGCCCGCGCAACTCCCAGACAGTCCAGTGTCAGTGGTGATCCAGGACCATGACGTCCACTGAGTCAACGGCCTTTAGAAGTAGCCAGCAGTCCAGCCAGTCATATTGGCACCATCACCGTGTTGTCTGTAGGGTTTTCTATGGTGAAAGCGTGATATAAGTTTTCCCCGCCAAGCTTATTAGCTCCCCTGTGGGTGCAGTAAGTCCTGCAAGCAGTAGTCTGCTCTTTCGGGGCACAGTCTTGTTGTTTTCTGAGAGAAACTCCAGGTCAAGTGATGGTCACATGAGTCATCTTGGGGGCCCGTTGCCCCCGTTTGTCTCTCTGGAGATTGGAGTTGGAGGGCCTCCTCACTCGAGGTGAGTGTGTCCACAGAGCGACCCCTGAAACTTCAGGGCATGATGGGTGGTTAGGATCACCACGTGTGCTCCTTTTCCCTTAGGAGGGAGCTGGCCTTGCGTGCTGCTGATTTCCAGCTTTTTAGATACCCCAGTATCCTGGCCTGATGAGTCTGTGGGCAAAGCCCTTGGTGACCATAGTTTATCATACATGAAGGGCATTCTTGTGTTACTCCATTTCAAGTGGTCCCAGTTTTTGCACTAAGGCTCCAAGGGCGATTACCCTTTGGCCGGGTATGTAAAGGTCAAAGGTTTTCGCTAAATTAGCGAGTTCCTGGGCAAGGATCTGAATTTACTGCTCTTTCCATTCTTGAAAGGCTGCTTCTGGATTCTATTCAAAAGGATCATCATCTTTTCGTGTCAGTGTTTCATGTAGAGGCCCAGCTATTAGACTGTAGTTAGGGATCCAGATGCAGAAAACTTTGGCCTCCCCAGGAACCCTTAAGCTGTCTTCTAATTTTAGAAGAGGTAAGGCTGCAAATGGCTTCTTCGCTATCCTGGGATGCGTTTCTCCGAATATCTGTGAGAATGAAGCTCAGGCATATCACCTTAGCCTGGGATATTTGAGCCTTTTTCTTGGACACCTTCTATCCTTTATTGGCTAGGTAGTTCAGAGGCGTCTTTAGTAGGCCTGGTGATCAGAATGTCATCTGCATATTGAAGGAGGGTTCCCTTTTACAGAGGTAGAACTTTTAGGTCTTTAGAGGACATTTCCCCAATGATGGTGTGGGGATTTTTGAACCATTGGGGCAGGACGGCCCAGCATTATTGATTTTGTTGCATGTTGTGTCCTGCCACTCACAGGCCAAAAATTCTTGTGACTCTGAGATGAATGGAATACAGAAGAAGGCATCATTGAAGTCTAATACAGAATGCCATGGCCTGGCGGATGGTTGAATGAGCAGCAGGGTGTAGGAAATAGGAGCTACTCGATGTATATCCTCGGTGGCTTCACTGACTCTCCTGATATATTTTACCAGTTCTCCAGCAGCCCATGTGGCTCTCATGGTTAGGCCAATCCCAGGATATGGAGCTCACCTGGGCTGCACCCCCAACCCCACAGCCCACGGGGCTCTCGTGTTCAAGTCCCTCCCAGGGTATGGAGCTCACCTGTGCAGCTACCCAGCAGCCCATGGGGCTCTCATAGTCAGGCCCTTCCCAGGATACAGAACTCCCCTGGCCAGGTACCCCAGCAGGGCTGGACACACAGGAACTGTGCACATAGCCCACCTTGAAGAGAACCCCCAGCTCACCTGTCACTCACAGCTGACACAGAACACCTTAGAGCAGGAATGGAACTAACAAACATCAGCTCTGACAGGTCTGTGACCCTGGCTATTACTCTCTGCAGCCTCTCTCTGCCTGGTCTTCCAGACACTTCCACTGCAGCCAGGGCACCAGGCCTCTGTCTCCACCCACCATCACTCCTCTCCCTGACTCCTGGGTTCCTCTCATTAGGATAGGGTCTTCTTGAAGTTGTCTCCCACTCATAGACAAGATAAAATGGTAAGAAAACAAGCCGCAGCTGCAGCCCCTTGTCTAGCCTGACTCTCGAGAGCCCACACCTGTTCCTTAGGCCTGGTCCGTTTAGGAAGTTTCATTTGTTGCAAATGTGAGGCCCTGAGGGGTGAGGATTGGCTGATTTGGGCAGCCTGACACTGCCTGCCAGCTCCCCCCCAGGTGTGCCTGGGTTGAGGTCAATATAAACACCTCTCCAGTCAGCAAGAGCCCCTGTAGCTGTGCCTGACGCCATATTCTCTGCCCCGTCAGCAGTGTCGGGGCTGGGGTGGTGGGAGGGAGTGAGGGGCCATGGCTTTGTGGGTGGCCCAGTGTGAGTGGGGCTCTGCTGGACTTTCTGCAGGAGTTGCCAGGCTGCCACCTGCTAAAGAAGAGGATGTGTCACCCATACCTGCCGCTGAAATTTCTCCCGAGGCAGAGGTGAGAAAGTAAAAAAGCAGTAGGGGCCGTGGCAGGAGGGGTATCTCAGGCAGGGAAATGGAAAACTTCCAGAAGAGCATCTGGTGCCAGGACCCTCCTGGGTGGCCTGCAGGCACCAAGTCGGCCTGCGTGCTGTCGCTGGTGTGGCTCCACAGCCCTTCCTCTAGGCTGGCAAGTGCTTGTACATATTCAGGTTTTTTACCTGGAAAGGGTGGGAAGAGTTCAGCTGTAGCAGGACTGGGGCTCAGCTCACATTTACTCACAGACGCCTCGACACAGTCCCCCAGCTTTGCAATGAGGATGCTCCTTGTGGGGGGGGAGCGCTGCTGACTGCATGGAAGATGATTTCCCACCTCTGACCAACTTAAGAATTTTTTACCACTGGAGCAAGTGCCCTGATATGATTTTCCTCTTTATAACTGGTGGGTTCTGTTTTTTTTTTTTTTTTTTTTTTTAATTTCTTTTTGGTTCAAGGTAGATTTTATTTATTTCTCTTTTTTTTAATTTGGAGATATAAACATGGAAATAAAGCATTAATATAAAGACGTCTATGTGAAGGGAAAAACATTTTTTCTGTTTTATTTTACTAAATTTTATTTATTTATTTATTTATTTTTAATTTATTTCTTTTATACAGCAGGATCTTATAGGATATCTATTTTATACATATAAGTGTGCACATGTGAATCCCAGTCTCCCAATTCATCCCACCACCACCCTCACCTGGTGTTCCCACCTTGGTGTCCATATGTTTGTTCTCTACATCTGTGTCTCTATCTCTGCCCTGCAAACCAGTTCATCTGTACCATTTTTCTAGGTTCCACATATATGCATTAATATACAATATTTGTTTTTCTCTTTCTGACTTACTTCACTCTGTATGACAGTCTCTAGATCCATCAAGGTCTCTACAAATGACCCAATTTCATTCCTATGTATGGCTGAGTATTATTCCGTTGTATATATGTACCACATCTTTATCCATTCGTCTGTCTGTGGGCACTTAGGCTGCTTTCATTACCTGTCTATTGTAAATAGTGCTGCAATGAACATTGTGGTGAATGTGTCTTTTTGATTTAAGGTTTTCTCTGGGTATATGCCCAGTAGTGGGATTGCTGGATTATATGGTAATTCTATTTTTAGTTTTTTAAGGAACCTCCATACTGTTCTCCATAGAGACTGTATCAAATTACATTCCCAACAATAGTGGAAGAAGGTTCCTTTTCTCCACACCCTCTCCAGCATTTGTTGTTTGTAGATTTTCTGATGATGCCCATTCTAACAGGTGTGACGTGATACCTCATTGTTGATTCGATTTCCATTTCTCTAATAATTAGTGATGTTGAGCAGATTTTCATGTGTGTACTGGCGATCTCTATGTCTTCTTGGAAGAAATGTCTATTTAGATCTTCCATATTTGCATTGTGTTGTTTGTTTTATTAATATTGAGCTGCATGAGCTGTTTATATGTATTGGAGATTAATCATTTGTCCATTGATTCATTTGCAAATATTTTCTGCCATTCTGAGGGTTGTCTTTTCATCTTGTTTGTAGTTTCCTTTGCTTTGCAAAAGCTTTTACGTTTCATTAGGTCCCATCTGTTTAGTTTTCTTTTTTAATTCATTACTATAGGAGGTGGAGCAGAAAAGATCTTGCTGTGATTTACGTCAGAGTATCCTTCGTAAGTTTTCCTCTCAGAGTTTTATACTGTCCGGTCTTACATTCAGTTCTCTAATCCATTTTGAATATATGTTTATGTATGGTGTTGGGGAGTATTCTAATTTCATTCTTTTACATATAGCTGTCCATATTTCCCAGTGCCAATGATTGAAGAGACTGTCTTATCTCCATTGTATAGTGTTGCCTCCTTTGTCATAGATTAGTTGACCATAGGTGTGTGTTTTTATCCTTGTGCTTTCTTTTTTTTTCCTTTTACACGTTTATTGGAGTATAATTGCTTTACAATGGAGTGTTCGTTTCTGCTGTATAAAAAAGTGAATCAGCTATACATATTCAAATATCAACAGATCCCCTCCCTCTTGCATCTCCCTCCCACACTCCATATCCCACCCCTTTATGTGGTCACAAAGCACCGAGCTAATCTCCCTGTTCTATGTGGCTGCTTCCCAGTAGCTATAAATGTTACGTTTGGTAATGTATTTATGTCCGTGCCACTCTCTCACTTCGTCCCAGCTTACCCATCCCGCTTCTGGTGTCCTCAAGTCCTTTCTCTATATCTGTGTCCTTAATACTGTCCTGCCACTAGGTTCTTCAGAATCTTTTTTTTTTCTTCTTTAGATTCCATATATCTCTGTTAACATACAGTATTTTTTTTCCCTTTCTGACTTACTTCACTGTGTAGGACAGATTCTAAGTCCATCCACCTCAGTACAAATAACTCAGTTTTGCTTCTTTTTATGGCTGAGTAATATCTCATTGTATATATGTGCCAGATCTTCTTTATCCATTCATCTGTCAATCGACACTTAGGTTGCTTCCATGTCCTGGCTATTGCAAATAGAGCTGCAATGAATATTTTTGTACATAACTCTTTTTGAATTATGGTTTTCGCAAGGCAAATGCCCAGTACTTGGATTGTTGTGTCGTATGGTACTTCTATTGTTAGTTATTTAAAGGAACCTTTGTACTGTTCTCCCTAGTGCCCATATCAATTTATATTCCCACCCACAGTGCAAGTGTGTTCCCTTTTCTCCAATAAAGGCCTCTCCAGCATTTATTGTTTTGTAGATTATTTTGATAATTTCCACTCTGACTGCTGTGAGGTGATACCTCACGGTAGTTTTGATTTGCATTTCTCTAATGATAAGTGATGTTCAGCATCCTTTCATGTGTTTCTTGGTAATCTGTATATCTTCTTTGGAGAAATGTCTATTAGGTCTTCTGCCCGTTTTTGGATTGGGTTGTTTGTTTTTGTGATATTGAGCTACATGAGGTGCTTGTAAAATTTGGAGATTAATCCTTTGTCAATTGCTTTATTTGAAAATATTTTCTCCCTTTCTGAGGGTTGTTTTTGCATCTTGATTATGTTTTCTTGTACTGTGTAAAAGCTTTTAAGTTTCATTAGGTCGCATTTGTTGATTTCAATTTTAATTTCCATTTCTCTAGGAGGTGGGTCAAAAAGGATCTTGCTGTGATTTATATCATAGAGTGTTCTACCTATGGTTTCCTCTAAGTGTTTTATAGTGTCTGGTCTTATATTTAGATCTCTAATCAACTTAGAGTTTATTTTTGTGTATGGTGTTATGGAGTGTTCTAATTTCATTCTTTTATGTGTAGGGGTCCAGTTTTCCCAGCACCAATTACTGAAGAGACTGTCTTTTCTCCATTGTATACCCTTAGCTCCTTTGTCATAGATGAGATAGCCATAGGTATGTACGTTTATCTCTGGGCTTTCTGTCCTGTTCCATTGATCTGTGTTTATGCCAATCTACATACACTTGATTCCATTATGGAGCCATATAAATTCATAGGTTTTAAGGTTATTACCAGTCAGATATATTCCTCTTCAGTGAATAGGGTGTTTTGTGTCCAGTTCATTGAGAAAGGAGTAGGTCTTGTCTATTACATATTTGGTATATGGAATGGGATCTGTGCTAATTTCAAACTCTGATTTTACACATCACCCCATGTCACCTTTCCCCTTAAGGAGGCATAAGTGTGTTTTCTGAACGTGTAACTCTGTTCTCTTTTGAAATTCAGTTCATGTGTAGCCATGTTTACATTCCCTCTATAATTGATATATTACAATAAGTCTCTTTTTCTTTGTGGCTCATTTCACTTAGCATCATCGTACCTAAAGCCACTCATTATGCTGCTATTGGCCTTATGACATTGATTTTATGTCTGAGTGACATTCCATTGTATATAAGTACCACAACATCTATATCCATTTTTTTTTCCTTTCCTGGGATATATAAAGTGAACCGAATTCTGAGGTTCTTGTAAACAGGGCAGCCCTAAACTTTGGGCTGGCTGTGTGTTGTGGATTATTAGTTTTCCCAAAATACACGCCCATGAGTGGAAGTGTGCTATGCTCTGTAGCTCTGTTTTAGAAAACAACATACAGTTCTCCAGAGAGGCTGTTGGCAGTTTTCATCCTGTACATCAGTGTAACCAGGCTCCCTTTTCTCCATGGACTGTCCTGCATTTGTGGTTTTTACACTATTTTCGGATGGCCCTTTTGACGGAACTTAAGGGACACTTCTATGTAGTGTGGATTTGCAATGCCTGATGCCTTGCTTGGCCAAAAAGGGCGTATGCATTTTTTCCCGAATATAATCAAGAAAATACACATACTCCCTTTTCGGCCAAGGGCAACATTGTCGTAGTTCTGTCGCTTTTCATGTGCTTTAAAGACGACTCCATTCTACCTCTTGAAATCTGTTTCCTTCAATTCTGCATTGCATTCAAATCCTCTTCACTGCCTTACCTCAATATATTTCTGGATGATAGTTGTCCTTTTTAACTCTGCAAGTTTGTGAACTGCTGTGCCCCTGATTTCCATTTTTCAACTCGCCTATTTGTGAGCTGCTTACAATACCGCAGGATGGCTTTAGGCCTTAGTCTGGTTCCAGGCCTTCAGGCTGAGCCTTTGGTTAATTCTTCTTCCTGATGGGAAACTAGAGTGACATGTGCCCATCCAAACACCTGCAGCTAATCTCTCATTTATTTCCCTTCCTCCTGTTCATCCTCTGCACAATTTGCAAACTGTGCATAACAGGAGGGTAAAGGCGCTGACACTCCAAGTGGGGAGATTTTTAATAATGCAGATGGAATGGTGAAGCTGAGCACGACGAAAGGAAAAATGAGGTACCTTTTAGAAAACTTTCCCGATTACACTGTGTACTATCCACTGGGTTTCCCATGCATGTTTTAACTGTAGGAAGATTCCCTTAAACCTGAAGAGTTGGGACCACTAGAATGGGTAGCACACAGTATTGCTCTAAGTGGTGTTCTTTTGCTCACACAACCTCAGCAATCTTGTCAGCCCCAAGTGTCCAGTCTTATGTCTCATCCAACTGTGGGTGTAAAGGTGGTGAATCTAGGTTTTATCACAGGCCCTGAATGTAAGTTTTAAGACTTTCTCTCTGTTTTTGCATTTTGCTTTTGAAATTTATTTTTATAAGTGGGTTTAACTGAATTTCAGTGCTGTGTTCATGACATTATACACACACATAATTCCTTTATATAGACATGAGAATACATATGTTTTAAAATACTTAGAGTCAGACATATTCCTCAGCAATGAATATGGGGTGTTGAGTCCAGTTCATTGTGCCGGGAGTAGGTGTTGTCTAATACATACATAGTTTATGTAAAGGTATCTGTGCTAATTTAAAACTGTGGTTTGATGCATCACCAGACCTCGCCCTTCCCCTTAAGCAGGCAGAAGCTTGTTTTCTAAATGTGTGACTCTGTTGTGTTTGTAATTCTGTTCATGTGTAGCCAGTGTACATTCCCACTATCAGTTATATCTTATGATAAGATTGTTACTCTGTTATCTTTCGTAACTCAGTTCATGTTTACCTTTGCTGACAGGACCTTCATAAGTGATATGTTATGATAAGTTTCTTTTTCTGTGTGACTTATTTCACTTAGAATCATCGTACCTGAATCCACTCATTTTGCTGCTACTGGCCTCATGACATTGATTTCATGGCTGAGTGATATTCCATCTTACGTAAGTACCAATGTTTCCTGAAACATTTTTGTCTTTCCTGGGATATTTAATGTGTACCCAAGTTAAGGTTCTTGTTAGCAGTGCAGTCCTAAATTTTGGGGTGGCTTTGTCTTATTGATTTTAAGTTGTCCCAAGGTATATTCCCTAGACTGGAAGTGTCCTTGACTCTGTAGCTCTGTTGTTTACTTGTTTTAGGGAACACAATGCACTCCTCCAGAGAGGCAGTTGTCAATTTACATCCCGCCCATCAGCATAAAAAGGCTCCCAGTTCTCCAGGGCCTGTCTTGCCTTTCTGGTTTTTAACCATTTTGGTGATGTCCCTTTTGACTGATGGGAAGTGATACTTGTTTGTAGTGCAGATATGCATTGCCCGCTTGCTTGCTTGGCCAAAAATGGTGTATGCGTTTTCTCCTGAATATATTCAGGAGAAAACACATACGCCCTTTATGGCCAATTCCACAATTGTCGAAGTAGTGATGCTTTTCCTGTGTTTAAAGTCGATTCCATTGTACTTCTTGAAATCTGTTTCGTGCAATTCTGCCTCATTTTCAATGCCTCCTCGTGGCTTTCCCTCAACAGATTTTTGGAAGTCAGTAGTCCTTTATAACTCTGCAAGTTAGTGAATTGTTGTGCCTGTGAGCTCTATTTTACAACTCGCATTTTTGTGAGCTGACCTCAAATCCACAGTTTTGCTTCAGGCCCTATACTGTTTCCGGGGTGTGACAGGCTGAGAGGTTGGTTAATTCTTCTTCATGACGGGAAATTTGAGTGTCATGTGTCCATCGAAATGCCTACAGCTCCTCTCCCATTGTTTCTCCCTCTTCTCTTATATCCTCTGCACAATTTGCCAACTGTGCAAAACAGGAGGTTATAGGGGCTGACTCTCCAACTTGGGAGATTGATAGTAAAGCAGTTGGAATGTCAAACTGGAGCAAAAGGAGCCAAAGAATTTGTAGAGTTTTAGAAACCTTTCACCATCAGAGGGTGTCCATTCTCTAGGTTCCCCATACAGGTTATAACTCTAGTGATATTCCCTTCTACCTGTAAAGTTGGAAACCATGGAATGGATGGCAGGCATTATTGTTTTAAAGGGTCTGCATTTTCTCACCCAATCTCACCCATACTCTCAGTCCCAAGTGACCAGCCTTATGCCACATCCAGCTGTCATTGTAGATAGGGTCATTCCTGTTTTCATCAGAAACCCTGAAGGTATTGTGTAAGAATTTCCCCGTTATTTTGTTTTGTTTTGAAATTCATTTTTATAGTGGGTTTGAGCTGATTCTCACTGCCGTGAATATGTCGTTCTAGACACACATCTTTCCCTTACCAAGACATATCAATACATAGGTTTTAAAATTCTTACTAGTCTGATATATTTCTCTGTGGGGAATATGGGTTTTAGTTCCGTTCACTGACTAAGGAGTATGGCTTGTCTCTTCTGTATTTGGATTATGGACGGTACCTGAGCTAATATCAAACTCTGGTTTTGTTCATCTCCCCACCTCTCATTTCCCCTTAAGGAAGCATAAGAGTTTTTTTTTTTTTTTTTCTAAATCTGAGACCCTATTCTCTTTCCTACTTCAGTTCATATGTAGCCATGTATTCATTCCCATCATAAGTGATATCTTATGTCAGAATGCACCATGGCCCTTGTCATAATAATGCTCCATGACACCTGTCTTCACAATGCTCCACACCCTAGTTATCACAATGCTCCATGTCCCTTGTCATCACAATTCACCAAGTCCTTGTCATCACAATGCTACATGACACTTCTCATCACAGTGGTACATGCATTTGTCATCACAATTCTCCATGCACTTGTCATTGCAATGCTCCATGACCCCGGTCATAGCAAGATCCAAGTGTTTGTCATCACAATGCTACACGGCGTTGTCATCAAAATTCTAAATGGCCTTGTTATCACAATGCTCATTACACTTGTCATCACAATTTTCCATGCCCTTCTCATCACAATGCTCCATGACCCCTGTCATCACAATGCTCCCTGACCCTTGTCATCACAATACTTCACTCCCCTTGTCATTACAGTGCTCCATGATGCTCGTCATCACAATAACCCAAGGTCTTCTCATCACAATGCCACATGACATTTGTCATCACAATTCTCAATACACTTGAGATCACAATGCTCCCTGACTATTGCCATCAATATGCTCCTTGAACACTTTCATGACAATTATCCATGCGTTTTTCATCACAATGATCCAGGCCCTATTCATCACAATGCTCCAGGACCACTGTAATCACAATGCTCCTTGCTCTTGCCATCACAAAGCTCCATAACGCATGTCATTAGAATGCTCCATGGCATTCTCATCACAATGCTCCATGCCCTTGTCATCACAATGCTCCAAGACCACTGTAATTACAATGCTCCATGCCCTTGTCATCACACAGGTCAATGACACATGTCATCAGAATGCTCCTTGGCCTTCTCCTCACAATGTGCCATACCCTTGTCATCACAATGATCCAAGACCCCTGTAATCACAATGCTCCATACCCCTTTTCATCAGTATACTCCATGAGTCTTGTCATTATAAGGCTCCATGGATTTCTCATCACAGTGCTCCAGGAGCTTGTCATCAAAATGCTTCACGACCTTGTCATTAAAATTCAAAATGGCCCTTTTCATCATAATGCTCCAAGCCCTAGTCATCACAGTGCTCCATTATATTGGTCATCACAATCCTCCATTACATTTGGCATCACAGTGCTCCATGCCATTGTCATCGCAATTGACCATGACAAATGTCATCACAATGCTCCCTGACAACTGTCTTCACAATAATCTATGACCCTCTTATCACAATGCTCCATGCCGTTGTCATCAGAATTCAACATGTCCACTGTCATCACAATAATCTATGAAACTTGTCACACCGAAGCTCCATGCCCCTGTCATCACAAATCTCAAAGCCCTTGTCATCACAATACTCCATGACCGCTGTCATCACAATGCTCCGTGACTCCAGTCATCACAATGCTTCATGACCTTTGTCATCACAATGGACCATGCTTTCTTCATCAACAGTCTCTGAGACATTTTAACCACTATGCTCCATGAAACTTTCATCACATTGCTCTTTGACCCTTGTCATCACAATGCTCCATGCCTTTGTCAGCACAATGCTCCATTACACATGTCATCACAATGCACCATGCACTTGTCATCACAGTGCTCCACAATCTTGTCATCACAATGCCCCATAAAACTTGTCATAACAATGCTCCATGCACTTCTCATTAAAATGCTCTCTCACCACTGATATCACAATGTTACATCACTATTCATCACAATACACCCTCACCCCTGTCATCACAATGTTCCATGACACCTCTCATCACAATGCTACATGCACTTATCATCACAATGTTCGATGAGCCTTGACAACACAATATTCCATAAACCCTGTCATTAAAATGCTCCATGACCATTTTCATCAAAATGATCCATGACCCCTGACATCACAATGTTCTATAATCACTGTCATCAATATGTTCCAAGACCCTTTTCATCTAATTGCTCCATGACCCTGTCATCACAATACTCCCTGCCCTTCTCATCACAGTGCACAACGCCCTTGTCATCAAAATTCTCCATGACCTTTGTCATCACAAAGATCCATGACCCTTGGCATCACAAAGCTCCATGACAGATCTCATCACATTGCTTTGTCCTTGTCATCACAAAGCTCCATGACACATGTCATCAGAATGATCCATGGCTTTCTCATCACAATGCTCCATGCCCTTGCCATTACAATGCTCCATTACCCCTGTCATAACTATGCTCCAAGACCCCTGCCATCACGATGTTCCATGGCCCTTTCATCACAAGGCACCATGATGCTTAACATCACAATGCTCCAAGACCCCTGTAATCACAATGCTCCATGCAACTTTTCATCTCAATGATCCATGAACCCTGTCATCACAATGCACCATGCCCATCATCATAATGCTTCATGCTATTGTCATCACTATGAAAGCAAAATGCTCCATGACCTCTGCATAACAATGCTCCAAACCCTTGTGATCACAATATTCCATAACACTTGTCATCACAATGCCCATGACGCTCCTCATCACAATTATCCATGGTCTTCTCATCACAATGCTCCATGACCTTTGTCATCACAATGCTCAGTACACTTGTCATCAAAATGCTCCCTGACACATGTTGTCTGTATGCTGCTAGAACCACGTCATGACAAGGCTCCATGCCTTTTTCATCACAATGATCCATGCCCTTTTCATCACAATGATCCAAGACTCCTGTAATCACCATGCTCCATACCCTTGTCATCACAAACTCAATGACGCATGCCATCAGTATGCTCCTTGGCCTTCTCCTCACAATGTCCCATGCCCTTGTCATCACAATGTTCCAAGACCCCTATAATCAAAATGCTCCATGCACCTTTTCATCAGTATGCTCCATGAGACTTGTCATCACAAGACTCCATGGTTTTCTCATCACAATGCTCCAGGACACTGACATCACAATGCTGCACGAACTTGTCATGAAAATTCTCAATTGCCTTTGTCATCATAATGCTCCAAGCCCTAGTCATCACAATGCTCCATTATATTTGTCATCACAATCGTCCATTACATTTGGCATCACCATGCTCCATTCCATTGTCATCGCAATGGATCATGACATATGTCATAACAGTGCTCCCTGACACCTGTCTACACAACACTCCATAACCTTCTCATCACAGTGCTCCATGCCCTTGTCATCACTCTGAACCATGCCCACTGTCATCACAATAATCTATGAAACTTGTCAGAACAATGCTCCATGCCCCTGTCATCACAATGTGCCATGCCCTTGTCTTCACAGTGCTCCATGACCGCTGTCATCACAAAGCCCCATGACTCCAGTCATCACAATTTCTTCATAAAGTTTGTCATCACAATGTTCCATGCCCGCGTCATCACAAAGTTCTCTGACCTTTGTAACCACAAAGTTCCATGAAATTTTCATCACAATGCTCCGTGACCCTTCTCATCACAATGCTCCATGCCTTTGTCAGAAAAATGCTCCAGAACCCTTGTCATCACAATGTGCCGCGTGCTTTTCATCACAACGGACCACAAGTTTGTCATTGCTATGCTCCATTATCCTTGTAATCACAATGCTCCATTGCACTTTTCATTTCAATGCTCCATGAACCCTGTCAACACAATGCACCATGCCCATCATCATAATGCTTCACGCTATTATCATCACAATGAAATCAATATTCTCCATGACCACTGTCATCACAACACTTCCTGAAACCTGACAACACAATGAACCGGGACTCTTGTCATTACAATGCTCCATTCCCTAGACATCACAATTGTCCATGACCCCTGTCATCACAATAGTCCATGAACATTTTCAGCCCAATGCTCCATGACCTTTGTCATCACAATGAGTCATGCCCTTGTCATCCCAATGCTCCATGACCCCTGTATTCACAATTCTCTGTGACACTTGTCATCACAGTGCTCCATGACACCTGTCATCACAATGCTCCATGCCTTTGTCAGCAAAATGCTACATGACCTTTTCATTAGAGTGCTCTATGTGATTGTCATCACAATACTCCATTACTATTGTCATCACAATCCTCCATGAACTTTGGGATCACATTGCTTAATGCCCTTGTCATCACAATGCTCCATGCTCCTTGAAATCATAATGATCCATGACCTCTGTCATAACAATGCTCCAAACACTTGCGATCACAATATTCCATAACACTTGTCCTCACAATGCCCCATGACACTCGTCATCACAATTATCCATGGTCTTCTCATCACAATGATCCATGCCTTTTTCATCACAATGCTCCAAGACACATGTAATCACAATACTCCATTCACTTGTCTTCACAAATCTCAATGACACATGCCATCAGAATGCTCCTTGGTATTCTCCTCACTATGATCCATGCCCTTGTCATCACAATGTTCCAAGACCCATGTAATCACAATGTTCCATGCCCCTTTTCATCAGTATTCTCCATGAGATTGTCAACACAAGGTTCCATGGTTTCCTCATCACAATGATCCAGGAACTTGTCATCACAATGCTTCCCGACCATGTCATGAAAATTTTCAGTGGCCCTTGTCATCATAATGCTCCAAACCCCAGTCATCACAATGCTCCATTATATTTGTCCTCACAATCCTCCATTACATTTGGCATCACAGTTTTCCCTGCCATTGTCATCGCAATGGACCATGACATATGTCATCACAATGCTCCCTGACACCTGTGTTCACAATAATCCATGACCTTCTCATCACAATTCTCCAGGCCCTTGTTATCACAATGCACCATGCCCAATGTCATCAGAATAATCTATGAAACTTGTCAGACCAATGCTCCATGCCACTGTCATCACAATGCTCCATGCCCTTGTCATCACAATACTCCATGAACCCTGTCATCACAATGCACCGTGACTCCACTCATCACAATGCTTCATAACGTTTGTCATCACAATGGTCCATGCCCACATCATCACAAGGCTGTGTGACCTTTATAACTACAATGCTCCATTAATTTTTCATGACAATTCTCTGTGACCCTTGTCATCAGAATGCTCCATGTCTTTGTCAAAACAATCCTCCATGACCATTGTCATCACAGTGTGCCACGTGCATTTCATCACAAAGATCCACAACCTTGTCATTGCAGTGCTCCATAAACCTTGTAATCACACTGGTCCATGCACTTCTCATCAAAATGCTTTCTCAACAGAGATATCACAATGTTCCATCACTAGTCATCACAATACCCCCTCACCCCTGTAATCACAATGTTCCATGACCCTGTCATCACAGTGCTACAACCCTTTATCATCAAAATGTTCCATGACCCCTGACATCACAATGTTCCATAACCCCTGTCATCAAAATGCTCCATGACCCATTTCATCCCAAAGCTCCATGACCCCTGACATCACAATGTTCTATAACGCCTGCCATCAAAATGTTCCATTACACTTTTAATCAAATTGCTGCATGACACGGTCATCAAAATGCTCCCTGCCCTACTCATCACAATGCACCATGACCCTTGGCATCACAATGCTCCATGTCATTGTCACCACAGTGCTCCATGAAACCTGTCATCACATTGCTCCATGCCCTTGTCATCACAAAGCTCCAAGACACTTGTCATCACAATGCTCCATGCCATTTCCATTACAATCCTGCATGACCCATGTATCATAGTGTTCCGTACCCTTGTCATCACAATGCTCCATGCCCACTCTCATCACAATAATCCATGAAACATTTCAGACCAATGTTCCATGCCCTTCTCATCACAATGCTCCATTACCTCTGTCATAACAATGCACCATGACCCCTGCCATCACAATGTTCCACGGCCTAGTCATCACAAGGTTCCATGACACTTTTCATCACAATGCTGAAGACCCCTGTAATCACAATGCTCCATGCTCTTGTCATCACAAAGCTCCATGACGCATGTCATCAGAATGTTCCATGGCTTTCTCATCACAATGCTCCATGCCCTTGTCATCACAATGCTCCAAGACCCCTGTAAATACAGTGCTCCATGCTCCTTTTCATCTCAATGATCCATGAACCCTGTCATCACAATGCACTATACCCATCATCATAATGCTTCATGCTATTGTCATCACAATGAAATCAAAATGCTCCATGACCTCTGTCATAACAATGCTCCAAACCCTTGTGATCACAGTATTCCATAACACTTGTCATCACAATGCCCCATGACGCTCGTCATCAGAGTTATCCATGGTCTTCTCATCACAATGCTCCATGAACTTTGTCATCATAATGCTCAATACACTTGTCACCAAAATGTTCCCTGACACTTGTTGTCTGTATGCTCCTTGAACCATGTTATGACAAGGCTCCATGCCCTTTTCATCACAAGGCTCCATGCCCTTTTCATCACAATGCTCCAAGACCCTTGTAATCACAATGCTCCATGCCCTTGTCATCACAAAGCTCAATGACACATGTCATCAGGATGCTCCTTGGCCTTCTCCTCACAGTGATCCATGCTCTTGTCCTCACAATGTGTCAAGACCCCTATAATCACAATGCTCTATGCCCCTTTTCTTCAGTGTGCTCCATGAGACTTGTCATCACAAGGCTCCTTGATTTTCTCATCACAATGCTCCAGGAAATTTTCATCACAGTGCTTCACGACCTTGTCATGAAAATTCTCAGTGGCCCTTGTCATCATAATGCTCCAAGCCCTAGTCATCACAATGCTCCATTATATTTGTCATCACAATCCTCCATTAAATTAGGCATCACAATACTCCCTGCCATGGTCATCGCAATGGACCGTGACATATGTCATCACAATGCTCCCTGACACCTGTCTTCTCAATACTCCATGACCTTCTTTTCACAATGATCCATGCCCTTGTCATCACAATGCTCCATGACTTGTCATCACAAAGCTCCATGTCCCATGACCCATGTATCACAGTGTTCCGTGCCCTCGTCATCACAATGCTCCATGCCCACTCTCATCACAATAATCCATGAAATATTTCAGACCAATGCTCCATGCCCTTTTCATCAAAATGCTCCATTACCCCTGTCATAACAATGCTCCATCACCCCTGCCATCACAATATTACACGGCCTTGTTATCACAAGGCTCCATGACACTTGTCATCACCATGCTCAAGACCCCTGTAATCTCACTGCTTCATGCCCTTGTAATCACAAAGCTCCATGACGCATGTCATCAGAATGTTCCATGGCCTTCACATCACAATTCTCCATGCCCTTGTCCTCACAATGCTCCAAGACCCTTGTAATCACAGTGCTCCATGCACCTTTTCATCTCCATGCTCCATGAACCCTGTCATCACAATGCACCATGCACATCATCATAATGCTTCACGCTCTTGTCATCACAATTAAATCAATATTCTCCATGACCTCTGTCATCATAATGCTCCAAAACCTTGTTATCACAATGTTCCATAACACTTATCATCACGACACCCCATGACGCTCATCATCACAATTATCCATGGTCTTCTCATCACAATGTTCCATGATCTTTGTCATCACAATGCTCAGTACACTTGTCATCACAGTGCTCCCTGACACTTGTCGTCATTATGCTTCTTGAACCCTGTCATGACAAGGCTCCATGCCTTTTTCATCACAGTGATCCATGCCCATTTCATCACAATTCTCCAGGATCCCTGTAATCACAATGCTCCATACGCTTGTCATCACAAAACTCCATGACACATGTTATCAGAATGCTCCATGGCCTTCTCATCACAATTCTCCATGCCATAGTCATCACAATGATCCAAGACCCCTGTAATCACAATGCTCCTTGCCCCTTTTCATCAGAATGCTCCATGAGATTGTCATCACAAGTTTCCATGGTCTTCACATCACAGTGCTCCAGGTCCTTGTCATCACCATGCTCCATTCCCTTGTCATCACAGTGCTCCATGACCACTGTCATCACAATAATCCATGAACATTTTCAGCCCAGTGCTCCACGAACTACTCATCACCATGCTCCATGGCCAACATCATCACAATGCTCCATGACCACTGTCATCACAACACTCCATGACAACTGACAAAACAATGATCCGGGACTCTTGTCATCACAGTTCCATTCAATAGTCAGCTCAATGCTCCTTGACCCCTGTTATCACAATACTCCATGAACATTTTCAGCCCAGTGCTCCAGGAGAATTGTCATCACAATGATCCATGCCCTTCTCATCCCAATGCTCCATGACCCCTGTATTCACAATGCTCCGTGACCCTTGTCATCACAGTGCTCCATGACACCTGTAATCACAATGCTCCTTGACTCCAGTCATCAAAATGCTTCATGAACTTTGTCATCACAATGGTCCATGCCGTAGTCATCAACTGTCGCTGTGACATTTTTAAGCACAATACTCCATGAAATTTTCATCACAATGCTCTTTGACACATTTCATCACAATACTTATGCCTTTCTCAGCACAGTGCTCCATGACAATTGTCATCACAATGCTCCATGATACATGTCATCAGAATTCTCCATGGCCTTCTCATCACAGTGCTCCATTACACCTGTCATAAGAAAGCTCCATGACCCCTGCCATCACGATGTTCCATGGCCTTGTCATCACAAGGCTCCATGACCGTTCTCATCACAATGCTCCAAGACACATGTTATCACAATCGTCCATGCCCCTTTTCATCTAAATGATCCATGAACCCTGTCATCACAATGCACCATGCCCATCATCATAATGCTTCAGGCTATTGTCATCACAATTAAATCAAAATGCTCCATGACCTCTGTCACAACAATGCTCCAAACCCTTGTGATAAAAATATTTCATAACACTTGTCATCACAATGCCCCATGACGATCGCCATCACAATTATCCATGATCTTCTCATCATAGTGCTCCATGACTTTGTCATCACAATGCTCAAGACACTTGTCATCACAATGCTCCCTGACACTTGTCATCACTATGCAACTTGAACCCTGTCATGACAAGGCTCCATGCCTTTTTCATCACAATGATCCATGCCCTTTTCATCACAATGCTCCAAGACCCATTTAATCACAATACTCCATGCACTTGTCATCACAAACCTCAATGATGCATGCCAACAGAATGCTCCTTGGTCTTCTCCTCACAATGCTCCATGCCCTTGTCATCACAATGTTCCAAGACCCCTGTAATCACAATACTCCATGCCCCTTTTCATCAGTATGCTCCATGAGACATGACATCACAAGGATCCATGGTTTTCTTATCACAATGCTCTAGGACCTTGTCATCACAATGCTTCACGACCTTGTCATAAAAATTCTCAACGGCCATTGTCATCATAATGCTCCAAGCCCTAGTAATCATAATGCTCCATTATATTTGCCATCTCAATCATCCATTACATTTGGCATCACAATGCTCTATACCATTGTCATCGCAATGGACCATGACATATGTCAACACAATGTTCCCTGACACTGGTCTTCACAATACTCTATGACATTCTCATCACCATACTCCATGCCCTTGTCATCACAATGCACCATGCCCAATGTCATCACAATAATCTATGAAACTTGTCAGACCAATGTTCCATGCCCCTGTCATCACAATGCTCCATGCCCTTGTAATCAAAATGCTCCATGACCCCAGTCATCACAAAGCTCGGTGACTCCAGTCATCACAATGCTTCATAACGTTTGTCATCACAATGGTCCATGCCCGCATCATCACAAGGCTTTGCGACCTTTGTAACCACAATAATCCATGAACATTTCATCACAATGCTCCGTGGCCCTTGTCATCACAATGCCCCATGACAATCGCCATCACAATTATCCATGGTCTTCTCATCACCATGCTCCATGATCTTTGTCATCACAATGCTCAATACACTTGTCATCACAATGCTCCCTGACACTTGTCGCCAGTATGCTCCTTGAGCACTGTCATGACAAGGCTCCATGCCTTTTTCATCACAATGATCCATGCCCTTTTCATCACAATGCTTCAAGACCCCTGTAACCACAATGCTCCATGCCCTTGTCATCACAAAGCTCCATGATGCATGTCATCAGAATGCTCCATGGCCTTCTCCTCACAATGCTCCATGTCATTCTCATCACAATGATCAATGAAACCTCTCATCACATTGCTCCATGCCCTTGTCATTACAATCCTCCATTACGCATGTATCACAGTGTTCCGTGCCCTTGTCATCACAATGCTCCATGCCCACTCTCATCACAATATTCCATGAAATATTTCAGACCAATGCTCAATGACCTTCTCATCACAATGCTCCATTACCTCTGTCATAACAAAGGTCCATGACCCCTGCCATCACAATGTTCCACGGCCTTGTCATCACAGTGATCAATGTCCCTTGTCAGAACAATGCTCCAAGACACCTGTCATCAAAAAGCTCATTGACTTTGTCATAACAAAGCTCCATGACACATGCCATCAGAAGGTTCCATGGACTTATCATCACAATGCTCCATGCCCTTGTCATCAAAATTCTCCAAGACCCTTGTAATCACAATGGTCCTTGTCCTTTTTCATCTCAATGCTCCATGAACCCTGTCATCACAATGCACCATGCACATCATCATAATTCTTCAAGCTATTATCATTAAAATGAAATCAAAATTCTCCATGACCTCTGTCATCATAATGCTCCAAACCCTTGTGATCACAATATTCCATAACTCTTATCATCACAACACCCCATGACGCTCATCATCACAATTATCCATGGTCTTCTCATCACAATGCTCCATGATCTTTGTCATCACAGTGCTCAATAAACTTGTCAAAACAATGCTCGCTGACACTTGTCCTCAGTATGCTCCTTGAACCCTGTCATGACAAGGCTCCATGCCTTTTTCATCACAATGATCCATGTCCTTTTCATCACAATGCTCCAAGACCCCTGTAATCAAAATGCTCCATGCCCTTGTCATCACAAAGCTCCATGACGCATGTCATCAGAATGCTCCATGGCCTTGTCATAACAAGGCTCCATGACCCTTCTCATCACAATGCTCCAAGACCCCTGTAATCACAATGCTCCATGCCCCATTTCATCAGAATGCTCCATGAGACTTGTCATCACAATTCTCCATGATCATCTCATCACAATGCTCCAGGACTTTGTCATCACCATGCTCCATTGCCTTGTCATCACAGTGCTCCATGACACCTGTCATCACAATAATCCATGAACAGTTTCACCCGAATGCTCGATGACATTCTCATCACAATGCTCCATGACCAATATCATCACAATGCTCCATGACCTCTGTCATCACAACACTCCATGACACCTGACAACACAATGATCCAGGACTCTTGTCATCACAATGCTCCATTCCCTAGGCATCACAGTGCTCCATGACCCCTGTCATCACAATACTCCATGAACATTTTCAGCCCAATTCTCCAAGACACTTGTCATCACAGTGGTCCATGTCCTTGTCATCCCAATGATCCATGACCCCTGTATTCACATTGCTCCTTGTCGCTTGTCATCACAGAGCTCCATGACACCTGTGATCACAATGCTCCATGCCTTTGTCAGCAAAATGCTATATGACCTTTTCATTACAAAGCTCTATGTGATTGTCATCAAAATACTCTATTACCATTGTCATCACAATCCTCCATGAACCTTGGGATCACATTGCTTCATGCCCTTGTCATCACAATATTCCATGCTCCTTGAAATCAAAATGATCCATGACCTCTGTCATCACAATGCTCCAAAACCTTGTGATCACAATGTTCCATAACACTTGTCATCACAACACTCCATGATGCCTTTCATCACAATACTCCATGCCCTTTTCATCACAATGTTCCATGACCTTTGTCAACAGAATTCTCAATACACTTGGTATCACAATGCTCCCTGACACTTGTCTTCAGAATGCTCCTTGAAACCTGTCACGAAATGGCTCCATGCATTTTTCATCACAATGCCCCATGTCATTTTCATCACAATGTTCCATGCCATTGTCATCAAAATACTCCACAGGCTTGTCATCCGAATGCTCCATGAACTTGGTACTCACAATTCTCCAAACACTTGTCAGCACAATGCTCCCTGACCCTTGTCATCACAATGCTCCAAGACATTGTCATCACAATGCTCCATTACCTTTGTCATCAGAATCCTCCATTACATTTGGCATCACAATGCTACATGCCAGTGACATCACAATGGGCCATTACATATGTCATCACAATGCTCCCTGACAGCTGTCTTCACAATACTGCATGACCTGTACATCACAATGCTCCATGCCCTTGTCATTACAGTGTGCCATTCCAACTGTCGTCACAATAATCCATGATACTTATTAGACCAATGCTCCCTGCACTTGTCATCACAATGCTCCATGCCCTTCTTATCACAATGTTCCAAGACCCCTGCTATCAGAATGCTCCAAGCCCCTTTTCATCAGTATGCTCCATGAGACTTGTCATCACAAGGGCCCATGGTTTTCTCATCACAATGCTCCAGGAACTTGCCATCACATTGCTTCCCGACCTTGTCATGAAAATTCTCAATTTCTCTTGTCATCATAATGCTCCAAGCCCTAGTAATCACAATGCTCCATTATATTTCTCAACACAATCCTCCATAACATTTGGCATCACAGTGCTCCCTGCCATTGTCATTTCAATGGACAATGACATATGTCATCACAATGCTCCCTGACAACTGTCTTCACAATACTCCATGACCTTATCATCACAATGATCCATGCCCTTGTCATCACAATGCACCATGCCAAATGTCATCACAATAATCTATGAAACTTGACATACCAATATTCCATGCCCCTGACATCACAATGCTCCATGCCCTTGTCATCACAATGCTCCATGACCCCTTTCATCACAATGCTCCGTGAATCCAGGCATCACAATGCTTCATAACAGTTGTCATCACAGTGGTCCATGCCCGCATCATCAGAAGGCTCTGTTACATTTGTAACCACAATGCTCCATGTAATTTCAATCACAATGCTCCGTGACCCTTGTCATCACAATGCTCCATGCCTTTGTCAGAAAAATACTCCATGACCCTTGTAATCACAATGTGGCACGCGTTTTCATCAAAACGGTCCATAAATTTATCATGGCTATGTTCCATAAACATTTTAATCACAATGCTCCATGCCTTTCTCATCACAATGCTCCATTACCCCTGTCATAACTATGCTCCATGACCCCTGCCATCACAATATTCCACAGTCTTGTCATCACAAGGCTCCATGACACTTGTCATCTCCATGCTCCAAGACCACTGTAATCAAAATGCATGCTGACCTTGTCATCACAAGGCTCCATGACACATGTAATCAGAATGTTCCATGGCTTTCTCATCAAAATGTTCCATGACATTGTCATCACAATGCTCCAAGACCCCTGCAATCACAATGCTCCACGCCCTTGTCATCAAAAAGCTCAATGACGCATGTCATTAGAATGCTCCTTAGCCTTCTCCTCACAATGCTCCTTGCCCTTGTAATCACAAAATTCAATGACGCATGTCATTAGGATGCTCCTTAAACTTCTCCTCACAATGCTCCTTGCCCTTGTCATCACAATGTTCCAAGACCCCTGTAATCACAATGGTCCATGCCCCTTTTCATTAGTATGCTCCAAGAGAAATTTTCATCACAAGGCTCCATGGTTTTCTCATCACAATGCTCCAGGAAATTGTCATCACAATGCTTCATGACCTTGTCATGAAAATTCTCAATGGCCCTTCTCATCATAATGCTCCAAGCCCTAGTCATCACAATGCTCCATTACACCTGTCATAAAAATGCTCCATGACACCTGCCATCACGATGTTCCATGGTCTTCTCATCACAAGGTTCCATGACCGTTCTCATCACAATGCTCCATGACCTTTGTCATCACAATGCTCAATACACTTGTCATCAAAATGCTCCCTGACACTTATTGTCTGTATGATCCTTGAAACCTGTCATTACAAGGCTCCATGCCATTTTCATCGCAATGAATCAGCTCCTTTTCATCACAATGTTCCAAGACCCCTTTAATCACTATGCTCCATGCCCTTGTCATCCCAAAGCTCAATGATGTATGTCATTAGAATGCTCCTTGGCCTTCACCTCACAATGTTCCATGCCCATGTCATCACAAAGTTCCAAGACCCCTGTAATCACAATGGTCCATGTCCCTTTTCTTCAGTATGCTCCGTGAGATTAGTCATCAAAAGGCTCCGTGGTATTCTCATCACAATGCTCCAGGAACTTGTCATCACAATGCTACATGACTTGTCATAAAAATTCTCAATGGTCCTTTTCATCATAATGCTCCAAGTCCTAGTCATCACAATGCTTCATTATATTTGTCATCACAATCCTACATTACATTTGGCATCACGATGCTCCCAGTCATTGTCATCGCAATGGACCGTGACATATGTCATCACAATGCTCCCTGACACCTTTCTTCAAAATACTCCATGAACTTCTCATCACAATGCTCCATGCCACTATCATCACAATTCTCCATGGCCTTGTCATCACAATGCTGCATGACCCCTGACATCACATTGCCCCGTGACTCCAGTCATCACAATGCTTCATAACATTTGTCATCACAATTGTCCATGCCCGCATCATCACAAGAATCTGTGACGACCGTTGTAACCACAGTGCTCCATGAACATTTCATCACAATGCTCCGTAACCCTTGTCATCACAATGCTCCATGCCTTTGTCAGAAAAATTCTCCATGACCCTTGTCATCACAATGTGCCACACGCTTTTTATCACAACGGTCCACAAATTTGTCATCACAATGCTCCATAAACTTTAAAATCACAATGCTCCTTTCCCTTCTCATCATAATGCTCCATTAACCCATCATAACAATGATCCATGACCCCTGCCATCACAATGTTCCACGGCATTGTCATCACAAGGCTCCAAGACACTTGTCATCACAATGCTCCATGACCCATATAATCACAGTGCTCCATGCCCTTGTCATCAGAAAGCTCCATGACACATATCATCATAATGTTCCATGTCCTTCTCATCAAAATGATCCATGCCTTGTCATCACAGTGCTCCAAGACCCCTGTAATCACAATGCTCCATGCCCCTTTTCATCAGTATGCTCCATGAGGTTTGTCATCACAAGGCTCCATGGTTTTCTCATCACAATGCTCCAGGACATTGTCATCACAATGCTTCACGACCTTGTCATGAAAATTCTCAATGGCCCTTCTCATCATAATGCTCCAATCCCTAGGCATCACAATACTACATTATATTTGTCATCACAAACTTCCATTACATTTGTCATCACAATGCTCCCTGCCATTGTCATCACAATGGACCATGACATATGTCATCACAATGCTCCCTGACACATGGCTTCACAATATTCCATGACCTTCTCATCACAGTGCTCCATGCCCTTGTCATCACAATGCTCCATGAACCCTGTCATCACAATATTCCGTGACTCCAGGCATCACAATGCTTCATAACATTTGTCATCACAGTGGTTGATGCCCGCGTCATCATAAGGCTCTGTGACCTTTGTAACCACAATGCTCCATGAACATTTCATCACAATGCTCCGTGACCCTTGTCATCACAATGCTCCATGACTTTGTAAGAAAAATTCTCTATGACCCTTGCATGACTCTTGTCATACCAACGGTCCACAAATTATTCATTGCAATGCTCCATAAACCTTGTAATCACAATGTTTCATGCCCTTTTCATCACAATGCTCCATTACCCCTCTCATAACAATGCTGCATGACACACGCCATCACAATGTTCCACGGCCTTATCATCACAAGTCTCCATGACACTTGTCATCACAATGCTCCAAGACCCCTGTAATCACAGTGCTCCATGCCCCTTTTCATCTCAATGCTCCATGAACCCTGTCATCACAATGCATCATGCCCATCATCATGATGCTTCCGGCTATTGTCACCACAATGAAATCAAAATTCTCCATGACCTCTGTCATCACAATGCTCCATGACCCCTGTCATCACAATACTCCATGAATATTTTCAGCCCAATGCTCCATGACCCTTGTCATCACAATGATCCATGCCCTTGTTATCACAATGCTCCATGACCACAGTCATCACAATGCTCCGTGAATCCAGTCATCACAATGCTTCATGAACTTTGTCAACACAATGGTCCATGCCCTCGTCATCAACAGTCTCTGTTACATTTTTAACCACAATGCTCCATGAACTTTTCCTCACAATGCTCTTTGACCCTTGTCATCACAATGCTCCATGCGCTTTTCAGCACAATGCTCCATGACACATGTCATCACAATGCACCATTAGCTTGTCATCACTGTGCTCCAAAATCTTGTCATCACAATGCTCCATAAACCTTGTCATCACATTGCTCCATGCAATTATCATCAAAATGCTCTCTCAACACTGATATCACAATGTTACATCACAATTCGTCACAATACTCCCTCACCCCTGGCATCGCAATGTTCCATGACTCCTGTCTTCACCATGCTACATGCATTTTCATCACAATATTCGATGACCCCAGACATCACAATGTTCCATGAGCCATGTCATCAAAATGCTCCATGACGCTTTTCATCAAATTGCTCCATGACCCTGTCATCAAATTGCTCCCTGCTCTTCTCATCACAATGCACAACACCCTTGTCATCAAAATGCTCCATGACACTTGTCATCACAAAGATCCATGACACTTGGCATCACAATGCTCCATGTCATTGTCATCACGATGCTCCATGAACACTCTCATCACATTGCTCCATGCCCTTGTCATTACAAAGCTCCATGACACATGTCATCAGAATGCTCCATGGCCTTCTCCTCACAATGCACCACGCCCTTGCCATCACAATGCTCCTTTACACCTGTCATAAAAATGCCTCATGACACCTGCCATCACGATGTTCCATGGTCTTGTCATCACAAGGCTCCATGACCGTTCTCATCACAATGCTCCAAGACCCCTGTAATCACAATGCTCCATGCCCCTTTTCATCTCAATGATCCATGAACCCTGGCATCACATTTCACCATGCCCATCATCATAATGCTTCATGCTATTGTCATCAAAAAGAAATCAAAATGCTCCATGACCTCTGTCATAACAATGCTCCAAACCATTGTGATCACAATATTCCATAACTCTTGTCATCACAATGCCCCATGACTCTCGTTATCACAATTATGCATGGTCTTCTCATCACAATGCTCCATGCCCTTGGCATCACAATGCACCATTCCGAATGTCATTGCAATAATCCATGAAACTTATTAGACCAATGCTCCATGCCCTTGTCATCACAATGCTCCATGCCCTTGTTATCACAATGCCCCATGACCACTGTCATCACAATATTCCGTGACTACAGGCATCACAATTCTTCATGAACTTTGTCATCACAATGGTCCATGCCCTCGTCATCAACAGTCTCTGTGACCTTTTTAACCACAATGCTCCATGAACTTTTCATCACAATGCTCCATGCCTTTGTCAGAAAAATGCTCCATTACACTTGTCATCACAATGTGCAACGCGCTTTTTATCACAACGGTCCACAAATTTGTCATCACAATTCTCCATAAACATTGAAAACACAATGCTCCTTTCCCTTCTCATCACAATGCTCCATTAACCCATCATAACAATGATCCATGACCTCTGCCATCACAATGTTCCACGGCATTTTCATCACAAGTCTCCAAGACACTTGTCATCACAATGCTCCAAGACCACTGTAATCACAATGCTCCATGCCCTTGTCATCACAAAGCTCCATGACCCATGTCATCAGAATGTTCCATGTCCTTCTCATCAAAATGATCCATGCCTTGTCATCACAGTGCTCCAAAACCCCTGTAATCACAATGCTCCATGCCCCTTTTCATCAGTATGCTCCATGAGGTTTGTCATCACAAGGCTCCATGGTTTTCTCATCACAATGCTCCAGGACCTTGTCATCACAATGCTTCACGACCTTGTCATGAAAATACTCAATGGCCCTTGTCATCATAATGCTCCAATCCCTAGTCATCACAATGCTCCATTATATTTGTCATCACAATCCTCCATTACATTTGTCATCACAATGCTCCCTTCCATTGTCATCACAATGGACCATGACATATGTCATCACAATTCTCCCTGACACATGTCTTCACAATATTCCACGACCTTCTCATAACAATGCTCCATGCCCTTGTCATCACAATGTTCCATGACCAGTATCATCACAATGTTCCATGACTCCAGGCATCACAATGCTTCATAACATTTGTCATCACAGTGGTCGATGCCCGCGTCATCATAAGGCTCTGTGACTTTTGTAACCACAATGCTCCATGAACATTTCATCACAATGTTCCATGACTCCAGGCATCACAATGCTTCATAACATTTGTCATCAGAGTGGTCGATGCCCGCGTCATCATAAGCCTCTGTGACCTTTGTAACCACAATGCTCCATGAACATTTCATCACAATACTCCATGACCCTTGTCATCACAATGCTCCATGCCTTTGTAAGAACAATTATCTATGACCCTTGCATGACCCTTGTCATCCCAACGGTCCACAAATTATTCATCGCAATGCTCCATAAAACTTGTAATCACAATGTTCCATGCCCTTCTCATCACAATGCTCCATTACACCTCTCATAACAATGCTCCATGACACCCACCATCACCATGTTCCACGGCCTTATCATCACAAGTCTCCATGACACTTCTCATCACAATGCTCCAAGACCCCTGTAATCACAATACTCCATGGCCCTTTTCATCTCAATGCTCCATGAACCCTGTCATCACAATGCATCATGCCCATCATCATAATGCTTCCGGCTACTTTCACCACAATGAAATCAAAATTCTCCATGACCTCTGTCATCACAATGCTCCATGACCCCTGTCATCACAATACTCCATGAACATTTTCAGCCCATGCTCTATGACCCTTGTCATCAAAATGATCCATGCCCTTGTCATCCCAATGCTCCATGACCCCTGTATTCACAATGCTCCGTGATGCTTGTCATCACAGTGCTCCATGACACCAGTCATCACAATGCTCCATGCCTTTGTCAGCAAAATGCTACATGACCTTGACATTACAATGTTCTATGCGCTTTTCATTCACAATACTCCATTTCTATTGTCATCGCAATCCTCCATGAACCTTGGGATCAGATTGCTTCATTCTCTTGTCATCACAATGCTCCATGCTCCTGAAATCAAAATGATCCATGACCTCTGTCCTCACAATGCTCCAAACACTTGTGATCACAAAGTTCAAAAACCTTTGTCATCACAACGCTCCATGATGCCTGTCATTCACAATACTCCATGCCCTTTTCATCAAAAAGTTCCTTGAACTTTGTCATCACAATTCTCAATACACTTGTCATTACAATGCTCCCTGACACTTGTCGTCAGAATGCTCCTTGAACACTGTCACGAAAAGGCTCCATGACTTTTTCATCACAATGTCCCATGCCATTTTCATCACAAAGCTCCATGCCATTGTCATCAAAATACTCCACATGCTTGTCATCAGAATGCTCCATGACCGTTGTCATCACAGTTCTCCATGCACTTGTCAGCACAATGCTCCCTGACACTTGTCATCACAATGCTCCAAGCCATAGTCATCGCAATGCTCCATTACCTTTGTCATCAGAATCCTCCATGACACTTGGCATCACAATGCTCCATGCCATTGTCATCACAATGGGCCATTAAGTATGTCATCACAATGCTCCCTGACACCTGTCTTCACAATACTGCATGACCTGGTCATCACAATGCTCCATGCCATTGCCATCACAATGCGCCATTCCAAGTGTCATCGCAATAATCCATGAAACTTATTAGACCAATGCTTCATGCCCTTTCATCACAATGCTCTATGAACCCTGTCATCACAATGCTACGTGACTCCAGTCATCACAATTCTTCATGACCTTTGTCATCACAATGGTCCATGCCCTCATCATCAACAGTCTCTGTGATCTTTTTAACTACAATGCTCCATGAACTTTTCAGCACAATGCTCTTTGACCCTTGTCATCACAATGCTCTATGCCTTTCTCAGCACAATGCTCCATGACCCTTGTCATCAGAATGCTCCATGTGCTTGTCAGCACAATGCTCCATGACACATGTCATCAAGATGCACCATGTGCTTGTCATCACAATGCGCCATTCCAAATGTCATCGCCATAATCCATGAAACTTCTTAGACCAATGCTCCATGCCTTTGTCATCACAATGCTCCATGCCCTTGTTATCACAATGCTCCATGACCACTGTCATCACAATGCTCCGTGACTCCAGTCATCACAATGCTTCATGAACTTTGTCATCACAATGGTCCATGCCCTCGTCATCAATAGTCTCTGTGACCTTTTTAACCACAATGTTCCATGAACTTTTCATCACAATGCTCTTTGACCCTTGTCATCACAATGCTCCATGCGCTTTTCAGCACAATGCTCCATGACACATGTCATCACAATGCACCATTTGCATGTCATCACAGTGCTCCAAAATCTTGTCATCACAATGCTCCATAAAATTGTCATCACAATGCTCGATGCAATTATCATCAAAATGCTCTCTCAACACTGATATCACAATGTTACATCACAATTCGTCACAATACTCCCTCACCCCTGGCATCGCAATGTTCCATGACTCCTGTCTTCACCATGCTACATGCATTTTCATCACAATGTTCGATGACCCCTGACATCACAATGTTCCATGACCACTGTCATCAAAATGCTCCATGACGCTTTTCATCAAATTGCTCCATGACCCTGTCATCAAAATGCTCCAGGCCCTTGTCATCACAATGCACAACACACTTGTCATCAAAATGCTCCATGACATTTGTCATCACAAAGATCCATGACACTTGGCATCACAATGCTCCATGTCATTGTCATCACGATGCTCCATGAACGCTCTCATCACATTGCTCCATGCCCTTGTCATTACAAAGCTCCATGACACATGCCATCAGAATGCTCCATGGCCTTCTCATCACAATGCACCACGCCCTTGCCATCACAATGCTCCATTACACCTGTCATAAAAATGCTCCATGACACCTGCCATCACGATGTTCCATGGACTTCTCATCACAAGGTTCCATGACCGTTCTCATCACAATGCTCCAAGAACCCTGTAAGCACAAAGATCCATGCTCATTTTCATCTCAATGATCCATGAACCCTGTCATCACAATGCACCATGCCCATCATCATAATGCTTCATGCTATTGTCACCACAATGAAATCAAAATGCTCCATGACCTCTGTCATAACAATGCTCCAAACCCTTGTGATCACAATATTTCAAAACTCTTGTCATCACAATGCCCCATGACTCTCGTTATCACAATTATCCATGGTCTTCTCATCACAATGCTCCATGACCTTTGTCATCACAATGCTCAATACACTTGTCATCAAAATGCTCCCTGACACTTATTGTCTGTATGATCCTAGAAACCTGCCATTACAAGGCTCCATGCCATTTTCATCTCAATGATCCAGCTCCTTTTCATCACAATGTTCCAAAACCCCTTTAATCACTATGCTCCATGCCCTTGTCATCCCAAAGCTCAATGATGTATGTCATTAGAATGCTCCTTGGCCTTCACCTCACAATGCTCCATGCCCATGTCATCACAAAGTTCCAAGACCCCTGTAATCACAATGGTCCATGTCCCTTTTCTTCAGTATGCTCCATGAGATTTGTCATCACAAGGCTCCGTGGTATTCTCATCACAATGCTCCAGGAACTTGTCATCACAATGCTACATGACTTGTCGTAAAAATTCTCAATGGCCCTTTTCATCATAATGCTCCAAGTCCTAGTCATCACAATGCTTCATTATATTTGTCATCACAATCCTACATTACATTTGGCATCACAATGCTCCCTGTCATTGTCATCGCAATGGACCATGACATATGTCATCACAATGCTCCCTGACACCTTTCTTCAAAATACTCCATGAACTTCTCATCACAATGCTCCATGCCCCTATCATCACAATGCTCCATGCCCTTGTCATCACAATGCTCCATGACCCCTGTCATCACATTGCTCCGTGACTACAGTCATCACAATGCTTCATAACATTTGTCATCACAATGGTCCATGCCCGCATCATCACAAGAATCTGTGACGACCGTTGTAACAACAGTGCTCCATGAACTTTTCATCACAATGCTCCGTGACCCTTGTCATCACAATGCTCCATGCCTTTGTCAGAAAAATGCTCCATGACCCTTGTCATCACAATGTGCCACGCACTTTTTATCACAACGGTCCACAAATTTGTCATCACAATGCTCCATAAACATTAAAATCACAATGCTCCTTTCCCTTCTCATCACAATGCTCCGTTAACCCATCATAACAATGATCCATGACCCCTGCCATCACAGTGTTCCACGGCATTGTCATCACAATGCTCCAAGACCCCTGTAATCACAGTGCGCCATGCCCTTGTCATCACAAAGCTCCATGAAACATATCATCAGAATGTTCCATGTCCTTCTCATCAAAATGATCCATGCCTTGTCATCACAGTGCTCCAAGACCCCTGTAATCACAATGCTCCATGCCCCTTTTCATCAGTATGCTCCATGAGGTTTGTCATCACAAGGCTCCATGGTTTTCTCATCACAATGCTCCAGGACATTGTCATCACAATGCTTCACGACCTTGTCATGAAAATTCTCAATGGCCCTTCTCATCAAAATGCTCCAATCCCTAGGCATCACAATACTACATTATATTTGTCATCACAAACTTCCATTACATTTGTCATCACAATGCTCCCTGCCATTGTCATCACAATGGACCATGACATATGTCATCACAATGCTCCCTGACACATGTCTTCACAATATTCCATGACCTTCTCATCACAATGCTCCATACCCTTGTCATCACAATGCTCCATGACCCCTGTCATCACAATGTTCCGTGACTCCTGGCATCACAATGCTTCATAACATTTGACATCACAATGGTCGATGCCCGCGTCATCATAAGGCTCTGTGACCTTTGTAACCACAATGCTCCATGAACATTTCATCACAATGCTCCGTGACCCTTGTCATCACAATGCTCCATGACTTTGTAAGAAAAATTCTCTATGACCCTTGCATGACCCTTGTCATCCCAACGGTCCACAAATTATTCATCGCAATGCTCCATAAACCTTGTAATCACAATGTTCCATGCCCTTCTCATCACAATGCTCCATTACCCCTCTCATAACTATGCTCCATGACACCCGCCATCACAATGTTCCACGGCCTTATCATCACAAGTCTCCATGACACTTGTCATCACAATGCTCCAAGACCCCTGTAATCACAATGCTCCATGCCCCTTTTCATCTCAATGCTCCATGAACCCTGTCATCACAATGCATCATGCCCATCATCATGATGCTTCCGGCTATTGTCACCACAATGAAATCAAAATTCTCCATGACCTCTGTCATCACAATGCTCCATGACCACTGTCATCACAATGCTCCGTGACTTCAGTCATCACAATGCTTCATGAACTTTGTCATCACAATGGTCCATGCCCTCGTCATCAACAGTCTCTGTTACCTTTTTAACCACAATGCTCCATGAACTTTTCCTCACAATGCTCTTTGACCCTTGTCATCACAATGCTCCATGCGCTTTTCAGCACAATGCTCCATGACACATGTCATCACAATGCACCTTTAGCTTGTCATCACAGTGCTCCAAAATCTTGTCATCACAATGCTCCATAAAACTTGTCATCACAGTGCTCCATGCAATTATCATCAAAATGCTCTCTCAACACTGATATCACTTTGTTACATCACAATTCGTCACAATACTCCCTCACACCTGGCATCGCAATGTTCCATGACTCCTGTCTTCACCATGCTAAATGCATTTTCATCACAGTGTTCGATGACACCTGACATCACAATGTTCCATGACCCCTGTCATCAAAATGCTCCATGACGCTTTTCATCCAGTTGCTCCATGACCCTGTCATCAAAATGCTCCCTGCCCTTCTCATCACAATGCACAACACCCTTGTCATCAAAATGCTCCATGACATTTGTCATCACAAAGATCCATGACACTTAGCATCACAATGCTCCATGCCATTGTCATCACGATGCTCCATGAACACTCTCATCACATTGCTCCATGCCCTTGTCATTACAAAGCTCCATGACACATGTCATCAGAATGCTCCATGGCCTACTCCTCACAATGCACCACGCCGTTGCCATCACAATGCTCCATTACACCTGTCATAAAAATGCCCCATGACACCTGCCATCACGATGTTCCATGGTCTTGTCATCACAAGGCTCCATGACCGTTCTCATCACAATGCTCCAAGACCCCTGTAATCACAATGTTCCATGCCCCTTTTCATCTCAATGATACATGAACACTGTGATCACATTGCACAATTCCCATCATCATAATGCTTCATGCTATTGTCATCAAAATGAAATCAAAATGCTCCATGACCTCTGTCATAACAATGCTCCAAACTTTTGTGATCACAATATTCCATAACTCTTGTCATCACAATGCCCCATGACTCTCGTTATCTCAATTATCCATGGTCTTCTCATCACAATGCTCCATGCCCTTGTCATCACAATGCTCCATGCCCTTGTTATCACAATGCCCCATGACCACTGTCATCACAATGCATCATGCCCATCATCATGATGCTTCCGGCTATTGTCACCACAATGAAATCAAAATTCTCCATGACCTCTGTCATCACAATGCTCCATGACCCCTGTCATCAAAATACTCCATGAACATTTTCAGCCCAATGCTCTATGACCCTTGTCATCACAATGATCCATGCCCTTGTCATCACAATGCTCCATGACCACTGTCATCACAATGCTCCGTGACTCCAGTCATCACAATGCTTCATGAACTTTGTCATCACAATGGTCCATGCCCTCGTCATCAACAGTCTCTGTTACCTTTTTAACCACAATGCTCCATGAACTTTTCATCACAATGCTCTTTGACCCTTGTCATCACAATGCTCCATGCGCTTTTCAGCACAATGCTCCATGACACATGTCATCACAATGCACCATTAGCTTGTCATCACAGTGCTCCAAAATCTTGTCATCACAGTGCTCCATGCAATTATCATCAAATGCTCTCTCAACACTGATATCACAATGTTACATCACAATTCGTCACAATACTCCCTCACACCTGGCATCGCAATGTTCCATGACTCCTGTCTTCACCATTCTACATGCATTTCAATCACAATGTTCGATGACCCCTGACATCACAATGTTCCATGGCCCCTTTCATCAAAATGCTCCATGACGCTTTTCATCAAATTGCTTCATGACCCTGTCATCAAAATGCACCCTGCCCTTCTCATCACAATGCACAACACCCTTGTCATCAAAATGCTCCATGACATTTGTCACCACAAAGATCCATGACACTTGGCATCACAATGCTCCATGTCATTGTCATCACGATGCTCCATGAACGCTCTCATCACATTGCTCCATGCCCTTGTCATTACAAAGCTCCATGACACATGTCATGAGAATGCTCCATGGCCTTCTCATCACAATGCACCACGCCCTTGCCATGACAATGCTCCATTACACCTGTCAAAAAAATGCTCCATGACACCTGCCATCACGACGTTCCATGGTCTTCTCATCACAAGGCTCCATGACCGTTCTCATCACAATGCTCCAAGACCCCTGTAATCACAATGCTCCATGCCCCTTTTCATCTCTATGATCCATGAACCCTGTCATCACAATGCACCATGCCCATCATCATAAAGCTTCATGCTATTGTCATCAAAATGAAATCAAAATGCTCCATGACCTCTGTCATAACAATGCTCCAAACCCCTGTGATCACAATATTTCATAACTCTTGTCATCACAATGCCCCATGACTCTCGTTATCACAATTATCCATGGTCTTCTCATCACAATGCTCCATGACCTTTGTCATCACAATGCTCAATACACTTGTCATCAAAATGCTCCCTGACACTTATTGTCTGGATGATCCTTGAAACCTGTCATTACAAGGCTCCATGCCATTTTCATCACAATGATCCAAGTCCTTTTCATCACAATGCTCGAAGACCCCTGTAATCACAATGCTCCATGCCCCTTTTCATCTCAGTGCTCCAAGAACCCTGTCATCACAATGCATCATGCCCATCATCATAATGCTTCCGGCTATTGTCACCACAATGAAATCAAAATTTTCCATGACCTCTGTCATCACAATGCTCCATGACCCCTGTCATCACAATACTCCATGAATATTTTCAGCCCAATGCTCCATGACCCTTGTCATCACAATGATCCATGCCCTTGTTATCACAATGCTCCATGACCACTGTCATCACAATGCTCCGTGACTCCAGTCATCACAATGCTTCATGAACTTTGTCATCACAATGGTCCATGCCCTCGTCATCAACAGTCTCTGTTACCTTTTTAAACACAATGCTCCATGAACGTTTCCTCACAATGCTCTATGACCCTTGTCATCACAATGCTCCATGTGCTTTTCAGCACAATGCTCCATGACACATATCATCACAATGCACCATTAGCTTGTCATCACAGTGCTCCAAAATCTTGTCATCACAATGCTCCATAAACCTTGTCATCACAGTGCTCCATGCAATTATCATCAAAATGCTCTCTCAACACTCTTATCACAATGTTACATCACAGTTCGTCACAATACTCCTTCACACCTGGCATCGCAATGTTCCATGACTCCTGTCTTCACCATGCTACATGCATTTTCATCACAATGTTCGATGACCCCTGACATCACAATGTTCCATGACCCCTGTCATAAAAATGCTCCATGACGCTTTTCATCAAATTGCTCCATGACCCTGTCATCAAAATGCTCCCTGCCCTTCTCATCACAATGCACAACACCCTTGTCATCAAAATGCTCCATGACATTTGTCATCACAAAGATCCATGACACTTGGCATTACAATGCTCCATGTCATTGTCATCACGATGCTCCATGAACACTCTCATCACATTGCTCCATGCCCTTGTCATTACAAAGCTCCATGACACATGTCATCAGAATGCTCCATGGCCTTCTCCTCACAATGCACCACGCCGTTGCCATCACAATGCTCCATTACACCTGTCATAAAAATGCCCCATGACACCTGCCATCACGATGTTCCATGGTCTTGTCATCACAAGGCTCCATGACCGTTCTCATCACAATGCTCCAAGACCCCTGTAATCACAATGCTCCATGCCCCTTTTAATCTCAATGATCCATGAACCCTGTCATCACATTGCACCATGCCCATCATCATAATGCTTCATGCTATTGTCATCAAAATGAAATCAAAATGCTCCATGACCTCTGTCATAACAATGCTCCAAACCCTTGTGATCACAATATTCCATAATTCTTGTCATCACAATGCCCCATGACTCTCGTTATCAAAAATATCCATGGTCTTCTCATCACAATGCTCCATGCCCTTGTCATCACAATGCGCCATTCCAAATGTCATTGCAATAATCCATGAAACTTATTAGACCAATGCTCCATGCCCTTGTCATCACAATGCTCCATGCCCTTGTTATCACAATGCCCCATGACCACTGCCATCACAATGTTCCGTGACTCCAGGCATCACAATTCTTCATGAACTTTGTCATCACAATGGTCCATGCCCTCGTCATCAACGGTCTCTGTGACCTTTTTAACCACAATGCTCCATGAACTTTTCATCACAATGCTCTTTGACCCTTGTTATCACAATTCTTCATGCGCTTTTCAGCACAATGCTCCATGACACATGTCATCACAATGCACCATTAGCTTGTCATCACAGTGCTCCAAAATCTTGTCATCACAATGCTCCATGAAATTATCATCAAAATGCTCTCTCAACACTGATATCACCATTTTACATCAGAGTTCGTCACAATACTCCCTCACCCCTGGCATCGCAATGTTTCATGACTCCAGTCTTCACCATGCTACATGCACTTTCATCACAATGTTCGATGACCCCTGACATCACAATGTTCCATCAACCCTGTTATCAAAATGCTCCATGACGCTTTTCATCAAATTGCTCCATGACCCTGTCATCAAAATGCTCCCTGCCATTCTCATCACAATGCACAACACCCTTGTCATCAAAATGCTCCATGACATTTGTCATCACAAAGATCCATGACACTTGGCATCACAATGCTCCATGTCATTGACATCACGATGCTCCATGAACACTCTCATCACATTGCTCCATGCCCTTGTCATTACAAAGCTCCATGACACATGTCATCAGAATGCTCCATGACCTTCTCCTCACAATGCACCACGCCCTTGCCATCACAATGCTCCTTTACACCTGTCATAAAAATGCCCCATGACACCTGCCATCACGATGTTCCATGGACTTGTCATCACAAGGCTCCATGACCGTTCTCATCACAATGCTCCAAGACCCCTGTAATCACAATGCTCCATGACCCTGTTAATCTCAATGGTCCATGAACCCTGTCATCACATTGCACGATGCCCATCATCATAATGCTTCATGCTATTGTCATCAAAATGAAATCAAATTGCTCCATGACCTCTGTCATAACAATGCTCCAAACCCTTGTGATCACAATATTCCATATCTCTTGTCATCACAATTCCCCATGACTCTCGTTATCACAATTATTCATCTTCTTCTCATCACAATGCTCCATGCCCTTGTCATCACAATGCGCCATTCCAAATGTCATCACAATAATTCATGAAACTTATTAGACCAATGCTCCATGCCTTTGTCATCACAATGCTCCATGCCCTTGTTATCACAATGCCCCATGACCACTCTCATCACAATGCTCCGTGACTCCAGGCATCACAATGCTTCATGAACATTGTCATCACAATGGTCCATGCCCTCTTCATCAACCGTCTCTGTGACCTTTTTAACCACAATGCTCCATGAACTTGTCATCACAATTCTCTTTGAACCTTGTCATCACAATTCTCCATGCGCTTTTCAGCACAATGCTCCATGACACATGTCATCACAATGCACCATTACCTTGTCAGCACAGTGCTCCAAAATCTTGTCATCACAATGCTCCATAAACGTTGTCATCACAGTGCTCCATACAATTATCATCAAAATGCTCTCTCAACACTGATATCACAATGTTACATCACAGTTCGTCACAATACTCCCTCACAGCTGGCATCAAAATGTTCCATGACTCCTGTCTTCACCATGCTACATGCATTTTCATCACAATGTTCGATGACCCCTGATATCACAATGTTCCATCATCCCTGTCATCAAAATGCTCCATGACACTTTTCATCAAATTGCTCCATGACCCTGTCATCAAAATGCTCCAGGCCCTTGTCATCACAATGCACAACATCCTTGTCATCAAAATGCTCCATGACATTTTTCATCACAATGATCCATGACACTTGGCATCACAATGCTCCATGTCATTGTCATCACGATGCTCCATGAACGCTCTCAACACATTGCTACATGCCCTTGTCATTACAAAGCTCCATGACACATGTCATCAGAATGCTCCATGGCCTTCTCATCACAATGCACCACGCCCTTGCCATCACAATGCTGCATTACACCTGTCAAAAAAATGCTCAATGACACCTGCTATCACGATGTTCCATGGTCTTCTCATCACAAGGCTCCATGACCGTTCTCATCACAATGCTCCAAGAACACTGTAATCACAATGCTCCATGCCCCTTTTCATCTCAATGATCCATGAACCCTGTCATCACAATGCACAATGCTCATCATCATAATGATTCATGCTATTGTCATCAAAATGAAATCAAAATGCTCCATGACCTCTGTCATAACAGTGCTCCAAATCCTTGTGATCACAATATTTCATAACTCTTGTCATCACAATGCCCCATGACTCTCGTTATCACAATTATTCATGGTCTTCTCATCACAATGCTCCATGACCTTTGTCATCACAATGCTCAATACACTTGTCATCAAAATGCTCCCTGACACTTATTGTCTGGATGATCCTTGAAACCTGTCATTACAAGGCTCCATGCCATTTTCATCACAGTGATCCATGTCTCTTTCATCACAATGCTCCAACACCCCTGTAATCAAAATGCTCCATGCCCTTGTCATCACAAAGCTCAATGACGTATGTCATTAGAATGCTCCTTGGCCTTCACCTCACAGTGCTCCATGCCCATGTCATCACAAAGTTCCAAGACCCCTGTAATCACAATGGTCCATGTCCCTTTTCTTCAGTATGCTCCATGAGATTTGTCATCACAAGGCTCCATGGTATTCTTATCACAATGCTCCAGGAACTTGTCATCACAATGCTACATGACTTCTCATAAAAATTCTCAATGGCCATTTTCATCATAATGCTCCAAGCCCTAGTCATCACAATGCTTCATTATGTTTGTCATCACAATCCTACATTACATTTGGCATCACAATGCTCCCTGTCATTGTCATCGCAATGGACCATGACATATGTCATCACAATGCTCCCTGACAGCTTTCTTCAAAATACTCCATGAACTTCTCATCACAATGCTCCATGCCCCTATCATCACAATGCTCCATGCCCTTGTCATCACAATGCTCCATGACCCCTGTCATCACACTGCTCCGTGACTCCAGTCATCACAATGCTTCATAACATTTGTCATCACAATGGTCCATCCCCGCATCATCACAAGAATCTGTGACGACCATTGTAACCACAGTGCTCCATGAACTTTTCATCACAATGCTCCGTGACCCTTGTCATCACAATGCTCCTTGCCTTTGTCAGAAAAATGCTCCATGACCCTTGTCATCACAATGTGCCACGCGCTTTTTATCACAACGGTCCACAAATTTATCATCACAATGTTCCATAAACATTGAAAACACAATGCTCCTTTCCCTTCTCATCACAGTGCTCCATTAACCCATCATAACAATGATCCATGACCTCTGCCATCACAATGTTCCACGGCATTGTCATCACAAGGCTCCAAGACACTTGTCATCACAATGCTCCAAGAACCCTGTAATCACAATGCTCCATGCCCTTGTCATCACAAAGCTCCATGACACATGTCATCAGAATGTTCCATGTCCTTCTCATCAAAATGATCCATGCCTTGTCATCACAGTGCTCCAAGACCCCTGTAATCACAATGCTCCATGCCCCTTTTCATCTCAATGTTCCATGAACCCTGTCATCACAATGCATCATGCCCATCATCATAATGCTTCCGGCTATTGTCACCACAATGAAATCAAAATTCTCCATGACCTGTCATCACAATGCTCCATGACCCCTGTCATCACAATACTCCATGAACATTTTCAGCCCAATGCTCCATGACCCTTGTCATCACAATGATCCATGCCCTTGTCATCCCAATGCTCCATGACCCCTGTATTCACAATGCTCCGTGATGCTTGTCATCACAGTGCTCCATGACACCAGTCATCACAATGCTCCATGCCTTTGTCAGCAAAATGCTACATGATCTTGTCATTACAATGCTCTATGCGCTTTTCATCACAATACTCCATTAATATTGTCATCACAATCCTCCATGAACCTTGGGATCAGATTGCTTCATGCTCTTGTCATCACAATGCTCCATGCGCCTGAAATCAAAATGATCCATGACCTCTGTCATCACAATGCTCCAAACCCTTGTGATCACAAAGTTCAATAACCTTTGTCATCCCAACGCTCCATGATGCCTGTCATCACAATACTCCTTGCACTTTTCATAAAAATGCTCCTTGAACTTTGTCATCACAATTCTCAAAACACTTGTCATTACAATGCTCCCTGACACTTGTCGTCAGAATGCTCCTTGAACTCTGTCACGAAAAGGCTCCATGCCTTTTTCATCACAATATCGCATGCTATTTTCATCACAATGCTCCATGCCATTGTCATCAAAATACTCCACAAGCTTGTCATCAGAATGCTCCATGACCGTTGTCATCACAATTCTCCATGCACTTGTCAGCACAATGCTCCCTGACCCTTGTCATCACAATGCTCCAAGCCATTGTCATCGCAATTCTCCATTACCTTTGTCATCAGAATCCTCCATGACACTTGGCATCACAATGCTCCATGCCATTGTCATCACATTGGGCCATTACATATGTCATCACAATGCTCCCTGACATCTGTCTTCACAATACTGCATGACCTGGTCATCACAATGCTCCATGCCATTGCCATCACAATGCGCCATTCCAACTGTCATCGCAATAATCCATGAAACTTATTAGACCAATGCTTCATGCCCTTTCATCACAATGCTCTATGAACCCTGTCATCACAATGCTACGTGACTCCAGTCATCACAGTTCTTCATGACCTTTGTCATCACAATGGTCCATGCCCTCGTCATCAACAGTCTCTGTGATCTTTTTAACCACAATGCTCCATGAACTTTTCAGCACAATGCCCTTTGACCCTTGTCATCACAATGCTCTATGCCTTTCTCAGCACAATGCTCCATGACCCTTGTCATCACAATGCTCCAAGCGCTTGTCAGCACAATGACACATGTCATCAAGATGCACCATGTGCTTGTCATCACAATGAGCCATTCCAAATGGCATCGCAATAATCCATGAAACTTATTAGACCAATGCTCCATGCGCTTGTCATCACAATGCTCCATGACCAGTGTCATCACAATGCTCCGTGACTCCAGTCATCACAATGCTTCATGAACTTTGTCATCACAATGGTCCATGCCCTCGTCATCAACAGTCTCTGTGACCTTTTTAACCACAATGCTCCATGAACTTTTCATCACAATGCTCTTTGACCCTTGTCATCACAATGCTCCATGCGCTTTTCAGCACAATGCTCCATGTCACATGTCATCACAATGCACCATTAGCTTGTCATCACAGTGCTCCAAAATCTTGTCATCACAATTCTCCATAAACCTTGTCATCACAGTGCTCCATGCATTTATCATCAAAATGCTCTCTCAACACTGATATCACAATGTTACATCACAATTCGTCGCAATACGCCCTCACACCTGGCATCGCAATGTTCCATGACTCTTGTCTTCACCATGCTACATGTATTTTCATCACAATATTCGATGACACCTGACATCACAATGTTCCATGACCCCTGTCATCAAAATGCTCCATGACACTTTTCATCAAATTGCTCCATGACCCTGTCATGAAGATGCTCCATGCCCTTGTCATCACAAAGCTCAATGACGTATGTCATTAGAATGCTCCTTGGCCTTCACCTCATAATGCTCCATGCCATGTCATCACAAAGTTCCAAGACCCCTGTAATCACAATGGTCCATGTCCCTTTTCTTCAGTATGCTCCATGAGATTTGTCATCACAAGGCTCCATGGTATTCTCATCACAATGCTCCAGGAACTTGTCATCACAATGCTACATGACATGTCATAAAAATTCTCAATGGCCCTTTTCATCATAATGCTCCAAGCCCTAGTCATCACAATGCTTCATTATGTTTGTCATCACAATCCTACATTAAATTTGGCATCACAATGCTCCCTGTCATGGTCATCGCAATGGACCATGGCATATGTCATCACAATACTCCCTGACACCTTTCTTCAAAATACTCCATGATCTTCTCATCACAATGCTCCGTGCCCCTATCATCACAATGCTCCATGCCCTTGTCATCACAATGCTCCATGACCCCTGTCATCACATTGCTCCGTGACACCAGTCATCACAATGCTTCATAACATTAGTCATCACAATGGTCCATGCCCACAGAATCACAAGAATCTGTGACGACCGTTGTAACCACAGTGCTCCATGAACTTTTCATCACAATGCTCCGTGACCCTTGTCATCAGAATGCTCCATGCCTTTGTCAGAAAAATGCTCCATGACCCTTGTCATCACAATGTGCCACGCCCTTTTTATCACATCGGTCCACATATTTGTCATCACAATGCTCCATAAACATTGAAACACAATGCTCCTTTCCCTTCTCATCACAATGCTCCATTAACCCATCATAACAATGAACCTTGACCTCTGCCATCACAATGTTCCACGGCATTGTCATCACAGGGCGCCAAGACACTTGTCATCACAATGCTCCAAGACCACTGTAATCACAATGCTCCATGCCCTTGTCATCACAAAGCTCCATGACACATGTCATCAGAATGTTCCATGGCCTTCTCATCAAAATGATCCATGCCTTGTCATCACAGTGCTCCAAGACCCCTGTAATCAAAATGCTCCATGCCCCTTTTCATCAGTATGCTCCATGAGGTTTGTCATCACAAGGCTCCATGGTTTTCTCATCACAATGCTCCAGGACCTTGTCATCACAATGCTTCACGACCTTGTCATGAAAACTCTCAATGGCCCTTGTCATCATAATGCTCCAATCCCTAGTCATCACAATGCTCCATTATATTTGTCATCACAATTCTCCATTACATTTCTCATCACAATGCTCCCTGCCATTGTCATCACAACAGACCATGACATGTGTCATCACAATGCTCCCTGACACATGTCTTCACAATATTCCATGACCTTCTCATCACAGTGCTCCATGCCCTTGTCATCACAATGCTCCATGATCCCTGTCATCACAATGTTCCGTGACTCCAGGCATCACAATGCTTCATAACATTTGTCATCACAGTGGTCGATGCCTGCGTCATCATAAGGCTCTGTGACCTTTGTAACCACAATGCTCCATGAACATTTCATCACCATGCTCCGTGACCCTTGTCATCACAATGCTCCATGCCTTTGTAAGAAAAATTCTCTATGACCCTTGCATGACCCTTGTCATCCCAACGGTCCACAAATTATTCATCGCAATGCTCCATAAACCTTGTAATCACAATGTTCCATGCCCTTCTCATCACAATGCTTCATTACCCCTCTCATAACAATGCTCCATGACACCCACCATCACAATGTTCCACGGCCTTATCATCACAAGTCTCCATGACACTTGTCATCACAATGCTCCAAGACCCCCGTAATCACAATGCTCCATGCCCCTTTTCATCTCAATGCTCCATGAACCCTGTCATCACAATGCATCATGCCCATCATCATGATGCTTCCGGCTATTGTCACCACAATGAAATCAAAATTCTCCATGACCTCTGTCATCACAATGCTCCATGACCCCTGTCATCACAATACTCCATGTACATTTTCAGCCCAATACTCCATGACCCTTGTCATCACAATGATCCATGCCCTTGTTATCACAATGCTCCATGACCACTGTCATCACAATGCTCCGTGACTCCAGTCATCACAATGCTTCATGAACTTTGTCATCACAATGGTCCATGCCCTAGTCATCAACAGTGTCTGTTACCTTTTTAACCACAATGCTCCATGAACGTTTCATCACAATGCTCTTTGACCCTTGTCATCACAATTCTCCATGTGCTTTTCAGCACAATGCTCCATGACACATATCATCACAATGCACCATTAGCTTGTCATCACAGTGCTCCAAAATCTTGTCATCACAATGCTCCATAAACCTTGTCATCACAGTGCTCCATGCAATTATCATCAAAATGCTCTCTCAACACTGATATCACAATGTTACATCACAATTCGTCACAATACTCCTTCACACCTGGCATCGCAATGTTCCATGACTCCTGTCTTCACCATGCTACATGCATTTTCATCACAATGTTCGATGACCCCTGACATCACAATGTTCCATGACCCCTGTCATCAAAATGCTCCATGACGCTTTTCATCAAATTGCTCCATGAACCTGTCATCAAAATGCTCCCTGCCCTCTCATCACAATGCACAACACCCTTGACATCAAAATGCTCCATGACATTTGTCATCACAAAGATCCATGACACTGGGCATCACAATGCTCCATGTCATTGTCATCACGATGCTCCATGAACACTCTCATCACATTGCTCCATGCCCTTGTCATTACAAAGCTCCATGACACATGTCATCAGAATGCTCCATGGCCTTCTCCTCACAATGCACCACGCCCTTGCCATCACAATGCTCCATTACACCTGTCATAAAAATGCCCCATGACACCTGCCATCAAGATGTTCCATGGTCTTGTCATCACAAGGCTCCATGACCGTTCTTATCACAATGCTCCAAGACCCCTGTAATCACAATGCTCCATGCCCCTTTTCATCTCAATGATCCATGAACCCTGTCATCACATTGCACCATGCCCATCATCATAATGCTTCATGCTATTGTCATCAAAATGAAATCAAAATGCTCCATGACCTCTGTCATAACAATGCTCCAAACCCTTGTGATCACAATATTCCATAACTCTTGTCATCACAATGCCCCATGACTCTCGTTATCACAAATATCCATTGTCTTCTCATCACAATGCTCCATGCCCTTGTCATCAGAATGCGCCATTCCAAATGTCATTGCAATAATCCATGAAACTTATTAGACCAATGCTCCATGCCCTTGTCATCACAATGCTCCATGCCCTTGTTATCACAATGCCCCATGACGACTTCCATCACAATGCTCCGTGACTCCAGGCATCACAATTCTTCATGAACTTTGTCATCACAATGGTCCATGCCCTCGTCATCAATGGTCTCTGTGACCTTTTTAACCACAATGCTCCATGAACTTTTCATCACAATGCTCTTTGACCCTTGTCATCACAATGCTCCATGCGCTTTTCAGCACAATGCTCCATGACACATGTCATCACAATGCACCAGTAGCTTGTCATCACAGTGCTCCAAAATCTTGTCATCACAATGCTCCATAAATCTTGTCATCACAATGCTCCATGAAATTATCATCAAAATGCTCTCTCAACACTGATATCACCATTTTACATCAGAGTTCGTCACAATACTCCCTCACCCCTGGCATCGCAATGTTCCATGACTCCAGTCTTCACCATGCTACATGCACTTTCATCACAATGTTCGATGACCCCTGACATCACAATGTTCCATCACCCCTGTCATCAAAATGCTCCATGACGCTTTTCATCCAATTGCTCCATGACCCTGTCATCAAAATGCTCCCTGCCCTTCTCATCACAATGCACAACACCCTTGTCATCAAAATGCTCCATGACATTTGTCATCACAAAGATCCATGACACTTGGCATCACAATGCTCCATGTCATTGACATCACGATGCTCCATGAACACTCTCATCACATTGCTCCATGCCCTTGTCATTACAAAGCTCCATGACACATGTCATCAGAATGCTCCATGACCTTCTCCTCACAATGCACCACGCCCTTGCCATCACAATGCTCCTTTACACCTGTCATAAAAATGCCCCATGACACCTGCCATCACGATGTTCCATGGACTTGTCATCACAAGGCTCCATGACCGTTCTCATCACAATGCTCAAGACACCTGTAATCACAATGGCCATGACCCTGTTAATCTCAATGATCCATGAACACTGTCATCACATTGCACCATGCCCATCATCATAATGCTTCATGCTATTGTCATCAAAATGAAATCAAATTGCTCCATGACCTCTGTCATAACAATGCTCCAAACCCTTGTGATCACAATATTCCATAACTCTTGTCATCACAATGCCCCATGACTCTCGTTATCACAATTATGCATGGTCTTCTCATCACAATGCTCCATGACCTTGTCATCACAATGCGCCATTCCAAATGTCATCGCAATAATTCATGAAACTTATTAGACCAATGCTCCATGCCCTTGTCATCACAATGCTCCATGCCCTTGTTATCACAATGCCCCATGACCACTGTCATCACAATGCTCCGTGACTCCAGGCATCACAATGCTTCATGAACATTGTCATCACAATGGTCCATGCCCTCTTCATCAACCGTCTCTGTGACCTTTTTAACCACAATGCTCCATGAACTTTTCATCACAATGCTCTTTGAACCTTGTCATCACAATTCTCCATGCACTTTTCAGCACAATGCTCCATGACACATGTCATCACAATGCACCATTAGCTTGTCAGCACAGTACTCCAAAATCTTGTCATCACAATGCTCCATAAAACTTGTCATCACAATGCTCCATGCAATTATCATCAAAATGCTCTCTCAACACTGATATCACAATGTTACATCACAATTCGTCACAATACTCCCTCACCCCTGGCATCACAGTGTTCCATGACTCCTGTCTTCACCATGCTACATGCATTTTCATCACAATGTTCGATGACCCCTGACATCACAATGTTCCATCACACATGTCATCAAAATGCTCCATGACACTTTTCATCAAATTGCTCCATGACCCTGTCATGAAAATGCTCCAGGCCCTTGTCATCACAATGCACAACATCCTTGTCATCAAAATGCTCCATGACATTTGTCATCACAAAGATCCATGACACTTGGCATCACAATGCTCCATGTCATTGTCATCACGATGCTCCATGAACGCTCTGATCACATTGCTCCATGCCCTTGTCATTAAAAAGCTCCATGACACATGTCATCAGAATGCTCCATGGCCTTCTCATCACAATGCACCACGCCCTTGCCATCACAATGCTCCATTACACCTGTCAAAAAAATGCTCCATGACACCTGCCTTCACGATGTTCCATGGACTTCTCATCACAAGGCTCCATGACCGTTCTCATCACAATGCTCCAAGACCCCTGTAATCACAATGCTCCATGCCCCTTTTCATCTCAATGATCCATGAACCCTGTCATCTCAATGCACCATGCCCATCATCATAATGCTTCATGCTATTGTCATCAAAATGAAATCAAAATGCTCCATGACCTCTGTCATAAGAATGCTCCAAATTCTTGTGATCACAATATTCCATAACTCTTGTCATCACAATGCCCCATGACTCTCGTTATCACAATTATCCATGGTCTTCTCATCACAATGCTCCATGCCCTTGTCATCACAATGCGCCATTCCAAATGTCATTGCAATAATCCATGAAACTTATTAGACCAATGCTCCATGACACCTGCCATCACGATATTCCATGGTCTTGTCATCACAAGGCTCCATGACCGTTTTCATCACAATGCTCCGAGACCCCTTTAATCACAATGCTCCATGCCCCTTTTCATCTCAATGATCCATGAACCCTGTCATCACATTGCACCATGCCCATCATCATAATGCTTCATGCTTTTGTCATCAAAATGAAATCAAAATGCTCCATGACCTCTGTCATAACAGTGCTCCCATCCATTGTGATCACAATATTCCATAACCCTTGTCATCACAGTGCCCCATGACTCTCGTTATCACAATTATCCATGGTCTTCTCATCACAATGCTCCATGCCCTTGTCATCACAATGCGCCATTCCAAATGTCATCGCAATAATCCATGAAACTTATTAGACCAATGCTCCATGCCCTTGTCATCACAAAGCTCCATGTCCTTCTTATCACAATGCCCCATGACAACTGCCATCACAATGCTCCGTGACTCCAGGCAGCACAATGCTTCATGAACTTTGTCATCACAATGGTCCATGCCCTCGTCATCAACAGTCTCTGTTACCTTTTTAAACACAATGCTCCATGAACTTTTCATCACAATGCTCTTTGACCCTTGTCATCACAATGCTCCATGCGCATTTCACCACAATGCTCCATGACACATGTCATCACAATGCACCATTAGCTTGTCATCACAGTGCTCCAAAATCTTGTCATCACAATGCTCCATAAACCTTGTCATCACAGTGCTCCATGCAATTATCATCAAAATGCTCTCTCAACACTGATATCACAATGTTACATCACAATTCATCACAATATTCCCTCACACCTGGCATCACAATGTTCCATGACTCCTGTCTTCACCATGCTACATGTATTTTCATCACAATGTTCGATGACCCCTGACATCACAATGTTCCATGACCCCTGTCATCAAAATGCTCCATGACGCTTTTCATCAAATTGCTCCATGACACTGTCATCAAAATGCTCCCTGCCCTTCTCATCACAATGCACAACACCCTTGTCATCAAAATGCTCCATGACATTTGTCATCACAAAGATCCATGACACTTGGCATCACAATGCTCCATGTCATTGTCATCACGATGCTCCATGAACACTCTCATCACATTGCTCCATGCCCTTGTCATTACAAAGCTCCATGACACATGTCATCAGAAAGCTCCATGATCTTCTCTTCACAATGCACCACGCCCTTGCCATCACAATGCTCCATTACACCTGTCATAAAAATGCCCCATGACACATGCCTTCATGACGTTCCATGGTCTTGTCATCACAAGGCTCCATGACCTTTCTCATCACAATGCTCCAAGACCCCTGTAATCACAATGCTCCATGACATTTTTCATCTCAATGATCCATGAACCCTGTCATCACATTGCACCATGCCCATCATCATAATGCTTCATGCTATTGTCATCAAAATGAAATCAAAATGCTCCATGACCTCTGTCATAACAATGCTCCAAACCCTTGTGATCACAATATTCCATAACTCTTGTCATCACAATGCCCCATGACTCTCGTTATCACAATTATCCATGGTCTTCTCATCACAATGCTCCATGCGCTTGTTATCAAAATGCGCCATTACAAATGTCATCACAATAATCCATGAAACTTACTAGACCAATGCTCCATGCCCTTGTCATCACAATGCTCCATGCCATTGTTATCACAGTGCCCCATGACCACTGTCATCACAATGCTCCGTGACTCGAGGCATCACAATGCTTCATGAACTTTGTCATCACAATGGTCCATGCCCTCTTCATCAACCGTCTCTGTGACCTTTTTAACCACAATGCTCCATGAAATTTTCATCACAATGCTCTTTGACCCTTGTCATCACAATTCTCCATGCGCTTTTCAGCACAATGCTCCATGACACATGTCATCACAATGCACCATTAGCTTGTCATCACAGTGCTCAAAAATCTTGTCATCACAATGCTCCATAAAATTTGTCATCACAATGCTCCATGCAATTATCATCAAAATGCTCTCTCAACACTGATATCACAATGTTATATCACAATTCGTCACAATACTGCCTCACCCCTGGCATCGCAATGTTCCATGACTCCTGTCTTCACCATGCTACATGCATTTTCATCACAATGTTCGATGACCCCTGACATCACAATGTTCCATCACACCTGTCATCAAAATGCTCCATGACACTTTTCATCAAATTGCTCCATGACCCTTTCATCAAAATGCTCCAGGCCCTTGTCATCACAATGCACAACATCCTTGTCATCAAAATGTTCCATGACATTTGTCATCACAAAGATCCATGACACTTGGCATCACAATGCTCCATGTCATTGTCATCACGATGCTCCATGAACCTCTCATCACATTGCTCCATGCCCTTGTCATTACAAAGCTCCATGACACATGTCATCAGAATGCTCCATGGCCTTCTCCTCACAATGCACCACGCCCTTGCCATCACAATGCTCCTTTAAACCTGTCAAAAAAATGCTCCATGACACCTGCCTTCACGATGTTCCATGGTCTTCTCATCACAGGGCTCCATGACCGTTCTCATCACAATGTTCCATGCCCCTTTTCATCTCAATGATCCATGAACCCTGTCATCACAATGCACCATGCCCATCATCATAATGCTTCATGCTATTGTCATCAAAATGAAATCAAAATGCTCCATGACCTCTGTCATAAGAATGCTCCAAATTCTTGTGATCACAATATTTCATAACTCTTGTCATCACAATGCCCCATGACTCTCGTTATCACAGTTATCCATGGTCTTCTCATCACAATGCTCCATGACCTTTGTCATCACAATGCTCAATACACTTGTCATCAAAATGCTCCCTGACACTTATTGTCTGTATGATCCTTGAAACCTGTCATTACAAGGCTCCATGCCATTTTCATCACAATGATCCATGTCCTTTTCATCACAATGTTCCAAGACCCCTGTAATCGCAATGCTCCATGCCCTTGTCATCATAATGCTCAATGACGTATGTCATTAGAATGCTCCTTGGCCTTCACCTCACAATGCTCCATGTCCATGTCATCACAAAGTTCCAAGACCCCTGTAATCACAAAGGTCCATGTCCCTTTTCTTCAGTATGCTCCATGAGATTTGTCATCACAAGGCTCCATGGTATTCTCATCACAATGCTCCAGGAACTTGTCATCACAATGCTACATGACTTGTCATAAAAATTCTCAATGGCCCTTTTCATCATAATGCTCCAAGCCCTAGTCATCACAATGCTTCATTATGTTTGTCATCACAATCCTACATTACATTTGGCATCACAATGCTCCCTGATAGTGTCATCGCAATGGACCATGACATATGTCATCACAATGCTCCCTGACACCTTTCTTCAAAATACTCAATGAACTTCTCATCGCAATGCTCCATGCCCCTATCATCACAATGCTCCATGCCCTTGTCATCACAATGCTCCATGACCCCTGTCATCACATTGCTCCGTGACTCCAGTCATCACAATGCTTCATAACATTTGTCATCACAATGGTCCATGCCCGCATCATCACAAGAATCTGTGACGACCGTTGTAACCACAGTGCTCCATGAACTTTTCATCACAATGCTCCGTGACCCTTGTCATCACAATGCTCCATGCCTTTGTCAGAAAAATGCTCCATGACCCTTGTCATCACAATGTGCCACGCGCTTTTTATCACAACGGTCCACAAATTTGTCATCACAATGTTCCATAAACATTGAAAACACAATGCTCCTTTCCCTTCTCATCACAATGCTCCATTAACCCATCATAACAATGATCCATGACCTCTGCCATCACAGTGTTCCACGGCATTGTCATCACAAGGCTCCAAGACACTTGTAATCACAATGCTCAAAGACCACTGTAATCACAATGCTCCATGCCCTTGTCATCACAAAGCTCCATGATACATGTCATCAGAATGTTCCACGTCCTTCTCATCAAAATGATCCATGCCCTGTCATCACAGTGCTCTAAGACCCCTGTAATCACAATGCTCCATGCCCCTTTTCATAAGTATGCTCCATGAGGTTTGTCATCACAAGGCTCCATGGTTTTCTCATCACAATGCTCTGGGACATTGTCATCACAAAGCTTCACGACATTGTCATGAAAATTCTCAATGGCCCTTGTCATCATAATGCTCCAATCCCTAGTCATCACAATGCTCCATTATATTTGTCATCACAGTCCTCCATTACATTTGTCATCACAATGCTCCCTGCCATTGTCATCACAATGGACCATGACATATGTCATCACAATGCTCCCTGACGCATGTCTTCACAATATTCCATGACATTCTCATCACAATGCTCCATGCCCTTGTCATCACATTGCTCCATGATCCCTGTCATCACAATGTTCCGTGACTCCAGGCATCACAATGCTTCATAACATTTTTCATCACAGTGGTCGATGCCCGCGTCATCATAAGGCTCTGTGACCTTTGTAACCACAATGCTCCATGAACATTTCATCACAATGCTCCGTGACACTTGTCATCACAATGCTTCATGCCTTTGTAAGAAAAATTCTCTATGACCCTTGCATGACCCTTGTCATCCCAACGATCCACAAATTATTCATCGCAATGCTCCATAAAACTTGTAATCACAATGTTCCATGCCCTTTTCATCACAATGCTCCATTACCCCTCTCATAACAATGCTCCATGACACCCGCCATCACAATGTTCCACGGCCTTATCATCACAAGTCTCCATGACACTTGTCATCACAATGCTCCAAGACCCCTGTAATCACAATGCTCCATGCCCCTTTTCATCTCAGTGCTCCAAGAACCCTGTCATCACAATGCATCATGCCCATCATCATAATGCTTCCGGCTATTGTCACCACAATGAAATCAAAATTCTCCATGACCTCTGTCATCACAGTGCTCCATGACCCCTGTCATCACAATACTCCATGAATATTTTCAGCCCAATGCTCCATGACCCTTGTCATCACAATGATCCATGCCCTTGTTATCACAATGCTCCATGACCACTGTCATCACAATGCTCCGTGACTCCAGTCATCACAATGCTTCATGAACTTTGTCATCACAATGGTCCATGCCCTCGTCATCAACAGTCTCTGTTACCTTTTTAACCACAATGCTCCATGAACTTTTCATCACAATGCTCTTTTACCCTTGTCATCACAATGCTCCATGCGCTTTTCAGCACAATGCTCCATGACACATGTCATCACAATGCACCATTAGCTTGTCATCACAGTGCTCCAAAATCTTGTCATCACAATGCTCCATAAACCTTGTCATCACAGTGCTCCATGCAATTATCATCAAAATGCTCTCTCAACACTGATATCACAATGTTACATCACAATTCGTCACAATACTCCCTCACACCTGGCATCGCAATGTTCCATGACTCCTGTCTTCACCATGCTACATGCATTTTCATCACAATGTTCGATGACCCCTGACATCACAATGTTCCATGACCCCTGTCATCAAAATGCTCCATGACGCTTTGCATCAAATTGCTCCATGACACTGTCATCAAAATGCTCACTGCCCTTCTCATCACAATGCACAACACCCTTGTCATCAAAATGCTCCATGACATTTGTCATCACAAAGTTCCATGACACTTGGCATCACAATGCTCCATGTCATTGTCATCACGATGCTCCATGAACACTCTCACCACATTGCTCCATGCCCTTGTCATTACAAAGCTCCATGACACATGTCATCAGAATGCTCCATGGCCTTCTCCTCACAATGCACCATGCCCTTGCCATCACAATGTTCCATTACACCTGTCATTAAAATGCCCCATGACACCTGCCATCACGATGTTCCATGGAATTGTCATCACAAGGCTCCATGACCGTTCTCATCACAATGCTCCAAAACCACTGTAATCACAATGGTCCATGCCCCTTTTCATCTCAATGATCCATGAACCCTGTCATCACATTGCACCATGCCCATCATCATAATGCTTCATGCTATTGTCATGAAAATGAAATCAAAATGCTCCATTACCTCTGTCATAACAATGCTCCAAACCCTTGTGATCACAATATTCCATAACTCTTGTCATCACAATGCCTCATGACTCTCGTTATCACTATCATCCATGGTCTACACATCACAATGCTCCATGCCCTTGTCATCACAAGGCGCCATTACAAATGTCATTGCAATAATCCATGAAACTTAATAGACCAATGCTCCATGCCCTTGTCATCACAATGCTCCATGCGCTTGTTATCACAATGCCCCATGACCACTGCCATCACAATGCTCCGTGACTCCAGGCATCACAATGCTTCATGAACTTTGTCATCACAGTGGTCCATACCCTCGTCATCAACGGTCTCTGTGACCTTTTTAACCACAATGCTCCATGAACTTTTCATCACAATGCTCTTTGACCCTTGTCATCACAATTCTCCATGCGCTTTTCAGCACAATGCTCCATGACACATGTCATCACAATGCACCATTAGCTTGTCATCACAGTGCTCCAAAATCTTGTCATCACAATGCTCCATAAACCTTGTCATCACAATGCTCCATGCAATTATCATCAAAATGCTCTCTCAACACAGATATCACCATGTTACATCACAGTTCGTCACAATACTCCCTCACCCCTGGCATCGCAATGTTCCATGACTCCTGTCTTCACCATGCTACATGCATTTTCATCACAATGTTCGATGACCACTGACATCAAAATGTTCCATCACCCCTGTCATCAAAATGCTCCATGACGCTTTTCATCAAATTGCTCCATGACCATGTCATCAAAATGCTCCCTGCACTTCTCATCACAATGGACAACACCCTTGTCATCAAAATGCTCCATGACATTTGTCATCACAAAGATCCATGACACTTGGCATCACAATGCTCCATGTCATTGTCATCACGATGCTCCATGAACGCTCTCATCACATTGCTCCATGCCCTTGTCATTACAAAGCTCCATGACACATGTCATCAGAATGCTCCATGGCCTTCTCATCACAATGCACCACACCCTTGCCATCACAATGCTCCATTACACCTGTCAAAAAAATGCTCCATAACACCTGCCATCATGATGTTCCATGGTCTTCTCATCACAAGGCTCCATGACCGTTCTCATCACAATGCTCCAAGACCCCTGTAATCACAATGAACCATGCCCTTTTTCATCTCTATGATCCATGAACCCTTTCATCACAATGCACCATGCCCATCATCATAATGCTTCATGCTATTGTCATCAAAATGAAATCAAAATGCTCCATGACCTCTGTCATAACAATGCTCCAAATCCTTGTGATCACAATATTTCATAACTCTTGTCATCACAATGCCCCATGACACTCGTTATCACAATTATCCATGGTCTTCTCATCACAATGCTCTATGACCTTTGTTATCACAATGCTCAATACACTTTTCATCAAAATGCTCCCTGACACTTATTGTCTGTATGATCCTTGAAACCTGTCATTACAAGGCTCCATGCCATTTTCATCACAATGATCCATGTCCTTTTCAACACAATGTTCCAAGACCCCTGTAATCACAATGCTCCATGCCCTTGTCATCACAGAGCTCAATGACGTATGTCATTAGAATGCTCCTTGGCCTTCACCTCACAATGCTCCATGCCCATGTCATCACAAAGTTCCAAGACCCCTGTAATCACAATGGTCCATGTCCCTTTTCTTCAGTATGCTCCATGAGATTTTTCATCACAAGGCTCCATGGTATTCTCATCACAATGCTCCAGGAACTTGTCATCACAATGCTACATGACTTGTCATAAAAATTCTCAATGGCACTTTTCATCATAATGCTCCAAGCCCTAGTCATCACAATGCTTCATTATGTTTGTCATCATAATCCTACATTACATTTGGCATCACAATGCTCCCTGTCATTGTCATCGCAATGGACCATGACATATGTCATCACAATGCTCCCTGACACCTTTCTTCAAAATACTCCATGAACTTCTCATCACAATGCTCCATGCCCCTATCATCACAATGCTCCATGCCCTTGTCATCACAATGCTCCATGACCCCTGTCATCACATTGCTCCGTGACTCCAGTCATCACAATGCTTCATAACATTTGTCATCACAATGGTCCATGCCCGCATCATCACAAGAATCTGTGACGACCGTTGTAACCACAGTGCTCCATGAACTTTTCATCACAATGCTCCGTGACCCTTGTCATCACAATGTTCCATGCCTTTGTCAGGAAAATGCTCCATGACCCTTGTCATCACAATGTGCCACGCGCTTTTTATCACAACGGTCCACAAATTTGTCATCACAATGCTCCATAAACATTGAAAACACAATGCTCCTTTCCCTTCTCATCACAATGCTCCATTAACCCATCATAACAATGATCCATGACCTCTGCCATCACAATGTTCCACGGCATTGTCATCACAAGTCTCCAAGACACTTGTCATCACAATGCTCCAAGACCCCTGTAATCACAATGCTCCATGCCCTTGTCATCACAAAGCTCCATGACACATGTCATCAGAATGTACCATGTCCTTCTCATCAAAATGATCCATGCCTTGTCATCACAGTGCTCCAAGACCCCTGTAATCACAATGCTCCATGCCCCTTTTCATCAGTATGCTCCATGAGGTTTGTCATCACAAGGCTCCATGGTTTTCTCATCACAATGCTCCAGGACCTTGTCATCACAATGCTTCACGACCTTGTCATGAAAATTCTCAATGGCCCTTGTCATCATAATGCTCCAATCCCTAGTCATCACTATGCTCCATTATATTTGTCATCACAATCCTCCATTACATTTGTCATCACAATGCTCCCTGCCATTGTCATCACAATGGACCATGACATATGTCATCACAATGCTCCCTGACACATGTCTTCACAATATTCCACGACCTTCTCATAACAATGCTCCATGCCCTTGTCATCACAATGCTCCATGACCCCTGTCATCACAATGTTCCGAGACTCCAGGCATCACAATGCTTCATAACATTTGTCATCACTGTGGTCGATGCCCGCGTCATCATAAGGCTCTTTGACCTTTGTAACCACAATGATCTATGAACATTTCATCACAATGCTCCGTGACCCTTGTCATAACAATGCTCCATGCCTTCGTAACAAAAATTCTCTATGACCCTTGTCATCCCAACGGTCCACTAATTATTCATCGCAATGCTCCATAAACCTTGTAATCACAATGTTCCATGCCCTTCTCATAACAATGCTCCATTACCCCTCTCATAACAATGCTCCATGACACCCGCCATCACAGTGTTCCACGGCCTTATCATCACAAGTCTCCATGACACTTGTCATCACAATGCTCCAAGACCCCTGTAATCACAATGCTCCATGCCCCTTTTCATCTCAATGCTCCATGAACCCTGTCATCACAATGCATCATGCAAATCATCATAATGCTTCCGGCTATTGTCACCACAATGAAATTAAAATTCTCCATGACCTCTGTCATCACAGTGCTCCATGACCCTTGTCATCACAATAATCCATGAACATTTTCAGCCCAAAGCTACATGACACTTGTCATCAAAATGATCCATGCCCTTGTCATCCCAATGCTCCATGACCCCTGTATTCACAATGCTCCGTGATGCTTGTCATCACAGTGCTCCATGACACCAGTCATCACAATGCTCCATGCCTTTGTCAGCAAAATGCTACATGACCTTGTCATTACAATGCTCTATGCGCTTTTCATCACAATACTCCATTACTATTGTCATCACAATCCTCCATGAACCTTGTGGTCAGATTGCTTCATGCTCTTGTCATCACAATGCTCCATGCTCCTGAAATCAAAATGATCCATGACCTCTGTCATCACAATGCTCCAAACCCTTGTGATCACAAAGTTCAATAACCTTTGTCATCCCAACGCTCCATGATGCCTGTCATCATAATACTCCATGCACTTTTCATCAAAATGCTCCATGAACTTTGTCATCACAATTCTCAATACACTTGTCATTACAATGCTCCCTGACACTTGTCGTCAGAATGCTCCTTGAACACTGTCACGAAAAGGCTCCATGCCTTTTTCATCACAATGTCCCATGCCATTTTCATCACAATGCTCCATGCCATTGTCATCAAAATACTCCACAAGCTTGTCATCAGAATGCTCCATGACGGTTGTCATCACAATTCTCCATGAACTTGTCAGCACAATGCTCCATTATATTTGTCATCACAATGGGCCATTACATATGTCATCACAATGCTCCCTGACACCTCTCTTCACAATACTGCATGACCTGGTCATCACAATGCTCCATGCCATTGCCATCACAATGCGCCATTCCAAGTGTCATCGCAATAATCCATGAAACTTATTAGACCAATGCTTCATGCCCTTTCATCACAATGCTCTATGAACCCTGTCATCACAATGCTACGTGACTCCAGTCATCACAATTCTTCATGACCTTTGTCATTCCAATGGTCCATGCCCTCGTCATCAACAGTCTCTGTGATCTTTTTAACCACAATGCTCCATGAACTTTTCAGCACAATGCCCTTTGACCATTGTCATCACAATGCTCTATGCCTTTCTCAGCACAATGCTCCATGACCCTTGTCATCAGAATGCTCCATGTGCTTGTCAGCACAATGCTCCATGACACATGTCCTCAAGATGCACCATGCGCTTGTCATCACAATGCGCCATTCCCAATGTCATCGCAATAATCCATTAAACTTATTAGACCAATGCTCCATGCCCTTTTCATCACAATGCTCCATGCCCTTGTTATCTTAATGCTCCATGACCACTGTCATTACAATGCTCCGTGACTCCAATCATCACAATGCTTCATGAACTTTGTCATCACAATGGTCCATGCCCTCGTCATCAACAGTCTCTGTGAACTTTTTAACCACAATGCTCCATGAACTTTTCAACACAATGCTCTTTGACCCTTGTCATTACAATGCTCCATGCGCTTTTCAGCACAATGCTCCATGACACATGTCATCACAATGCACCATTAGCTTGTCATCACAGTGCTCCAAAATCTTGTCATCACAATGCTCCATAAAACTTGTCATCACAGTGCTCCATGCAATTATCATCAAAATGCTCTCTCAACACTGATATCACAATGTTACATCACAATTCGTCACAATACTCCCTCACACCTGGCATCGCAATGTTCCATGACTCCTTTCATCACCATGCTACATGCATTTTCATCACAATGTTCGATGACCCCTGACATCACAATGTCCCCTAACCCCTGTCATCAAAATGTTCCATGACCCTTTTCATCAAATTGCTCCTTGACCCTGTCATCAAAATGCTTCCTTCCCTTCTCATCACAGTGCACAACGCCCTTGCATCAAATGCTCCATGACCATTGCCATCACAAAGATCAATGACGCTTGGCATCAGAAAGCTCCATGCCATTGTCATCACAAAGCTCCATCACACATGTCATCAGAATGCTCCATGGCCTTCTAATCACAATGCTCCATTCCCTTGCCATCACAATGCTCCATTACCCCTGTCATAACAATGCTCCATGACCACAGCCATCACGATGTTCCATGGCCTTTTCATCACAAGGATCCATGACCCTTCTCATCACAATGCTCCAAGACCCCTGTAATCACAGAGCTCCATGCTCCATTTCATCTCACTGATCCATGAAACCTGTCATCACAATGCACCATTCCCATCATCATAATGCTTCATGCTATTGTCATCAGAATGAAATCAAAATGCTCCATGACCTCTGTCATAACAATGCTCCAAACCCTTGCTATCACAATATTCCATAACACTTTTCATCACAGTGCCCCATGACGCTCGTCAACACAATTATCCTTGGTCTTCTCATCACAATGCTCCATACTTTTGTCATCACAATGCTCAATACACTTGTCATCAAAATACCCCCTAACACTTGCTGTCTGTATGCTCCTTGAACCCCGGCATGACAAGCCTCCAAGCCTTTTTCATCACAATGAGCCATGCCCGTTTCATCACAATGCTCCAAGACCACTGTAATCACAATGCTCCATGCTCCTGTCATCATAAATCTCCATGACAAATGTCATCAGTATGTTCCATGGCCTTCTCATCAAAATGCTCCATGCCCTTGTCATCACAATGCTCCAAGACCCCTGTTATCACAATGCTCCATGCCCCTATTCATCTCAATGTTCCATGAACCCTGTCAATACAATGCATCATGCCCACTATCATAATGCTTCAGGCTATTGTCAGCACAATGAAATCAAAATTCTCAAAGACCTCTGTCATCACAATGCTCCATGACCCCTGTTATCACAATACTCCATGAACATTTTCAGCCCAATGCTCCATGACCCTTGTTATCACAATCATCCATGTACTTGTCATCCCAATGCTCCATGACCCCTGTATTCACAATGCTCCATGACGCTTGTCATCACAGTACTCCATGACACCTGTCATCACAATGCTCCATGCCTTTGTAAGCAAAATGCTACATGACCTTGTCATTACAATGCTCTATGTGCTTGTCATCACAATACTCCATTACCATTGTCATCACAATCCTCCATGAACTTGGGTATCACATTGCTTCATGTCCTTGTCATCACAATGCTCCATGCTCTTTCAAATCAAAATGATCCATGACCTCTCTCATCACAATGCTCCAAACACTTGTGATAACAGTGTTCCATAACACTTGTCATCACAACGATCCCTGATGCCTGTCATCACAGTACTCCATGCCCTTTCCATCACTATGCTCCATGACCTTTGTCATCACAATTCTCAATACACATGTCATCACAATGCTCCCTGACACTTGTCGTCAGAATGCTCCTTGAACACTGTCACGAAAAGGCTCCATGCTTTTTTCATCACAATGTCCAATGCATTTTTCATCACAATGCTCTATGCCATTGTCATCAAAATACTCTACAATCTTGTCATCACAATCCTCCCTGACCCTTGTTATCACAATTCTCCATGCACTTGTCAGCACAATGCTCCATGATCCTTGTCATCACAAAGCTACAAGCTATTGTCATCAAAATGCTCCATTACATTTGTTATCAGAATCCTCCATGACACTTGGCATCACAATGCTCCATGCCATTGTCATCACAATGCGCCATTACATAAGTCATTTCAATGCTCCCTGACAACTGTCTTCACAATACTGCATGACCTGGTCATCACTATGCTCCATGACCTTGTCATCACAATGCGCCATTCCAAAGGTCATCACAATAATCCATGAAACTTATTAGACCAATGCTCCATGCCCTTGTCATCACAATGCTTCATGCCCTTGTTATCACAATGCTCTAAGACCCCTGTCATCACAATGCTCCGTGACTCCAATCATCACAATGTTTAATGACCGTTTTCATCACAATGGTCCATGCCCTCGTCATCAACAGTCTCTGTGAATATTTAACCACAATGCTCTATAAACTTTTCATCACAATGCTCTTTGACCTTTGCAATCACAATGCTCTGTGCCTTTCTCAGAACAATGCTCCATGACCCTTGTCATCACAGTGCTCCATGTGCTTGTCAGGACAGTGCTCCGTGACACATGTCATCACAATGCTCCATAAACATTGTCATCACAATATTCCATGACTTCTCATCAAAATGCTCTCTCACCACTGATATCACAATGTTACATGACTATTCATCACAATACTCCCACACTCATCATCACAATGTTCCATGACTCCTGTCATCACAATGCTACATGCACTTATCATCACAATGTTCGATGACCCCTGACATCACAATGTTCCATAAAACCTATCATCAAGATGCTCTAAGACACTTTTCATCAAATTGCTCCATAAACCTGTCATCAAAATGATCCCTGCCCTTTTCATCATATTGCACAACGCCCTTGTCATCAAAATGCTCCATTAAATTTGTCATCACAAAGATCCATGACCCTTGGCATCACAGTGCTCCATGTCATTGTCATCACGATGCTGCATGAAAGCTGTCGTCACATTACTCCATGCTCTTGTCATCACAGTGCTCCATGACACATGTCATCAGAATGCTCCATGTCCTTGTCTTCCCAAGGCTCCATGACCCTTCTCATCACAGTGATCCAAGACCCCTGTAATCACAATGCTCCATGCCCCTTTTCATCTCAATGATCCATGAACCCTGTCATCACAATGCACCATGCCCATCATCATAATGCTTCATGCTATTGTCATCACAATGAAATCAAAATGCAACATGAACTCTGTCATAACAATGTTCCAAACACTTGTGATCACAATATTCCATTACACTTGTCATCACAATGCCCCATGATGCTCATCATCACCATTATCCATGGTCTTCTCATCACAATGCTCCATGACCTTTGTCATCACAATGCTCAATACACTTGTCATCAAAATGCTCCCAGACACTTGTTATCTGTATGCTCCTTGAACCCTGTCATGACAAGGCTCCATGCCTTTTTCATCAAAATGATCCATGCCCTTTTCATCACAATGCTCCAAGACCCCTGTAATCACATTGCTCCATGCCCCTGTCACCACAAAGCTCAATGACTCATGTCATTAGAATGCCCCTTGGCCTTCTCCTCACAATGCTCCATGCAGTTGTCATCACAATGTTCCAAGACCCCTGTAATCACAATTGTCCATGCCCCTTTTCATCAGTATGTTCCATGAGATTTGTCATCACAATGCTTCAAGACTTGTCATGAAAATTCTCAATTGCCCTTGTCATCATAATGCTCCAAGCCCTAGTCATCACAATGCTCCATTATATTTGTCATCACAATCCTCCATTACATTTGGCATCACAGTGCTCCCTGACATTGTCATCTCAGTGGACCATGACATATGTCATCGCAATGCTCCCTGACACCTGTCTTTACAATACTCCATGACCTTCTCATCATAATGTTCCATGCCCTTGTCATCACAATGCTGCATGACCAGTGTCATCACAATAATCTATGAAACTTGTCAGAGCAATGCTCCAAGCCCTTGTCATCACAATGCTCCATGCCCTTGTCATCACAATGCTCCAGGAACCCTGTCATCACAATGCTCCGTGACTCAAGTCGTCACAATGCTTCATAATATTTGTCATCACAATGGTCCATGCCCACATCATCACAATGCTCTGTGACATTTGTAACCACAATGCTCCATGAACTTTTCATCACAATGCTCCGTGACCCTTGTCATCACAATGTTCCATGGCTTTGTCAGAACAATGCTCCATGACCCTTGTCATCACAAAGTGCCACGCACTTTTCATCACAACGGTCCAAAACATTGTCATCGCTATGCTCCGTAAACCTTGTAATCACAATGCTCCATGCACTTCTCATCCAAATGCTCTCTCACCAGAGATATCACAATGTTCCATCACTAGTCATCACAATACTCCCTCACCCCTCTAATCACAATGTTCCATGAACCCTGTCATCACAATGCTACATGCCCTTATCATCACAATGTTCCATGACCCCTGACATCACAATGTTCCATAATCCCTGTCATCAAAATGCTCCATGACCCTTTTCATCCCAAAGCTCCATGACCCCTGATATCACAATGTTCTATAACCCCTGTCATCAAAATATTCCATTACACTTTTCATCAAATTGCTGCATGACCTTGTCATCAAAATGCTCCCTGCCTTTCTCATCACAATGCACCACGCCCTTGTCATAAAAATGTTCCATGACCTTTGTCATCACAAAGCTCCATGATACTTGGCATCACAATGCTCCATGTCATTGCCATCACAATTCTCCATGAACCGTCTCATCACATTTCTCCATGCCTTTGTCATCACAAAGCTCCATGACACTTGTCATCACAATGCTCGATGCCCTTCTCATCACAATGCTCCATGCCCTTGCCATCACAATGCTCCATTACCCCTCTCATCACAATAATCCTTGAACATTTTCAGGCCAATGCTCCATGACCCTTGTCATCACAATGATCCATGCCCTTGTCATCTCAATGATCCATGACCCCTGTATTCACAATGCTCCGTGACGCTTGTCATCACAGTTCTCCAAGACCCCTGTAGTCACAATGCTCCATGCCCTTGTCATCACAAAGCTCAATGACGCATGTCATGAGAATGCTCCTTGGTCTTCTCCTCACAATGCTCCTTGCCTTTGTCATCACAATGTTCCAAGACCCCTGTAATCACAATGCTCCATGCCCCTTTTCATCAGTATGCTCCATGAGACTTCTCATCACAAGGCTCCATGGTTTTGTCATCACAATGCTCCAGGACCTTGTCATCCCAATGCTTCACGACCTTGTCATGAAAATTCTCAATGGCCCTTGTCATCATAATGCTCCAAGCCCTAGTCATCACAAAGCTCCATGACACATGTCATCAGAATATTCCATGGAATTCTTATCAAAATGCTCCATGCCCTTGTCATCACAATGCTCCAAGTACCCTGTAATCACAATGCTCCATGCCCCTTTTCATCTCAGTGCTCCATGGACCATGTCATCACAATTCATCATGCCCTAGTCATCACAATGCTCCATTATATTGGTCATCACAATCCTCCATTACATTTGGCATCACAATGCTCCCTGCCATTGTCATCGTAATGGACCATGACATATATCATCACAATGCTCCCTGACACCTGTCTTCACAATACTCCATGACCTTCTCATCACAATGCTCCATGTGCTTGTCACCACAATGTACCATGTCCACTGTCATCACAATGATCTATGAAACTTGTCAGACCAATGCTCCATGCTCCTGTCATCACAATGCTCCATGACCCCTGTCATCACAATGCTCCGTGACTCCAGTCATCACAATGATTCATAACGTTTGTCATCAAAATGGTCCATACCCGCGTCATCGCAAGGCTCTGTGACCTTTGTAACCACAGTGATCCATGAACTTTTCATCACAATGCTCCGTGACCCTTGTCATCACAATGCTCCATGTCTTTGTCAGAACAATGCCCCATGACCCTTGTCATCACAATGTGCCAAACGATTTTCATCAAAACATTCCACAACCTTGTCATTGCAATGCTCCATAAACCCTGTAATCACAGTGCTCCACGCACTTCTCATCAAAATGCTCTCTCACCAGAGATATCACAGTGTTCCATCACTAGTCATCAGAATACTCCCTCACGCCTGTAAACACAATATTCCATGACTCCTGTCATCACAGTGCTACATCCCTTTATCATCACAATGTTCCATGACCACTGACATCAAAATATTCCATAACCCCTGTCATCAAAATGCTCCATGACCATATTCATCCCAAAGCTCCATGACCCCTGACATCACAATGTTCTATAACCACAGTCATCACAATACTCCATTACACTTTTCATCAAATTGCTGCATGACCCTGTCATCAAAATGCTCCCTGCCCTACTCATCACAATGCACCACACCCTTGTCATCAAAATGCTCCATGACCTTTGTCATCACAAAGCTCCATGACACTTTGCATCACAATGATCCATGTCATTGTCATCACAATGCTCCATGAACCCTCTCATCACATTGCTCCATGCCCTTGTCATCACAAAGCTCCATGACACTTTTCATCACAATGCTAGATGTCCTTCTAATCACAATGCTCCATGCCCTTGTCATTACAATCCTCCATGACCCATGTATCACAGTGTTCAGTGCCCTTGTCATCACAATGTTCCATGCCCACTCTCATCACAATAATCCATGAAATATTTCAGACCAGTGCTCCATGCCCTTCTCATCACATTGCTCCATTGCACCTGTCGTAACAATGCTCCATGAACCCTGCCTTCACAATGTTCCACGGCCTTGTCATCACAAGGCTCCATGACAATTGTCCTCACAATGCTCCAAGACCCCTTTAATCACCATGATCCATGCGCTTGTCATCACAAAGCTCCATGATGCATGTAATCAGAATGTTCCATGGCCTTCTCATCACAATGCTCCATGCCCTTGTCATCACAATGCTCCAAGACCCTTGTAATCATAATGCTCCATGCCCCATTTCATCTCAATGCTCCATGAACCCTGTCATCACAATGCTCCGTGACTCAAGTCGTCACAATGCTTCATAATATTTGTCATCACAATGGTCCATGCCCACATCATCACAATGCTCTGTGACATTTGTAACCACAATGATCCATGAACTTTTCATCACAATGCTCCGTGACCCTTGTCATCACAATGTTCCATGGCTTTGTCAGAACAATGCTCCATGACCCTTGTCATCACAAAGTGCCACGCACTTTTCATCACAACGGTCCAAAACATTGTCATCGCTATGCTCCGTAAACCTTGTAATCACAATGCTCCATGCACTTCTCATCCAAATGCTCTCTCACCAGAGATATCACAATGTTCCATCACTAGTCATCACAATACTCCCTCACCCCTCTAATCACAATGTTCCATGAACCCTGTCATCACAATGCTACATGCCCTTATCATCACAATGTTCCATGACCCCTGACATCACAATGTTCCATAATCCCTGTCATCAAAATGCTCCATGACCCTTTTCATCCCAAAGCTCCATGACCCCTGATATCACAATGTTCTATAACCCCTGTCATCAAAATATTCCATTACACTTTTCATCAAATTGCTGCATGACCTTGTCATCAAAATGCTCCCTGCCTTTCTCATCACAATGCACCACGCCCTTGTCATAAAAATGTTCCATGACCTTTGTCATCACAAAGCTCCATGATACTTGGCATCACAATGCTCCATGTCATTGCCATCACAATTCTCCATGAACCGTCTCATCACATTTCTCCATGCCTTTGTCATCACAAAGCTCCATGACACTTGTCATCACAATGCTCGATGCCCTTCTCATCACAATGCTCCATGCCCTTGCCATCACAATGCTCCATTACCCCTCTCATCACAATAATCCTTGAACATTTTCAGGCCAATGCTCCATGACCCTTGTCATCACAATGATCCATGCCCTTGTCATCTCAATGATCCATGACCCCTGTATTCACAATGCTCCGTGACGCTTGTCATCACAGTTCTCCAAGACCCCTGTAGTCACAATGCTCCATGCCCTTGTCATCACAAAGCTCAATGACGCATGTCATGAGAATGCTCCTTGGTCTTCTCCTCACAATGCTCCTTGCCTTTGTCATCACAATGTTCCAAGACCCCTGTAATCACAATGCTCCATGCCCCTTTTCATCAGTATGCTCCATGAGACTTCTCATCACAAGGCTCCATGGTTTTGTCATCACAATGCTCCAGGACCTTGTCATCCCAATGCTTCACGACCTTGTCATGAAAATTCTCAATGGCCCTTGTCATCATAATGCTCCAAGCCCTAGTCATCACAAAGCTCCATGACACATGTCATCAGAATATTCCATGGAATTCTTATCAAAATGCTCCATGCCCTTGTCATCACAATGCTCCAAGTACCCTGTAATCACAATGCTCCATGCCCCTTTTCATCTCAGTGCTCCATGGACCATGTCATCACAATTCATCATGCCCTAGTCATCACAATGCTCCATTATAGTGGTCATCACAATCCTCCATTACATTTGGCATCACAATGCTCCCTGCCATTGTCATCGTAATGGACCATGACATATATCATCACAATGCTCCCTGACACCTGTCTTCACAATACTCCATGACCTTCTCATCACAATGCTCCATGTGCTTGTCACCACAATGTACCATGTCCACTGTCATCACAATAATCTATGAAACTTGTCAGACCAATGCTCCATGCTCCTGTCATCACAATGCTCCATGACCCCTGTCATCACAATGCTCCGTGACTCCAGTCATCACAATGATTCATAACGTTTGTCATCAAAATGGTCCATACCCGCGTCATCGCAAGGCTCTGTGACCTTTGTAACCACAGTGATCCATGAACTTTTCATCACAATGCTCCGTGACCCTTGTCATCACAATGCTCCATGTCTTTGTCAGAACAATGCCCCATGACCCTTGTCATCACAATGTGCCAAACGATTTTCATCAAAACATTCCACAACCTTGTCATTGCAATGCTCCATAAACCCTGTAATCACAGTGCTCCACGCACTTCTCATCAAAATGCTCTCTCACCAGAGATATCACAGTGTTCCATCACTAGTCATCAGAATACTCCCTCACGCCTGTAAACACAATATTCCATGACTCCTGTCATCACAGTGCTACATCCCTTTATCATCACAATGTTCCATGACCATTGACATCAAAATATTCCATAACCCCTGTCATCAAAATGCTCCATGACCATATTCATCCCAAAGCTCCATGACCCCTGACATCACAATGTTCTATAACCACAGTCATCACAATACTCCATTACACTTTTCATCAAATTGCTGCATGACCCTGTCATCAAAATGCTCCCTGCCCTACTCATCACAATGCACCACACCCTTGTCATCAAAATGCTCCATGACCTTTGTCATCACAAAGCTCCATGACACTTTGCATCACAATGATCCATGTCATTGTCATCACAATGCTCCATGAACCCTCTCATCACATTGCTCCATGCCCTTGTCATCACAAAGCTCCATGACACTTTTCATCACAATGCTAGATGTCCTTCTAATCACAATGCTCCATGCCCTTGTCATTACAATCCTCCATGACCCATGTATCACAGTGTTCAGTGCCCTTGTCATCACAATGTTCCATGCCCACTCTCATCACAATAATCCATGAAATATTTCAGACCAGTGCTCCATGCCCTTCTCATCACATTGCTCCATTACACCTGTCGTAACAATGCTCCATGAACCCTGCCTTCACAATGTTCCACGGCCTTGTCATCACAAGGCTCCATGACAATTGTCCTCACAATGCTCCAAGACCCCTTTAATCACCATGATCCATGCGCTTGTCATCACAAAGCTCCATGATGCATGTAATCAGAATGTTCCATGGCCTTCTCATCACAATGCTCCATGCCCTTGTCATCACAATGCTCCAAGACCCTTGTAATCATAATGCTCCATGCCCCATTTCATCTCAATGCTCCATGAACCCTGTCATCACAGTGCACTATGCCCATCATCATAATGCTTCAGGCTATTGTCATCACAATAACATCAAAATGCTCCATGACCTCTGTCATCACAGTGCTCCAAAACCTTGTGATCACAATGTTCCATAACACTTATCATCACAACACCCCATGACGCTCATCATCACAATTATCCATGGTCTTCTCATCACAATGCTCCATCACATTTGTCATCACAATGCTCAATACACTTGTCATCACAATGCTCCCTGACACTTGTCGTCAGTGTGCTCCTTGAACCCTGTCATGACAAGGCTCCATGCCTTTTTCATCAAAATGATCCATGCCCTTTTCATCACAATGCTCCAAGACCCCTGTAATCACAATGCTCCATGCCCCTGTCACCACAAAGCTCAATGACTCATGTCATTAGAATGCCCCTTGGCCTTCTCCTCACAATGCTCCATGCACTTGTCATCACAATGTTCCAAGACCCCTGTAATCACAATTGTCCATGCCCCTTTTCATCAGTATGTTCCATGAGATTTGTCATCACAATGCTTCAAGTCTTGTCATGAAAATTCTCAATGGCCCTTGTCATCATAATGCTCCAAGCCCTAGTCATCACAATGCTCCATTATATTTGTCATCACAATCCTCCATTACATTTGGCATCACAGTGCTCCCTGACATTGTCATCTCAGTGGACCATGACATATGTCATCGCAATGCTCCCTGACACCTGTCTTTACAGTACTCCATGACCTTCTCATCATAATGTTCCATGCCCTTGTCATCACAATGCTGCATGACCAGTGTCATCACAATAATCTATGAAACTTGTCAGAGCAATGCTCCAAGCCCTTGTCATCACAATGCTCCATGCCCTTGTCATCACAATGCTCCAGGAACCCTGTCATCACAATGCTCCGTGACTCAAGTCGTCACAATGCTTCATAATATTTGTCATCACAATGGTCCATGCCCACATCATCACAATGCTCTGTGACATTTGTAACCACAATGCTCCATGAACTTTTCATCACAATGCTCCGTGACCCTTGTCATCACAATGTTCCATGGCTTTGTCAGAACAATGCTCCATGACCCTTGTCATCACAAAGTGCCACGCACTTTTCATCACAACGGTCCAAAACATTGTCATCGCTATGCTCCGTAAACCTTGTAATCACAATGCTCCATGCACTTCTCATCCAAATGCTCTCTCACCAGAGATATCACAATGTTCCATCACTAGTCATCACAATACTCCCTCACCCCTCTAATCACAATGTTCCATGAACCCTGTCATCACAATGCTACATGCCCTTATCATCACAATGTTCCATGACCCCTGACATCACAATGTTCCATAATCCCTGTCATCAAAATGCTCCATGACCCTTTTCATCCCAAAGCTCCATGACCCCTGATATCACAATGTTCTATAACCCCTGTCATCAAAATATTCCATTACACTTTTCATCAAATTGCTGCATGACCTTGTCATCAAAATGCTCCCTGCCTTTCTCATCACAATGCACCACGCCCTTGTCATAAAAATGTTCCATGACCTTTGTCATCACAAAGCTCCATGATACTTGGCATCACAATGCTCCATGTCATTGCCATCACAATTCTCCATGAACCGTCTCATCACATTTCTCCATGCCTTTGTCATCACAAAGCTCCATGACACTTGTCATCACAATGCTCGATGCCCTTCTCATCACAATGCTCCATGCCCTTGCCATCACAATGCTCCATTACCCCTCTCATCACAATAATCCTTGAACATTTTCAGGCCAATGCTCCATGACCCTTGTCATCACAATGATCCATGCCCTTGTCATCTCAATGATCCATGACCCCTGTATTCACAATGCTCCGTGACGCTTGTCATCACAGTTCTCCAAGACGCCTGTAGTCACAATGCTCCATGCCCTTGTCATCACAAAGCTCAATGACGCATGTCATGAGAATGCTCCTTGGTCTTCTCCTCACAATGCTCCTTGCCTTTGTCATCACAATGTTCCAAGACCCCTGTAATCACAATGCTCCATGCCCCTTTTCATCAGTATGCTCCATGAGACTTCTCATCACAAGGCTCCATGGTTTTGTCATCACAATGCTCCAGGACCTTGTCATCCCAATGCTTCACGACCTTGTCATGAAAATTCTCAATGGCCCTTGTCATCATAATGCTCCAAGCCCTAGTCATCACAAAGCTCCATGACACATGTCATCAGAATATTCCATGGAATTCTTATCAAAATGCTCCATGCCCTTGTCATCACAATGCTCCAAGTACCCTGTAATCACAATGCTCCATGCCCCTTTTCATCTCAGTGCTCCATGGACCATGTCATCACAATTCATCATGCCCTAGTCATCACAATGCTCCATTATAGTGGTCATCACAATCCTCCATTACATTTGGCATCACAATGCTCCCTGCCATTGTCATCGTAATGGACCATGACATATATCATCACAATGCTCCCTGACACCTGTCTTCACAATACTCCATGACCTTCTCATCACAATGCTCCATGTGCTTGTCACCACAATGTACCATGTCCACTGTCATCACAATAATCTATGAAACTTGTCAGACCAATGCTCCATGCTCCTGTCATCACAATGCTCCATGACCCCTGTCATCACAATGCTCCGTGACTCCAGTCATCACAATGATTCATAACGTTTGTCATCAAAATGGTCCATACCCGCGTCATCGCAAGGCTCTGTGACCTTTGTAACCACAGTGATCCATGAACTTTTCATCACAATGCTCCGTGACCCTTGTCATCACAATGCTCCATGTCTTTGTCAGAACAATGCCCCATGACCCTTGTCATCACAATGTGCCAAACGATTTTCATCAAAACATTCCACAACCTTGTCATTGCAATGCTCCATAAACCCTGTAATCACAGTGCTCCACGCACTTCTCATCAAAATGCTCTCTCACCAGAGATATCACAGTGTTCCATCACTAGTCATCAGAATACTCCCTCACGCCTGTAAACACAATATTCCATGACTCCTGTCATCACAGTGCTACATCCCTTTATCATCACAATGTTCCATGACCACTGACATCAAAATATTCCATAACCCCTGTCATCAAAATGCTCCATGACCATATTCATCCCAAAGCTCCATGACCCCTGACATCACAATGTTCTATAACCACAGTCATCACAATACTCCATTACACTTTTCATCAAATTGCTGCATGACCCTGTCATCAAAATGCTCCCTGCCCTACTCATCACAATGCACCACACCCTTGTCATCAAAATGCTCCATGACCTTTGTCATCACAAAGCTCCATGACACTTTGCATCACAATGATCCATGTCATTGTCATCACAATGCTCCATGAACCCTCTCATCACATTGCTCCATGCCCTTGTCATCACAAAGCTCCATGACACTTTTCATCACAATGCTAGATGTCCTTCTAATCACAATGCTCCATGCCCTTGTCATTACAATCCTCCATGACCCATGTATCACAGTGTTCAGTGCCCTTGTCATCACAATGTTCCATGCCCACTCTCATCACAATAATCCATGAAATATTTCAGACCAGTGCTCCATGCCCTTCTCATCACATTGCTCCATTACACCTGTCGTAACAATGCTCCATGAACCCTGCCTTCACAATGTTCCACGGCCTTGTCATCACAAGGCTCCATGACAATTGTCCTCACAATGCTCCAAGACCCCTTTAATCACCATGATCCATGCGCTTGTCATCACAAAGCTCCATGATGCATGTAATCAGAATGTTCCATGGCCTTCTCATCACAATGCTCCATGCCCTTGTCATCACAATGCTCCAAGACCCTTGTAATCATAATGCTCCATGCCCCATTTCATCTCAATGCTCCATGAACCCTGTCATCACAGTGCACTATGCCCATCATCATAATGCTTCAGGCTATTGTCATCACAATAACATCAAAATGCTCCATGACCTCTGTCATCACAGTGCTCCAAAACCTTGTGATCACAATGTTCCATAACACTTATCATCACAACACCCCATGACGCTCATCATCACAATTATCCATGGTCTTCTCATCACAATGCTCCATCACATTTGTCATCACAATGCTCAATACACTTGTCATCACAATGCTCCCTGACACTTGTCGTCAGTGTGCTCCTTGAACCCTGTCATGACAAGGCTCCATGCCTTTTTCATCAAAATGATCCATGCCCTTTTCATCACAATGCTCCAAGACCCCTGTAATCACAATGCTCCATGCCCCTGTCACCACAAAGCTCAATGACTCATGTCATTAGAATGCCCCTTGGCCTTCTCCTCACAATGCTCCATGCACTTGTCATCACAATGTTCCAAGACCCCTGTAATCACAATTGTCCATGCCCCTTTTCATCAGTATGTTCCATGAGATTTGTCATCACAATGCTTCAAGTCTTGTCATGAAAATTCTCAATGGCCCTTGTCATCATAATGCTCCAAGCCCTAGTCATCACAATGCTCCATTATATTTGTCATCACAATCCTCCATTACATTTGGCATCACAGTGCTCCCTGACATTGTCATCTCAGTGGACCATGACATATGTCATCGCAATGCTCCCTGACACCTGTCTTTACAATACTCCATGACCTTCTCATCATAATGTTCCATGCCCTTGTCATCACAATGCTGCATGACCAGTGTCATCACAATAATCTATGAAACTTGTCAGAGCAATGCTCCAAGCCCTTGTCATCACAATGCTCCATGCCCTTGTCATCACAATGCTCCAGGAACCCTGTCATCACAATGCTCCGTGACTCAAGTCGTCACAATGCTTCATAATATTTGTCATCACAATGGTCCATGCCCACATCATCACAATGCTCTGTGACATTTGTAACCACAATGATCCATGAACTTTTCATCACAATGCTCCGTGACCCTTGTCATCACAATGTTCCATGGCTTTGTCAGAACAATGCTCCATGACCCTTGTCATCACAAAGTGCCACGCACTTTTCATCACAACGGTCCAAAACATTGTCATCGCTATGCTCCGTAAACCTTGTAATCACAATGCTCCATGCACTTCTCATCCAAATGCTCTCTCACCAGAGATATCACAATGTTCCATCACTAGTCATCACAATACTCCCTCACCCCTCTAATCACAATGTTCCATGAACCCTGTCATCACAATGCTACATGCCTTTATCATCACAATGTTCCATGACCCCTGACATCACAATGTTCCATAATCCCTGTCATCAAAATGCTCCATGACCCTTTTCATCCCAAAGCTCCATGACCCCTGATATCACAATGTTCTATAACCCCTGTCATCAAAATATTCCATTACACTTTTCATCAAATTGCTGCATGACCTTGTCATCAAAATGCTCCCTGCCTTTCTCATCACAATGCACCACGCCCTTGTCATAAAAATGTTCCATGACCTTTGTCATCACAAAGCTCCATGATACTTGGCATCACAATGCTCCATGTCATTGCCATCACAATTCTCCATGAACCGTCTCATCACATTTCTCCATGCCTTTGTCATCACAAAGCTCCATGACACTTGTCATCACAATGCTCGATGCCCTTCTCATCACAATGCTCCATGCCCTTGCCATCACAATGCTCCATTACCCCTCTCATCACAATAATCCTTGAACATTTTCAGGCCAATGCTCCATGACCCTTGTCATCACAATGATCCATGCCCTTGTCATCTCAATGATCCATGACCCCTGTATTCACAATGCTCCGTGACGCTTGTCATCACAGTTCTCCAAGACCCCTGTAGTCACAATGCTCCATGCCCTTGTCATCACAAAGCTCAATGACGCATGTCATGAGAATGCTCCTTGGTCTTCTCCTCACAATGCTCCTTGCCTTTGTCATCACAATGTTCCAAGACCCCTGTAATCACAATGCTCCATGCCCCTTTTCATCAGTATGCTCCATGAGACTTCTCATCACAAGGCTCCATGTTTTTGTCATCACAATGCTCCAGGACCTTGTCATCCCAATGCTTCACGACCTTGTCATGAAAATTCTCAATGGCCCTTGTCATCATAATGCTCCAAGCCCTAGTCATCACAAAGCTCCATGACACATGTCATCAGAATATTCCATGGAATTCTTATCAAAATGCTCCATGCCCTTGTCATCACAATGCTCCAAGTACCCTGTAATCACAATGCTCCATGCCCCTTTTCATCTCAGTGCTCCATGGACCATGTCATCACAATTCATCATGCCCTAGTCATCACAATGCTCCATTATAGTGGTCATCACAATCCTCCATTACATTTGGCATCACAATGCTCCCTGCCATTGTCATCGTAATGGACCATGACATATATCATCACAATGCTCCCTGACACCTGTCTTCACAATACTCCATGACCTTCTCATCACAATGCTCCATGTGCTTGTCACCACAATGTACCATGTCCACTGTCATCACAATAATCTATGAAACTTGTCAGACCAATGCTCCATGCTCCTGTCATCACAATGCTCCATGACCCCTGTCATCACAATGCTCCGTGACTCCAGTCATCACAATGATTCATAACGTTTGTCATCAAAATGGTCCATACCCGCGTCATCGCAAGGCTCTGTGACCTTTGTAACCACAGTGATCCATGAACTTTTCATCACAATGCTCCGTGACCCTTGTCATCACAATGCTCCATGTCTTTGTCAGAACAATGCCCCATGACCCTTGTCATCACAATGTGCCAAACGATTTTCATCAAAACATTCCACAACCTTGTCATTGCAATGCTCCATAAACCCTGTAATCACAGTGCTCCACGCACTTCTCATCAAAATGCTCTCTCACCAGAGATATCACAGTGTTCCATCACTAGTCATCAGAATACTCCCTCACGCCTGTAAACACAATATTCCATGACTCCTGTCATCACAGTGCTACATCCCTTTATCATCACAATGTTCCATGACCATTGACATCAAAATATTCCATAACCCCTGTCATCAAAATGCTCCATGACCATATTCATCCCAAAGCTCCATGACCCCTGACATCACAATGTTCTATAACCACAGTCATCACAATACTCCATTACACTTTTCATCAAATTGCTGCATGACCCTGTCATCAAAATGCTCCCTGCCCTACTCATCACAATGCACCACACCCTTGTCATCAAAATGCTCCATGACCTTTGTCATCACAAAGCTCCATGACACTTTGCATCACAATGATCCATGTCATTGTCATCACAATGCTCCATGAACCCTCTCATCACATTGCTCCATGCCCTTGTCATCACAAAGCTCCATGACACTTTTCATCACAATGCTAGATGTCCTTCTAATCACAATGCTCCATGCCCTTGTCATTACAATCCTCCATGACCCATGTATCACAGTGTTCAGTGCCCTTGTCATCACAATGTTCCATGCCCACTCTCATCACAATAATCCATGAAATATTTCAGACCAGTGCTCCATGCCCTTCTCATCACATTGCTCCATTACACCTGTCGTAACAATGCTCCATGAACCCTGCCTTCACAATGTTCCACGGCCTTGTCATCACAAGGCTCCATGACAATTGTCATCACAATGCTCCAAGACCCCTTTAATCACCATGATCCATGCGCTTGTCATCACAAAGCTCCATGATGCATGTAATCAGAATGTTCCATGGCCTTCTCATCACAATGCTCCATGCCCTTGTCATCACAATGCTCCAAGACCCTTGTAATCATAATGCTCCATGCCCCATTTCATCTCAATGCTCCATGAACCCTGTCATCACAGTGCACTATGCCCATCATCATAATGCTTCAGGCTATTGTCATCACAATAACATCAAAATGCTCCATGACCTCTGTCATCACAGTGCTCCAAAACCTTGTGATCACAATGTTCCATAACACTTATCATCACAACACCCCATGACGCTCATCATCACAATTATCCATGGTCTTCTCATCACAATGCTCCATCACATTTGTCATCACAATGCTCAATACACTTGTCATCACAATGCTCCCTGACACTTGTCGTCAGTGTGCTCCTTGAACCCTGTCATGACAAGGCTCCATGCCTTTTTCATCACAATGATCCAGGCCGTTTGCATGATAATGCTCCAAGACCCCTGTAATCAAAATGCTCGATGCACTTGTCATCAAAAAGCTCCCAGACTAATGTCATCAGAATGCTCCATGGCCTTCTCATCACAATGCTCCATGCCCTTGTCATCACAATGCTCCAAGACCCCTGTAATCACAATGCAGCATGCCTCTTTTCATCTCTATGCTCCATGGACCATGTCATCACAATGCATCATGCCCATCATAATAATCCTTCCGGCTATTGTCAGCACAATGAAATCAAAATTCTCCATGACATCTGTCATCACAGTGCTCCATGACCACTGTCATCACAAAACTCCATGAACATTTTCAGCCCATTGCTCCATGACATTTGTCATTACAATGATCCATGCCCTTGTCATCCCAATGCTCCATGACACCTGTATTCACAATGCTCTGTGACGCTTGTCATCACAGTGCTCCATGACACCTGTCGTCACAATGCTCCATGCCTTTGTCAGCAAAATGCTACATGATATTGTCATTGCAATGCTCTATGCGCTTGTCATCACAATACTCCATTACCATTGTCATCACAATCCTCCATGAACATTGGGATCACATTGCTTCATGCCCTTGTCATCACAATGCTCCATGCTCCTTGAAATCAAAATGATCCATGACCTCTGTCATCGCAATGCTCTAAACCCTTGTGATCACAATGTTCCATAACACTTGTCATCACAACACTCCATGATGCCTGTCATCACAATACTCCATGCCCTTTTCATCACAATGCTCCATGACCTTTGTCATCACAATTCTCCATACACTTGTCATCAAAATGCTCCCTGACAATTGTCGTCAGAATGCTCCTTGAAACCTGTCACGAAAAGGCTCCATGGGTTTTTCATCACAATGCCCCAAGCCGTTTTCATCACAATGCTGCATGCTATTGTTATCAAAATACTCCACAAGCTTGTCATCAGAAAGCTCCATGACCCTTGTCATCACAATTCTCCATGCACTTGTCAGCACAATGCTCCCTGACCCTTGTCATCAGAATGCTCCAAGCCATTGTGATCAGAATGCTCCATTATATTTATCATCAAAATCCTCCATTACATTTGGCATCACAATGCTCCCTGCCATTGTCATCGCAATGGATCATGACTTATGTCATCACAATGCTCCCTGACACCTGTCTTCACAATACTCCATGACCTTCTCATTACAATGCTCCATGCCCTTGTCATCACAATGCACCATGTCCACTGTCATCACAATAATCTATGAAATTTGTCAGACCAATGCTCCATGCCGCTCTCATCACAGTGCTCCAAGCCCTTTTCATCACAATGCTACATGACCCCTGTCATCACAATGCTCCGTGACTCCCTTTATCACAATGCTTCATAACATTTGTCATCACAATGGTCCATGCCCACATCATCTCAAGGCTCTGTGACCTTTGTAACCACAATGCTCCATGAACTTTTCATCACAATGCTCCGTGACCCTTGTCATCAGAATGCTCCATGCCTTTGCCAGAAAAATGCTCCATGACCCTTGTCATCACAGTGTGTCACGCACTTTTCGTCACAACGGTCGACAAATTTGTCACCGCATTGCTCAATAAACTTTGGAATCACAATGCTCCATAACCTTCTCATCAAAATGTTCCATTATCCCTGTCATAACAATGCTCCATGCCCCCTGCCATCACAATGTTCCACGGACTTGTCATCACAAGGCTCCATGACACATGTCATCACAATGCCCCAAGACCCCTGTAATCACAATGCTCCATGCCCCTTTTAATCTCAATGCTCCATGAACCATGTCATCAAAATGCATCATGCCCATCATCATATTGCTTCCAGCTATTGTCAGCACAATTAAATCAAAATTCTCCATGACCTCTGTCATCACAATGCTCCATGACTCCTGTCATCACAATTCTCCATGAACTCTCTCATCACATTTCTCCATGCCTTTGTCATCACAAAGCTCCATGACACTTGTCATCACAATGCTCGATGCCCTTCTCATCACAATGCTCCATGCCCTTGCCATCACAATGCTCCATTACCCCTGTCATGACAATGCTCCATGACCCCTGCCATCACGATGTTCCATGGCCTTGTCATCACAAGGCTCCATGACCCTTCTCATCACAATGCTCCATTAACTCTGTCATAACAATGCTCCATGACCCCTGCCATCACAATGTTTCACGGCCTTGTCATCACAAGACTCCATGACCCTTGCCATCACAATGATCCAAACCCTGGCAATCACAATGCTCCATGCCCTTGGCATCACAAAGCTCCTTGACGCATGTCATCAGAATGTTCCATGCCCTTTTCATCACAATGCTCCATGCCCTTGTCATTACAATGCTCCAAGACCCCTGTAATTGCAATGCTCCATGCCCCTTTTCATCTCAATGCTCCATGAACCCTGTCATCTCAATGCACCTTGCCATCATCTTAATGCTTCATGCTATTGTCTTCACAATGAAATCAAAATGCTCCATGACCTCTGTCATCATAATGCTCCAAACCCTTGTGATCACAATCTTCCATAACACTTATCATCACATCACACCCTGACGCTCATCATCACAAATATCCATGGTCTTCTCATCACAATGCTCCATGAAATTTGTCATCACAATGCTCAATACACTTGTCATCACAATGCTCCCTGACACTTGTTGTCTGTATGCTGCTTGAACCCTGTCATGAAAAGGCTCCATGCCTTTTTCATCACAATGATACATGCCTTTTTCATCACAATGCACCAAGACCCCTTTAATCAAAATGCTCTGTGCCCTTGTCATCACAAAGCTCCATGACGCATGTCAGCAGAGTGCTCCAGGGCATTTTCCTCACAATGCTGCAAGCCCTTGTTATCACAATGCTCCAAGAGCCCTGTAATCACAATGCTCCATGCACCTTTTCATCAGAATGCTCCATGAGACTTGTCATCACAAATCTCCATGTTCTTCTCATCACAATGCTCCAGAACCTTGTCATCACTATGCTCCATTCCCTTGTCATCACCTTGCTCCATGACCCCTGCCTTCACAATACTCCATGAACATTTTCAGCCCAATGCTCCATGACCTTCTCATCACAATGCTCAATGACCAATATCATCACAATGCTCCATGACCACTGTCATCAGAAAACTCCATGACACCTGACAACACAATGATCCGAGACTCTTGTCATCACAATGCTCCATTCCCTAGTCATCACAATTCTCCATGACCCATCTCATCACAATAATCCTTGAACATTTTCAGGCCAATGCTCCAAGACCCTTGTCATCACAATGATCCATGCCCTTGTCATCTCAATGATCCATGACCCCTGTATTCACAATACTCCGTGACGCTTGTCATCACAGTTCTCCAAGACCCCTGTAGTCACAATGCTCCATGCCCTTGTCATCACAAAGCTCAATGACGCATGTCATGAGTATGCTCCTTGGTCTTCTCCTCACAATGCTCCTTGCCCTTGTCATCACAGTGTTCCAAGACCCCTGTAATCACAATGCTCCATGCCCCTTTTCATCAGTATGCTCCATGAGACTTCTCATCACAAGGCTCCATGGTTTGTCATCACAATGCTCCAGGACCTTGTCATCCCAATGCTTCACGACCTTGTCATGAAAATTCTCAATGGCCCTTGTCATCATAATGCTCCAAGCCCTAGTCATCACAAAGCTCCATGACACATGTCATCAGAATATTCCATGGAATTCTTATCAAAATGCACAATGCCCTTGTCATCACAATGTTCCAAGTACCCTGTAATCACAATGCTCCATGCCCATTTTCATCTCAGTGCTCCATGGACCATGTCATCACAATTCATCATGCCCTAGTCATCACAATGCTCCATTATATTGGTCATCACAATCCTCCATTACATTTGGCATCACAATGCTCCCTGCCATTGTCATCGTAATGGACCATGACATATATCATCACAATGCTCCCTGACACCTGTCTTCACAATACTCCATGACCTACTCATCACAATGCTCCATGTGCTTGTCACCACAATGTACCATGTCCACTGTCATCACAATAATCTATGAAACTTGTCAGACCAATGCTCCATGCTCCTGTCATCACAATGCTCCATGCCCTTGTCATCACAATGCTCCATGACCCCTGTCATCACAATGCTCCGTGACTCCAGTCATCACAATGATTCATAACGTTTGTCATCAAAATGGTCCATACCCGCGTCATCGCAAGGCTCTGTGACCTTTGTAACCACAATGCTCCATGAACTTTTCATCACAATGATCCGTGACCCTTGTCATCACAATGCTCCATGTCTTTGTCAGAACAATGCCCCATGACCCTTGTCATCAAAATGTTCCAAACGATTTTCATCACAACATTCCACAACCTTGTCATTGCAATGCTCCATAAACCCTGTAATCACAATGCTCCATGCACTTCTCATCAAAATGCTCTCTCACCAGAGATATCACAGTGTTCCATCAATAGTCATCAGAATACTCCCTCACGCCTGTAAACACAATATTCCATGACTCCTGTCATCACAGTGCTACATCCCTTTATCATCACAATGTTCCATGACCATTGACATCAAAATATTCCATAACCCCTGTCATCAAAATGCTCCATGACCATATTCATCCCAAAGCTCCATGACCCCTGACATCACAATGTTCTATAACCACAGTCATCACAATATTCCATTACACTTTTCATCAAATTGCTGCATGACCCTGTCATCAAAATGCACCCTGCCCTACTCATCACAATGCACCACACACTTGTTATCAAAATGCTCCATGACCTTTGTCATCACAAAGCTCCATGACACTTTGCATCACAATGATCCATGTCATTGTCATCACAAAGCTCCATGAACCCTCTCATCACATTGCTCCATGCCCTTGTCATCACAAAGCTCCATGACACTTTTCATCACAATGCTCGATGTCCTTCTAATCACAATGCTCCATGCCCTTGTCATTACAATCCTCCGTGACCCATGTATCACAGTGTTCAGTGCCCTTGTCATCACAATGCTCCATGCCCACTCTCATCACAATAATCCATGAAATATTTCAGACCAGTGCTCCATGCCCTTCACATCACATTGCTCCATTACACCTGTCGTAACAATGCTCCATGAACCCTGCCTTCACAATGTTCCACGGCCTTGTCATCACTAGGCTCCATGACAATTGTCATCACAATGCTCCAAGACCCCTTTAATCACCATGATCCATGCGCTTGTCATTACAAAGCTCCATGATGCATGTAATCAGAATGTTCCATGGCCTTCTCATCACAATGCTCCATGCCCTTGTCATCACAATGCTCCAAGACCCTTGTAATCATAATGCTCCATGCCCCATTTCATCTCAATGCTCCATGAACCCTGTCATCACAGTGCACTATGCCCATCATCATAATGCTTCAGGCTATTGTCATCACAATAACATCAAAATGCTCCATGACCTCTGTCATCACAGTGCTCCAAAACCTTGTGATCACAATGTTCCATAACACTTATCATCACAACACCCCATGACGCTCATCATCACAATTATCCATGGTCTTCTCATCACAATGCTCCATCACATTTGTCATCACAATGCTCAATACACTTGTCATCACAATGCTCCCTGACACTTGTCGTCAGTGTGTTCCTTGAACCCTGTCATGACAAGGCTCCATGCCTTTTTCATCACAATTATCCAGGCCGTTTGCATGATTATGCTCCAAGACCCCTGTAATCAAATTGCTCCATGCCCTTGTCATCACAAAGCTCCCAGACTAATGTCATCAGAATGCTCCATGGCCTTCTCATCACAATGCTCCATGCCCTTGTCATCACAATGCTCCAAGACCCCTGTAATCACAATGCTCCATGCCCATTTTCATCTCTATGCTCCATGGACCATGTCATCACAATGCATCATGCCCATCATAATAATCCTTCCGGCTATTGTCAGCACAATGAAATCAAAATTCTCCATGACGTCTGTCATCACAGTGCTCCATGACCCCTGTCATCACAAAACTCCATGAACATTTTCAGCCCAGTGCTCCATTATGCTTGTCATCACAATGATCCATGACCATATCATCCCAATGCTCCATGACCCCTTTATTCACAATGCTCCGTGACGCTTGTCATCACAGTGCTCCATGACACCTATCATCACAATGCTCCATGCCTTTGTCAACAAAATGCCTCATGACCATGTCATTACAATGCTCTATGGGCTTGTCATCACAATCCTCCAAGAATCTTGGGATCACATTGCTTCATGCACTTGTCATCACAATGCTCCCTCCTCTTCTCATCAAAATGCACAACGCCTTTGTCATCAAAGTGCTCCATGACTTTGTCATCACAAAGATCCATAAACGCTCTCATCACATTGCTCCATGCACTTGTCATCACAAACCTCCATGATGCATATCATCAGAAAGTTCCATGGCCTTCTCATCACAATGCTCCTTGCCCTTGCCATCACAATGTTCCATTACCCCGTCATCACAATGCTCCATGACCCCTGACATCACGATGTTCCAAGGCCTTTTCATCACAAGGCTCCATGACCCTTCTCATCACAATGCTCCAAGACCTCTAAAATCACAATACTCCATGTCCCTTTTCATCTCAATAAACCATGAACCCTCTCATCACAATGTACCATACCCATCATCATAATGCTTCATGCTATTTTCATCACAATGACATCAAAATGCTCCATGACCTCTGTCATAACCATGATCCAAACCCTTGTGATCACAATATTCCATAACACTTGTCATCACAATGCCCCATGATGCCCGTCATCACAATTATCCATGGTCTTCTCATCACAATGCTCCATGACACAAGTCATCACCATGCACCATGCGCGTGTTTTCACAGCGCTCCACAAACTTGTCATCACAATGCTCCATAAACCTTGTCATCACAAGGCTCCATGCACTTCTCATCAAAATGCTCTCTCACCACTGATATCACAATGTTACATCACTATTCATCACAATACTCCCTCACTCCTGTCATCACAATGTTCCATGACTCCTGTCATCACAATGCTACTTGCAATTATTATCACAATGTTCGATGACCCCTGACATCACAATGTTCCATAACACCTGTCATCAAAATGCTCCATGACCATTTTCATCAAATTGATCCATGACCCCTGACATCACAGTGTTCCATAACCCCTGTCATCAAAATGTTCCATGACCCTTTGCATCAAATTGCTCCATGACACTGTCATCACAATGCTCCCTGCCCTTCTCATCAGAATGCACATCGCCCTTGTTATCAAAATGCTCCATGTCCTTTTCAACACAAAGTTCCATGACCCTTGGCATCACAATGCTCCATGTCATTGTCATCACAATGCTCCATGAAAGCTCTCATCACATTGCTCCATGCCCATGTCATCACAAAGCTCCATGACGCATGTCATCAGAATGCTCCATCCCTTCTCCTCACAATGCTCCATGACCCCTGCCATTACGATGTTCCATGGACTTGTCATCACAAGGCTCAATGACACTTCTCATCACAATGCTCCATGACTTTTGTCATCACAATGCTCAATACACTTGTCATCAAAATGCTCCCTGACACTTGTCGTCAGTATGCTCTTTGAACCCTGTCATGACAAGTCTCCATTACTTTTTCATCACAATGATCCATGTCGTTTGCATGATAATGCTCCAATACCCCTGTAATCAAAATGCTCCATGCCCTTGTTATCAGAAAGCTCCATGACTCATGTCATCAGAATGCTCCATGGCCTTCTCATCACAATGCTCCATGCCCTTGTCATCACAATGCTCCAAGACCCCTGTAATCACAGTGTTCCATGCCCCTTTTCATCCCAAGGATCCATGAACCCTCTCATCAAATTGCACCATGCCCATCATCATAATGCTTCATGCTATTGTCATCACAATGAAATCAAAATGCTCCATGACCTCTGTCATAACATTGCTCCAAACCCATGTGTTCCCAGTATTCCATAAAACTTGTCCTCAAAATGCCCATGACGCTCGTCATCACAATTATCCATGGTCTTCTCATCACAATGCTCCATGACCTTTGTCATCACAATGCTCAATACACTTGTCATCAAAATGCTCCCAGACACTTGTTGTCTGTATGCTCCTTGAACCCTGTCATGACAAGGCTCCATACAGTTTTCATCACAATGATCCATTCCCTTTTCATCACAATGCTCCAAGACCCCTGTAATCACACTGCTCCATGCCCTTGTCATCACAAAGCTCCATGACGCATGTCATCAGAATGCTCCATGGCATTCTCATCACAATGATCCATGACCTTGCCATCACAATGCTCCATTACCCCTGTCATTACAAAGCTCCTTAACCCCTGCCATCATGATGTTCCATGGACATGTCATAACAAGGCTCCATGACACTTCTCATCACAATGCTCCAAGACCCCTGTAATCACAGTGCTCCATGCCCCTTTTCATCAGTATGCTCCATGAGACTTGTCATTACGAGGCTCCATGATTTTCTCATCACAATGCTCCAGGAGCTTGTCATCACATTGCTTCAGGCCCTTGTCATAAAAATTCTCAAAGGCCATTCTCATCATAATGCTGCAAGCCCTAGTCATCACAATGCTCCATTATATTTGTCATCACAATCCTCCATTACATTTGGCATCACAATGCTCCCTGCCAATGTCATCGCAATGGACCATGACATATGTCATCACAGTGCTCCCTGACAGCTGTCTTCACAATACTCCATGACCTTCTCATCACAATGCTCCATGCCCTTGTCATCACAATGCACCATGCCCACTCTCATCACAATACTCTATGAAACTGGTCAGACCAATGTTTCATGCCCCTGTCATCACAATGCTCCATGCCCTAGTCATCACAGTGCTCCATGATCCCTGTCATCACAATGCTCCGTGAATCCAGTCATCAAAATGCTGCATAACGTTTGCCATCACAATGGTCCATGCCCGCATCATCACAAGGCTCTGTGACATTTGGAACCACAATGCTCCATGAACTTTTCATCACAATGCTCCATGACCATTGTCATCACAATGCTCCATGCCATTGGCAGAAAAATATTCAATGTCCCTTGTCATCACAATGTGCCGCACGCTTTTCCTCACAACGGTCCACATATTTTCATTGCAATGCTCCATAAACCTTGTAATCACAATGCTCCATGCATTTCTCATCAAAATCCTCTCTCACAAGAGATATCACAGTGTTACATCACTAGTCGTCACAATACTCCCTTACCCTGTAATCACAATATTCCATGAACCCTGTCATCACAATTCTACATCCCCTTATAATCACAATGTTCCATGACCCCTGTCATCAAAATGCTCCATGATCCTTTTCATCCCAAAGCTCCATGACCCCTGACATCACAATGTTCTATAACCCCTGTCTTCAAAATGTTCCATTACACTTTTCAGCAAATTCCTGCATAACCTTGTCACAAAAATACTCCCTGCCCTTCTCATCACAATGCACCACACCCTTGTCATCAAAATGTTCCATGACCTTTCTCATCACAAAACTCCATGACCCTTGGCATCACAATGCTCCATGTCATTGTCATCACAAAGCTCCATGACACTTGTCATCACAATGTTCGATGCCCTTCTCATCACAATGCTCCATGTCCTTGTCATTACAAACCTCATTGACTCATGTATCACAGTGTTCCGTGCCCTTGTCATCACAATGCTCCATGCCCACTCTCATCACAATAATCCATGAAACCTTTCAGAACAATGCTCCTTGCCCTTCTCATCACAATGCTCCAAGACCCTTGTAATCACAATGCTCCATGCCCCTTTTCATCTCAATGCTCCATTAACCCTTTCAACACAATGCACCATGCCCATCATCATAATGCTTCAGGCTATTGTCATCACAATGAAATCAAAATGCTCGATGACCTCTGTCATCACAATGCTCCAAACTCTTTTGATCACAAAGTTCCATAACCCTTATCATCACAACACCCCATGACGCCCATCATCACAATTATCCATGATCTTCTCATCACTATGCTCCATAACCCTTGTCATCACAATGCTCTATACACTTGTCATCACAATGCTCCCTGACACTTGTCATCAGTATTCTCCTTGAACCCTATCATGACAAGGCTCCATGCCCTTTTCATCACAATTCTCCAAGACACCTGTAATCGCAGTGCTCCATGCACTTGTCATCACAAAGCTCCATGACGCATGTCATCAGAATACTCCATGGCCTCCTCACAATGCTCCATGCCCTTGTCATAACAATGTTCCAAGACTCCTGTAATCACAATGCCCCATGCCCCTTTTCATCAGAATGCTCCATGAGACTTGTCATCACAAGTCTCCATGGTCTTCTATTCACAATGCTACATTTCCTTGTCATCACAATGTTCCATGACCCCTGTAATCACAATACTCCATGAACATTTTCAGCCCAATGCTCCATGACCTTCTCATCACAATGCTCCATGACCAATATCATCACAATGCTCCATGACCACTGTCATCACAACACACCATGACCGCTGACAACACAGTGATACGGGACTCTTGTCATCACAATGCTCAATTCCCTACTCATCACAATGCTCCATGATCCCTGTCATCACTATACTACATGAACAGTTTAAGCACAATGCTCCATGACGCTTATCATCACAATGATCAATGCCCTTGTCATCCCAATGCTCCATGACCCCTGTATTCACAATGCTCAGTGACGCATGTCACCAAAGTGATCCATGACACCTGTCATCACAATGCTCCATGCCTTTGTCAGCAAAATGCTACATGACCTTGTCATTACAATGCTCTATGCGCTTGTCATCACAAAACTGCATTACCATTGTCATCACAATCCTCCATGAACCTTGGAATCATATTGCTTCATGCCATTGTCATCACAATGCTCCATGCTCCTTGAAATCAAAATGATCCATGACTCTGTCATCACAATGCTCCAAAATTTGTGATCACAATGTTCCATAACACTTGTCATCACAATGCTCCCTGACACTTGTCCTCAGAATGCTCCTTGAACCCTGTCACTAAAAGGCTCCATGCATTTTTCATCACAAAGCCCCATGCCATTTTCATCACAATGCTCCATGCCATTGTCATCAAAATACTCCACAATTTTGTCATCAAAATGCTCCATGACCCATGTCATCACAATTCTCCATGCACTTGCCAGCACAATGCTCCCTGACCCTTGTCATCACAATGCTCCAAGCCATTGTCATCACAAAGCTTCATTACCTTTGTCATCAGAATCCTCCATGACACTTGGCATCACAATGCTCCATGCCATTGTCATCACAATGGGCCATTACATATGTCATCACAATGCTCCCTGACACCTGTCTTCACAATTCAGCATGACGTGGTCTTCACAATGCTCCATGCCCTTGTCATCAAAATGCGCCATTCCAACTTACATTGCAATAATCCATGAAAATTATAAGACCAATGATCCATGCCCTTGTAATCACAATGCTCATGGCCTTGTTATCAAAATGTTCCGTTACTCCAGTCATCACAATTCTTCATGACCTTTGTCATCAAAATGTTCCATGTCCTCATCATCAACAGTCTCTGTGACATTTTTAACCTCAATGCTCCATGAAATTTTCATCACAATGCTCTTTGGCACTTGTCATCACAATGCTCTTTGCCTTTCTCAGCACAATGCTCCATGACCGTTGTCATCACAATGCACCATGCACTTGTCAGCCCAAAGATCCATGAGACGTCATCACAATGCACCATGAACTTGTCATCACAGTGCTCCATAATCTTGTCATCACAATGCTCCATGCACTTCTCATCAATATGCTCTCTCACCACTGATATCACAATGTTACATCACTGTTCATCTCAAAACTCCCTCACCCATGTCATCACAATGTTCCATGACTCCTGTCATCACAATGCTACATGCATTTATCATCACAGTGTTCGATGGCCTATGACATCACAATGTTCCATAACCCCTGTCATCAAAATGATCCATGACACTTTTCATCAAAATGCTCCATGTCCCCTGACATCACAAAGCTCCATAGCCCTTGTTATTACAGTGCTCCATGACGCTCGTCATCTCAATTATCCATGGTCTTCTCATCACAATGCTCCACGGTCTTGCCATCACAATGCTCCATGCTCTGGTCATCACAATGCTCCATGTCCCTTGTGATCACATTTCTCACGTCTTTTTCTTCACAATGCTCCATGACAGTTGTCTTCACAATGTTACATGTTTTTGCCATCAAAATACTCCATGCACATATCATCGCAATGCCCCATGACCCCTGTCATAGCAAGCTCCATGCCTCTGTCATCACAATGCTTCACGACCTTTTCATCAAAATTCTCAATGGCCGTTGTCATCAAAATGCTCCATGACACTTGTCATCACAATTATCCAAGCCGTTGTCATCACAATGCTCCATTACCTTTGTCATCACAATCCTCCAAAACACTTGGCATCACAATGCTCCATGCCATTGTCATCACAATGGAACATGAAATATGTCATCACAATGCTCCCTGACACCTGTCTTCACAATACTCCATGACATTGTCATCACAATGTGCCATGCCCAATGTCAACACAGTTATCCATGAAACTTGTCAAACCAGTGCTCCATGCCACTGTCATCACAATGCTCCATGCCCTTGTCATCACAATGCTCCATGACACCAGTTCTCACAATGCTCCGTGACTCCAGTCATCACAAGGATTCATGACCTGTGTCATCACAATGATCCATGCCCTCATCATCACAAGGCTCTGTGAACATTGTCACCACAATGCTCCATGAACTTTTCATCACAATGCTCCGTGACACTTGTTACCACAACGCTCCATACATTTGTCAACTCAAAGCTCCATGACCCTTGTCATCACAATGTTCCATGCGCTTGTCAGTGCAGTGCTCCATGACCCATGTCATCACAATGTTCCATAAACCTTGTCATAACAATGCTCCTTGCACGTCTTATCAAAATGCTCTCTCACCACTGATATCTAAATGTTCCCTCACTAGTCATCACAATATACCCACTCCCCTGTCATCACAATGTTCCATAACACCTGTCATTAAAAAGCTCCATGACCCCTGACATCACAATATTCCATAAACCCTGTCTTGAAAATGTTCCATGACCCTTTTCATCAAATTGCTCCATGACCCTGTCATCACAATGCTCCCTGCCCTTCTCATCACAATGCACAACGCCCTTGTCATCAAAATGCTCCATGATTTTGTCATCACAAATATCCATGACCCTTGTCATCACAATGCTCCATTTCATTGTCATCACAGTGCTCCATGATCACTCTCATCACATTGATCCATGCCCTTGTCGTCACAAAGCTCCATGATGCATGTCATCAGTATGATCCATGGCCTTCTCATCACAGTGCTCCATGCCCTTGTCATCACAATGCTCCATTACACCTGTCATCACAATGCCCCAAGACTCCTGTAATCACAATGATCCATGCCCCTTTTCATCTCAATGCTCCATGAGCCCTGTCTTCACAATGCACCATGCACACCATCATAATGCTTCATGCTATTGTCAATACAATGAAATCATAATGCTCCATGTCCTCTCTCATCACAATTCTCCAAATCATTGTGATCTAAATGTTCCATAACACTTATCATCACAACGCCTCATGATGCTCCTCATCACAATTATCCATGGTCTTCTCATCACAATGCTCCATGACTTTTGTCACCACAATGCTCAATACCCTTGTTATCACAAAGCTCCCTGACACTTGTCCTAAGTATGCTCCTTGAGCCCTTTGATGAAAAGGCTCCATGGCCTTCTCATCCCAATGCTCCATTCCCTTGTCATCACAGTGCTCCACAACCCCTGTAATCACAAGGCTCCATGCCCCTTTTCATCAGAATGTTCCATGAGACATATCATCACAAGGCTCCATGGTCTTCTCATCACAATGCTCCAGTACCTTGTCATCACAATGCTCCATTACACCTGTCATCACAATACTCCATGAACATTTTCAGCCCAATGCTCCATGAACTTCTCATCACCATGCTCCATGAACCCTGTCATTACAATGCTCCATGACCCCTGTCATCACAATGCTCCATGCCATTGTCAGCAAAATGCTACATGATATTGTCATTAAAATGCTCTATGCACTTGTCATCACAATACTCCATTACCATTGTCATCACAATCCTCCATGAACCTTGGGATCACATTGATTCATGCCCTTGTCATCACAATGCTCCATGCTCCTTGAAATCAAAATGATTCATCACCTCTGTCATCACAATGCTCCAAACACTTGTGGTCACAATGTTCCATAACACTTGTCATCACAATTCTCCATAAGGCCTGTCATCACAATATTCCATGCCCTTTTCATCACAATGCTCCATGACCTTTGTCATCACAATTCTCAATACACTTGTCATCACAATGCTCCCTGGCTCTTGTCGTCAGAATGATCATTGAACCTTGTCAAGAAAAGGCTCCATGCTGTTTTCATCACAATGCCCCCTGCCATTTCGTCACAATAATCCATGCCATTGTCATCAAAATACTCCACAAGCTTGTCATCCAAATGCTCCATGACGTGTGCATCACAATTCTCCATGCACTTGCCAGCACAATGCTCCCTGACCCTTGTCATCACAATGCTCCAAGCCATTGTCATCACAATGCTCCATTACCTTTGTCATCAGAATCCTCCATGACACTTGGCATCACAATGCACCATGCCATTGTCATCACAATGAGCCATTACATATGTCATCACAATGCTCCCTGACACCAGTCTTCACAATACTGCAAGACCTTGCCTTCACAATGCTCCATGCCCTTGTCATCACAATGCACCATTCCAACTGTCATTGCAATAATCCATGAAACTTATTAGACCAATGCTCCATGCCCTTTTCTTCACAATGTTCTATGCCATTCTCAGCACAATGCTCCAGACCGTTGTCATCACAATTCTCCATGCGCTTGTCAGCATAATGATCCATGACACGTCATCACAATGCACCATGCGCTTGTCATCACAGTGCTCCACAATGTTCTCATCACAATGCTCCATTAACATTGTCATCACAATGCTCCATGCACTTCTCATCAATATGCTCTCTCACCACTTATATCACAATGTTACATCACTATTCATTACATTACTCCCTCACCCCTGTCATCACAATATTCCATGACTCCTGTCATCACCATGCTACATGCAATTATTATCACAATGTTCGATGACCTATGACATCACAATGTTCCATAAGCCCTGTCATCAAAATGCTCCATGACACTTTTCATCAAAATGCTCCATGTCCCCTGTCATCACAATGCTCCATAGCCCTTGTCATTACTGTGCTCCTTGACGCTCGTCATCACAATTATCCATGGGCTTCTCATCACAATGCTCCACGGTCTTGCCATCACAATGCTCCATGCCCTGGTCATCACAATGCTCCATGTCCCTTGTCATCAGAATTCTCCACGTCCATTTCATCACAATGCACAATGACAGTTCTCATCACAATTTTACATGCTTTTGTCATCACGATTCTCCATGCACATGTCATCGCAATGCCCCATGACCCCTGTCATAGCAAGCTCCATGCCTCTGTCATCACAATGCTTCATGACCTTTTCGTCAAAATTCTCAATGGCCGTTGTCATCAAAATGCTCCATGACCCTTGTCATCACAATGATCCAAGCCCTTGTCATCACAATGCTCCATTACCTTTGTCATCACAATCCTCCAAAACACTTGGCATCACAATGCTCCATGCCATTGTCATCACAATGGAACATGAAATATGTCATAACAATGCTCCCTGACACCTGTCTTCACAATACTCCATGACCTTGTCATCACAATGGAACATGAAATATGTCATAACAATGCTCCCTGACACCTGTCTTCACAATACTCCATGACCTTGTCATCACAATGTGCCATGCCCATTGTCAACACAATTATCCATGAAACTTGTCAGACCAATGCTCCATGACCCTGTCATCACAATGCTCCATGCCCTTGTCATCACAATGCTCCAATACCCCAGTTCGCACAATGCTCCGTGACTCCAGTCATCACAAGGCGTCATGACCTGTGTCATCACAAATATCCATGCCCTCATCATCACAAGGCTCTGTGAACTTTGTCACCACAATGCTCCATGAACTTTTCATCACAATGCTCCGTGACACTTGTTATCACAATGCTCCGTCCCTTTGTCAACTCAATGCTCCATGACCCTTGTCATCACAATGCTCCATGACCCCAGTTCTCACAATGCTCCGTGACTCCAGTCATCACAAGGCGTCATGACCTGTGTCATCACAATTATCCATGCCCTCATCATCACAAGTCTCTGTGAACTTTGTCACCACAATGCTCCATGAAATTTTCATCACAATGCTCCGTGACACTTGTTATCACAATGCTCCGTCCCTTTGTCAACTCAATGCTCCATGTCCCTTGTCATCACGATACTCCATGAACATTTTCATCCCAGTGCTCCATGACACTTGTCATCACAATGATCCATGCCCTTGTCATCCGAGTGCTCCATGACACCTGTCACCACAATGTTCCATGCCTTTGTCAGCAAAATGCTACATGGCCTTCTCATTACAAGGCTCAAAGAACTTGTCATCACAATACTCCATTACCACTGTCATCACAATCCTCCATGAACCTTGGGATCACATTGTTTCATGCCCTTGTCATCACAATGCTCCATGCTCCTTGAAATCAAAATGATCCATGACCTCTGTCATCACAGTGCTCCAAATCGTTGTGGTCACAATGTTTCATAACACTTGTCATCACAACGTTCCATGATGCCTGTCATCACAGTACTCCATGCCCTTTTCATCAAAATGTTCCATGACCTTTGTCATCACAATTGTCAATACACTTGTCATCACAATGCTCCCTGACTCTTGTCGTCAGAATGCTCATTGAACCCTGGCACAAAAAGGTTCCATGCCTTTATCATCACAGTGCCTCATGCCATTTTCATCACAATGCTCCATGCCATTGTCATCAAAATACTCCACAAGCTTTTCATCCAAATGCTCCATGACCCGTGTCATCACAATTCTCCATGCACTTGCCAGCACAATGCTCCCTGACCCTTGTCATCACAATGCTCCAAGCCATTGTCATCACAATGCTCCATTACCTTTGTCATCAGAATCCTCCATGACACTTGGCATCACAATGCTCCATGCCATTGTCATCACAATGGGCCATTATATATGTCATCACAATGCTCCCTGACACCAGTCTTCACAATACTGCATGACCTGGTCTTCACAATGCTCCATGCACTTGTCATCACAATGCGGTATTAAAAACTGTCATTGCAATAATCCATGAAATTTATTAGACCAATGTTCCCTGCCCTTGTCATCAGAATGCTCCATGCCCTTGTTATCACAATGCTCCGTGACTCCAGTCATCACAATTCTTCATGACCTTTGTCATCACAGTGGTCCATGCCCTCGTCATCAACAGTCTCTGTGACATTTTTAACCTCAATGCTCCATGAAATTTTCATCACAATGCTCTTGGACCCTTGTCATCACAATACTCTATGCCTTTCTAAGCACAATGTTCCTTGACCGTTGTCATCACAATGCTCCATGCGCTTGTCAGCACAATGCTCCATGACACATGTCATCACAATGCACCATGTGCTTGTCATCACAGTGCTCCACAATCTTGTCATCACAATGCTCCATTTACCTTGTCATCACAATGCTCCATGCACTTCTCATCAATATGCTCTCTCACCACTGATATCAAAATGTTACATCACTATTCATCACAATACTCCCTCACACCGATCATCACAATGTTCAATGACTCCTGTCATCACAATGCTACATGCACTTATCATCACAATGTTCGATGACCTATGACATCACAATGTTCCATAAGCCATGTCATCAAAATGCTCCATTACCCTTTTCATCAAAATGCTCCATGTCCCATGACATCAAAATGCTCCATAGCCCTTGTCATTACAGTGCTCCATGACGCTCGTCATCACAATTATCCATGGTCTTCTCATCACAATGCTCCTCGGTCTTGCCATCACAATGCTCCATGCTTTGGTTATCACAGTGCTCCATGTCCGTTGTCATCACTATTCTCCACGTCCTTGTCATCACAATGCTCCATGACAGTTCTCATCACAGTGCTCCATGTCTTTTGTCATCACAATTCTCCATGCAATGTCATCGCAATACCCCATGACCCCTGTCATAGCAAGCTCCATTCCTGTGTCACCACAATGCTTCACGATCTTTTCATCAAAATTCTCAATGGCCGTTGTCATCACAATGCTCCATGAACCTTGTAATCACAATGCTCCAAGCCCTTGTCATCACAATGCTCCATTACCTTTGTCATCACAATCCTCCAAATCACTTGACATCACAATGCTCCATACCATTGTCATCACAATGGTACATGAAATATGTCATCACAATGCTCCCTGACACCTGTCTTCACAATATTCCATGCCCTTGTCATCACAATGTGCCATGCCCACAGTCAACACAATTATCCATGAAACTTGTGAGACCAATGCTCCATGCCCCTGTCATCAAAATGCTGCATGCCCTTGTCATCACAATGCTCCATGACACCAGTTCTCACAATGCTCCGTGACTCAAGTCATCACAAGGCTTCATGACCTGTGTCATCACAATGATGCATGCCCACATCATCACAAGGCTCTGTGAATTTTGTCACCACATTGCTCCATGAACTATTCATCACAATGCTCCGTGACACTTGTTATCACAATGCTCCGTCCCTTTGTCAACTCAATGCTCCATGACCCTTGTCATCACAATGTTCCATGCGCTTGTCAGCACAGTGCTCCATGACCCATGTCATCACAATGCTCCATAAAACTTGTCATCACAATGCTCCTTGCACGTCTTATCAAAATGCTCTCTCAGCACTGATATCAAAATGTTCCCTCTCTAGTCACCACAATACACCCACTCCCCTGTCATCACAATGGTCCATAACCGCTGTCATGAAAATGTTCCATGACCCCTGACATCAAAATGTTCCATAACCCCTGTCATCAAAATGTTCCTTGACCATTTTCATCAAATTGCTCCATGACCCTGTCATCACAATGCTCCCTGCCCTTCTCATCACAATGCACAACGCCCTTGTCATCAAAATACTCCATGATTTTGTCATCACGAAGAACCATGACCCTTGGCATCACAATGCTCCATGTCATCGTCATCACAATGATCCATGATCGCTCTCATCACATTGCTTCATGCCCTTGTCGTCACAAAGCTCCATGAAGCATGTCATCACAATGCTCCAAGCCATTGCCATCACAGTGCTCCATTACATTTGTCATCAGAATCCTCCATGATACTTGGCATCACAATGCTCCATGCCATTGTCATCACAATGGGCCATTACATATGTCATCACAATGCTCCCTGACACCAGTCTTCACAATATTGCATGACCTGGTTTTTACAATGCTCCATGCCCTTGTCATCACAATGCGCCATTCCAAATGTCATTGCAATAATCCATGAAATTTATTAGACCAATGCTCCATGCCCTTGTCATCACTATGCTCCATGCCCTTGTTATCACAATGCTCCATGACCCATGTCATCACAATGCTCCGTGAGTCGAGTCATCACAATGCTTCATGACCTTTGTCATCACAATGGTCCATGCCCTCATCATCAACAGTCTCTGTGACCTTTTTAACCTCAATGCTCCATGAAATTTTCATCACAATGCTCTTTGACCCTTGTCCTCACAATACTCTATTCCTTTCTCAGCACAATGCTCCATGACCGTTGTCATCACAATGCTCCATGCGCTTCTCAGCACAATGCTCCATGACACATGTCATCACAATGCACCATGCGCTTGTCATCACAGTGCTCCACAATCTGGTCATCACAATGCTCCATTAACCTTGTCATCACAGGGCTCCATGCACTTCTCATCAATATGCTCTCTCACCACTGATATCACAAAGTTACATCACTATTTATCAAAATACTCCCCCACCCCTGTCATCACAATGTTCCATGACTCCTGTCATCACAATGCTACATGCACTTATCATCACAATGTTCGATGACTTATGACATCACAATGTTCCATAAGACCTGTCAACAAAATGCTCCATGACCCTTTTCATCAAAATGCTCCATGTCCCCTGACATCACAATGCTCCATAACCCTTGTCATTACAGTGCTCCATGACACTATTCATCACAATTATCCATGGCCTTCTCACCACAATGCTCCACGGTCTTGCCATCACAATGCTCCATGCTCTTGTCATCACAATACTCCAAGTTCTTGGCATCACTATGTTCCATGACACTTCTCATCACAATGTTACATGCTTTGTCAGCACAGTACTCCACAAACTTGTCATCTGAATGCTCCATGACACGTGTCATCACAATACTCCATGAACATTTTCAGCCCAATGCTCCATGACTTTCTCATCGCCATGCTCCATGACCAATATCATCACAATGCTCCATGACCACTGTCATCACAACACTCCATGACACCTGACAACACAATGATCCGGGACTTTTGTCATCACAATGCCCCATTACCTAGTCATCACAATGCTCCATGACCCATGTCATCACAATACTCCATGAATATATTCAGCCCAAACTCCATGATCCTTGTCATCAAAATGATCCGTGCCCTAGTCATCCCAATGCTCCATGACCTCTGTATTCACAATGCTCTGTGACACTTGTCATCACAGTGCGCCATGACACCTGTCATCACAATGCTCCATACCTTTGTCAGCAAAATGCTACATGACCTTGTCATTACAATGCTCTATGCGCTTGTCATCACAATACTCCATTACCATTATCATCACAATCCTCCATGAACCTTGGGATCACATTGCTTCATGCCCTTGTCATCACAATGCTCCATGCTCCTTGAAATCAAAATGATCCATGACCACTGTCATCGCAATGCTCCAAACCCTTGTGATCACAATGTTCCATAACACTTGTCATCACAACGCTCCATGATGCCTGTCATCTCACTACTGTATGTCCTTTTCATCACAATGTTCCATGAACTTTGTCATCACAATTCTCAATACACTTGTCATCACAATGCTCCCTGGCTCTTGTCGTCAGAATGATCATTGAACCCTGTCAAGGAAAGGCTCCATGCTGTTTTCATCACAATGCCCCATGCCATTTCCTCACAATAATCCATGCCATTGTCATCAAAATACTCCACAAGCTTGTCACCCAAATGCTCCATGACGTGTGCATCACAATTCTCCATGCACTTGCCAGCACAATGCTCCCTGACCCTTGTCATCACAATGCTCCAAGCCATTGTCATCACAATGCTCCATTACCTTTGTCATCAGAATCCTCCATGACACTTGGCATCACAATGCTCCATGCCATTGTCATCACAATGAGCCATTACATATGTCATCACAATGCTCCCTGACACCAGTCTTCACAATACTGCAAGACCTTGCCTTCACAATGCTCCATGCCCTTGTCATCACAATGCGCCATTCCAACTGTCATTGCAATAATCCATGAAACTTATTAGACCAATGCTCCATGCCCTTTTCATCACAATGTTCTATGCCATTCTCAGCACAATGCTCCAGACCGTTGTCATCACAATGCTCCATGCGCTTGTCAGCACAATAATCCATGACACGTCATCACAATGCACCATGCGCTTGTAATCACAGTGCTCCACAATCTTCTCAGCACAATGCCCCATTAACATTGTCATCGCAATGCTCCATGCACTTCTCATTAATATGCTCTCTCACCACTGATATCACAATGTTACATCACTATTCATTACATTACTCCCTCACCCCTGTCATCACAATGTTCCATGACTCCTGTCATCACCATGCTACATGCACTTATCATCACAATGTTCGATGACCTATGACATCACAATGTTCCATAAGCCCTGTCATCAAAATGCTCCATGACACTTTTCATCAAAATGCTCCATGTCCCCAGACATCACAATGCTCCATAGCCCTTGTCATTACTGTGCTCATTGACGCTCATCATCACAATTATCCATGGCCTTCTCATCACAATTCTCCACGGTCTTGCCATCACAATGCTCCTTGCCCTGGTCATCACAATACTCCATGTCCCTTGTCATCAGAATTCTCCATGTCCATGTCATCACAATGCTCAATGACAGTTCTCATCACAATTTTACATGCTTTTGTCATCACGATTCTCCATGCACATGTCATCGCAATGCCCCATGAAACCTGTCATAGCAAGCTCCATGCCTCTGTCATCACAATGCTTCATGACCTTTTCGTCAAAATTCTCAATGGCCGTTGTCATCAAAATGCTCCATGACCCTTGTCGTCACAATGATCCAAGCCCTTGTCATCACAATGCTCCATTACCTTTGTCATCACAATCCTCCAAAACACTTGGCATCACAATGTTCCATGCCATTGTCATCACAATGGAACATGAAATATGTCATCACAATGCTCCCTGACACCTGTCTTCACAATACTCCATGACCTTGTCATCACAATGTGCCATGCCCACTGTCAACACAATTATCCATGAAACTTGTCAGACCAATGCTCCATGACCCTGTCATCACAATGCTCCATGCCCTTGTCATCACAATGCTCCAATAAACCAGTTCGCACAATGCTCCGTGACTCCAGTCATCACAGGGCGTCATGACCTGTGTCATCACAATTATCCATGTCCTCATCATCACAAGGCTCTGTGAACTTTGTCACCACAATGCTCCATGAACTTTTCATCACAATGCTCCGTGACACTTGTTATCACAATGCTCCGTCCCTTTGTCAACTCAATGCTCCATGACCCTTGTCATCACAATGCTCCATGACCCCAGTTCTCACAATGCTCCATGACTCCAGTCATCACAAGGCGTCATGACCTGTGTCATCACAATTATCCATGCCCTCCTCATCACAAGGCTCTGTGATCTTTGTCACCAAAATGCTCCATGAAATTTTCATCACAATGCTCCGTGACATTTGTTATCACAATGCTCCGTCCCTTTGTCAACTCAATGCTCCATGTCCCTTGTCATCACGATACTCCATGAACATTTTCATCCCAATGCTCCATGACCCTTGTCATCACAATGATCCATGCCCTTGTCATCCGAATGCTCCATGACACCTGTCACCACAATGTTCCATGCCTTTGTCAGCAAAATGCTTCATGGCCTTCTCATTACAATGCTCAAAGAACTTGTCATCACAATACTCCATTACCACTGTCATCACAATCCTCCATGAACCTTGGGATCACATTGTTTCATGCCCTTGTCATCACAATGCTCCATGCTCCTTGAAATCAAAATGATCCATTACCTCTGTCATCACAGTGCTCCAAATCGTTGTGGTCACAATGTTTCATAACACTTGTCATCACAACGCTCCATGATGCCTGTCCTCACAGTACTCCATGCCCTTTTCATCAAAATGTTCCATGACCTTTGTCATCACAATTGTCAATACACTTGTCATCACAATGCTCCCTGACTCTTGTCGTCAGAATGCTCCTTGAACACGGGCACAAAAAGGCTCCATGCCTTTATCATCACAATGCCCCATGCCATTTTCATCACAATGCTCCATGCCATTGTCATCAAAATACTCCACAATCTTGTCATCCAAATGCTCCATGACCCGTGTCATCACAATTCTCCATGCACTTGCCAGCACAATGCTCCCTGACCCTTTTCATCACAATGCTCCAAGCCATTGTCATCACAATGCTCCATTACCTTTGTCATCAGAATCCTCCATGACACTTGGCATCACAATGCTCCATGCCATTGTCATCACAATGGGCCATTATATATGTCATCACAATGCTCCCTGACACCAGTCTTCACAATACTGCATGACCTGGTCTTCACAATGCTCCATGCACTTGTCATCACAATGCGCTATTCCAACTGTCATTGCAATAATCCATGAAACTTATTAGACCAATGTTCCCTGCCCTTGTCATCATAATGCTCCATGCCCTTGTTATCACAATGCTCCATGACTCCAGTCATCACAATTCTTCATGACCTTTGTCATCCCAATGGTCCATGCCCTCGTCATCAACAGTCTCTGTGACATTTTTAACCTCAATGCTCCATGAAATTTTCATCACAATGCTCTTTGACCCTTGTCATTACAAAACTCTATGCCTTTCTCAGCACAATGTTCCTTGACCGTTGTCATCACAATGCTCCATGCGCTTGTCAGCACAATGCTCCATGACACATGTCATTACAATGCACCATGTGCTTGTCATCACAGTGCTCCACAATCTTGTCATCACAATACTCCAAGTTCTTGGCATCACTATGTTCCATGACACTTCTCATCACAGTGTTACATTCTTTGTCAGCACAGTACTCCACAAACTTGTCATCTGAATCCTCCATGACACGTGTCATCACAATACTCCATGAACATTTTCAGCCCAATGCTCCATGACTTTCTCATCGCAATGCTCCATGACCAATATCATCACAATGCTCCATGACCACTGTCATCACAACACTCCATGACACCTGACAACACAATGATCCGGGACTTTTTTCATCACAATGCCCCATTACCTAGTCATCACAATGCTCCATGACCCATGTCATCACAATACTCCATGAATATATTCAGGCCAAACTCCATGATCCTTGTCATCAAAATGATCCATGCCCTAGTCATCCCAATGCTCCATGACCTCTGTATTCACAATGCTCTGTGACACTTGTCATCACAGTGCGCCATGACACCTGTCATCACAATGCTCCATACCTTTGTCAGCAAAATGCTACATGACCTTGTCATTACAATGCTCTATGCGCTTGTCATCACAATACTCCATTACCATTATCATCACAATCCTCCATGAACCTTGGGATCACATTGCTTCATGCCCTTGTCATCACAATGCTCCATGCTCCTTGAAATCAAAATGATCCATGACCACTGTCATCGCAATGCTCCAAACCCTTGTGATCACAATGTTCCATAACACTTGTCATCACAACGCTCCATGATGCCTGTCATCACAATACTGTATGTCCTTTTCATCACAATGTTCCATGAACTTTGTCATCACAATTCTCAATACACTTGTCATCACAATGCTCCCTGGCTCTTGTCGTCAGAATGATCATTGAACCCTGTCAAGGAAAGGCTCCATGTTGTTTTCATCACAATGCCCCATGCCATTTCCTCACAATAATCCATGCCATTGTCATCAAAATACTCCACAAGCTTGTCACCCAAATGCTCCATGACGTGTGCATCACAATTCTCCATGCACTTGCCAGCACAATGCTCCCTGACCCTTGTCATCACAATGCTCCAAGCCATTGTCATCACAATGCTCCATTACCTTTGTCATCAGAATCCTCCATGACACTTGGCATCACAATGCTCCATGCCATTGTCATCACAATGAGCCATTACATATGTCATCACAATGCTCCCTGACACCAGTCTTCACAATACTGCAAGACCTTGCCTTCACAATGCTCCATGCCCTTGTCATCACAATGCACCATTCCAACTGTCTTTGCAATAATCCATGAAACTTATTAGACCAATGCTCCATGCCCTTTTCATCACAATGTTCTATGCCATTCTCAGCACAATGCTCCAGACCGTTGTCATCACAATGCTCCATGCGCTTGTCAGCACAATGATCCATGACACGTCATCACAATGCACCATGCGCTTGTCATCACAGTGCTCCACAATCTTCTCATCACAATGCCCCATTAACATTGTCATCGCAATGCTCCATGCACTTCTCATTAATATGCTCTCTCACCACTGATATCACAATGTTACATCACTATTCATTACATTACTCCCTCACCCCTGTCATCACAATGTTCCATGACTCCTGTCATCACCATGCTACATGCACTTATCATCACAATGTTCGATGACCTATGACATCACAATGTTCCATAAGCCCTGTCATCAAAATGCTCCATGACACTTTTCATCAAAATGCTCCATGTCCCCTGACATCACAATGCTCCATAGCCCTTGTCATTACTGTGCTCCTTGACGCTCGTCATCACAATTATCCATGGCCTTCTCATCACAATGCTCCACGGTCTTGCCATCACAATGCTCCTTGCCCTGGTCATCACAATACTCCATGTCCCTTGTCATCAGAATTCTCCACGTCCATGTCATCACAATGCTCAATGACTGTTCTCATCACAATTTTACATGCTTTTGTCATCACGATTCTCCATGCACATGTCATCGCAATGCCCCATGAAACCTGTCATAGCAAGCTCCATGCCTCTGTCATCACAATGCTTCATGACCTTTTCGTCAAAATTCTCAATGGCCGTTGTCATCAAAATGCTCCATGACCCTTGTCATCACAATGATCCAAGCCCTTGTCATCACAATGCTCCATTACCTTTGTCATCACAATCCTCCAAAACACTTGGCATCACAATGCTCCATGCCATTGTCATCACAAAGGAACATGAAATATGTCATCACAATGCTCCCTGACACCTGTCTTCACAATACTCCATGACCTTGTCATCACAATGTGCCATGCCCACTGTCAACACAATTATCCATGAAACTTGTCAGACCAATGCTCCATGACCCTGTCATCACAATGCTCCATGCCCTTGTCATCACAATGCTCCAATACCCCAGTTCGCACAATGCTCCGTGACTCCAGTCATCACAGGGCGTCATGACCTGTGTCATCACAATTATCCATGTCCTCATCATCACAAGGCTCTGTGAACTTTGTCACCACAATGCTCCATGAACTTTTCATCACAATGCTCCGTGACACTTGTTATCACAATGCTCCGTCCCTTTGTCAACTCAATGCTCCATGACCCTTGTCATCACAATGCTCCATGACCCCAGTTCTCACAATGCTCCATGACTCCAGTCATCACAAGGCGTCATGACCTGTGTCATCACAATTATCCATGCCCTACTCATCACAAGGCTCTGTGATCTTTGTCACCACAATGCTCCATGAAATTTTCATCACAATGCTCCGTGACATTTGTTATCACAATGCTCCGTCCCTTTGTCAACTCAATGCTCCATGTCCCTTGTCATCACGATACTCCATGAACATTTTCATCCCAATGCTCCATGACCCTTGTCATCACAATGATCCATGCCCTTGTCATCCGAATGCTCCATGACACCTGTCACCACAATGTTCCATGCCGTTGTCAGCAAAATGCTTCATGGCCTTCTCATTACAATGCTCAAAGAACTTGTCATCACAATACTCCATTACCACTGTCATCACAATCCTCCATGAACCTTGGGATCACATTGTTTCATGCCCTTGTCATCACAATGCTCCATGCACCTTGAAATCAAAATGATCCATGACCTCTGTCATCACAGTGCTCCAAATCGTTGTGGTCACAATGTTTCATAACACTTGTCATCACAACGTTCCATGATGCCTGTCATCACAGTACTCCATGCCCTTTTCATCAAAATGTTCCATGACCTTTGTCATCACAATTGTCAATACACTTGTCATCACAATGCTCCCTGACTCTTGTCGTCAGAATGCTCCTTGAACACGGGCACAAAAAGGCTCCATGCCTTTATCATCACAATGCCCCATGCCATTTTCATCACAATGCTCCATGCCATTGTCATCAAAATACTCCACAAGCTTGTCATCCAAATGATCCTTGACCCGTGTCATCACAATTCTCCATGCACTTGCCAGCACAATGCTCCCTGACCCTTGTCATCACAATGCTCCAAGCCATTGTCATCACAATGCTCCATTACCTTTGTCATCAGAATCCTCCATGACACTTGGCATCACAATGCTCCATGCCATTGTCATCACAATGGGCCATTATATATGTCATCACAATGCTCCCTGACACCAGTCTTCACAATACTGCATGACCTGGTCTTCACAATGCTCCATGCACTTGTCATCACAATGCGCTATTGCAACTGTCATTGCAATAATCCATGAAACTTATTAGACCAATGTTCCCTGCCCTTGTCATCACAATGCTCCATGCCCTTGTTATCACAATGCTCCGTGACTCCAGTCATCACAATTCTTCATGACCTTTGTCATCACAATGGTCCATGCCCTCGTCATCAACAGTCTCTGTGACATTTTTAACCTCAATGCTCTATGAAATTTTCATCACAATGCTCTTGGACCGTTGTCATCACAATACTCTATGCCTTTCTCAGCACAATGTTCCTTGACCGTTGTCATCACAATGCTCCATGCGCTTGTCAGCACAATGCTCCATGACACATGTCATCACAATGCACCATGTGCTTGTCATCACAGTGCTCCACAATCTTGTCATCACAATGCTCCATTTACCTTGTCATCACAATGCTCCATGCACTTCTCATCAATATGCTCTCTCACCACTGATATCACAATGTTACGTCACTATTCATCACAATACTCCCTCACCCCTATCATCACAATGTTCCATGACTCCTGTCATCACAATGCTACATGCACTTATCATCACAATGTTCGATGACCTATGACATCACAATGTTCCATAAGCCATGTCATCAAAATGCTCCATTACCCTTTTCATCAAAATGCTCCATGTCCCATGATATCACAGTGCTCCATAGCCCTTGTCATTACAGTGCTCCATGATGCTCGTCATCACAATTATCCATGGTCTTCTCATCACAATGCTCCACGGTCTTGCCATCACAATGCTCCATGCTTTGGTCATCACAGTGCTCCATGTCCGTTGTCATCACTATTCTCCACGTCCTTGTCATCACAATGCTCCATGACAGTTCTCATCACAGTGCTCCATGTCTTTTGTCATCACAATTTTCCATGCACATGTCATCGCAATACCCCATGACCCCTGTCATAGCAAGCTCCATTCCTGTGTCACCACAATGCTTCACGATCTTTTCATCAAAATTCTCAATGGCCGTTGTTATCAAAATGCTCCATGAACCTTGTAATCACAATGCTCCAAGCCCTTGTCATCACAATGCTCCATTACCTTTGTCATCACAATCCTCCAAATCACTTGACATCACAATGCTCCATACCATTGTCATCACAATGGTACATGAAATATGTCATCACAATGCTCCCTGACACCTGTCTTCACAATATTCCATGCCCTTGTCATCACAATGTGCCATGCCCACAGTCAACACAATTATCCATGAAACTTGTGAGACCAATGCTCCATGCCCCTGTCACCACAATGCTGCATGCCCTTGTCATCACAATGCTCCATGACCCCAGTTCTCACAATGCTCCGTGACTCAAGTCATCACAAGGCTTCATGACCTGTGTCATCACAATGATGCATGCCCTCATCATCACAAGGCTCTGTGAATTTTGTCACCACATTGCTCCATGAACTATTCATCGCAATGCTCCGTGACACTTGTTATCACAATGCTCCGTCCCTTTGTCAACTCAATGCTCCATGACCCTTGTCATCACAATGTTCCATGCGCTTGTCAGCACAGTGCTCCATGACCCATGTCATCACAATGCTCCATAAAACTTGTCATCACAATGCTCCTTGCACGTCTTATCAAAATGCTCTCTCAGCACTGATATCAAAATTTTCCCTCTCTAGTCACCATAATACCCCCACTCCCCTGTCATCACAATGGTCCATAACCCCTGTCATGATAATGTTCCATGACCCCTGACATCAAAATGTTCCATAACCCCTGTCATCAAAATGTTCCTTGACCATTTTCATCAAATTGTTCCATGACCCTGTCATCACAATGATCCCTGCCCTTCTCATCACAATGCACAACGCCCTTTTCATCAAAATGCTCCATGATTTTGTCATCACGAAGAACCATGACCCTTGGCATCACAATGCTCCATGTCATTGTCATCACAATGATCCATGATCGCTCTCATCACATTGCTTCATGCCCTTGTCATCACAAAGCTCCATGACGCATGTCATCACAATGCTCCAAGCCATTGCCATCACAGTGCTCCATTACATTTGTCATCAGAATCCTCCATGATACTTGGCATCACAATGCTCCATGCCATTGTCATCACAATGGGCCATTACATATGTCATCACAATGCTCCCTGACACCAGTCTTCACAATATTGCATGACCTGGTCTTCACAATGCTCCATGCCCTTGTCATCTCAATGCGCCATTCCAAATGTCATTGCAATAATCCATGAAACTTATTAGACCAATGCTCCATGTCCTTGTCAGCACTATGCTCCATGCCCTTGTTATCACAGTGCTCCATGACCCATGTCATCACAATGCTCCGTGAGTCCAGTCATCACAATGCTTCATGACCTTTGTCATCACAATGGTCCATGCCCTCATCATCAACAGTCTCTGTGACATTTTTAACCTCAATGCTCCATGAAATTTTCATCACAATACTCTTTGACCCTTATCATCACAATACACTATGCCTTTCTCAGCACAATGCTCCATGACCGTTGTCATCACACTGCTCCATGCGCTTGTCAGCACAATGCTCCATTACCTTTGTCATCACAATCCTCCAAATCACTTGACATCACAATGCTCCATACCATTGTCATAACAATGGTACATGAAATATGTCATCACAATGCTCCCTGACACCTGTCTTCACAATATTCCATGCCCTTGTCATCACAATGTGCCATGCCCACAGTCAACAAAATTATCCATGAAACTTGTGAGACCAATGCTCCATGCCCCTGTCATCACAATGCTGCATGCCCTTGTCATCAAAATGCTCCATGACACCAGTTCTCACAATGCTCCGTGACTCAAGTCATCACAAGGCTTCATGACCTGTGTCATCACAATGATGCATGCCCTCATCATCACAAGGCTCTGTGAATTTTGTCACCACATTGCTCCATGAACTATTCATCACAATGCTCCGTGACACTTGTTATCACAATGCTCCGTCCCTTTGTCAACTCAATGCTCCATGACCCTTGTCATCACAATGTTCCATGCGCTTGTCAGCACAGTGCTCCATGACCCATGTCATCACAATGCTCCATAAAACTTGTCATCACAATGCTCCTTGCACGTCTTATCAAAATGCTCTCTCAGCACTGATATCAAAATGTTCCCTCTCTAGTCACCACAATACCCCCAATCCCCTGTCATCACAATGGTCCATAACCCCTGTCATGAAAATGTTCCATGACCCCTGACATCAAAATGTTCCATAACCCCTGTCATCAAAATGTTCCTTGACCATTTTCATCAAATTGCTCCATGACCCTGTCATCACAATGCTCCCTGCACTTCTCATCACAATGCACAACGCCCTTGTCATCAAAATGCTCCATGATTTTGTCATCACGAAGAACCATGACCCTTGGCATCACAATGCTCCATGTCATTGTCATCACAATGATCCATGATCGCTCTCATCACATTGCTTCATGCCCTTGTCGTCACAAAGCTCCATGACGCATGTCATCACAATGCTCCAAGCCATTGCCATCACAGTGCTCCATTACATTTGTCATCAGAATCCTCCATGATACTTGGCATCACAATGCTCCATGCCACTGTCATCACAATGGGCCATTGCATATGTCATCACAATGCTCCCTGACACCAGTCTTCACAATATTGCATGACCTGGTCTTCACAATGCTCCATGCCCTTGTCATCACAATGCGCCATTCCAAATGTCATTGCAATAATCCATGAAACTTATTAGACCAATGCTCCATGCCCTTGTCATCAGTATGCTCCATGCCCTTGTTATCACAATGCTCCATGACCCATGTCATCACAATGCTCCGTGAGTCCAGTCATCACAATGCTTCATGACCTTTGTCATCACAATGGTCCATGCCCTCATCATCAACAGTCTCTGTGACCTTTTTAACCTCAATGCTCCATGAAATTTTCATCACAATAATCTTTGACCCTTGTCATCACAATACTCTATGCCTTTCTCAGCACAATGCTCCATGACCGTTGTCATCACAATGCTCCATGCGCTTGTCAGCACAATGCTCCATGACACATGTCATCACAGTGCACCATGCGCTTGTCATCACAGTGCTCCACAATCTGGTCATCACAATGCTCCATTAACCTTGTCATCACAGGGCTCCATGCACTTCTCATCAATATGCTCTCTCACCACTGATATCACAAAGTTACATCACTATTTATCACAATACTCCCCCACCCCTGTCATCACAATGTTCCATGACTCCTGTCATCACAATGCTACATGCACTTATCATCACAATGTTCGATGACCTATGACATCACAATGTTCCATAAGACCTGTCAACAAAATGCTCCATGACCCTTTTCATCAAAATGCTCCATGTCCCCTGACATCACAATGCTCCATAACCCTTGTCATTACAGTGCTCCATGACACTCTTCATCACAATTATCCATGGCCTTCTCATCACAATGCTCCACGGTCTTGCCATCACAATGCTCGATGCCCTGGTCATCACAATACTCCAAGTTCTTGGCATCACTATGTTCCATGACACTTCTCATCACAGTGTTACATGCTTTGTCAGCACAGTACTCCACAAACTTGTCATCTGAATGCTCCATGACACGTGTCATCACAATACTCCATGAACATTTTCAGCCCAATGCTCCGTGACTTTCTCATCGCAATGCTCCATGACCAATATCATCACAATGCTCCATGACCACTGTCATCACAACACTCCATGACACCTGACAACACAATGATCCGGGACTCTTCTCATCACAATGCCCCATTACCTAGTCATCACAATGCTCCATGACCCATGTCATCACAATACTCCATGAATATATTCAGCCCAATCTCCATGATCCTTGTCATCAAAATGATCCGTGCCCTAGTCATCCCAATGCTCCATGACCTCTGTATTCACAATGCTCTGTGACACTTGTCATCACAGTGCGCCATGACACCTGTCATCACAATGCTCCATACATTTGTCAGCAAAATGCTACATGACCTTGTCATTACAATGCTCTATGTGCTTGTCATCACAATACTCCATTACCATTATCATCACAATCCTCCATGAACCTTGGGATCACATTGCTTCATGCCCTTGTCATCACAATGCTCCATGCTCCTTGAAATCAAAATGATCCATGACCTCTGTCATCGCAATGCTCCAAACCCTTGTGATCACAATGTTCCATAACACTTGTCATCACAAAGCTCCATGATGCCTGTCATCACAATACTGTATGTCCTTTTCATCACAATGTTCCACGAACTTTGTCATCACAATTCTCAATACACTTGTCATCACAATGCTCCCTGGCTCTTGTCGTCAGAATGATCATTGAACCCTGTCAAGGAAAGGTTCCATGCTGTTTTCATCACAATGCCCCATGCCATTTCCTCACAATAATCCATGCCATTGTCATCAAAATACTCCACAAGCTTGTCATCCAAATGCTCCATGACGTGTGCATCACAATTCTCCATGCACTTGCCAGCACAATGCTCCCTGACCCTTGTCATCACAATGCTCCAAGCCATTGTCATCACAATGCTCCATTACCTTTGTCATCAGAATCCTCCATGACAATTGGCATCACAATGTTCCATGCCATTGTCATCACAATGAGCCATTACATATGTCATCACATTGCTCCCTGACACCAGTCTTCACAATACTGCAAGACCTTGCCTTCACAATGCTCCATGCCCTTGTCATCACAATGCGCCATTCCAACTGTCATTGCAACAATCCATGAAACTTATTAGACCAATGTTCCATGCCCTTTTCATCACAATGTTCTATGCCATTCTCAGCACAATGCTCCAGACCGTTGTCATCACAATGCTCCATGCGCTTGTGAGCACAATGATCCATGACACGTCATCACAATGCACCATGCGCTTGTCATCACAGTGCTCCACAATCTTCTCATCACAATACTCCATTAACATTGTCTTCACAATGATCCATGCACTTCTCATCAATATGCTCTCTCACCACTGATATCACAATGTTACATCACTATTCATTACATTACTCCCTCACCCCTGTCATCACAATATTCCATGACTCCTGTCATCACCATGCTACATGCACTTATCATCACAATGTTCGATGACCTATGACATCACAATGTTCCATAAGCCCTGTCATCAAAATGCTCCATGACACTTTTCATCAAAATGCTCCATGTCCCCAGACATCACAATGCTCCATAGCCCTTGTCATTACTGTGCTCCTTGACGCTCGTCATCACAATTATCCATGGCCTTCTCATCACAATGCTCCACGGTCTTGCCATCACAATGCCCTATGCCCTGGTCATCACAATGCTCCATGTCCCTTGTCATCACAATTCTCCACGTCCTTGTCATCACAATGCTCAATGACAGTTCTCATCACAATTTTACATACTTTTGTCATCAGGATTCTCCATGCACATGTCATCGCAATGCCCCATGACCCCTGTCATAGCAAGCTCCATGCCTCTGTCATCACAATGCTTCATGACCTTTTCGTCAAAATTCTCAATGGCCGTTGTCATCAAAATGCTCCATGACCCTTGTCATCACAATGATCCAAGCCCTTGTCATCACAATGCTCCATTACCTTTGTCATCACAATCCTCCAAAACACTTGGCATCACAATGCTCCATGCCATTGTCATCACAATGGAACATGAAATATGTCATCACAATGCTCCCTGACACCTGTCTTCACAATACTCCATGACCTTGTCATCACAATGTGCCATGCCCACTGTCAACACAATTATCCATGAAACTTGTCAGACCAATGCTCCATGACCCTGTCATCACAATGCTCCATGCCCTTGTCATCACAATGCTCCAATACCCCAGTTCGCACAATGCTCCGTGACTCCAGTCATCACACGGCGTCATGACCTGTGTCATCACAATTATCCATGCCCTCATCATCACAAGGCTCTGTGAACTTTGTCACCACAATGCTCCATGAACTTTTCATCACAATGCTCCATGACACTTGTTATCACAATGCTCCGTCCCTTTGTCAACTCAATGCTCCATGACCCTTGTCATCACAATGCTCCATGACCCCAGTTCTCACAATGCTCCGTGACTCCAGTCATCACAAGGCGTCATGACCTGTCTCATCACAATTATCCCTGCCCTCATCATCACAAGGCTCTGTGAACTTTGTCACCACAATGCTCCATGAACTTTTCATCACAATGCTGCGTGACACTTGTTAACACAATGCTCCGTCCCTTTGTCAACTCAATGCTCCATGTCCCTTGTCATCACGATACTCCATGAACATTTTCATCCCAATGCTCCATGACCCTTGTCATCACAATGATCCATGCCCTTGTCATCCGAATGCTCCATGACACCTGTCACCACAATGTTCCATGCCTTTGTCAGCAAAATGATACTTGGCCTTCTCATTACAATGTTCAAAGAACTTGTCATCACAATACTCCATTAACACTGTCATCACAATCCTCCATGAACCTTGGGATCACATTGTTTCATGCCCTTGTCATCACAATGCTCCATGCTCCTTGAAATCAAAATGATCCATGACCTCTGTCATCACAGTGCTCCAAATCGTTGTGGTCATAATGTTTCATAACACTTGTCATCACAACGCTCCATGATGCCTGTCATCACAATACTCCATGCCCTTTTCATCAAAATTTTCCATGACCTTTGTCATCACAATTGTCAATACACTTGTCATCACAATGCTCCCTGACTCTTGTCGTCAGAATGCTCCTTGAACACGGGCACAAAAAGGCTCCATGCCTTTATCATCACAATGCCCCATGCCATTTTCATCACAATGCTCCATGCCATTGTCATCAAAATACTCCACAAGCTTGTCATCCAAATGCTCCATGACCAGTGCCATCACAATTCTCCATGCACTTGCCAGCACAATGCTCCCTGACCCTTGTCATCACAATGCTCCAAGCCATTGTCATCACAATGCTCCATTACATTTGTCATCAGAATCCTCCATGACACTTGGCATCACAATGCTCCATGCCATTGTCATCACAATGGGCCATTATATATGTCATCACAATGCTCCCTGACACCAGTCTTCACAATACTGCATGACCTTGTCTTCACAATGCTCCATGCACTTGTCATCACAATGCGCTATTCCAACTGTCATTGCAATAATCCATGAAACTTATTAGACCAATGTTCCCTGCCCTTGTCATCACAATGCTCCATGACCTTGTTATCACAATGCTCCGTGACTCCAGTCATCACAATTCTTCATGACCTTTGTCATCACAATGGTCCATGCCCTCGTCATCAACAGTCTCTGTGACATTTTTAACCTCAATAATCCATGAAATTTTCATCACAATGCTCTTGGACCCTTGTCATCACAATACTCTATGCCTTTCTCAGCACAATGTTCCTTGACCGTTGTCATCACAATGCTCCATGCGCTTGTCAGCACAATGCTCCATGACACATGTCATCACAATGCACCATGTGCTTGTCATCACAGTGCTCCACAATCTTGTCATCACAATGCTCCATTTACCTTGTCATCACAATGTTCCATGCACTTCTCATCAATATGCTCTCTCACCACTGATATCACAATGTTACATCACTATTCATCACAATACTCCCTCACCCCTATCATCACAATGTTCCATGACTCATGTCATCACAATGCTACATGCACTTATCATCACAATGTTCGATGACCTATGACATCATAATGTTCCATAAGCCATGTCATCAAAATGCTCCATTACCCTTTTCATCAAAATGCTCCATGTCCCATGACATCACAATGCTCCATAGCCCTTGTCATTACAGTGCTCCATGATGCTCGTCATCACAATTATCCATGGTCTTCTCATCACAATGCTCCACGGTCTTGCCATCACAATGCTCCATGCTTTGGTCATCACAGTGCTCCATGTCCGTTGTCATCACTATTCTCCACGTCCTTTTCATCACAATGCTCCATGACAGTTCTCATCACAGTGCTCCATGTCTTTTGTCATCACAATTCTCCATGCACATGTCATCGCAATACCCCATGACCCCTGTCATAGCAAGATCCATTCCTGTGTCACCACAATGCTTCACGATCTTTTCATCAAAATTCTCAATGGCCGTTGTCATCACAATGCTCCATGAACCTTGTAATCACAATGCTCCAAGCCCTTGTCATCACAATGCTCCATTACCTTTGTCATCACAATCCTCCAAATCACTTGACATCACAATGCTCCATACCATTGTCATCACAATGGTACATGAAATATGTCATCACAATGCTCCCTGACACCTGTCTTCACAATATTCCATGCCCTTGTCATCACAATGTGCCATGCCCAGTCAACACAATTATCCATGAAACTTGTGAGACCAATGCTCCATGCCCCTGTGATCACAATGCTGCATGCCCTTGTCATCACAATGCTCCATGACACCAGTTCTCACAATGCTCCGTGACTCAAGTCATCACAAGGCTTCATGACCTGTGTCATCACAATGATGCATGCCCTCATCATCACAAGGCTCTGTGAATTTTGTCACCACATTGCTCCATGAACTATTCATCACAATGCTCCGTGACACTTGTTATCACAATGCTCCGTCCCTTTGTCAACTCAATGCTCCATGACCCTTGTCATCACAATGTTCCATGCGCTTGTCAGCACAGTGCTCCATGACCCATGTCATCACAATGCTCCATAAAACTTGTCATCACAATGCTCCTTGCACGTCTTATCAAAATGCTCTCTCAGCACTGATATCAAAATATTCCCTCTCTAGTCACCACAATACCCCCACTCCCCTGTCATCACAATGGTCCATAACCCCTGTTATGAAAATGTTCCATGACCCCTGACATCAAAATGTTCCATAACCCCTGTCATCAAAATGTTCCTTGACCATTTTCATCAAATTGTTCCATGACCCTGTCATCACAATGCTCCCTGCCCTTCTCATCACAATGCACAACGCCCTTGTCATCAAAATGCTCCATGATTTTGTCATCACGAAGAACCATGACCCTTGGCATCACAATGCTCCATGTCATTGTCATCACAATGATCCATGATCGCTCTCATCACATTGCTTCATGCCCTTGTCGTCACAAAGCTCCATGACGCATGTCATCACAATGCTCCAAGCCATTGCCATCACAGTGCTCCATTACATTTGTCATCAGAATCCTCCATGATACTTGGCATCACAATGCTCCATGCCATTTTCATCACAATGGGTCATTACATATGTCATCACAATGCTCCCTGACACCAGTCTTCACAATATTGCATGACCTGGTCTTCACAATGCTCCATGCCCTTGTCATCACAATGCGCCATTCCAAATGTCATTGCAATAATCCATGAAACTTATTAGACCAATGCTCCACGCCCTTGTCATCACTATGCTCCATGCCCTTGTTCTCACAATGCTCCATGACCCATGTCATCACAATGCTCCGTGAGTCCAGTCATCACAATGCTTCATATCCTTTGTCATCACAATGGTCCATGCCCTCATCATCAACAGTCTCTGTGACATTTTTAACCTCAATGCTCCATGAAATTTTCATCACAATACTCTTTGACCCTTATCATCACAATACTCTATGCCTTTCTCAGCACAATGCTCCATGACCGTTGTCATCACAATGCTCCATGCGCTTGTCAGCACAATGCTCCATGACACATGTCATCACAGTGCACCATGCGCTTGTCATCACAGTGCTCCACAATCTGTTCATCACAATGCTCCATTAACCTTGTCATCACAGGGCTCCATGCACTTCTCATCAATATGCTCTCTCACCACTGACATCACAATGTTTCATCACTATTTATCACAATACTCCCCCACCCCTGTCATCACAATGTTCCATGACTCCTGTCATCACAATGCTACATGCACTTATCATCACAATGTTCGATAACCTATGACATCACAGTGTTCCATAACACCTGTCAATAAAATGCTCCTTGACCCTTTTCATCAAAATGCTCCATGTCCCCTGACATCACAATGCTCCATAACCCTTGTCATTACAGTGCTCCATGACACTCTTCATCACAATTATCCATGGCCTTCTCATCACAATGCTCCACGGTCTTGCCATCACAATGCTCGATGCCCTGGTCATCACAATACTCCAAGTTCTTGGCATCACTATGTTCCATGACACTTCTCATCACAGTGTTACATGCTTTGTCAGCACAGTACTCCACAAACTTGTCATCTGAATGCTCCATGACACGTGTCATCACAATACTCCATGAACATTTTCAGCCCAATGCTCCGTGACTTTCTCATCGCAATGCTCCATGACCAATATCATCACAATGCTCCATGACCACTGTCATCACAACACTCCATGACACCTGACAACACAATGATCCGGGACTCTTCTCATCACAATGCCCCATTACCTAGTCATCACAATGCTCCATGACCCATGTCATCACAATACTCCATGAATATATTCAGCCCAAACTCCATGATCCTTGTCATCAAAATGATCCGTGCCCTAGTCATCCCAATGCTCCATGACCTCTGTATTCACAATGCTCTGTGACACTTGTCATCACAGTGCGCCATGACACCTGTCATCACAATGCTCCATACCTTTGTCAGCAAAATGCTACATGACCTTGTCATTACAATGCTCTATGCGCTTGTCATCACAATACTCCATTACCATTATCATCACAATCCTCCATGAACCTTGGGATCACATTGCTTCATGCCCTTGTCATCACAATGCTCCATGCTCCTTGAAATCAAAATGATCCATGACCTCTGTCATCGCAATGCTCCAAACCCTTGTGATCACAATGTTCCATAACACTTGTCATCACAACGCTCCATGATGCCTGTCATCACAATACTGTATGTCCTTTTCATCACAATGTTCCATGAACTTTGTCATCACAATTCTCAATACACTTGTCATCACAATGCTCCCTGGCTCTTGTCGTCAGAATGATCATTGAACCCTGTCAAGGAAAGGCTCCATGCTGTTTTCATCACAATGCCCCATGCCATTTCCTCACAATAATCCATGCCATTGTCATCAAAATACTCCACAAGCTTGTCATCCAAATGCTCCATGACGTGTGCATCACAATTCTCCATGCACTTGCCAGCACAATGCTCCCTGACCCTTGTCATCACAATGCTCCAAGCCATTGTCATCACAATGCTCCATTACCTTTGTCATCAGAATCCTCCATGACAATTGGCATCACAATGCTCCATGCCATTGTCATCACAATGAGCCATTACATATGTCATCACAATGCTCCCTGACACCAGTCTTCACAATACTGCAAGACCTTGCCTTCACAATGCTCCATGCCCTTGTCATCACAATGCGCCATTCCAACTGTCATTGCAATTATCCATGAAACTTATTAGACCAATGCTCCATGCCCTTTTCATCACAATGTTCTATGCCATTCTCAGCACAATGCTCCAGACCGTTGTCATCACAATGCTCCATGCGCTTGTGAGCACAATGATCCATGACACGTCATCACAATGCACCATGCGCTTGTCATCACAGTGCTCCACAATCTTCTCATCACAATGCTCCATTAACACTGTCATCACAATGCTCCATGCACTTCTCATTAATATGCTCTCTCACCACTGATATCACAAAGTTGCATCACTATTCATTACATTACTCCCTCACCCCTGTCATCACAATGTTCCATGACTCCTGTCATCACCATGCTACATGCACTTATCATAACAATGTTCGATGACCTATGACATCACAATGTTCCATAAGCCCTGTCATCAAAATGCTGCTTTGCACTTTTCATCAAAATGCTCCATGTCCCCTGACATCACAATGCTCCATAGCCCTTGTCATTACTGTGCTCCTTGATGCTCGTCATCACAATTATCCATGGTCTTCTCATCACAATGCTCCACGGTCTTGCCATCACAATGCTCCATGCCCTGGTCATCACAATGCTCCATGTCCCTTGTCATCAGAATTCTCCTCATCCATGTCATCACAATGCTCAATGACAGTTCTAATCACAATTTTACATGCTTTTGTCATCACGATTCTCCATGCACATGTCATCTCAATGCCCCATGAACCCTGTCATAGCAAGCTCCATGCCTAAGTCATCACAATGCTTCATGACCTTTTCGTCAAAATTCTCAATCGCCGTTGTCATCAAAATGCTCCATGACCCTTGTCATCACAATGATCCAAGCCCTTGTCATCACAATGCTCCATTACCTTTGTCATCACAATCCTCCAAAACACTTGGCATCACAATGCTCCATGCCATTGACATCACAATGGAACATGAAATATGTCATCACAATGCTCCCTGACACTTTTCTTCACAATACTCCATGACCTTGTCATCACAATGTGCCATGCCCACTGTCAACACAATTATCCATGAAAATTGTCAGACCAATGCTCCATGACCCTGTCATCACAATGCTCCATGCCCTTGTCATCACAATGCTCCAATACCCCAGTTCGCACAATGCTCCGTGACTCCAGTCATCACAAGGCGTCATGACGTGTGTCATCACAATTATCCATGCCCTCATCATCACAAGGCTCTGTGAACTTTGTCACCACAATGCTCCATGAACTTTTCATCACAATGCTCCGTCCCTTTGTCAACTCAATGCTCCATGACCCTTGTCATCAGAATGCTCCATGACCCCAGTTCTCACAATGCTCCGTGACTCCAGTCATCACAAGGCGTCATGACCTGTGTCATCACAATTATCCATGCCCTCATCATCACAAGGCTCTGTGAACTTTGTCACCACAATGCTCCATGAAATTTTCTCACAATGCTCCGTGACACTTGTTATCACAATGCTCCGTCCCTTTGTCAACTCAATGCTCCATGTCCCATGTCATCACGATACTCCATGAACATTTTCATCCCAATGCTCCATGACCCTTGTCATCACAATGATCCATGCCCTTGTCATCCGAATGCTCCATGACACCTGTCACCACAATGTTCCATGCCTTTGTCAGCAAAATGCTTCATGGCCTTCTCATTACAATGCTCAAAGAACTTGTCATCACAATACTCCATTACCACTGTCATCACAATCCTCCATGAACCTTGGGATCACATTGTTTCATGCCCTTGTCATCACAATGCTCCATGCTCCTTGAAATCAAAATGATCCATGACCACTGTCATCACAGTGCTCCAAATCGTTGTGGTCACAATGTTTCATAACACTTGTCATCACAACGCTCCATGATGCCTGTCATCACAATACTCCATGCCCTTTTCATCAAAATGTTCCATGACCTTTGTCATCACAATTGTCAATACACTTGTCATCACAATGCTCCCTGACTCTTGTCGTCAGAATGCTCCTTGAACCCTGGCACAAAAAGGCTCCATGCCTTTATCATCACAATGCCCCATGCCATTTTCATCACAATGCTCCATGCCATTGTCATCAAAATACTCCACAAGCTTGTCATCCAAATGCTACATGACCCGTGTCATCACAATTCTCCATGCACTTGCCAGCACAATGCTCCCTGACCCTTGTCATCACAATGCTCCAAGCCATTGTCATCACAATGCTCCATTACCTTTGTCATCAGAATCCTCCATGATACTTGGCATCACAATGCCCCATGCCATTGTCATCACAATGGGCCATTATATATGTCATCACAATGCTCCCTGACACCAGTCTTCACAATACTGCATGACCTGGTCTTCACAATGCTCCATGCACTTGTCATCACAATGCGCTATTCCAACTGTCATTGCAATAATCCATGAAACTTATTAAACCAATGTTCCCTGCCCTTGTCATCACAATGCTCCATGCCCTTGTTATCACAATGCTCCGTGACTCCAGTCATCACAATTCTTCATGTCCTTTGTCATCACAATGGTCCATGCCCTCGTCATCAACGGTCTCTGTGACATTTTTAACCTCAATGCTCCATGAAATTTTCATCACAATGCTCTTGGACCCTTGTCATCACAATACTCTATGCCTTTCTCAGCACAATGTTCCTTGACCGTTGTCATCACAATGCTCCATTCGCTTGTCAGCACAATGCTCCATGACACATGTCATCACAATGCACCATGTGCTTGTCATCACAGTGCTCCACAATCTTGTCATCACAATGCTCCATTTACCTTGTCATCACAATGCTCCATGCACTTCTCATCAATATGCTCTCTCACCACTGATATCACAATGTTACATCACTATTCATCACAATACTCCCTCACCCCTATCATCACAATGTTCAATGACTCCTGTCATCACAATGCTACATGCACTTATCATCACAATGTTCGATGACCTATGACATCACAATGTTCCATAAGCCATGTCATCAAAATGCTCCATTACCCTTTTCATCAAAATGCTCCATGTCCCATGACATCACAATGCTCCATAGCCCTTGTCATTACAGTGCTCCATGACGCTCGTCATCACAATTATCCATGGTCTTCTCATCACAATGCTCCACGGTCTTGCCATCACAATGCTCCATGCTTTGGTCATCACAGTGCTCCATGTCCGTTGTCATCACTATTCTCCACGTCCTTGTCATCACAATGCTCCATGACAGTTCTCATCACAGTGCTCCATGTCTTTTGTCATCACAATTCTCCAAGCACATGTCATCGCAATACCCCATGACCCCGTCATAGCAAGCTCCATTCCTGTGTCACCACAATGCTTCACGATCTTTTCATCAAAATTCTCAATGGCCGTTGTCATCACAATGCTCCATGAACCTTGTAATCACAATGCTCCAAGCCCTTGTCATCACAATGCTCCATTACCTTTGTCATCACAATCCTCCAAATCACTTGACATCACAATGCTCCATACCATTGTCATCACAATGGTACATGAAATATGTCATCACAATGCTCCCTGACACCTGTCTTCACAATATTCCATGCCCTTGTCATCACAATGTGCCATGCCCACAGTCAACACAATTATCCATGAAACTTGTGAGACCAATGCTCCATGCCCCTGTGATCACAATGCTGCATGCCCTTGTCATCACAATGCTCCATGACACCAGTTCTCACAATGCTCCGTGACTCAAGTCATCACAAGGTTTCATGACCTGTGTCATCACAATGATGCATGCCCTCATCATCACAAGGCTCTGCGAATTTTGTCACCACATTGCTCCATGAACTATTCATCACAATGCTCCGTGACACTTGTTATCACAATGCTCCGTCCCTTTGTCAACTCAATGCTCCATGTCCCTTGTCATCACAATGTTCCATGCGCTTGTCAGCACAGTGCTCCATGACCCATGTCATCACAATGCTCCATAAAACTTGTCATCACAATGCTCCTTGCACGTCTTATCAAAATGCTCTCTCAACTCTGATATCAAAATGTTCCCTCCCTAGTCACCACAATACCCCCACTACCCTGTCATCACAATGGTCCATAACCCCTGTCATGAAAATGTTCCATGACCCCTGACATCAAAATGTTCCATAACCCCTGTCATCAAAATGTTCCTTGACCATTTTCATCAAATTGCTCCATGACCCTGTCATCACAATGCTCCCTGCCCTTCTCATCACAATGCACAACGCCCTTGTCATCAAATTGCTCCATGATTTTGTCATCACGAAGAACCATGACCCTTGGCATCACAATGCTCCATGTCATTGTCATCACAATGATCCATGATCGCTCTCATGACATTGCTTCATGCCCTTGTCGTCACAAAGCTCCATGACGCATGTCATCACAATGCTCCAAGCCATTGCCATCACAATGCTCCATTACATTTGTCATCAGAATCCTCCATGATACTTGGCATCACAATGCTCCATGCCATTGTCGTCACAATGGGCCATTACATATGTCATCACAATGCTCCCTGACACCAGTCTTCACAATATTGCATGACCTGGTCATCACAATGCACCATGTGCTTGTCATCACTGTGCTCCACAATCTTGTCATCACAATGCTCCATGCACTTCTCATCAATATGCTCTCTCAACACTGATATCACACTGTTACATCACTATTCATCACAATACTCCCTCACCCCTTTCATCTCAATGTTCCATGTCTCCTGTCATCACAATGCTACATGCACATATTATAACAATATTCGATGACCTATGCCATCACAATGTTCCATAACCCCGTCATCAAAATGCTCCATTACCCATTTCATCAAAATGCTCCATGTCCCCTGACATCACAATGCTCCATAACCCTTGTCATTACATTGCGCCATGATGCTCGTCATCACAATTATCAATGGTCTTCTCATGACATTGCTCCACGGTCTTGCCATCAGAAAGCTCCATGCCCTGGTCATCACAATTCTCCACGTCATGGTCATCACAATGCACCATGACAGTCCTCATCACAATGTTACAGGTTTTTGTCATCACAATTCTCCATTCACATGTCATCGCAATGCCCCATGACCCCTGTCATAGCAAGCTCCATGCCTCTGTCATCACAATGCTTCACGACCTTTTCATCAAAATTCTCAATGGCCGTTGTCATCAAAATGCTCCATGACCCTTGTCATCACAATGCTCCAAGCCCTTGTCATCACAGTGCTCCATTACCTTTGTCATCACAATCCTCCAAAACACTTGGCATCACAATGCTCCATGCCATTGTCATCACAATGGAACATGAAATATGTCATCACAATGCTCCCTGACACCTGTCTTCACAATACTCCATGACCTTGTCATCACAATGTGCCATGCCCACTGTCAACACAATTCTCCATGAAACTTGTCAGACCAATGCTCCATGACACTGTCATCACAATGCTCCATGCCCTTGTCATCACAATGCTCCAATACCCCAGTTCGCACAATGCTCCGTGACTCCAGTCATCACAGGGCGTCATGACCTGTGTCATCACAATTATCCATGCCCTCATCATCACAAGGCTCTGTGAACTTTGTCACCACAATGCTCCATGAACTTTTCATCACAATGCTCCGTGACACTTGTTATCACAATGCTCCGTCCCTTTGTCTACACAATGCTCCATGACCCTTGTCATCACAATGCTCCATGACCCCATTTCTCACAATGCTCCGTGACTCCAGTCATCACAAGGCGTCATGACCTGTGTCATCACAATTATCCATGCCCTCATCATCACAAGGCTCTGTGAACTTTGTCACCACAATGCTCCATGAAATTTTCGTCACAATGCTCCGTGACACTTGTTATCACAATGCTCCGTCCCTTTGTCAACTCAATGCTCCATGTCCCTTGTCATCACGATACTCCATGAACATTTTCATCCCAATGTTCCATGACCCTTGTCATCAAAATGATCCATGCCCTTGTCATCCGAATGCTCCATGACACCTGTCACCACAATGTTCAATGCCTTTGTCAGGAAAATGCTACATGGCCTTCTCATTACAATGCTCAAAGAACTTGTCATCACAATACTCCATTACCACTGTCATCACAATCCTCCATGAACCTTGGGATCACATTGTTTCATGCCCTTGTCATCACAATGCTCCATGCTCCTTGAAATCAAAATGATCCATGACCTCTGTCATCACAGTGCTCCAAATCGTTGTGGTCACAATGTTTCATAACACTTGTCATCACAACGCTCCATGATGCCTGTCATCACAGTACTCCATGCCCTTTTCATCAAAATGTTCCATGACCTTTGTCATCACAATTGTCAAAACACTTGTCATCACAATGCTCCATGACTCTTGTCGTCAGAATGCTCCTTGAACCCTGGCACAAAAAGGCTCCATGCCTTTATCATCACAATGTCCCATGCCATTTTCATCACAATGCTCCATGCCATTGTCATCAAAATACTCCACAAGCTTGTCATCCAAATGCTCCATGACCCGTGTCATCACAATTCTCCATGCACTTGCCAGCACAATGCTCCCTGACCCTTGTCATCACAATGCTCCAAGCCATTGTCATCACAATGCTCCATTACCTTTGTCATCAGAATCCTCCATAACACTTGGCATCACAATGCTCCATGCCATTGTCATCACAATGGGCCATTATATATGTCATCACAATGCTCCCTGACACCAGTCTTCACAATACTGCATGACCTGGTCTTCACAATGCTCCATGCACTTGTCATCACAATGCGCTATTCCAACTGTCATTGCAATAATCCATGAAACTTATTAAACCAATGTTCCCTGCCCTTGTCATCACAATGCTCCATGCCCTTGTTATCACAATGCTCCGTGACTCCAGTCATCACAATTCTTCATGTCCTTTGTCATCACAATGGTCCATGCCCTCGTCATCAACGGTCTCTGTGACATTTTTAACCTCAATGCTCCATGAAATTTTCATCACAATGCTCTTGGACCCTTGTCATCACAATACTCTATGCCTTTCTCAGCACAATGTTCCTTGACCGTTGTCATCACAATGCTCCATTCGCTTGTCAGCACAATGCTCCATGACACATGTCATCACAATGCACCATGTGCTTGTCATCACAGTGCTCCACAATCTTGTCATCACAATGCTCCATTTACCTTGTCATCACAATGCTCCATGCACTTCTCATCAATATGCTCTCTCACCACTGATATCACAATGTTACATCACTATTCATCACAATACTCCCTCACCCCTATCATCACAATGTTCAATGACTCCTGTCATCACAATGCTACATGCACTTATCATCACAATGTTCGATGACCTATGACATCACAATGTTCCATAAGCCATGTCATCAAAATGCTCCATTACCCTTTTCATCAAAATGCTCCATGTCCCATGACATCACAATGCTCCATAGCCCTTGTCATTACAGTGCTCCATGACGCTCGTCATCACAATTATCCATGGTCTTCTCATCACAATGCTCCACGGTCTTGCCATCACAATGCTCCATGCTTTGGTCATCACAGTGCTCCATGTCCGTTGTCATCACTATTCTCCACGTCCTTGTCATCACAATGCTCCATGACAGTTCTCATCACAGTGCTCCATGTCTTTTGTCATCACAATTCTCCAAGCACATGTCATCGCAATACCCCATGACCCCGTCATAGCAAGCTCCATTCCTGTGTCACCACAATGCTTCACGATCTTTTCATCAAAATTCTCAATGGCCGTTGTCATCACAATGCTCCATGAACCTTGTAATCACAATGCTCCAAGCCCTTGTCATCACAATGCTCCATTACCTTTGTCATCACAATCCTCCAAATCACTTGACATCACAATGCTCCATACCATTGTCATCACAATGGTACATGAAATATGTCATCACAATGCTCCCTGACACCTGTCTTCACAATATTCCATGCCCTTGTCATCACAATGTGCCATGCCCACAGTCAACACAATTATCCATGAAACTTGTGAGACCAATGCTCCATGCCCCTGTGATCACAATGCTGCATGCCCTTGTCATCACAATGCTCCATGACACCAGTTCTCACAATGCTCCGTGACTCAAGTCATCACAAGGTTTCATGACCTGTGTCATCACAATGATGCATGCCCTCATCATCACAAGGCTCTGCGAATTTTGTCACCACATTGCTCCATGAACTATTCATCACAATGCTCCGTGACACTTGTTATCACAATGCTCCGTCCCTTTGTCAACTCAATGCTCCATGTCCCTTGTCATCACAATGTTCCATGCGCTTGTCAGCACAGTGCTCCATGACCCATGTCATCACAATGCTCCATAAAACTTGTCATCACAATGCTCCTTGCACGTCTTATCAAAATGCTCTCTCAACTCTGATATCAAAATGTTCCCTCCCTAGTCACCACAATACCCCCACTACCCTGTCATCACAATGGTCCATAACCCCTGTCATGAAAATGTTCCATGACCCCTGACATCAAAATGTTCCATAACCCCTGTCATCAAAATGTTCCTTGACCATTTTCATCAAATTGCTCCATGACCCTGTCATCACAATGCTCCCTGCCCTTCTCATCACAATGCACAACGCCCTTGTCATCAAATTGCTCCATGATTTTGTCATCACGAAGAACCATGACCCTTGGCATCACAATGCTCCATGTCATTGTCATCACAATGATCCATGATCGCTCTCATGACATTGCTTCATGCCCTTGTCGTCACAAAGCTCCATGACGCATGTCATCACAATGCTCCAAGCCATTGCCATCACAATGCTCCATTACATTTGTCATCAGAATCCTCCATGATACTTGGCATCACAATGCTCCATGCCATTGTCATCACAATGGGCCATTACATATGTCATCACAATGCTCCCTGACACCAGTCTTCACAATATTGCATGACCTGGTCATCACAATGCACCATGTGCTTGTCATCACTGTGCTCCACAATCTTGTCATCACAATGCTCCATGCACTTCTCATCAATATGCTCTCTCAACACTGATATCACACTGTTACATCACTATTCATCACAATACTCCCTCACCCCTTTCATCTCAATGTTCCATGTCTCCTGTCATCACAATGCTACATGCACATATTATAACAATATTCGATGACCTATGCCATCACAATGTTCCATAACCCCGTCATCAAAATGCTCCATTACCCATTTCATCAAAATGCTCCATGTCCCCTGACATCACAATGCTCCATAACCCTTGTCATTACATTGCGCCATGATGCTCGTCATCACAATTATCAATGGTCTTCTCATGACATTGCTCCACGGTCTTGCCATCAGAAAGCTCCATGCCCTGGTCATCACAATTCTCCACGTCATGGTCATCACAATGCACCATGACAGTCCTCATCACAATGTTACAGGTTTTTGTCATCACAATTCTCCATTCACATGTCATCGCAATGCCCCATGACCCCTGTCATAGCAAGCTCCATGCCTCTGTCATCACAATGCTTCACGACCTTTTCATCAAAATTCTCAATGGCCGTTGTCATCAAAATGCTCCATGACCCTTGTCATCACAATGCTCCAAGCCCTTGTCATCACAGTGCTCCATTACCTTTGTCATCACAATCCTCCAAAACACTTGGCATCACAATGCTCCATGCCATTGTCATCACAATGGAACATGAAATATGTCATCACAATGCTCCCTGACACCTGTCTTCACAATACTCCATGACCTTGTCATCACAATGTGCCATGCCCACTGTCAACACAATTCTCCATGAAACTTGTCAGACCAATGCTCCATGACACTGTCATCACAATGCTCCATGCCCTTGTCATCACAATGCTCCAATACCCCAGTTCGCACAATGCTCCGTGACTCCAGTCATCACAGGGCGTCATGACCTGTGTCATCACAATTATCCATGCCCTCATCATCACAAGGCTCTGTGAACTTTGTCACCACAATGCTCCATGAACTTTTCATCACAATGCTCCGTGACACTTGTTATCACAATGCTCCGTCCCTTTGTCTACACAATGCTCCATGACCCTTGTCATCACAATGCTCCATGACCCCATTTCTCACAATGCTCCGTGACTCCAGTCATCACAAGGCGTCATGACCTGTGTCATCACAATTATCCATGCCCTCATCATCACAAGGCTCTGTGAACTTTGTCACCACAATGCTCCATGAAATTTTCGTCACAATGCTCCGTGACACTTGTTATCACAATGCTCCGTCCCTTTGTCAACTCAATGCTCCATGTCCCTTGTCATCACGATACTCCATGAACATTTTCATCCCAATGTTCCATGACCCTTGTCATCAAAATGATCCATGCCCTTGTCATCCGAATGCTCCATGACACCTGTCACCACAATGTTCAATGCCTTTGTCAGGAAAATGCTACATGGCCTTCTCATTACAATGCTCAAAGAACTTGTCATCACAATACTCCATTACCACTGTCATCACAATCCTCCATGAACCTTGGGATCACATTGTTTCATGCCCTTGTCATCACAATGCTCCATGCTCCTTGAAATCAAAATGATCCATGACCTCTGTCATCACAGTGCTCCAAATCGTTGTGGTCACAATGTTTCATAACACTTGTCATCACAACGCTCCATGATGCCTGTCATCACAGTACTCCATGCCCTTTTCATCAAAATGTTCCATGACCTTTGTCATCACAATTGTCAAAACACTTGTCATCACAATGCTCCATGACTCTTGTCGTCAGAATGCTCCTTGAACCCTGGCACAAAAAGGCTCCATGCCTTTATCATCACAATGTCCCATGCCATTTTCATCACAATGCTCCATGCCATTGTCATCAAAATACTCCACAAGCTTGTCATCCAAATGCTCCATGACCCGTGTCATCACAATTCTCCATGCACTTGCCAGCACAATGCTCCCTGACCCTTGTCATCACAATGCTCCAAGCCATTGTCATCACAATGCTCCATTACCTTTGTCATCAGAATCCTCCATAACACTTGGCATCACAATGCTCCATGCCATTGTCATCACAATGGGCCATTATATATGTCATCACAATGCTCCCTGACACCAGTCTTCACAATACTGCATGACCTGGTCTTCACAATGCTCCATGCACTTGTCATCACAATGTTCGATGACCTATGACATCACAATGTTCCATAAGCCCTGTCATCAAAATGCTCCACGACCCTTTTCATCAAAATGCTCCATGACCCCTGACATCACAATGTTCCATAACCACTGTCATCAAAATGCTCCAAAACCCTTTTCATCAAAATGCTCCATGACCGCTGACATCACAATGTTCCATAACCCCTGTCATCAAAATGTTCCATGACGCTTTTAAACAAATTGCTCCATGACCTTGTCATCACAATGCTCCCTGCCCTTCTCATCACAATGCACAACGCCTTTGTCATCAAAATGCTCCATGACTTTTGTCATCACAAAGATCAAAGACCCTTGGCATCACAATGCTCCATGTCCATGCTCCATGTCAATGCTCCATGAATACTCTCATCACATTGCTCCATGCACTGGTCAGAAAAAAGCTCCATGACACATGTCATCAGAATGCTCCATGGCCTTCTCAACACAGTGCTCCATTACACCTGTCATAAAAATGCTCCATGACCCCTGCCATTACGATGTTCCATGGCCTTGTCATCACAAGGCCCCATGACCCTACTCATCACAATGCTCCAAAACCCATGTTATCACAATGCTCCATGCCCCTTTTCATCTAAATGATCCATGAACCATGTCATCACAATGTTCCAAACCCTTGTGATCACAATATTCCATAACTCTTGTCATCACAATGCCCCATGACGATCGTCATCACAATTATCCATGGACTTCTCATCACAATGCTCCATGACCTTTGTCCTCACAGTGCTCAATACACTTGTCATCAAATTGCTCCCTGACACTTGTTGTCTGTATGCTCCTTGAACCCTGTCATGACAAGGCTCCATGCCTTTTTCATCACAATGATCCATGACTTTTTCATCACAATGTTCTAAGACCACTGTAATCATAATTCTCCATGCCCTTGTCATCACAAACCTCAATGACTCATATCATTAGAATGCTCCTTGGTCTTCTCCTCACAGTGCTCCATGCCCTTGTCATCCAAATGCTCCATGACCCCTGTATTCACAATGCTCCGTGACGCTTGTCATCACAGTGCTCCATGACACCTGTCATCACAATGCTCCAAGACCCCTATAATCACAATGCTCCAGGCCCCTTTTCATCAGAATGCTCCATGAGACTTGTCATCACAAGTCTCCATGGTCTTCACATCACAAAGCTCCAGGACCTTTTCATCACCATGCTCCATTCCCTTGTAATCACAATGCTCCATGATCCCTGTCATCACAATAATCCATGAATATTCTCAGCCCAATGCTCCACGACCTACTCATTACAATGCTCCATGGCCAATATCATCACAATGCTCCATGAACATAGTCATCAAAACACTCAATGACACCTGAAAACACAATGATCCGGGACACTTGTTATCACAATGCTACATTCCCTAGTCATCACAATGCTCCATGAACCCTGTCATCACAACACTCCATGAACATTTTCAGCCCAGTGCTCCAGGAAACTTGTCATCACAATGATCCATGCCCTTGTCATCCCAATGCTCCATGACCCCTGTATTCACAATGCTCCGTGACTCCAGTCATCACAATGCTACATAACGTTTGTCATCACAGTGGTCCATGCCCGCATCATCACAAGGCTCTGTGAACTTTGTAACAACAATGCTCCATGAACTTTTCATCACAATGCCCCATGACCATTGTCATCACAGTGCTCCATGCCTTTGGCAGAAAAATATTCCATGACCCTTGTCATCACAAAGTGCCACGCACTTTTCCTCACAACGGTCCACAAACTTTTCATTGCAATGCTCCATAAACCTTGTAATCGCAATGCTCCATGCATTTCTCATCAACATGCTCTCTCACCAGAGATATCACAATGTTCCATCACTAGTCGTCACAATACTCCCTCACCCATGTCATCACAATATTCCATGACCCCTGTCATCACAATTCTACATCCCCTTATAATCACAATGTTCCATGACCCCTGACGTCACAATCTTCCATAACACCTGTCATCAAAATGCTCCATGATCCTTTTCTTCCCAAAGCTTCATGACACCTGACATCACAATGTTCTATAACCCGTGTCATCAAAATGTTCAATTACAATTTTCATCAAATTCCTGCATAACCTTGTCACCAAAATACTCCCCGGCCTTCTCATCACAATGCACCACACCCTTGTCATCAAAATGCTCCATGACCTTTGTCATCACAGAGCTCCATGACCCTTGGCATAAAATGTTCCATGTCATTGTCATCACAAAGCTCCGTGACACTTGTCATCACAATGCTCGATGCCCTTCTCATCACAGTGCTCCATGACCTTGTCATTACAATCATCCTTGACTCATGTATCACAGTGTTCCGTGCCCTTGTCATCACAATGCTCCATGCTCACTCTCATAACAGTAATCCATGAAATATTTCAGACCAATGCCCCATGTCCTTCTCATCACAATGCTCCATTAACCTTGTCATAAAAATGCTCCATGACCCCTGCCATCACAGTGTTCCAAGGCTTTGTCATTCACAAGGCTCCATGACACTTGTCATCACAATGCTCCAAGACCCATGTAATCAGAACTCTCCATGCCCTTGTAATCACAAAGATCCATGACGCATGTCATCAGAATGTTCCATGCCCTTGTCATCACAATGCTCCTTGCCCTTGTCATCACAATGCTCCAAGACACTTGTAATCACAATCCTCCATGTCCCTTTTCATCTCAATGCTCCATGAAACCTGTCATCACAATGCACCATGCCAGTCATCATAATGCTTCAGGCTATTGTCATCACAATGAAGGCAAAATGCTCCATGACCTCTGTCATCACAATGATCCAAACCCTTTTGATCACAATGTTCCATAACACTTATCATCACAACACCCCGTGACGCTCATCATCACAATTATCCATGGTCTTCTCATCACTATGCTCCATAACCCTTGTCATCACAATGCTCAATACACTTATCATCACAATGCTCCCTGACACTTGTCATCAGTATGCTCCTTGAACCCTGTCATGACAAGGCTCCATGCCCTTTTCATCACAATTCTTCAAGATCCCTGTAATCACAGTTCTCCATGCACTTGTCATCACAAAGCTCCATGACGCATGTCATCAGAATGCTCCATGGCCTTCTACTCACAATGCTCCATGCCATTGTCATAGCAATGCTCCAAGACTCCTGTAATCACAGTGCTCCATGCCCCTTTTCATCAGAATGCTACAGGAGACTTGTCATCACAAGACTCCGTGGTCTTCTATTCACAGTACTACATTTCCTTGTCATCACAATGTTCCATGACAACTGTCATCGCAATACTCCATGAACATTTTCAGCCCAATTCTCCATGACCTTCTCATCACAATGCTCCATGACCCTTGTAATCAAAATGCTCCATGACCACTGACATCACAATGCTCCATAGCCCTTGTCATTAGAGTGCTCCATGACTCTCTTCATCACAATTATCCATGGTCTTCTCATCACAATGCACCACGGTCTTGCCATCACAATGCTCCATTCCCTGGTCATCACAATTCTCCAAGTTCTTGGCATCACTATGTTCCATGACCCTTCTCATCACAGTGTTACAAGATTTGTCAGCACAATACTCCAAAAACTTGTCATCAGAATGCTCCATGACCCTTGTCATCACAATTATCCATGCCCCTGTCATCACAAAGCTCTATGCCATTGTCATCACAATGCTCCATGACCCCTGTCATCACAGTACTCCATGAACATTTTCAGCCCAATGCTCCATGACTTTCTCATCGCAATGCTCCATGACAAATATCATCACAATGCTCCATGACCACTGTCATCAAAACACTCCATGACACCTGACAACACAATGATCCGGGACTCTTGTCATCACAATGACCCATTACCTAGTCATCACAATGCTCCATGACGCCTGTCATCACAATACTCCATGAATATATTCAGCCCAAACTCCATGAAACTTGTCATCAAAATGATCCATGCACTAGTCATCCCAATGCTCCATAAACTCTGTATTCACAATCCTCTGTGACACTTGTCATGACAGTGCTCCATGACCCCTGTCATCACAATGCTCCATGTCTTTGTCAGCCAAATGCTACATGACCTTGTCATTACAATGCTCTATGAGCTTGTCATCACAATACTCCATTACCATTGTCTTCACAATCCTCCATGAACCTTGGGATCATATTTCTTCATTCCTTTGTCATCACAATGCTCCTTGCTCCTTGAAATCAAAATGATCCATGACCTCTGTCATCGCAATGCTCCAAACACTTGTGATCAAAATGTTTCATAACACTTGTCATCACAACGCTCCATGATGCCTGTCATTACTATACTCCATGCCCTTTTCATCACAATGTTCCATGACCTTTGTCATCACAATTCTCAATACACTTGTCATCACAATGCTCCCTCACTCTTGTCGTCAGAATGCTCCTTGAACCCTGTCACGAAAAGGCTCCATGCCATTTTCATCACAATGCCCAATGCAATTTTCATCACAATAATCCATGCCATTGTCATCAAAATACTCCTCAAGCTTGTCATACAAATGCTCCATGACCAGTGTCATCACAATTCTCCATGCACTTGCCAGCAAAATGCTACCTGACCCTTGTCATCACAATGCTCCAAGCCATTGTCATCACAATGCTGCATTACATTTGTCATCAGAATCTTCCATGACACTTGGCATCACAATGCTCCATGCCATTGTCATCATAATGGGCCATTATATATGTCATCACAATGCTCCCTGACACCTGTTTTCACAATACTGCATGACCTGGTTTTCACAATGCTCCATGACCTTGTCATCACAATGCGCCATTCCAACTGTCATTTCAATAATCCATGAAACTTATTAGACCAATGTTCCATGCCCTTGTCATCACAATGCTCCATGACAGATGTCATAACAATGCTCCGTGAGTCCACTCATCACAATGCTTCATGACCTTTGTCATCACAATGGTCCATGCCATAATCATCAACAGTCTCTGTGATCTTTTTAACATCAATGCTCCATGAAAATTTCATCACAAATCACTTTGACCCTTGCCATCACAATACTCTATGCATTTCTCAGCACAATGCTCCATGACCGTTGTCATCACAATGCTCCATGCGCTTGTCAGCACAGTGCTCCATGACACGTCATCACAATGCACCATGCGCTTGTCATCACAGTGCTCCACAATCTTGTCATCACAATGCTCCATTAACATTGTCATCACAATGCTCCATGCACTTCTCATCAATATGCTCTCTCACCACTGATATCACAATGTTACATCACTATTCATTACAATACTCCCTCACCCCTGTCATCACAATATTCCATGACTCCTGTCATCACAATGCTACATGCACTTATCATCACAATGTTCGTTGACCTATGACATCACAATGTTACATAACACCTGTCATCAAAATGCTCCATGATCCTTTTCATCAAAATTCTCCATATCCCCTGACATCACAATGCTGCTTAGCCCTTGTCATTACAGTGCTCCATGACGCTCGTCAGCACAGTTATCCATGGTCTTCTCATCACAATGCTCCAAGGTCTTGCAATCACAGTGCTCCATGCCCTGGTCATCACAATGCTCCATGTCCCTTGTCATCACGATTCTCCACGTCCTTGTCATCACAGTGCTCCATGACAGTCCTCATCACAATGTTACATGCTTTTGTCATCACAATTCTCCATGCACAATTCATTGCAGTGCCCCATGACCCCTGTCATAGCAAGCTCCATGCCTGTGTCATCACAATGCTTCACGACCTTTTCATCAAAATTCTCAATGGCCGTTGTCATCAAAATGCTCCATGACCCTTTTCATCACAATGCTCCAAGCCCTTGTCATCACAATGCTCCATTACCTTTGTCATCACAATCCTCCAAAACACTTGGCATCACAATGCTCCATGCCATTGTCATCACAATGAAACATGAAATATGTCATCATAATGCTCCCTGACACCTGTCTTCAAAATACTCCATGCACCTGTCATTACAATGCTCCATGCCCTTGTCATCACAATGCTCCATGACCCCAGTTCTCACCATGTTCCGTGACTCCAGTCATCACAAGGCTTCATGACCTGTGTCATCACAATGATCCATGCCCTCAACATCACACGGCTCTGTGACCTTTGTCACCACAATGCTCCATGGACTTCTCATCTCAATGCTCCATGCCCTTGTCATCACAGAGCTCCACGACCCCTGTAATCACAACGCTCCATGCCCCTTTTCATCAGAATGTTCCATGAGACATATCATCACAAGGCTCCATGGTCTTCTCATCACAATGCTCCAGTACCTTGTCATCACAATGCTCCATGACCCCGGGCATCACAATATTCCATTTCCCTTGTCATCACAATATTCCATGAACATTTTCATCCCAATGCTCCATGACACTTGTCATCAAAATCATCCATGCACTTGTCATCCCAATGCTCCATGACCCCTGTATTCACAATGCTCCGTGACGCTTGTCATCACAGTGCTCCATGACACCTGTCATCACAATGCTCCATGCCTTTGTCAGCAAAATGCTACATGACCTTTTCATTACAATGTTCAATACGCTTGTCATCATAATACTCTATTACCATTGTCATCACAATCCTCCATGAACCTTGGGATCACATTGTTTCATGCCCTTGTCATCACAATGCTCCATGATACTTGAAATCAAAATGATCCATGACCTTTGTCATCACAGTGCTCCAAACACTTGTGATCAGAATGTTCCAAAACACTTGTCATCACAACACTCCATGATGCCTGTCATCACAATACCCCATGCCCTTTTTATCACAAGGCTTCATGACATTTGTCATCACAATTCTCAATACACATGTCATCACAAATCTCCGTGACACTTGTCGTCAGAATGCTCCTTGAAACCTGTCACGAAAAGGCTCCATGCCTTTTTCATCATAATGCCCCATGCAGTTTTCATCACAATGTTCCATGCCGTTGTCATCAAAATACTCCACAACCTTGTCATCAGAATGCTCCATGACTTTGTCATCACAATTCTCCATGCATTTTTCAGCACAATGCTCGCTGACACTTGTCATCACAATGCTCAAAGCAATTTTCATCACAATGCTGCATTACCTTTGTCATCAGAATCCTCTATGACACTTGGCATCACAAGTCTCCATGCCATTGTCATCACAATGGGCCATTACATAAGTCATCACAATGCTACCTGACACCAGTCTTCACAATACTGCATGACCTGGTCTTCACAATGCTCCATGCCGTTGTCATCACAATGCGCCATTCCAACTGTCATTGCAATAATCCATGAAACTTATTAGACCAATGAACCATGCCCTTTTCATCACAATGTTCCTTGCCCTTTTTATCACAATGCTCCATGACCCATGTCATCACAATGCTTCATGACCTTTGTCATCACAATGGTCCATACCCTCGTCATCAACAGTCTCTGTGACTTTTTAACCTCAAGGCTCCATGAAATTTTCATCATAATGCTCTTTGACCCTGGTCATCACAATACTCTCTGCCTTTCTTAGCACAGTGCTCCATGTCCTTTGTCATCACAATTCGCCACGTCCTTGTCATCACAATGCTACATGGCAGTTCTCATCACAGTGCTCCATGTCCCTTGTAATCACAATTCTCCATTCACATGTCATCGCAATGCCCCATGACCCCTGTCATAGCAAGCTCCATTCCTGTGTCACCACATTGCTTCACGACCTTTTCATCAAAATTCTCAGTGGCCGTTGTCATCACAATGCTCCTTGACCCTTGTCATCACAATGTTCCAAGCTCTTGTCTTCAAAATTCTCCATTACCTTTTTCCTCACAATCCTCCAAATCACTTGACATCACAATGCTCCATACCATTTTCATCACAATGGAACATGAAATATGTCATCACAATGCTCCCTGACACCTGTCTTCACAATACTCCATGCCCTTGTCATCACAATGTGCCTTGCCCACAGTCAACATAATTATCCATGAAACTTGTCAGACCAATGCTCCATGACCCTGTCATCACAATGCTGCATGCCCTTGTCATCACAATGCTCCATGACAAAAGTTCTCACAATGCTCCGTGACGCCAGTCATCACAAGGCTTCATGACCTGTGTCATCACAATGATCCATGCCCTCAACATCACAAGGCTCTGTGAACTTTGTCACCACAAAGCACCATGAACTTTTCATCACAATTCTCCGTGACACTTGTTATCACAATGCTCCGTCCCTTTGTCAACTCAATGCTCCATGACCCTTGTCATCACAGTGTTCCATGTGATTGTCAGCGCAGTGCTCCATGACCCATGTCATCACAATGCTCCATAAAACTTGTCATCACAATGCTCCTTGCACGTCTTATCAAAATGCTCTCTCAGCACTGATATCAAAATGTTCCCTCACTAGTCATCACAATACCCCCAATCCCCTGTCATCACAATGGTTTATAACCCCTGTCATGAAAATCTTCCATGACCCCTGACATCAAAATGTTCCATAACACCTGTCATCAAAATGTTCCTTGACCATTTTCATCAAATTGCTCCATGATCCTGTCACACAATGCTCCCTGCCCTTCTCATCACAATGCACAACGCCCTTGTCATCAAAATGCTCCATGACTTTGTCATCACAAAGAACCATGACCCTTGGCATCACAATGCTCCATGTCATTGTCATCACAATGCTCCATGATCACTCTCATCACATTGCTCCATACCATTGTCTTCACAAAGCTCCATGACGCATGTCATCAGAATGCGCCATGGCCTTCTCATCACAATGCTCCATGCCCTTGCAATCACAATGCTCCATTACACCTGTCATCACAAAGCTCCATGACCACTGTAATCACAATGCTCCATGCCCCTTTTCATGTCAATTCTCCATGAGCCCTGTCATCAAAATGCACCATGCCCACCATCATAATGCTTCATGCTATTGTCATCACAATGAAATCATAATGCTCCATGACCTCTCTCATCACAGTGCTCTAAATCCTTGTGATCAAAATGTTCCATAACACTTATCATCACAACGCCCCATGGCGCTCGTCATCACAATTATCCATGGTATTCTCATCACAATGCTCCATGACTTTTGTCAACACAGTGCTCAATACCCTTGTCATCACAATGCTCCCTGACACTTGTCATCAGTATTCTCCTTGAACCATGTGATGACAAGGATCCATGGCCTTCTCATCCCAATACTCCATGCCCTTGTCATCACAGTGCTCCACAACCCCTGTAATCACAATGCTCCATGCCCCTTTTCATCAGAATGTTCCATGGGACATATCATCACAAGGCTCCATGGTCTTCTCATCACAATGCTCCAGTACCTTGTCATCACAATGCTCCATGACACCTGTCATCACAATACTCCATGAACATTTTCAGCCCAATGCTCCATGACCTTCTCATCACAATGCTCCATGACCCCAGTCATCACAACGCTCCATGTCCCTTGTCATCACTATACTCCATGAATATTTTCATCCCAATGCTCCATGACCCTTGTCATCCCAATGCTCCATGACCCCTGTATTCACAATGCTCCGTAACGCTTGACATCACAGAGTTCCATGACACCTGTCATCACAATGCTCCATGCCTTTGTCAGCAAAATGCTACATGACCTTGTCATTACAATGCTCAATGCACTTGTCATCACAATACTCCATTACCATTGTCATCACAATCCTCCATGAACCCTGGGATCACATTGTTTCATGCCCTTGTCATCACAGAGCTCCATGCTCCTTGAAATCAAAATGATCCATGACCCCTGTCATCACAATGCTCCAAACACTTGTGATCACAATGTTCCATAACACTTGTCATCACAACGCTCCATGATGCCTGTCATCCCAATACTCCATGCCATTTTCATCACAATGCTCCATGAACTTTGTCATCACAATTCTCAATACACTTGTCATCAAAATGCTCCTTGACACTTGTCGTCAGAATGCTCCTTGAAACCTGTCAGGAAAAGGCTCCATGCGTTTTTCATCACAAAGCCCCAAGCAGTTTTCATCACAATGCTCTATGCCATTGTCATCAAAATACTCCACAAGCTTGTCCTAAAAATGCTCCACGACCTTTGTCATCACAATGATCCATGCCCTCTTCATCAACAGTCTCTGTGACCATTTTAACCTCAATGCTCCATGAAATTTTCATCACAAAGCTCTTTGACCCTTGTCATCACAATACTCTCTGCTTTTCTCAGCACAATGCTCCATGACCGTTGCCATCACAATGCTCCATTTGCTTGTCAGCACAATGCTCCATGACACGTCATCACAATGCACCATGCGCTTGTCATCACAGTGCTCCACAATCTTGTCATCACAATGCTCCATTAACATTGTCATCACAATGCTCCATGCACTTCTCATCAATATGCTCTCTCACCACTGATATCACAATGTTACATCACTATTCATTACAATACACCCTCACCCCTGTCATCACAGTGTTCCATGACTCCTGCCATCACCGTGCTACATGCACTTATCATCACAATGTACGATGACCTATGACATCACAATGTTCCATAAACCCTGTCATCAAAATGCTCCATGACCCTTTTCATCAAAATGCTCCATGTCCCCTGATATCACAATGCTCCATAGCCCTTGTCATTACAGTGCTCCATGACGCTCATCATCACAATTATCCATGGTCTTCTCATCACAATGCTCCACGTCTTGCCATCACAAGGCTCCATGCCCTGGTCATCACAATACTCCATGTCCCTTCTCATCACAAATCTCCACGTCCTTGTCATCACAATGCTCCATGACAGTTCTCATCACAATGTTACAAGCTTTTGTCATCACAATTTTCCATGCACATGTCATCGCAATGCCCCATGACCCCTGTCATAGCAAGCTCCATGCCTTCGTCATCACAATGCTTCCCGACCTGTTCATCAAAATTCTCAATGGTCATTGTCATCAAAATGCTCCATGACCCTTGTCATCACAATGATCCAAGCCCTTGTCATCACAATGCTCCATTACCTTTGTCATCACAATCCTCCAAAACACTTGACATCACAATGCTCCATGCCATTGTCATCAAAATGAACATGAAATATGTCATCACAATGCTCCCTGACACCTGTCTTCACAATACTGCATAACCTTGTCATCACAATGTGCCATGCCCACTGTCAACACAATTATCCATGAAACTTGTCAGACCAATGCTCCATGCCCCTGTCATCACAATGCTCCATGCCCTTGTCATCACAGTGCTCCAACACCCCAGTTCTCACAATGCTCCGTGACTCCCGTCATCACAAGGCTTCATGACCAGTTTCATCACAATGATCCATGCCCTCATCATCACAAGGATCTGTGAACTTTGTCACCACAATGCACTAAGAAATTTTCATCACATTGCTCCGTGACACTTGTTACCACAATGCTCCATCCCGTTGTCAACTCAATGCTCCATAAACCTTGTCATCACAATGCACCAGGCCCACCATCATAATGCTTCATGCTATTGTCATCACAATGAAATCATAATGCTCCATGACCTCTGTAATCACAATGCTCCAAATCCTGGTGATCAAAATGTTCCATAACACTTTTCATCACAATGCCCCATGACGCGCATCATCTAATTATCCATGGTCTTCTCATCACAATGCTCCATAACTTTTGTTACCACAATGCTCAATACCCTTGTCATCACAATGCTCCCTGACACTTGTTGTCAGTATGCTCCATGAACCCTGTGATGACATGGCTCCATGGCCTTCTCATCCCAATGCTCCATGACCTTGTCATCACAGTGCTCCATGACCCGTGTAATCACAAGGCTCCATGCCCCTTTTCATCAGAATGTTCCATGAGACATATCATCACAAGGCTCCATTGTCTTCTCATCACAATGCTCCACTACCTTGTCCTCACAATGCTACATGACACCTGTCATCACAATACTCCATTAATACTTTCAATCCAGTTCTCCTTGACCTTCTCATCACAATGCTCCATGACCCCTGTCATTACAATGCTCCATGACCCCTGCCATCACAACGCTCCATGTCCCTTGTCATCACAATACTCCATAAACATTTTCATCCCAATGCTCCATGACCCTTGTCATCACAATGATCCATGCCCTTGTCATCCCAGTGCTCCATTACCCCTTTATTCACAATGCTCCGTGACGCTTGTAATCACAGAGCTCCATGACACCTGTCATCACAATGCTCCATGCATTTGTAAGCAAAATGCTACATGACCTTGTCATTACAATGCTCTATGCACTGGTCATCACAATACTCCATTACCATTATCATCAAAATCCTCCATGAACCTTGGGATCACATTGTTTCATGCCCTTGTCATCACAGTGCTACATGCTCCTTGAAATCAAAATGATCCATGACCTCTGTCATCACAATGCTCCACATACTTGTGATCACAATGCTCCATAACACTTGTCATCACAACGCTCCATGATGCCTGTCATCACAATACTCCATGCCCTTTTCATCACAATGCTCCATGACCTTTGTCATAACAATTCTCAATACACTCCTCATCTCAATGATCCCTGACACTTGGCGTCAGAATGCTCCTTGAACCCTGTCTCGAAATGGCTCCATGCATTTTTCATCACAATGCCCCATGCCATTATCATCACAGTGCTCCATGCCATTATCATCAAATACTCCACAAGCTTGTCATCAGAATGCTCCATGACCTTTGTCATCACAATTCTGCATGCACTTGTCAGCACAATGCTCCCTGACACTTGTCATCACAGTGCTCCACGCAATTGTCATCACAATGGTCCATTACCTTTGTCATCAGAATCCTCCATGACACTTGGCATCAAAATGCTCCATGCCATTGTCATCACAATGGGCCATTACGTATGTCATCACAATGCACCCTGACACCAGTCATCACAATACTGCATGACCTGGTCTTCACAATGTTCCATGCCCTTGTTATCACAATGCTCCATGACCCATATCATCACAATGCTCCGTGAGTCCAGTCATCACAATGCTTCATTACCTTTGTCATCACAATGGTCCATGCCCTCGTCATCAACAGTCGCTGGGACCATTTTAACCTCAATGCTCCATGAAATTTTCATCACAATGCTCTTTGATCCTTGTCATCACAATACTCTCAGCCTTTCTCAGCACAATGTTCCATGACCGTTGTCATCACAATGCTCCAAGCGCTTGTCAGCACAATGCTCCATGACACATGTCATCACAATGCACCATGCACTTGTCACACAGTGCTCCACAATCTTGTCATCACAATGCTCCATTAACCTTGTCATCACAATGCTCCATGCACTTCTCATCAATATGCTCTATCACCACTGATATCACAATGTTACATCACTATTCATCACAACACTCCCCCAACCCTGGCATCACAATGTTCCATGACTCCTGTCACCACAGTGCTACATGCACTTATCATCACAAAGTTCGATGACCTATGACATCACAATGTTCCATAACCCCTGTCATCAAAATGCTCCATGCCCCTTGTCATTACAGTGCTCCATGACGCTCTTCATCACAATTATCCATGGTCTTCTCATGATAATGATACACGGTCTTGCCATCACAATGCTCCATGCCCTGGTCATCACAATGCTCCATATCACTTGTCATCACAATTCTCCATGTCCTTGTCATCACAATGCTCCATGACATTTCTCATCACAATGTTACATGCTTTTGTCATCACAATTCTCCATGCACATATCATCGCAATGCCCGATGACCCCTGTCATAGCAAGCTCCATGCCTCTGTCATCACAATGCTTCACGACCTTTTCATCAAAATTCTCAATGGCCGTTGTCATCAAAATGCTCCATGACCCTTGTCATCACAATGCTCCAAGCCCTTGTCATCATAATGCTCCATTACCTTTGTCATCACAATCCTCCAAAACACTTGGCATCACAATGCTCCATGTCATTGTCATCCCAATGGAACATGAAATATGTCATCACAATGCTCCCTGACACCTGTCTCCACAATACTCCAAGACCTTGTCATCACAATGTGCCATGCCCACTGTCAACACAATTATCCATGAAACTTGTCAGACCAATGCTTCATGCCCCTGTCATCACAATGTTCCATGCCCTTGTCATCACAATGCTCCATGACCCCAGTTCTCACTATGCTCTGTGACTCCAGTCATCACAAGGCTTCATGACCTGTGTCATCACAATGATCCATGCCCTCATCATCACAAGGCTCTGTGAAATTTGACACCAGAATGCTCCATTAACTTTTCATCACAATGCTCCGTGACACTTGTTATCACAATGCCCTGTGAGTACAGTTATCACAATGCTTCATGACCTTTGTCATCACAATGGTCCATGCCCTCTTCATCAACAGTCTGTGTGACCTTTTCCACCTCAATGCTCCATGAAATTTTCATCAAAATGCTCTTTGACACTTGTCGTCCCAATACTCTCTGCTTTTCTCAGCACAATGCTCCATGACCGTTGTCATCACAATGCTCCATGCGCTTGTCTGCACAATGCTCCATGACACGTCATCACAATGCACCATGCGCTTGTCATCACAGTGTTCCACAATCTTGTCATCACAATGCTGCTTTAACATTGTCATCACAATGCTCCATGCACTTCTCATCAATATGCTCTCTCACTGCTGATATCACAATGTTACATCACTATTCATTACAAAACACCCTCACCCCTGTCATCACCGTGCTCCATGACTCCTGTCATCACCATGCTACATGCACTTATCATCACAATGTTTGATGACCTATGACATCACAATGTTCCATAACCCCTGCCATCAAAATGCTCCATGACCCTTTTCATCAAAATGCTCCATTTCCTCTGACATCACAATGCTCCATAACCCTTGTCATTGCAGTGCTCCATGACTCTCATCATCACCATTATCCATGGTCTTCTCATCACAATGCTCCACGGTCTTGCCATCACAATGCTCCATGCCCTGGTCATCACAATGCTCCATGTCCCTTGTCATCACAATTCTCCACGTCCTTGTCATCACAATGCTCCATGACAGTTCTCATCACCATTTTTCATGCTTTTGTCATCACAATTCTCCATGCATATGTCATCGCAATGCCCCATGAACCCTGCAATGGCGAGGTCCATGCCTTTGTCATCACAATGCTTCACGACCATTTCATCAAAATTCTCAATGGCCGTTGTCATCAAAATGCTCCATGAACCTTGTCATCACAATGATCCAAGCCCTTGTCATCACAATGCTCCATTACCTTTGTCATCACAATCCTCCAAAACACTTGGCATCACAATGCTCCATGCCATTATCATCAAAATGGGCCATTACATATGTCATCACAATGCTCCCTGACACCTGTCTTCACAATACTGCATGACCATGTCATCTCAATGTGCCATGCCCACTGTCAAAACAATTATCCATGAAACTTGTCAGACCAATGCTCCATGACCCTGTCATCACAATGCTCCCTGCCCTTGTCATCACAATGCTCCATGACCCCAGTTCTCACAATGCTCCGTGACTCCAGTCATCACAAGGCTTCATGACCAGTGTCATCACAATGATCCATGCCCTCATCATCACAAGGCTCTGTGAACTTTGTCACCACAATGCTCCATGAACTTTTCATCACAATGCTCCGTGACACGTGTTACCACAATGCTCCATCCGTTTGTTAACTCAATGCTCCATGACCCTTGTCATCTCAATGTTCCATGAACTTTGTCATCACAATTCTCAATACACTTGTCATCACAATGCTTCCTGACTCTTGTCATCAGAATGCTCCTTGAACCCTGTCACGAAAAGGCTCCATGCCGTTTACATCACAATGCCCGATGCAATTTTCATCACAGTAATCCATGCCTTTGTCATCAAAATACTCCACAAGCTTGTCATCCAAATGCTCGTTGACCCGTGTCTTTACAATTCTCCATGCCCTTGCCAACACAATGCTCCCTGACCCTTGTCATCACTATGCTCCAAGCCATTGTCATCACAATGCTCCATTAACTTTGTCATCAGAATCCTCCATGACACTTTGCATCACAATGCTCCATGCCATTGTCATCACAATGGGCCATTACATATGTCATCACAATGCTCCCTGACACCAGTCTTCACAATACTGCATGACCTGGTCTTCACAATGCTCCATGCACTTGTCATCACAATGTGCCATTCCAACTGTCACTGCAATAATCCATGAAACTTATTAGACCAATGTTCCATGCCCTTGTCATCACAATGTTCCATGCCCTTGTTATTACAATGCTCCGTGACTCCAGTCATCACAATGCTTCATGACCTTTGTCATCAAAATGGTCCATGCCCTCATCATCAACAGTCTCTGTGACATTTTTAACCTCAATGCTCCATGGAATTTTCATCACAATGCTCTTTGACCCTTGTCATCACAATACTCTATGCCTTTCTCAGCACAATGCTCCATGACCGTTGTCATCACAATGCTCCATGCGCTTGTCAGCACAATGCTCCATGACACGTCATCACCATGCACCATCTGCTTGTCATCACAGTTCTCCACAATCTTGTCATCACAATGCTCCATTAACATTGTCATCACAATACTCCATGCACTTCTCATCAATATGCTCTCTCACCACTGATATCACAATGTTACATCACAATTCATTACAATACTCCCTCACCCCTGTCATCACAGTGTTCCATGACTCCTGTAATCTCCATGCTACATGCACTTATCATCACAATGTTCGATGACCTATGACATCACAATGTTCCATAACCCCTGTCATCAAAATGCTCCATGACACTTTTCATCAAAATGCTCCATGTCCCCTGACATGACAATGCTCCATACCCCTTGTCATTACAGTGCTCCATGACGATCGTCATCACAATTATCCATGGTCTTCTCATCACAACGCTCCACGTTCTTGCCATCACAATGCACCATGCCCTGGTCATCACAATGCTCCATGTCCCTTGTCATCACAATTCTCCATGTCCTTGTCATCACAATGCTCCATGACAGGTCTCATCACAATGTTACATGCTTTTGTCATCACAATTCTCCATGCACATGTCATCGCAATGCCCCATGACCCCTGTCATAGCAAGCTCCATGCCTTTGTCATCACAATGCTTCACGACATGTTCATCAAAATTCTCAATGTCCGTTGTCATCACAATGATCCATGACCCATGTCATCACAATGCTCCAAGCCCTTGTCAGCACAATGCTCCATTACCTATGTCATCACAATCCTCCAAAACACTTGACATCACAATGCTCCATGCCATTGTCATCACAATGGAACATGAAATATGTCATCACAATGCTCCCTGACACCTGTCTTCACAATAATGCATGACCTTGTCATAACAATGTGCCATGCCCACTGTCAACACAATTATCCATGAAACTTGTCAGACCAATGCTCCATGCACCTGTCAGCACAATGCTCCATGACCCCAGTTCTCACAGTGCTCCGTGACTCCAGTCATCACAAGGCTTTATGACCTGTGTCATCACAATGATCCATGCCCTCATCATCACAAGGCTCTGTGAACATTGTCACCAGAATTCTCCATGAACTTTTCATCACAATGCTCCGTGACACTTGTTACCACAATGCTCCATCCCTTTGTCAACTCTGTGCTCCATGACCCTTGTCATCACATTGTTCCATGACATTTGTCATCACAATTCTCAATACACTTGTCATCACAACGCTTCCTGACACGTGTCGTCAGAATGCTCCTTGAACCCTGTCACGAAAAGTCTCCATGCCATTTTCATCACAATGCCCCATGCCATTTTCATCACAATAATCCATGCATTTATCATCAAAATACTCCACAAGCTTGTCATCCAAATGCTCCATGACCCGTGTCTTCACAATTCTCCATGCACTTGCCAGCACAATGCTCCCTGACCCTTGTCATCACAATGCTCCAAGCCATTGTCATCACAATGCTCCATTAACTTTGTCATCAGAATCCTCCATGACACTTGGCATCACAATGCTCCATGCCATTGTCATCACAATGTGCCATTACATATGTCATCACAATGCTCCATGACACCAGTCTTCACAATACTGCATGACCTGGTCCTCACTATGCTCCATGCCATTGTCATCACAATGTGCCATTCCAACTGTCATTGCAATAATCCATGAAACATATTAGACCAATTTTCCATGTCCTTGTCATCACAATGCTCCATGCCCTTGTCATCACAATGCTCCAAGCCATTGTCATCACAATGCTCCATTAACTTTGTCATCAGAATCCTCCATGACACTTGGCATCACAATGCTCCAAGCCATTGTCATCACAATGGGCCATTACATATGTCATCACAATTCTCCCTGACACCATTCTTCACAATACTGCATGACCTGGTCTTCACAATATTCCATGCCCTTGTTATCACAATGCTCAATGACCCATGTCATCACAATGCTCCGTGAGTCCAGTAATCACAATGCTTCATGACATTTGTCATCACAATGGTCCATGCCCTCGGCATCAACAGTCTCTGTGACCTTTTTAAACTCAATGCTCCATGAAATTTTCATCACAATGCTCTTTGACACTTGTCATCACAGTACTCTATACCTTTCTCAGCACAATGCTCATGACCGTTGTCATCACAATGCTCCATGCGCTTGTCAGCACATTGCTCCATGACCACTGTCATAGCAAGCTCCATGCCTCTGTCATCACAATGCTTCACGACCATTTCCTCAAAATTCTCAAAGGCCGTTGTCATCAAAATGCTCCATGACCCTTGTCATCACAATGCTCCATGCCCTTGTCATCACAATGCTCCATTACCTAGGTCATCACAATCCTCCAAAACACTTGGCATCACAATGCTCCATGCCATTGTCATCACAATGGAACATGAAATATGTCATCACAATGCACCCTGACACCTGTCTTGAAAATATTCCATGACCTTGTCATCACAATGTGCCATTCCCACTGTCAACACAATTTTCCATGATACTTGTCTGACCAATGCTCCATGCCCCTGTCATCACAATGCTCCATGCCCTTGTCATCACAATGCTCCATTATCCAGTTCTCACAATGCTCTCTGACTCCAGTCAGCACAAGGCTTCATGACCTGTGTCATCCCAATGATCCATGCCATCATGACACGGCTCTGTGAACTTTGTCACCACAATGCTCCATGAACTTTTCATCAAAATGCTCCATGACACTTGTTACCACAATGCTCCATCCCTTTGTCAACTCAGTGCTCCATGACCCTTGTCATCACAGTGTTCCATGTGCTTGTCAGCGCAGTGCTCCACGACCCATGTCATCACAATGCTCCATAAACCTTGTCATCACAATGCTCCTTGCACGTCTTATCAAAATGCTCTCTCACCACTGATATCAAAATGTTCCCTCACTAGTCATCACAATACACCCACTCCCCTGTCATCACAATGGTCCATAATCCTTGTCATGAAAACGTTCCATGACTCCTGACATCACAATGTTCCATAACCCTGTCATCAAAATGTTCCATGACACTTTTCATCAAATTGCTCCATGACCCTGTCATCACAATGCTCCCAGCCTTTCTCGTCACAATGCACAACGCCCTTGTCATCAAAATGCTCCATGACTTTGTCATCACAAAGAACCATGACCCTTGGCATCACAATGCTCCATGTCATTGTGATCACCATGGTCCATGATCGCTCTCATCACATTGATCCATGCCCTTGTCATCACAAAGCTCCATGACACATGTCATCAGAATGCTCCATGGCCTTCTCATCACAGTGCTCGATGCCCTTGCCATCACAATGCTCCATTACACCTGTCATCACAATGCTCTAAGACCCCTGTAATCACAATGCTCCATGCCCCTTTTCATCTCAATGCTCCATGAGCCCTGTAATCAAAATTGTCCAAACCCTTGTGATCACAATGTTACATAACACTTGTCATCACAACGCTCAATGATGCGTGTCATCACAATAATCCATGCCGTTTTCATCACAATGGTCCATGACCTTTGTCATCACAATTCTCAATACACTTGTCATCACAATGCTCCCTGACACTTGTCACAATGCTCCTTGAACCCTGTCATGAAAAGGCTCAATGCCTTTTTCATCACAATTCCCCATGCCGTTTTCATCACAATGCTCCATGCCATTGTCATTAAAATACTCCACAAGCTTGTCATCAGAATGCTCCATAACACTTGTCATCACAATTCTCCATGCACTTGTCAGCACAATGCTCCCTGACCCTTGTCATCACAATGCTCCAAGCCATTCTCATCACAGTGCTCCATTACCTTTGTCATAAGTATCCTCCATGACACTTGGCATCACAATGCTCCATGCCATTGTCATCACAATGGGCCATTACATTTGTCATTACAATGCTCCCTGACACCTGTCTAAACAATACTGCATGACCTAGTCATCACAATGCTACATGCCCTTGTCATAACAATGTGCCATACCAACTGTCATCGCAATAATCCATGAAAATTATTAGACCAATGCTCCATGCCCTTGTCATCACTATGCTCCATGTCCTTGTTATCACAGTGCTCCATGACCCCTGTCATCACAATGCTTCGTGACTCCAGTCATCACAATGGTTCAGGAACTTTGTCATCACTATGGTCCATGCCCTCGTCATCAACAGACTCTGTGACCTTTGTAACCACAATATTCCATGAACTTTTCATTACAATGCTCTTTGACCCTTGTCATCACAATGCTGTATGCCTTTCTAAGCACAATGCTTCATTACTCTTGTCATCACGGTGCTCCTTCTGCTGGTCAGGACAATGCTCCAAGACACATGTCATCACAATGCACCATGCACTTGTCATCAGAGTGCTCCACAATCTTATCATCACATTGCTCCATAAACCTTGTCATCAAAATGCTCCATGCACTTCTCAACAAAATGCTGTCTCACCAATGATATCACAATGTTCCATCAGTATTCGTCACAATGCTCCCTCACCCCTGTCATCACAATGTTCCATGACTCCTGTCATCACAATGCTACATGCACTTATCATCACAATGTTTGATGACCCCTTACATCACAATGTTCCATAAACCCTGTCATCAAAATGCTTCAGGACACTTTTCATCAAATTGCTCCATGAACCTGTCATCACAATGCTCCCAGCCCTTCTCATCACAATGCACAAAGCCCTTGTAATCAATATGCTCCATGACCTTTGTCATCACAAAGATCCATGACCCTTGGCATCACAATGTTCCATGTCATTGTCATCACAGTGTTCCATGAACGCTCTCATCACATTGCTCCATGCCCTTCTCATCACAAAGCTCCATGACACATGTCATCAGAATGCTCCATGGCCTTCTCATCACAATGCTCCATGCCCTTGCCATCACAGTGCTCCATTACACCTGTCATAACAATGCTCCATGACCCCTGCCATCACGATGTTCCACGGCCTTGTCATCACAAGGCTCCATGACCCTTGTCATCACAATGCACCAAGACCCCTGTAATCACAATGCTCCATGCCCCTTTTCATCTCAAAGATCCATGAACCCTGTTATCACCATGCACCAGGCCCATCATCATAATGCTTCATGCTATTGTCATCACAATGAAATCAAAATGCTCCATGACATCTGTCATAACAATGCTCCAAACCCTTGTGATCACAATATTCCATAACACTTTTCATCACAATGCCCCATAACGCTCGTCATCACAATTATCCATGGTCTTCTCATCACAATGCTCCATGACTTTTGTCATCACAATCCTCAATACACTTGTCATCAAAATGCTCCCTGACACTTGTTGTCTGTATGCTCCTTGAACCTTTTCATGAAAATGCTCCATGACTTTTTCCTCACAATGATCCATGCCCTTTTCATCACAGTGCTCCAAGACACCTGTAATCCCAATGCTACATGCCCTTGTCATCAGAAAGCTCAATGACGCATTTCATTAGAATGATCCTTGGCCTTCTCCTCACAATGCCCCATGCCCTTGTCATCACAGTGTTCCAAGACCCCTGTAATCACAATGCTCCATGCCTCTTTTCATCAGTATGCTCCATGAGACTTGTCATCACAAGGCTCCATGTTTTTTTCATCACAATGCTTCACGACCTTGTCATGGAAATTCTCAATGGCCCTTGTCATCCTAATCCTCCAAGCCCTAGTCATCACAATGCTCCATTATATTTGTCATCACAATCCTCCATTTCATTTGGCATCACAATGCACCCTGCCATTGTAATCGCAATGGACCATGACATATGTCATCACAATGCTCCGTGACTCCAGGCATCACAATGCTTCATAACATTTGTCATCACAGTGGTCCATGCCCGCGTCATCACAAGGCTCTGTGACCTTTGTAACCACAATGTTCCATGAAATTTTCATCACAATGCTCCGTGACACTTGTCATCAAAATGCTCCATGCCTTTGTCAGAAAAATGCTCCATGACCCTTGTCATTACAAGGTGCCACGCACTTTTCATCACAACGGTCCACAAATTTATCATCGCAATGCTCCATAAACCGTGTAATCAAAATGCTCCTTGCCCTTCACATCACAATGCTCCATTACCCCTCTCATAACAATGCTCTATGACACCGGCCATCACAAGACTCCATGACAGTTGTCATCACAATGCTCCAAGACCCCTGTAATCACAATGCTCCATGCCCTTGTCATCACAAAGCTCCATGACACATGTCATCAGAATGTTCCATGGCCTTCTCTTCAAAATGCTCCATGCCCTTGTCATCACAGTGCTCCAAGACCCTTGTAATCACAGTGCTTCATGCCCATTTCATCAGTATGCTCCATGAGATTTGTCATCACAAGGCTCCATAGTTTTTTAATCACAATGCTCCGGGACCTTGTCATCACAATGCTTCTCGACCATGTCATGAAAATTCTCAATGACCCTTGTCATCATAATGCTCCAAGACCTAGTCATCACAATTCTCCATTATATTTGTCATCACAATCCTCCATTTCATTTGCATCACAGTGCTCCCTGCCATTGTCATCGCAATGGACCATGACATATGTCATCACAATTCTCCCTGACACCTGTCTTCACAATACTCCATGAACTTCTCATCAAAATGATCCATGCCCTTGTCATCCCAATGCTCCATGAACCCTGTATTCACAATGTTCCGTGACGCTTGTTATCACAGTGCTCCATGACACCTTTCATCACAATGCTCCATGCCTTTGTCAGCAAAATGCTACATGACCTTGTCATTACAATGCTCCATGCCCTTGTTATCACAGTGCTCCATGACCCATGTCATCACAATGCTCCGTGACTGCAGTCATCTCAATGCTTCATGACCTTTGTCATCACAATGGTCGATGCCCTCGTCATCAACAGTCTCTGTGTCCTTTTTAACCTCAATGCTCCATGAAATTTTCATCACAATGCTCTTTGACCCTTGTCATCACAATACTCTATGCCTTTCTCAGCACAAGGCTCCATGACCGTTGTCATCACAATGCTCCAAGCGCTTGTCAGCTCAATGCTCCATGACACGTCATCACAATGCACCATGCGCTTGTCATCACAGTGCTCCACAATCTTGTCATCACAATGCTCCATTAACATTGTCATCACAATGCTCCATTATCTTTGTCATCAGAATCCTCCATGACACTTGGCATCACAATGATCCATGCTCTTGTCATCACAATGCGCCATTCCAACTGTCATTGCAATAATCCATGAAATATATTAGACCAATGCTCCATGCCCTTTTCTTCACAATGTGCCATTCCAACTGTCATCGCAATAATCCATGAAACATATTAGACCAGTGCTCCATGCCCTTGTCATCAAAATGCTCCATGTCCTTGTTATCACAATGCTCCATGAACCCTGTCATCACAATGCTCCGTGACTCCAATTATCACAATGCTCCCTGCCATTGTCATTGCAATGGACCATGACATATGTCATCTCAATGTTCACTTACACCTGTCTTCACAATACTCCATGACCTTCTCATCACAATGCTCCATGCGCTTGTCATCACAATGCACCATGTCCACTGTCATCACAATAATCTATGAAACTTGTCAGACCAATGCTCCATGACCCCTGTATTCACAATGCTTCAAGACGCTTGTCATCACAGTGCTCCATGACACCTGTCATCACAATGCTCCATGCCTTTGTCAGCAAAATGCTACATGACCTTGTCATTAAAATGCTCTATGCGCTTGTCATCACAATACTCCATTACCATTGTCATCACAATCCTCCATGAACCTTGGGATCACATTGCTTCATGCTCTTGTCATCAGAATGCTCCATGCTCCTTGAAATCAAAATGATCCATGACTTCTGTCATCACAATGCTCCAAACCCTTGTGATCACAAAGTTCCATAACACTTGTCATCACAACGCTCCATGATGCCTGTCATCACAATTCTCCATGCCCTTTTCATCACAATGCTCCATGATCTTTGTCATCACAATTCTAAATACACTTGTCATCACAATGCTCCCTGACACTTGTCGTCAGAAAGCTCCTTGTACCCTGTCACGAAAAGACTCCATGCCTTTTTCCTCACAATTCCCCATGCCATTTTCATCACAATGCTCCATGCCATTTTCATCAAAATACTCCACAAGCTTGTCATAAGAATGCTCCATGACCCTTGTCATCACAATTATCCATGCACTTGTCAGCACAATGCTCCCTGACCCTTGTCATCCCAATGCTCCAAGCCATTGTCATCACAATGCTCCATTACATTTGTCATCAGAATCCTCCATGACACTTGGCATCACAATGCTAAATGCCATTGTCATCACAATGTGCCATTACATATGTCATCACAATAATCCCTGTCACCTGTCTTCACAATACTGCAAGACCTTGCCTTCACAATGCTCCATGCCCTTGTCATCACAATGCGCCCTTCCAACTGTCATCGCAATAATCCATGAAACTTATTAGACCAATGCTCCATGCCCTTGTCATTACAATGCTCCTTGCCCTTGTTGTCACAATGCTCCATGTACCCTGTCATCACAATGCACCGTGACTCCAGTCATCAAAGTGCTTCATGACCTTGGTCATCACAAAGGTCCATGTCCTCATCATCAACAGTCTCTGTGACCTTTTTAACCACAATGCTCCAAGAATATTTCATCATAATGCTCTTTGACCCATGTCATCACAATGCTCCATGCGCTTGTCAGCACAATACTGCACGACACATATCATCACAATGCACCATTCGCTTGTCATCACAGTGCTCCACAATCTTGTCATCACAATGCTCCATAAAGCTTGTCATCACAATGCTTCATGAACTTCTCATCAAAAAGCTCTCTCCCCACTGATATCACAATATTACATCACTATTCGTCACAATACTCCCTGAAACCTCTCATCACAGTGTTCCATGGCTCCTGTCATCACAATGCTACATGCATTATCATCACAATGTTCGATGACCCCTGACATCACAATGTTCCATAACCCGTCATCAAAATGCTCCATGACCCGTTTCATTAAAATTCTCCATGAACCCTGACATAACAATGTTCCATAACCCCTGCCATCAAAATGTTCCATGACACTTTTCATCAAATTGTTCCATGAACCTGTCATCACAATGATCCCTGCCCTTCTCATCACAATGCACAACGCCCTTGTCATCAACATGCTCCATGACCTTTGTCATCACAAATCTCCATGACACTTGGTATCACAATGCTCCATGTCATTTTCATCACAATTCTCCATGAACCCTCTCATCACATTGCTCCATGCCTTTGTCATCACAAAGCTCCATGACATTTGTCATCACAATGCTAGATGCCCTTCTCATCAAAATGCTCCATGCCCTTGCCATCACAATGCTCCATTACCCCTGTCATGACAATGCTCCATGACCTCTGCCATCACGATGTTCCATGACCTTGTCATCACAAGGCTCCATGACCATTCTCATCACAATGCTCCATTACCTCTGTCATAACAATGTCCCATGACCCCTGCCTTCACAGTGATCCACTGCCTTGTCATCACAAGGCTCCATGAACCTTGCCATCACAATGCTCCATGACCCTGGTAATCACAATGCTCCATGCCCTTTTCATCACAATGCTCCAAAACCCCTGTAATCACAATGCTCCCTGCCCCTATTTATCTCAATGCTCCATGAACCCTGTCATCACAATGCACCATGCCCATCATGATAATGCTTCAGGCTATTGTCATCACAATGAAATCAAAATGCTCAATGACCTCTGTCATCATAATGCTCAAAACCCTTGTGATCACAATGTTCCATAACACTTATCAACACAACAGCCCTGACACTCATCATCACGATTATCCATGGTCTTCTCATCACAATGCTCAATACACTTGTCATCACAATGTTCCCTGACACTTGTTGTCTGTATGCTCCTTGAACCCTCTCATGGAAAGGCTCCATGCCTTTTTCATCACAATGCTCCAAGACCACTTTAATCACAATGCTCCATGTCCTTGTCATCACAAAGCTCTATGACGCCTGTCAGAAGAGTGTTCCATGGCCTTTTCCTCACAATGCTCCAAGCCCTTGTTATCACAATGCTCCAAGACCCCTGTAATCACAATGCTCCATGCCCCATTTCATCAGAATGCTCCATGAGACTTGTCATCACAAGTCTCCATGTTCTTCTCATCACAATGCTCCAGGACCTTGTCAGCACTATGCTCCATTCCCTTGTCATCACAATGCTCCATGACCCCTGTCTTCACAATACTCCATGAATATTTTCAGCCCAATGCTCCATGACCTTCTCATCACAATGCTCCATGACCAATATAATCACAATGCTCCATGACAACTGTCATCACAACACTCCATGACACCTGACAATACAATAATCCTGGACTCTTGTCATCAAAATGCCCGATTACCTAGTCATCACAATGCTCCATGATCCCTGTCATCACAATATTCCATGGACATTTTCAGCCCAAAGCTCCATGACCCTTGTCCTCACAATGATCCATGCCCAAGTCATCCCAATGCTCCATGACCCCTGTATTCACAGTGGTTTGTGACGCTTGTCATCACAGTGCTCCATGACACCAGTCATCACAATGCTCCATGCCTTTGTCAGCAAAATGCTACATGACCTTGTCATTACAGTGCTCTATGTGCTTGTCATCACAATACTCCATTACCATTGTCATCACAATCCTCCATGAACCTTGGGATCACATTGCTTCATGCCCTTGTCATCAAAATGCTCCATGCTCCTTGAAATCAGAATGATCCATGACCTCTGTCATCACAATGCTCCAAAACCTTGTGATCACAATGTTCCATAACACTTGTCATAACAACGCTCCATGATGCCTGTCATCACAATACCCCAGGCCCTTTTCATCACAATGCTCCATGACCTTTGTCATCACAATTCTCAATACACTTGTCATCACAATGCTCCCTGACACATGTTGTCAGTATGCTCCTTCAACCCTGTCACAAAAAGGCTTCATGCCTTTTTCATCACAATGCCCCATGCGGTTTTCATCACAGTGCTCTCTACCATTGTCATCAAAATACTCCACAAGCTTGTCATCAGAACGCTCCATGACCCTTGTGATCACAATTATCCATGCACTTGTCAGCACAATGCTCCCTGACCCTTGTCATCCCAATGCTCCAAGCCATTGTCATCACAATGCTCCATTACATTTGTCATCAGAATCCTCCATGACACTTGGCATCACAATGCTAAATGCCATTGTCATCACAAGGTGCCATTACATATGTCATCACAATACTCACTGACACCTGTCTTCAAAATACTGCATGACCTGGTAATCACAATGCTCCATGCCCTTGTCATCACAATGCGCCCTTCCAACTGTCATCGCAATAATCCATGAAACTTATTAGACCAATGCTCCATGCCCTTGTCATCACAATGCTCCATGCCCTTGTTGTCACAATGCTCCATGTCCCCTGTCATCACAATGCTCCGTGACAGCAGTCATGAAAGTGCTTCATGACCTTTGTCATCACAAAGGTCCATGTCCTCATCATCAACAGTCTCTGTGACCTTTTTAACCACAATGCTCCAAGAACATTTCATCATAATGCTCTTTGACCCATGTCATCACAATGCTCCAAGCGCTTGTCAGCACAATACTGCACGACACATATCATCACAATGCACCATTCGCTTGTCATCACAGTGCTCCACAATCTTGTCATCACAATGCTCCATAAAGCTTGTCATCACAATGCTCCATGCACTTCTCATCAAAATGCTCTCTCACCACTGATATCACAATATTACATCACTATTCGTCACAATACTCCCTGAAACCTCTCATCACAGTGTTCCATGGCTCCTGTCATCACCGTGCTACATGCATTACCATCACAATGTTCGATGACCCCTGACATCACAATGTTCCATAAACCGTCATCAAAATGCTCCATGACCTGTTTCATCAAAATTCTCCATGAACCCTGACATAACTATGTTCAATAACCCCTGCCATCAAAATGTTCCATGACACTTTTCATCAAATTGCTCCATGAACCTGTCATCACAATGATCCCTGCCCTTCTCATCACAATGCACAACGCCCTTGTCATCAACATGCTCCATGACATTTGTCATCACAAAGATCCATGACCCTTGGCATAACAACACTCCATGTCATTTTCATTACGATGCTCCATGAACGCTCTCATCACGTAGCTCCATGCCCTTGTCAGCAGAAAGCTCCATGACACATGTCATCAGAATGCTACATGGCCATCTCATCACAATGTTCCATGCCCTTGCTGTCAGAATGCTCCATTACACCTGTCATAACAATGTTCCATGATTCCTGCCATCACGTTGTTCCATGGACTTGTCATCACAAGGCTCCATGACCCTTCTCATCACAATGCTCTAAGACCCATGTAGTCACAAGGCTACATGCCCATTTTCATCTCAATGACCCATGAACACTGTCATCACAATGCACCATGCACATCATCATAATGCTTCATGCTATTGTCATCACAATGAATTCAAAATGCTTCATGACGTCTGTCATAACAATGCTCCAAACCCTCGTGATCACAGTGTTCTATAACACTTATCATCACAACACCCCATGATGCTCATCATCACAATTATCCGTGGTCTTCTCATTACAATGCTCCATGACCTTTGTCATCACAATTCTCAATACACTTGTCATCACAATGCTCCCTGACACTTGTCGTCAGTATGCTCCTTGAACCCTGTCATGGTAAGGCTCCATGCATTTTTCATCACAATGATCCATGCCCTTTTCATCACAATGCTCCAAGTCCCCTGTAATCACAAAGCTCCATGCCCTGGTCATCACCAAGCTCCATGACACATGTCATCAGAATGTTCCATGAACTTCTCATCAAAATGCTCCATGCCCTTGTCATCACAATGCTCCAAGACCCCTGTAACCACAATGCTGCATGCCGCTTTTCATCTCAATGCTCCATGATCCCTGTCATCTCAATGCATCATGCCCATCATCATAATGCTTCAGGCTATTGTCAGCACAATGAAATCAAAATACTCCATGACCTCTGTCATCACAATGCTCCATGATTCCTGTCATCACAGTACTCCATGAACATTTTCAGCCCAATGCTCCATGACCCTTGTCATCACAATGGTCCATGCCCTCCTCATCAACAGTCTCTGTGACATTTTTAACCACAATGCTCCATGAACTTTTCATGACAATGCTGTTTGACACTTGTCATCACAATGCTCTATGCTTTCTCAGCACAATGCTCCATGACCCTTGTCATCACAATGTTCCATGCGCTTGTCAGCACAATGCTCTACGACACATGTCATCACAATGCACAATTCGCTTGTCATCACAGTGCTCCACAATCTTGTCATCACAATGCTCCATAAGCATTGTCATCACAATGCTCCATGCACTTCTCATCAAAATGCTCTCTCACCATTGATATCACAATGTTACATCCCTATTCGTCACAATACTCCCTCACCCCTGGCATCACAGTGTTCCATAACTCCTGTCATCAACATGCTACATGCGTTATCATCACAATATTCGATGACCCCTGACAACACAATGTTCCATAAACCGTCATCAAAATGATCCATGACACTTTTCATCAAATTGCTCCATGAACCTGTCATCAAAATGCTCCCTGCCCTTCTCATCACAATGCACAACACACTTGTCATCAAAATGCTCCATGACCTTTGTCATCACAAAGATCCATGACTTTGGGGATCACAGTGCTCCATGTCATTGTCATCACGATGCTCTATGAACTCTCTCATCACATTGCTCCATGCCCTTGTCATCACAAAGCTCCATGACACAGGTCATCAGAATGCTCCATGGCCTTCTCCTCACAATGCACCACGCCCTTGCCATCAAAATGCTCCATTACCCCTGTCATAACAATGCTCCATGACTCCTGACATCACGATGTTCCATAGCCTTGTCATCACAAGGCTCCATGACCCTTCTCATCACAATGATCCAAGACCGCTGTAATCACAATGCTCCATGCCCCTTTTCATCTCAATGATCCATGAACCCTGTCATCACAATGCACCATGCCCATCATCATAATGTTTCATGCTATTGTCATCACAATGAAATCAAAATGCTCCATGACCTCTGTCATAACAATGCTCCAAACCCTTGTGATCACAATATTCCATAACACTTGTCATCACAATGTCCCATGACTCTCGTCATCACAATTATCGATGGTCTTCTCATCACAATGCTCCATGACCTTTGTCATCACAATGCTCAATACACATGTCATCAAAATGCTCCCTGACACTTGTTGTCTGTATGCTCCATGTACCCTGTCATGACAAGGCTCCATGCCTTTTTCATCACAATGATCCATGCCTTTTTCATCACAATGCTCCAAGACCCCTGTAATCACAATGCTCCATGACAACTGCCATCACAATGTTCCACGGCCTTATCAACACAAGGCTCCATGACATTTGTCATAACAATGCTCCAAGACCCCTGTAATCACAATGCTCCATGTCTTTGTCATCACAAAGCTCCATGACACATGTCATCAGAATGTCCCATGGCCTTCTCATCAAAATGCTCCATGCCCTTGTCATTACAGTGCTCCAAGACCCCTGTAATGACAATGCTCCATGCCCGTTTTCATCAGTATGCTCCATGAGAATTGTCATCACAAGGCTCCTTGGTTTTCTCATCACAATGCTCCAGGACCTTGTCATCACAATGCTTCACGAACTTGTCATGAAAATACTCAATGGCCATTGTCATCATAATGCTCCAAGCCCTAGTCATCACAATGCTCCATTATATTTGTCATCACAATCCTCCATTACGTTTAGCATCACAATGCTCCCTGCCATTGTCATCGCAATGGACCATGACATATGACATCACAATGCTCCCTGACACCTGTCTTCACAATAATCCATGACCTACTCATCACAATGATCCATGCCCTTGTCATCACAGTGCACCATGTCCACTGTCATCACAATAATCTTTGAAACTTGTCAGACCAATGCTCGATGCCCCTGACATCACAATGTTCCATGCCCTTGTCATCACAATGCTCCATGACCCCTTTCATCACAATGTTCCGTTACTCCAGGCATCACAGTGATTCATAACATTTGTCATCACAGTGGTCCATGCCCGCATCATCACAAGGCTCTGTGACCTTTGTAACCACAATGCTCCATGAACATTTCATCACAATGCTCCGTGACACTTGTCATCACAATGCTCCATGCCTTTGTCAGAAAAATGCTCCATGACCCTTGTCATTACAATGTGCCACGCACTTTTCATCACAACGGTCCACAAATTTATCATGGCAATGCTTCATAAATCTTGTAATCACAATGCTCCATGCCCTTCTCATCACAATGCTCCATTACACCTGTCATAAGAATGCTCCATGACCAAGGCCATCACTATGTTCCACGGTCTTGTCATCACAAGGCTCCATGACACTTGACATCACAATGCTCCAAGACCCCTGTAATCACAATGCTCCATTCCCATGTCATCACAAAGCTCCATGACACATGGCATCAGAAGGTTCCATGGACTTCTCATCAAAATGCTCCATGCTCTTGTCATCAAAATGCTCCAAGACCACTGTCATCACAATGCTCCATGCCCCTGTTCATCTCAATGCACCATGAACCCTGTCATCACAATGCATCAAGCACATCATCATAATGCTTCAGGCTATTGTCATCACAATGAAATAAAAATGCTCCATGACCTCTGTCATCACAATGCTCCATGACCCATGTCATCGCAATACTCCATGAATATTATCAGACCATTTCTCCATGACATTCTCATCACAATGATCCATGACCAATATCATCACAATGCACCATGATAACTGGCATCACAACACTCCATGACACGTGACAACACAATGATCCGGGACTCTTGTCATCACATTGCTCCATTCCTTAGTCATCACAGTGCTCGATGACCCCTGTCATTACAATGCTCCGTGACACCATTCATCACAATGCTTCATAACGTTAGTCATCACAGTGGTCCAAGCCCGCATCATCACAAGGCTCTGTGACATTTGTGACCACAATACTCCATGAACATTTCATCACAATGCTCAATGACCCTTGTCATCACAATACTCCATGCCTTTCTCAGAACAATGCTCCATTACCCATGTCATCACAATGTGCCATGCGCTTGTCATCACAATGCTCCTTGCCTTTGTCAGAACAATGCTCCATTACCCATGCCATCACAATGTGCCATGCACTTGTCATCACAGTTCTCCACAATCTTGTCATCACAATGCTCCATAAACTTTGTCTTCACAATGTTACATGTACTTCTCATCAAAATGCGCTCTCACCACTGATATCACAATGTTACATCACTATTCGTCACAATACTCCCTCACCCCAGTCATCACAATGTTCCATGACTCCTGTCATCACAATTCTACACGCACTTATCATCACAATATTCGATGACCCCTGTCATCACAATGTTCCATAACCCCTGTCATCAAAATGCTCCATGAACTTTCATCAAAATGCTCCATGACCCCTGACATCACAATGTTCCATAACCCCTGTCATCAAAATGTTCCATGACCCTTTTAATCAAATTGCTCCATGAACCTGTCATCACAATACTCCATGCCCTTTTCATCACAATGTTCCATGACCTTTGTCATCACAACTCACAATACACATGGCATCACAATGCGCCCTGACACTTGTCGACAGAATGCTCCTTGAACCCTGTCATGACAAGGCTCCATGCCTTTCTCATCACCATGATCCATGCCGTCTTCATTACAATGCTCCAAGACCCCTGTAATCACAGTGCCCCATGCCCTTGTCATCACAAACTCAAGGACGCATGTCATTAGAATGCTCCTTGGCCTTCTCCTCACAATGCTCCATGCCCTTGTCATCACAATGATCCAAGACCCCTGTAATCACAGTGGCCCATGCCCTTTTTCATCAGTATGCTCCATGAGGTTTGTCATCACAAGGCTCCATGGTTTTCTCATCACAATGCTCCAGGACATTGTCATCACAATGCTTCACGACATTGTCATGAAAATTCTCAGTGGCCCTTGTCATCATAATGATCCAAGCCGTAGTCATCACAATGCTCCATTATATTTGTCATTAAAATCCTCCATTACATTTGGCATCACAATGCTCCCTGCCATTGTCAGCGCAATGGACCATGACATATGTCATCACAATGCTCCCTGACACCTCTCTTTACAATACTCCAAGACCTTCTCATCACTGTGCTCCATGCCCTTGCCATCACAATGCAGCATGTCCACTGTCATCACAATAATCTCTGAAACTTGTCAGACCAATGCTCCATGCCCCTGTCATCACAATGCTCCATGCCCTTGTCATCACAATGCTCCAGGACCCCTGTCATCACAATGCTCCGTGACTCCATTCGTCACAATGCTTCATAACGTTTGTCATCACAATGGTCCATACCCGCATCATCACAAGGCTCTGTGACCTTTGTAACCACAATGCTCCATGAACTTTTCATCACAATGCTCCGTGACCCTTGTCATCACAATGCTCCATGCCTTTGTCAGTACAATGCTACATGACTCTTGTCATCACAATGTGCCATGCACTTTTCATCACAACGGTCCACGACATTGTCATCGCTAAGCCCCATAAACCTTGTAATCACAATGGTCCATGCACTTCTCATCCAAATGCTCTCTCACCAGAGATATCACAATGTTACACCACTAGTCATCACAATACTCCCTCACCCCTCTAATCACAATGTTCCATGATCCTTGTCATCACACTGCTACATGGCCTTATCATCACAATGTTCCATTACACCTGACATCACAATGATCCATAACCCCTGTCATCAAGATGCTCCATGACCCTTCTTATCCCAAAGCTCCATGACCCCTGACATCACAATGTTCTATAACCCCTGTCATCAAAATGTTCCATTACACATTTCATCAATTTGTTGCATGATCCTGTCATCAAAATGCTCCCTGCCTTTCTCATCACAATGCACCACACCCTTGTCATCAAAATGCTCCATGACCTTTGTCATCACAAAGCTCCATGACACTTGGCATCACAATGCTCCATGTCATTTTCATCACAATTCTCCATGAACCCTCTCATCACATTGCTCCATGCCTTTGTCATCACAAAGCTCCATGACACTTGTCATCACAATGCTAGATGCCCTTCTCATCACAATGCTCCATGCCCTTGCCATCACAATGCTCCATTACCCCTGTCATGACAATGCTCCATGACCTCTGCCATCACGATGTTCCATGGCCTTGTCATCACAAGGCTCCATGACCCTTCTCATCACAATGCTCCATTACCTCTGTCATAACAATGCCCCATGACCCCTGCCTTCACAATGATCCACTGCCTTGTCATCACAAGGCTCCATGACCCTTGCCATCACAATGCTCCAAGACGCTGGTAATCACAATGCTCCATGTCCTTTTCATCACAATGCTCCAAAACCCCTGTAATCACAATGCTCCCTGCCCCTATTTATCTCAATGCTCCATGAACCCTGTCATCACAATGCACCATGCCCATCATGATAATGCTTCAGGCTATTGTCATCACAATGACATCAAAATGCTCAATGACCTCTGTCATCATAATGCTCAAAACCCTTGTGATCACAATGTTCCATAACACTTATCAACACAACAGCCCTGACGCTCATCATCACGATTATCCATGGTCTTCTCATCACAATGCTCAATACACTTGTCATCACAATGTTCCCTGACACTTGTTGTCTGTATGCTCCTTGAACCCTCTCATGGAAAGGCTCCATGCCTTTTTCATCACAATGCTCCAAGACCCCTTTAATCACAATGCTCCATGTCCTTGTCATCACAAAGCTCTATGACGCCTGTCAGCAGAGTGCTCCATGGCCTTTTCCTCACAATGCTCCAAGCCCTTGTTATCACAATGCTCCAAGACCCCTGTAATCACAATGCTCCATGCCCCATTTCATCAGAATGCTCCATGAGACTTGTCATCACAAGTCTCCATGTTCTTCTCATCACAATGCTCCAGGACCTTGTCAGCACTATGCTCCATTCCCTTGTCATCACAATGTTCCATGACCCCTGTCTTCACAATACTCCATGAATATTTTCAGCCCAATGCTCCATGACCTCCTCATCACAATGCTCCATGACCAATATAATCACAATGCTCCATGACAACTGTCATCACAACACTCCATGACACCTGACAATACAATAATCCTGGACTCTTGTCATCAAAATGCCCGATTACCTAGTCATCACAATGCTCCATGACCCCTGTCATCACAATATTCCATGGACATTTTCAGCCCAAAGCTCCATGACCCTTTTCCTCACAATGATCCATGCCCTAGTCATCCCAATGCTCCATAACCCCTGTATTCACAATGGTTTGTGACGCTTGTCATCACAGTGCTCCATGACACCAGTCATCACAATGCTCCATGCCTTTGTCAGCAAAATGCTACATGACCTTGTCATTACAGTGCTCTATGTGCTTGTCATCACAATACTCCATTACCATTGTCATCACAATCCTCCATGAACCTTGTGATCACATTGTTTCATGCCCTTGTCATCACAATGCTCCATGCTCCTTGAAATCAAACTAATCCATGACCTCTGTCATCACAATGCTCCAAAACCATGTGATCACAATGTTCCATAACACTTGTCATAACAATGCTCCATGATGCCTGTCATCACAATACTCCATGCCCTTTTCATCACAATGCTCCATGACCTTTGTCATCACAATTCTCAATACACTTGTCATCACAATGCTCCCTGACACTTGTTGTCAGTATGCTCCTTGAACCCTGTCACAAAAAGGCTTCATGCCTTTTCCATCACAATGCCCCATGCGGTTTTCATCACAATGCTCTCTGCCATTGTCATCAAAATACTCCACAAGCTTGTCATCAGAAGGCTCCATGACCCTTGTCATCACAATTATCCATGCACTTGTCAGCACAATGTTCCCTGACCCTTGTCATCCCGATGCTCCAAGCCATTGTCATCACAATGCTCCATTACATTTGTCATCAGAATCCTCCATGACACTTGGCATCACAATGCTAAATGCCATTGTCATCACAATGTGCCATTACATATGTCATCACAAAACTCCCTGACACCTGTCTTCACAATACTGCATGACCTGGTAATCACAATGCTCCAGGCCCTTGTCATCACATTGCGCCCTTCCAACTGTCATCGCAATAATCCATGAAACTTATTAGACCAATGCTCCATGGCCTTGTCATCACAATGCTCCATGCCCTTGTTGTCACAATTCTCCATGTCCCCTGTCACCACAATGCCCCGTGACACCAGTCATCAAAGTGCTTCATGACCTTGGTCATCACAAAGGTCCATGTCCTCATCATCATCAGTCTCTGTGACCTTTTTAACCACAATGCTCCAAGAACATTTCATCATAATGCTCTTTGACCCATGTCATCACAATGCTCCATGCGCTTGTCAGCAAAATACTGCACGACACATATCATCAAAATGCACCGTCCGCTTGTCATCACAGTGCTCCACAATCTTGTCATCATAATGCTCCATAAAACTTGTCATCACAATGCTCCATGCACTTCTCATCAAAATGCTCTCTCACCACTGATATCACTATATTACATCACTATTCGTCACAATACTCCCTGAAACCTCTCATCACAGTGTTCCATGGCTCCTGTCATCACAATGCTACATGCATTATCATCACAATGTTCGATGACCCCTGACATCATAATGTTCCATAACCTGTCACCAAAATGCTCCATGACCCGTTTCATCAAAATTCTCCATGAACCCTGACATAACAATGTTCCATAACACCTGCCATCAAAATGTTCCATGACACTTTTCCTCAAATTGCTCCATGAACCTGTCATCACAATGATCCCTGCCCTTCTCATCACAATGAATAACGCCCTTGTCATCAACATGCTCCATGACATTTGTTATCACAAAGATCCATGACCCTTGGCATAACAACACTCCATGTCATTGTCATTACGATGCTCCATGAACGCTCTCATCACATAGCTCCATGCCTTTGTCAGCACAAAGCTCCATGACACATGTCATCCGAATGCTACATGGCCATCTCATCACAATGTTCCATGCCCTTGCTATCAGAATGCTCCATTACACCTGACATAAAAATGTTCCATGATTCCTGCCATCACGTTGTTCCATGGCCTTGTCATCACAAGGCTCCATGACCCTCCTCATCACAATGCTCTAAGACCCCTGTAGTCACAAGGCTACATGCCCATTTTCATCTCAATGACCCATGAACACTGTCATCACAATGCACCATGCACATCATCATAATGCTTCATGCTATTGTCATCACAATGAATTCAAAATGCTTCATGACGTCTGTCATAACAATGCTCCAAACCCTCGTGATCACAATGTTCTATAACACATATCATCACAACACCCCATGATGCTCATCATCACAATTATCCGTGGTCTTCTCATTACAATGCTCCATGACCTTTGTCATCACAATTCTCAATACACTTGTCATCACAATGCTCCCTGACACTTGTCGTCAGTATGCTCCTTGAACCCTGTCATGGTAAGGCTCCATGCATTTTTCATCACAATGATCCATGCCCTTTTCATCACAATGCTCCAAGTCCCCTGTAATCACAATGCTCCATGCCCTTGTCATCACCAAGCTCCATGACACATGTCATCAGAATGTTCCATGAACTTCTAATCAAAATGCTCCATGCCCTTGTCATCACAATGTTCCAAGACCCCTGTAACCACAATGCTGCATGCCGCTTTTCATCTCAATGCTCCATGATCCCTGTCATCACAATGCATCATGCCCATCATCATAATGCTTCAGGCTATTGTCAGCACAATGAAATCAAAATACTCCATGACCTCTGTCATCACAATGCTCCATGACCCCTGTCATCACAGTACTCCATGAACATTTTCAGCCCAATGCTCCATGACCCTTGTCATCACAATGGTCCATGCCCTCGTCATCAACAGTCTCTGTGACATTTTTAACCACAATGCTCCATGAACTTTTCATCACAATGCTCTTTGACACTTGTCATCACAATGCTCTATGCTTTCTCAGCACAATGCTCCATGGCCCTTGTCATCACAATGTTCCATGCGCTTGTCAGCACAATGCTCTACGACACATGTCATCACAATGCACGATTCGCTTGTCATCACAGTGCTCCACTATCTTGTCATCACATTGCTCCATAAAACTTGTTATCACAATGCTCCATGCACTTCTCATCAAAATGCTCTCTCACCATTGATATCACAATGTTACATCACTATTCGTCACAATACTCCCTCACCCTTTGGCATCACAGTGTTCCATAACTCCTGTCATCAACATGCTACATGCATTATCATCACAATATTCGATGACCCCTGACAACACAATGTTCCATGACCCCTGTCATCAAAATGATCCATGACACTTTTCATCAAATTGCTCCATGAACCTGTCATCAAAATGCTCCCTGCCCTTCTCATCACAATGCACAACACACTTGTCATCAAAATGCTCCATGACTTTTGTCATCACAAAGATCCATGACTTTGGGGATCACAGTGCTCCATGTCATTGTCATCACGATGCTCTATTAACGCTCTCATCACATTGCTCCATGCCCTTGTCATCACAAAGCTCCATGACACATGTCATCAGAATGTTACATGGCCTTCTCCTCACAATGCACCACGCCCTTGCCATCACAATGCTCCATTACCCCTGTCATAACAATGCTCCATGACTCCTGACATCACGATGTTCCATAGCCTTGTCATCACAAGGCTCCATGACCCTTCCCATCACAATGATCCAAGACCGCTGTAATCACAATGCTCCATGCCCCTTTTCATCTCAATGATCCATGAACCCTGTCATCACAATGCACCATGCCCATCATCATAATGCTTCATGCTATTGTCATCACAATGAAATCAAAATGCTCCATGACCTCTGTCATAAAAATGCTCCAAAACTTTGTGATCACAATATTCCATAACACTTGTCATTACAATGTCCCATGACCTTCGTCATCACCATTATCCATGGTCTTCTCCTCACAATGCTCCATGACCTTCGTCATCACAATGCTCAATACAGTTGTCATCAAAATGCTCCCTGACACTTGTTGTCTGTATGCTCCATGTACACTGTCATGACCAGGCTCCATGACCTTTTCATCACAATGCTCCAAGACCCCTGTAATCACAATGCTCCATGACAACTGCCATCACAATGTTCCACGGCCTTATCATCACAAGGCTCCATGACACTTGTCATAACAATGCTCCAAGACCCCTGTAATCACAATGCTCCATGTCTTTGTCATCACAAAGCTCCATGACACATGTCATCAGAATGTTCCATGGCCTTCTCATCAAAATGCTCCATGCCCTTGTCATTACAGTGCTCCAAGACCCCTGTAACGAAAATGGTCCATGCCCCTTTTCATCAGTATGCTCCATGAGATTTGTCATCACAAGGCTCCTTGGTTTTCTCATCACAATGCTCCAGGACCTTGTCATCACAATGCTTCACGAACTTGTCATGAAAATACTCAATGGCCATTGTCATCATAATGCTCCAAGCCCTAGTCATCACAATGCTCCATTATATTTGTCATCACAATCCTCCATTACGTTTAGCATCACAATGCTCCCTGCCATTGTCATCGCAATGGACCATGACATATGTCATCACAATGCTCCCTGACACCTGACTTCACAATAATCCTTGACCTACTCATCACAATGATCCATGTCCTTGTCATCACAATGCACCATGTCCACTGTCATCACAATAACCTTTGAAACTTGTCAGACCAATGCTCGATGCCCCTGACATCACAATGTTCCATGCCCTTGTCATCACAATGCTCCATGACCCCTTTCATCACAATGTTCCGTGACTCCAGGCATCACAATGATTCATAACATTTGTAATCACAGTGGTCCATGCCCGCATCATCACAAGGCTCTGTGACCTTTGTAACCACAATGCTCCATGAACTTTTCATCACAATGCTCCGTGACACTTGTCATCACAATGCTCCATGCCTTTGTCAGAAAAATGCTCCATAACCCTTGTCATTACAATGTGACACGCACTTTTCATCACAACGGTCCACAAATTTGTCATGGCAATGCTTCATAAATTTTGTAATCACAATGCTCCATGCCCTTCTCATCACAATGCTCCATTACACCTGTCATAAGAATGCACCATGACCCATGCCATCACTATGTTCCACGGGCTTGTCATCACAAGGCTCCATGACACTTGACATCAAAATGCTCCAAGACCCCTGTAATCACAATGCTCCATTCCCTTGTCATCACAAAGCTCCATGACACATGTCATCAGAATGTTCCATGGACTTCTCATGAAAATGCTCCATGCTCTTGTCATCAAAATGCTCCAAGACCACTGTCATCACAATGCTCCATGCCCCTGTTCATCTCAATGCACCATGAACCCTGTCATCACAATGCATCAAGCACATCATCATAATGCTTCAGGCTATTGTCATCACAATGAGATAAAAATGCTCCATGACCTTTGTCATCACAATTCTCCATGACCCCTGTCATCACAATACTCCATGAATATTATCAGACCATTGCTCCATGACATTCTCATCACAATGATCCATGACCAATATCATCACAATGCACCATGATAACTGGCATCACAACACTCCATGACACGTGACAACACAATGATCCGGGACTCTTGTCATCACATTGCTCCATTCCCTAGTCATCACAATGCTCCATGACCAATGTCATAACAATGCTCCATGAGTCCACTCATCACAATGCTTCATGACATTAGTCATCACAATGGTCCATGCCCTCACCATCAACAGTCTCTTTGACATATTTAACATCAATGCTCCATGAAATTTTAATCACAATGCTCTTTGACCCTTGCCATCACAATACTCTATGCCTTTCTCAGCACAATGCTCCATGACCGTTGTCATCACAATGCTCCATGTGCTTGTCAGCACAATGCTCCATGACACGTCATCACAATGCACCATGTGCTTGTCATCACAGTGCTCCACAATCTTGTCATCACAATGCTCCATAAACCTTGTCATCACAATGCTCCATGCACTTATCATCAAAATGCTCTCTCACCACTGATATCACAATGTTACATCACTATTCGTCACAATACTCCCTCACCCCAGTCATCACAATGTTCCATGACTCCTCTCATCACAATTCTACATGCACTTATCATCACAATATTCGATGACCCCTGTCATCACAATGTTCCATAATCCCTGTCATCAAAATGCTCCATGAACTTTCATCAAAATGCTCCATGACCCCTGACATCACAATGTTCCATAACCTCTGTCATCAAAATGTTCCATGACCCTTTTCATCAAATTGCTCCATGAACCTGTCATCACAATACTCCATGCCCTTTTCATCACAATGCTCCATGACCTTTGTCATCACAACTCACAATACACATGGCATCACAATGCGCCCTGACACTTGTCGACAGAATGCTCCTTGAACCCTGTCATGACAAGGCTCCATGCCTTTCTCATCACAATGATCCATGCCGTTTTCATTACAATGCTCCAAGACCCCTGTAATCACAGTGCTCCATGCCCTTGTCATCACAAAGCTCAAGGACGCATGTCATTAGAATGTTCCTTGGCCTTCTCCTCACAATGCTCCATGCCCTTGTCATCACAATGATCCAAGACCCCTGTAATCACAGTGGCCCATGCCCTTTTTCATCAGTATGCTCCATGAGGTTTGTCATCACAAGGCTCCATGGTTTTCTCATCACAATGCTCCAGGACATTGTCATCACAATGCTTCACGACCTTGTCATGAAAATTCTCAATGGCCCTTTTCATCATAATGCTCCAAGCCGTAGTCATCACAATGCTCCATTATATTTGTCATTACAATCCTCCATTACATTTGGCATCACAATGCTCCCTGCCATTGTCAGCGCAATGGACCATGACATATGTCATCACAATGCTCCCTGACACCTCTCTTTACAATACTCCAAGACCTTCTCATCACAGTGCTCCATGCCCTTGCCATCACAATGCAGCATGTCCACTGTCATCACAATAATCTCTGAAACTTGTCAGACCAATGCTCCATGCCCCTGTCATCACAATGCTCCATGCCCTTGTCATCACAATGCTCCAGGACCCCTGTCATCACAATGCTCCGTGACTCCATCCGTTACAATGCTTCATAACGTTTGTCATCACAATGGTCCATGCCCGCATCATCACAAGGCTCTGTGACCTTTGTAACCACAATGCTCCATGAACTTTTCATCACAATGCTCCGTGACCCTTGTCATCACAATGCTCCATGCCTTTGTCAGAACAATGCTACATGACTCTTGTCATCACAATGTGCCATGCACTTTTCATCACAACGGTCCACGACATTGTCATCGCTAAGCTCCATAAACCTTGTAATCCCAATGCTCCATGCACTTCTCATCCAAATGCTCTCTCACCAGAGATATCACAATGTTACACCACTAGTCATCACAATACTCCCTCACCCCTCTAATCACAATGTTCCATGATCCTGGTCATCACAGTGCTACATGCCCTTATCATCACAATGTTCCATTACACCTGACATCACAATGATCCATAACCCCTGTCATCAAAATGCTCCATGACCCTTCTTATCCCAAAGCTCCATGACCCCTGACATCACAATGTTCTATAACACCTGTCATCAAAATGTTCCATTACACATTTCATCAAATTGTTGCATGACCCTGTCATCAAAATGCTCCCTGCCTTTCTCATCACAATGCACCACACCCTTGTCATCAAAATGCTCCATGACCTTTGTCATCACAAAGCTCCATGACACTTGGCATCACAATGCTCCATGTCATTTTCATCACAATTCTCCATGAACCCTCTCATCACATTGCTCCATGCCTTTGTCATCACAAAGCTCCATGACACTTGCCATCACAATGCTAGATGCCCTTCTCATCACAATGCTCCATGCCCTTGCCATCACAATGCTCCATTACCCCTGTCATGACAATGCTCCATGACCTCTGCCATCACGATGTTCCATGGCCTTGTCATCACAAGGCTCCATGACCATTCTCATCACAATGCTCCATTACCTCTGTCATAACAATGCCCCATGACCCCTGCCTTCACAATGATCCACTGCCTTGTCATCACAAGGCTCCATGACCCTTGCCATCACAATGCTCCAAGACCCTGGTAATCACAATGCTCCATGCCCTTTTCATCTCAATGCTCCAAAACCCCTGTAATCACAATGCTTCCTGCCCCTATTTATCTCAATGCTCCATGAACCCTGTGATCACAATGCACCATGCCCATCATGATAATGCTTCAGTCTATTTTCATCACAATTAAATCAAAATGCTCAATGACCTCTCTCATCATAATGCTCAAAACCCTTGTGATCACAATGTTCCATAACACTTATCAACACAACAGCCCTGACGCTCATCATCACGATTATCCATGGTCTTCTCATCACAATGCTCAATACACTTGTCATCACAATGTTCCCTGACACTTGTTGTCTGTATGCTCCTTGAACCCTCTCATGGAAAGGCTCCATGCCTTTTTCATCACAATGCTCCAAGACCCCTTTAATCACAATGCTCCATGTCCTTGTCATCACAAAGCTCTATGACGCCTGTCAGCAGAGTGCTCCATGGCCTTTTCCTCACAATGCTCCAAGCCCTTGTTATCACAATGCTCCAAGACCCCTGTAATCACAATGCTCCATGCCCCATTTCATCAGTATGCTCCATGAGACTTGTCATCACAAGTCTCCATGTTCTTCTCATCACAATGCTCCAGGACCTTGTCAGCACTATGCTCCATTCCCTTGTCATCACAATGCTCCATGACCCCTGTCTTCACAATACTCCATGAATATTTTCAGCCCAATGCTCCATGACCTTCTCATCACAATGCTCCATGACCAATATAATCACAATGCTCCATGACAACTGTCATCACAACACTCCATGACACCTGACAATACAATAATCCTGGACTCTTGTCATCAAAATGCCCGATTACCTAGTCATCACAATGCTCCATGACCCCTGTCATCAAAATATTCCATGGACATTTTCAGCCCAAAGCTCCATGATCCTTGTCATCACAATGATCCATGCCCTAGTCATCCCAATGCTCCATGACCCCTGTATTCACAATGGTTTGTGACGCTTGTCATCACAGTGCTCCATGACACCAGTCATCACAATGTTCCATGCCTTTGTCAGCAAAATGCTATATGACCTTGTCATTACAGTGCTCTATTTGCTTGTCATCACAGTACTCCATTACAATTGTCATCACAATCCTCCATGAACCTTGGGATCACATTGCTTCATGCCCTTGTCATCACAATGCTCCATGCTCCTTGAAATCAAAATGATCCATGACCTCTGTCATCACAATGCTCCAAAACCTTGTGATCACAATGTTCCATAACACTTGTCATAACAACGCTCCATGATGCCTGTCATCACAATACCCCATGCCCTTTTCATCACAATGCTCCATGACCTTTGTCATCACAATTCTCAATACACTTGTCATCACAATGCTCCCTGACACTTGTTGTCAGTATGCTCCTTGAACCCTGTCACAAAAAGGCTTCATGACTTTTTCATTACAATGCCCCATGCGGTTTTCATCACAATGCTCTCTGCCATTGTCATCAAAATACTCCACAAGCTTGTCATCAGAACGCTCCTTTAACCTTTTCATCACAATTATCCATGCACTTGTCAGCACAATGCTCCCTGTCCCTTGTCATCCCAATGCTCCAAGCCATTGTCATCACAATGCTCCATTACATTTGTCATCAGAATCCTCCATGACACTTGGCATCACAATGCTAAATGCCATTGTCATAACAATGTGCCATTACATACGTCAACACAATAATCCCTGACACCTGTCTTCACAATACTGCATGACCTGGTAATCACAATGCTCCATGCCCTTGTCATCACAATGCGCCCTTCCAACTGTCATCGCAATAATCCATGAAACTTATTAGACCAATGCTCCATGCCCTTGTCATCACAATGATCCATGCCCTTTTTGTCACAATGCTCCATGTCCCCTGTCATCACAATGCTCCGTGACACCAGTCATCAAAGTGCTTCATGACCTTGGTCATCACAAAGGTCCATGTCCTCATCATCAACAGTCTCTGTGACCTTTTTAACCACAATGCTCCAAGAACATTTCATCATAATGCTCTTTGACCCATGTCATCACAATGCTCCAAGCGCTTGTCATCACAGTACTGCACGACACATATCATCACAATGCACCGTTCGCTTGTCATCACAGTGCTCCACAATCTTGTCATCACAATGCTCCATAAAGCTTGTCATCACAATGCTCCATGCACTTCTCATCAAAATGCTCTCTCACCACTGATATCACAATACTACATCACTATTCGTCACAATACTCCCTGAAACCTCTCATCACAGTGTTCCATGGCTCCTGTCATCACAATGCTACATGCATTATCATCACAATGTTCGATGACCCCTGACATCACAATGTTCCATAACCTGTCATCAAAATGCTCCATGACCCGTTTCATCAAAATTCTCCATGAACCCTGACATAACAATGTTCCATAACCCCTGCCATCAAAATGTTCCATGACACTTTTCATTAAATTGCTCCATGAACCTGTCATCACAATGATCCCTGCCCTTCTCATCACAATGCACAACGCCCTTGTCATCAACATGCTCCATGACATTTGTCATCACAAAGATCCATTACCCTTGGCATAACAACGCTCCATGTCATTGTCATTACGATGCTCCATGAACACTCTCATCACATAGCTCCATGCCCTTGTCAGCACAAAGCTCCATGACACATGTCATCAGAATGCTACATGGCCATCTCATCACAATGTTCCATGCCCTTGCTATCAGAATGCTCCATTACACCTGTCATAACAATGTTCCATGATTCCTGCCATCACGTTGTTCCATGGCCTTGTCATCACAAGGCTCCATGACCCTTCTCATCACAATGCTCTAAGACCCCTGTAGTCACAAGGCTACATGCCCATTTTCATCTCAATGACCCATGAACACTGTCATCACAATGCACCATGCACATCATCATAATGCTTCATGCTATTGTCATCACAATGAATTCAAAATGCTTCATGACGTCTGTCATAACAATGCTCCAAACCCTCGTGATCACAATGTTCTATAACACTTATCATCACAACACCCCATGATACTCATCATCACAATTATCCATGGTCTTCTCATTACAATGCTCCATGACCTTTGTCATCACAATTCTCAATACACTTGTCATCACAATGCTCCCTGACACTTGTCGTCAGTATGCTCCTTGAACCCTGTCATGGTAAGGCTCCATGCATTTTTCATCACAATGATCCATTCCCTTTTCATCACAATGCTCCAAGTCCCCTGTAATCACAATGCTCCATGCCCTTGTCATCACCAAGCTCCCTGACACATGTCATCAGAATGTTCCATGAACTTCTCATCAAAATGCTCCATGCCCTTGTCATCACAATGCTCCAAGACCCCTGTAACCACAATGCTGCATGCCGCTTTTCATCTCAATGCTCCATGATCCCTGTCATCACAATGCATCATGCCCATCATCATAATGCTTCAGGCTATTGTCAGCACAATGAAATCAAAATACTCCATGACCTCTGTCATCACAATGCTCCATGACCCCTCTCATCACAGTACTCCATGAACATTTTCAGCCCAATGCTCCATGACCCTTGTCATCACAATGGTCCATGACCTCGTCATCAACAGTCTCTGTGTCATTTTTAACCACAATGCTCCATGAACTTTCATCACAATGCTCTTTGACCCTTGTCATCACAATGCTCTATGCTTTCTCAGCACAATGCTCCATGACCCTTGTCATCACAATGTTCCATGCGCTTGTCAGCACAATGCTCTACGACACATGTCATCACAATGCTCGATTCGCATGTCATCACAGTGCTCCACAATCTTGTCATCACAATGCTCCATAAACCTTGTCATCACAATGCTCCATGCACTTCTCATCCAAATGCTCTCTCACCATTGATACCACAATGTTACATCACTATTCGTCACAATACTCCCTGAACCCTGGCATCACAGTGTTCCATAACTCCTCTCATCAACATGCTACATGCATTATCATCACAATATTCGATGACCCCTGACAACACAATGTTCCATAACCCCTGTCATCAAAATGATCCATGACACTTTTCATCAAATTGCTCCATGAACCTGTCATCAAAATGCTCCCTGCCCTTCTCATCACAATGCACAACACACTTGTCATCAAAATGCTCCATGACCTTTGTCATCACAAAGATCCATGACTTTGGGGATCACAGTGCTCCATGTCATTGTCATCACGATGCTCTATGAACGCTTTCATCACATTGCTCCATGCCCTTGTCATCACACAGCTCCATGACACATGTCATCAGAATGCTCCATGGCCTTCTCCTCACAATGCACCACGCCCTTGCCATCACAATGCTCCATTACCCCTGTCATAACAATGCTCCATGACTCCTGACATCACGATGTTCCATAGCCTTGTCATCACAAGGCTCCATTACCCTTCCCATCACAATGATCCAAGACCGCTGTAATCACAATGCTCCATGCCCCTTTTCATCTCAATGATCCGTGAACCCTGTCATCACAATGCACCATGCCCATCATCATAATGCTTCATGCTATTGTCATCACAATGAAATCAAAATGCTCCATGACCTCTGTCATAACAATGCTCCAAACCCTTGTGATCACAATATTCCATAACACTTGTCATCACAATGTCCCATGACTCTCGTCATCACAATTATCCATGGTCTTCTCATCACAATGCTCCATGACCTTTGTCATCACAATGCTCAATACACTTGTCATCAAAATGCTCCCTGACACTTGTTGTCTGTATGCTCCATGTACCCTGTCATGACAAGGCTCCATGCCTTTTTCATCACAATGATCCATGCCCTTTTCATCACAATGCTCCAAGACCCCTGTAATCACAATGCTCCATGACAACTGCCATCACAATGTTCCACGGCCTTATCATCACAAGGCTCCATGACACTTGTCATAACAATGCTCCAAGACCCCTGTAATCACAATGCTCCATGTCTTTGTCATCACAAAGCTCCATGACACATGTCATCAGAATGTTCCACGGATTTCTCATCAAAATACTCCAAGCCCTTTTCATTACAGTGCTCCAAGACCCCTGTAATGACAATGCTCCATGCCCCTTTTCATCAGTATGCTCCATGAGAGTTGTCATCACAAGGCTCCATGGTTTTCTCATCACAATGCTCCAGGACCTTGTCATCACAATGCTTCACGAACTTGTCATGAAAATACTCAATGGCCGTTGTCATCATAATGCCCCAAGCCCTAGTCATCACAGTGCTCCATTATATTTGTCATCACAATCCTCCATTACGTTTAGCATCACAATGCTCCCTGCCATTGTCATCGCAATGGACCATGACATATGTCATCACAATGCTCCCTGACACCTGTCTTCACAATAATCCTTGACCTACTCATCACAATGATCCATGCTCTTGTCATCACAATGCACCATGTCCACTGTCATCACAATAATCTTTGTAACTTGTCAGACCAATGCTCGATGCCCCTGACATCACAATGTTCCATGCCCTTGTCATCACAATGCTCCATGACCCCTTTCCTCACAATGATCCGTGACTCCAGGCATCACAATGATTCATAACATTTGTCATCACAGTGGTCCATGCCCGCATCATCACAAAGCTCTGTGACCTTTGTAACCACAATGCTCCATGAACTTTTCATCACAATGCTCCGTGACACTTGTCATCACAATGCTCCATGCCTTTGTCAGAAAAATGCTCCATGACCCTTGTCATTCCAATGTGCCATGCACTTTTCATCACAACGGTCCACAAATTTGTCATGGCAATGTTTCATAAATCTTGTAATCACAATGCTCCATGCCCTTCTCATCACAATGCTCCATTACACCTGTCTTAAGAATGCTCCATGACCCATGCCATCACTATGTTCCACGGGCTTGTCATCACAAGGCTCCATGACACTTGACATCACAATGCTCCAAGACACCTGTAATCACAATGCTCCATGCCCTTGTCATCAGAAAGCTCCATGACACATGTCATTAGAATGTTCCATGGACTTCTCATCAAAATGCTCCATGCTCTTGTCATCAAAATGCTCCAAGACCACTGTCATCACAATGCTCCATGCCCCTGTTCATCTCAATGCACCATGAACCCTGTCATCACAATGCATCAAGCACATCATCATAATGCTTCAGGCTATTGTCATCACAATGAAATAAAAATGCTCCATGACCTCAGTTATCACAATGCTCCATGACCCCTGTCATCACAATACTCCATGAATATTATCAGACCATTGCTCCATGACATTCTCAACACAATGATCCATGACCAATATCATCACAATGCACCATGATAACTGGCATCACAACACTCCATGACACGTGACAACACAATGATCCGGGACTCTTGTCATCACATTGCTCCATTCCCTAGTCATCACAGTGCTCCATGACCCCTGTCATTACAATGCTCCGTGACACCATTCATCACAATGCTTCATAACGTTAGTCATCACAGTGGTCCAAGCCCACATCATCACAAGGCTCTGTGACATTTGTGACCACAATACTCCATGAACTTTTCATCACAATGCTCCATGACCCTTGTCATCACAATGCTCCATGCCTTTCTCAGAACAATGCTCCATTACCCATGTCATCACAATGTGCCATGCGCTTGTCATCACAATGCTCCTTGCCTTTGTCAGAACAATGCTCCATTACCCATGCCATCACAATGTGCCATGCACTTGTCATCACAGTTCTCCACAATCTTGTCATCACAATGCTCCATAAACTTTGTCTTCACAATGTTACATGTACTTCTCATCAAAATGCTCTCTCACCACTGATATCACAATGTTACATCACTATTCGTCACAATACTCCCTCACCCCTGTCATCACAATGTTCCATGACTCCTGTCATCACAATTCTACATGCACTTATCATCACAATATTCGATGACCCCTGTCATCACAATGTTCCATAACCCCTGTCATCAAAATGCTCCATGAACTTTCATCAAAATGCTCCATGACCCCTGACATCACAATGTTCCATAACCCCTGTCATCAAAATGTTCCATGACCCTTTTAATCAAATTGCTCCATGAACCTGTCATCACAATACTCCATGCCCTTTTCATCACAATGCTCCATGACCTTTGTCATCACAACTCACAATACACATGGCATCACAATGCACCCTGACACTTGTCGACAGAATGCTCCTTGAACCCTGTCATGACAAGGCTCCATGCCTTTCTCATCACAATGATCCATGCCGTTTTCATTACAATGCTCCAAGACCCCTGTAATCACAGTGCTCCATGCCCTTGTCATCACAAAGCTCAAGGACGCATGTCATTAGAATGCTCCTTGGCCTTCTCCTCACAATGCTCCATGCCCTTGTCATCACAATGATCCAAGACCCCTGTAATCACAGTGGCCCATGCCCTTTTTCATCAGTATGCTCCATGAGGTTTGTCATCACAAGGCTCCATGGTTTTCTCATCACAATGCTCCAGGACATTGTCATCACAATGCTTCACGACCTTGTCATGAAAATTCTCAATGGCCCTTTTCATCATAATGCTCCAAGCCGTAGTCATCACAATGCTCCATTATATTTGTCATTACAATCCTCCATTACATTTGGCATCACAATGCTCCCTGCCATTGTCAGCGCAATGGACCATGACATATGTCATCACAAAACTCCCTGACACCTCTCTTTACAATACTCCAAGACCTTCTCATCACAGTGCTCCATGCCCTTGCATCACAATGCAGCAAATCCACTGTCATCACAATAATCTCTGAAACTTGTCAGACCAATGCTCCATGCCCCTGTCATCACAATGCTCCATGCCCTTGTCATCACAATGCTCCAGGACCCCTGTCATCACAATGCTCCGTGACTCCATTTGCCACAATGCTTCATAACGTTTGTCATCACAATGGTCCATGCCCGCATCATCATAAGGCTCTGTGACCATTGTAACCACAATGCTCCATGAACTTTTCATCACAATGCTCCGTGACCCTTGTCATCACAATGCTCCATGCCTTTGTCAGAACAATGCTACATGACTCTTGTCATCACAATGTGCCATGCACTTTTCATCACAACGGTCCACGACATTGTCATCGCTAAGCTCCATAAACCTTGTAATCACAATGCTCCATGCACTTCTCATCCAAATGCTCTCTCACCAGAGATATCACAATGTTACACCACTAGTCATCACAATACTCCCTCACCCCTCTAATCACAATGTTCCATGATCCTTGTCATCACAGTGCTACATGCCCTTATCATCACAATGTTCCATTACACCTGACATCACAATGATCCATAACCCCTGTCATCAAAATGCTCCATGACCCTTCTTATCCCAAAGTTCCATGACCCCTGACATCACAATGTTCTATAACCCCTTTCATCAAAATGTTCCATTACACATTTCATCAAATTGTTGCATGACCCTGTCATCAAAATGCTCCCTGCCTTTCTCATCACAATGCACCACACCCTTGTCATCAAAATGCTCCATGACATTTGTCATCACAAAGCTCCATGACACTTGGCATCACAATGCTCCATGTCATTTTCATCACAATTCTCCATGAACCCTCTCATCACATTGCTCCATGCCTTTGTCATCACAAAGCTCCATGACACTTGTCATCACAATGCTAGATGCCCTTCTCATCACAATGCTCCATGCCCTTGCCATCACAATGCTCCATTACCCCTGTCATGACAATGCTCCATGAACTCTGCCATCACGATGTTCCATGGCCTTGTCATCACAAGGCTCCATGACCCTTCTCATCACAATGCTCCATTACCCCTGTCATGACAATGCTCCATGACCTCTGCCATCACGATGTTCCATGGCCTTGTCATCACAAGGCTCCATGACCCTTCTCATCACAATGCTCCATTACCTCTGTCATAACAATGCCCCATGACCCCTGCCTTCACAATGATCCACTGCCTTGTCATCACAAGGCTCCATGACCCTTGCCATCACAATGCTCCAAGACCCTGGTAATCACAATGCTCCATGCCCTTTTCATCACAATGCTCCAAAACCCCTGTAATCACAATGCTCCCTGCCCCTATTTATCTCAATGCTCCATGAACCCTGTCATCACAATGCACCATGCCCATCATGATAATGCTTCAGGCTATTGTCATCACAATGAAATCAAAATGCTCAATGACCTCTGTCATCATAATGCTCAAAACCCTTGTGATCACAATGTTCCATAACACTTATCAACACAACAGCCCTGACGCTCATCATCACGATTATCCATGGTCTTCTCATCACAATGCTCAATACACTTGTCATCACAATGTTCCCTGACACTTGTTGTCTGTATGCTCCTTGAACCCTCTCATGGAAAGGCTCCATGTCTTTTTCATCACAATGCTCCAAGACCCCTTTAATCACAATGCTCCATGTCCTTGTCATCACAAAGCTCTATGACGCCTGTCAGCAGAGTGCTCCATGGCCTTTTCCTCACAATGCTCCAAGCCCTTGTTATCACAATGCTCCAAGACCCCTGTAATCACAATGCTCCATGCCCCATTTCATCAGAATGCTCCATGAGACTTGTCATCACAAGTCTCCATGTTCTTCTCATCACAATGCTCCAGGACCTTGTCAGCACTATGCTCCATTCCCTTGTCATCACAATGCTCCATGACCCCTGTCTTCACAATACTCCATGAATATTTTCAGCCCAATGCTCCATGACCTTCTCATCACAATGCTCCATGACCAATATAATCACAATGCTCCATGACAACTGTCATCACAACACTCCATGACACCTGACAATACAATAATCCTGGACTCCTGTCATCAAAATGCCCGATTACCTAGTCATCACAGTGCTCCATGACCCCTGTCATCACAATATTCCATGGACATTTTCAGCCCAAAGCTCCATGACCCTTGTCCTCACAATGATCCATGCCCTAGTCATCCCAATGCTCCATGACCCCTGTATTCACAATGGTTTGTGACGCTTGTCATCACAGTGCTCCATGACACCTGTCATCACAATGCTCCATGCCTTTGTCAGCAAAATGCTACATGACTTTGTCATTACAGTGCTCTATGTGCTTGTCATCAAAATACTCCATTACCATTGTCATCACAATCCTCCATGAAACTTGGGATCACATTGCTTCATGCCCTTGTCATCACAATGCTCCATGCTCCCTGAAATCAAAATGATCCATGACCTCTGTCATCACAATGCTCCAAAACCTTGTGATCACAATGCTCCATGCTCCTTGAAATCAAAATGATCCATGACCTCTGTCATCACAATGCTCCAAAATCTTGTGATCACAATGTTCCATAACACTTGTCATAACAACGCTCCATGATGCCTGTCATCACAATACTCCATGCCCTTTTCATCAAAATGCTCCATGACCTTTGTCATCACAATTCTCAATACACTTGTCATCAGAGTTCTCCCTGACACTTGTTGTCAGTATGCTCCTTGAATCCTGTCACAAAAAGGCTTCATGCCTTTTTCATCACAATGCCCCATGCGGTTTTCATCACAATGCTCTCTGCCATTGTCATCAAAATACTCCACAAGCTTGTCATCAGAACGCTCCATTACCCTTGTCATCACAATTATCCATGCATTTGTCAGCACAATGCTCCCTGAACATTGTCATCCCAATGCTCCAAGCCATTGTCATCACAATGCTCCATTACATTTGTCATCAGAATCCTCCATGACACTTAACATCACAATGCTAAATACCATTGTCATCACAATGTGCCATTACATATGTCATCACAATACTCCCTGACACCTGTCTTCACAATACTGCATGACCTGGTAATCACAATGCTCCATGCCCTTTTCATCACAATGCGCCCTTCCAACTGTCATCGCAATAATCCATGAAACTTATTAGACCAATGCTCCATGCTCCTGTCATCACAATGCTCAATGCCCTTGTTGTCACAATGCTCCATGTCCCCTGTCATCACAATGCTCCGTGACACCAGTCATCAAAGTGCTTCATGACCTTGGTCATCACAAAGTTCCATGTCCTCATCATCAACAGTCTCTGTGACCTTTTTAACCACAATGCTCCAAGAACATTTCATCATAATGCTCTTTGACCCATGTCATCACAATGCTCCAAGCGCTTGTCATCACAATACTGCACGACACATATCATCACAATGCACCGTTCGCTTGTCATCACAGTGCTCCACAATCTTGTCATCACAATGCTCCATAAAGCTTGTCATCACAATGCTCCATGCACTTCTCATAAAAATGCTCTCTCACCACTGATATCACAATATTACATCACTATTCGTCACAATACTCCCTGAAACCTCTCATCACAGTGTTCCATGGCTCTTGTCATCACCATGCTACATGCATTATCATCACAATGTTCGATGACCCCTGACATCACAATGTTCCATAACCTGTCATCAAAATGCTCCATGACCCGTTTCATCAAAATTCTCCATGAACCCTGACATAACAATGTTCCATAACCCCTGCCATCAAAATGTTCCATGACACTTTTCATCAAATTGCTCCATGAACCTGTCATCACAACGATCCCTGCCCTTCTCATCACAATGCACAACGCCCTTGTCATCAACATGCTCCATGACATTTGTCATCACAAAAATCCATTACCCTTGGCATAACAACGCTCCATGTCATTGTCATTACGATGCTCCATGAACGCTCTCATCACATAGCTCCATGCCCTTGTCAGCACAAAGCTCCATGACACATGTCATCAGAATGCTACATGGCCATCTCATCACAATGTTCCATGCCCTTGCTATCAGAATGCTCCATTACACCTGTCATAACAATGTTCCATGATTCCTGCCATCACGTTGTTCCATGGCCTTGTCATCACAAGGCTCCATGACCCTTCTCATCACAATGCTCTAAGACCCCTGTAGTCACAAGGCTACATGCCCATTTTCATCTCAATGACCCATGAACACTGTCATCACAATGCACCATGCACATCATCATAATGCTTCATGCTATCGTCATCACAATGAATTCAAAATGCTTCATGACGTCTGTCATAACAATGCTCCAAACCCTCGTGATCACAATGTTCTATAACACTTATCATCACAACACCCCATGATGCTCATCATCACAATTATCCATGGTCTTCTCATTACAATGCTCCATGACCTTTGTCATCACAATTCTCAATACACTTGTCATCACAATGCTCCCTGACACTTGTCGTCAGTATGCTCCTTGAACCCTGTCATGGTAAGGCTCCATGCATTTTTCATCACAATGATCCATTCCCTTTTCATCACAATGCTCCAAGTCCCCTGTAATCACAAAGCTCCATGCCCTGGTCATCACCAAGCTCCATGACACATGTCATCAGAATGTTCCATGAACTTCTCATCAAAATGCTCCATGCCGTTGTCATCACAATGCTCCAAGACCCCTGTAACCACAATGCTGCATGCCGCTTTTCATCTCAATGCTCCATGATCCCTGTCATCACAATGCATCATGCCCATCATCATAATGCTTCAGGCTATTGTCAGCACAATGAAATCAAAATACTCCATGACCTCTGTCATCACAATGCTCCATGACCCCTTTCATCACAGTAATCCATGAACATTTTCAGCCCAATGCTCCATGACCCTTGTCATCACAATGGTCCATGCCCTCATCATCAACAGTCTCTGTGACATTTTTAACCACAATGCTCCATGAACTTTTCATCACAATGCTCTTTGTCCCTTGTCATCACAATGCTCTATGCTTTCTCAGCACAATGCTCCATGACCCTTGTCCTCACAATGTTCCATGCGCTTGTCAGCACAATGCTCTACGACACATGTCATCACAATGCACGATTCGCTGGTCAGCACAGTGCTCCACAATCTTGTCATCACAATGCTCCATAAATCTTGTCATCACAATGATCCATGCACTTCTCATCAAAATGCTCTCTCACCATTGATATCACAATGTTACATCACTATTCGTCACAATACTCCCTGACCCCTGGCATCACAGTGTTCCATAACTCCTCTCATCAACATGCTACATGCATTATCATCACAATATTCGATGACCCCTGACAACACAATGTTCCATAACCCCTGTCATCAAAATGATCCATGACACTTTTCATCAAATTGCTCCATGAACTTGTCATCAAAATGCTCCCTGCCCTTCTCATCACAATGCACAACACACTTGCCATCAAAATGCTCCATGACCTTTGTCATCATAAAGATCCATGACTTTGGAGATCACAGTGCTCCATGTCATTCTCATCACGATGCTCTATGAACGCTCTTATCACATTGCTCCATGCCCTTGTCATCACAAAGCTCCATGACACATGTCATCAGAATGCTCCATGGCCTTCTCCTCACAATGCACCACGCCCTTGCCATCACAATGCTCCATTACCCCTGTCATAACAATGCTCCATGACTCCTGACATCACGATGTTCCATAGCCTTGTCATCACAAGGCTCCATGACCCTTCCCATCACAATGATCCAAGACCGCTGTAATCACAATGCTCCATGCCCCTTTTCATCTCAATGATCCATGAACCCTGTCATCACAATGCACCATGCCCATCATCATAATGCTTCATGCTATTGTCATCACAATGCAATCAAAATGCTCCATGACCTCTGTCATAACAATGCTCCAAACCCTTGTGATCACAATATTCCATAACACTTGTCATCACAATGTCCCATGACTCTCGTCATCACAATTATCCATGGTCTTCTCCTCACAATTCTCCATGACCTTTGTCATCACAATGCTCAATACACTTGTCATCAAAATGCTCCCTGACACTTGTTGTCTGTATGCTCCATGTACCCTGTCATGACAAGGCTCCATGCCTTTTTCATCACAATGATCCATGCCCTTTTCATCACAATGCTCCAAGACCCCTGTAATCACAATGCTCCATGTCTTTGTCATCACAAAGCTCCATGACACATGTCATCAGAATGTTCCATGGCCTTCTCATCAAAATGCTCCATGCCCTTGTCATTACAGTGCTCCAAGACCCCTGTAATGACAATGCTCCATGCCCCTTTTCATCAGTATGCTCCATGAGAGTTGTCATCACAAGGCTCCATGGTTTTCTCATCACAATGCTCCAGGACCTTGTCATCACAATGCTTCACGAACTTGTCATGAAAATACTCAATGGCCATTGTCATCATAATGCTCCAAGCCCTAGTCATCACAATGCTCCATTATATTTGTCATCACAATCCTCCATTACGTTTAGGATCACAATGCTCCCTGCCATTGTCATCGCAATGGACCATGACATATGTCATCACAATGCTCCCTGACACCTGTCTTCACAATAATCCATGACCTACTCATCACAATGATCCATGCCCTTGTCATCACAATGCACCATGTCCACTGTCATCACAATAATCTTTGAAACTTGTCAGACCAATGCTCGATGCCCCTGACATCACAATGTTCCATGCCCTTGTCATCACAATGCTCCATGACCCCTTTCATCACAATGTTCCGTGACTCCAGGCATCACAGTGATTCATAACATTTGTCATCACAGTGGTCCATGCCCGCATCATCACAAGGCTCTGTGACCTTTGTAACCACAATGCTCCATGAACTTTTCATCACAATGCTTCGTGACACTTGTCATCACAATGCTCCATGCCTTTGTCAGAAAAATGCTCCATGACCCTTGTCATTACAATGTGCCACGCACTTTTCATCACAACGGTCCACAAATTTGTCATGGCAATGCTTCATAAATCTTGTAATCACAATGCTCCATGCCCTTCTCATCACAATGCTCCATTACACCTGTCATAAGAATGCTCCATGACCCATGCCATCACTATGTTCCACGGCCTTGTCATCACAAGGCTCCATGACACTTGACATCACAATGCTCCAAGACCCCTGTAATCACAATGCTCCATGCCCTTGTCATCACAAAGCTCCATGACACATGTCATCAGAATGTTCCATGGACTTCTCATCAAAATGCTCCATGCTCTTGTCATCAAAATGCTCCAAGACCACTGTCATCAAAATGCTCCATGCCCCTGTTCATCTCAATGCACCATGAAGCCTGTCATCACAATGCATCAAGCACATCATCATAATGCTTCAGGCTATTGTCATCACAATGAAATAAAAATGCTCCATGACCTCTGTCATCACAATGCTCCATGACCCCTGTCATCACAATACTCCATGAATATTATCAGACCATTGCTCCATGACACTCTCATCACAATGATCCATGACCAATATCATCACAATGCACCATGATAACTGGCATCACAACACTCCATGACACGTGACACACAATGATCCCGGACTCTTGTCATCACATTGCTCCATTCCCTAGTCATCACAGTGCTCCATGACCCCTGTCATTACAGTGCTCCGTGACACCATTCATCACAATGCTTCATAACGTTAGTCATCACAGTGGTCCAAGCCCGCATCATCACAAGGCTCTGTGACATTTTTGACCACAATACTCCATGAACTTTTCATCACAATGCTCCATGACCCTTGTCATCACAATGCTCCATGCCTTTCTCAGAACAATGCTCCATTACCCATGTCATCACAATGTGCCATGAGCTTGTCATCACAATGCTCCTTGCCTTTGTCAGAACAATGCTCCATTACCCATGTCATCACAATGTGCCATGCACTTGTCATCACAGTTCTCCACAATCTTGTCATCACAATGCTCCATAAACTTTGTCTTCACAATGTTACATGTACTTCTCATCAAAATGCTCTCTCACCACTGATATCACAATGTTACATCACTATTCGTCACAATACTCCCTCACCCCAGTCATCACAATGTTCCATGACTCCTGTCATCACAATTCTACATGAACTTATCATCACAATATTCGATGACCCCTGTCATCACAATGTTCCATAACCCCTGTCATCAAAATGCTCCATGAACTTTCTTCAAAATGCTCCATGACCCCTGACATCACAATGTTCCATAACCCCTGTCATCAAAATTTTCCATGACCCTTTTCATCAAATTGCTCCATGAACCTGTTATCACAATACTCTATGCCCTTTTCATCACAATGCTCCATGACCTTTGTCATCACAACTCACAATACACATGGCATCACAATGCGCCCAGACACTTGTCGACAGAATGCTCCTTGAACCCTGTCTTGACAAGGCTCCATGCCTTTCTCATCACAATGATCCATGCCGTTTTCATTACAATGCTCCAAGACCCCTGTAATCACAGTGCTCCATGCCCTTGTCATCACAAAGCTCAAGGACGCATGTCATTAGAATGCTCCTTGGCCTTCTCCTCACAATGCTCCATGCCCTTGTCATCACAATGATCCAAGACCCCTGTAATCACAGTGGCCCATGCTCTTTTTCATCAGTATGCTCCAAGAGGTTTGTCATCACAAGGCTCCATGGTTTTCTCATCACAATGCTCCAGGACATTGTCATCACAATGCTTCACGACCTTGTCATGAAAATTCTCAATGGCCCTTGTCATCATAATGCTCCAAGCCCTAGTCATCACAATGCTCCATTATATTTGTCATTACAATCCTCCATTACATTTGGCATCACAATGCTCCCTGCCATTGTCAGCGCAATGGACCATGACATATGTCATCACAATGCTCCCTGACACCTCTCTTTACAATACTCCAAGACCTTCTCATCACAGTGCTCCATGCCCTTGCCATCACAATGCAGCATGTCCACTGTCATCACAATAATCTCTGAAACTTGTCAGACCAATGCTCCATGGACCTGTCATCACAATGCTCCATGCCCTTGTCATCACAATGCTCCAGGACCCCTGTCATCACAATGCTCCGTGACAACATTCGTCACAATGCTTCATAACGTTTGTCATCACAATGGTCCATGCCCGCATCATCACAAGGCTCTGTGACCTTTGTAACCACAATGCTCCATGAACTTTTCATCACAATGCTCCGTGACCCTTGTCATCACAATGCTCCATGCCTTTGTCAGAACAATGCTACATGACTCTTGTCATCACAATGTGCCATGCACTTTTCATCACAACGGTCCACGACATTGTCATCGCTAAGCTCCATAAACCTTGTAATCACAATGCTCCATGCACTTCTCATCCAAATGCTCTCTCACCAGAGATATCACAATGTTACACCACTAGTCATCACAATACTCCCTCACCCCTCTAATCACAATGTTCCATGATCCTTGTCATCACAGTGCTACATGCCCTTATCATCACAATGTTCCATTACACCTGACATCACAATGATCCATAACCCCTGTCATCAAAATGCTCCATGACCCTTCTTATCCCAAAGCTCCATGACCCCTGACATCACAATGTTCTATAACCCCTGTCATCAAAATGTTCCATTACACATTTCATCTAATTGTTGCATGACCCTGTCATCAAAATGCTCCCTGCCTTTCTCATCACAATGCACCACACCCTTGTCATCAAAATGCTCCATGACCTTTGTCATCACAAAGCTCCATGACACTTGGCATCACAATGCTCCATGTCATTTTCATCACAATTCTCCATGAACCCTCTCATCACATTGCTCCATGCCTTTGTCATCACAAAGCTCCATGACACTTGCCATCACAATGCTAGATGCCCTTCTCATCACAATGCTCCATGCCCTTGCCATCACAATGCTCCATTACCCTTGTCATGACAATGCTCCATGACCTCTGCCATCACGATGTTCCATGGCCTTGTCATCACAAGGCTCCATGACCCTTCTCATCACAATGCTCTATTACCTCTGTCATAACAATGCCCCATGACCCCTGCCTTCACAATGATCCACTGCCTTGTCATCACAAGGCTCCATGACCCTTGCCATCACAATGCTCCAAGACCCTGGTAATCACAATGCTCCATGCCCTTTTCATCACAATGCTCCAAAACCCCTGTAATCACAATGCTCCCTGCCCCTATTTATCTCAATGCTCCATGAACCCTGTCATCACAATGCACCATGCCCATCATGATAATGCTTCAGGCTATTGTCATCACAATGAAATCAAAATGCTCAATGACCTCTGTCATCATAATGCTCAAAACCCTTGTGATCACAATGTTCCATAACACTTATCAACACAACAGCCCTGACGCTCATCATCACGATTATCCATGGTCTTCTCATCACAATGCTCAATACACTTGTCATCACAATGTTCCCTGACACTTGTTGTCTGTATGCTCCTTGAACCATCTCATGGAAAGGCTCCATGCCTTTTTCATTACAATGCTCCAAGACCCCTTTAATCACAATGCTCCATGTCCTTGTCATCACAAAGCTCTATGACGCCTGTCAGCAGAGTGCTCCATGGCCTTTTCCTCACAATGCTCCAAGCCCTTGTTATCACAATGCTCCAAGACCCCTGTAATCACAATGCTCCATGCCCCATTTCATCAGAATGCTCCATGAGACTTGTCATCACAAGTCTCCATGTTCTTCTCATCACAGTGCTCCAGGACCTTGTCAGCACTATGCTCCATTCCCTTGTCATCACAATGCTCCATGACCCCTGTCTTCACAATACTCCATGAATATTTTCAGCCCAATGCTCCATGACCTTCTCATCACAATGCTCCATGACCAATATAATCACAATGCTCCATGACAACTGTCATCACAACACTCCATGACACCTGACAATACAATAATCCTGGACTCTTGTCATCAAAATGCCCGATTACCTAGTCATCACAATGCTCCATGACCCCTGTCATCACAATATTCCATGGACATTTTCAGCCCAAAGCTCCATGACCCTTGTCCTCACAATGATCCATGCCCTAGTCATCCCAATGCTCCATGACCCCTGTATTCACAATGGTATGTGACGCTTGTCATCACAGTGCTCCATGACACCAGTCCTCACAATGCTCCATGCCTTTGTCAGCAAAATGCTACATGACCTTATCATTACAGTGCTCTATGTGCTTGTCATCACAATACTCCATTACCATTGTCATCACAATCCTCCATGAACCTTGGGATCACATTGCTTCATGCCCTTGTCATCACAATTCTCCATGCTCCTTGAAATCAAAATGATCCATGACCTCTGTCATCACAATGCTCCAAAACCTTGTGATCACAATGTTCCATAACACTTGTCATCACAACGCTCCATGATGCCTGTCATCACAATACTCCATGCCCTTTTCATCACAATGCTCCATGACCTTTGTCATCACAATTCTCAATACACTTGTCATCACAATGCTCCCTGACACTTGTTGTCAGTATGCTCCTTGATCCCTGTCACAAAAAGGCTTCATGCCTTTTTCATCACAATGCCCCATGCGGTTTTCATCACAATGCTCTCTGCCACTGTCATCAAAATACTCCACAAGCTTGTCATCAGAACGCTCCTTGACCCTTGTCAGCACAATTATCCATGCATTTGTCAGCACAATGCTCCCTGACCCTTGTCATCCCAATGCTCCAAGCCATTGTCATCACAATGCTCCATTACATTTGTCATCAGAATCCTCCATGACACTTGGCATCACAATGCTAAATGCCATTGTCATCACAATGTGCCATTACATATGTCATCACAATACTCCCTGACACCTGTCTTCACAATACTGCATGACCTGGTAATCACAATGCTCCATGCCCTTGTCATCACAATGCGCCCTTCCAAAAGTCATCGCAATAATCCATGAAACTTATTAGACCAATGCTCCATGCCCTTGTCATCACAATGCTCCATGCCCTTGTTGTCACAATGCTCCATGTCCCCTGCCATCACAATGCTCCGTGACACCAGTCATCAAAGTGCTTCATGACCTTGGTCATCACAAAGGTCCATGTCCTCATCATCAACAGTCTCTGTGACCTTTTTAACCACAATGCTCCAAGAACATTTCATCATAATTCTCTTTGACCCATGTCATCACAATGCTCCATGCGCTTGTCAGCACAATACTGCACGACACATATCATCACAATGCACCGTTCGCTTGTCATCACAGTGCTCCACAATCTTGTCATCACAATGCTGCATAAAGCTTGTCATCACAATGCTCCATGCACTTCTCTTCAAAATGCTCTATCACCACTGATATCACAATATTACATCACTATTCGTCACAATACTCCCTGAAACCTCTCATCACAGTGTTCCATGGCTCCTGTCATCACCATGCTACATGCATTATCATCACAATGTTCGATGACCCCTGACATCACAATGTTCCATAACCTGTCATCAAAATGCCCCATGAACCTTTTCATCATAATTCTCCATGAACCCTGACATAGCAATGTTCCATAACCACTACCATCAAAATGTTCCATGACACTTTTCATCAAATTGCTCCATGAACCTGTCATCACAATGATCCCTGCCCTTCTCATCACAATGCACAACGCCCTTGTCATCAACATGCTCCATGACATTTGTCATCACAAAGATCCATTACCCTTGGCATAACAACGCTCCATGTCATTGTCATTATGATGCTCCATGAACGCTCTCATCACATAGCTCCATGCCCTTGTCAGCACAAAGCTCCATGACACATGTCATCAGAATGCTACATGGCCATCTCATCACAATGTTCCATGCCCTTGCTATCAGAATGCTCCATTACACCTGTCATAACAATGTTCCATGATTCCTGCCATCACGTTGTTCCATGGCCTTGTCATCACAAGGCTCCATGACCCTTCTCATCACAATGCTCTAAGACCCCTGTAGTCACAAGGCTACATGCCCATTTTCATCTCAATGACCCATGAACACTGTCATCACAATGCACCATGCACATCATCATAATGCTTCATGCTATTGTCATCACAATGAATTCAAAATGCTTCATGACGTCTGTCGTAACAATGCTCAAACCCTCGTGATCACAATGTTCTATAACACTTATCATCACAACACCCCATGATGCTCATCATCACAATTATCCATGGTCTTCTCATTACAATGCTCCATGACCTTTGTCATCACAATTCTCAATACACTTGTCATCACAATACTCCCTGACACTTGTCGTCAGTATACTCCTTGAACCCTGTCATGGTAAGGCTCCATGCATTTTTCATCACAATGATCCATTCCCTTTTCATCACAATGCTCCAAGTCCCCTGTAATCACAAAGCTCCATGCACTGGTCATCACCAAGCTCCATGACACATGTCATCAGAATGTTCCATGAACTTCTCATCAAAATGCTCCATGCCCTTGTCATCACAATGCTCCAAGACCCCTGTAATCACAATGCTGCATGCCGCTTTTCATCTCAATGCTCCATGATCCCTGTCATCACAATGCATCATGCCCATCATCATAATGCTTCAGGCTATTGTCAGCACAATGAAATCAAAATACTCCATGACCTCTGTCATCACAATGCTCCATGACCCCTGTCATCACAGTACTCCATGAACATTTTCAGCCCAATGCTCCATGACCCTTGTCATCACAATGGTCCATGCCCTCGTCATCAACAGTCTCTGTGACATTTTTAACCACAATGCTCCATGAACTTTTCATCACAATGCTCTTTGACCCTTGTCATCACAATGCTCTATGCTTTCTCAGCACAATGCTCCATGACCCTTGTCATCACAATGTTCCATGCGCTTGTCAGCACAATGCTCTACGACACATGTCATCACAATGCACAATTCGCTTGTCATCACAGTGCTCCACAATCTTGTCATCACAATGCTCCATAAACCTTGTCATCACAATGCTCCATGCACTTCTCATCAAAATGCTCTCTCACCATTGATATCACAATGTTACATCACTATTCGTCACAATACTCCCTGACCCCTGGCATCACAGTGTTCCATAACTCCTGTCATCACAATGCTACATGCATTATCATCACAATATTCGATGACCCCTGACAACACAATGTTCCATAACCCCTGTCATCAAAATGATCCATGACACTTTTCATCAAATTGCTCCATGAACTTGTCATCGAAATGCTCCCTGCCCTTCTCATCACAATGCACAACACACTTGCCATCAAAATGCTCCATGACCTTTGTCATCACAAAGATCCATGACTTTGGGGATCACAGTGCTCCATGTCATTGTCATCACGATGCTCTATGAACGCTCTTATCACATTGCTCCATGCCCTTGTCATCACAAAGCTCCATGACACATGTCATCAGAATGCTCCATGGCCTTCTCCTCACAATGCACCACGCCCTTGCCATCACAATGCTCCATTACCCCTGTCATAACAATGCTCCATGACTCCTGACATCACGATGTTCCATAGCCTTGTCATCACAAGGCTCCATGACCCTTCCCATCACAATGATCCAAGACCGCTGTAATCACAATGCTCCATGCCCCTTTTCATCTCAATGATCCATGAACCCTGTCATCACAATGCACCATGCCCATCATCATAATGCTTCATGCTATTGTCATCACAATGAAATCAAAATGCTCCATGACCTCTGTCATAACAATGCTCCAAACCCTTGTGATCACAATATTCCATAACACTTGTCATCACAATGTCCCATGACTCTCGTCATCACAATTATCCATGGTCTTCTCATCACAATTCTCCATGACCTTTGTCATCACAATGCTCAATACACTTGTCATCAAAATGCTCCCTGACACTTGTTGTCTGTATGCTCCATGTACCCTGTCATGACAAGGCTCCATGCCTTTTTCATCACAATGATCCATGCCCTTTTCATCACAATGCTCCAGGACCCCTGTAATCACAGTGCTCCATGACAACTGCCATCAAAATATTCCACGGCCTTATCATCACAAGGCTCCATGACACTTGTCATAACAATGATCCAAGACCCATGTAATCACAATGCTCCATGTCTTTGTCATCACAAAGCTCCATGACACATGTCATCAGAATGTTCCATGGTCTTCTCATCAAAATGCTCCATGCCCTTGTCATTACAGTGCTCCAAGACCCCTGTAATGACAATGCTCCATGCCCCTTTTCATCAGTATGCTCCATGAGAGTTGTCATCACAAGGCTCCATGGTTTTCTCATCACAATGCTCCAGGACCTTGTCATCACAATGCTTCACGAACTTGTCATGAAAATACACAATGGCCATTGTCATCATAATGCTCCAAGCCCTAGTCATCACAATGCTCCATTATATTTCTCATCACAATCCTCCATTACGTTTAGCATCACAATGCTCCCTGCCATTGTCATCGCAATGGACCATGACATATGTCATCACAATGCTCCCTGACACATGTCTTCACAATAATCCATGACCTATTCATCACAGTGATCCATGCCCTTGTCATCACAATGCACCATGTCCACTGTCATCACAATAATCTTTGAAACTTGTCAGACCAATGCTCGATGCCCCTGACATCACAATGTTCCATGCCCTTGTCATCACAATGCTCCATGACCCCTTTCATCACAATGTTCCGTGACTCCAGGCATCACAATGATTCATAACATTTGTCATCACAGTGGTCCATGCCCGCATCATCACAAGGCTCTGTGAACTTTGTAACCACAATGCTCCATGAACTTTTCATCACAATGCTCCGTGACACTTGTCATCACAATGCTCCAAGCCTTTGTCTGAAAAATGCTCCATGACCCTTGTCATTACAATGTGCCACGCACTTTTCATCACAACGGTCCACAAATTTGTCATGGCAATGCTTCATAAATCTTGTAATCACAATGCTCCATGCCCTTCTCATCACAATGCTCCATTACACCTGTCATAAGAATGCTCCATGACCCATGCCATCACTATGTTCCACGGCCTTGTCATCACAAGGCTCCATGACACTTGACATCACAATGCTCCAAGACCCCTGTAATCACAATGCTCCATGCCCTTGTCATCACAAAGCTCCATGACACATGTCATCAGAATGTTCCATGGACTTCTCATCAAAATGCTCCATGCTCTTGTCATCAAAATGCTCCAAGACCACTGTCATCACAATGCTCCATGCCCCTGTTCATCTCAATGCACCATGAAGCCTGTCATCACAATGCATCAAGCACATCATCATAATGCTTCAGGCTATTGTCATCACAATGAAATAAAAATGCTCCATGACCTCTGTCATCACAATGCTCCATGACCCCTGTCATCACAATACTCCATGAATATTATCAGACCATTGCTCCATGACATTCTCATCACAATGATCCATGACCAATATCATCACAATGCACCATGATAACTGGCATCACAACACTCCATGACACGTGACAACACAATGATCCGGGACTCTTGTCATCACATTGCTCCATTCCCTAGTCATCACAATGCTCCATGATCCCTGTCCTTACAATGCTCCGTGACACCATTCATCACAATGCTTCATAATGTTAGTCATCACAGTGGTCCAAGCCCGCATCATCACAAGGCTCTGTGACATTTGTGACCACAATACTCCATGAACTTTTCATCGCAATGCTCCATGACCCTTGTCATCACAATGCTCCATGCCTTTCTCAGAACAATGCTCCATTACCCATGTCATCACAGTGTGCCATGCGCTTCTCATCACAATGCTCCTTGCCTTTGTCAGATCAATGCTCCATTACCCATGTCATCACAATGTGCCATGCACTTGTCATCACAGTTCTCCACAATCTTGTCATCACAATGCTCCATAAACTTTGTCTTCACAATGTTACATGTACTTCTCATCAAAATGCTCTCTCACCACTGATATCACAATGTTACATCACTATTCGTCACAATACTCCCTCAACCCAGTCATCACAATGTTCCATGACTCTGGCATCACAATTCTACATGCACTTATCATCACAATATTCGATGACCCCTGTCATCACAATGTTCCATAACCCCTGTCATCAAAATGTTCCATGAACTTTCATCAAAATGCTCCATGACCTCTGACATCACAATGTTCCATAACCCCTGTCATCAAAATGTTCCATGACACTTTTCATGAAATTGCTCCATGAACCTGTCATCACAATACTCCATGCCCTTTTCATCACAATTCCCCATGACCTTTGTCATCACAACTCACAATACACATGGCATCACAATGCGCCCTGACACTTGTCGACAAAATGCTCCTTGAACCCTGTCATGACAAGGCTCCATGCCTTTCTCATCACAATGATCCATGCCGTTTTCATTACAATGCTCCAAGACCCCTGTAATCACAGTGCTCCATGCCCTTGTCATCACAAAGCTCAAGGACGCATGTCATTAGAATGCTCCTTGGCCTTCTCCTCACAATGCTCCATGCCCTTGTCATCACAATGATCCAAGACCCCTGTAATCACAGTGGCCCATGCCCTTTTTCATCAGTATGCTCCATTAGGATGTCATCACAAGGCTCCATGGTTTTCTCATCACAATGCTCCAGGACATTGTCATCACAATGCTTCACGACCTTGTCATGAAAATTCTCAATGGCCCTTGTCATCATAATGCTCCAAGCCCTAGTCATCACAATGCTCCATTATATTTGTCATCACAATCCTCCATTACATTTGGTATCACAATGCTCCCTGCCATTGTCAGCGCAATGGACCATGACATATGTCATCACAATGCTCCCTGACACCTCTCTTTACAATACTCCAAGACCTTCTCATCACAGTGTTCCATGCCCTTGCCATCACAATGCAGCATGTCCACTGTCATCACAATAATCTCTGAAACTTGTCAGACCAATGCTCCATGGCCCTGTCATCACAATGCTCCATGCCCTTGTCATCACAATGCTCCAGGACCCCTGTCATCACAATGCTCCGTGACAACATTCGTCACAATGCTTCATAACGTTTGTCATCACAATGGTCCATGCCCGCATCATCACAAGGCTCTGTGACCTTTGTAACCACAATGCTCCATGAACTTTTCATCACAATGCTCCGTGACCCTTGTCATCACAATGCTCCATGCCTTTGTCAGAACAATGCTACATGACTCTTGTCATCACAATGTGCCATGCACTTTTCATCACAACGGTCCACGACATTGTCATCGCTAAGCTCCATAAACCTTGTAATCACAATGCTCCATGCACTTCTCATCCAAATGCTCTCTCACCAGAGATATCACAATGTTACACCACTAGTCATCACAATACTCCCTCACCCCTCTAATCACAATGTTCCATGATCCTTGTCATCACAGTGCTACATGCCCTTATCATCACAATGTTCCATTACACCTGACATCACAATGATCCATAACCCCTGTCATCAAAATGCTCCATGACCCTTCTTATCCCAAAGCTCCATGACCCCTGACATCACAATGTTCTATAACCCCTGTCATCAAAATGTTCCATTACACATTTCATCAAATTGTTGCATGACCCTGTCATCAAAATGCTCCCTGCCTTTCTCATCACAATGCACCACACCCTTGTCATCAAAATGCTCCATGACCTTTGTCATCACAAAGCTCCATGACACTGGGCATCACAATGCTCCATGTCATTTTCATCACAATTCTCCATGAACCCTCTCATCACATTGCTCCATGCCTTTGTCATCACAAAGCTCCATGAAACTTGTCATCACAATGCTAGATGCCCTTCTCATCACAATGCTCCATGCCCTTGCCATCACAATGCTCCATTACCCCTGTCATGACAATGCTCCGTGACCTCTGCCATCACGATGTTCCATGGCCTTGTCATCACAAGGCTCCATGACCCTTCTCATCACAGTGCTCCATTACCTCTGTCATAACAATGCCCCATGACTCCCGTCATAACAATGATTAATAACGTTTTTCATCACAATGCACCATGCCCGTGTCATCACAAGGCTCTGTGACCTTTGTAACCACAATGCTCCATGAACTTTTCATCACAATTCTCTGTGACCCTTGTCATCACAATGCACCATGTCTTTGTCAGAACAATGCTCCTTGACACTTGTCATCACAAAGTGCCACGCGCATTTCATCACAACGGTCCACAACCTTGTCATTGAAATGCTGCGTAAACCTTGTAATCACAATGCTCCATGCACTTCTCATCAAAATGCTCTCTCACCAGAGATATCACAATGTTCCATCACTAGTCATCACAATACTCCCTCACCCCTGTAATCACAATGTTCCATGACCCTGTCATCACAATGCTACATCCCCTTATCATCACAATGTTCCATGACCCCTGACATCACAATGTTCCATAACACCTGTCATCAAAATGGTCCATGACCCTTTTCATCCCAAAGCTCCAGGACTCCTGACATCACAATGTTCTATAACACCTGCCATCAAAATGTTCCATTTCTCATTTTATCAAATTGCTTCATGACCCGGTCATCAAAAGTCTCCCTGCCCTTCTCATCACAATGCACCATGCCCTTGTCATCAAAATGCTCCATGACTTGTCATCACAAACATCCATGACCCTTGGTATCACAATGCTCCAAGTCATTGTCATCACAAAGCTCCATGAACCCTCTCATCACACTGCTCCATGCTCTTGTAATCACAAAGCTCCATGACACTTGTCATCACAATGCTCGATGCCCTTCTCATCACAATGCTCCATGCCCTTATCATTACAATCCTGCATGACCCATGTATCGCAGTGTTCCCTGCCCTTGTCATCACAATGCTCCATGCCCACTCTCATCACAATAATACATGAAACATTTCAGACCAATGTTCCATGCCCTTCTCATCATAATGCTCCATTATGCTGTCATAACAATGCACCATGACCCCTGCCATCACAATGTTCCACGGCCTAGTCATCACAAGGTTCCATGTCACTTGTCATCAGAATGTTCCATGGCCTTCTCAGCAAAATGCTCCATGCCCTTGTCATCACAATGCCCCAAGACCCTTGTAATCACAATGCCCCATGCCCCTTTTCATCTCAATGCTCCATGAACCCTGTCATCACAGTGCACCATGCCCATCATCATAATGCTTCAGGCTATTGTCATCACAATGAAATCAATATTCTCCATGACCTCTGTAATCATAATGCTCCAAAGCCTTGTTATCACAATATTCCATAACACTTATCATCACAACACCCCATGACGCTCATCATCACAATTATCCATGGTCTTCTCATCACAATGCTCCATGATCTTTGTCATCACAATGCTCAGTACACTTGTTATCACAATGCTCCCTGACACTTGTCATCAGTATGCTCCTGGAACCCTGTCATGACAAGGCTCCATGCCTTTTTCATCACAATGATCCATGCCCTTTTCATCACAATGCTCCAAGATCCCTGTAATCACAATGCTCCATGCCCTTGTCATCACAAAGCTCCATGACGCATGTCACCAGAATGCTCCATGGCCTTCTCATCACAACACTCCATGAACATTTTCAGCCCAGTGCTCCAGGAAACTTCTCATCACAGTGATCCATGCCCTTGTCATCCCAATAATCCATGACCCCTGCATTCACAATGCTCCGTGACGCTTGTCAAAATAGTACTCCATGACACATGTCATCACAATGCTCCATGCCTTTGTCAGCAAAATGCTACATGACCTTTTCATAACAATGCTCTATGTGCTTGTCATCACAATACTCCATTTCCATTGTCATCACAATCCTCCGTGAGCCTTGGGATCACATTGTTTCATGCCCTTGTCATCACAAAGCTCCATGCTCCTTGAAATCAAAATGATCCATGACCTCTATCATCACAATGCTCCAAACCCTTGTAATCACAATGTTCCATAACACTTGTCATCACAACGCTCCATGACGCATGTCATCACAATACTCCATGCCCTTTTCATCACAATGCTCCATGACCTTGTAATCACAATGTTCCAAACCCCTGTAATCCCAATGGTCCATGCCCCTTTTCATCAGTATGCTCCATGAGATTTGTCATCACAAGGCTCCATGTTTTTCTCATCACAATGCTCCAGGACCTTGTCATCACAATGCTCAATACACTTGTCATCAAAATGCTCCCTGACACTAGTTGTCTGTATGCTCCTTGAACCCTGTCATGACAAGGCTCCATGCCTTTTTCTTCAAGGTGATCCATGCCCTTTTCATCACAATGCTCCAAGACCACTGTAATCACAATGTTCCATGCCCTTGTCATCACAAAGCTCAATGACGCATGTCATTAGAATGCTCCTTGGCCTTCTCCTCACAGTGCTCCATGCCCTTGTCCTCACAATGTTCCACGACCCCTGAAATCACAATGATCCATGCCCCTTTTCATCAGTATGCTCCATGAGACTTGTCATCACAAGGCTCCATGGTTTTCTCATCACAATGCTCCAGGACATTGTCATCACAATGCTTTATGACCTTGTCATGAAAATTCTCAGTGGCCCTTGTTATCATAATGCTCCAAGCCCTAGTAATCACTATGCTCCATTATATTTGTCATCACAATCCTCCATTACATTTGGCATCACAATGCTCCATGCCATTGTCTTCGCAATGGACCATGACATATGTCATCACAGTGTTCCCTGACACCTTTCTTCACAATACTCCATGACCTTCTCATCACCATGCTCCGTGCCCTTGTCATCACAATGCACCATGCCCACTCTCATCACAATAATCTATTAAACTTGTCAGACCAATACTCCATGACCCTGTCATCACAATGCTCCATGCCCTTGTCATCACAACGCTCCATGAACCCTGTCATCACAAAGCTCCGTGACTCCAGTCATCACAATGCTTCATAACGTTTGTCATCACAATGGTCCATGCCCGCATCATCACAAGGCTCTGTGACCTTTGTAACCACAATGCTCCATGAACTTTTCATCACAATTCTCTGTGACCCTTGTCATCACAATGCACCATGTCTTTGGCAGAACAATGCTCCGTGACCATTGTCATCACAAAGTGCCACGCGCATTTCATCACAACGGTCCACAACCTTGTCATTGAAATGCTCCATAAACCTTGTAATCACAATGCTCCATGCACTTCTCATCAAAATGCTCTCTCACCAGAGATATCACAATGTTCCATCACTAGTCATCACAATACTCCCTCACCCCTGTAATCACAATGTTCCATGATCCTGTCATCACAATGCTACATCCCCTAATCATCACAATGTTCCATGACCCCTGACATCACAATTTTCCATAACACCTGTCATCAAAATGCTCCATGACCCTTTTTATCCCAAAGCTCCAAGACTGCTGACATCACAATGTTCTATAACCACTGCCATCAAAATGTTCCATTATACTTTTTATCAAATTGCTACATGACCCGGTCATCAAAAGGCTCCCTGCCCTTCTCATCACAATGCACCATGCCCTTGTCATCAAAATGCTCCATGACTTGTCATCACAAAGCTCCATGACACTTGGCATCACAAGGCTCCGTCTCATTGTCATCACAATGCTCCATGAACCCTCTCATCACATTGCTCCATTCTCTGGTAATCACAAAGCTCCACGACACTTGTCATCACAATGCTCGATGCCCTTCTCATCACAATGCCCCATGCCCTTGTCATTACTATCCTGCATGACCCAAGTATCACAGTGTTCCGTGCCCTTGTCATCACAATGCTCCATGCCCACTCTCATCACAATAATACATGAAACATTTCAGACCAATGTTCCATGCCCTTCTCATCATAATGCTCAATTATGCCTGTCATAACAATGCACCATGACCCCTGTCATCAAAATGTTCCACGGCCAATCATCACAAGGTTCCATGACACTTGTCATCAGAATGTTCCATGGCTTTCTCATCAAAATGCTCCATGCCCTTGCCATCACAATGCTCCAAGACACTTGCAATCACAATGCCCCATGCCCCTTTTCATCTCAATGCTACATGAACCCTGTCATCACAGTGCACCATGCCCATCATCATAATGCTTCAGGCTATTGTCATCACAATGAAATCAATATTCTCCATGACCTCTGTAATCATAATGCTCCAAACCCTTGTTATCACAATGTTCCATAACACTTATCATCACAACACCCCATGACGCTCATCATCACAATTATCCATGGTCTTCTCATCACAATGCTCCATGATCTTTGTCATCACAATGCTCAATAAACTTGTTATCTCAATGCTCCCTGACACTTGTCATCAGTATGCTCCTTGAACCCTGTCACGACAAGGCTCCATGCCTTTGTCATCACAATGATCCATTCCCTTTTCATCACAATGCTCCAAGATCCCTGTAATCACAATGCTCCATGCACTTGTCATCACAAAGCTCCATGACACATGTCATCAGAATGCTCCATGGCCTTCTCATCAAAATGCTCCATGCCCTCGTCATCACAATCCTCCAAGACCCCTGTAATCACAATGCTCCATGCCCCTTTTCATCAGAATGCTCCATGAGACTTCTCATCACAAGTCTCCATGGTCTTCACATCACAATGTTCCAGGACCTTGTCATCACCATGCTCCATTCCCTTGTCATCCCAATGTTCCATGATCCCTGTCATCACAATAATCCATGAACATTTTCAGCCCATTGCTCCACGACCTACTCATCACAATGCTCCATGGCCAATATCATCACAAGGCTCCACGTCCCCTGTCATCACAACACTCCATGAACATTTTCAGCCCAGTGCTCCAGGAAACTTGTCATCACAATGATCCATGCACTTGTCATCCCAATGCTCCATGACCCCTGCATTCACAATGCTCCGTGACGCTTGTCATAATAGTGCTCCATGACACATGTCCTCACAATGCTCCATGCCTTTGTCAGCAAAATGCTACATGACCTTTTCATTACAATGCTCTATGCGCTTGTCATCACAATACGCCATTCCATTGTCATCACAATCCTCCGTGAGCCTTGGGATCACATTGTTTCATGCCCTTGTCATCAAAATGCTCCATGCTCCTTGAAATCAAAATCATCCATGACCTCTATCATCACAATGCTCCAAACCCTTGTAATCACAATGTTCCATAACACTTGTCATCACAACGCTCCATGACGCATGTCATCACAATACTCCATGCCCTTTTCATCAAAATGCTCCAAGATCCCTGTAATCACAATGCTCCATGCCCTTGTCATCAAAAACCTCCATGACGCATGCATCAGAATGCTCCATGGCCTTCTCATCACAATGCTCCATGCCCTCGTCATCACAATGCTCCAAGACCCCTGTAATCACAATGCTCCATGCCCTTGTCATCATAAAGCTCCATGACGCATGTCATCACAATGCTCCCTTGTCTTCTTATCACAATGCTCCATGCCCTAGTCATCACAATGCTCCAAGACCCCTGTAATCACAATGCTCCATGCCCCTTTTCATCAGAATGCTCCATGAGACTTGTCGTCACAAGTCTCCATGGTCTTCACATCACAATGCTCCAAGACCTTGTCATCACTATGCTCCATTCCATTGTCATCCCACAGTTCCATGATCCCTGTCATCACAATAATCCATGAACAGTTTCAGCCCATTGCTCCACGACCTACTCATCACAATGCTCCATGGCCAATATCATCACAAGGCTCCATGACCCCTGTCATCACAACACTCCATGAACATTTTCAGCCCAGTGCTCCAGGAAAATTGTCATTACAATGATCCATGCCCTTGTCATCCCAATGCTCCATGGCCAATGCATTCACAATGCTCCGTGACGCTTGTCATCACAGTGCTCCACGACACATGTCCTCACAATGCTCCATGCCTTTGTCAGCAAAATGCAACATGACCTTTTCATTACAATGCTCTATGCACTTGTCATCACAATACTCCATTTCCATTGTCATCACAATCCTCCGTGAGCCTTGGGATCACATTGCTTCAAGCTCTTTTCATCACAATGCTCCATGCTCCTTGAAATCAAAATGATTCCTGACCTCTATCATCACAATGCTCCAAACCCTTCTAATCACAATGTTCCATAACACTTGTCATCACAACGCTCCATGACGCATGTCATCACAATACTCCATGAACTTTTCATCACAATGCTCCATGACCTTGTAATCACAATGTTCCAAACCCCTGTAATCCCAGTTTTCCATGCTCCTTTCATCAGTATGCTCTATGAGATTTGTCATCACAAGGCTCCATGGTTTTCTCATCACAATGCTCCAGGACCTTGTCATCACAATGCTCAATACACTTGTCATCAAAATGCCTCCTGACACTTGTTGTTTGTATGCTCCTTGAACCCTGTCATGACAAGGCTCCATGCCTTTTTCATCAAGGTGATCCATGCCCTTTTCATCACAATGCTCTAAGACCACTGTAATCACAATGTTCCAAGCCCTTGTCATCACAATGCTCAATGACGCATGTCATTAGAATGCTCCTTGGCCTTCTCCTCACAGTGCTCCATGCCCTTGTCCTCACAAGGGTCCACGACCCGTGTAATCACAATGCTCCATGCCCCTTTTCATCAGTATGCTCCATGAGACTTGTCATCACAAGGCTCCATGGTTTTCTCATCACAGTGCTCCAGGACATTGTCATCACAATGCTTCATGACCTTGTCATGAAAATACTCAATGGCCCTTGTCATCATAATGCTCCAAGCCCTAGTCATCACAATGCTCCATTATATTTGTCATCACAATCCTCCATTACATTTGGCATCACAATGCTCCATGCCATTGTCATTGCAATGGACCATGACATATGTCATCACAGTGTTCCCTGACACCTGTCTTCACAATACTCCATGACCTTCTCATCACCATGCTCCGTGCCCTTGTCATCACAATGCACCATGCCCACACTCATCACAATAATTTATGAACGTTGTCAGACCAATGCTCCATGCCCCTGTCATCACAATGCTCCATGCCCTTGTCATCACAATGCTCCATGACCCCTGTCATCACAATGCTCCATGACTCCAGTCATCACAATGCTTCATAACGTTTGTTATCACAATGGTCCATGCCCGCGTCATCACAAGGCTCTGTGACCTTTGTAACCACAATGCTCCATGAACTTTTCATCACAATTCTCTGGGACCCTTGTCATCACAATGCACCATGTCATTGGCAGAACAATGCTCCTTGACCATTGTTATCACAAAGTGCCACACGCATTTCATCACAACGGTCCACAACCTTGTCATTGAAATGCTCCATAATCCGTGTAATCTCAATGCTCCATGCACTTCTCATCAAAATACTCTCTCACCAGCGATATCACAATGTTCCATCACTAGTCATCACAATACTCCCTCACCCCTGTAATCACAATGTTCCATGACCCTGTCATCACAATGCTACCTGACCTTTGTCATAACAATGGTCCATGCCCTCGACAGTCTCTGTGACCTTTTTAATCACAATGCTCCATGAACTTTTCATCACAATGCTCTTCGACACTTGTCATCACAATGCTCTATGCCATTCTCAGCACAGTGCTCCATGCCCTTGTCATCACAAGGCTCCATGACCCCTGTCATCACAATGCTCCGTGACTCCAGTCATCACAATGCTTCATAACATTTGTCATCACAATGGTCCATGCCCGCATCATCACAAGGCTCTGTTACCTTTGTTACCACAATGCTCCATGAACTTTTCATCACAATGCTCCGTGACCCTTGTCATCACAATGTGTCATGCGCTTCTCATCACAGTGTTCCACAATGTTGTCATCACAAGTCTCCATAAAGCTTGTCTTCACAATGCTCCATGCACTTCTCAAAAAATGCTCTCCCACCACTGATATCACAATGTTACATCACTATTCATCACAATACTCCCTCAACCCTGTCATCACAATGTTCCATGACTCCTGTCATCAGAATGCTACATGCACTTATCATCACAATGTTCGATGACCCCTGACATCACAATGTTCCATAACACCTGTCATCAAAATGTTCCATGACCCTTTTCATCAAAATGCTCCATGACCACTGACATCACAGTGCTCCATGACCCCTGTCATCACAATGCTCCATGCTCCTTGAAATCAAAAAGTTCCATGACCTCTGTCATCACAATGCTACAAATCCTTGTGATCACAATTTTACATAACACTTGTCATCACAATGCTCCATGACGCCTGTCATCACAATACTGCATGCCCTTGTCGTCACAATGCTCCATCATCTTTTTCATCACAATTCTCAATACACTTGTCATCACAATGCTCCCTGACACTTGTCATCAGAATGCTCCTTGAACCCTTTCATGAACAGGCTCCATGCCTTTTTCATCACAATGCTCAATGCCCTTTTCATCACAATGCTCCTTGCCATTGTCATCACTATACTCCACACACTTGTCATAAGAATGCTCCATGACCCTTGTCATCACAATTCTCCATGACCCCTGTCATCACAGTGCTCCATACCACTTGTCATTACAGTGCTCCATGACGCTCCTCATCACAATTATCCATGGTCTTCTCATCACAATGCTCCACGGTCTTGCCATCACAATGCTCCATGCCCTGGTCATCACAATGCTCCATGTTCCCTGTCATCAAAATTCTCCACGTTCTTGGCATCACTGTGCTCCATGACACTTCTCATCACAGGGTTACATGCTTTGTCATCACAGTACTCCACAAGCTTGTCATCAGAATGCTCCATGACCTTTGTCATCCCAAATATCTATGACCACTGTCATCACAATGTTCCATGACACCTGTCATCACAATGCTCCATGCCCTTTGTCATTACAGTGCTCCATGATTCTCATCACCACCATTATCGATGGTCTTCTCATCTCAGTGCTCCACGGTCTTGGCATCACAATTCTCCATGCCCTGGTAATCACAATTTTCATGTCCCTTGTCATCACAATTCTCCACGTCCTTGTCATAACAATGCTCCATGACAGTTCTCATCACAATGTTACATGCTCTTGTCATCACAATTCTCCACATCCTTGTCATCACAATGCTCCATGACAGTTCTCATCACTATGTTACATGCTCTTGTCATCACAATTCTCCATGCAATTGTCATCGCAGTGCCCCATGACCCCTGTCATAGCAAGCTACATGCCTTTGTCATCACAATTCTTCACGACCTTTTCATCAAAATTCTCAATGGACATTGTCATCACAATGATCCATGCCCTTGTCATCACAATGCTCCTTAACCCTTGTCATCACAGTGCTCCAATTCCTTGTCATCACAATGCTCCATTACCTTTGTCATCACAATCCTCCATAACATTTGTCATCTCAATGCTCCATGCCATTGTCTTCACAGTGGACCATGAAATATGTGATCATAATGCTCCATGACACATGTCTTCACAATAATCTATGACCTTGTCATCACAATGCTCCATGCCCTTGTCATCACCATGCTCCATTACCCCTGTCATAACAATGCTCCATGAACCCTGCCATCACGATGTTCCTTGGCCTTGTCATCACAAGTCTCCATGACCCTTCTCATCACAATGCTCCAAGACACCTGTAATCACAATGCTCCATGCCCTTGTCATCACAAAGCTCCATGAAATATGTCATCAAAATGCTCCTTGGCCTTCTCATTCACCATGCTCCATGCCCTTGTCATCACAAAGCTCCATGATGCATGTCATCCGAATGCTCCATGCCCCTTTTCATCTCAATGCTCCATGAAACCTGTCATCACAATGCACCATGCCCATCATCATAATGCTTCATGCTATTTTCATCAGAGTGAAATCAAAATGCTCCATGACCTCTGTCATCACAATGCTCCAAATCCTTGTGATCAAAATGTTCCATAACACTTAGCATCACAACGCCCAATGAGGCTCATCATCACAATTATCCATGGTCTTCTCATCACAATGCTCCATGAACTTTTTCATCATAATGCTCAATACCCTTGTCATCACAATGCTCCCTGACACTTGTCATCTGTATGCTCCTTGAACCCTGTCATGACAAGGCTCCATGCCTTTTTCATCACAATGTTCCATGCCATTTTCCTCACAGTGCTCCAAGGCCCCTGTAATCACAATGCTCCATGCCCTTTTCATCACAAAGCTCCATGATGCATGTCATCAGAACGCTCGATGGTCTTCTCATCCCAATGCTCCTTGCCCTTTTCATCACAATGCTCCAAGTCCCCTGTAATCACAAAGCTCCATGTCCCTTTTCATCAGAATGCTCCATGAGACTTATCATCACAAGGCTCCATGGTCTTCTCATCACAATGCTCCAGTAGCTTGTCATCACAGTGCTCCATGACCCCTGTCATCACAATAATCCATGAACATTTTCAGCCCAATGTTCCTTGACCTTCTCATCACAATGCTCCATGACCCCTGTCATCACAATGCTCCATGACCACTGTCATCACAACGCTCCATGAACTCTGACAACACAATGATCCGGGACCTTTGTCATCAAAATGCTCCATGCCCTTGTCATCCCAATTCTCCATGACCCCTGTAATCACAATGCTCCGTGACGCTTGACATCACAGTGCTCCATGAAACTTGTCATCACAATGCTCCATGCCTTTGTCAGCAATATGCTACATAATCTTGTCATCACAATGCTCCATTCGCTTGTCCTCACAATCCTCCATGACCCTTGGGATTACATTTCTTCATGCCCTTCTCATCTCTCTCTTGCCTTTCTGGTATTTAGAGATTATCGGATGTCCCTTTTGACCGGTGGGAAGTGACAATTCTTTGTAGTGTGGATTTGCACTGTGTGCTTGCTTGATTGGCCAAAAAGGTCGTATGCGTTTTCTCCTGAATACATTCAGGAGAAAAGGCATACGCCATTTTTGGCCAAGGGCATCATTGTCGAAGTTGTGATGCCTTTCCTGGCTTTAAAGGTGATTCCAATTTACCTCTTGAAATATGTTTTGTGCAATTCTACCTCATTTTCAAGTCCGCTTCGTTGCCTTCCCTCAACAGATTTTTGGAAGAGAGTAGTCCTTTAAAACTCTCAGGTTTGTGAATTGCTGTGCCCCTGAGCACCAATTTTCAAATCCCATTATTGGGAGCTGACCGCAAATACACAGTTTTGCTTCAGGACCTGTACTGCTGCCAGGGGTGGCTATACTGTTCCCTGCGGGTGGCTGAGGCTTTGGTAATTCTTCTTCCTGACGGGAATTTAGAGTGGCATGTGTCCGTCCAAATGCCTACATCTACTCTCTGATTGGTTCTCCCTCTTCCCTTTCATCCTCTGCACAATTAGCAAACTGTGCAAACCAGGAGGTTATAGGAGCTGACTCTCCTAAGTTGGGAGATTGATAGTAAGGCAGTTGGAATGCCAAACTGGAGCACAAGGAGAGGAAAAATTTGGAGACTTTTAGAAAACTTTCGCCATCACAGGGTGTCCATTCTCTAGGTTTCTCATACATGTTATATCTGTAGTGATATTCCCTTCTACTTGGAGATTTGGGACCCATGGTATGGTGGCATGCATTAGTACTGTAAAGGGTCTGCATTTTCTCTCCCAATCTCACCAGTCCTCTCAGTCCCAAGTCTCATCCAGCTGTCTTTGCAGATAGGGTCATTCCAGGTTTCATCAGAACCCCTGAAGGAATTGTGTAAGAATTTCGCTGTTTTTTTGTTTTGTTTTTAAAATTCATTTTTATAATGGGTTTGAGCTGATTTTCACTGACATGTTTATGACGGTCTAGACACACTTGATTTCCATACGGAGACATATCAATACATAGGTTTTTAAGATTCTTACTAGTCAGATATATTCCTCTGCGAGGAATAGGCGTTTTGAGTCCCGTTCACTGAGGTAGGTGTAGATCTTGTCTCTTCTGTATTTGGTTTATGGAATGGTACCTGTTCTAATATCAAACTCTCGTTTTATGCATCACCACACCTCTGCTTTCCCCTTAAGGAGGCATAAGAGTGTTTTGTAAATGTGAGTCTCTGTTCTCTTTCTTAATTCATTTCATGTGCTGTGATGTTGACATTCCCTTTGTAAGTGATATCTTATGATAAGATTCTTTTATCTGTGTGACTAATTTCACTTAGAATCATCATACCTAAATCCACTCATTATGCTGCTACTGGCCTTATATACATAGATTTCACGTCTGAGTGATATTCTGTTGTACAAAATTACCACAAGTTCTTTAGGCATTTCTCTTTTTCCTGGGATATTTTAGGTGTACCGAAGTTGAGGTTCTTGTATGCAGAGCAGCCTTAAACTATGGGGTGCCTGTGTCTTGTTGATATTTAGTCTTCCCAAGTTATATGCCCATGAGTTGAAAACCCCTTTGCTCGGGGGCCTTGTATTTTTGATGTTTTAGGAAACAGCATACACTTCTTCAGAGTGGCTCTTGGATATTTATACCACACCCATCAGCGTGACTAGGCTCCCTGTTCTCCATGGCCTCTCCTGCATTTCTGGTTTGTACACATTTTTTGGATGGCCTTTGTGAGCAGTGGAAATTGAGACTTCTTTGTTGTGCACATTTGCATTTCCCGCTTGCTTGGTTGGCCAAAAACTCTGTATGTGTTTTATTTTCCTGAAGATATTCACGAAAAAACACATACACCCTTTTGCCCAACTGCATCATTTTAGAAATTCTGCTGCTTTTCATATGCTTTAAATGTGAGTACAATCTACCTTTTGAAATCTGTTTCCTGCAATTCTGCCTCTCATTCAGATCCTCTTCGTTGCCTTACCTGAATATATTTTTGGACGTTGGTTATCATTTATATCTTTGCAGGTCTTTGAATTGTCTGCTCCTGAGCTCCATTTTGCAACTCGCTTTTTGTGAGCTGGCCGCCAAACCATTGGATTGCTTCCGGTCCTATTCTGGTTCTGAGGAGGCAGGCTGAGCCTTTGTTTAATTCTTCTTCCTAATGGGAAATTCGAGTGACATGTGCCTGTCAAAACCCCTACAGCTAATCTCTCATTGGTTCCCCATCTTCCCATTTATCCTCTGCACAAATTGCAAACTGTGTGACACAGGAGGTTAAAGGTGCTGATTCTCCATGTGGGGAGATTGTTAGTAATGTGGCTGGAATGGCGAACCCCAGCACCAGGAGATCAAAAATGAGGTGCATTTTAGACACCTTTCCTGAGCACACGGTGTACATTCATCTCGGTTTCCCAGGCATATTTTCGCTGTCAGAATATTCCCTTGAACCTGCAGATTTGGGACCCATGGAATGGGTACCAGGCAGTATTTAAAAGGTCTGCATTTCCTCACCCTGCCTCTCTAACATCTCTTAGCGTGCATAGATTCCAGCCTTATATATCATCCTGCTGTGGGTCTACATGTGTTCAATCTATGTTACATCATAGCCCTTCAACAAAAGTTGTAAGAATTTTTGTCTGTCTCACTGTTTTTATAAATATTTTTTAAATTTATTTTTATATTGGTTACAGCTGATTTTCAAAGCTCTGTTTTTTGCTGCTGTACATCCACTTGATTCATGTACTGTGAGACAAAAATAATTTTTTTTCAGATGCTTACCAGTCATATGTATTATTTTCCAGTTACTTGAGTGAGCTGAGTTCAGTTCTTTGAGGTACTGTGTAGGCCTTTTCAGTTATTCAATTTGATACTTGGAATGGTAACTTTGCTAATTTCAACCTCCTGGATAATACCTCACCATTCCCCACCTTTCCCATTTAGCAGCCTTATGTCTATTTTCTACATATTTGACTATGTTTCTGTGTTGTAGTTTATTTCATGTGTAGCCATTTTTGATTCCACCTTTAAGTGACATCTTATGATATGTGTCTTTTTCTTTCTGACATATGTCACTTAGAATGATTGTATGTAACTCCTCCAGAGTTGTTCCAACTGGCCTTATTTCATTGATTTCTGGATGAGTAATATTCCACTCTACATAAATACCCCATCTCTTTTATCCATTTTATCCTTCCAGGGACATTTAGGTTATATCCAATTGGAGGCCCTTTTTAACAGAGAAGTGGTAAACGTTGGGGTGCCTGTTTTCTGTTGATTTTTGTTTTTCCCAAGGTATATGCCCATGAGTGCAAGTGCCCTATGCTCTGTAGCTCATGTTTTAGATGTTTTAGCAAACACAATACACTTCTCCAGAGTGGCCGTTGGCAAATTCCATTTCCACTATCAGCCTCACAGGGTTCCCTTTTCTCCTCGCCCTGTCCTGCATTTCTGGTGTTTACACTTTATGTGGATGGCCCTTCTGACTGATGTGAAGTGATACATTTGGTAGTATTGATTTCCAGTGCCCACCTGTTTGGTTGGATCAAAAGTGTGTATGGCCTTTATTGAATATATTCAGAAAAAATGCATACGCCCTTTTGGGCCAACTGCATCATTGGCGATGTTCAGCCCCTTTTCTTGTGCTTTAATGGGGAGTCCTTTCTACCTTTTCAAATATGTTTCCTGCCACTCTCCCTTGCTTACAAGTCTTTTTCTGTGGCTTACCTCAAGACAATTTTCGACGATAGATAATTTCAACTCTGAAGTTTTATGAATTTTAGTGACCCTCAGTTCCATTTTTCAACTTGTGTTTTTGGAAACTGGACACAAAACAGTGGGATTTCCTCTAGCCCTATTCTGTTTCCGTGGGCAATTCTAGCCTTTGATGAATTTGTCTTCTGGATTGGAAATTAGAGTGGCATGTGCCTGTCTGATCACCTAAGACTTGTCTCTAAATTTTTCTCATCCTTCCGCTTCATCCTCTAGACAAATTCCAAACAGTGTGCAATAGGATGTTGACGGTGCTGATATCCCCAAGTGAGGAGATTGTTAGGAATCATGTTGGAGGGGTGAACCTGAGCACCAGGCAATGAGGAGATGAGGTGCCTTTTCCAAACTCTTTCCGATCAAACGGTGTACCATCCTCTAGGTGTGGCAGGCATGTTTTTGCTGTAGGAAGGGTCCCGTGCATGCAAGGAGAACACCAGGGATTTTTCCAAATCAGTGTCTCCCCGAACCCAAAACTGGGGAATTTTTAAGCTACGGCTACACGTATGACCATTAGGAGCCTTGGGAAATAGGCAGAGACCAAACTTTAGATGATTGAAATCTTCAGGGTCAGAAGCGCTCACCATCGGCCTTGCTTAGGTTACATTTTATCTGTCATTGATAGATGATGTCAATAAATATATATATATTCTTTTTCAGATTATTTCCCCTTATTGCAAAATATTCAGTGTAGTTCCCTGTGCTATACAGAAGTTCCTTGTTGATGATCTATTTTATACATAGCAGTTTGTATGTGTTAATCCCAAACTGTTAATTTATCCCTTCTCCTACCTTTCCCCTTTGGTAATAATAAATTATAAGATTTTATACTTCTCAGAAATGGGGGAACTGAAAGAGAGGTATCATTTTCAATGGAAAAGCATTCAAAACACGATTGAAGCTTCAGCCAAGAGTATTCGATGTACATCCATGGAAATAAATCACTTCATTTCTCTAATGTTGACCTGACAAATAAGACAGACGTGTTCACTGAACTTGCTTACAGTAAAGTGAAGGAAATATCAAATGTAAGTCTTAAAAACATCTTATTTTACCCGAGCATTATACACTGCTCTATGTTAACTATAGTTTGGCTCTCACACCTGTTCATTGAAGTTACAATGTTCTCAATTTCTGTTACTGATCCTCCAGAGTGGACCCCAACAGGAGTCCCCGTGCCCAGTGTCATTGGAGCCAAAAGATCAAGACTGAGTTTGGTTCAGAAGCAAAGGAAACATTATTTTGAAAACAGAATGGAGAGTTGAGAGCGTGCACCCCCCCACGGGCTGTGGGCTGGGCTGCTATGTAGGGATCAAGGCAGCGTCAGTGGGAGGGAGGGCATGGAGCTCTCAAAGGCTGGGTTGGCTGCAGCTCAGGCTCTATGTCACGGAGTCTGCATGGGACCCCGCTAGCTGAGGTGTCGACCCAGCCATTCTGCACTAGGAAATCGGATCTGAAATGCCTGGTGTGGGACCTCTGCATGTGGAGCCCTAGGAGCACGTGAAATTAGACAAAGCACAATGGAAAAACAGCTTAGACTTTATTTTATTGCCCAGATTCTCTTTATATCTCCCAGGAATTTTTAATGAACGTTGCCGGAGATGAACACCTCCTCTGCTTTTTGTTCTGTTCCTCATTTTTGGGGTGTTGAGGGTGCAGACCCCTGTTTTGTAAGTGCTTCATACTGTGGTGTGAGCCCTGATACATGGGGGGAGGGTCAAAACGTCTCCCCACCAGCCTCCAGGTGAGGTTGATTGTCCCAAGGCCTCCTTCCTCACTTCTCGTCTGCCTGAGCACGAGCACTGGAAGTGTTATAGATACTAATGACCTTTAAGGTCCAGGAAGGAGATGCGCAGAGATGCTGCAGTGGCAGGTTTCACCCCACCCCACATTTGTTCGGCAATCTTAGGCTGACGGTTTTTGTCAGCCTAGATGCTCTGACCAGTAGTCTGTGCTTTCTTTAATTAGGTCCCTGTATTAATGTACAAACAGCACCATGTGTCAGAGCCCTGCCCGCACCACTCCCAGACAGTCCACGGTCAGTGGTGGTCCAGGAACATGACGTCCACTGAGACAACGGCCTTTAGAAGTAGCCAGCATTCCACCCGGTCATATTGGTTACAATCACCACGGTGTCTGTAGGGTTTTCTATGGTGAAAGCATGATATATGTTTCCCCCTCCAAGCTTATTAGCTCCCCTCTGGGTGCAGTAAGTCCTACAAGCAGTAGTCTGCTCTTTCGGGGCACAGTCTTGTTGTTTTCTGAGAGAAACTCCAGGTCAAGTGATGGTCACACAAGTCATCTGGGGGCCCGTTGCCCCCGTTTGTCTCTCTGGAGGTTGGAATTGGAGGGCCTCCTCACTCGAGGTCAGTGTGTCCACAGAGCGACCCCTGCAACTTCAGGGCATGATGGGTGGCTAGGATGACCACGTGGGGTCCTTTTCCCTTAAGAGGGAGCTGGCCTTGTGGGCTGCTGATTTCCAGCTTTTTAGATACCCCAGTATCCTGGCCTGATGAGTCGGTGGGCAAAGACCTTGGTGACCATAGTTTATCATACCTGAAGGGCATTCTTGTGTTGCTCTATTTCAAGTGGTCCCAGTTTTTGCACTAAGGCTCCAAGGTTGATTAACCTTTGACCGGGTATGTAAAGGTCAAAGGTTTAGCTAAATTAGGGAGATCCTGGGCAAGGGTCTTAATTGACTGCTCTTTCCATTCTTGAGAGGCTGCTTCTGGATTCTATTCAAAAGGATCATCATCTTTTCGTGTCAGTGTGTCATGTAGAGGCCCAGGTATTAGACTGTAGTTAGGGATCCAGATGCAGAAAACCTTGTCCTTCCCAGGAACCCCTAAGGTGTCTTCTAGTTTTAGAAGAGGTAAGGCTGCAAATGGCTTCTTCCCTACCCTGGGATGCGTTTCTCCGAATATCTGTGAGAATGAAGCCCAGGCATGTCACCTTAGCCTGGGATATTTGAGCCTTTTTCTTGGACACCTTCTATCCTTTATTGGCTAGGTAGTTCAGAGGTGTCTTTAGTAGGCCTGGTGATCAGAATGTCCTCTGCATATTGAAGGAGGGTTCCCTTTCACAGAGGTAGAACTTTTAGGTCTTTAGAGGACATTTCCCCAATGATGGTGTGGGGATTTTTGAACCATTGGGGCAGGACGGCCCAGCATTATTGCTTTGGTTGCATGTTGTCTCCTGCCTCTCACAAGCCAAAAATTCTTGTGACTCTGAGATGAATGGAATACAGAAGAAGGCATCATTGAAGTCTAATACAGAATGCCATGGCCTGGTGGATGGTAGAATGACCAGCTGTGTGTAGGAAATAGGAGCTACTGGACGTATATCTTCGGTGGCTTCACTGACTGTCCTGATATCCTTTACCAGGTCTCCAGCAGCCCATGGGGCTCTCGTGGTCAGGCCAATCCCAGGATATGGAGCTCACCTGGGCTGCACCCCACACCCCACAGCCCACGGGGCTCTCGTGGTCAAGTCCCTCTCAGGGTATGGAGCTCACCTGTGCAGCTACCCAGCAGCCCATGGGGCTCTCATAGTCAGGCCCTTACCAGGATACAGAGCTCCCCTGGGCAGGTACCCGAGCAGGGCAGGACACACAGGAACTGTGCACATAGCCCACCTTGCAGAGAACCCCCAGCTCACCTGTCAATCACAGCTGACACAGAACACCTCAGAGCAGGACTTGAACTAACAAACAGCAGCTATGACAGGTCTGTGACCCTGACTATCACTCTGTGCAGCCTCTCTCTGCCTGGTCTTCCAGACACTTCTACTGCAGCAACGGCACCAGGCGTCTGTCTCCACCCACCATCACTCCTCTCCCTGACTCCTGGGTTCCTCTAATTAGGATAGGGTCTTCTTGAAGTTGTTTTCCACTCATGGACCAGATAAAATGATAAGAAAACAAGCCGCAGCTGCAGCCCCTTGTCTATCCTGACTCTCAAGAGCCCACACCTGTTCCTTGGGCCTGGCCCGTTTAGCAAGGTTCATTTTCTGAAACTGTGAGCCCCTGAGAGGTGAGGATTTGCTGATTTGGGCAGCCTGACACTGCCTGCCAGCCCTCCCCAGGTGTGCCTGGGTTGAGGTCAATATAAACACCTCTCCAGGCAGCAAGAGCCCCTGTAGCTGTGCCTGATGCCATATTCTCTGCCCTGTCAGCAGTGTCGGGGCTGGGTTGGTGGGAGGGAGTGAGGGGCTGTGGCTTTGTGGGTGGCCCAGTGTGAGTGGGGCTCTGCTGGACTTTCTGCAGGAGTTGCCAGGCTGCCACCTTTTAAAGAAGAGGATGTGTCACCCATACCTGCCGCTGGAATTTCTCCCCAGGCAGAGGTGAGGAAGTAAAAAAGCAGTGTGGGCCGTGGCAGGAGGGGTATCTCAGGCAGGGAAATGGAAAGCTTCCAGAAGAGCATCTGGGTCCAGGACCTTCCTGGCTGGCCTGCAGGCACCAAGTCAGCCTGCGTGCTGTCGCTGGTGTGGCTCCACAGCCCTTCCTCTAGGCTTGCAAGTGCTTGTACATATTCAGGAGTTTTACCTGGAAAGGGTGGGAAGAGTTTAGCTGCAGCAGGACTGGGGCTCAGCTCACATTTACTCACAGATGCCTCGATACAGTCCCCCAGCTTTGCAATGAGGATGCTCCTTGTTTGGGGGGAGTGCTGCTCACTACATGGGAGATGATTTCCCACCTCTGACCAAATTAAGAATTTTTTACCACTTGAGCAAGTGCCCTGATAAGATTTTCCTCTGTATAACTGGTGGGTTCTGTTTTTTTTTTTTTTCTTTTTTTTTTTCTTTTTGGTTCAAGGTAGATTTTATTTCTTCTTCTTTTTTTTTAATTTGGAGATATAAACATGGAAATAATGCATTAATATAAAGACGTCTATGTGAAGGGAAAAACTTTTTTTGGTTTATTTTATTAAATTTTATTTATTTATTTTTAATTTTTTTTCAACTTATTTATTTATTTTATACAGCCAGTTCTTATTGGATATCTATTTTATACATATAAGTGTGCACATATGAATCCCAGTCTCCCAATTCATCCCACCACCACCCTCACATGGCATTACCACCTTGGTGTCCATATGTTTGTTCTCTACATCTGTGTCTCTATCTCTGCCCTGCAAACTGGTTCATCTGTACCATTTTTCTAGGTTCCACATATATGCATTAACATACAATATTGTTTTTTTTCTCTTTCTGACTTACTTCACTCTGTATGAGAGTCTCTAGATCCATCAAGGTCTCTACAGATGACCCAATTTCATTCCTATGTGTGGCTGAGTAATATTCCATTGTATATATGTACCACATCTTTATCCTTCATTTGTCTGTGGGCACTTAGGTTGATTTCATTACCAGGCTATTGTAAATAGTGCTGCAATGAACATTGTGGTGAATCTGTCTTTTTGATTTATGGTTTTCTCTGGGTATATGCTCAGTAGTGGGATTGCTGGATTATATGGTAATTCTATTTTTAGTTTTTTAAGGAACCTCCATACTGTTCTCCATAGAGACTATATCGATTTACATTCCCAACAATAGTGGAAGAAGGTTCCTTTTCTCCACACCCTCTCCAGCATTTGTTGTTTGTAGATTTTCTGATGATGCCCATTCTAACAGGTGTGACGTGATACCTCATTGTAGATTCCATATCCATTTCTCTAATAATTAGTGATGTTGAGCAGATTTTCATGTGTGTACTGGCCATCTCTTTGTCTTCTTGGAAGAAATGACTATTTAGATCTTCTTCCATTTTTGTATTGGGTTGTTTGTTTCATTAATATTGAGCTGCATGAGCTGTTTATATATATATTGGAGATTAATCATTTGTCCATTGATTCGTTTGCAAATATTTTCTGCCATTCTGAGGGTTGTCTTTTTGTCTTGTTTGTAGTTTCCTTTGCTTTCAAAAAAGCTTTTACATTTCATTAGGTCCCATCTGTTTAGTTCTCTTTTTTATTTCATTACTATAGGAGGTGGATCAAAAAAGATCTTGCTGTGATTTACGTCAGAGTATCCTTCGTAAGTTTTCCTCTCAGAGTTTTATACTGTCCCATCTTACATTAATGTCTCTAATCCATTTTGAATATATTTTTATGTATGGTGTTGGGGAGTGTTCTAATTTCATTCTTTTACATGTAGCTGTCCATATTTCCCAGCACCAATGATTGAAGAGACAGTCTTATCTCCATTGTATAGTCTTGCCTCCTTTGTCATAGATTAGTTGACCATAGGTGTGAAGGTTTATCCCTGGACATTCTTTTTTTTTTTTTCCTTTTACACGTTTATTGGAGTATAATTGTTTTACAATGGAGTGTTCGTTTCTGCTGTATAAAAAAGTGAATCAGCTATACATATACAAATATCACCAGATCCCCCCCTCTTGCATCTCCCTCCCACACTCCATATCCCACCCCTTTATGTGGTCACAAAGCACCGAGCTGATCTCCCTGTTCTATGTGGCTGCTTCCCAGTAGCTATCTGTGTTACATTTGGTAATGTATTTATGTCCATGCCACTCTCTCACTTCGTCCCAGCTTACCCATCCCCCTTCCGGTGTCCTCAAGTCCTTTCTCTACGTATGTGTCCTTAATCCTGTCCTGCCACTAGGTTCTTCAAAATCTTTTTTATTTCTTCATTAGATTCCATATATCTCTGTTAACATACAGTATTTGTTTTTCCCTTTCTGACTTACTTCACTGTGTAGGACAGATTCTAAGTCCATCCACCTCAGTACAAATAACTCAGTTTTGCTTCTTTTTATGGCTGAGTAATATTCCATTGTATATATGTGCCAGATCTTCTTTATCCATTCATCTCTCGATGGACACTTAGGTTGTTTCTGTGTCCTGGCTATTGTAAATAGAGATGCAATGAACATTTTTTCTACATAACTCTTTTTGAATTACGGTTTTCACAAGGCAAATACCCAGTAGTTGGATTGTTGTGTTGTATGGTACCTCTATTGTTAGTTATTTAGAGGAACCTCTGTACTGTTCTCCCTACTGACCATATCAATTTACATTCCCACCCACAGTGCAAGTGTGTTCCCTTTTCTCCAATAAAGCCCTCTCCAGCATTTATTGTTTTGTAGATTTTTTTGATGATTGCCACTCTGACTGCTGTGTGTTGATACCTCACGGTAGTTTTGTTTTGCATTTCTCTAATGATTAGTGATGTTCAGCATCCTTTCATGTGTTTCTTTGTAGTCTGTATATCTTCTTTGGAGAAATGTCTATTTAGGTTTTCTGCCCGTTTTTGGATTGGGTTCTTTGTTTTTGTGATATTGAGCTACATGAGGTGCTTGTAAAGTTTGGGGATTAATCCTTTGTCAATTGCTTCATTTTAAAATATTTTCTTCAATTCTGAGGGTTGTTTTTGTATCTTGTTTAAGTTTTCCTATACTGTGTAAAAGCTTTTAAGTTTCATTAGGTCCCATTTTTTGATTTCTGTTTTTATTTCCATTTCTCTAGGAGGTGAGTCAAAAAGGATCTTGCTGTGATTTATGTCATAGTGTGTTCTGCCTATGGTTTCCTCTAACAGTTTTATCGTGTCTTGTCTTATATTTAGATCTCTAATCCATTTAGAGTTTATTTTTGTGTATGGTGTTATGGAGTGTTCTAATTTCATTCTTTTATGTTTAGGGGTCCATTTTTCCCAGCACCAATTACTGAAGAGACTGTCTTTTCTCCATTGTATATCCTTAGCTAATTTGTCATAAATGAGATAGCCATAGGTATGTACATTTATCTCTGGGCTTTATGTCCTGTTCCATTGATCTGTGTTTATGCCAATCTACATACACTTGATTCCATTATGGAGACATATAAATACATAGGTTTCAAGATTATTACCAGTCAGATATATTCATCTTCAGTGAATAGGGTGTTTGGTGTCCAGTTCATTCAGAAAGGAGTAGATCTTTTCTATTGCATATTTGGTATATGGAATGGGATCTGTGCTAATTTCAAACTCTGCTTTTACACATCACCCCACGTCACCTTTCCACTTAAGGAGGCATAAGTGAGTTTTCTAAATGTGTAACTCTGTTCTCTTTTGAAATTCAGTTCATGTGTAGCCATGTTTACATTCCCTCTATAAGTGATATATTACAATAAGTTTATTTTTCTTTGTGGCTCATTTCACTTAGCATCATCGTACCTAAAGCCACTCATTATGCTGTTATTGGCCTTATGACATTGATTTTATGTGAGTGACATTCCATTGTATATAAGTACCACAACATCTATATCCATTTTTTTTCCTTTCCTGGGATATTTAAAGTGTACCGAAGTCGAGGTTCTTGTAAACAGAGCAGCCCTAAACTTTGGGCTGGCTGTGTGTTGTGGATTTTTAGTTTTCCCAAAATACACGCCCATGAGTGGAAGTGTGCTATGCTTTGTAGCTCTGTTTTAGAAAACAACATACAGTTCTCCAGAGAGGCTGTTGGCAATTTACATCCTGTCAATCGGTGTAACCAGGTTCCCTTTTCTCCATGGTCTGTCCTGCATTTGTGGTTTTTACACTATTTGTGGATGGCCCTTTTGACTGGAGGTAAGGTACACTTCTATGTAGTGTGGATTTGCAATGCCTGATGGCTTGCTTGTCCAAAAAGGGTGTATGCATTTTTTCCCGAATATATTCATGGAAATACACATACTCCCTTTTCGGCCAAGGGCAACATTGTTGAAGTTCTGTCGCTTTTCATGTGCTTTAAAGATGACTCCAATGTACCTCTTGAAATCTGTTTCCTTCAATTCTTCCTTGCATTCAAATCCTCTTCACTGCCTTACCTCAATATATTTCTGGATGATAGTTGTCCTTTATAACTCTGCAAGTTTGTGAATTGCTGTGCCCCTGATTTCCATTTTTCAACTCGCCTATTTGTGAGCTGGCTGCAATACCGCAGGATGGCTTTAGGCCCTAGTCTGGTTCCGGGGCTTCAGGCTGAACCTTTGGTTAATTCTTATTCCTGATGGGAAACTAGGGTGATATGTGCCCATCCAAACACCTACAGCTAATCTCTCATTTGTTTCCCCTCTTCCTGTTCATCCTCTGCACAATTTGCAAACTGTGCATAACAGGTGGTAAAGGCGCTGACACTCCAAGTGGGGAGATTTTTAGTAATGCAGATGGAATGGCGAAGCCGAGCACGATGAAAGGAAAAATGAGGTACCTTTTAGAAAACTTTCACAATTACACAGTGTACCATCCACTGGGTTTCCCATGCATGTTTTAACTGTAGGAAGATTCCCTTAAATCAGGAGATTTGGGACCACTAGAATGGGTAGCACACGGTATTGCTCAAAGTGGTGTTCTTTTGCTCACACAACCTCAGGAAACTTGTCAGCCCCAAGTGTCCAGTCATATGTCTCATCCAGCTGTGGGTGTAAAGGTGGTCAATCCAGGTTGTATTACAGGCCCTGAACGTAATTTTTAAGATTTCTCTCTGTTTTGCTGTTATTGAATTTTGCTTTTGAAACTTATTTTTATAAGGTGGTTTAGCTGAATTTCAGTGCTGTGTTCATGCCATTATACACACATATGATTCCTTTATGGTGACATGAGAATGCATTGTTTTAAAATACTTAGAGTCAGATATATTCCTCTGCAATGAATAGGGGGTGTCGAGTCCAGTTCATTGTGCCGGGAGTAGGTGTTGTCTATTGCATACTTGGTTAATGTAACAGTATCTGTGCTAATTTAAACCTGTGGTTTTATGCATCACCCCACCTCGCCTTTCCCCTTAAGCAGGCAGAAGTTTGTTTTCTAAATGTGTGACTCTGTTGTGTTTGTAATTCTATTCATGTGTAGCGATGTGTACATTGACCATATGAGTGATATCTTATGATAATATTCGTTACTCTGTTCTCTTTCCTAACTCAGTTCATGTGTAGCCATGGTTTCAGGAACTTCATAAGTGATATCTTATGATAAGTTTCTTTTTCTGTGTGACTAATTTCACTTAGAATCATCGTACCTGAATCCACTCATTTTTCTGTTACTGGCCTTATGACATTGATTTCATGGCTAAGGGATATTCAATCGTACGTAAGTACCACAATTTTTTGAACCATTTTTATATTTGCTGGGATATTTAAGGTGTACCCAAGTTGAGGTTCTTGTAAGCAGTGCAGCCCTAAATTTTGGGGTGGCTCTGACTTACTGATTTTCAGTTTTCCCAAGGTATATTCCCTAGACTGGAACTGCCCTTGGCTCTGTAGCTCTGTGGTATATTTTTTAGGGAACACAATGCACTCCTCTAGAGAGGCAGTTGGCAATTTACATCCTGCCCATTAGCATAAAAAGGCTCCCTGTTCTCCAGGGCCTGTCTTGCCTTTCTGGTTTTTACATATTTTTCGGATGTCCCTTTTGACAAGTGGGATGTGGTCGTTCTTGTAGTGCAGATTTGCATTACCCGCTTGCTTGCTTGACCAAAAAGGGCATATGCATTTTTTCTTGAATATATTCAGGAGAAGACGCCTATGCACTTTGGGCCAAGTGCATCATTGTTGAAGTAGTGCCCCTCTTCCTGTGCTTTAAAGGCAATTCCAATGTACCTCTTGTAATCTGTTTCCTGCTATTCTGCTTCGCTTTCACGTCCGCATCATTGCCTTCCCTCAATATATTTTTGGACGATAGTTGTCCTTTATAAATCTGGCAGTTTGGGAATTGCTGTGACCCTGAGATCCGTTTTTCAACTCGCTTCTTTGTGAGCGGACCGCAAATCCACAATTGTGGTTCAGGACTTATACTCGTTCCTGGCAGGAAGATGAGACTTTGGTTAATTCTTCTTCATGCCGGGAAATAAGAGTGACATGTGCCTGTCCAAATGCCTTACAGCTACTCTCTCATTGGTTCTCACTTTTCCCTTTCGTACTCTGCCAAATTGACAACATATGCGATCCAGGATGTTAAAGGGGCTGTCTCTCCAACTTGGGAGATTGATAGTAAAGCAGTTGGAATGTCAAACTGGAGCACCACGAGAGGGACTATTCTTTGAGTTTTAGAAACATTTTGTATTCACAGTGTGTCCATTCTCTAGGTTTCCCGTACATGTTATAGCTTTAGTAATATTCCCTTCAACCTGGAGTTTTGGGACCCATGACATGGGGGCCATGATTTATTGCTTTAAAGCGACTGCATTTGTTCACCCAAACTCAACAATCCTCTCAGTCCCAAGGGTCCAGCCTTATGCCACATCCAGCTGTCATTGTAGATAGGTTCATTCCAGGTTCCATCAGAGACCCTGAAGGAATTTTAAAGAATTTACCGGTTTTTTTTCATTTTGTTTGTGAAATTCCTGTTTATAGTGGGTTTGAGCTGATTCTCACTGCCATGTTTTTGGCAGTCAAGACACACTTGAGTCCCTTACGCAGACATATCAATACATAGGTTTTAAGGTTCTTAGTAGTCAGATATATTCTTCTGCGGGAAATACGGGGTTTTGAGTCCCTTTCACTGCGGAAGGTGTAGGTCTTGTCTATTCCATAGATGGTTTTTGGAACGGAACCTGTGGTTATATCAAACTCTATTTTTATGCGTCACCCCATGTCTCCTTCCCCCTTAAGCAGGCATAAGAGGGTTTTCTAAATGTGAGACGCTGTTCTCTTTACTAACTCAGTTCAAGTGTAGTCATGTTTACAGGATCTCTATAAGTGCTATCTTATGATAAGTTTCTTTTTCTGTGTGACTTATTTCACTTAGAATCATCGTACCAGAATCCACTCACTTTGCTGCTACTGGTCTTATGACATTGATTTCAAAGCTGAGGGATATTCCATCTTACGTAAGTACCACAATTTTTTGATCCATTATTATATTTCCTGGAATATCTAAGGTGTACCCAAGTTGAGGTTCTTGAAGCAGTGCAGCCCTAAATATGGGGGTGGCTCTGTCTTATACATTTTCAATTTTCCCAAGGTATATTCCCTAGAATGGAAGTGCCCTTGGCTCTGTAGCTCTGTTGTTTACTTGTTTTAGGGAACACAATGCACTCCTCCAGTGAGCCAGTTGGCAATTTACATCACGCCCATCAGCATAACAAGGCTCCCTGTTCTCCAGGTCCTGTCTTGCATTTCTGGTTTTTACACATTTTGTGTATGTCCCTTTTGACCGGTGGGAAGTGATACTTCTTTGTATTGCAGATTTGCATTGCCCGCTTGTTTGCTTGGCCAAAAAGGGCGTATGCGTTTTCGCCTGAATATATTCAGGAGAAAACGCATACGCCCTTTTTGGCCAAGTGCATCATTGGCGAAGATGTGCACATCTTCCTGTGCTTTACAAGCGATTCAAACGCACCTCTTGAAATCTGTTTCCTGCTATTTTGCCTCGATTTCAAGTCTGCCTCGTTGCCTTCCCTCAACAGATTTTTGGACGATAGTTGTCCTTTATTACTCTGCCAGTTTCTGAATTACAGTGACCCTGAGATCCATTTATCAACTCGTTTTTTGTGAGCTGAACGCAAGCCCAAAAATTTGGTTCAGGACCTATACTGGTTTCCGTTTGGTGGCTGAGACTTTGGTTAATTATTCTTCCTTTCGGGAAATTAGAATGACATGTGCCAATCCAAATGCCTAACAGCTACTCTCTCATTGGTTCTCCCTCTTCCCTTCCATCCTCTGCCAAATTGGCAACCTGTGCGATCCAGGAGGTTAAAGGGGCTGTCTCTCCAAGTTGGGAGATTGATAGTAAAGCAGTTGGAATGTCAAACCGGAGCACCACGAGAGGGACTGTTCGTTGAGTTTTAGAAACCTTTCGTATTCACAGTGTGTCCATTCTCTAGGTTTCCCATACATGTCATAGCTGTAGTAATATTCCTCACAACCTGGAGACTTGGGACCCATGGAATGGGTGCCATGCATTATTGCTTTAAAGCGACTGCATTTGCTCACCCAAATTCACCAATCCTCTCAGTCCCAAATGTCCAGCATTATGACACATCCAGCTGTCGTAGTAGATAGGGTCATTCCAGGTTTTATCAGAGAACCTGAAGGAATTGTAAAGGATTTCCCTGTTTTTTTTGTTTTGTTTTGAAATTCCTGTTTATAGTGGGTTTGAGCTGATTCTCACTGCCATGTTTATGCCAGTGTAGACACACTTGATTCCCTTACGGAGACATATCAATACATAGGTTTTAAGATTCTTAATAGTCCGATATATTCCGCTGCGGGAAACATGGGGTTTGGGGTCCCTTTCACTGAGGAAGGTGTAGGTCTTGTGTATTCCATAGTTGGTTTTTGAACGGTACCTGTGATTATATCAAACTCTGGTTTTATGCATCACCCCACATCTCCTTCCCCCTTAAGGAGGCATAAGAGAGTTTTCTAAATGTAAGACTCTGTTCTCTTTCCTAACTCAGTTCATGTGTAGCCATGTTTACAGGATCTTCATAAGTGATATCTTATGATAAGTTTCTTTTTCTGTGTGACTTATTTCACTTAGAATCATCGTACCTGAATCCACTCACTTTGCTGCTTCTGTTCTTATGACATTGATTTCATGGCTGAAGCATATTCCATCCTAGGTAAGTACCACAATTTTTTGAACCATTTTTATATTTCCTGGGATATTTAAGGTGTAACCAAGTTGACGTTCTTGTAAGCAGTGCAGCCCTAAATTTGGGGGTGGCTCTGTCTTATTGATTTTCAGTTTTCCCAAGGTATATTCCCTAGACTGGAAGTTCCCTTGGCTCTTTAGCTCTGTTGATTACTTATTTTAGGGAACACAATGCACTCGTCCAGTGAGGTAGTTGGCAATTTACATCCCGACCATCAGCATAACAAGGCTCCCTGTTCTCCAGGGCCTGTCTTGCCTTTCTGGTTTTTACACATTTTGTGGATGTCCCTTTTGACCGGTGGGAAGTGATACTTCTTTATAGTGCAGATTTGCATTGCCCGCTTGCTTGCTTGGCCAAAAATGGCGTATGCATTTTCTCCTGAATGTATTCAGGGGAAAACACATACGCCCTTTTTGGCCAAGTGCATCATTGGCGAAATTGTGCCCCTCTTCCTGTGCTTTACAGGCGAATCCAATGCACCTCTTGAAATGTGTTTCCTGCTATTCTGCCTCACTTTCAAGTCGGCCTCGTTCCCTTCCCTCAACAGATTTTTGGACGATAGTTGTCCTGAATTACTCTGCCAGTTTGTGAATTGCTGTGTCCCTGAGCTCCATTTTTCCACTCGTTTTTTTGTGAGCTGAACGCAAGTCTAATAATTTGGTTCAGGACCTATACTGGTTCCCGGTGGGTGGCTGAGACTTTGGTTAATTCTTCTTCCTGCCGGGAAATTAGAGTGACATGTGCCCGTCCAAATGCCTAACAGCTACTCTCATTGGTTCTCCCTCTTCCCTTCAATCCTCTGCAAAATTGACAAGCTTTGTGAACCAGGAGGTTAAAGGGGCTCTCTCTCCAATTGGGGAGATTGATAGTAAAGCAGTTGGAATGTCAAACCGGAGCACCACGAGTGGGACTTTTCATTGAGTTTTAGAAACCTTTCGTATTCACAGTGTTTCCATTCTCTAGGTTTCCCGTACATGTTATAGCTGTAGTAATATTCCCTTCAACCTGCAGATTTGGTACCCATGGAATGGGGGCCTTGCATTATTGGTATAAAGCGACTGCATTTGCTCACACAATCTCAACAATCCTCTCATTCCCTAGTGTCCAGCCTTATGCCGCATCCAGCTGTCATTGTAGATAGGGTCATTCCAGGTTCCATCAGAGAACCTGAAGGAATTGTAAAGAATTTCCATGTTTTTTTGTTTTGTTTGTGAAATTCCTGTTTATAGTGGGTTTGAGCTGATTTTCGCTGCCATGTTTATGCCAATCTAGACACACTTGATTCCCTTACAGAGATATATCAGTACATAGGTTTTAAGATTCTTACTAGTCAGATATATTCCTCTGCGGGAAATATGGGGTTGGGAGTCCCTTTCACTGAGGAAGGTGTAGGTCTTGTCTATTGCATAGTTGGTTTTTGGAACGGTACCTGTGCTTATATCAAACTCTGGTTTTATGCATTACCCCACCGCTCCTTCCCCCTTAAGCATCCATAAGAGAGTTTTGAAAATGTGAGACTCTTTCCTCTTTCCTAACTCAGTTCATGTGTTGCCATGTTTACAGGATCTTCATAAGTGATATCTTATGATAAGTTTCTTTCTCTTTGTGGCTTATTTCACTTAGAATCATCGTACCTTAATCCACTCACATTGCTGCTACTGTTCTTATGACATTGATTTCATGGCTAAAGGATATTCCATCGTACGTAAGTACCACAATATTTGAACCATTTTTATATTTCCTGGGATATTTAAGGTGTACCCACGTTGAGGTTCTTGTAAGCAGTGCAGCCCTAATTTTAGGGATGGCTCTGTCTTATTAATTTTCTGTTTTCCCAAGGTATATTCCCTAGACTGGAAGTGCCCTTGGCTCTTTAGCTCTGTTGATTACTTGTTTTAGGGAACACAATGCACTCGTCCACTGAGGCAGTAGGCAGTTAACATACCGACCATCAGCATAACAAGGCTCCCTGTTCTGCAGGGCCTGTCTTGCATTTCTGGTTTTTACACATTTTGTGGATGTCCCTTTTGACCGGTGGGAAGTGATACTTCTTTGTAGTGCAGAATTGCATTGCCCGCTTGCTTGCTTGGCCAAAAAGGGCGTACGCGTTTTCTCCTGAATGTATTCAGTGGAAAACACATACGCCCTTTTTGGCCAAGTGCATCATTGTCGAAATTGTGCCCCTCTTGCTGTGCTTTACAGGCGAATCCAACGCACCTCTTGAAATGTGTTTCCTGGTATTCTGCCTCGCTTTCAAGTTGGCCTCGTTCCCTTCCCTCAACAGATTTTTGGACGATAGTTGTCCTGCATTACTCTGCCAGTTTGTGAATTGCTATGTCCCTGAGCTCCATTTTTCAACTCGTTTTTTTGTGAGCTGAACGCAAGTCCAATAATTTGGTTCAGGACCTATACTGGTTCCCGGTGGGTGGCTGAGACTTTGGTTAATTCTTCTTCCTGCCGGGAAATTAGAGAAACATGTGCCCGTCCAAATGCCTAACAGCTACTCTCTCATTGGTTCTCCCTCTTCCCTTCCGTCCTCTGCCAAATTGGCAACCTGGGCTAACCAGGAGTTTGAAGGGGCTGTCTCTCCAAGTTTTGAGATTGATAGTAAAGCAGTAGGATGTCAAAGTGGAGCACCACGAGAGGGACTATTCGTTGAGTTTTAGAAACCTATCGTATTCACAGTGTGTCCATTATCTAGGTTTCCCGTACATGTTATAGCTGTAGTAATATTCCCTTCAACCTGGAGAATTGGGACCCATGGAATGGGGGCCATGCATTATTGCTTTAAAGCGACTGCATATGCTCACCCAATCTCACCAATCCTCTCAGACCCAAGTGTCCAGCCTTATGCCACATCCAGCTGTCATTGTAGATATGGTCATTCCATGTTCCATCAGAGACCCTGAAGGATTTGCAAAGAATATCCCTGTTTTTCTGTATTGTTTTTGAAATTCCTGTTTATAGTGGGTTTGAGCTGATTCTCGCTGCCATGTTTATGCCTGTCTAGACACACTTAATTCGCTTACCCAGACATATAAGTACATAGGTTTTAAGATCCTTACTAGTCAGATATATTCCTCTGCGGGAAATACGGGGTTCTGAGGCCCTTTCACTGAGGAACGTGTAGGTCTACTCTATTCCATAGTTGGTTTTTGGAACGATACCTGTGCTTATATCAAACTCTGGTTTTATGCATCACCCCACCGCTCCTTCCCCCTTAAGCATCCATAAGAGAGTTTTGAAAATGTGAGACTCTTTCCTCTTTCCTAACTCAGTTCATGTGTTGCCATGTTTACAGGATCTTCATAAGTGATATCTTATGATAAGTTTCTTTCTCTTTGTGGCTTATTTCACTTAGAATCATCGTACCTTAATCCACTCACATTGCTGCTACTGTTCTTATGACATTGATTTCATGGCTAAAGGATATTCCATCGTACGTAAGTACCACAATATTTGAAACATTTTTATATTTCCTGGGATATTTAAGGTGTACCCAAGTTGAGGTTCTTGTAAGCAGTGCAGCCCTAAATTTGGGGGTGGCTCTGTCTTATTGATTTTCAGTTTTCCCAAGGTATATTCCCTAGACTGGAAGTGCCCTTGGCTCTGTAGTTCTGTTGCTTACTTTTTTAAGGGAACACAATGCACACCTCCAGTGACGCAGTTGGCAATTTACATCTCGCCCATCAGCATAACAAGGCTCCCTGTTCTCCAGGGCCTGTCTTGCATTTCTGGTTTTTACATATTTTGTGGAAGTCCCTTTTGACCGGTGGGAAGTGATACTTCTTTATAGTGCAGATTTGCATTGCCTGCTTGCTTGCTTGGCCAAAAAGGGCGTATGCGATTTTTCCTGAATATATTCAGGAGAAAACACATACGCCCTTTTTGGCCAAGTGCATCATTGTCGAAGTTGTGCCCCTCTTCCTGTGCTTTACAGGCCAACCCAACGCACCTCTTGAAATGTGTTTCCTGCTATTCTGCCTCTCTTTCAAGTCTGCCTCCTTGACTTCCCTCAACAGATTTTTGGACGATAGTTGTCCTGTATTACTCTGCCAGTTTGTGAATTGCTGTGCCCCTGAGCTCCATTTTTCAACTCGTTTTTTGTGAGCTGAATGCAAGTCCAAAAATTTGGTTCAGGAACTATACTGGTTCCTGGTGGGTGGCTGAGACTTTGTTTAATTCTTCTTCCTGCTGGGAAATTAGAGAGACATGTGCCCGTCCAAATGCCTAACAGCTACTCTCTCACTGGTTCTCCCTCTTCCCTTCCATCCTCTGCCAAATTGGCAACATGTGCGAACGAGGAGGTTAAAGGGGCTGTCTCTCCATGTTGGGAGATTGATAGTAAAGCAGTTGGAATGTCAAAATGGAGCACCAAAAGAGGGACTATTCTTTGAGTTTTAGAAACCTTTCGTATGCACAGTGTGTCCATTCTCTAGGTTTCCCATACATGTTATAGCTGTAGTAATATTCCCTTCAACCTGGAAAGTGGGGACTCATGGAATGGGGGCCATGCATTATTGCCTTAAAGCGACTGCATTTGCTCACCCAATCTCACCAATCCTCTCATTCCCAAGTGTCCAGCCTTATGCCACATCCAGCTGTCATTGTAGATAGGGTCATTCCAGGTTCCATCAGAGACCCTGAAGGAATTGTAAAGAATTTCCCTGTTTTATTGTTTTGTATTTGAAATTCCTGTTTATAGTGGGTGTGAGCTATTTATCGCTGCCATATTTATGCCAGTCTAGACACACTTGATTCCCTTATGGAAATATATCTATACATAGGTTTTAAGATACTTACTAGTCAGATATATTCCTCTGTGGGAAATATGGGGTTTGAGTCCCTTTCACTGAGGAAGGTGTAGGTCTTGTCTATTCTATAGTTGGTTTTTGGAACGGTACCTGTGCTTATATCAAACTCTGGCTTTATGCATCACCCCACCTCTCCTTCCCCCTTAAGCAGGCATAAGAGTGTTTTCTAAATGTGAGACTCTGTTCTCTTTCCTAACTCAGTTCATGTGTAGCCATGTTTACAGGATCTTCATAAGTGATATCTTATGATAAGTTTCTTTTTCTGTGTGAGTTATTTCACTTAGAATCATCAAACCTGAATCCACTCACTTTGCTGCTACTGGTCTTATGACAATGATTTCATGGCTGAGGGATATTCCATCGTACGTAAGTACCACAATTTTTGAAACATTTTTATATTTCCTGGGATATTTAAGGTGTACCCAAGTTGAGGTTCTTGTAAGCAGTGCAGCCCTATATTTGGGGGTGGCTGTGTCTTATTGATTTTCAGTTTTCCCAAGGTATATTCCCTAGACTGGAAGTGCCCTTGGCTCTGTAGCTCTGTTGTTTACATATTTTAGGGAACGCAATGCACTCCTTCAGTGAGGCAGTTGGCAATTTACATCCCGCCCCTCAGCATAACAAGGCTCCCTGTTCTCCAGGGCCTGTCTTGCATTTCTGGTTTTTACACATTTTGTGGATGTCTCTTTGGACCGGTGGGAAGTGATACTTCTTTATAGTGCAGATTTGCATTGCCCGCTTGCTTGCTTGGCCAAAAAGAGCGTATGCGTTTTCTCCTGAATATATTCAGGAGCAAAAACATACGCCCTTTTTGGCCAAGTGCATCATTGTCGAAGTTGTGCCCCTCTTCCTGTGCTTTACAGGCGAATCCTACGCACCTCTTGAAATGTGTTTCCTGCTATTCTGCCTCTCTTTCAAGTCGGCCTCGTTGACTTACCTCAACAGATTTTTGGATGATAGTTGTCCTGTATTACTCTGCCAGTTTGTGAGTTGCTGTGCCCCTGAGCTCCATGTTTCAACTCGTTTTTGTGAGCTGAATGCAAGTCCAAAAATTTGGTTCAGGACCTATACTGGTTCCCGGTGGGTGGCTGGGACTTTGTTTAATTCTTCTTCCTGCTGGGAAATTAGAGAGACATGTGCCCGTCCAAATGCCTAACAGCTACTCTCACACTGGTTCTCCCTCTTCCCATCCATCCTCTGCCAAGTTGGCAACCTGTGCGAACCAGGAGGTTAAAGGGTCTGACTCTCCAAGTTGGGAGATTGATAGTAAAGCAGTTGGAATGTCAAACTGGAGCACCACGAGAGGGACTATTCGTTGAGTTTTAGAAACCTTTCGTATTCACAGTGTGTCCATTCTCTAGGTTTCCCGTACATATTATAGCTGTAGTAATATTCCCTTCAACCTGGAGACTTCGGACCCATGGACTGGGGGCCATGCATTATTGCTTTAAAGCGACTGTATTTTCTCACACAATCTCACCAATCCTCTCATTCCCAAGTGTCCAGCCTTATGCCACATCCAGCTGTCATTGTAGATAGGGTCATTCCAGGTTCCATCAGGGACCCTGAAGGAATTGTAAAGAATTTCCCTGTTTTTTTGTTTTGTTTTTGAAATTCCTGTTTATAATGGGTTTGAGCTGATTCTCGCTGCCATGTTTATGCCAGTCTAGACACAGTTGATTCCCTTACGGAGATATATCATTACATAGGTTTTAAGATTCTTACTAGTCAGATATATTGCTCTGCGGGAAATATGGTGTTTTGAGTCCCTTTCAGTGAGGAAGGTGTAGGTCTTGTCTATTCCATAGTTGGTTTTTGGAACGGTACCTGTGCTTATATCAAACTCTGGTTTTATGCATCACCCCACCTCTCCTTCCCCGTTAAGCAGGCATAAGAGTGTTTTCTAAATGTGAGACTGTTCTCTTTCCTAACTCAGTTCATGTGTAGCCATGTTTACAGGATCTTCATAAGTGATATGTTATGATAAGTTTCTTTTTCTGTGTGACTTATTTCACTTAGAATCATCGTACCTGAATCCACTCACTTTGCTGCTACTGGTCTTATGACATTGATTTCATGGCTGAGGGATATTCCATCGTACGTAAGTACCACAATTTTTGAAACATATTATACATTTCCTGTGATATTTAAGGTTTACCCAAGTTGAGGTTCTTGTAATCAGTGCAGCCCTATATTTGGGGGTGGATCTGTCTTATCGATTTTCAGTTTTCCCAAGGTATATTCCCTAGACTGGAAGTGCCCTTGGCTCTGTAGCTCTGTGTTTCCTTGTTTTAGGGAACACAGTGCACACCTCCAGTGAGGAAGGTGGCAATTTACATCACGCCCATCAGCATAACAAGGCTCCCTGTTCTCCAGGGCCTGTCTTGCATTTCTGGTTTTTACACATTTTGTGGATGTCTCTTTGGACCAGTGGGAAGTGATACTTCTTTATAGTGCAGATTTGCATTGCCTGCTTGCTTGCTTGGCCAAAAAGGGCTTATGCGTTTTTTCCTGAATATATTCAGGAGAAAACACATACGCCCTTTATGGCCAAGTGCATCATTGTCGAATTTATGCCCCTCTTCCTGTGCTTTACAGGCGAATCCAACGCACCTCTTGAAATGTGTTTTCTGCTATTTTGCCTCTCTTTCAAGTCGGCCTCGTTGACTTCCCTCAACAGATTTTTGGACGATAGATGTACTGTATTACTCTGCCTGTTTGTGAATTGCTGTGCCCCTGAGCTCTATTTTCAACTCTTTTTTTGTGAGCTGAATGAAAGTCCAAAAATTTGGTTCAGGATCTATACTGGTTCCCTGTGGGTGGCTGAGACTTTGTTTAATTCTTCTTCCTGCTGGGAAATTAGAGAGACATGTGCCCGTCCAAATGCCTAACAGCTAATCTCTCATTGGTTCCCCCTCTTCCCCTCCATCCTCTGCCAAATTTGCAACCTGTGCGAACGAGGAGGTTAAAGGTGCTGTCTCTCCAAGTTGGGAGACTGATAGTAAAGCAGTTGGAATGTCAAACTGGAGCACCAAAAGTGGGACTATTCGTTGAGTTTTAGAAAACTTTCGAATGCACTGTGTGTCCATTCTCTAGGTTTCCCATACATGTTATAGCTGTAGTAATATTCCCCTCAACCTGGAAAGTTGGGACTCATGGAATGGGGGCCATGTATTATTACTTTAAAGCGACTGCATTTGCTCACCCAATCTCACCATTCCTCTCATTCCCTAGTGTCCAGCCTTATGCCACAGCCAGCTGTCATTGTAGATAGGGTCATTCCAGGTTCCATCAGAGACCCTGAAGGAATTGTAATGAATTTCCCTGTTTTATTGATTTGTTTTTAAATTCCTGTTTATAGTGGGTTTGAGCTGTTTCTCGCTTCCATGTTTATGCCAGTCTAGACACACTTGATTCCCTTATGGAAATATATCAATACATAGGTTTTAAGATACTTACTAGTCAGATATATTCCTCTGTGGGAAATATGGGGTTTGAGTCCCTTTCACTGAGGAAGGTGTAGGTCTTGACTATTCCATAGTTGGTTTTTGGAACGGTACCTGTGCTTATATCAAACTCTGGTTTTATGCATCACCCTACCTCTTCTTCCCCCTTAAGCAGGCATAAGAGTGTTTTCTAAATGTGAGACTCTGTTCTCTTTCCTAACTCAGTTCATGTGTAGACATGTTTACAGGATCTTCATAAGTGATATCTTATGATAAGTTTCTTTTTCTGTGTGAGTTATTTGTCTTAGAATCATCAAACCTGAATCCACTCACTTTGCTGCTACTGGTCTTATGACATTGATTTCATGGCTGAGGGATATTCCATCGTACGTAAGTACCACAATTTTTGAACCATTTTATATTTCCTGGGATATTTAAGGTGTACCCAAGTTGAGGTTCTTGTAAGCAGTGCAGCCCTATATTTGGGGGTGGCTCTGTCTTATTGATTTTCAGTTATCCCAAGGTATATTCCCTAGACTGGAAGTGCCCTTGGCTCTGTAGCTCTGTTGTTTACTTTTTTTAGGGAACACAATGAACACCTCTAGTGAGGCAGTTGGCAATTTACATCTCGCCCATCAGCATAACAAGGCTCCCTGTTCTCCAGGGCCTGTCTTGCCTTTCTGGTTTTTACACATTTTGTGGATGTCCCTTTTGACCGGTGGGAAGTGATACTTCTTTATAGTGCAGATTTGCATTGCCCGCTTGCTTGCTTGGCCAAAAAGGGCGTATGCGATTTTTCCTGAATATATTCAGGAGAAAACACATACGCCCTTTTTGGCCAAGTGCATCATTGTCGAAGTTTTGCCCCTCTTCCTGTGCTTTACAGGCGAATCCAACGCACCTCTTGAAATGTGTTTCCTGCTATTTTGCCTCTCTTTCAAGTCGGCCTCGTTGACTTCCCTCAACAGATTTTTGGATGATAGTTGTCCTGTATTACTCTGCCAGTTTGTGAATTGCTGTGCACCTGAGATCCATTTTCCAACTCGTTTTTTGTGAGCTGAATGCAAGTCCAAAATTAGGTTCAGGACCTATACTGGTTCCCGATGGGTGGCTGAGACTTTGTTTAATTCTTCTTCCTGCTGGGAAATTAGAGAGACATGTGCCCGTCCAAATGCCTAACAGCTAATGTCTCATTGGTTCTCCCTCTTCCCTTCCATCCTCTGCCAAATTGGCAGCCTTTGCGAACGAGGAGGTTAAAGGGGCTGTCTCTCCAAGTTGGGAGATTGATAGTAAAGCAGTTGGAATGTCAAACTGGAGCACCAAAAGTGGGACTATTCGTTGAGTTTTAGAAACCTTTCGTATGCACAGTGTGTCCATTCTCTAGGTTTCCCATACATGTTATAGCTGTAGTAATATTCCCATCAACCTGGAGACTTGGGACCCATGGATTGGGGGCCATGTATTATTGCTTTAAAGCGACTGCATTTGCTCACCCAATCTCACCAATCCTCTCATTCCCAAGTGTCCAGCCTTATGCCACAGCCAGCTGTCATTGTAGATAGGGTCATTCCAGGTTCCATCAGAGACCCTGAAGGAATTGTAAAGAATTTCCCTGTTTTATTGTTTTGTTTTTAAATTCCTGTTTATAGTGGGTTTGAGCTGTTTCTCGCTGCCATGTTTATGCTAGTCTAGACACACTTGATTCCCTTATGGAAATATATAAATACATAGGTTTTAAGATACTTACTAGTCAGATATATTCCTCTGTGGGAAATATGGGGTTTGAGTCCCTTTCAGTGAGGAAGGTGTAGGTCTTGTCTATTCCATAGTTGGTTTTTGGAACGGTACCTGTGCTTATATCATACTCTGGTTTTATGCATCACCTCACCTCACCTTCCCCGTTAAGCAGGCATAAGAGAATTTTCTAAATGTGAGACTCTGTTCTCTTTCCTAACTCAGTTCATGTGTAGCCATGTTTACAGGACCTTCATAAGTGATATCTTATGATAAGTTTCTTTTTCTGTGTGACTTATTTCACTTAGAATCATCGTACCTGAATCCACTCACTTTGCTGCTCCTGGTCTTATGACATTGATTTCATGGCTGAGGGATATTCCATCGTACGTAAGTACCACAATTTTTGAAACATATTATATATTTCCTGGGATATTTAAGTGGTACCCAAGTTGAGGTTCTTGTAAGCAATGCAGCCCTATATTTGGGGGTGGCTCTGTCTTATTGATTTTCAGTTTCCCCAAGGTATATTCCCTAGACTGGAAGTGCCCCTGGCTCTGTAGCTCTGATGTTTCCTTGTTTTAGGGAACACAATGCACACCTCCAGTGAGGCAGTTGGCAATTTACATCTCGCCCATCAGCATAACAAGGCTCCCTGTTCTCCAGGGCCTGTCTTGGATTTCTGGTTTTTACACATTTTGTGGATGTCCCTTTTGACCAGAGGGAAGAGATACTTCTTTATAGTGCAGATTTGCATTGCCCGCTTGCTTGCTTGGCCAAAAAGGGCGTATGCGTTTTTTCCTGAATATATTCAGGAGAAAACACATACGCCCTTTTTGGCCAAGTGCATCATTGTCGAAGTTGTGCCCCTCTTCCTCTGCTTTACAGGCGAATCCAACGCACCTCTTGAAATGTTTTTCCTGCTATTCTGCCTCTCTTTCAAGTCGGCCTCATTGACTTCCCTCAACAGATTTTTGGACGATAGTTGTCCTCTATTACTCTGCCAGTTTGTGAATTGCTGTGCCCCTGAGCTCCATTTTTCGACTCGTTTTTTGTGAGCTGAATGCAAGTCCAAAAATTGGGTTCAGGAACTATACTGGTTTCCGGTGGGTGGCTGAGACTTTGTTTAATTCTTCTTCCTGCTGGGAAATTAGAGAGACATGTGCCCGTCCAAATGCCTAACAGCTAATCTCTCATTGGTTCTCCCTCTTCCCTTCCATCCTCTGCCAAATTGGCAACCTGTGCGAACGAGGAGGTTAAAGGGGCTGTCTCTCCAAGTTGGGAGATTGATAGTAAAGCAGTTGGAATGTCAAACTGGAGCACCAAAAGAGGGACTATTCGTTGAGTTTTAGAAACCTTTGGTATGCACAGTGTGTCCATACTCTAGGTTTCCCATACATGTTATAGCTGTAGTAATATTCCCCTCAACCTGGAAAGTTGGGACTCATGGAATGGGGGCCATGCATTATTGCTTCAAAGCGACTGCATTTGCTCACCCAATCTCACTAATGCTCTCATTCCCAAGTGTCCAGCCTTATGCCACCGCCAGCTGTCATTGAAGATAGGGTCATTCCAGGTTCCATCAGAGCCCCTGAAGGAATTGTAAAGAATTTCCCTCTTTTTTTGTTTTGTTTTTGAAATTCCTGTTTATAGTGGGTTTGAACTGTTTCGCGCTGCCATGTTTATGCCAGTCTAGACACACTTGATTCCCTTATGGAAATATATCAATACATAGGTTTTAAGATACTTAGTAGTCAGATATATTCCTCTGTGGGAAATAAGTTGTTTGAGTCCCTTTCACTGAGGAAGGTGTAGGTCTTGTCTATTCCATAGTTGGTTTTTGGAACGGTACCTGTGCTTATATCAAACTCTGGTTTTATGCATCACCCCACATCTCCTTCCCCCTTAAGCAGTCATAAGAGTGTTTTCTAAATGTGAGACTCTGTTCTCTTTCCTAACTCTGTTCATGTGTAGCCATGTTTAGAGGATCTTCATAAGTGATATCTTATGATAAGTTTTTTTTCTGTGTGACTTATTTCACTTAGAATCATCGTAACTGAATCCACTCATTTTGCTGCTACTGGTCTTATGACATTGATTTCATGGCTGAGGGATATTCCATCGTACGTAAGTACCACAATTTTTGATCCATATTTATATTTCCTGGGATATTTCAGGTGTACACAAGTTGATGTTCTTGTAAGCAGTGCAGCCCTATATTTGGGGGTGGCTCTGTCTTATTGAATTTCAGTTTTCCCGAGGTATATTCCCTAGACTGGAAGTGCCATTGGCTCTGTAGCTATGTTGTTCACTTTTTTTAGGGAACGCAATGCACTCCTCCAGTGAGGCAGTTGGCAGTTTACATCCCGCCCCTCTGCATAACAGTGCTCCCTGTTCTTCAGGGCCTGTTTTGCTTTCAGGTTTTTACACATTTTGTGGATGTCCCTTTTGACGGGTGGGAAGCGATACTACTTTGTAGTGCTGATTTGCATTGCCCGCTTGCTTGCTTGGCCAAAAAGAGCGTATGCGTTTTCTCCTGAATATATTCAGGAGCAAAAACATATGCCCTTTTTGGCCAAGTGCATCATTGTCGAAGTTGTGCACCTCTTCCTGTGCTTTATTGGCGAATCCAACACACCTCTTGAAATGTGTTTCCTGCTATTCTGCCCCACTTTCAAGTCGGCCTCGTTGACTACCCTCAACAGATTTTTGGACTATAGTAGTCCTGTATTACTCTGCCAGTTTGTGAATTGCTGTGCCCCTGAGCTCCATGTTTCACCTCGTTTTTTGTGAGCTGAACGCAAGTCCAAAAATTTGGTTCAGGAACTATACTGGTTCCCGGTGGGTGGCTGGTACTTTGTTTAATTCTTCTTCCTGCTGGGAAATTAGAGAGACATGTGCCCGTCCAAATGCCTAACAGCTACTCTCTCACTGGTTCTCCCTCTTCCCTTCCATCCTCTGCCAAATTGGCAACCTGTGCGAACCAGGAGGTTAAAGGGGCTGACTCTCCAAGTTGGGAGATTGATAGTAAAGCAGTTGGAATGTCAAACTGGAGCACCACGAGAGGGACTATTCATTGAGTTTTAGAAACCTTTCGTATTCACAGTGTGTCCATTCTCTAGGTTTCCCGTACATGTTATAGCTGTAGTAATATTCCCATCAACCTGGAGTCTTGGGACCCATGGATTGGGGGCCATGCATTATTGCTTTAAAGAGACTGTATTTGCTCCCCGTATCTCACCAATCCTCTGAGTCTCAAGTGTCCAGCCTTATGCCACATCCAGCTGTCATTGTTGATAGGGTCATTCCAGGTTCCATCAGAGACCCTGAAGGAATTGTAAAGAATTTCCCTGTTTTTTTGTTTTGTTTTTGAAATTCCTGTTTATAGTGGGTTTGAGCTGATTCTCGCTGCCATGTTTATGCCAGTCTAGACACACTTGATTCCCTTACGGAGATATATCATTACATAGGTTTTAAGATTCTTATTAGTCAGATATATTCCTCTGCAGGAAATATGGGGTTTTGAGTCCCTTTCAGTGAGGAAGGTGTAGGTCTTGTCTATTCCATAGTTGGTTTTTGGAACGGTGCCTGTGCTTATATCAAACTCTGGTTTTATGCATCACCCCACCTCTCCTTCCCCGTTAAGCAGGCATAAGAGAGTTTTCTAAATGTGAGACTCTGTTCTCTTTCCTAACTCAGTTCATGTGTAGCCATGTTTACAGGACCTTCATAAGTGATATCTTATGATAAGTTTCTTTTTCTGTGTGACTTATTTCACTTAGAATCATCGTACCTGAATCCACTCACTTTGCTGCTACTGGTCTTATGACATTGATTTCATGGCTGAGGGATAATCCATCGTACGTAAGAACCACAATTTTTGAACCATATTATATATTTCCTGTGATATTTAAGGTGTACCCAAGTTGAGGTTCTTGTAAGCAGTGCCGCCCTATATTTGGGGGTGGCTCTGTCTTATTGATTTTCATTTTCCCCAAGGTATATTCCCTAGACTGGAAGTGCCCTTGGCTCTGTAGCTCTGATGTTTCCTTGTTTTAGGGAACACAATGCACACCTCCAGTGAGGAAGTTGGCAGTTTATATCTCGCCCATCAGCATAACAATGCTCCCTGTTCTCCAGGGCCTGTCTTGCATTTCTGATTTTTACACATTTTGTGGATGTCCCTTTTGTCTGGTGGGAAGTGATACTTCTTTCTAGTGCAGTTTTGCATTGCCCGCTTGCTTGCTTGGCCGAAAAGGGCGTATGCGTTTTTTCCTGAATATATTCAGGAGAAAACACGTACGCCCTTTTTGGCCAAGTGCATCATTGTCGAAGTTGTGCCCCTCTTCCTGTGCTTTACAGGCGAATCCAACGCAACTCTTGAAATGTGTTTCCTGCTATTCTGCCTCTCTTTCAAGTCGGCCTCGTTGACATCCCTCAACAGATTTTTGGACGATACTTGTCCTGTATTACTCTGCCAGTTTGTGAATTGCTGTGTCCCTGAGCTCCATTTTTCAACTCGTTTATTGTGAGCTGAACGCAAGTCCAAAAATTTGGTTCAGGCCCTATACTGGTTCCCGGTGGGTGGCTGAGACTTTGTTAATTCTGCTTCCTGCTGGGAAATTAGAGTGACATGTGCCCGTCCAAATGCCTAACAGCTACTCTCTCATTGGTTCTCCCTCTTCCCTTCCATCCTCTGCCAAATTGGCAACCTTTCTGAACCAGGAGGTTAAAGGGCCTGTCTCTCCAAGTTGGGAGATTGATAGTAAAGCAGTTGGAATGTCAAAGAGGAGCACCTCGAGAGGGACTATTCGTTGAGTTTTAGAAACCTTTCGTATTCACAGTGTGTCCATTCTCTAGGTTACCCGTCCATGTTATAGCTCAAGTAATATTCCCTTCAACCTGGAGACTTGGGACCCATGGAATGGGGGCCATGCATTATTGCTTTAAAACGACTGTATTTGCTCCCCCTATCTCACCAATCCTCCGAGTCCCAAGTGTCCAGCCTTATGCCACTGCCAGCTGTCATTGTAGATACGGTCATTCCAGGGTCCATCAGAGACCCTGAAGGAATTGTAAAGAATTTCCCTGTTTTTTTGTTTTGTTTTTGAAATTCCTGTTTATAGTGGGTTTGAGCTGTTTCTCGCTGCCATGTTTATGCCAGTCTAGACACAGTTGATTCCCTTACGGAGATATATAAATACATAGGTTTTAAGATTCTTACTAGACAGATATATTCCTTTGCAGGAAATATGGGGTTTTGAGTCCCTTTCAGTGAGGAAGGTGTAGGTCTTGTCTATTCCATAGTTGCTTTGTGGAACGGTACCTGTGCTTATATCAAACTCTGGTTTTATGCATCACCCCACCTCTCTTTCCCCCTTAAGCAGGCATAAGAGTGTTTTCTAAATGTGAGACTCTGTTCTCTTTCCTAACTCAGTTCATGTGTAGCCATGTTTACAGGATCTTCATTAGTGATATCTTATGATAAGTTTCTTTTTCTGTGTGACTTATTTGACTTAGAATCATCGTACCTGAATCCACTCAGTTTGCTGCTACTGGTCTTATGACATTCATTTCATGGCTGAGGGATATTCCATCGTACGTAAGTACCACAATTTTTGAACCATTTTTATATTTCCTGCGATATTTAAGGTGTACCCAAGTTGAGGTTCTTGTAAGCAGTGCAGCCCTTAATTTGGGGGTGGCACTGTCTTATTGATTTTCAGTTTCCCCAAGGTATATTCCCTAGACTGGAAGTGCCCTTGGCTCTGTAGCTCTGATGTTTCCTTGTTTTAGGGAACACAATGCACACCTCCAGTGAGGCAGTTGGCAATTTGAATCCCACCCCTTAGCATAACAAGGCTCCCTGTTCTCCAGGGCATGTCTTGCATTTCTGGTATTTACACATTTTGTGGATGTCCCTTTTGACTGGTGGGATGTGATACTTCTTTGTAGTCCAGATTTGTATTGCCCACTTGCTTGCTTGCCCAAAAAGGGCAAATGCGTTTTATCCTGAATATATTCAGGAGAAAATGAATATGCCATTTTTGGCCAAGTGCATCATTGTCGAAGTTGTGCCCCTCTTCCTGTGCTTTACAGGTGGTTCCAACGTACCTCTTGAAATCTGATTCCTGCTATTCTGCCTCGCTTTGAAGTCCTCCTCGTTGCCTTTCGTCAATATATTTTTGGACGATAGTTGTCCTTTATTACTCTGTCAGTTTGTGAATTGCTGTGCCCCTGAGCTCCATAGTTCAACTCGTTCTTAGTGAGCTGAACCCAAGTCCAAAATTTTGGTACAGGACCTATATTGGTTCCCGGTGTGTGGCTGAGACTTTCTTTAATTCTTCTTCCTGCCGGGAAATTAGAGTGACATGTGCCCTTCCGAATGCCTAACAGCTACTCTCTCATTGGTTCTCCCTCATCCCTTCCATACGCTGCAAAATTGGCAACCTGTGCCTACCAGGAGGTTAAAGTGGTTGTCTCTCCAAGTTGGGAGATTAATAGTAAAGCAGTTTGAATGTCAAACTGGAGCACCACGAGAGGGAATATTCGTTGACATTTAGAAACCTTTCGTATTCACAGTGTTTCCATTCTCTAGGTTTCCCGTACATATTATAGCTGTAGTAATATTCCCTTCAACCTGGAGAGTTGGGATCCATAGAATGGGGGCCATGCATTATTGCTTTAAAGGGTCTGCATTTGCTCACCCAATCTCACCAATCCTCTCAGTCACAAGTGTCCAGCCTTATGCCACATCCAGCTTTCATTGTAGATAGGGTCGCTCCAGGTTTCATCAGAGACCCTGAAGGATTTGTAAAGCATTTCCCTGTTTTTTTGTTTTGCTTTTGAAATTCCTTTTTATAGTGGGTTTGGCCTGATTCTCGCTGCCATGTTTATGCCAGTCTAGACACACTTGATTCCCTTACGGAGATATATCATTACATAGGTTTTAAGATTCTTACTAGTCAGATATATTCCTCTGCAGGAAATAGGTGTTTTGAGTCCCTTTCACTGAGGAAGGCGTAGGTCGTGTCTATTCCATAGTTGGTTTTTGGAACGGTACCTGTGCTTATATCAAACCCTGGTTTTATGCATCACCCTACCTCTCCTTCCCCCTTAAGCAGGCATAAGTGTGTTTTCTATATGTGAGACTCTGTTCTCTTTCCTAACTCAGTTCATGTGTAGCCATGTTTACAGAATCTTCATAAGTGATATCTTATGATAAGTTTCTTTTTCTTTGTGACTTATTTCACTAAAATCATTATAGCTGAATCCACTCATTTTGCTTCTTCTGGTCTTATGACATTGATTTCATGGCTGAGGCATATTCCATCGTACGTAAGTACAACAATTTTTTGAACCATTTTATATTTCCTGGGATATTTAAAGTGTACCCAAGTTGAGGTTCTTGTAAGCAGTGCAGCCCTAAATATTGGGGTGGTTCTGTCTCATTGATTTTCAGTTTTCCCAAGGTATATTCCCTAGATTGGAAGTGCCCTTGGCTCTGTAGCTCTGTAGTTTAATTTTTTTAGGGAATACAATGCACTCCTCCTGAGAGGGAGTTCGCTATTTACATCCCGCTCATCAGCATAACATGGGTCCCTCTTCTCCTGGGCCTGTCTTGCCTTTCCGAATTATACACATTTTGTGGATGTCCCTTTTGACTGGTGGGAAGTGATATTTCCTTGTAGTGCAGATTTGCATTGCCCGCTAGCATGCTTGGCCAAAAAGGGCGTATGCGTTTTCTCCTGAATACATTCAGGAGAAAACGCATATGCCCTTTTTGGCCAAGTGCATCATTGTCGAAGTTGTGCCCCTCTTCCTGTGCTTTACACGCGATTCCAAGGTACCTCTTGAAATCTCTTTCCTGCTATTCTGCCTCGCTTTCAATTCCATTTGTTGCCTTCCCTCAACAGATTTTTGGACGATACTTGTCCTTCATTACTCTGCCGGTTTGTGAATTGCTTTGCCCCTGAGCTCAATTTTTCAACTCGTTTTTTTGTGAGCTTTAGGCAGGTCCAAAATTTTGGTTCATGAACTATACTGTTTCCCGGTGGGTGGCTGAGACTTTGTTTAATTCTTATTCCTGCTGGGAATTTAGAGTGACATGTGCCCGTCCAAATGTCTAACAGCTACTCTCTCATTGGTTTTCCCTCTTCCCTTTCACCCTCTGCCAAATAGGCAACCTGTGCGAACAGGAGGTTAAAGGGGCTGTATCTCCAAGTTGGGAGATTGATAGTAAAGCAGTTGGAAAGTCAAACCGGTGCACCAGGAGAGGGACTTTACGTTGAGTTTTAGAAACTTTTCGTATTCACAGTGTGTCCATTCTCTAGGTTTCCCATACATGTTATAGCTGTAGTAATATTCCCTTCAACCTGGAGAGTTGGAACACATGAAATGGGGGCCATGCATTATTGCTTTAAAGCGACTGCATTTGCTCACCCAATCTCACCAATCCTCTCAGTCCCAAGTGTCCAGCCTTATGCCACATCCAGCTGTCATTGTAGATAGGGTCATTCTAGGTTCCATCAGAGACCCTAAAGGAATTGTAAAGAATTTCCATGTTTTATTGTTTTTTTTTGAAATTCCTGTTTATAGTGGGTTTGAGCTGATTCTCGCTGCCATGTTTATGCCTGTCTAGACACATTTGATTCCCTTACGGAGATATATCAATACATAAGTTTTAAGATTCTTACTAGTCAGATATATTCCTCTGTGGGAAATATGGGGTTTTGAGTCACTTTCACTGAGTAAGGTGTAGGTCTTAGCTATTCCATTGTTCGTTGTTGGAAAAGTAACTGTGCTTATATCAAACTCTGGTTTTATGCATCACCCCACCTCTCCTTCCCCCTTAAGCAGGCATAAGAGTGTTTTCTAAATGTGAGACTCTATTCTCTTTCCTAACTCAGTTCATGTGTAGCCATGTTTACAGCATCTTCATAAGTGATATCTTATGATACGTTTCATTTTCTGTGTGACTTATTTCACTTAGAATCATCGTACCTGAATCCACTCACTTTGCTGCTACTGGTCTTATGACTTTGATTTCATGGCTGAGGGAAATTCCATCGTACGTAAGTCCCACAATTTTTGAACCATTTTTATATTTCCTGGGATATTTAAGGTGTACCAAATTTGAGGTTCTGGTAAGCAGTGCAGCCCTAAATTTGGGGTGGCTCTGTCTTATTGATTTTCAGTTTCCACAAGGTATATTCCCTAGACTGGAAGTGCCCTTGGCTCTGTAGCTCTGATGTTTACTTGTTTTACGGAACACAATGCACACCTCCAGTGAGGCAGATGGCAATTTATATCCCGCCCGTCAACAAAACAAGGCTCCCTGTTCTCCAGGGCCTGTCTTGCATTTCTGGTATTTACACATTTTGTGGATGTCCCTTTTGACCGGTTGGAAGTTATACTTCATTGTACTGCAGATTTGCATTGCCGGCTTGCCTGCTTGGCCAAAAAGGGCGTATGCGTTTTCTCATGAATATATTCAGGAGAAAACGCATACGCCGTTTTTGGCCAAGTGCATCAGTGTCAAAGTTGTGCTCCTATTCCTGTGCTTTACAGGCGAATCCAACGCACCTCTTGAAATGTGCTTCCTGCTCTTCTGCCTCTCTTTCAAGTAGGCCTAGTTGCCTCCCCTCAACAGATTTTTGGATGATAGTTGTCCTGTATTACTCTGCCAGTTTGTGAATTGCTGCGCCCCTGAGCTCCATTTTTCAAGTCGTTTTTTGTGAGCTGAACGCAAGTCCAAAAATTTGGTTCAGGATCTATACTTGTTCCCGGGGGATGGCTGAGACTTTGTTTAATTGTTCTTTCTGCCGGGAAAATTGAGAGACATGTGCCCGTCCAAATGCCTAACAGCTACTCTCTCATTGTTTCTCCCTCATCCCTTCCATCATCTGCCAAATTTGCAACCTGTGAGAACCAGGAGGTTAAAGGGTCTGTCTCTCCAAGTTGGGAGATTGATAGTAAAGTAGTTGGAATGTCAAACTGGAGCACCATGAGAGGGACTATTCGTTGAGTTTTAGAAACATTTCGTAATCACAGTGTGTCCATTCACTAGGTTTCCCGTACATGTTATAGCTGTAGTAATATTCCCTTCAACCTGGAGAGTTGGGACCCACGGAATGGGGGCCACGCATTATTGCTTTAAAGCGACTGCATTTGCTAACCAAATCTCACCAATCCTCTCAGTCCCAAGTGTCCAGCCTTATGCCACATCCAGGTGTCATTGTAGATAGGGTCATTCCAGGTTTCATCAGAGACCCTGAAGGCATTGTAAAGAATTTCCCTGTATATTTGTTTTGTTTTGAAATTCCTTTTTATAGTGGGTTTGAGCTGATTCTTACTGCCCGCTTTATGCCACTCTAGACACCCTTCATTCCCTTACCCAGACATATCAATACATAGGTTTTAAGATTCTTACTACTCAGATATATTCCTCTGGGGGAAATATGGGGTTTTGAGTCCCTTTCACTGAGGAAGGTGTAGGTCTTGTCTATTCCGTAGTTGGTTTTTGGAACGGTACGTGTGCTTATATCAAACTCTGGTTTTATGCATCATCCCACCTCCCCTTCCCCCTAAAGCAGGCATAAGAGTGTTTTCTAAATGTGAGACTCTGTTCTCTTTCCTAACTCTGTTCATGAGTAGCCATATTTACAGCATCTTCATAAGTGATATCTTATGATATGTTTCTTATTTCTGTGTGACTTATTTAACTTACAATCATCGTACCTGAATCCACTCACTTTGCTGCTACTGGTCTTATGACATTGATTTCATGGCTGAGGGATATTCCACCGTACTTAAGTGCCACAATTTTTTGAACCATTTTTACATTTCCTGGGATATTTTAGGTGTACCCAAGTTGAGCTTCTTGTAAGCAGTGCAGCCCTAAATATGGAGGTGGCTCTCTCTTATTGATTTTCAGTTTTCCCAAGGTATATACCCTAGACTGGAAGCGCCCTTGGCTCTGTAGCTCTGTTGTTTACTTGTTTTAGGGAACACAGTGCACTCCTCCAGAGAGGCATTTGGCAATTTACATCCCGCCCATCAGCATAACAAGGCTCCCTGTTCTCCAGGGCCAGTCTTGCCTTTCTGGTTTTTACACATTTTTTGGATATCCGTTTTGACTGGGTGGAAGTGATACTTCTTGTAGTGCAGATTTGCATTGCCCGCTTGCTTGCTTGGCCAAAAAGTGCGTATGCGTTTTCTCCTGAATATATTCAGGAGAAAACGCATACGCCCTTTTTGGACAAGTGCATCATTGTCGAAGTTTTGCCCCTCGTCCTGTGCTTTAAATGCAAATCCAACGTACCTCATGAAAATTGTTTCCTGCTCTTCTGCCTCTCTTTCAAGTCCACCTCGTTGCATTCCTTCAACAGATTTTTGGACGATAGCTGTCCTTAATTACTCTGACAGTTCGTGAATTGCTGTGCCTCTGAAATCCATTGTTCAACTCATTATTTGTGAGCTGAACGCAAGTCCAAAATTTTGGTTCAGGACCTATACTGGTTCCCGGTGGGTGGCTGAGACTTTGGTTAAATCTTCTTCCCGCTGGGAAATTAGAGTGACATGTGCCCTTCCAAATGCCTAACAGCTACTCTCTCATTGGTTCTCCCTTTTCCCTACCATTCTCTGAAAATTTGGCAACCTGTGGGAACCAGGAGGTTAAACGGGCTGTATCTCCAAGTTGGGAGATTGATAGTACAGCAGTTGGATTTTCAAGCTGGAGCACCAGGGGAGGGACTATTTGTTGAGTTTTAGAAAGCTTTCGTATGCACAGTGTGTCCATTCTCTAGGTTTCCCGTACATGTTATAGCTGTAGTAATATTCCCTTCAAGCTGGATAGGTGGGACCCATGGAATGGGTGCCATGAATTATTGCTTTAAAGGGTCTGCATTTTCTCACCCAATCTCACCAATCCTCTCAGTCCCAAGTGTCCAGCCTTATGCCACATCCAGCTGTCATTGTAGATAGGGTCATTCCAGGTTTCATCAGGGACACTGAAGGAGTTGTAAAGAATTTCCCTGTTTTTTTGAATAGTTTTCGAAATTGCTTTTTATAGTGTGTTTGAGCAGATTCTTGCTGCAAGGTTTATGCCACTCTAGACACACTTGAATCCCTAACGCAGACATATCAATACATAGGTTTTAAGATCCTTACTAGTCAGATATATTCCTCTGTCGGAAATATGGGGTTTTGAGTCCCTTTCACTGAGGAAGCTGTAGGTCTTGTCTATTCCATAGCTGGTTTTTGGAACGGTACCGGTGCTTATATCAAATTCTGGTTGTATGCATCACCCCACCTCTCCATCCCCCTTAAGCAAGCATAAGAGTGTTTTCTAAATGTGAGACTCTGTTCTCTTTCCTAACTCAGTTCATGTGTAGCCATATTTACAGGATCTTCATAAGTGCTATCTTATGATAAGTTTATTTTTCTGAGTGACTTATTTCACTTTGAAACATAGTACCTGAATCCAGTCATTTTGGTGCTACTGGTCTTATGACGTTGATTTCATGGCTGAGGGATATTCCATCGTATGTATGTACCACAATTTTTTGAACCATTTGTATATTTCCTGGGATATTTAAGGTGTAGCAATTTGTGGTTCTTGTAAGCACTGTAGCCCTAAAATTTGCGGTTGGCCTGTCTTATTGATATACAGTTATCCCAAGGTATATTCCCTAGACTGGAAGTGCCCTTGGCTCTGTAGCTCTGTTGTTTACTTGTTTTAGGGAACACAATGCACTCCTCCAGAGAGTTCTTTGGCAATTTACGCCCCGCCCATCAGCATAAAAACGCTCCCTGTTCTCCAGGGCCTGTCTTGCATTTCTAGTTTTAACCCATTTTGTGGATGTCCCTTTTGACTGGTGCGAACTGATACTTCTTTATAGTGCAGATTTGCCTTGCCCGCTTGCTTGCTTGTCCAAAAAGGGCGTATGTGTTTTCTCCTGAATATATTTAGGAGAAAACGCATACACCCTTTTTGTCCAAGTGCATCAGTGTCGATGTTGTGCCCCTCTTCCTATGCTTTGCAGGCGATTCAAACGTACCTCTTGAAATCTGTTTCCTGCTATTCTGCCTCGCTTTCAAGTCCGCCTCGTTGACTTCCCTCAACAGATTTTTGGACAAGAGTTGTCCTTTATTACTCGGCCACTTTGTGAATTGCGGTGCATCTGAGCTCCATTTTTCAACTCGTTTTTTTTGAGTTGAACGCAAGTCCAAAATTTTGGTTCAGGATCTATACTGGTTCCCGGTGGGTGGCTGAGATTTTGGTTAATTCTTCTTCCTGCCTGGAAATTAGAGTGACATGAGCCCGTCCAAATGCCTAACAGCTACTCTCTCATTGGTTCTCCCAATTTCCTTTCACCATCTGCAAAATTGGCAACGTGTTCGAACAGGAGGTTAAAGGGTCTGTCTCTCCAAGTTGGGAGAATGATAGTAAAGCAGTTGGAAAGTCAAACCGGAACACCAGGAGAGGTCTATTCGTTGAGTTTTAGAAACCTTTCGTATTCACAGTGTGTCCATTCTCTATGTTTCCCGTACATGTTATCGCTGTAGTAATATTCCCTTTAACCTGCAGAGTTGGGACCCAAGGAATGGGTGCCATGCATTATTGCTTTAAAGGGTCTTCATTTGCTCACCCAGTCTCACCAATCCTCTCAGTCCCAAGTGTCCAGCATTATGCCACATCCAGCTGTCATTGTAGACAGGGTCATACCTGGTTTCATCAGAGACCCTGAAGGAATTGTAAAGAATTTCCCTGTTTATTTGCTTTGTTTTTGAAATTCCTTTTTATAGTGGGTTTGAGCTGATTCACGCTGCCATGTTTATGCCAGTCTAGACACACTTGTTTCCCTTGCGGACACATATCAATACATAGGTTTTAAGATTCTTACTAGTCAGATATATTCCTCTGTGGGAAATATGGGGTTTTGAGACCCTATCACTGAGGAAGGTGTAGGTCTTGTCATTCCATATTTGGTTTTTGGAAAGGTACCTGTGCTTATATCAAACTCTGTTTTTTATGCATCACACCACCTCTCCATCCCCCTTAAGCAGGCATAAGTGTGTTTTCTATATGTGAGGCCCTTTTCTCTTTCCTCACTCTGTTCAAGTGTAGCCATGTTTACAGGATCTTCATAAGTGATATCTTATGATAAGTTTCTTTTTCTGTGTGACTTAGTTCACTTAGAATCATCGTACCTGAATCCAGTCATTTTGCTGCTACTGGTCTTATGACATTGATTTCATGGCTGAGGCATATTCCGTCGAACATAACAACCACAATATTTTGAACCATTTTTATATTTCCTGGGATATTTAAGGTGTACCCAAGTTGATGTTATTGTTGGCAGTGCAGCCCTAAATTTTTGGGTGGCTCTGTCTTATTGATTTTCACTTTTCCCAAGGTATATTCCCTAGACTGGAAGCACCCTTGGCTCTGTAGCTCTATTGTTTACTTCTTTTAGGGAACACAATGCACTCCTCCAGAGAGGCAGTTGGCAATTTACATCCCGCCCATCAGCATAACAAGGTTCCCTGTTCTCCAGGGCCTGTCTTGCCTTTGTGGTTTTTACACATTTTGTGGATATCCCTTTTGATTGGGGGGAAGTGATACTACTTTGTAGTGCAGATTTGCATTGCCCTCTTGCTTCCTTCGCGAAAAAGGGCGTATGAGTTTTCTCCTGAATATATTCAGGAGAAAACACTTACACACATTTTGGCCAAGTGCATCATTGTTGAAGTTGTGCCCCTCGTCCTGTGCTTTAAAGGCTGTTCCACATACCTCATGGAATCTGTTTCGTGCTACTTTGACTCTCTTTCAAGTCCACGTCTTTGACTTCGCTCAACAGATTTTTGGACGATAGATTTCCTTTATTACTCTGGCAGTTTGTGAATTGTTGTGCCCCTGAGGTCCATTTTTCAACTCGTTTTCTGTGAGCTGAACACAAGTCCAAAATTTTGGTTCAGGACCTATACTGGTTCCCGGTGGTTGGCTGACAATTTGGTTAATTCTTCTTCCTAACAGAAAACTAGAGTGACATGTGCCCGTCCAAATTCCTAACAGCTACTCTCTCATTGGTTCTCCTTCTTCCCTTTCATCCCCTGCCAAATTGGCAACCTGTGAGAACCAGGAGGTTAAAGGGGCTGTCTCTCCAAGTTGGGAGATTGATAGTAGAGCAGTAGGAAAGTCACACTGGAGCTCCAGGAGAGGGACTATTCATTGAGTTTAAGAAAACTTTTGTATTCACAGTGTGTCCATTCTCTAGGTTTCCTGTACATGTTATAGGTGTAGTAATATTCCCTTCAACCTGGAGAGTTTGGACCCATGGAATGGAAGCCATGCATTATTGCTTTAAAGGGTCTGCATTTGCTCACCCAAACTCACCAATCCTCTCAGTCCCAACTGTCCACCCTTATGCCACATCCAGCTGTCATTGTAGACAGGGTTATTCCAGGTTTCATCAGAGACCCTGAAGGAATTGTAAAGAATTTGCCTGTTTTCCTGTTTTGTTTTTGATATTCCTTTTTATAGTCGGGTTGAACTGATTGTCGCTGCCATGTTTATGCCAGTGTAGACACACTTGATTCCCTAACACAGTCATATCAGTATATAGGTTTTAAGATTCTTAATAGTCAGATATATTTCTCTGCGGGAAATAAGGGGTTTTGAGTCCCTTTCACTGAGGAAGGTGTAGGTCTTGTCTAATCCTTAGTTGGTTTTTGGAACTGTACCTGTACTTATATCAAACTCAGGTTTTATGCATCACCCCACCTCACCTTCCCTCTTAAGCTGGCATAAGAGTGTTTTCTAGATGTGAGGCTCTGTTCTCTTTCCTAACTGAGTTCAAGTGTAGCCATGATTACAGGATCTTCATAAGTGATATCTTATGATAAGTTTCTTTTTCTTTGTGACTTATTTCACTAAAATCATCATAGCTGAATCCACTCATTTTGCTGCTTCTGGTCTTATGACATTGGTTTCATGGCTGAGGCATATTCCATCGTACGTAAGTACCACAATTTTTTGAACCATTTTATATTTCCTGGGATATTTAAAGTGTACCCAAGTTGAGGTTCTTGTAAGCAGTGCAGCCCTAAATATTGGGGTGGTTCTGTCTCATTGATTTTCAGTTTTCCCAAGGTATATTCCCTAGATTGGAAGTGCCCTTGGCTCTGTAGCTCTGTAGTTTAATTTTTTAGGGAATACAATGCACTCCTCCTGAGAGGGAGTTCGCAATTTACATCCCGCTCATCAGCATAACATGGGTCCCTCTTCTCCTGGGCCTGTCTTGCCTTTCCGAATTATACACATTTTGTGGATGTCCCTTTTGACTGGTGGGAAGTGATATTTCCTTGTAGTGCAGATTTGCATTGCCCGCTAGCATGCTTGGCCAAAAAGGGCGTATGCGTTTTCTCCTGAATACATTCAGGGGGAAACACATACACCCTTTTTGGCCAAGTGCATCATTGTCGAAGTTGTGCCCCTCTTCCTGTGCTTTACACGCGATTCCAAGGTACCTCTTGAAATCTCTTTCCTGCTATTCTGCCTCGCTTTCAATTCCACTTGTTGCCTTCCCTCAACAGATTTTTGGACGATAGTTGTCCTTTATTACTCTGCCGGTTTCTGAATTGCTTTGCCCCTGAGCTCAATTTTTCAACTCGTTTTTTTGTGAGCTTAAGGCAGGTCCAAAATTTTGGTTCATGAACTATACTGTTTCCCGGTGGGTGGCTGAGACTTTGTTTAATTCTTCTTCCTGCTTGCAATTTAGAGTGACATGTGCCCGTCCAAATGTCTAACAGCTACTCTCTCATTGGTTCTCCCTCTTCCCTTTCACCCTCTGCCAAATAGGCAACCTGTGCAAACAGGAGGTTAAAGGGGCTGTATCTCCAAGTTGGGAGATTGATAGTAAAGCAGTTGGAAAGTCAAACCGGTGCACCAGGATAGGGACTCTTCGTTGAGTTTTAGAAACCTTTCGTATTCACAGTGTGTCCATTCTCTAGGTTTCCCGTACATGTTATAGCTGTAGTAATATTCCCTTCAACATGTAGAGTTGGGGCACATGGAATGGGTGCCCTGAATTATTGCTTCAAAGAGTCGGCATTTGCTCACCCAATCTCACCAATCCTCTCAGTCCCAAGTGTCCAGCCTTATGCCACATCCAGCTGTCATTGTAGAGAGGGAAATTCCAGGTTTCATCAGAGACCATGAAGGAAATGTAAATAATTTCCCTGATTTTTATTTTGCTTTTGAAATTCCTTTATTTATTGGCTTTGAGCTGATTCTCGCTGCCATGTTTATGCCAGTCTAGACACACTTGATTCCCTTACGGAGACATATCAATACATAAGTTTTAAGATTCTTACTAGTCAGATATATTCCTCTGCGCGAAATATGCGGTTTTGTGTCCCTTTCACTGAGGAAGGTGTAGGTCTTGTCTATTCCATAGTTTGTTTTTGGAATGGTACCTGTGCTTATATCAAACTTTGATTGTATGCATCACCTCACCTCTCCTTCCCCCTTAAACAGTCATAAGTGTGTTTTCTTAATGTGAGACTGTTCTCTTCCCTAACTCAGTTCAAGTGTAGCCATGCTTACAGGATCTTCATAAGTGATATCTTATGATAAGTTTCTTTTTCTGTGTGACTTATTTCACTTAGAATCATCAACCTGAATCCACTCATTTTGCTTCTACTGGTCTTATGACATTGATTTCATGGCTGAGGGATATTCCACCGTACGTAAGTACCACAATTATTTGAACAATTTTTACATTTCCTGGGATATTTAACGTGTACCCAAGTTGAGTTTCTTGTAAGCAGTGTAGCCCTGATTTTAGGGGTGGCTCTTTCTTAATGATTTTCAGTTTTCCCAAGATATATTCCCTAGAATGGAAGTGCCTTTGGCTCTGTAGCTCTGATGTTTATTTGTTTTAGGGAACACAAGGCACTCCTCCAGTGAGGCAGTTGGCAATTTACATCCCGCCCATCAGCATAACAAGGCTCCCTGTTCTCCAGGGCCTGTCTTGCCTTTCTGTTTTTTACACATTTTGTCGATGTCCCTTTTGAACGGTAGGAAGTGATACTTCTTTGTAGTGAAGATTTGTGTTGCCCGCTTGCTGGCTTGGCAAAAAAGGTCGTATGCGTTTTCTCCTGAATATATTCAGGAGATAACACATACACCGATTTTCCCAAGTGCTTCATTGTCGAAATTCTGCCCCTCTTCCTGTGCTTTAAAGGCGATTCCAAAGTACCACTTCATATCTGTTTTCTGGTATTCTGCCTCGCTTTCAAGTGCGCCTCGCTGCCTTTCCTCAACAGATTTTTGGACGATTTTTCTCCTTTATTACTCTTCCGGTTTGTGAATTGCTGTGCCACTGAGCTCCATTGTTCAACTCGTTCTTTGTGAGGTGAACGCAAGTCCAAAATTTTGGTTCAGGACCTATACTGGTTCCTGGCGGGTGGCTGAGACTTTGGTTAATTCTTCTTCCTCCCTGGAAATTAGAGTGACATGTGCCCGTCCAAATGCCTAACAGCTACTCTCTGATTGGCTCTCCCTCTTCCCTTCCATCCTCTGCCAAATTGGCAACCTGTGGGAACCAGGGGTTTAAATGGCCTTTCTCTCCGAGCTGGGAGATTGATAGTAAAGCAGTTGGAAAGTCAAACCGGTGCACCAGGAAAGGGATTATTAGTTGAGGTTTTGAAAACTTTCGTATACACTGTGTGTGCATTCTCTAGGTTTCCTGTGCATGTTATAGCTGTAGTAATATTCCCTTCAACCTGGAGAGTTTGGACCCATGGAATGGGTGCCATGCATTATTGCTTTAAAGGGTCTGCATTTGCTCACCCAATCTCCCCAATCCTCTCAGTCCCAAGTGTCCAGCCTTATGACACATACACCTGTCGTTTTAGATAGTGTCATTCCAGGTTTCATCAGAGCCCTAGAAGGAATTTTAAAGAATTTCCCTGTTTTTGGTTTTGTTTTTGAAATTCCTTTTTATAGTGGGTTTGAGCTGATTCTAACTGCCATGTTTATGCCAGTCAAGACACACTTGATTCGCTTATGGAGACATATCAATGCATAGGTTTTAATATTCTTACTAGTAAGATATAATCCTCTGCGCAGAATATGGGATGTTGCGTCCCTTTCACTGAGGAAAGTGTAGGTCTTGTCTATTCCGTAGTTGGTTTTTGTAACGGTACCTGTACTAATATCAAACTCTGGTTTTATGCATCACCACACCTCTCCTTCCCCCTTAAGCAGGCATAAGAGTGTTTTCTAAATATGAAACTCTGTTCTCTTTCCTAACTCATTTCATGTGTAGCCATGTTTACAGGATTTTCATAAGTGATATATTATGATAAGTTTCATTTTCTGTGTGAATTACTTCACTTAGAATCATCGTACCTGAATCCACTCATTTTGCTGCTACTGGTCTTATGACATTGATTTCATGGCTGAGGGAAAATCCATCGGAGATAAGTACCACAAATTTTTAAACGATTTTTATCTTTCCTGAGAAATTTCAGGTGTATACAAGTTGAGGTTCTTGTAAGCAGTGCAGCCCTAAATTTTGGGGTGGCTGTGTCTTATTGTTTTTCAGTTTTCCCAAGGCATATTCCCTAGACTGCAAGCGCCCTTGGCTCTGTAGCTCTGTTGTTTACTTGTTTTAGGGAACACAATGCACTCCTCCAGAGGCCGTTGGCAATTTACATCCCACCCATCAGCATAACAAGGCTCCCTGTTCTCCAGGGCCTGTCTTGCCTTTCTGGTTTTTACACATTTTGTGGATGTCCCTTTTGAATGGTGGGAAGTGATACTTCTTTGTAGTGCAGATTTGCATTGCCCGCTTGCTTGCTTGGCCAAAAAGAGCTTATGCGTTTTCTCCTGAATATATTCAGGAGCAAAAACATACGCCCTTTTTGGCCAAGTGCATCATTGTCGCAGTTTTGCCCCTCTTCCTGTGCTTTACAGGCCAATCCAACGCACCTCTTGAAATATCTTTCCTGCTATTCTGCCCCACTTTCAAGTCGGCCACGTTGACTTCCCTCAACAGATTTTTGGACGATAGTTGTCCTGTATTACTCTGCCAGTTTGTGAATTGCTGTGCCACTGAGCTCCATTTTTCAACTCGTTTTTTGTGAGCTGAATGCAAGTCCAAAGTTTTGGTTCAGGACCTATACTGGTTCCCGGTGGGTGGCTGAGACTTTGTTTAATTCTTCTTCCTGCTGGGAAATTAGAGAGACATGTGCCCGTCCAAATGCCTAACAGCTAATCTCTCATTGGTTCTCCCTCTTCCCTTCCATCCTCTGCCAAATTGGCACCCTGTGCGAACGAGGAGGTTAAAGGGGCTGTCTCTCCAAGTTGGGAGATTGATAGGAAAGCAGTTGGAATGTCAAACTGGAGCACCACGAGAGGGACTATTCGTTGAGTTTTAGAAACCTTTCGTATGCACAGTGTGTCCATTCTCTAGGTTTCCCTTACATGTTATAGCTGTAGTAATATTCCCCTCAACCTGGAAAGTTGGGACTCATGGAATGGGGGCCACGCATTATTGCTTTAAAGCGACTGCATTTGCTCACCCAATCTCACCAATCCTCTCATTCCCAAGTGTCCAGCCTTATGCCACAGCCAGCTGTCATTGTAGATAGTGTCATTCCAGGTTCCATCAGAGACCCTGAAGGAATTGTAAAGAATTTCCCTGTTTTTTTGTTTTGTTTTTGAAATTCCTGTTTATAGTGGGTTTGAGCTGTTTCTCGCTACCATGTTTATGCCAGTCTAGACACACTTGATTCCCTTATGGAAATATATCAATACATAGGTTTTAAGATACTTACTAGTCAGATATATTCCTCTGTGGGAAATATGGGGTTTGAGTCCCTTTCACTGAGGAAGGTGTAGGTCTTGTCTATTCCGTAGTTGGTTTTTGGAACGGTACCTGTGCTTATATTAAACTCTGGTTGTATTCATCACCCCACCTCTCCTTCCCCCTTAAGCAGGCATAAGAGTGTTTTCTAAATGTGAAACTCTGTTCTCTTTCCTAACTCACTTCATGTGTAGCCATGTTTACAGGATCTTCATAAGTGATATCTTATGATAAGTTTCTTTTTCTGTGTGAGTTATTTCACTTAGAATCATCAAACCTGAATCCACTCACTTTGCTGCTACTGGTCTTATGACATTGATTTCATGGCTGAGGGATATTCCATCGTACGTAAGTACCACAATTTTTGAACCATTTTTATATTTCCTGGGATATTTAAGGTGTACCCAAGTTGAGGTTCTTGTAAGCAGTACAGCCCTATATTTGGGGGTGGCTCTGTCTTATTGATTTTCAGTTTTCCCAAGGTATATTCCCTAGACTGGAAGTGCCCTTGGCTCTGTAGCTCTGTTGTTTACTTTATTTAGGGAACGCAATGCACTCCTCCAGTGAGGCAGTTGGCAATTTACATCCCACCCCTCAGCATAACAATGCTCCCTGTTCTTCAGGGCCTGTTTTGCCTTTCTGGTTTTTACACATTTTGTGGATGTCCCTTTTGACCGGTGGGAAGTGATACTACTTTTTAGTGCAGATTTGCATTGCCCGCTTGCTTGCTTGGCCAAAAAGAGCGTATGCGTTTTCTCCTGAATATATTCAGGCGCAAAAACATACACCCTTTTTGGCCAAGTGCATCATTGTCGAAGTTGTGCCCCTCTTCCTGTGCTTTACAGGCGAATCCAACGCACCTCTTGAAATGTCTTTCCTGCTATTCTGCCCCACCTTCAAGTCGGCCTCGTTGACTTCCCTCAACAGGTTTTTGGACTATAGTTGTCCTGTATTACTCTGCCAGTTTGTGAATTGCTGTGCCCCTGAGCTCCATGTTTCAACTCGTTTTTTGTGAGCTGAACGCAAGTCCAAAAATTTGGTTCAGGACCTATACTGGTTCCCGGTGGGTGGCTGGGACTTTGTTTAATTCTTCTTCCTGCTGGGAAATTAGAGAGACATGTGCCCGTCCAAATGCCTAACAGCTACTCTCTCACTGGTTCTCCCTCTTCCCTTCCATCCTCTGCCAATTTGGCAACCTGTGCGAACCAGGAGGTTAAAGGGGCTGACTCTCCAAGTTGGGAGATTGATAGTAAAGCAGTTGGAATGTCAAACTGGAGCACCACGAGAGGGACTATTCGTTGAGTTTTAGAAACCTTTCGTATTCACAGTGTGTCCATTCTCTAGGTTTCCCGGACATGTTATAGCTGTAGTAATATTCCCTTCAACCTGGAGACTTGGGACCCATGGATTGGGGGCCATGCATTATAGCTTTAAAGCGACTGTATTTGCTCACCCTATCTAACCAATCCTCTCAGTCCCAAGTGTCAAGCCTTATGCCACATCCAGCTGTCATTGTACATATGGTCATTCCAGGTTCCATCAGAGACCCAGAAGGAATTGTAAAGAATTTCCCTGTTTTTTTGTTTTGTTTTTGAAATTCCTCTTTATAGTGGGTTTGAGCTGATTCTCGCTGCCATGTTTTTGCCAGTATACACACACTTGATTCCCTTACGGAGATATATCATTACATAGGTTTTACGATTCTTACTAGTCAGATATATTCCTCTGCGGGAAATATGGGGTTTTGAGGCCCTTTCAATGAGGAAGGTGTAGGTCTTGTCTATTCCATAGTTGGTTTTTGGAATGGTACCTGTGCTTATATCAAACTCTGATTTTATGCATCACCCCACCTCTCATTCCCCCTTAAGCAGGCATAAGAATGTATTCTAAATGTGAGACTCTGTTCTCTTTCCTACCTCAGTTCATGTGTAGCCATGTTTACAGCATCTTCATATGTGATATCTTATGATAAGATTCTTTTTCTGAGTTACTTATTTCACTTAGAATCATCGTACCTGAATCCACTCACTTTGCTCCTACTGGTCTTATGACATTGATTTCATGGCTGAGGGATATTCCATCATACGTAAGTACCACAATTTTTGAACCATATTTATATTTCCTGGGTTATTTAGGGTGTACCCACGTTGAGGTTCTAGTAAGCAGTGCAGCCCTAAATTTGGGGGTGGCTGTGTCTTATTGATTTTCAGTTTCCCCAAGTTATATTCCCTAGACTGGAAGTGCCCTTGGCTCTGTAGCTCTGATGATTACTTGTTTTAGGGAACACAATGCACACCTCCAGTGAGGCAGTTGGCAATTTACATCCCACCCTTCAGAATAACAAGGCTCCCTCTTTTCCAGGGCCTGTGTTGCATTTCTGGTTTTTACACATTTTGTGGATGTCCCTTTTGGCCGTTGGGAAGTGATACTTATTTATAGTGCAGATTTGCATTGCTCGCTTACTTGCTTGGCTAAAAAGGGCGTATGCGTTTTTTCCTGAATATATTCAGGAGAAAACGCATACGCCCTTTTTGGCCAAGTGCATCATTGTCGAAGTTGTGCCCCTCTTCCTGTGCTTTAAAGGCGAATCCAACGCACCTCTTGTAATGTGTTTCCTGCTATTCTGCCTCTCTTTCAAGTCGGCCTCATTGCCTTCCCTCAACAGATTTTTGGACGATAGTTGTCCTGTATTACTGTGCCAGTTTGAGAATTGCTGTGCCCCTGAGCTCCATTTTACAACTCGTTTTTTGTGAGCTGAATGCAAGTCCAAAAATTTGGTTCGGGACCTATACTGGTTCCCGGTGTGTGACTGAGACTTTGGTTAATACCTCTTCCTGCCGGGAAATTACAGAGACATGTGCCCGTCCAAATGCCTAACAGCTAATCTCTCATTGGTTCTCCTTCTTCCCTTCCATCCTCTGCCAAATTGGCAACCTGTGCGAACCAGGAGGTTAAAGAAGCTGTCTCTCCAAGTTGGGAGATTGATAGTAAAGCAGTTGGAATGTCAAACAGGAGCATCTCGAGAGCGACTATTCGTTGAGTTTTAGAAACCTTTCGTATGCACACTGTGTCCATTCTCTTGGTTTCCCGTACATGTTATAGCTGTAGTAATATACCCTTCAACCTGGAGACTTGGGACCCATCGAATGGGGGCCATGCATTATTGCTTTAAAGCGACTGTATTTCCTCCCCCTATCTCACCAATCCTCTGAGTCCCAAGTGTCCAGCCTTATGACGCATCCAGCTGTCATTGTAGATAGGGTCATTACAGGTTCCATCAGAGACCCTGAAGGAATTGTAAAGAATTTCCCTGTTTTTTTGTTTTGCTTTTGAAATTCCTGTTTATAGTGGGTTTGAGCTGATTCTCGCTGCCATGTTTATGCAAGTCTAGACACACTTGATTCCCTTACGGAGATATATCATTACATAGGTTTTAAGATTCTTACTAGTCAGATATATTCCTCTGCGGGAAATATGGGGTTTTGAGTCCCTTTCAATGAGGAAGGTGTAGGTCTTGTCTATTCCATAGTTGGTTTTTGGAACGGTACCTGTGCTTATATCAAACTCTGGTTTTATGCATCACCCCACATCTCCTTATCCGTTAAGCAGGCATAAGAGAGTTTTCTAAATGTGAGACTCTGTTCTCTTTCCTAACTCAGTTCATGTGTAGCCATGTTTACAGGATCTTCATAAGTGATATCTTATGATAAGTTTCTTTTTCTGTGTGACTTATTTCACTTAGAATCATCGTACCTGTATCCACTCACTTTGCTGCTCCTGGTCTTATGACATTGATTTCATGGCTGAGGGATATTCCATCGTATGTAAGTAACACAATTTTTGAACCATATTATATATTTCCTGTGATATTTAAGGTGTACCCAAGTTGAGGTTCTTGTAAGCAGTGCAGCCCTATATTTGGGGGTGGCTCTGTCTTATTGATTTTCAGTTTCGCCAAGGTATATTCCCTAGACTGGAAGTGCCCTGGGCTCTGTATCTCTGATGTTTCCTTGTTTTAGGGAACAAAATGCACACCTCCAGTGAGGCAGTTGGCAATTTACATCTCGCCCATCAGCATAACAAGGCTCCCTGTTCTCCAGGGCCTGTCTTGCATTTCTGGTTTTTACACATTTTGTGGATGTCCCTTTTGACCGGTGGGAAGTTATACTTCTTTGTAGTGCAGATTTGCATTGTCTGCTTGCTTGCTTGGCCAAAAAGGGCGTATGCGTTTTTTCCTGAATATATTCAGTAGAAAACATATACGTCCTTTTTGGCCAAGTGCATCATTGTCGAAGTTGTGCCCCTCTTCCTGTGCTTTACAGGCGAATCCAATGCACCTCTTGAAATGTGTTTCCTGCTATTCTGCCTCTCTTTCAAGTCGGCCACGTTGACTTCCCTGAACAGATTTTTGGATGATAGTTGTCCTGTATTACTCTGCCTGTTTGTGAATTGCTGTGCCCCTGAGCTCCATTTTTCAACTCGTTTTTTGTGAGCTGAACTCAAGTCCAAAAATTTGGTTCAGGACCTATACTGGTTCCCGGTGGGTGCCTGGACTTTGGTCAATTCTTCTTCCTGTTGGGAAATTAGAGAGACATGTGCCCGTCCAAATGCCTAACAGCTAATATCTCATTGGTTCTCCCTCTTCCCTTCCATCCTCTGCCAAATTGGCAACCTGTGCGAACGAGGAGGTTAAAGGGGCTGTCTCTCCAAGTTGGGAGATTGATAGTAAAGCAGTTGGAATGTCAAAGTGGAGCACCACAAGAGGGACTACTCCTTGAGTTTTAGAAACCTTTCGTATGCACAGTGTGTCCATTCTCTAGGTTTCCCTTACATGTTATAGCTGTAGTAATATTCCCCTCAACCTGGAAAGTTGGGACTCATGGAATGGGGGCCATGAATTATTGCTTTAAAGCGACTGCATTTGCTTACCCAATCTCACCAATCCTCTCATTCCCAAGTGTCCAGCATTATGCCACAGCCAGCTGTCATTGTAGATAGGGTCATTCCAGGTTCCATCGGAGACCCTGAAGGAATTGTAAAGAATTTCCCTGTTTTTTTGTTTTGTTTTTGAAATTCCTGTTTATAGTGGGTTTGAGCTGTTTCTCGCTGCCAAGTTTATGGCAGTCTAGACACACTTGATTCCCTTATGGAAATATATTAATACATAGGTTTTAAGATACTTACTAGTCAGATATATTCCTTTGTGGGAAATATGGGGTTTGAGTCCCTTTCACTGAGGAAGGTGTAGGTTTTGTCTATTCCATAGTTGGTTTTTGGAATGGTACCTGTGCTTATATCAAACTCTGGTTGTATGCATCACCCCACCTCTCCTTCCCCCTTAAGCAGTCATAAGAGTGTTTTCTAAAAGTGAGACTCTGTTCTCTTTCCTAACTCACTTCATGTGTAGCCATGTTTACAGGATCTTCATAAGTGATATCTTATGATAAGTTTCTTTTTCTGTGTGAGTTATTTCGCTTAGAATCATCAAACCTGAATCCACTCACTTTGCTGCTACTGGTCTTATGACATTGATTTCATGGCTGAGGGATATTCCATCGTACGTAAGTACCACAATTTTTGACCCATTTTTATATTTCCTGGGATATTTAAGGTGTACCCAAGTTGAGGTTCTTGTAAGCAGTGCAGCCCTATATTTGCGGATGGCTCTGTCTTATTGATTTTCAGTTTTCCCAAGGTATATTCCCTAGACTGGAAGTGCCCTTGGCTCTGTAGCTTTGTTGTTTACTTTTTTTTAGGGAATGCAATGCACTCCTCCAGTGAGGTCGTTGGCAATTTACATCCCACCCCTCAGCATAACAATGCTCCCTGTTCTTCAGGGTCTGTTTTGCCTTTCTGGGTTTTACACATTTTGTGGATGTCCCTTTTGACCGGTGGGAAGTGATACTACTTTGTAGTGCAGATTTGCATTGCCCGCTTGCTTGCTTGGCCAAAAAGAGCTTATGCGTTTTCTCCTGAATATATTCAGGAGCAAAAACATACGCCCTTTTTGGCCAAGTGCATCATTGTCGCAGTTGTGCCCCTCTTCCTGTGCTTTACAGGCCAATCCAACGCACCTCTTGAAATATCTTTCCTGCTATTCTGCCCCACTTTCAAGTCGGCCACGTTGACTTCCCTCAACAGATTTTTGGACGATAGTTGTCCTGTATTACTCTGCCAGTTTGTGAATTGCTGTGCCACTGAGCTCCATTTTTCAACTCGTTTTTTGTGAGCTGAATGCAAGTCCAAAGTTTTGGTTCAGGACCTATACTGGTTCCCGGTGGGTGGCTGAGACTTTGTTTAATTCTTCTTCCTGCTGGGAAATTAGAGAGACATGTGCCCGTCCAAATGCCTAACAGCTAATCTCTCATTGGTTCTCCCTCTTCCCTTCCATCCTCTGCCAAATTGGCACCCTGTGCGAACGAGGAGGTTAAAGGGGCTGTCTCTCCAAGTTGGGAGATTGATAGAAAAGCAGTTGGAATGTCAAACTGGAGCACCACGAGAGGGACTATTCGTTGAGTTTTAGAAACCTTTCGTATGCACAGTGTGTCCATTCTCTAGGTTTCCCATACATGTTATAACTGTAGTAATATTCCCCTCAACCTGGAAAGTTGGGACTCATGGAATGGGGGCCATGCATTATTGCTTTAAAGCGACTGCATTTGCTCACCCAATCTCACCAATCCTCACATTCCCAAGTGTCCAGCCTTATGCCACAGCCAGCTGTCATTGTAGATAGGGTCATTCCAGGTTCCATCAGAGACCCTGAAGGAATTGTAAAGAATTTCCCTGTTTTTTTGTATTGTTTTTGAAATTCCTGTTTATAGTGGGTTTGAGCTGTTTCTCGCTGCCATGTTTATGCCAGTCTAGACACACTTGATTCCCTTATGGAAATATATCAATACATAGGTTTTAAGATACTTACTAGTCAGATATATTCCTCTGTGGGAAATATGGGGTTTGAGTCCCTTTCACTGAGGAAGGTGTAGGTCTTGTCTATTCTGTAGTTGGTTTTTGGAACGGTACCTGTGCTTATATTAAACTCTGGTTGTATGCATCACCCCACCTCTCCTTCCCCCTTAAGCAGGCATAAGAGTGTTTTCTAAATGTGAAACTCTGTTCTCTTTCCTAACTCACTTCATGTGTAGCCATGTTTACAGGATCTTCATAAGTGATATCTTATGATAAGTTTCTTTTTCTGTGTGAGTTATTTCACTTAGAATCATCAAACCTGAATCCACCACTCACTTTGCTGCTACTGGTCTTATGACATTGATTTCATGGCTGAGGGATATTCCATCGTACGTAAGTACCACAATTTTTGAACCATTTTTATATTTCCTGGGATATTTAAGGTGTACCCAAGTTGAGGTTCTTGTAAGCAGTACAGCCCTATATTTGGGGGTGGCTCTGTCTTATTGATTTTCAGTTTTCCCAAGGTATATTCCCTAGACTGGAAGTGCCCTTGGCTCTGTAGCTCTGTTGTTTACTTTATTTAGGGAACGCAATGCACTCCTCCAGTGAGGCAGTTGGCAATTTACATCCCGCCCCTCAGCATAACAATGCTCCTGTTCTTCAGGGCCTGTTTTGCCTTTCTGGTTTTTACACATTTTGTGGATGTCCCTTTTGACCGGTGGGAAGTGATACTACTTTTTAGTGCAGATTTGCATTGCCCGCTTGCTTGCTTGGCCAAAAAGAGCGTATGCGTTTTCTCCTGAATATATTCAGGAGCAAAAACATACACCCTTTTTGGCCAAGTGCATCATTGTCGAAGTTGTGCCCCTCTTCCTGTGCTTTACAGGCGAATCCAACGCACCTCTTGAAATGTCTTTCCTGCTATTCTGCCCCACCTTCAAGTCGGCCTCGTTGACTTCCCTCAACAGGTTTTTGGACTATAGTTGTCCTGTATTACTCTGCCAGTTTGTGAATTGCTGTGCCCCTGAGCTCCATGTTTCAACTCGTTTTTTGTGAGCTGAACGCAAGTCCAAAAATTTGGTTCAGGACCTATACTGGTTCCCGGTGGGTGGCTGGGACTTTGTTTAATTCTTCTTCCTGCTGGGAAATTAGAGAGACATGTGCCCGTCCAAATGCCTAACAGCTACTCTCTCACTGGTTCTCCCTCTTCCCTTCCATCCTCTGCCAATTTGGCAACCTGTGCGAACCAGGAGGTTAAAGGGGCTGACTCTCCAAGTTGGGAGATTGATAGTAAAGCAGTTGGAATGTCAAACTGGAGCACCACGAGAGGGACTATTCGTTGAGTTTTAGAAACCTTTCGTATTCACAGTGTGTCCATTCTCTAGGTTTCCTGGACATGTTATAGCTGTAGTAATATTCCCTTCAACCTGGAGACTTGGGACCCATGGATTGGGGGCCATGCATTATAGCTTTAAAGCGACTGTATTTGCTCACCCTATCTAACCAATCCTCTCAGTCCCAAGTGTCCAGCCTTATGCCACATCCAGCTGTCATTGTACATATGGTCATTCCAGGTTCCATCAGAGACCCAGAAGGAATTGTAAAGAATTTCCCTGTTTTTTTGTTTTGTTTTTGAAATTCCTCTTTATAGTGGGTTTGAGCTGATTCTCGCTGCCATGTTTTTGCCAGTATACACACACTTGATTCCCTTACGGAGATATATCATTACATAGGTTTTACGATTCTTACTAGTCAGATATATTCCTCTGCGGGAAATATGGGGTTTTGAGTCCCTTTCAATGAGGGAGGTGTAGGTCTTGTCTATTCCATAGTTGGTTGTTGGAATGGTACCTGTGCTTATATCAAACTCTGATTTTATGCATCACCCCACCTCTCATTCCCCCTTAAGCAGGCATAAGAATGTATTCTAAATGTGAGACTCTGTTCTCTTTCCTAACTCAGTTCATGTGTAGCCATGTTTACAGCATCTTCATATGTGATATCTTATGATAAGATTCTTTTTCTGTGTTACTTATTTCACTTAGAATCATCGTACCTGAATCCACTCACTTTGCTCTTACTGGTCTTATGACATTGATTTCATGGCTGAGGGATATTCCATCATACGTAAGTACCACAATTTTTGAACCATATTTATATTTCCTGGGTTATTTAGGGTGTACCCAAGTTGAGGTTCTTGTAAGCAGTGCAGCCCTAAATTTGGGGGTGGCTGTGTCTTATTGATTTTCAGTTTCCCCAAGTTATATTCCCTAGACTGGAAGTGCCCTTGGGTCTGTAGCTCTGATGATTACTTGTTTTAGGGAACACAATGCACACCTCCAGTGAGGCAGTTGGCAATTTACATCCCAACCTTCAGCATAACAAGGCTCCCAGTTTTCCGGGCCTGTCTTGCATTTCTGGTTTTTACACATTTTGTGGATGTCCCTTTTGACCAGTGGGAAGTGATACTACTTTGTATTGCAGATTTGCATTGCCCGCTTGCTTGCTTGGCCAAAAATAGCGTATGCGTTTTCTCCTGAATATATTCAGGAGCAAAAACATACGCCCTTTTTGGCCAAGTGCATCATTGTCGAAGTTGTGCCCCTCTTCCTGTGCTTTACAGGCGAATCCAACGCACCTCTTGAAATGTCTTTCCTGCTATTCTGCCCCACTTTCAAGTCGGCCTCGTTGACTTCCCTCAACAGGTTTTTGGACGATAGTTGTCCTGTATTACTCTGCCAGTTTGTAAATTGCTGTGCCCCTGAGCTCCATGTTTCAACTCGTTTTTTGTGAGCTGAACGCAAGTCCAAAATTTCGGTTCAGGACCTATACTGGTTTCCGTTGGGTGGCTGGGATATTGTTTAATTCTTCTTCCTGCTGGGAAATTAGAGAGATATGTGCCAGTCCAAATGCCTAACAGCTACTCTCTCACTGGTTCTCCCTCTTCCCTTCCATCCTCTGCCAAGTTGGCAACCTGTGCGAACGAGGAGGTTAAAGGGGCTGGCTCTCCAAGTTGGGAGATTGATAGTAAAGCAGTTGGAATGTCAAACTGGAGCACCAAAAGAGGGACTATTCGTTGAGTTTTAGATACCTTTCGTATTCACCGTGTGTCCATTCTCTAGGTCTCCCGTACATGTTATAGCTGTAGTAATATTCCCTTCAACCTGGAGACTTGGGACCCATGGATTGGGGGCCATGCATTATTGCTTTATAGCGACTGTATTTGCTCCCCCTATCTCACCAATCCTCTGAGTCCCAAGTGTCCAGCCTTATGCCACATTCAGCTGTCATTGTAGATAGGGTCATTCCAGGTTCCATCAGAGACCCTGAAGGAATTGTAAAGAATTTCCCTGTTGTTTTATTTTATTTTTGACATTCATGTTTATAGTGGGTTTGAGCTGATTCTCGCTGCCATGTTTATGCCAGTCTAGACACACTTGATTCCCTTACGGAGATATATCATTACATAGGTTTTAAGATTCTTACTAGTCAGATATATTCCTCTGCGGGAAATATGGGTTTTTGAGTCCCTTTCAGTGAGGAAGGTGTAGGTCTAGTCTATTCCATAGTTGGTTTTTGGAACGGTACATGTGCTTATATCAAACTCTGGTTTTATGCATCACCCCACCTCTCCCTCCCCGTTAAGCAGGCATAAGAGAGTTTTCTAAATGTGAGACTCTGTTCTCTTTCCTAACTCAGTTCATGTGTAGCCATGTTTACAGGATCTTCATAAGTGATATCTTATGATAAGTTTCTTTTTCTGTGTGACGTATTTCACTTAGAATCATCGTACCTGAATCCACACACTTTGCTGCTCCTGGTCTTATGACATTGATTTCAAGGCTGAGGGATATTCCATCGTACGTAAGTACCACAATTTTTGAACCATATTATATATTTCCTGTGATATTTAAGGTGTTCTCAAGTTGAGGTTCTTGTAAGCAGTACAGCCCTATATTTGGGGGTGGCTCTGTCTTATTGATTTTCAGTTTCCCCAAGGTATATTCCCTAGACAGGAAGTGCCCTTGGCTCTGTAGCTCTGATGTTTCCTTGTTTTAGGGAACACAATGCACACCTCCAGTGAGGCAGATGGCAATTTACATCTCGTCCATCAGCATAACAAGGCTCCCTGTTCTCCAGGGCCTGTCTTACATTTCTGGTTTTTACACATTTTGTGGATGTCCCTTTTGACCGGTGGGAAGTGATACTTCTTTATAGTGCAGATTTGCATTGCCCGCTTGCTTGCTTGGCCAAAAAGGGCGTATGCGTTTTTTCCTGAATATATTCAGGAGAAAACACATACGTCCTTTTTGGCCAAGTGCATCATTGTCGAAGTTGTCCCCCTCTTCCTGTGCTTTACAGGCGAATCCAAAGCACCTCTTGAAATGTGTTTCCTGCTATTCTGCCTCTCTTTCAAGTCGGCCTCGTTGACTTCCCTCAACAGATTTTTGGACGATAGTTGTCCTGTATTACTCTGCCAGTTTGTGAATTGCTGTGCCCCTGAGCTCCATTTTTCAACTCGTTTTTTGTGAGCTGAATGCAAGTCCATAATTTTGGTTCAGGAACTATACTGGTTCCCGGTGGGTGGCTGAGACTTTGTTTAATTCTTCTTCCTGCTGGGAAATTAGAGAGACATATGCCCGTCCAAATGCCTAACAGCTAATCTCTCATTGGTTCTCCCTCTTCCCTTCCATCCTCTGCCAAATTGGCAACCTGTGTGAACGAGGAGGTTAAAGGGGCTGTCTCTCCAAGTTGTGAGATTGATAGTAAAGCAGTTGGAATGTCAAACTGGAGCACCACAAGAGGGACTATTCGTTGAGTTTTAGAAACCTTTCGTATGCCCAGTGTGTCCATTCTCTAGGTTTCCCATACATGTTATAGCTGTAGTAATATTCCCCTCAACCTGAAAAGTTGGGACTCATGGAATGGGGGCCATGCATTATTGCTTTAAAGCGACTGCATTTGCTCACCCAATCTCACCAATCCTCTCATTCCCAAGTGTCCAGCCTTATGCCACAGCCAGCCGTCATTGTAGATAGGGTCATTCCAGGTTCCATCAGAGACCCAGAAGGAATTGTAAAGAATTTCCCTGTTGTTTTATTTTGTTTTTGAAATTCCTGTTTATAGTGGGTTTGAGCTGATTCTCGCTGCCATGTTTATGCCAGTCTAGACACACTTGATTTCCTTATGGAAATATATCAATACATAGGTTTTAAGATACATACTAGTAAGATATATTCCTCTGTGGGAAATATGGGGTTTGAGTCCCTTTCACTGAGGAAGGTGTAGGTATTGTCTATTCCATAGTTGGTTTTTGGAACAGTACCTGTGCTTATATCAAACTCAGGTTGTATGCATCACCCCACCTCTCCTTCCCCCTTAAGCAGGCAAAAGAGTGTTTTCTAAATGTGAGACTCTGTTCTCTTTCCTAACTCACTTCATGTGTAGCCATGTTTACAGGATCTTCATAAGTGATATCTTATGATAAGTTTCTTTTTCTGTGTGAGTTATTTCGCTTAGAATCATCAAACCTGAATCCACTCAATTTGCTGCTACTGGTCTTATGACATTGATTTCATGACTGAGGGATATTCCATCGTACGTAAATCCCACAATTTTTGAACCATTTTTATATTTCCTGGGATATTTAAGGTGTACCCAAGTTGAGGTTCTTGTAAGCAGTACAGCCCTATATTTGGGGGTGGCTCTGTCTTATTGATTTTCAGTTTTCCCAAGGTATATTCCCTAGACTGGAAGTGCCCTTGGCTCTGTAGCTCTGTTGTTTACTTTTTTTAGGGAACGCAATGCACTCTTCCAGTGAGGCAGTTGGTAATTTACATCCCGCCCCTCAGCATAACAATGCTCCCTGTTCTTCAGGGCCTGTTTTGCCTTTCTGGTTTTTACACATTTTGTGGATGTCCCTTTTGACCGGTGGGAAGTGATACTACTTTGTAGTGCAGATTTGCATTGCCCGCTTGCTTGCTTGGCCAAAAAGAGCATATGCGTTTTCTCCTGAATATATTCAGAAGAAAACACATACGTCCTTTTTGGCCAAGTGCATCATTGTCGAAGTTGTGCCCCTCTTCCTGTGCTTTACAGGCGAATCCAATGCACCTCTTGAAATGTGTTTCCTGCTATTCTGCCTCTCTTTCATGTCGGCCTCGTTGACTTCCCTCAACAGATTTTTGGACGATAGTTGTCCTGTATTACTCTGCCAGTTTGTGAATTGCTGTGCCCCTGAGCACCATTTTTCAACTCGTGTTTTGTGAGCTGAATGCAAGTCCAAAGTTTTGGTTCAGGACATATACTGGTTCCCGGTGGGTGGCTGAGACTTTGTTTAATTCTTCTTCCTGCTGGGAAATTAGAGAGACATGTGGCCGTCCAAATGCCTAACAGCTAATCTCTCATTGGTTCTCCCTCTTCCCTTCCATCCTCTGCCAAATTGGCAACATGTGCGAACGAGGAGGTTAAAGGGGCTGTCTCTCCAAGTTGGGAGATTGATAGAAAAGCAGTTGGAATGTCAAACTGGAGCACCACAAGAGGGACTATTCGTTGAGTTTTAGAAACCTTTCGTATGCACAGTGTGTCCATTCTCTAGGTTTCCCATACATGTTATAGCTGTAGTAATATTCCCCTCAACCTGGAAAGTTGGGACTCATGGAATGGGGGCCATGCATTATTGCTTTAAAGCGACTGCATTTGCTCACCCAATCTCACCAATCCTCTCATTCCCAACTGTCCAGCCTTATGCCACAGCCAGCTGTCATTGTAGATAGGGTCATTCCAGGTTCCATCAGAGACCCTGAAGGAATTGTAAAGAATTTCCCTGTTTTATTGTTTTGTTTTTGAAATTCCTGTTTATAGTGGGTTTGAGCTGTTTCTCGCTGCCATGTTTATGCCAGTCTAGACACACTTGATTCCCTTATGGAAATATATCAATACATAGGTTTTAAGATACTTACTAGTCAGATATATTCCTCTGTGGGAAATATGGGGTTTGAGTCCCTTTCACTGAGGAAGGTGTAGGTCTTGTCTATTCCATAGTTGATTTTTGGAACGGTACCTGTGCTTATATCAAACTCTGGTTGTATGCATCACCCCACCTCTCCTTCCCCCTTAAGCAGGCATAAGAATGTTTTCTAAATATGAGACTCTGTTCTCTTTCCTCACTCAGTTCATGTGTAGCCATGTTTACAGGATCTTCATAAGTGATATCTTATGATAAGTTTCTTTTTCTGTGTGAGTTTTTTCGCTTAGAATCATCAAACCTGAATCCACTCACTTTGCTGCTACTGGTCTTATGACATTGATTTCATGGCTGAGGGATATTCCATCGTACATAAGTACCACAATTTTTGAACCATTTTTATATTTCCTGGGATATTTAAGGTGTATCCAAGTTGAGGTTCTTGTAAGCAGTGCAGCCCTATATTTGGGGGTGGCTCTGTCTTATTGATTTTCAGTTTTCCCAAGGTATATTCCCTAGACTGGAAGTGCCCTTGGCTCTGTACCTCTGTTGTTTACTTTATTTAGGGAACGCAATGCACTCCTCCAGTGAGGCAGTTGGCAATTTACATCCCGCCTCTCAGCATAACAATGCTCCCTGTTCTTCAGGGCCTGTTTTGCCTTTCTGGTTTTTACACATTTTGTGGATGTCCCTTTTGACCAGTGGGAAGTGATACTACTTTGTAGTGCAGATTTGCATTGCCCGCTTGCTTGCTTGGCCAAAAAGAGCATATGCGTTTTCTCCTGAATATATTCAGGAGCAAAAACATACGCCCTTTTTGGCCAAGTGCATCATTGTCGAAGTTGTGCCCCTCTTCCTGTGCTTTACAGGCAAATCCAATGCACCTCTTGAAATGTCTTTCCTGCTATTCTGCCCCACTTTCAAGTCGGCCTCGTTGACTTCCCTCAACAGGTTTTTGGACGTTAGTTGTCCTGTATTACTCTGCCAGTTTGTGAATTGCTGTGCCCCTGAGCTCCATGTTTCAACTCGTTTTTTGTGAGCTGAACGCAAGCCCAAAAATTCGGTTCAAGACCTATACTGGTTCCCGTTGGGTGGCTGGGATATTGTTTAATTCTTCTTCCTTCTGGGAAATTAGAGAGATATGTGCCCGTCCAAATGCCTAACAGCTACTCTCTCACTGGTTCTCCCTCTTCCCTTCCATCCTCTGCCAAGTTGGCAACCTGTGCGAACCAGGAGGTTAAAGGGGCTGACTCTCCAAGTTGGGAGATTGATAGTAAAGGAGTTGGAATGTCAAACTGGAGCACCACAAGAGGGACTATTCGTTGAGTTTTAGAAACCTTTCGTATTCACAGTGTGTCCATTCTCTAGGTTTCCCGTGCATGTTATAGCTTTAGTAATATTCACTTCAACCTGGAGGGTTGGGACCCATGGAATGGGTGCCATGAATTATTGCTTTAAAGGGTCTGCATTTGCTCACACAATCTCACCAATCATCTCAGTCCCAAGTGACCAGCCTTATGCCACATCCAGCTGTCATTGTAGAGAGTGTCATTCCAGGGTTCATCAGAGACCCTGAAGGAATTGTAAAGAATTTCCCTGTTTTATTCTTTTGTTTTTGAAATTCCTTTTTATAGTGGGTTTGAGCTGATTCTCGCTGCCAGGTTTATGCCACTCTAGACACACTTGATTCACTTACGCAGACATATGAATACATAGGTTTTAAGATTCTTACTAGTCAGATATATTCCTCTGTGGGAAATATGGGGTTTTGAGTCCCTTTCACTGAGGAAGGTGTAGGTCTTGTCTACTTCAGAGATGCTTTTTGGAACGGTACCTCTGCTTATATCAAACTCTGATTTTATGCATCACCCCACCTCTCCATCCCCCTTAAGCAGGCATAAGAGTGTGTTCTAAATGTGAGACTCTGTTCTCTTTCTAATTCAGTTCAAGTGTAGCCATCTTTACAGGATCTTCATAAATGGTATCTTATGATAAGTTTCTTTATCTTTGTGACTTATTTCACTTAGAATCATTGTACCTGAATCCACTCATTTTGCTGCTACTGGTCTTATGACATTGATTTCATGGCTGAGGTATATTCCATCGTACTTAAGTACCACAATTTTTTGAACCATTTTTATATTTCCTGGGATATTTAAGGTGTACCCAAGTTGAGGTTCTTGTAAGCAGGGCAGCCCTATATTTTGGGGTGGTTGTGACTTATTGATTTTCAGTTTTCCCAAGGTACATTCCCTACATTGGAAGCGCCCTTGGCTCTGTAGCTCTGTTGTTTACTTGTTTTAGCGAACACAATGCACTTCTCCAGAGAGGCTGTTGGCAGTTTACATCACGACCATCAGCATAACAAGCCTCCCAGTTCTCCAGGGCATGTCTTGCCTTTCTGGTTTTTACACATTTTGTGGAGGTCCGTTTAGACCGGTGGGAAGTGATACTTCTTTGTAGTGCAGATTTGCATTGCAGGCTTGCTTGCTTGGCCAAAAGGGGCGTATGCGTTTTCTCCTGAATATATTCAGAAGAAAACGCCTATGCCCGTTTTGGCCAAGTGCATGATTTTCAAAGTTGTGCCCCTCTTCCTGTGCTTTACAGGCGATTCCAACATACCATTTGAAATCTGTTTCCTGCTATTCTGCCTTGCTTTCAAGTCCGCCTTATTGCCTTCCCTCAAGAGATTTTTGGACGATAGTTTTCAGTTATTACTCTGCTATTTTTTGAATTGCTGTGCCCCTGAGCTCCATTTTCCAACTCGTTTTTTTTGAGCTGAACGCAAGTCCAAAATTTTGGTTCAGAACCTATACTGGTTCCCAGTGGGTGGCTGAGACTTTGGTTAATTCTTCTTCCTGCCAGGAAATTAGAGTGACATGTGCCAGTCCAAATGCCTAACAGCTACTCACTCATTGTTTCTCCCTCTTCCCTTTCAACCTCTGCCAAATTGGCAACATGTGCGAACAGGAGGTTTAAGGGGCTGTCTCTCCAATTTGGGTGATTGATAGTAAAGCAGTTGGAAATTCAACCTGGGGCTCCAGGAGAGGGACTATTCGTTGAGTTTTAGAAACCTTTCGTATTCACAGTGTGACCATTCTCTAGGTTTCCGTTACATGTTATAGCTGTTGTAACATTCCCATCTAGCTGGAGAGTTGGGACCCATGGAATGGGTGCCATGAATTATTGCTTTAAAAGGTCTACATTTGCTCACCCAATCTCACCAATCCTCTCAGTCCCAAGTGTCCAGCCTTATGCCACATGCAGCTCTCATTGTAGATAGGGACATTCCAGGTTTCATCAGAGACCCTGAAGGAATGGTAAAGAATTTCCCTGTTTTTTTTCTTTTGTTTTTGAAATTACTTCTTATAGTGAGTTTGAGCTGATTCTCGCTGCCAGATTTATTCCACTCTAGACACACTTAATTCGCTTACCCAGACATATCAGTACATATGTTTTAAGATCCTTACTAGTCAGATATATTCCTCTGCGGGAAATATTGGTTTTGAGTCGCTTTCACTGAGGAAGGTGTAGGTGTTGTCTATTCCGTAGTTGGTTTTTGGAACAGTACCTGTGCTTATATCAAACTCTGGTTGTATGCATCAGCCCACCTCTCCATCCCCCTTAAACATGCATAAGAGTGTTTTCTAAATGTGAGACTCTGTTCTCTTTCCTAACTCTGTTCATGTGTAGCCATGTTTACAGGAGCTTCATAAGTGATATCTTATGATAAGTTTCCTTTTCTGTGTGACATATTTCACTAAGAATCATCGTACATGTATCCACTCATTTTGCTGCTACTGATCTTATGACATTGATTTCAAGGCTGAGGGATATTCCATTGTATGTAAGTACCACAATTACTTGAACCATTTTTATATTTCCTGGGTATTTAAGGTGGACCCAAGTTGAGGTTCTTGTAAGCAGTGCAGCCCTAAATTTGGGGGTGGCTCTGTCTTATTGATTTTCAGTTTTCCCAAGGTATAATCCCTAGACTGGAAGTGCCCTTGGCTCTGTAGCTCTGGTGTTTACTTGTTTTAGGGAACACAGTGCACTCCTCCAGAGAGGCATTTGGCAATTTACATCCCGCCCATCAGCATAACAAGGCTCCCTGTTCTCCAGGGCATGTCTTGCTTTTCTGGTTTTTATATATTTTGTGGATGTCCCTTTTGACCGGTGGGAAGTGATACTTGTTTGTAGTGCAGATTTGCATTGCCCGATTGCATGCTTGGCCAAAAAGCATGCTTGACTATATTCAGGATATAAAGCATACGCCCTTTTTGGCGAAGTGCATCATTGTCAAAGTAGTGCCCATCTTACTGTGCTTTACAGGCGATTCCTATGTACCTCTTGAAATCTGTTTCCTGCTATTCTGCCTCGATTTCAAGTCCGCCTCGTTGCCTTCCCTCAACAGATTTTTGGACGATAGTTGTCCTTTATTACTCTGCTAGATTGTGAATTGCTGTGCCACTGAGATCCATTTTTCAACTCATATTTTGTGAGCTGAACGCAAGTCCAAAATTTTGGTTCAGGGCCTATACTGGTTCCCAGTGGGTTGCTGAGACTTTGGTTAATTCTTCTTCCTGCCGGGAAATTAGAGTTACCTGTGCCCTTCCAAATGCCTAACAGCTACACTCTCATTGGTTCTCCCTCTTCCCTTCATTGCTCTGCCAAATTGGCAAAATATGGGCACCAGGATGTTAAAGGGGCTGTGTCTCCAATTTCGGAGATTGATAGTAAAGCAGTTGAAAAGTCAAATCGGAGCCCCAGGAGAGGGACTATTCGTTGAGTTTTAGAAACCTTTCGTATTCACAGTGTGTCCATTCTCTAGGTTTCCCGTACATGTTATAGCTGTTGTAATATTCCCTTCAACCTGGTGAGTTGGGATCCTTGGAATGGGTGCCATGCATTATTGCTTTAAAGGGTCTGCATTTGTTCACCAAATCTCCACAATCCTCTCAGTCCCAAGTGACCAGCCTTATGCCACATCCAGCTGTCATTGTAGATAGGGTCATTCCAGCTTTCGGCAGAGACTCTGAAGGAATTGTAAAGAATTTCCCTGTTTTTTTGTTTTGATTTTGAAATTCCTTTTTACAGTGGGATTCAGCTGATTCTCACTGCCATGTTTATGCCAGTGTAGACACACTTAATTCGCTTACCCAGACATATCAGTACATAGGTTTTAAGATCCTTACTAGTCAGATATATTCCTCTGCGGGAAATACTGGTTTTGAGTCGCTTTCACTGAGGAAGGAGTAGGTGTTGTCTATTCCATAGTTGGTTTTTGGAACAGTACCTGTGCTTATATCAAACTCTGGTTGTATGCATCACCCCACCTCTCCATCCCCCTTAAGCAGGCAAAAGAGTGTTTTCTAAATGTGAGACTCTGTTCTCTTTCCTAACTCAGTTCATGTGTAGCCATGTTTACAGGAGCTTTATAAGTGATATCTTATGATAAGTTTCCTTTTCTGTGTGACATATTTCACTAAGAATCATCGTACCTGAATCCACTCATTTTGCTGTTACTGGTCTTATGACATTGATTTCATGGCTGAGGGATATTCCATCGTACGTAAGTACCACAATTTTTTGAACCATTTTTATATTTCCTGGGATATTTAAGGTGTACCCAAGTTGATTTTCTTGTAAGCAGAGCAGCCCTAAATTTGGGGGTGGCTCTGTCTTATTGATTTTTAGTTTTCTCAAGGTATATTCCCTAGACTGGAAGCAGCCTTGGCTCTGTAGCTCTGTTGTTTACTTGTTTTAAGGAACAAAATGCACTCCTCCAGAGAGGCCGTTGGCAATTTACATCCCGCCCATCAGCATAACAACGCTCTGTGTTCTCCAGGGCCTGTCTTGCCTTTCTGGTTTTTACACATTTTGTGGAGGTCCGTTTTGACCTGTGGAAAGTGATATATCTTTGAAGTGCAGATTTGCATTGCCCGCTTGATTGCTTGGCCAAAAAGTGCGTATGAGTTTTCTCCTGAATATATTCAGGAGAAAACGCCTACGCCCTTTTTTTGCCAAGTGCATCATTGTCGAAGTTGTGTCCCTCTTTCTGTGCTTTACAGGCGATTCCAACTTACGTCTTAAAATCTGTTTCCTGCTATTCTGCCTCACTTTCAAGTCCGCCTTGTTGCCTTCCCTCAACAGATTTTTGGATGATAGTTGTCCTTTATTACTCTGCCAGTTTGTGAAATGCTGTGCCCCTGAGCTCCATTTTTCAACTCGTTTTTTTGAGCTGAACGCAAGTCCAAAACTTTGGTTCAGGACCTACACTGGTTCCCAGTGGGTCGCTGAGACTTTGGTTAATTCTACTCCCTGCCGGGAAATTAGAGTGACATGTGCCTGTCCAAATGCCCAACAGCTACTCTCTCATTGGTTCTCCCTCTTCCCTTCCATCCTCTGCCAAATTGGCAACCTGTGTGAACCAGGAGGTTATAGGGGCTGTCTCTCCAAGTTGGGAGATAGATAGTAAAGCAGTTGGAAAGTCAAACCGGAGCACCAGGAGTGGGACTATTCGTTGAGTTTTAGAAACATTTCGTATTCACAGTGTGTCCATTCTCTAGGTTTCCCGTACATGATATAGCTGTAGTAATATTCCCTTCAATCTGGAGATTTGGGACCCAGTGAATGTGTGTCATGCATTATTGCTTTAAAGGGTCTGCATTTGCTTACCCAATCTCACCAATCCTCTCAGTCCCAAGTGTACCGCCTTATGCCATATCCAGCTGTCATTGTAGAGAGTGTCATTTCAGGTTTCGTCAGAGACCCTGAAGGAATTGTAAAGAATTTCCCTGTTTTTTTGTTTTGTTTTTGAAGTTTCTTTTTATAGTGGGTTTGAGCTGATTCTCGCTGCCATGTTTATGACAGACAAGACACACTTGATTCCCTTACCCAGACATATCAGTACATAGGTTTTAATATTCTTACTAGTCAAATATATTCCTCTGCGGGAAATATGGGGTTTTGGGTCCCTTTCACTGAGGAAGGTGTAGGTCTTGTCTATTCCATAGTTGGTTTTTGCAGCGGTATATGTGCTTATATCAAACTCTGTTTTTATGCATCTCCCCACCTCACCTTCCCCCTTAAGCAGGCATAACAGTGTTTTCTAAATGTGAGACTCTGTTCTTTTTCATAACTCACTTCATGTCTAGCCATGTTTACGGGAACTTCATAAGTGATATCTTATGATAAGTTTCATTTTCTGTGTGACTTATTTCTCTTAGAATCATCTTACCTGAATCCTCTCACTTTGCTGCTCCTGGTGTTATGACATTGATTTCATGGCTGAGGGATATTCCATCGTACGTAAGTACCACAATTTTTTGAAACATTTTTATATTTCCTGGGATATTTAATGTGGAACCAAGTTGAGATTCTTGTGAGCAGTGCAGCTCTAAATTTGGGGGTGGCTCATTCTTATTGATTTACAGTTTTGCCAAGGTATATTCCTTAGACTGGTTGTGCCCTTGGCTCTGTAGCTCTATTTTTTACTTGTTTTATGGAACATAATGCACTCCTCAGTGAGGCAGTTGGCAATTTACATCCCGCCCATCAGCATAACATGCTTCCCAGTTCTCCAGGGCCTGTCTTGCCTTTCTGGTTTTTATACATTTTGTGGGTGTCCCTTTTGACCAGTGGGAAGAGATACTTTTTTGTAGAGCAGATTTGCATTACCTGCTTGCTTGCTTGGCCAAAAACGGCGTATGTGTTTTCTCCTGAATATATTCAGGAGAAAATGCATATGCCCTTTTGTCCAAGTGCATCATTGTCGAAGCTGTGCCCCTCTTCCAGTGCTTTACGGAGGATTCCTACGTAGCTCTTGAAATCTGTTTCCTGCTATTCTGCCTCGCTTTCAAGTCTGCCTCGTTGCCTTCCGTCAACAGATTTTTGGATGAGATTCGTCCTTTATTACTCTGCTAGTTTGTGAATTGCTGTGCCCCTGAGCTCCACTTTTCAACTCGTTTTTTGTGAGCTGAACGCAAGTCCAAAATTTTGGTTCAGGACCTATACTGGTTCCCGGTGGGTGACTGACAATTTGGTTAATTCTTCTTCCTGCCGGGAAATTAGAGTGTCATATGCCCGTCCAAATGCCAAACAACTACTCTCTCATTGGTTCTCCCTCTTCTCTTCCATGCTCTGCCATATTGGCAACCTGTGGGAACCAGGAGGTAAAAGGGTCTGTCTCTCCAAGTTGGGAGATTGATAGTAAAGCAGTAGGAAAGTCAAAGCGGAGCACCAGGAGAGGGACTATTCGTTGAATTTAGAAACCTTTCATATTCACAGTGTGTCCATTCTCTAGGTTTCCCGTACATGTTATAGCTGTAGTAATATTCCCTTCAACCTGGAGAGTTGTGACCCATGGAATGGGTGCCATGCATTATTGCTTTAAAGGGTCTGCATTTGCTCACCCTATCTCACCAATACACTCAGTCCCATGTGTCCAGCCTTATGCCACTTCCTGCTGTCATTGTAGATAGGTTCATTCCAGCTTTCGTCAGAGACCCTGAACAAATTGTAAAGAATTTCCCGGTTTTTTGTTTTGTTTATGAAATTCCTTTTTATAGTGTGTTTGGGCTGATTCTCGCTGCCATGTTTATGCCAGTCTAGACACACTTGATTCCCTTACGGAGACATATCAATACATAGGTTTTAAGTTTATTACTAGTCAGATATATTCCTCTGTGTGAAATATGGGGTTTTGGGTACCTTTCACTGAGGATGGTGTAGGTCTTGTCTATTCCATAGTTGGTTTTTGGAACGGTACATGTGCTTATATAAAACTCTGTTTTTTTGCATCACCCCACCTCTCCTTCCCCCTTAAGCAGGCATAAGAGTGTTTTCTAAATGTGAGACTATGTTCTCTTTCCTAACTCCTTTCATGTGTAGCCATGTTTACAGGATCTTCATAAGTGATATCTTATGATAAGTTTCTTTTTCTGTGTGACTTATTTCACTTAGAAACATCGTACCTGAATCCAATCACTTTGCTGCTACTGGTCTTATGACATTGATTTCATGGCTGAGGGATATTCAATCGTACGTAAGAAGCACAATTTTTTGAACAATTTTTATATTTCCTGGGATATTATGTTGTACGCAAGTTGAGATTCTTGTAAGCCGTGCAGCCCTAAATTTCGGGGCGGCTCTGTCTTATTGATTTTCAGTTTTCCCATGGTATATTCCATAGACTGGAAATGCCCTTTGCTCTGTAGCTCCGTTGTTTACTTGTTTTAGGGAACACAGTGCACTACTCCAATGAGGCAGTTGGCAATTTACATCCCGCCCATCAGCATAACAAGGCTCCCTGTTCTCCAGGGCCTGTCTTGCCTTTCTGGTTTTTACACATTTTTTGGATGTTCCTTTTGACCGTTGGGAAGTGATACTTCTTTATAGTGCAGATTTGCATTGCCCGCTTACTTGCTTGGCCAAAAAGGGCGTATGCCTTTTCTCCTGAATATATTCAGGAGAAAACACATACGCCCTTTTTTGCCAACTGCATCATTGTCGAAGCTGTGCCCCTCTTCCTGTGCTTTACAGGCGATTCCAACCTACCTCTTGAAATCTGTTTCCTGCTATTCTGCCTCGCTTTCAATTCCGCCTTGTTGCCTTCCCTCAACAGATTTTTGGACGATAGTTGTCCTTTATTACTCTGCCAGTTTGTGAATTGCTGTGCCCCTGAGCTCCATTTTTTAACTCGTTTTTTGTGAGCTGAACGCAAGTCCAAAATTTTGGTTCAGGACCTATATTTGTTCCCGGTGCGTGGCTATGAGTTTGGTTGTTTTTCCTGCCGGGAAATTAGAATGACATGTGCCCGTCCAAATGCCTAACAGCTACTCTCTCATTGGTTCTCCCTCTTCCATTTCACCCTCTGCCAAACTGGCAACCTGTTCGAAACAGTAGGTTAATGGGGCTGTCTCTCCAAGTTTGGAGATTGATAGTAGAGCAGTTGGAAAGTCAAACTGGAGCACAAGGAGAGGGATTATTCGTTGAGGTTTAGAAACCTTTCGTATTCACAGTGTGTCCATTATCTAGCTTTCCCTTACATGTTATAGCTGTAGTACTATTCCCTTCAATCTGGAGAGTTGGGACTCATGGAATGGGTGCCATGCATTATTGTTTTAAAGGGTCTGCATTTGCTCACCCAATCTCACCAATACTCTCAGTCCCAAGTGTCCAGCTTTATGCCACATCCAGCTGACATTGTAGATAGGGTTATTCCAGGTTTCATCAGAGACACTGAAGGAATTGTAAAAAATTTCCCTGTTTTTTTGTTTTGTTTTTGAAATTCCTTTTTATAGTGGGTTTGAGCTGATTCTCGCTGCCATGTTTATGCCTGTCTAGACACACTTGATTCCCTTACACAGACATATCAATGCATAGGTTTTAAGATTCTTACTAATCAGATATATTCCCTTGCAGGAAATACGGGATTTTGAGTCCCTTTCACTGAGGAAGGTCTGGTCTTGTCTATTCCGGAGTTGGTTTTTGGAATGGTACCTGTGCTTATATCAAACTCTGATTTAATGCATCAACCCACCTCTCCTTTCCCCTTAAGCAGGCATAAGAGAGTTTTCTAAATGTGAGACTCTGTTCTCTTCCCTAACTCAGTTCAAGTGTAGCCATATTTACAAGATCTTCCTAAATGATATCTTATGATATGTTTCTTTTTCTGTGTGACTTATTTCAGTTAGAATCATCGTACCTAAATCCAATCATTTTGCTGCTACTGGTCTTATGACATTGATTTCATGGTTGAGGGATAATCCATTGGACATAAGTACTACAAATTTTTGAACGATTTTTATCTTTCCTGGGAAATTTAAGGTGGACACAAGTTGAGGTTCTTGTAAGCGGTGCAGCCATAAATTTTGGGGTGCCTGTGTCTTATTGATTTTCAGTTTTCCCAAGGTATATTCCCTACACTGGAAGCTCCCTTGGCTCTGTAGCTCTGTTGTTTAATTGTTTTAGGGAACACAATGCACTCCTCCAGAGAGGCAGTTGTCAATTTACATCCCGCCGACCAGCATAACAAGGCTCCCTGTTCTCCAGGGCCTGTCTTGCCTTTCTGGTTTTTACACATTTTGTGGATGTCCCTTTTGAATGGTAAGAAGTGATATTTCTGTGTAGTGCAGATTTGCATTGCCCGCTTGCTTGCTTGTCCAAATGGTATATGCATCTTCTCCTGAATATATTCAGGAGAAAACGCATAGGCAGTTTTTGGCCAGGTGCATCATTGTCAATGATGAGACCCTCTTCCTGTGCTTTCAGCGTGATTCCAACGTACCTCTTGAAATCTGTTTCCTGCTATTCTGCCTCGCTTTCACGTCCACCACGTAGCCTTCCCTCAACAGATTTTTGGACGAGATATGTCCTTTACTACTCTGCCAGTTGGGGAATTGCTGTGCCCCTGAGCTCCATTTTTCAATATGTTATTTGTGACCTGAATATAAGTCTAAATTTTGGTTCAGGACCTATACTGGTGTCCGGTGGGTGGCTGAGACTTTGGTTAATTATTCTTCCGGCCGGGAAATTAGAGTGACATGTGCCCGTCCAAATGCCTCATGGCTACTCTCTCATTGGTTCTCCCTCTTCCCTTTCATCCTCTGCCAATTTGGCAACCTGTTAGAACCAGGAGGTTAAAAGGTCTGTCTCTCCAAGTTGGGAGATTTATAGTAAAGCAGTTGGAAAGTCAAACCAGAGCACCAGGATACGGACTATTGGTTGAGTTTTAGACACCTTTCGTATTCACAGTGTGTCCATTCTCTAGGTTTCCCGTACATGTTATAGCTGTTGTAATATTCCCTTCAACCTGGAGAGTTGGGACCCATGGAATGGGGGCCATGCATTATTGCCTTAAACGGTCTGCATTTTCCCACCCAATCTCACCAATCCTCTCAGTCCCAAGTGTCCAGCATTATGCCATATCCAGCTGTCATTGTAGATAGGGTCATTCCAGGTTTCATCAGAGACCCTGAAGGATTTGTAAAGAATATCACTGTTTTTTTTGTTTTGTTTTTGAAATTCCTTTTTATATTGTGTTTCAGCTGATTCTCACTGCCATGTTTATGCCAGTCTAGAAACACTTGATTCCCTTATGTAGACATATAAATACATAGGTTTTAAGATTCTTACTAGTAAGATATATTACTCTGCACAGAATATGGGATTTTGAGTCCCTTTCACTGAGGAAGGTGTAGGTCTTTTCTATTCCGTCTTTGGTTTTTGGAACGGTACCTGTACTAATATCAATCTCTGGTTTTATGCATCACCCCACCTCTCCTTACCCCTTAAGCAGGCATAAGGGTGTTTTATAAATATGAGACTCTCTTCTCTTTCCTAGCTCAGTTCATGTGTAGCCATGTTTACAGGATCTTCATAAGTGATACCGTATGATAAGTTTATTTTTCTGTGTGACTTATTTCACTTAGAATTATCGTACCTGAATCCACTCATTTTGCTGCCACTGTCCTTATGACATTGATTTCATGGCTGAGGAATATTCCATCATACGTAAGTACCACAATTTCTTGAACCATTTTTTTTTTCTTTCCTGGGATATTTAAAGTGTACCCAAGTTGAGGTTCTTGTAAGCAGTGCAGCCCTGAATTTTGGTGTGGATCTGTCTTATTGATTTTCAGTTTTCCCAACGTATATTCCCTAGACTCGAAGTGCCCTTGCCTCTGTAGCTCTGTTGTTTACTTGTTTTAGGGAACAGAATGCATTCCTTGAGAGATGCAGTTGGCAATTTACATCCCGCCCAAGAGCATAACAGTGTTCCCTGTTCTCCAGTGCCTGTCTTGCCTTTCTAGATTTTACACATTTTGCGGATGTCCCTTTTGACCGGTGGGAAGTGTTACTTCTTTGTAGTGCAGATTTGCATTGCCCGCTTTCTTGCTTGGACGAAAAGGGCATATGCGTTTTCTCCTGAATATATTCACGTGAAAACCCTTACACTCTTTATGGCTGTTTCCATAATTTCAAAGTTGTGATGCTTTTCCTGTGTTTAAAGGTGATTCCAATGTACCTCTTGAAATCTGTTTCATGCCATTCTGCCTCATTTTCAATTCCGCCTCGTGGCTTTCCCTCAACAGATTTTTGGAAGAGAGTAGTCCTTTGTAACTCTGCAGGTTAGTGAATTGCTGTGGCCCTGAGCTCCATTTTTCAACTCGCGTTTTTGTGAGCTGACCGCAAATCCACAATTTTGCTTCAGAACCTATACTTGTTCTGGCGGGGCAGGCTGAGACTTTGGTTAATTCCTCTTCGTGACGCGAAATTAGAGTGACATGTTGCCGTCCAAATGCCTACAGCTAGTCTCTCATTGGTTCTCCCTCTTCCCTTATATCCTCTGCACAATTTGTCCACTGTGTGAATTAGGAAGTTATAGGGGCTGACTCTCCAAGTTGGGAGATTGATAGTAAAGCATTTGGAATGTCAAACTGGAGCACAAGGAGAGAAAAAAGTAGTAGAGTTTTAGAAACCTTTCACCATCAGAGTGTTTCCAGTCTCTACGTTCCCATACATGTTATAACTGTAGTGATATTTCTTTCTACCTGGAGAGTTGGGAACCATGGAATGGGTGGCAGGCATTATTGCTTTAAAGGGTCTGCATTTTTTCACCCAATCTCACCAGTCCTCTCAGTCTCAAGTGACCAGCCTTATGCCACATCCAGCTGTCATTGTAGATAGGGTCATTCCAGGTCTCATCAGAACCCCTGAAGGAATTGTGTAAGAATTTTACTGTTTTTATGTTTTGTTTTGAAATTTATTTTTATAGTGGGTTTCAGCTGATTCTCACTGCCATGTATATGTTGTTCTAGACACACTTGGTTCCCTTACGGAGACATATCAATACATAGGTTTTAAAATTCTTACTAGTCAGATATATTTCTCTGTGGGGAATAGGGATGTTGAGTTCCGTTCACTGTGGAAGGAGTAGGGCTTGTCTCTTCTGTTTTTTGATTATGGAACGGTTCCTGTTCTAATATCAAACTTTTGTTTTCTGCATTTCCCCACCTCTCTTTCCCCTTAAGCAAGCATAAGAGTTTTTTTCTAAATCTGAGAATCTGTTCTCTTCCCTAATTCAGTTCATATGTAGCCATGATTACATTCCCTTCATAAGTGATATATTTTGTCAGAATGCACCATGGCCCTTGTCATAATAATGCTCCATGACCCCTGTCATCACAATTCTCCACGACCTTGTCATCACAATGCTACATGACACTTCTCATCACAATGTTACATGCTCTTGTCATCACAATTATCCATGCACTTGTCATTGCAATGCTTCATGCACTTATCATCACAATGCTCCATGCACTTGTCATCACAATGCTTCATGCCCTTGTCATCACAATGCTCCATGACCCCTCTTATCACAATGCTCCCTGACACCTGTCATCACAATGCTTCATGTCCCTTGTGCTTACAGTGCTCCATGATCCTCGACATCACAATTACCCAAGGTCTTCTCATCACAATGCTCCACGGTTTTGCCATCACCATGCTCCATGCCTTGTCATCTCAAAGCTCAATGTCCCTTGTCCTCACAATTCTCCCGTCCATGTCATTACAATTCTCCATGGCACTTCACATCACAATGTTATATGCACTTGTCATCACAATACTCCATGCACTTGTCATTGCGATGCTCCATGACGCCTGTCATAGGAAGCTCCATGTGGTTGTCATCAGAATGTTTCACGACCTGGACATTAAAATTATCAGTGGCCCTTGATATCACAATGCTCCATGCCCTTGTCATCACAGTGCTCCTTTATATTGTCACAACAATCCTCCATGACACTTGGCATCACAATGCTCCATGATATTGTCATCAAACTGGAACATGACATATTTCATCACAATGTTCCCTGACACCTTTCTTCACAATAATCCATGACCTTGTCATCACAGTGCTCCATGCCCTTGTTGTCACAATGTGCCATGCCCACTCTTATCACAATAATCCATGAAAATTTTCAGAACAATGCTCCATGCCACTTTTCATCACAATGCTCCATGAACGCTGTCATCAAAATGCACCATGCCCATCATCATAATGCTTCATGCTATTGTCATCACAATGAAATCAAAATGCTCCATGACCTCTGTCATCACAATGCTCCAAACCCTTTTGATCACAATGTTCCATAACACTTGTCATCACAATGCCCCATGATGCTGGTCATCACAATAATCCATGGTCTTCTCATCACAATGCACCATGATTTTTGTCATCACAATGCTCAATACACTTGTCGTCACAATGCTCCCTGACTATTGCCATCACTATGCACCTTGAACACTTTCATGAAAAGGCTCCATGCCTTTTTCATCATAATGATTCATGCCCTTTTCAACACAATGCTCCAAGACCCCTGTGTTCACAATGGTCCTTGCACTTGTCATCACAAAGCTCCATGACACATGTCATCAGAATGCTACATGGCCTTCTCATCATAATGTTCCATGCCCTTGTCATCACAATGCTCCACGACTACTGTGATCACAATGATCCCTGCTCTTTTTCATCAGAATGCTCCATGAGACTAGTCATCACAAGGTTCCATGGTCTTCACATCACAGTGCTCCAGGACGTTGTCATCACAGTGCTCCATTCCCTTTTCCTCACAATACTCCATGACCCCTGTCATCACAATACTCCATGAACATTTTCAGCCCAATGCTCCATGAAACTTCTCATCACAATGATGCATGCACTTGTCATCCCTATGCTCCATGACCGCTGTATTCAAAATGCTCCATGTCGCTTGTCATCACAGTGCTCCATGACACCTGTCATCACAGTGCTCCATGCCTTTGTCAGCAAAATGCTACATGACCTTATCATTACAATGCTCTATGCGCTTTTCATCACAATACTCCATTACCATTGCCATCACAATCCTCCATGAACCTTGGCATCACATTGCTTCATGCCTTTGTCATCACAATGCTCCATGCTCCTTGAAATCGAAATGAGCTAAGACCTCTGTCATCACAATGCTCCAAACCCTTGTGATCACAATGTACCATAACACTTGTCATCACAACGCTCCATGATGCGTGTCATCACAATACTCCATGCCCTTTTCATCACAATGCTCCATGACCTTTGTCATCATAGGTCTCAATATACTTGTCATCACAATGCTCCCGGAATCTATTCGTCGGAATGCTCCTTGAACCCTGTCACGAAAAGGCTCCATGCCTTTTCATCAGAATCCCCATGCCGTTTTCATCACAATGCTACATGCCATTGTCATCAAAATACTCCATAAGCTTGTCATCAAAATGCTCCATGACTTTTGTAATCACAATTCTCCATGAAGTTGTCATCTCAATGCTACATGACCCCTGTCATAGCAAGATCAATGTGCTTGTCATTAATATGCTTCATGAACTTGCCATCAAAGTTCTCAATGGCCCTTGTCATCACAATGCTCCATGACACTTGTCATCACAATGCTTCTTGATACTTGGCATCACAATGCTCCATACCATTGTAATCACAATGGACCATGACATATGTCATCACAATGCTTCCTGAAACCTGTCTTCACAATACTCCAAGACCTACTCCTCACAATGCTCCATGCCCTTTCATCACAATGCTCTATGACCCCTGTCATCACAATGCTCCGTGACTCCAGTCATCACAATGCTTCATGACCATTGTCATCCCAATGGTCCATGCCCTCGTCATTACAAGGCTCTGTGACCATTGTCACCACAGTGCTCCATGAATATTTCACCACAATGCTCGGTGACACTTGTCATCACAATACTCCATGCCTTTGTCAGCACAATACTCCATGACCCATGGCATCACAATGCGCCATGCGCTTGTCATCACGATGCTCCACATCGTTGTCATCACAATGCTCCATAAACCTTGTCATCAGAATGCTCCATGCACTTCTCATCAAAATGCTCTCTCACCACTGATATCACAATGTTCCATCACTAATCATCACAATACTCCCTCACCCCTGTCTTCACAATGATCCATGACCCTATTCACAACAATGCTACATGCCCTTATCATCACAATGCTCCATACCCATGACCTCACAATGTTCCATAACACCTGTCATCACAATGATCCATGACCCTTTTATCACAATGCTCCATGACCCCTGATATCACAATGTTCCATAAACACTGTGATCAAAATGTTACATGACGCTTTTCATCCAATTGCTCCATGACCCTGTCATCACAATGCTCCCTGCCATTCTCATCACAATGCACCACGCCCTTGTCATTAAAATGCTCCATGGCCTATGTCATCTCAAAGCTCCATGACCCTTGGAATCACATTGCTCCGTGCCATTGTCATCACAGAGCTCCATGACGCTTGTCATCACAATACTCGATGCCCTTCTAATCACAATGCTCCATGCCCTTGTCATTGCAGTCCTCCATGACACATGTATCACTGTGTTCCGTGCCCTAGTTATCACAATGTTCCATGCCCACTCTCGTCACAATAATCCCTGAAACTTTTCAGACCAATGCTCCATGACCGTGTCATTTCATTCCTCCTTGACACATGTATCACTGTGTTCCGTGCCCTTGTCATCACAATGCTCCATTACCCCTGTAATAACAATGCTCCATGATCCCCGCCATCACAATGTTCCACGGCCTTGTCATCACAAGGCTCCACGACCCCTGTAATCAAATGCTCCATGCCCCTTTTCATCTCAATGCTCCATGAACCCTGTCATCACAATGCACCATGCCCATCATCATAATGCTTCATGCTATTGTCATCACAATGAAATCAAAATTCTCCATGACCTCTATCATAACAATGCTCCAAACCCTTGTGATCACAATGTTTCATAACACTTGTCAGCACAACGCCCCATGACGCTGGTTATCACAATTAGCCATGGACTTCTCATCACAATGCTCCATGACCATTGTCATCACCATGCTCAATACCCTTGTCATCACAATGCTCCCTGACACTTGTCATCAGTATGCTCCTTGAACCCTGTCATGACAAGGCTCCATGCCTTTTTCATCACAATGATCCATGCCCTGTTCATCACAGTGCTCCAAGACTCCTGTAATCACAATGCTCCATGACCTTGTCATCACAGTGCTCCCAGACCCCTGTAATCACAATGTTCCATGCCCCTTTTCATAAGAATGCTCCATGAGACTTGTCATCAAAAGGCTCCATCGTCTTCACATCACAATGCTCCAGTACCTTGTCATCACAATGCTCCATGACCCCTGACATCACAATACTTCATGAAAGTTTTCAGCCCAATGCTCCATGACCTTCTCATCACAATGCTCCATGACCCCTGTCATCACTATGCTCCATGACCACTGTCATAACAACGCTCCATGAACCCTGACAACAAAATGATCCGGGACTCTTGTCATCAAAACGCTCCCTGACACCTGTCTTCACAATATTCCATGACTTTCTCATCACAATGAACCATGCCCTGGTCATCACAATGCTACATGCCCTTGTTATCACAATGCTCCATGAACCCTGTCATCACAATGCTCCTTGACTCCAGTCATCACAATGCTTCATGACCTTTGTCATCACAATGGTCCATGCCCTCCACATTAACAGTCTCTGTGACATTTTTAACCACAATGCTCCATGAACTTTTCATCACAACGCTCTTTGACCCTTGTCATCACAATGCTCTATGCATTTCTCAGCAAAATGCTCCATGCCTTTGTGAGAAAAATGCTCCATGACACTTGTCATCACAATGTGCCCCACGCTTTTCATTACAATGGTCCACAAATTTGTAATCACATTGCTCCATAAACCTTGTAATCACAATGATCCATGCCCATTTCATCACAATTTTCCATTACACCTGTAATAACAATGCTCCATGACCCCTGCCATCAAAATGCTCCATGGCCTTGTCATCACAAGGCTCGATGACACTTCTCATCACAATGCTCCAAGACCCTTGTAATCACAATGCTCCATGACCTTGTCATCGCATATCTCCATGACACATGTCATCAGAATGTTCCATGGCCTTCTCATCAAAATGCACGATGCCCTTGTCATCACCATGCTCCAAGACCCCTGTAATCACAATTATCCATGCCCCTTTTCATCTCAATGCTCCATGAACCCTGTCATCACAATGCACCATGCCCATCATCATAATGCTTCATGCTATTGTCATCACAATGAAATCAAAATGCTCCATGACCTCTGTCATAACAGTGCTCCAAACCCTTGTGACCACAATATTCCATAATACTTGTCATCACAATGCCCCATGATGCTTGTCATCACAGTTATCCATGGTCTTCTCATCACAATGCTCCATGAACTTTGTCATCATAATGCTCAATACACTTGTCACCAAAATATTCCCTGACACTTGTTGTCTGTATGCTCCTTGAACCCTGTCATGACAAGGCTCCATGCCTTTTTCATCACAATGATCCATGTCTTTTTCATCACAATGCTCTAAGACCCCTGTAATCATAATTAACCATGCCCTTGTCATCACAAAGCTCAATGACGCATATCATTAGAATGCTGCTTGGCCTTCCCCTCACAATGCTCCATGCCCTTGTCATCACAATGTTCCAAGACCCCAATAATCACAATGCTCCATGCCCCTTTTCATCAGTATGCTCCATGAGATTTGTCATCACAAGGCTCCATGGTTTTCTCATCACAATGCTCCAGGACCTTGTCATCACAATGCTTCACGACCTTGTCATGAACATTCTCAATGGCCTTTGTCATCATAATGCTTCAAGCCCTAGTCATCACAATGCTCCATTATATTTGTCATGAGAATCCTCCATTACATTTGGCATCACAGTGCTCCCTGCCATGGTCATCACAATGGACCATGACATATGTCTTCACAATGCTCCCTTACACCTGTCTCCACAATACTCCATGACTTTCTCATCACAATGCTCAATGCCCTTGTAATCACAATGCTCCATGCCTTTGTCAGCAAAATGCTACATGACCTTGTCATTACAATGCTCTATGCGCTTGTCATCACAATACTCCAATACAATTTTCATCACAATGCTCCATGACCCTTGGGATCACATTGCTTCATGCCCTTGTCATCACAATGTTCCATGCTCCTTGAAATCAAAATGATCCATGACCTCTCTCATCACAATTCTCCAAACTCTTGTAATCACAGTGTTCCATAACACTTGTCATCACAACGCTCCATGCTGCCTGTCATCACAATATTCCATGCCCTTGTGATCACAATGCTCCATGACATTTGTCATCACAATTCTCAATACACTTGTCATCAAAATGCTCCCTGACACTTGTCGTCAAAATGCTCCTTGAACCCTGTCACGAAAAGGCTCCATGCCTTTTTCAACACAATGTCCCATGCCTTTTTCATCACAATGCTCCATGCTGTTTTTATCACAATCCTCCATGCCATTATCATCAAAATACTCCACATGCTTTTCATCAGAATGTTCCATGACCCTTGTCATCACAAATCTCCATGACCCTTGTCATCACAATTCTCCATGCACTTGTCAGCACAATGCTCCCTGTCACTTGTCATCACAATGCTCCAATCCATTGTCATCACAATGCTCCATTACCTTTGTCATCAGTATCCTCCATGACACTTGCCATCACAATGCTCCATGCCGTTGTCATCACAATGGGCCATTACATATGTCATCACAATGCTCCTGACAACTGCCTTCACAATAATGCATGACCTGGTCTTCACAATGCTCCATGTCCTTGTGATCACAATGTGCCTTTGCAAATGTCATCGCTATAATCCATGAAACTTAGTAGACCAATGTTCCATGCCCTTGCCATCACAATGCTCCATGCCCTTGGTATCACAGTGCTCCATGACCCCTGTCATCCCAATGCTCCGTGACTCCAGTCATCACAATGCTTCATGACCTTTGTCATCACAATGGTCCATGCCCTCATCATCAACAGTCTCTGTGACCATTTTAACCACAATGCTCCATGAACTTTTCATCACAATGCTTTTTGACCCTTGTCGTCACAATGCTCTATGCATTTCTAAGCACAATACTCCATGCCCTTGTCACCACAATGCTCCATGACCCCTGTCATCACAATGCTCCATGACTCCAGTCATCACAATGCTTCATAACATTTGTTACCACAATGGTCCATGCCGGCGTCATCACACGGCTCTGTTACCTTTGTAACCACAATGCTCCATGAACTTTTCATCACAATGCTCCGTGACACTTGTCATCACAATTCTCCATGCCTTTGTCAGAAAACTTCTCCATGACCCTTGTCATCACAATGTGCCACACGCTTTTCATTAAAACGGTCCACAAATTTGTCATCACAGTGCTCCATAAACTTTGAAATCACAATGATCCATGCCCTTCTCATCACAATGCTCCATTACACCTGTCATAACAATGCTCCATGACCCCTGACATAAAAATGTTTCATGGCCTTGTCATCACAAGGCTCGATGACACCTCTCATCACAATGCTCCAAAACCCTTGTAATCACAATGCTCCATGCCCTTGTCATCACAAATCTCCATGACACATGTCATCAGAAGGTTCCATGTCCTTCTCATCAAAACGCTCGATGCCGTTGTCATCACAGTGCTCCAAGACCCCTGTAATCACAATGCTCCATTCCCCTTTTCATCTCAATGCTCCATGAACCCTGTCATCACAATGCATCATGCCCCTCATCATAATGCTTCAGGCTATTGTCAGGACAATGAAATCAAAATTATCCATTAACTCTGTCATCACAATTCTCCATGACCCCTGTCATCACAATACTCCATGAACATTTTTGGCCCAGTGCTCCATGACCCTTGCCATCACAATGATCCATGCCCTTGTCATCCCAATGCTCCATGACCACTGTATTCACAATGCTCCGTGACACTTGTCATCACAGTGCTCCATGACAACTGTCATCACAATGCTCCTGGCCTTTGTCAGCAAAATTCTATATGACCTTGTCATAACAATGCTGTATGTGCTTGTCATCACAATACTCCACTACCATTGTCATCACAATCCTCCATGAAGCTTGGGATCACATTGCTTCATGCCCTTATCATCACAATGCTGCATGCTCCTTGAAATCAAAATGAACCGTGACCTCTGTCATCACAATGCTCCAAACGCTTTTGATCACAAAGTTCCATAACACGTGTCATCACAACACTCCATCCCCTTTTCGTCAAAATGATCCATGACATTTGTCATCACAATTCTCAATACAGTTGTCATCAAAATGCTTCCTGACACTTGTCGTCAGAATGCTGCTTTATCCCTGTCACAAAATGGCTCCATGCGTTTTTCATCACAATGCTCCATGCCACTGTCATCAAAATACTCCACAAGCTTGTCATCAGAATGCTCCATGACCCTTGTCATCACAATTCTCAATGCACTTGTCAGAACAATGCTCCCTGACCCTTGTCATCACAAAGCTCCAAGCCAGTGTCATCACAATGCTCCATTACCTTTGTCATCAGAATCCTCCATTACACTTGGCATCACAATGCTCCATGCCATTTTCATCACAATGGGCCATTACATATGTCATCACCATGCTCCTTGACACCTCTGTTCAAAATACTGTATAACCTGGTCATCACAATGCTCCATTCCCTTGTCATCACAATGCACCATTCCAACTGTCATCACAATAATCTATGAAACTTATTAGAACAATGTTCCATGCCCTTGTCATCACAATGCTCCATGCCCTTGTTATCACAATGCTCCATGACCCATGTCATCACAATGCTCCTTGATTCCAGTCATCACAATGCTTCATGACCTTTGTCATCACAATTGTACATGCCCTCGTCATGAACAGTCTCTGTGACATTTGTAACCACAATGCTCCATGAACTTTTCATCACAATGCACTTTGACCCTTGTATCACAATGCTCTATGCCTTTCTGAGCACAATGCTCCATGACCCTTGTCATCACAATGCTCCATGTCCTTGTTATCACAATGCTCCATGCCCTTTTCTTCACAATGCTCCATGCCGTTGTCATCAAAATACTCCACAAGCTTGTCATCAGAAAGCTCCATGACCCTTGTCATCACAATGCTCCATAACCCCTCTCATCACAATGCTCCATACACCTTGTCATTACACTGCTCCATGACGCTTGTCATCACAATTATCCATGGTCTTCTCATCACAATGCTCCTCGACCTTGTCATCAAAATGCTGCATGACCCTTGTCATCACAATGATCCATGACCCCTCTCATCACAGTGCTCCATGACACCTGTCATCACATTGCTCATTGTCCCTTGTCATAACAGTGCTCCATGATGCTCGTCACCACAAGTATCCATGGTCTTCTCATCACAGTGCTCCACGGTCTTGCCATCACAGTGCTCCATGTCCTGGTAATGATAATGCTCATGTCCCTTGTCATCACAATTCTCCACGTCCTTGTCATCACAATGCTCCATGACAATTCTCATCAGAATGTTACATGCTCTTGTCATCACAATTCTCCACGCACTTGTCAATGCAATGCCCCCTTTAACCTGTCATAGCAAGCTACATGCCTTTGTCATCACAATGCTTCACGAACTTTTCATCAAAATTCTCAATGGCCATTGCCATCAAAATGATCCATGCCCTTGTCATCACAATGCTCCATGACCCTTGTTATCATAATGCTCCAAGCCCTTGTCATCACAAGGCTCCATTACCTTTGTCATCACAATCCTCCATAACACTTGGCATCACAATGCTCCATGCCATTTTCATCACAATGGACAATGAAATATGTCATCACTATGCTCCCTGACACGTCTTCACAATAATCCATGACCTTGTAATCACAATGCACCATGCCCTTGTTATCACAATATGCCATGCCCACTGTCAGCACAATTTTCCATGAAACTTGTCAGAGCAATGCTCCATGCCCCTGTCATCACAAAGCTCCCTGCCCTTGTCATCACAATGCTCCATGACCCCTGTCATCACAATGCTCCGTGAATCCACTCATCACAAGGATTAATAACCTGTGTCATCACAGTGGTCCATGCCCTCATCATCACAAGGCTCTGTGAACTATGTCACAACAATGCTCCATGAACTTTTCATCACAATGTTCCGCGAGACTTCTCATCACAATCCTCCGTCCCTTTGTCAACTCAATGATCCATGACCCATGTCATCACAATGTGACATGCGTCTGTCATTACAATGCTCCACAATCTTGTCATCACAATGCTCCATAAACCTAGTCATCACAATGCCCCATGCACTTCTTATCAAAATGCTCTCTCACCACTGATATCAAAATGTTCCCTCACTAGTAAGCACAATACACCCACTACCCTGTCATCACAATGGTCCATAACCCATGTCATGAAAATGTTCCATGACCCCTGACATCACAATGTTCCATAACCCCTGTCATCAAAATGTTACAAGACATTTTTCATCAAATTGCTCCATGACCCTGTCATCACAATGCTCCCTCTCCTTCACAACAGAATGCACCACAGCCTTGTCAACAAAATTCTCCCTGACCTTTGTCATCACAAAGCTCTATGACCATAGGCATCACAATGCTGCATGACATTGTCATCACAATGCTCCATGAACCATCTCATCACATTGTTCCATGTCCTTGTCATCACAGGCTCCATGATAATTTTCATCACAATGCTCGATGCCATTCTTCTCACAATGCTCCATGCGCTTCTCATTACAATCCTCCATGACCCATGTATCACAGTGTTCCGTGCCCTTGTCATATCAATGCTCATTGCCCCCTCTCATCACAACAATCCATGAAACATTTCAGACAAATGCTCCATGCTCTTGTCATCACAATGCTCCATTACGCCTGTCATAACAATGCTCCATGACCCCCGCCATCACAATGATCCACAGCCTTGTCATCACAAGGCTCCATGACCCTTGTCATCACAATGCACCAAGACCCCTGTAATCACAATGCTCCATGCACTTGTCATGACAAAGCTTCATGACGCATGTCATCAGAATGCTCCATGGCCTTCTCATTCACGATGCTCCATGCCCTTGGCATCACAATGCTCCAAGACTCTTGTAATCACAATGCTCCTTGCCCCTTTTCATCTCAATGTTCCATGAACCCTGTCATCAAAATGCACCATGCCCATCATCAGAAGGCTTCATTCTACTATCATCACAATGAAATCAAAATGCTCCATGACCTCTGTCATCACAATGCTCCAAATCCTTGTGATCAAAATGTTCCATAACACTTAACATCACAACACCCCATGACGCTTGTCATCACAATTATCCATGGCCTTCTCATCACAATGCTGCATGCCCTTGCCATCACAATGCTCCATTACCACTGTCATAAAAATGCTCCATGACCCCAGCCATCACGATGTTCCATGGCCTTTTCATCACAAGGCTCCAAGACCCCTGTAATCACAATGCACCATGCACCTTTTCATCAGAATTCTCCATGAGACTTGTCATCACAAGGCTCCATGGACTTCTCATCACAATGCTCCAGGACCTTGTTATCACAATTCTCCATTCCCTTGTCATCACAATGCTCCATGAACTCTGTCATCACAATATTCCATTAACATTTTCAGCCCAATGCTTCATACCCTTGTCATCACAATGCTCCATGCCCTTGTTATCACAATGCTCCATGACCCCTGTCATCACAATGCACCATGACTCCAATCACCACAATGTTTCATGACCTTTGTCATCACAATGGTCCATGCCGTCATCATCAACAGTCTCTGTTACGTTTTTTTTTTTTTTTTTTTTTTTTTTTTTTTTCTTTTTGCGGTATGCGGGCCTCTCACTGTTGTGGCCTCTCCCGTTGCGGAGCACAGGCTCCGGACGCGCAGGCCCAGAGGCCATGGCTCACGGGCCCAGCCGCTCCGCGGCATATGGGATCCTCCCAGACCGGGGCACGAACCCGTATCCCCTGCATCGGCAGGCGGACTCTCAACCACTGCGCCACCAGGGAGGCCCTCTGTTACGTTTTTAACCACAATATTCCGTGAACTTTTCATCACAATGCTCTTTGACCCTTGTCATCACAATGCTCTATGCCTTTCTCAGCACAATGCTCCATGACCCTTTTCATCACAATGCTCCATGCGCTTGTCAGCACAATGCTCCATGACCTTGTCATCACAATGCTCCATGACCCTTGTCATCACAATGCTCCGTGATTCCAGTCATCAGAATGCTTCATAACATTTGTCATCACAATGGTCCATGCCCGTGTCATCACAAGGCTCTGTGACTTTGTAACCACAATGCTCCATGAACTTTTCATCACAATGCTCCGTGACCCTTGTCAGCAGAATGCTCAATGCCTTTATCAGAACAATGCTCCATGACCCTTGTCATCACAATGTGCAACACGGTTTTCATAAAAAAAGTCCACAACCCTGTCATCGCAATGCTCCATAAACCTTGTAATCACAATGCTCCATGCACTTTTCATCAAAATGCTCTCTCACCACTGATATCACAATGTTCCATCACTAGTCATCACAATACTCCCTCACCCCTGTAATCACAATGTTCCATGACCCCTGTCTTCACAATGCTACATACCCTTATCATCACAAAGTTCCTTGACCCCTGTCATCAAAATGCTCCATGACCCTTTTCATCCCAAAGCTCCAGGACCCCTGACATCTCAATGATCTATAACACCTGTCAGCAAAATATTCCATTACACATTTCATTATATTGCTCCGTGACCCTGGCATCAAAATGTTCCCTGCCCTTATCATTACAAAGCACCACGCACTTGCCTTCAAAATGCTCCTTGACCCTTGTCATCACATATCTCCATGTCCCTTGGCATCACAGTTCTCCATGCCAGCACTCATCACAATAATCCATGAAATATTTCAGACCAATGCTACATGCCCTTCTCATCACAATACTCCATTACCCCTGTCTTAACAATGTTCCATTACCCCTGCCATCACAATGATCCACGGCCTTGTCTTCACAAGGCTCCATGACACTTGTCATCACAATGCTCAAGACCCCTGTAATCACAATGCTCCATGCCCGTGTTCCCCTAAATGTTCCATGAACCCTGCCATCACAATGCACCCTGCCCATCATCATAATGTTTCAGGCTATTGTCATCACAATGAAATCAAAACGCTCCATGAAACTCTGTCATTACAATGCTCCATGACCCCTGTCATCACAATACTCCATGAACATTTTCAGCCCAATGCTCCATGACACTTGTCATCACAATGAACCATGCCCTTGTCATCCCAATGCTCCATGACCCCTGTATTCACAATGCTCCGTGACGCTTGTCATCACAGTGCTCCGTGACAACTGTCATCACAGTGCTCCATGCCATTGTCATCACAATGCTCCATGACGTTTGTCATCAGAATCCTCCATGACAATTGGCATCACAATGCTCCATGCCATTCTCATCACAATGGGCCATTACATATGTCATCACAATGCTCCCTGACACCTCTCTTCACAATACTGCATGACCTGGTCATCAAAATGTTCCATGCCTTTGTCATCACAGTGCACCATTCCAACTGTCATCGCAATAATCCATGAAACTTATTAGACCAATGCTCCATTCCCTTGTCATCACAATGCTCCATGCCCTTGTTATCACAATGCTCCATGACCCCTGTCACCCAATGCTCCGTGACTCCAGTTATCAAAATGCTCCATGACCTTGTCATCACAATGCTCCCTGCCCTTCTCATCACAATGCACAAGGCCCTTGTCATCAAAATGCTCCATGACATTTGTCATCACAAAGATCCATGACGCTTGGCATCACAGTGCTCCATGTCGTTGTCATCACAATGCTCCATGAACGCTCTCATCACATTGCTCCATGCCCTTGTCATCAAAAAGCTCCATGACGCATGTCATCAGAATCCTCCATGGTCTTCTCATCACAATGCTCCATGACACCTGCCATCACGATGTTCCATGGATTTTTCATCACAAGGCTCCATGACCCTTCTGATCACAATGCTCCAAGACACCTGTAATCACAATGCTCCATGCCCCTTTTCATCTCAATGATCCATGAAACCTGTCATCACAATGCACCATGCCCATCATCATAATGCTTCATGCTTTTTTCATCACAATGAAATCAAAATGCTCCATGACCTCTGTCATAACAATGCTCCAAACACTTGTGATCACAATATTCCATAACACTTGTCCTCACAATGCCCCATGACGCTCGTCATCACAATTATCCATGGTCTTCTCATCACAATGCTCCATGACCCCAGTTCTCACAATGCTCCCTGACTCCAGTCATCACAAGGCTTCATGACCTGTGTCATCACAATGATCCATGCCCTTATCATCACAAGGCTCTGTGAACTTTGTCACCACAATGCTCCATGAACTTTTCAACAAAATGCTCCGTGACACTTGTTATCACAATGCTCCGTCCCTTTGTCAACACAATGCTCCATGACACTTGTCATCACAATGTTCCATGTGCTTCTCAGAGCAGTGCTCCATGACCCATGTCATCACAATGCTCCATAATCCTTGTCATCACAATGCTCCAAACCCTTGTGATCACAGTGTTCCATAACACTTGTCATCACAACCATCCATGATGCCTGTCATCACAATACTCCATGCCCCTTTCATCACAATGTTCCATGATCATTGTCATCACAATTTTCAATACACTTGTCATCACAATGCTCCCTGACTCTTGTCGTCAGAATGCTCCTTGAAACCTGTCAAGAAAAGGCTGCATGCTGTTTTCATCACAAAGCCTAATGCCATATTCATCACAATAATCCATGCCATTGTCATCAAAATACTCCACAAGCTTGTCATCCAAATGCTCCATGACCCGTGTCATCACAATTCTCCATGCAATTGCCAGCACAATGCTCCCTGACGCTTGTCATCACAATGCTCCAAGCCATTGTCCTCACAATGCTCCATTACATTTGTCATCAGAATCCTCCATGACACTTGGCATCACAATGCTCCATGGCATTGTCATCACAATGGGCCATTACATATGTCATCACAATGCTCCCTGACACCAGTCTTCACAATACCGCATGACCTGGTCTTCACAATGCTCCATGCCCTTGTCATCACAATGCGCCATTCCAACTGTCATTGCAATAATCCATGAAACTTATTAGAACAATTTTCCATGCACTTGTCATCACAATGCTAAATGCCCTTGTTATCACAATGCTCCGTGACTCCAGTCATCACAATTCTTCATGACCTTTGTCATCCCAATGGTCCATGCCTTCGTCATCAACAGTCTCTGTGACCTTTTTATCCTAAATGCTCCATGAAATTTTCATCACAATGCTCTTTGACCCTTGTCATCACAATACTCTATGCCTTTCTCAGCACAATGCTCCATGACCGTTGTCATCACAATGCTCCATGCGCTTGTCAGCACAATGATCCATGACACATGTCATCACAATGCAGCATGCGCTTGTCATCACAGTGCTCCACAATCTTGTCATCACAATGCTCCATTAACCTTGTCTTCACAATGCTCCATGCACTTCTCATCAAAATGCTCTCTCACCACTGATATCACAATGTTACATCACTATTCATCACAATACTCCCTCACCCCTGTCATCACGATGTTCCATGACTCCTGTCATCACCATGCTACATGCACTTATCATCACAATGTTCGATGACCTATGACATCACAATGTTCCATAACCCCTGTCATCAAAATGCTCCTTGACCCTTTTCATCAAAATGCTCCATGTCCCCTGACATCACAATGCTCCATAGCCCTTGTCATTATAGAGCTCCATGACGCTCGTCATCACAATTATCCATGGTTTTCTCATCACAATGCTCCACGGTCTTGCCATCACAATGCTCCATGCCCTGGTCATCACAATGCTCCATGTCACATGTCATCACAATTCTCCACGTCCTTGTCATCACAATGCTCCATGACATTTCTCATCACAATGTTACATGATATTGTCATCACAATTCTCCATGCACATGTCATTGCAATGCCCCATGACCCCTGTCATAGCAATCACCATGCCTCTGTCATCATAATGCTTCGCGACCTATTCATCAAAATTCTCAATAGCCGTTGTCATCAAAATGCTCCATGCCCTTGTCATCACAATGCGCCTTTCCAACTGTCATAGCAATAATCCATGAAACTTATTAGACAAATGCTCCATGCCCTTGTCATCACAATGCTCCATTCCCTTGTTATCAAAATGCTCCATGACCCATGTCATCACAATGCTCCGTGTGTCCAGTCATCACAATGCTTCATGACCTTTGTCATCACAGTGGTCCATGCCCTCATCATCAACAGTCTCTGTGACCTTTTTAATCTAAGTGCTCCATGAAATTTTCATCACAATGCTCTTTCACCCTTGTCATCACAATACTTTATGCCTTTCTCAGCACAATGCTCCATGACAGTTGTCATCACAATGCTCCATGCGCTTGTCAGCACAATGCTCCATGACACATGTCATCACAGTGCACCATGTGCTTCTCATCACAGTGCTCCACAATCTTGTCATCACAATGCTCCATTAACATTGTCATCACAATGCACCATGCACTACTCTTCAATATGCTCTCTCACCACTGATATCACAATGTTACATCACTATTCATCACAATACTCCCTCACCCCTGTCATCACAATGTTCCATGACTCCTGTCACCACCATGCTACATGCACTGATCATCACAATGTTCGATGACCTATGACATCACAATGCTCCTTACCCCTTGTCATTACAGTGCTCCATGATGCTCTTCATCACAATTATCCATGGTCTTCTCATCACAATGCTCCACAGTCTTGCCATCACAATGCTCCATGCCCTTGTCATCACAATTCTCCAAATTCTTGGCATCACTATGTTCCATGACACTTCTCATCACAGTGTTACATGCATTGTCAGCACAATACTCAAAAAACTTGTCATCAGAATGCTCCATGACTCTTGTCATCACAATTATCCATGCCCCTGTCCTCCCAAAGCTCCATGCCCTTGTCATCACAATGCTACATGATCCCTGTCATCACAATATTCCATGAACATTTTCAGCCCAATGCTCCATGACTTTCTCATCGCAATGCTCCATGACCAATATCATCACAATGCTCCATGACCACTGTCATCACAACACTCCATGACACCTGACAACACAATGATCCGGGACTCTTGTCATCACAGTGCCCCATTACCTAGTCATCAAAATGCTCCATGACCCCTGTCATCACAATACTCCATGAATATATTCAGCCCAAACTCCATGAACCTTGACATCAAAATGACCCATGCCTTAGTCATCCCAATGCTCCATGACCTCTGTATTCACAATGCTCTGTGACACTTGTCATCACAGTGCTCCATGACACCTGCCATCACAATGCTCCATGACTTTGTCAGCAAAATGCTACATGACCTTGTCATTAGAATGCTCTATGCGCTTGTCATCACAATACAGCATTACCATTGTCATCACAATCCTCCATGAACATTGGGATCACATTGCTTCATACCCTTGTCATCACAATGCTCCATGCTCCTTGAAATCAAAATGATCCATGACCTCTGTCAACGCAATGCTCCAAACCCTTGTGATCACAATGTTCCATAACACTTGTCATCACAACGCTCCATGATGCCTGTCATCACAATACTCCATGCCCCTTTTCTCACAAAGTTCCATGATCTTTGTCATCACAATTTTCAATACACTTGTCATCGCAATGCTCCCTGACTCTTGTCGTCAGAATGCTCCTTAAACCCTGTCAAGAAATGGCTCCATGCTGTTTTCATCACAATGCCTAATGCCATTTTCATCACAACAATCCATGCCATTGTCATCAGAATACTCCACAAGCTTTTCATCCAAATGCTCCATGACCCGTCTCATCACAATTCTCCATGCAATTGCCAGCACAATGCTCCCTGACACTTGTCATCACAATGCTCCAAGCCCTTGTCATCACAATGCTCCATAACCTTTGTCATCAGAATCTTCCATGACACTTGGCATCACAATGCTCCATGGCATTGTCATCACAATGGGCCATTACATAAGTCATCACAATGCTCCCTGACACCAGTCTTCACAATACTGCATGACCTGGTCTTCACAATGCTCCATGCCATTGTCATCACAATGCGCCATTCCAACTGTCATTGCAATAATCCATGAAACTTATTAGACTAATGCTCCATGCCCTTGTCATCACAATGCTCCATGCCCTTGTTATCACAATGCTCCGTGACTCCAGTCATCACAATGCTTCATGAACTTTTTCATCACAATGCTCCATGCCCTCGTCATCAACAGTCTCTGTGACCTTTTTAAACTCAATGCTCCATGAAATTTTCATCACAATGCTCTTTGACCCTTGTCATCACAATACTATATGCCTTTCTCAGCACAATGCTCCATGACACATGTCATCACAATGCACCATGCGCTTGTCATCACAGTGCTCCACAATCTTGTCATCACAATGCTCCATTAACCTTGTCTTCACAATGCTCCATGCACTTCTCATGAATATGCTCTCTCACAACTGATATCACAATGTTACATCACTATTCATCACAATACTCCCTCACCCCTGTCATCACAATGTTCCATGACTCCTGTCATCACCATGCTACATGCACTGATCATCACAATGTTCGATGACCTATGACATCACAATGTTCCATAACCCATGTCATCAAAATGCTCCATGATCCTTTTCATCAAAAGGCTCCATATCCCCTGACATCACAATGCTCCCTAGCCCTTGTCATTATAGTGCTCCATGACGCTCGTCATCACAATTATCCATGGTCTTCTCATCACAGTGCTCCACCGTCTTGCCATCACAATGCTCCATGCTCTGGTCATCACAATGCTCCATGTCCCATGTCATAACAATTCTCCACGTCCTTGTCATCACAGTGCTCCATGACAGTTCTCATCACAATGTTACATGCTTTTGTCATCACAATTCTCCATGCACATGTCATCGCCATGCCCCATGACCCCTGTTATAGCAAGCTCCATGCCTTTGTCATCACAATGCTTCACGACCTTTTCATCAAAATTCTCAATGGCCGTTGTCATCAAAATGCTCCATGACCCTTGTCATCACAATGCTCCAAGCCCTTTTCATCACAATGCTCCATTACCTTTGTCATCACAATCCTCCAAAACACTTGGCATCACAATGCTCCATGCCACTGTCATCACAATGGAACATGAAATATGTCATCACAATGCTCCCTGACACCTGTCTTCACAATACTCCATGACCTTGTCCTCACAATGTGCCATGCCCACTGTCAACACAATTATCCATGAAACTTGTCAGACCAATGCTCCATGACACTGTCATTACAATGCTCCATGCCCTTCTCATCACAATGCTCCATGACCCCAGTTCTCACAATGCTCCCTGACTCCAGTCATCACAAGGCTTCATGACCTGTGTCATCACAATGATCCATGCCCTCATCATCACAAAGCTCTGTGAACTTTGTAACCACAATGCTCCATGAATTTTTCATCACAATGCTCCATGACTGTTGTTATCACAATGCTCCGTCCCTTTGTCAACACAATGCTCCATGACCCTTGTCAACACAATGTTCCATGCGCTTCTCAGCGCAGTGCTCCATGACCATGTCATCACAATGCTCCATAAACCTTGTCATCACGATGATCCTTGCACGGCTTATCAAAATGCTCTCTCACCACTGATATCAAAATGTTCCCTCACTAGTCATCACAATACACCCACTCCCCTGTTCATCTCAGTGGTCCACAACCCCTTTCATGACAATGTTCCATGACCACTGACATCAAAATGTTCCATAACCACTGTCATCAAAATGTTCCATGACACTTTTCATCAAATTGCTCCTTGACCGTGTAATCACAATGCTCCCTGCCCTTCTCATCACAATGCAAAACGCCCTTGTCATAAAAATGCTCCATGACTTTATCATCACAAAGATTCATGACCCGTGGCATCACAATGCTCGATGTCATTGTCATCACAATGCTCCATGATCGGTCTCATCACATTGCTTCACGCTCTTGTCGTCACAAAGCTCCATGACCCATGTCATCAGAATGTTCCATGGCCTTCTCTTCACACTGCTCCATGCCCTTGCCATCACAATGCTCCAAAACACCTGTCATCACAATGCTCCAAGACCCCTGTCATCACAATGCTCCATGCCCCTTTTCATCTCAATGTTCCATGAACCCTGTCATCACAATGCAGCATGCCCACCATCATAATGCTTCATGCTCTTGTCATCACAATGAAATCATAATGCTCCATGACCTCTCTCATCACAATGCTCCAAATCCTTGTGATCACAATATTCCATAACACTTATCATCACAACTCCTCATGACGCTCGTCATCACAGTTATCCATGGTCTTCTCATCACAATGCTCCATGACTTTTGTCACCGCAATGCTCAATACCCTTGTCATCACAATGCTCCCTGACCCTTGTCGTCAGTATGCTCCTTGAACCCTGTGATGACAAAGTTCCATGGCCTTCTCATCCCAATGCTCCATGCCCTTGTCATCACAGTGCTTCACGACTCCTGTAATCCCAATGCTACATGCCCCTTTTCATCAGAATGTTCCATGAGACATATCATCACAAGGCTCCATGGTCTTCTCATCACAATGCTCCAGTACCTTGTCATCACAATGCTCCATGACACCTGTCATCAAAATACTCCATGAACATTTTCATCCCTATGCACCCTGACCCTTGTCATCACAATGATCCATGCCCTTGTCATCCCAATGCTCCATGGCCCCTGTATTCACAATTCTCCGTGACGCTTGTCTTCACAGTGCTCCAAGCCATTGTCATCACAATGGACCATTACCTTTGTCATCAAAATCCTCCATGACACTTGGCATCAAAATGCTCCATGCCATTGTCATCACAATGGGCCATTACACATGTCATCACAATGCTCCCTGACACCAGTCTTCACAATACTGCATGAGCTGGTCTTCACAATGCTCCATGCCCTTGTCATCAAAATACGCCATTCCCACTGTCATTGCAATAATCCATGAAACTTATTAGACCAATGCTCCATGACCTTGTCATCACAATGCTCCATGCCCTTGTTATCAAAATGCTCCATGACCCATGTAATCACAATGCTCCATGCCCCGTTTCATCTCAATGCTCCATGAACCCTGTCATCAAAATGCACCATGCCCACCATCATAATGCTTCATGCTATTGTCATCACAATGAAATCATAATGCTCCATGACCTCTCTCATCACAATGCTCCAAATCATTGTGTTCAAAATGTTCCATAACACTTATCATCACAAAGCCCCATGACGCTCGTCATTACAATTATCCATGGTCTTCTCATCACAATGCTCCATGACTTTTGTCACCACAATGCTCAATACCCTTGTCATCACAATGCTCCCTGACACTTGTCGTCAGTATGCTCCTTGAACCCTGTGATGACAAAGTTCCATGGCCTTCTCATCACAATGCTCTATGCCCTTGCCATCACTGTGCTGCACGAACCCTGTAATCACAATGCTCCATTCCCCTTTTCATCTGAATGTTCCATGAGACATATCATCACAAGGATCCATGGTCTTCTCATCACAATGCTCCTGTACCTTGTCATCACAATGCTCCATGACACCGGTCATCACAATATTCCATGAACATTTTCAGCCCAATGCTCCCTGACCTTCTCATCACAATGCTCCATGACCCCTGTCATTACAATGCTATATGACCCCTTTCATCACAACGCTCCATGTCCCTGGTCATCACAATACTCCATGAACATTTTAATCCCAATGCTCCATGACACTTGTCATCGCAATGATCCATGCCCTTGTCATCCCAATGCTCCATGACCCCTTTATTCACAATGCTCCGTGACGCTTGTCTTCACAGTGCTCCATGACACCTGTCATCACAATGCTCCATGCCTTTGTCAGCAAAATGCTACTTGACCTTGTCATTACAATGCTCTATGCACTTGTCATCACAATACTCCATTACCATTGTCATCACAATCCTCCATGAACCTTGGAATCACATTGTTTCATGCCCTTGTCATCAAAATGCTCCATGCTCCTTGAAATCAAAATGATCCATGACCTCTGTCATCACAATGCTCCATGCCCTTGTTATCACAATCCTCCCTCCATGACCCATGTCATCACAATGCTCCGTGAGTCCAGTCATCACAATGCTTCATGACCTTTGTCATCAAAATGGTCCATGCCTTCATCATTAACAGTCTCTGTGACCGTTTTAACCTCAATGCTCCATGAAATTTTCATCACAATGCTCTTTGACCCTTGTCATCACAATACACTCTGCCTTTCTCAGCACAATGCTCCATGACCGTTATCATCATTATGCTCCATGCGCTTGTCAGCACAATGCTCCCTGACAGCTGTCTTCACAGTACTGCATGACCTGGTCATCACAATTCTCCATGACCTTGTCATCACAATGCGCCATTCCAACTGTCATCACAATAATCCATGAAACTTATTAGACCAATGCTCCTTGCCCTTGTCATCACAATGCTCCATGCCCTTGTTATCACATTGCTCCATGACCCCTGTCATCACAATGCTCCCTGACTGCAATCATCACAATGTTTAATGACCTTTGTCATCACAATTTTCCATGCCCTCGTCATCAACAGTCTTGGTGACTTTTTACCCAAAATGCTCCATGAACTTTTCATCACAATGCTCTTTGACATTTTTCATCACAATGCTCTATGCCTTTCTCAGCACAATGCTCCATGACACTTGTCATCACAATGCTCCATGTGCTTGTCAGGACAATGCTCCATGACACATGTCATCACAATGCACCATGTGCTTGTCATCACAGTGCTCCACAATCTTGTCATCTCAATGCTCCATAAACCTTGTCATCACAATGCTCCATGCATTTCTCATCAAAATGCTCTCTGACCACTGATATCACAATGTTACATCACTATTCGTCACAATACTCCCTCACCCGTCATCACAATTTTCCATGACTCCTGTCATCACAATGCAACATGCACTTATCATCACAATGTTCGATGACCCATGAAATCACAGTGTTCCATACCCCTGTCATCAAGTAGCTCCATGACCCTTTTCATCCAATTGCTCCATGACTCTGTCATCACAATGCTCCCTGCCCTTATCATCACAATGCACAACACCCTTTTCATCAAAATGCTCCATGACCTTTGTCATCACAAAGACCCATGACCCTTGGTATCACATTGCTCCATGCGCTTGTCATCACAAAGCTCCATGACACATGTCATCAGAATGCTCCAAGACACCTGTAATCACAATGCTCCATGCCCATTTTCATCTCAATGACACATGAACCCTGTCATCACAATGCACCATGCACATCATCATAATGTTTCATGCTATTGTCATCACAATGAAATCAAAATGCTCCATGACCTCTGTCATAACAATGCTCCAAATCGTTGTGATAACAATATTCCATAACACTTGTCATCACAGTGCCCCATGACGCTCGTCATCACATTTATCCATGCCCTTCTGATCACAATGCTTAATTACCCCTGCCATCACCATGTCCCACGGCCGTGTCATCCAAAGGCTCCATGACAGTTGTCATCACAATGCTCCAAGACACCTGTCATCACAATGCTCCATGCATTTGTCAGCAAAATGCTACATGACCTTTTCATTACTATTCTCTTTGTGCTTGTCATCAAAATACTCCATTACCATTGTCATCACAATCCTCCATGAACATTGGAATAACATTGCTTCATGCCCTTGTCATCACAATGCTCCATGCTCCTTGAAATCAAAATGATCCATGACCTCTGTCATCACAGTGCTCCACACACTTGTGATTACAATGTTCCATAACACTTGTCATCACAACGCTCCATGCTGTCTGTCTTCACTATACTCCATGCCCTGTTCATCACAATGCTCCATGACCTTTGTCATCACAATTCTCAATACACTTGTCATCACAACGTTCCCTGACACTTGTCGTCAGAATGCTCCTTGAACCCTGTCACGAAAAGTCTCCATGCCTATTTCCTCACAATACCGCATGCCGTTTTCATCACAATGCTCCATGACATTGTCATCAAAATACTCCACAAGCTTGTCATCAGAATCCTAAATGACCTTTGTCATCACAATTCTCCATTCACTTGTCAGCAAAATGCTCCCTGACCCTTGTCATCACAATGCCGCAAGCCATTGTCATCACAGTGCTCCATTACCTTTGTCATCAGAATCCTCCATGACACTTGGCATCACAATGTTCCATGCCATTGTCATGACAATGGGCCATTACATATGTCATCGCAATGCTCCCTGACACCTGTCTTCACAATACTGCATGAACTGGTCATCACAAGGCTCCATGCCCTTGTCATCACAATGTGGCATTCCAACTGCCATCGCAATAATCCATGAAATATATTAGAAGAATGTTCCTTGCCCTTGTCATCACAATGCTCCATCCCCTTGTTGTCATAATGCTCCATGACCCCTGTCATCACAATGCTCCGTGACACCAGTCATCACAATGGTTCATGACCTTTGTCATCACAATGGTCCATGCCCGCGTCATCACAAGGCTCTGTGACCATTGTAACCACAATAATCCATGAACTTTTCATCACAATGCTCCATGCCACTTTTCATCTCAATGATCCATGAACGCTGTCATCACAATGCACTATGCCCATCATCATAATGCTTCATGCTATTGTCATCAAAATGAAATCAAAATGCTCCATGACCTCTGTCATAACAACACTCCAAAACCTTGTGATCTCAATATTCCATAACACTTGTCATCCCAATGCCCCATGATGCTCATCATCACCATTATCCATGGTCTCCTCATCACAATTCTCCATGAACTTTGTCATCACAATGCTCAATACACTTGTCATCAAAATGCTCCCTCAAACTTGTTGTCTGTATGCTGCTTGAAACCTGTCATGACAAGGCTCCATGCGTTTTCCCTCACAATGCTCCATGCCCTTGTCATCACACTGTGCCAATCCAACTGTCATTGCAATAATCCATGAAACTTATTAGACCAATGATCCATGCCCTTGTCATCACAATGCTCTATGCCCTTGTTATCACAACGCTCCATGACCCCTGTCATCACAATACTCCGTGACTCCATTCATCACAATGCTTCATGACCTTTGTTAAGAAAATGGTCCATGCCCTCGTCATCAACAGTCTCTGTGACCATTTTAACCACAATGCTCCATGAACTTTTCATCACAATGCTCTTTGACCCTTGTCATCACAATGCTCTATGCCTTTATCTGCACAATGCTCCATGACCCTTTTCATCACAATGCTCCATGCGCTTGTCAGCACAATGCTCCATGACACATGTCATCACAATGCACCATGCGCTTGTCATCCAGGTGCTCCCCAATCTTGTCATCACAATGCTCCATAACCCTTGTCTTCACAATGCTCCATGCATTTCTCATCAAAATGCTCTCTCACCACTGATATCACAATGTTACATCACTGTTCATCACAATACTCCCTCACCCCTGTCAAAACAATGTTCCATGACTCCTGTCATCACAATGCTACATGCATTTATCATCACAATGTTCAATGACCCCTGACATCAAAATGTTCCTTAACCCCTGTCATAAAAATGCTCCATGACCCTTTTTATCAAAATGCTCCATGACCGCTGACATCACAGTATTCCATAAACCTTGTCATCAAAATATTCCATGACCGACTTCTGGGTAAGATGGCGGAAGAGTAAGACGTGGAGATCACCTTCCTCTCCACGGATACACCAGAAATACAGCTACACGTGGAACAACTCCTAAAGAACACCTACTGAATGCTGGCAGAAGACCCCAGACCTCCCAAAAGGCAAGAAACTCCCCACATACCTGGGTAGGGCAAAGCGGAGACATTCCCGCACAGAGGATCGGTGACGAGCGGCACTCACCAGCCCAAGAGGCTTGTCTGCTCGCCCGCCAGGGCAGGCGGCGCTGGAAGCTGAAGCTCGGGCTTCGGTCAGAGCGCAGGGAGAGGACTGGGGCTGGCGGCGAGAACTCAGCCTGAAGGGGGCTAATGTGCCACAGCAAGCCGGCAGGGAGTCCGGGAAAACTCTGGAGCTACCAAGGAGGCAAGAGACTTTTTCTTCCCTCTTAGTTTCCTGGTGCGCGAGGAGAGGGAATTAAGAGCGCTGCTTAAAGGGGTTCCACAGACAGGCGCGATTCACGACGGAAAGCGCGGAGCCCAGCGACCTGCGTGGGACGCTGGGGCTGCTGCTGCCGCTGCCAAGAAGCCTGTGTGCGAGCGCAGGTCACTGTCCACACCACCCTTCCGGGAGCCTGTTCAGCCCGCCACTGCCGGGGTCCCGGGATCCAGGGGCGGCTTCCCTGGGAGAATGCACGGCATGCCTCAGGCTGGTGCAACGTCACGCCGACCTCTGCCGCTGCAGGCTCACCCTGCACTCCGTGCCCCTCCCTCCTGCCCGGCCTGAGTGAGCCAGAGTCCCCGAAGAAGCTGCTCCTTTAACCCTGTCCTCTCTGAGTGAAGAACAGACGCCTTCCGGAGTCCTACACGCAGAGGCGGGGCCAAATCCAAAGCTGAGACCCAGGAGCTGTGAGAACACAGAAGATAAAGGGAAACCTCTCCCAGCAGCCTCAGAAGTAGCGGATTAAAGCTCCACAATCAACTTGATGTACCCTGCATCTGTGGAATACATGAATAGACAACAAATCATCCCAAATTGAGGAGCCAGGAGTCAGTGCTGTGCCTCTGAGGTGGGAGAGCCAACTTCAGGACACTGGTCCACAAGAGACCTCCCAGCTCCACATAATATCAAACGGCGAAAATCTTCCAGAGATCTCCATCTCAACACCAGCACCCAGCTTCACTCAACGACCAGCAAGCTACAGTGCTAGACACCCGATGCCAAACAATTAGCAAGACAGGAACACAACGCCACCCATTAGCAGAGAGGTGGCCTAAAATCATAAAAAGTCCACAGACACCCCAAAACACACGACCAGACGTGGAACTGCCCACCAGAAAGACAAGATCCAGCCTCACCCACCAGAACACAGGCACTAGTACCCTCCACCAAGAAGCCTCCACAACCCACTAAACCAACCTTAGTCACTGGGGACAGACACCAAAAACAACGGGAACTACGAACCTGCAGCCTGCAAAAAGGAGACCCCAAACACAGTAACATAAGCAAAATGAGAAGACAGAAAAACACACAGCAAGAGAAGGAGCAAGATAAAAACCCACCAGACCTAACAAATGAGGAGGTAATATAGGCAGTCTACCTGAAAAAGAATTCAGAATAATGATGGTAAAGGTGATCCAAGATTCTATTTCGCAGATCCAAAATCTTGGAAATAGAATAGACAAAATGCAAGAAACAGTTAACAAGGACCTAGAAGAACTAAAGATGAATCAAGCATCGATTAAAAATACAATACATGAAATAAAAAATACTCTAGATGGGATCAATAGCAGAATAACTGAGGCAGAAGAACGGATAAGTGAGGTGGAAGATAAAATAGTGGAAATAAATGCTGCAGAGCAAAATAAAGAAAAAAAGAATGAAAAGAACAGAGGACAGTCTCAGAGACCTCTGGGACAACATTAAATGCACCAACATTCGAATTATAGGGGTTCCAGAAGAAGAAGAGAAAAAGAAAGGGACTGAGAAAATATTTGAAGAGATTATAGTTGAAAACTTCCCCAATATGGGAAAGGAAATAGTTAATCAAGTCCAGGAGGCACAGAGAGTCCCATACAGAATAAATCCAAGGAGAAATACGCCAAGACACATATTAATCAAACTGTCAAAAAGTAAACACAAAGAAATCATATGAAAAGCAGCAAGGCAAAAACAACAAATAACACACAAGGGAATCCCCATCAGGATAACAGCTGATCTCTCAGCAGAAACTCTACAAGCCAGAAGGGAGTGGCAGGACATAATTAAAGTGATGAAAGAGAAAAACCTGCAACCAAGATTACTCTACCCAGCAAGGATCTCATTCAGATTTGACGGAGAAATTAAAACATTTACAGACAAGCAAAAGCTGAGAGAGTTCAGCACCACCAAACCAGCTTTACAACAAATGCTAAAGGAACTTCTCTAGGCAAGAAACACAACAGAAGGAAAAGACCTACAATAAAGAACCCAAAACACTTAAGAAAATGGGAATAAGAACAAACATATCGATAATTACCTTAAATGTAAATGGACTAAATGCTCCCACCAAAAGACACAGATTGGCTGAATGGATACAAAAACAAGACCCATATATATGCTGTCTACAAGAGACCCACTTCAGACCTAGAGACACATACAGACTGAAAGTAAAGGAATGGAAAATAATATTCCATGCAAATGGAAACCAAAAGAAAGCTGGAGTAGCAATTCTCATATCAGACAAAATAGACTTTAAAATAAGGACTACTAGAAGAGACAAAGAAGGACACTACCTAATGATCAAGGGATCGATCCAAGAAGAAGATATAACAATTGTAAATATTTATGCACCCAACATAGGAGCACCTCAATACATAAGGCAAATACTAACAGCCATAAAATGAGAAATCGACAGTAACACAATCATAGTAGGGGACTTTAACACCCCACTTTCACCAATGGACAGATCATCCAAAATGAAAATAAATAAGGAAACAACAGCTTTAAATGACACATTAAACAAGATGGACTTAACTGATATTTATAGGATATTCCATCCAAAAACAACAGAATACAGATTTTTCTCAAGTGCTCATGGAATATTCTCCAGGATAGATCATATCTTGGGTCACAAATCAAGCCTTGGTAAATTTAAGAAAATTGAAACTGTATCAAGTATCTTTTCCGACCACAATGCTATGAGACTTGATATCAATTACAGGAAAAGAGCTGTAAAAATACAAACACATGGAGGCTAAACAATACACTACTTAATAACGAAGTGATCACTGAAGAAATCAAAGAGGGAATTAAAAAATATCTAGAAACAAATGACAATGGAGACACGACGAACCAAAACCTATGGGATGCAGCAAAAGCAGTTCTAAGAGGGAAGTTTATAGCAATACAATCCCACCTTAAGAAACAGGAAACATCTCGAATAAACAACCTAACCTTGCACTTAAAGCAATTAGAGAAAGAAGAACAAAAACATCCCAAAGTTAGCAGAAGGAAAGAAATCATAAAAATCAGTTCAGAAATAAATGAAAAAGAAATGAAGGAAACGATAGTAAAGATCAATAAAACTAAAAGCTGGTTCTTTGAGAAGATAAACAAAATTGATAAACCATTAGCCAGACTCATAAAGAAAAAAAGGGAGAAGACTCAAATCAATAGAATTAGAAATGAAAAAGGAGAAGTAACAACTGACACTGCAGAAATACAAAAGATCATGAGAGATTACTAGAAGCAACTTTATGCCAATAAAATGGACAACCTGGAAGAAATGGAAAAAATCTTAGAAATGCACAACCTGCCAAGACTGAAGCAGGAAGAAATAGAAAATATGAACAGACCAATCACAAGCACTGAAATTGAAACTGTGATAAAAAATCTTCCAACAAACAAAAGCCCAGGACCAGATGGCTTCTCAGGCGAATTCTATCAAGTATTTAGAGAAGAGCTAACACCTATCCTTCTCAAACTCTTCCAAAATATAGCACAGGGAGGAACACTCCCAAACTCATTCTACGAGTCCACCATCACCTTGATACCTAAACCAGGCAAGGATGTCACAAAGAAAGAAAACTACAGGCCAATATTACTGATGAACATAGATGCAAAAATCCTCAAGAAAAGCCTAGCAAACAGAATCCAACAGCACATTACAAGGATCATACACTATGATCAAGTGGGGTTTATTCCAGGAATGCAAGGATTCTTCAATATATGCAAATCAATCGACGTGATACACCATATTAACAAATTGAAGGAGAAAAACCATATGATCATCTCAATAGATGCAGAGAAAGCTTTCGACAAAATTCAACACCCATTTATGGCAAAAACCCTGTAGAAAGTAGGCATAGAGGGAACTTTCCTCAACATAATAAAGGACATATATGAAAAACCCACAGCCAGCATTGTCTTCAATGGTGAAAAAGTGAAACCATTTCCACTAAGATCAGGAACAAGACAAGGTTGCCCACTCTCACCACTCTTATTCAACATAGTTTTGTAAGCTTTAGCCTCAGCAATCAGAGAAGAAAAGGAAATAAAAGGAATCCAAATCGGAAAAGAAGAAGTAAAGCTGTCACTGTTTGAAGATGGCATGATACTATACATAGAGAATCCTAAAGATGCTACCAGAAAACTACTAGAGCTAATCAATGAAGTTGGTAAAGTTGCCGGATACAAAATTAATGCACAGAAATCTCTGGCATTCCTATATACTAATGATGAAAAATCTGAAAGTGAAATCAAGGAAACACTCCCATTTACCATTGCAACAAAAAGAATAAAATATCTAGGAATAAACCTACCTAAGGAGACAAAAGACCTATATGCAGAAAATTATAAGACACTGATGAAAGAAATTAAAGATGATACAAATAGATGGAGAGATGTACCATGCTCTTGGATTGGAAGAATCAACATTGTGAAAATGACTCTACTACCCAAAGCAATCGACAGATTCAGTGCAATCCCTATCAAACTACCACTGGCATTTTTCACAGAACTAGAGCAAAAAATTTCACAATTTGTATGGAAACACAAAAGACCCCGAATAGCCAAAGCAACCTTGAGAACGAAAAATGGAGCTGGAGGAATCAGGCTCCCTGACTTCAGACTATACTACAAAGCTACAGTAATCAAGACAGTATGGTACTGGCACAAAAACAGAAAGATAGATCAATGGAACAGGATAGAAAGCCCAGAGATAATCCCGTGGACATATGTTCACCTTATCTTTGATAAAGGAGGCAGGAATGTACAGTGGAGAAAAGAAAGTCTCTTCAATAAGTGGTGCTGGGAAAACTGGATAGGGACATGTAAAAATATGAGATTAGATCACTCCCTAACACCATACACAAAAATAAGCTCAAAATGGATTAAAGACCTAAATGTAAGGCCAGAAACTATCAAACTCTTAGAGGAAAACATAGGCAGAACACTCTATGACATAAATCACAGCAAGATCCTTTTTGACCCACCTCCTAGAGAAATGGAAATAAAGACAAAAATAAACACATGGGACCTAATGAAACTTAAAAGCTTTTGCACAGCAAAGGAAAACATAATCAAGACGAAAAGACAACCCTCAGAATGGGAGAACATATTTGCAAATGAAGCAACTGACAAAGGATTAATCTCCAAAATTTATAAGCAGCTCGGGCAGCTCAATAACAAAAAAACAAACAACCCAATCCAAAAATGGGCAGAAGACCTAAATAGACATTTCTCCACAGAAGATATACAGACTGCCAACAAACACATGAAAGGATGCTCAACATCTTTACTCATCAGAGAAATGCAAATCAAAACTACAATGAGATATCATCTCACACCAGTCAGAATGGCCATCATCAAAAAATCTAGAAACAATAAATGCTGGAGAGGGTGTGGAAAAAAGGGAACACTGTTGCACTGCTGGTGGGAATGTGAATTGGTACAGCCACTATGGAGAACGGTATGGAGGTTCCTTATAAAACTACAAATAGAACTACCATAGGACCCAGCAATCCCACTACTGGGCATATACCCTGAGAAAACCATAATTGAAAAAGAGACATGTACCAAAATGTTCATAGCAGCCCTATTTACAATAGCCCGGAGATAGAAACAACCTAAGTGTCCATCATCGGATGAATGGGTAAAGAAGATGTGGCACATATATACAATGGAATATTACTCAGCCATAAAAAGAAATGAAATTGAGCTATTTGTAATGAGGTGGATGGACCTAGAGTCTGTCATACAGAGTGAAGTAAGTCAGAAAGAGAAAGACAAATACTGTATGCTGACACATATATATGGAATTTAAGAAAAAAAAATGTCATGAAGAACATAGGGGTAAGACAGGAATAAAGACACAGACCTACTAGAGAATGGACTTGAGGATATGGGGAGGATGAAGGGTAAGCTGTGACAAAGTGAAAGAGCGGCATGTACATATATACACTACCAAACGTAAGGTAGATAGCAAGTGGGAAGCAGCCACATAGCACAGGGAGATCAGCTCGGTGCTTTGGGACCGCCTGGAGGGGTGGGATAGGGAGGGTGGGAGGGAGATGCAAAAGGGAGGGGATATGGGAACATATGTATATGTATAACTGATTTAATTTGTTATAAAGCAAAAAATTTTAAAAAAAGATGTTAAAAAAATATTCCATGACCCTTTTCATCAAATTTCTCCATGACCCGTCATTACAATGCTCCCTGCCCTTCTCATCACAATGTACAATGCCCTTGTTATGAAAATAGTCCATGAACATTGTCATCACAAAGATCCATGACCCTTGGCATCACAATGCTCCATGTCATTGTCATCACAGTGCACCATGAACGATCTCATCATATTGCTCCATGCCCTTGTCATCACAAAGCTCCATGACTCATGTCATCAGAATACTCCATGGACATCTCATCACAGTGCTCCATGCAGTTGCCATTACAATTCTCCATTATACCTGTCATAAAAATGCTCCATGAACCCTGCCATCACGATGTTCCATGGCCTTGTCATCACAAGGCTCCATGACCCTTCTCATCACAATGCTCCAAGAAACCTGTAATCACAATGTTCCATACCCCTTTTCATCTCAATGATCCATGAACCCTCTCATCAGAATGCACCATGCCCATGATCATAATGCTTCATGCTATGGTCATCAAAATGAAATCAAAGTGCTCCATGACCTCTGTCATAACATTGCTCCAAACCGTTGTGATCACAATATTCCATAACACTTGTCATCACAATGCTCCATGTGCTTGTCAGCACAGTGCTCCCTGACCCATGTCATCACAATGCGCCATGCGCTTGACATCACAATGATCCACAATATTGTCATCACAATGCTCCATAAACCTTATCATCACAATGCTCCATGCACTTCTTATCAATATGCTCTCTCACCACTGATATCAAAATGTTCCCTCACTAGTCATCGCAGTACACCCTGTCCCCTGTCATCCCAGTGGTCCATAACCCGTCATGAAAATGTTCCATGAACCCTGATATCACAATGTTCCATAACCCCAGTCATCAAAATGTTCCATGACATTTTTCATCAAATTGCTCCATGACACTGTCATCACAATGCTCCCTGCCCTTCACAACAGAATGCACCACAGCCTTGTCATCAAAATGCTCCCTGACCTTTGTCATCACAAAGCTCCATGACCCTTCGCATCACAATGCTCCATGCCCTTGTCATCATAATGCTCCATGAACCCTCTCATCACATTGTTACATGCCCTTGTCATTACAGGCTCCATGATGCTTTTCATCACTATGCTCGATGCCATTCTTCTCACAATGCTCCATGCGCTTGTCATTACAATCCTCCACGACCCGTGTATACCAGTGTTCTGTGCCCTTGTCATCACAATGCTCCTTGCCCCCTCTCATCACAATAATCCATGAGACATTTCAGACCAATGCTCCATGCCCTTGTCATCACAATGCTCCTTTACACCTGTCATAAAAATGCTCCATGACCCCTGCCATCACAATATTCCACAGCCATATTATCACAAGGCTCCATGACCCTTGTCATCACAATGCTCCAAGACCCCTGTAAGCACAATGCTCCATGCACTTGTCATCACAAAGCTTCATGACGCATGTCATCAGAATGCTCCATGGCCTTCTCTTTCACGATGCTCCATGCCCTTGTCATCACAATGCTCCAAGACCCTTGTAATCACAATGCTCCATGCACCTTTTCATCTCAATGCTCCATGAACCCTGTCATCACGATGCTTCATGACCACCATCATAATGCTTCATGCTACTGTCATCAGAATGAAATCAAAATGCTCCATGAACTCTGTCATCACAATGCTCCAAATCCTTGTGATCAAAATGTTCCATAACACTTATTTTCACAACGCCCCATGACGCTCGTCATCACAATTATCCATGGTCTTCTCATCACAATGCTCCATGAATTTTGTCATCACAATGCTCAATACCCCTGTCATCACAATGCTCCCTGACACTTGTCGTCAGTATCCTCCATGAACACTGTCATGACAAGGCTCCATGCCATTTTCATCACCATGTTCCATGCCCTTTTCCTCACAGTGCTCCAAGCCCCCTGTAATCACAATGCTCCATGCCCTTGTCATCACAGAACTCCGTGATGCATGTCATCAGAACGCTCCCTGGCCTTCTCATCCCATGCTCCATGCCCTTGTCATCACAATGCTCCACGACCCCTGTAATCACAATGCTCCATGCCCCTTTTCATCAGGATGCTCCTTGAGACTTGTCATCAAAAGGCTCCATGGTCTTCTCATCACAATGCTCCAGTACCTTGTCATCACAATGCTAAATGACACCTGTCATCACAATACTCCATGAACAATTTCAGCCCAATGCTCCATGACTTCTCATCACAATGCTCCATGACCACTGTCATCACAATGCTCCGTGAACCCTGACAACACAATGATCCGGGACTCTTGTCATCAAAATGCTCCATGCACTTGTCATCCCACTGCTCCATGACAGCTTTAATCACAATGCTCCGTGACACTTGTAATCAGTGTTCCATGAGCATTGTCATCACAATGCTCCATGCCTTTGTCAGCAAAATGCTACATAATCTTCTCATCACAATGCTCCATGAGCTGGTCATCACAATCCTACTTGACCCTTGGGATCACACTGCTTCATGTCCTTGTCATATCTCTCTTGCCTTTCTGGTTTTTACAGATTTTCGGATGTCCCATTTGACCGCTGGGTAGTGACAATACTTTGTAGTGTGGATTTGCATTGCATGCTTGCTTCATTGGCCAAAAAGGGTGTATGCGTTTTCTCCTGAATATATTCATGAGAAAAGCCATACGCCGTTTTTGTCCAAGGGCATCACTGTCGAAGTTGTGATGCTTTTCCTGTGCTTTAAAAGCGATTCCAATTTACCTCATGCAATATGTTTTGTGCAATTCTGCCTCATTTTAAAGTCCACTTCGTTCCCTTCTCCCAACAGATTTTTGGAAGAGAGTAGTCCTTTATAACTCTGCAGGTTTGTGAATTGCTGTGCCCCTTAGCTCCAATTTTCAAATCCCATTTTTGGGAGCTGACCGCAAATCCACAGTTTTGCTTCAGGACCTATACTGGTTCCAGGGGTGGCTATACTGTACCCTATGGGTGGCTGAGGCTTTGGTTAATTCTTCTTCCTGACGGGAATTTAGAGTGACATGTGCCCGTCCAAATACCTACATCTACTCTCTGATTGGTTCTCCCTCTTCCCTTTCATCCTCTGCACAATTAGCAAACTGTGCGAACCAGGAGGTTATGGGGATTAACTCTCCTAAGTTGGGAGATTGATAGTAAGGCAGTTGGAATGCCAACATGGAGCACAAGGAGAGGACAAATTAGGAGACTTTGAGAAATCTTTCGCCATCACAGTGTGTCCATTCTCTAGGTTTCCCATACGTGTTATAACTGTATTGATATTCCCTTCTACCTGGAGATTTGGGACTCATGGAATGGTGCCATGCATTACTACTTTAAAGGATCTGCATTTTCTCTCCCAATCTCACCAGTCCTCTCAGTCCCAAGTGTCCAGCCTTATATCTCATCCAGTTGTCTTTACACATAGGGTCATTCCAGGTTTCATCAGAACCCCTGAAGGAATTGTGTAAGAATTTCGCTGTTTTTTTGTTTGGTTTTTGAAATTCATTTTTATAATGGGGTTGAACTGATTTTCACTGACGTGTTTATGCCGGTCTAGACACACTTGATTCCCTTACGGAGACATATCAATACATAGGTTTTAAGATACTTACTAGTCAGATATATTCCTCTGCGGGGAATAGGGGTTTTGAGTCCCGTTCACTGAGGAAGGTGTAGGTCTTGTCTCTTCTGTATTTGGTTTATGGAATGTTACCTGTGCTAATATCAAACTCTGGTTTTATGCATCACCCCACCTCTCCTTTCCCTTTAAGCAGGCATAAGAGTGTTTTCTAAATGTGAGACTCTGTTCTCTTTCTTAATTCATTTCATGTGTTGTGATGTTGACATTCCCTCTGTAAGTGCTATCTTATGATAAGATTCTTTTTTTCTGTGTGACTAATTTCACTTAGAATCATCATACCTAAATCCACTCATTATGCTGCTACTGGCCTTATGACATTGATTTCACGTTTGAGTGATATTCTGTTGTACAGAATTACCACAAGATCTTTATGCATTTCTCTTTTTCCTGGGATAATTTAGGTGTACCGAAGTAGAGGTTCTTGTATGCAGAGCAGCCCTAAACTTTGGGGTGCCTGTGTCTTGTCGATATTTAGTCTTCCCAAGTTATATGCCCATGAGTTGAAGTCCCCTTTGCTCGGGAGCTTTGTATTTTAAATGTTTTAGGAAACAGCATACACTTCTTCAGAGTGGCTCCTGGATATTTATACCCCACCCATCAGCGTGACTAGGCTCCCTGTTCTCCATGGCCTCTCCTGCATTTCTGTTTTGTACACATTTTTTGGATGGCCTTTCTAAGCAGTGTATATTGAGACTTCTTTGTTGTGGGATTTGCATTTCCCTCTTGCTTGGTTGGCCAAAAACTCTGTATGTGTTTTATTTTCCTGAAGATTTCACGAAAAAAACACATACACACTTTTGCCCAACTGCATCATTTTAGAAATTCTGCTGCTTTTCATATGCTTTAAATGTGAGTACAATCTACCTTTTGAAATCTGTTTCCTGCAATTCTGCCTCTCATTCAGATCCTCTTCATTGCCTTGCCTGAATATATTTTTGGACGTTGGTTATCATTTATATCTTTGCAGGTCTATGAATTGTCTGCTCCTTAGCTCTATTTTGCAACTCGCTTTTATTGTGAGCTGGCCGCCAAACCATTGGATTGCTTCAGGCCCTATTCTGGTTCTGAGGAGGCAGGCTGAGCCTTTGGTTAATTCTTGTTCCTAATGGGAAATTAGAGTGGCATGTTCCTGTCTGAATACCTAAGACTTCTCCCTAAATTTTTCTCATTCTTCCGCTTCTTCCTCTGGACAAATTCCAAACTTTGTGCAAGAGGATGTTGACGGTGCTGATATCCCCAAGTGAGGAGATTGTTAGGAAAGATGCTAGAGGGTTGAACCCGAGCACCAGGCGATGAGGAGATGAGGTGCCTTTTCCAAACTCTTTCCGATCAAACGGTGTACCATCCTCTAGGTGTGGCAGGCATGTTTTAGCTGTAGGAAGGGTCCCGTGCATGTAAGGAGAACACCAGGGATTTTTCCAAATCAGTGCCTCCCTGAACCCCAAGCTGGGGAATTTTTAAGCTACGGCTACACGTATGTCCATTAAGGCCCTTGGGAAATAGGCAGAGCCCAAACTTTAGATGATTGAAATCTTCAGGGTCAGAAGCGCTCACCATCGGCCTTGCTTAGGTTACATTTTATCTGTCATTGTTAGATGATGTCAATAAAAATATCGATTCTTTTTCAGATTATTTCCCCTTATAGGTTATTGCAAAATATTCAGTGTAGTTCCCTGTGCTATACAGTAGTTCCTTGTTGATGATCTATTTTATACATAGCAGTGTGGATGTGTTAATCCCAAATTGTTAATTTATCCCTTCTCCTACCTTTCCCCTTTGGTAATAATAAATTGTAAGATTTTATACTTCTCAGAAATGGGGGAACTGAAAGAGAGGTATCATTTTCAATGGAAAAGCATTCAAAACAAGATTGAAGCTTCAGCCAAGAGTATTCAGTGTACATCCATGGAAATAAATCACTTCATTTCTCAAATGTTGACCTGAAAAATAAGACAGACGTGTTCACTGAACTTGCTTATAGTAAAGTGATGGAAATATCAAATGTAAGTCTTAGAAACATCTTATTTTACCCGAGCGTTATACACTGCTCTATGTTAACTACAGTTTGGCTCACACATCTGTTCATTGAAGTTACAATGTTCTCAATTTCTGTTACTGATCCTCCAGAGTGGACTCCAACAGGAGTCCCCGTGCCCAGTGTCATTGGAGCCAACAGATCAAGACTGAGTTTGGTTCAGAAGCAAAGGAAACATTATTTTGAAAACAGAATGGAGAGGTGAGAGCGTGCACTCCCCCACGGGCTGTGGGCTGGGCTGCTGTGTAGGGATCACGGTAGCGTCTGTGGGAGGGAGCGGATGGAGCTCTCGAGGGCTGCGTTGGCTGCAGCTCAGGGTCTATGCCACGGAGTCTGCATGGGACCCCGCTAGCTGAGGTGTCGACCCAGCTATTCTGTTCTAGGAAATCGGGTCTGAAGTGCCAGGTGTGGGACCTCAGCATGCGGAACCCTAGGAGCACGTGAAATTAGACAAAGCACAAAGGAAAAACAGGTAAGACTTTATTTTATTGCCCAGATTCTCTTTTTATCTCCCAGGAATTTTTAATGAACGTTGCCGGAGACAAACACCTCCTCTGCTTTTTGTTCTGTTCCACATTCTTGGGGTGTTGAGGGTGCAGACCCCTCTTTTGTAACTGCTTCATGCTATGGTGGGAGCCCTGATACCTGCGGGGAGGGGCAAAACTTCTCCCCACCAGCCTCCAGGTGAGGTTGATTGTCCCAAGGCCTCCTGCCTCACTTCTCGTCCGCCTGAGCACCAGCATTGGAAGTGTTATAGATTCTAATGACCTTTAAGTGTCCAGGAAAGAGATGTGCAGAGATGCTGAGGTGGCAGGTTTCACCACACACCACATTTGTTCGGCGACCGTAGGAAGATGGTTTTTGCCAGCCTAGATGCTCTGACCAGTAGTCTGTGCTTTCTTTAATTAGGTACCTGAATTAATGTACAAAGAGCACCATGGGTCAGAGCCTTGACCGCACAACTCCCAGACAGTCCAGGGTCAGTGGTGATCCAGGACCATGATGTCCACTGAGTCAACGGCCTTTAGAAGTATCCAGCAGTCCAGCCGGTCATATTGGCCACCATCACCGTGTTGTCTGTAGGGTTTTCTATGGTGAATGCCTGATATACATTTCCCCGTCCAAGCTTATTAGCTCCCCTGTGGGTGCAGTAAGTCCTGCAAGCAGTAGTCTGCTCTTTCGGGGCACAGTCTTGTTGTTTTCTGAGAGAAACTCCAGGTCAAGTGATGGTCACACAAGTCATCTTGGGGGCCCGTTGCACCCGTGTGTCTCTCTGGAGGTTGGAGTTGGAGGACCTCCTCACTCGAGGTCAGTGTGCCCACAGAGAGAACCCTGCAACTTCAGGGCATGATGGGTGGTTAGGATCACCACGTGTGCTCCTTTTCCCTTAGGAGGGAGCTGGCCTTGTGGGCTGCTGATTTTCAGCTTTTTAGATACCCCAGTATCCTGGCCTGATGAGTCGGTGGCAAAGCCCTTGGTGACTATAGTTTATCATACCTGAAGGGCATTCTTGTGTTGCTCCATTTCAAGTGGTCCCAGTTTTAGCACTAAGGCTCCAAGGGCTATTAACCTTTGACCGGGTATGTAAAGGTCAAAGGGTTTAGCTAAATTAGGGTGTTCCTGGGCAAGGGTCTGAATTGACTGCTCTTTCCATTCTTTAGAGGCTGCTTCTGGATTCTATTCAAAAGGATCATCATCTTTTTGTGTCAGTGTTTCATGTAGAGGCCCAGCTATTAGACTGTAGTTAGGGATCCAGATGCAGAAAACCTTGGCCTCCCAAGAAACCGCTAAGCTGTCTTCTAGTTTTAGAAGAGGTAAGGCTGCAAATGGCTTCTTCCCTATCCTGGGATGCGTTTCTCCGAATATCTGTGAGAATGAAGCCCAGGCATGTCACCTTAGCCTGGGATATTTGAGCCTTTTTCTTGGACACCTTCTATCCTTTCTTGGCTAGGTAGTTCAGAGGCGTCTTTAGTAGGCCTGGCGATCAGAATGTCCTCTTCATATTGAAGGAGGGTTCCCTTTTACAGAAGTAGAACTTTTATGTCTTTAGAGGACATTTCCCCAATGATGGTGTGGGGATATTTGAACCATTGGGGCAGGACGGCCCAGCATTATTGCTTTTGTTGCATGTAGTGTCCTGCCACTCACAAGCCAAAAATTCTTGTGACTCTGAGATGAATGGAATACAGAAGAAGGAATCACTGATGTCTAATACAGAATGCCATGGCCTGGTGGATGGTAGAATGACAAGCAGGGTGTAGGAAATAGGAGCTACTGGATATATATCCTCGGTGGCTTCACTGACTGTCCTGATATCCTTTACCAGGTCTCCAGCAGCCCATGGGGCTCTCGTGGTCAGGCCAATCCCACGATATGGAGCTCACCTGGGCTGCACCCCCCACCCCACAGCCCACGGGGCTCTCGTGGTCAAGTCTCTCCCACGGTGTGGAGCTCACCTGTGCAGCTACCCAGCACCCCATGGGGCTCTCATAGTCAGGCCCTTCCCAGGATATGGAACTCACCTGGGCAGGTACCCCGGCAGGGCTGGACACACAGGAACTGTGCACATAGCCCATCTTGCAGAGAAACCCCAGCTCACCTGTCACTCACAGCTGACACAGAACACCTCAGAGCAGGACTTGAACTAACAAACAGCAGCTCTGACTGGTCTGTGACCCTGGCTATCACACTGTGCAGCCTCTCTCTGCCTGGTCTTCCAGACACTTCCACTGCAGCCAGGGCACCAGGCCTCTGTCTGCACCCACCATCACTCCTCTCCCTGACTCCTGGGTTCTTCTCATTAGGATAGGGTCTTCTTGAAGTTGTTTTCCACTCATGGAACAGATAGAATTGTAAGAAAACAAGCCTCAGCTGCAGCCCCTTGTCTATCCTAACCCTCATGAGCCCCCACATGTTCCTTGGGCCTGGCCCGTTTAGCAAGGTTCATTTTCTGCAACTGTGAGCCCCTGAGGGATGAGGATTGGCTGATTTGGGCAGCCTGACACTGCCTGCCAGCCCTCCCCAGGTGTGCCTGTGTTGAGGTCAATATAAACACCTCTCCAGTCAGCAAGAGCCCCTGTAGCTGTGTCTGACGCCATATTCTCTGTCCCATCAGCAGTGTCAGGGCTGCGGTGGTGGGAGGGAGTGAGGGGCCGTGGCTTTGTAGGTGGCCCAGTGTGAGTGGGGCTCTGCTGGACTTTCTGCAGGAGTTGCCAGGCTGCCACCTGCTAAAGAAGAGGATGTGTCACCCATACCTGCCGCTGGAATTTCTCCCCAGGCAGAGGTGAGGAAGTAAAAAAGCAGTGGGGGCCGTGGCAGGAGGGGTATCTCAGGCAGGGAAATGGAAAGCTTCCAGAAGAGCATCTGGGGCCAGGACCATCCTGGCTGGCCTGCAGGCACCAAGTCAGCCTGCATGCTGTCACTGGTGTGGTTCCACAGCCCTTCTTCTAGGCTTGCAATTGCTTCTACATATTCAGGTGTTTTACCTGGAAAGGGTGGGAAGAGTTCAGCTGCAGCAGGACTGGGGCTCGGCTCACATTTACTCACAGACGCCTCGACACAGTCACCCAGCTTTGCAATGAGGATGCTCCTTGTGGGGGGGAGCGCTGCTGACTGCATGGGAGACGATTTCCCACCTCTGACCAACTTACGAATTTTTTACCACTGGAGCAAGTGCCCTAACACGATTTTCCTCTGTATAAATGGTGGTTTCTGTTTTTTTTTTTTTTTTTTCTTTTTGGTTCAAGGTAGATTTTATTTATTCCTATTTTGTTTTAATTTGGTGATATAAACATGGAAATAATGCATTAATATAAAGGTGTCTATGTGAAGGGAAAAACTTTTTTTCTGTTTTATTTTATTAAATGTTATTTATTTATTTTTAATTTTTTAAAATTTATGTATTTCTTTTATACAGCAGGTTCTTATTGGATATCTATTTTATACATATAAGTGTGCACTTGTGAATCCCAGTCTCCCAATTCATCCCACCACCACCCTCACATGGCGTTCCCCCCTTGGTGTCCATATGTTTGTTCTCTACATCTGTGTCTCTATCTCTGCCCTGCAAACTGGTTCATCTGTACCATTTTTCTAGGTTCCCCATATATGCATTAATATACATTATTGGTTTTTCTCTTTCTGACTTACTTCACTCTGTATGACAGTCTCTCGATCCTTCAAGGTCTCTACAAATGACCCAATTTCATTCCTTTGTATGGCTGAGTAATATTCCATTGTATATATGTACCACGTCTTTATCCATTCGTCTGTCTGTGGCACTTAGGTTGCTTTCATTACCTGGCTATTGTAAATAGTGCTGCAATGAACATTGTGGTGAATGTGCCTTTTTGATTTATGGTTTTCTCTGGGTATATGCCCAGTAGTGTGATTGCTGGATTATATGGTAATTCTATTTTTAGTTTTTTAAGGAACCTCCATACTGTTCCCCATAGAGACTGTATCAATTTACATTCCCAACAATAGTGGAAGAAAGTTCCTTTTCTTCACACCCACTCCAGCATTTGTTGTTTGTAGATTTTCTGATGATGCCCATTCTAACAGGTGTGATGTGATACCTCATTGTAGTTTCCATTTCCATTTCTCTAATAATTAGTGATGTTGAGCAGATTTTCATGTGCGTACTGGCCATCTCTATGTCTTCTTGGAAGAAATGTCTATTGAGATCTTCTTCCATTTTTGTATTGGGTTGTTTGTTTTATTAATATTGAGCTGCATGAGCTGTTTATATATATTGGAGATTAATCATTTGTCCATTGATTCGTTTGCAAATATTTTCTGCCATTCTGAGGGTTGTCTTTTTATCCTGTTTGTAGTTTCCTTTGCTTTGCAAAAGCTTTTACGTTTCATTAGGTCCCATCTGATTAGTTTTCTTTTTTATTTCATTACTATAGGAGGTGGATCAAAAAAATCTTGCTGTGATTTACGTCACAGTATCCTTCATAAGTTTTCCTCTCAGAGTTTTATACTATCCGGTCTTACATTAAGGTCTCTAATCCATTTTGAATATATTTTTATGTATGGTGTTGGGGAGTGTTCTAATTTCATTCTTTTACATGTAGCTGTCCATATTTCCCAGCACCAATGATTGAAGAGACTGTCTTATCTCCATTGTATAGTCTTGCCTCCTTTGTCATAGATTAGTTGACCATAGGTGTGTAGGTTTATCCATGTGCTTTCTTTTTTTTTTCCTTTTACACGTTTATTGGAGTATAATTGCTTTACAATGGAGTGTTCATTTCTGATGTATAAAAAAGTGAGTCAGCTATACATATACAAATATCACCAGATCCACTCCCTCTTGCATCTCCCTCCCACACCCCATATCCCACCCCTTTATGTGGTCAAAAAGCACCGAGCTGATCTCCCTGTTCTATGTGGCTGCTTCCCAGTAGGTATCGGTGTTACATTTGGTAATGTATTTATGTCCATGCCACTCTCTCACTTCGTCCCAGCTTACCCATCCCCCTTCCGGTGTCCTCAAGTTCTTTCTTTATGTCTGTGTCTTTAATCCGGTCCTGCCACTAGGTTCTTCAAAATCTTTTTTTTTTCTTCATTAGATTCCGTATATCTCTGTTAACATACAGTATTTGTTTTTCCCTTTCTGACTTACTTCACTGTGTAGGACAGATTCTAAGTCCATCCACCTCAGTACAAATAACTCAGTTTTGCTTCTTTTTATGGCTGAGTAATATCCCATTGTATATATGTGCCAGATCTTCATTATCCATTCATCTGTCGATGGACACTTAGGATGCTTCCATGTCCTGGCTATTGTAAATAGAGCTGCAATGAACATTTTTGTACGTAACTCTTTTAGAATTATGGTTTTCACAAGGCAAATTCCCAGTAGTTGGATTGTTGTGTCGTATGGTACTTCTATTGTTAGTTATTTAAAGGAACCTCCGTACTGTTCTCCCTAGTGCCCATATCAATTTACATTCCCACCCACAGTGCAAGTGTGTTCCCTTTTCTCCAATAAAGGCCTCTCCAGCATGTATTGTTTTGTAGATTATTTTGATGATTGCCACTCTGACTGCTGTGAGGTGATACCTCACGGTAGTTTTGATTTGAATTTTCTAATGATTAGTGATGTTCAGCATCCTTTCATGTGTTTCTTGGTAATCTGTATATCTTCTTTGGAGAAATGTCTATTTAGGTCTTCTGCCCGTTTTTGGATTAGGTTGTTTGTTTTTGTGATATTGAGCTACATGAGGTGCTTGTAAAGTTTGGAGATTAATCCTTTGTCAATTGCTTCATTTGAAAATATTTTCTCCCATTCTGAGGGTTGTTTTTGCATCTTGTTTATGTTTTCCTGTACTGTGTAAAAGCTTTTAAGTTTCATTAGGTCCCATTTGTTGATTAGTGTTTTTATTTCCTTTTCTCTAGGAGGTGGGTCAAAAAGGATTTTGCTGTGATTTATGTCATAGAGTGTGCTGCCTATGGTTTCCTCTAAGTGTTTTATAATGTCTGGTCTTATATTTAGATCTCTAATCCATTTAGAGTTTATTTTTGTGTATGGTGTTATGGAGTGTTCTAATTTCATTCTTTTATGTGTAGGGATCCAGTTTTCCCAGCACCAATTACTGAAGAGACTGTCTTTTCTCCATTGTATATCCTTAGCTCCTTTGTCATAGATGAGATAGCAATAGGTATGTAGGTTTATCTCTGGGCTTTCTGTCCTGTTCCATTGATCTGTGTTTATGCCAGTCTACATACACTTGATTCCATTATGGAGCAATATAAATACATAGGTTTCAAGATTATTACCAGTCAGATATACTCCTCTACAGTGAATAGGGTGTTTTGTGTCCAGTTCATTGAGAAAGGAGTAGGTCTTGTCTATTACATATTTGGTATATGGAATGGTATCTGTGCTAATTTGAAACTCTGCTTTTACACATCACCCCACGTCACCTTTCCCCTTAAGGAGGCATAAGTGTGTTTTATAAATGTGTAACTCTGTTCACTTTTGAATTTCAGTTCATGGGTAGCCATGTTTACATTCCCTCTATAAGTGATATATTACAATAAGTTTCTTTTTTCTTTGTGGCTCATTTCACTTAGCATCATCATACCTAAAGCCACTCATTATGCTGCTATTGGCCTTATGACATTGATTTTATGTCTGAGTGACATTCCATTGTATATAAGTACCACAAAACCTATATCCATTTTTTTTCATTTCCTGGGATATTTAAAGTGTACTGAAGTCGAGCTTCTTGTAAACAGAGCAGCCCTAAACTTTGGGCTGGCTGTGTGTTGTGGATTTTTAGTTTTCCCAAAATACACGCCCATGAGTGGAAGTGTGCTATGCTCTGTAGCTCTGTTTTAGGAAACAACATACAGTTCTCCAGAGAGGCTGTTGGCAATTTACATCCTGTCCATCGGCGTAATCAGGCTTCTTTTTCTCCATGGCCTGTCCTGCATTAGTGGTTTTTACACTATTTGCGGATGGCCCTTTTGACTGTAGGTAAGGGACACTTCTATGTAGTGTGGATTTCCAATGCCTGATGGCTTGCTTGGCCAAAAAAGGTGTATGCATTTTTTCCCGAATATATTCAAGAAAATACACATACTCCCTTTTCGGCCAAGGGTAACATTGTCGAAGTTCTGTCGCTTTTCATGTGCTTTAAAGACGACTTCATTCTACCTCTTGAAATCTGTTTCCTTCAATTCTGCCTTGCATTCAAATCCTCTTCACTGCCTTACCTCAATATATTTCTGGATGATAGTTGTCCTTTATAACTCTGAAAGTTTGTGAATTGCTGTGTCCCTGATTTCCATTTTTCAACTCGCCTATTTGTGAGCTGGCTGCACTACCGTAGGATGGCTCTATGCCCTAGTCTGGTTCCGGGGCTTCAGGCTGAGCCTTTGGTTAATTCTTCTTCCTGATGGGAAACTAGAGTGACATGTGCCCATCCAAACACCTACAGCTAATCTCTCATTTGTTTCCCCTCTTCCTGTTCATCCTCTGCACAATTTGAAAACTGTGCATAGCAGGAGGGTAAAGGCGCTGATACTCCAAATGGGGAGATATTTAGTAATGCAGATGGAATGGTGAAGCCGAGAACGACGAAAGGAAAAATGAGGTACCTTTTAGAAAACTTTCCCAATTACACCGTGTACCACCCACTGGGTTTCCCATGCATGCTTTAACTGTAGTAAGATTCCCTTAAACCTGGAGAGTTGGGACCACTAGAATGGGTAGCACACAGTATTCCTCTAAGTGGTGTTCTTTTGCTCACACAACCTCAGCAATCTTGTCAGCCCCAAGTGTCCAGTCTTATGTCTCATCCAGCTGTGGGTGTAAAGGTGGACAATCCAGGTTGCATCACAGGCCCTGAAAGTAATTCTTAAGACTTTCTCTCTGTTTCGCTGTTTTTGCATTTTGCTTCTGAAATTTATTTTTATAAGGGTGTTAGGTGAATTTCAGTGCTTTGTTCATGCTGTTATACACACACATGATTCCTTTATGGAGACATGAGAATACATATGTTTTAAAATTTTTGGAGTCAGATATATTCCTCTGTAATGAATCGGGGGTGTTGAGTCCAGTTCATTGTGTCGGGAGTAGGTGATGACTATTACATACTTGGTTTATGTAACGGTATCTGTGCTAATTTAAAACTGTGGTTTTATGCATCACCCCACCTCACCTTTCCCCTAAAGCAGGCAGAATATCGTTTGCTAAATGTGTGACTCTGTTGTGTTTGTAATTCAGTTCATTCGTAGCCATGTGTACATTCCCACTATGAGTGATATCTTATGATAAGATTCGTTACTCTGTTATCTTTCCTAACTCAGTTCATGTGTAGCCATATTTACAGGACCTTCACAAGTGATATCTTATGATAATTTTCTTTTTCTGTGTAACTTATTTCACTTAGAATCATCGTACCTGAATCCACTCATTTTGCTGCTACTGGTCTTATTACATTGATTTAATGGCTGAGGGATATTTCATCGTATGTAAGTACCACAATTTCTTGAACCATTTTTGTCTTCCCTGGGATATTTAAGGTGTACCCAAGTTGAGGTTCTTGTAAGGAGTGCAGCCCTAAATTTTGGGGTGGCTCTGTCTTATTGATTTTCAGTTTTCCGAAGGTATATTCCCTAGATAGGAAGTGCCGTTGGCTCTGTAGCTCTGTTGCTTACTTGTTTTAGGGAACACAATGCACTGGTCCCAAGAGGGAGTTGGCAATTTACATCCCGCCAATCAGCATAACCATGCTCCCTGTTCTCCAGTGCCTGTCTTGGCTTTCTGGTTTTTACACATTTTGAGGATGTCCCATTTGATCTGTGGGAATTGATACTTCTGTGTAGTGCAGATTTGCATTGCCCTCTTGCTTGCTTGGCCAAAAAGGGCGTATGCATTTTCTCCTGAATATATTCAGGAGAAAACGTATACACCCTATTTGGCCAAGTGCATCATTGTCGACGTTGTCCCCTTCTTCCTGTGCTTTAAAGGTGATTCCAACGTACCCCTTGAAATCTGTTTCGTGCTATTCTGCCTCTCCTTCAAGTCTGCCTCGATGCCTTCCCTCAACAGATTTTTGGATGATAGTTGTCCTTTATTATTCTGCCAGTTTGTGAATTGCAGTGCCCCTGAGCTCCATTTTTAACTCGTTTTTGTGAACTGAATGCAAGTCCAAAATTTTGGTTCGGGACCTATCCAGGTTCCCGGCAGGTGGCTGAGACTTTGGTTAATTCTTCTTCCTGCCAGGCAATTAGAGTGACATGTTCCCGTCCAAATGCCTAACAGCTACTCTCTCACTGGTTCTCCCTCTTCCCTTTCATAGTCTGCCAAATTGGCAACCTGTGCGAACCAGGAGTTTAAAGGGCCTGTCTCTCCAAGTTGGCAGATTGATAGTAAAGCAGTTGGAAAGTCAAAACGGAGCACCAGGAGAGGGACTATTACTTGAGTTTTAGAAACCTTTCATATTCACAGTGTGTCCGTGCTCTAGGTTTCCCGTATATGTTATAGCTGTAGTAATATTACATTCAACCTGGAGAGTTGGGACCCATGGAAAGGGTGCCATGCATTATTGCTTAATAGGGTCTGCATTTGCTTACCCAATCTCACCAATTCTCTCAGTCCCAAGTGTACAGCCTTATGCCACATCCAGCTGTCGTTGTAGATAGGGTCATTCCATGTTTCATAGAAACCCTGAAGGAATTGGAAAGAATTTCCCTGTTTTTTTGTTTTGTTTTTGAAATTCCTTTTTATAGTGGGTTTGAGCTGATTCTCACTTCCATGTTTATGCCAGTCTAGACACACTTGATTCCCTTATGGAGACATATCAAGACATAGGTTTTAAGATTCTTACTAGTCAGTTTTATTCCTCTGCTGGAAATATGGGGTGTTGAGTCCCTTGCACTGTGGTAGGTGTAGGTCTTCTCTGTTCCATAGTTGGTTTTTGGAACAGTACCTGTGCTTATATCAAACTCTGGTTTTATGCATCACCCCACCTCTCCTTCCCCCTTAAGCAGGCAAAAGAGTGTTTTCTAAATGTGAGACTCTGTTCTCTTTCCTAACTCAGTTCATGTGTAGCCATCTTTACAGGATCTTCATAAGTGAAATCTTATGATAAGTTTCTTTTTCTGTGTGACTTATTCCACTTAGAATCATCGTACCTGAATCCACTCATTTTGCTGCTACTGCCCTTATGACATTGATTTCATGGCTGAGGGATATTCAATCGTACGTAAGTACCACAATTTCTTGAACCATTTTTGTCTATCCTGGAATATTTAAGGTGTACCCAAGCTGAGGTTCTTATAAGCAATGCAGCCCTAAATTTTGGTGTGGCTCTGTCTTATTGATTTTCAGTTTTCCCAAGGTATATTCCCTAGACCGGAAGTGCCCTTGGCTTTGTAGCTCTCTTGTTTACTTGTTTTAGGGAACACAATGCACTCCTCCAGAGAGGCAGTTGGCAATTTACATCCCGCCCATCAGCATAACAAGGCTCCTGTTCTCCAGGGCCTCTCTTGCCTTTCTGGTTTTTACACATTTTGTGGTTGTCCCTTTTGACCGGTGGGAAGTGATACTTCTTTGTAGTGCAGATTTGCACTGCCCACTTGCTTCCTTGGCCAAAAATGATGTATTTGTTTTCTCCTGAATATATTCAGGAGAAAATGCTTACACAGTTTTTGGACAAGTGCATCATTTTCAAAGTTGTGCCCCTCTTCCTGTGCTTTACAGGAGATTCCAACGTAACTCTTGAAATTTGTTTCCTGATATTCTGACTCATTTTCAAATCCATGTCGCTGCCTTCCCACAACGGAATTTTGAAAATAGTTGTCCATTACTACTCTTCCAGTTTGTGAATTGCTGTGCTCCTGCACTCCATTATTCACCACGTTTATTGAGAGAAGAATGCAAATCCAAAATTTTGGATCAGGACCTATAATTGTTCCCGTTGGGTGGCTGTGACTTTGGTTAATTCTTCTTCCTGCCGGGAAATTAGAGTGGCATGTGCCCTTCCAAAACCCTAACAGCTACTCTCTCATTGGTTCTCCCTTTTCCCTACCATCCTCTGCCAAATTGGCAACCTGTGCGAACCAGGAGGTTAAAGGGGCTGTCTCTCCAAGTTGGGAGGTTGATAGTAAAGCAGTTGGAAAGTCAAACCGGAGCACCAGGAGAGGGACTATTCGTTGAGTTTTAGAAACATTTCGTATTCACAGTGTGTCCATTCTCTAGGTTTCCCATACATGTTATAGCTGTAGTAATATCCCCTTCAACCTGGAGAGTTGGGACCCATGGTATGGGTGCCATGCATTATTGCTTTAAAGGATCTGCATTTGCTCACCCAATCTCACCAATCCTCTCAGTCCCAAGTTTCCAGCCTTATGCCACATCCAGCTGTCACTGTAGATAGGGTCATTCCAGGTTTCATCAGAGACCCTGAAGGAATTACAAAGAATTTCCCTGTTTTTTTGTTTCGTATTTGAAATTCCTTTTTATAGTGGGTTTGAGCTGATTCTCTCTGCCATGTTTATGCCAGTCTAGACACACTTAATTCCCTTACCCTGACATATGAGTACATACGATTTAAGATCCTTACTATTCAGATATATTCCTCTGCGGGAAATACGGGGTTTTGAGTCCCTTTCACTGAGGAAGGTGTACGTCTGGTCTATTCCATAGTTGGTTTTTGGAACGGTACCTGTGCTTATATCAAACTCTGGTTTTATGCATCACCCCACCTCTCCTTCCCCCTTAAGCAGGCATAACTGTGTTTTCTAAATGTGGGACTCTGTTCTCTTTCCTAACTCTCTTCATGTGTAGCCATGTTTACAGGATCTTCATAAGTGATATCTTATGATAAGTTTATTTTTCTGTGTGACTTATTTCACTTAGAATCATCGTACCTGAATCCACTCATTTTGCTGCTACTGGTCTTATGACACTGATTTCATTACTGAGGCATATTCCATTGTACGTAAGTACCACAATTTTTCTATTTTTTTAAATTAATTTCTGCTTTATAACAAAGTGAATCAGTCATTCATATACATCTGTTCCCACATCCCTTCCCTCATGCATCTCCCTCCCTCCCACCCTCCCCATCCCACCCCTCCAGGCGGTCACAAAGCACCGAGCTGATCTAACTTAGTACCACAATTTTTTGAACCATTTTTCTATTTCCTGTGATATTTAACCTGTACCCAAGTTGAGGTTCTTGTAAGCAGTGTATCCCTGATTTGGGGGGTGGCTTTGTCTTACTGATTTTCAGTTTTCCCAAAGTATATACCCTAGACTGAAATTGCCTTTGGCTCTGTATCTCTGTAGTTTACTTGTTTTACGGAACACAATGCACTCCTCCAGTGAGGCAGTTGGCAATTTACATCCCGCCCATCAGCATAACAAGGTTCCCTGTTCTCCAGGGCCTGTCTTGCCTTTCTGGTTTTTACACATTTTGTGGATGTCCCTTTTGACCGGTGGGAAGTGATACTTCATTGTTGTGCCGATTTGCATTGTCAGCTTGCTTGCTTGGCCAGAAAGGGCGTATGCGTTTTCTCCTGAATATATTCAGGAGGAAACGCATACGCCCTTTTTGGCCAAGTGCATCATTGTCGAACTTCTGCCCCCCATCCTGTGCTTTAAAGGCAATTCCAAAGTACCTTTTGAAATTTGTTTCCTGCTATTCTGCCTCGATTTCAAGTCCTCCTCGTGGCCTTCCCTCAACAGATTTTTGGACGATAGTTGTCCTTTATTACTCTGACAGTTTGTGAATTGCTGTGCCCCTGAGCTCCATTTTTCAACTCTTTTTTTGTGAGCAGAACGCAAGTCCAAAATTTTGGTTCAGGACCTATACTGGTTCCCAGTGGGTGGCTGAAAATTTGGTTAATTCTTCTTCTTGCCGGGAAATTAGAGTGACATGTGCCCATCCAAATGCCTAACAGCTACTCTCTCATTGGTTCTCCCTCTTCCCTTTCATCCTCTGCCAAATTGGCAACCTGTGCGAACCAGGAGGTTAAAGGGGCTGCCTCTCCAATTTGGGAGATTGATAGTAAAGCAGTTGGAAAGTCAAACCGGAGCACAAGGAGAGGCACGATTCATTGAGATTTAGAAACCTTACCTATTCACAGTGTATCCGTTCTCTAGGTTTCCCGTACATGTTATACCTGTAGTAATAGTCCCTTCAACCTGGATAGTTGGGACCCATGGAATGGGTGCAATACATTATTGCTTTAAAGGGTCTGCATTTGCTCACCTAATCTCACCAACCCTCTCAGTCCCAAGTGTCCAGTCTTATGCCACATCCAGCTATCATTGTAGACACGGTCATTCCAGGGATCATCAGAGACACTGAAGGAATTGTAAAGAATTTCCCTGTTTTGTGTTTTGTTTTTGAAATTCCTTTTTATAGTGGGCTTGAGCTTATTCTCGCTGCCATGTTTTATGCCAGTGTAGACACACTTGATTCCCTTGTGGAGACATATCAATGCATAGGTTTTAAGATTCTTACTAGTCAGATCTATTCCTCTTTGGGAAATATCGGGTTTTGAGTCTCTTTCACTGAGGAAGGTGTAGGTCTTGTCTATTCCATAGTTGTTTTTTGGAACGGTACCTGTGCTTATATCAAACTCTTGTTTTTATGCATCACCCAACCTCTCCTTCCCCCTTAACCCGGCATAAGAGTGTTTTCTAAATATAAGGCTCTTTTCTCATTCCCAACTCAGTTCTAGTGTAGGCATGTTTACAGGTTCTTTATACGTGATATCTTATGATAATTTTGTTTTTCTGTGTGACTTATTTCACTTAGAATAATCGTACCTGAATCCACTCATTTTGCTGCTACTGGTCTTATGACATTCATTTCATGGCTGAGGGATATTCCATCGTACGTAAGTACCACAAATTTTTGAACCATTTTTCTATTTCCTGGGATATTTAACCTGTACTAAAGTTGAGGTTCTTGTAAGCAGTGTAGCCTTGACTTTGGGGGTGGCTCTGTCTTACTGATTTTCAGTTTTCCCAAGGTATATTCCCTAGGCTGGAAGTGCCTTTGGCTCTGTAGATCTGTTGTTTACTTGTTCTAGGGAACACAATGCACTCCTCCAGTGAGGCTGTTGGCAATTTACATCCTGCCCATCAGCATAACAAGGCTCCCTGTTCTCCAGGGCCTGTCTTGCCTTTCGGGTTTTTACACATTTCGTGGATGTCGCTTTTGACCGGTGGGAAGTCATACATCTTTGTTGTGCAGATTTACGTTGCCCGCATGCTTGCTTGGGCAAAAGGGGCGTATGCGTTTTCTCCTGAATGTATTCAGGCGAAAACACATACGCGCTTTTTGGCCACGTGCATCATTGTCGAAGTTCTGCCCCCCTTCCTGTGCTTTAAAGGCGATTCCAACGTACCTCTTGAAATCTGTTTCTTTCTGTTCTGCCTCGCATTCAAGTCCACCTCGCTGCCTTCCATCAACAGAGTTTTGGACAATAGTTTTCCTTTATTTCTCTGCCAGTTTGTGAATGGCTGTGCCCCTGAGCTCCACATTTCAACTCGCTATTTGTTAGCTGAACGCAAGTCCAAAATTTTGGTTCAGGACCTATACTGGTTCTTGGTGGGTGGCTGAGACTTTGGTTAATTATTCTTCCTGCTGGAAAATTACAGTGACATGTGCCCTTCCAAATGCCTAACAGCTACTCTCTCATTGGTCCTCCCTGTTCCCTTTCATTCTCAGCAAAATTGGCAACCTGTGCGAACCAGGAGTTTAAAGGGGCTGTCTCTCCAAGTTGGGATATTGATAGTAGAGAAGTTGGAAAGACAAACCGGACCACCGGGAGAGGGACTATTCGTTGAGTTTAAGAAAACTTTCCTATTCACCCTGTATCCATTTTCTAGGTTTCCCGTACATGTTATAGCTGTAGTAATATCCCCTTCAACCTGTAGAGTTGGGACACATGGAATGGGTGCCATGCATTATTGCTTTAAAGGGTCTGCATTTGCTCACCCAATCTCACCTATCCTCTCAGTCCCAAGTGTCCAGCCTTATGCCACATCCACCTTTCATTGTAGACATGTTCATGCCAGGTTTCATCAGAGACCCTGAAGGAACTGTAAAGAATTTCCCTGTTTTTTAAATTTGTTTTTGAATTTCCTTTTTATAGTGGGTTTGACCTGATTCTCGCTGCCATGTTTATGCCAGTCAAGACACACTTGATTCCCTTATGGAGACATATCAATGCAAAGGTTTTAATATTCTTACTAGTAAGATATTATCCTCTTCGCGGAATATGGGATGTTGTATCCCTTTCACTGAGGAAGGTGTAGGTCTTGTGTATTCCATAGTTGGTGTTTGGAACGGTACCTGTACTAATATCAAACTCTGGTTTTATGCATCACGCCACCTCTCCTTCCCCCTTAAGCAGGCATAAGAGTGTTTTATAAACATGAGACGTTGTTCTATTTCCTAACTCAGTTCATGTGTAGCCATGTTTACAGGACCTTCATAAGTGATATATTATGATAAGGTTCATTTTCTGTGTGACTTATTTCACTTAGAATCATCGTAGCGGAATCCACTCATTTTGCTGCTTCTGGTCTTATTACATTGATTTCATGGTTGAGGGATAATCATCGGACATTACTACCACAAATTTTTTAACAATTTTTATCTTTCCTGGGAAATTTAAGGTGTACACAAGTTGAGGTTCTTGTAATTAGTTCAGCCCTAAATTTTTGGGTGGCTCTGTCTTATTGATTTTCAGTTTTCCCAAGATATATTCCCTAGACTGGAAGCGTCCTTGGCTCTGTAGCTCTGTTGTTTACTTGTTTTTGGGAAAACAATGCACTCCTCCATATAGGCAGTTTGAAACTTACATCCCGCCCATCAGCATAACAAGGCTCCCTGTTCTCCAGGGCCTGTCTTGCCTTTCTGGTTTTTACACATTTTGTGGATGTACCTTTTTAATGGTGGGAAGTGATACTTCTTTGTAGTGCAGATTTGCATTCTCCACTTGTTTACTTGGCCAAAAAGGTCGTATGCATCTTCTCCTGTATATATTCACGTGAAAACCCTTATCCTCTTTATGGCCGTTTCCATAATTTTCGAAGTTGTGATGCTTTTTCTGTGTTTAAAGTTGATTCCAGTGTACCTCTTGAAATCTGTTTCATGCCATTCTGCCTCATTTTCAATTCCGCCTCGTGGCTTTCCCTCAACAGATTTTTGGAAGAGAGTAGTCCTTTTTAACTCTGCAGGTTTGTGAATTTCTGTGGCCCTGAGCTCCATTTTTCAACTCGCGTTTTTGTGAGCTGACCGCAAATTCACCATTTTGCTTCAGGACCTATACTTGTTCTGGGGGGGCAGGATGAGACTTTGGTTAATTCCTCTTCATGATGGGAAATTACAGTGACATGTGGCTGTCCAAATGCCTACAGCTACTCTCTCATTGGTTCTCTCTCTTCCCTTATATCCTCTGCACAATGTGCCCACTGTGTGAATCAGGAGGTTATAGGGGCTGGCTCTCCAAGTTAGGAGATTGATAGTAAAGCAGCTGGAATGTCAAACTGGAGCACAAGGAGAGAAAAAAGTAGTAGAGCTTTAGAAACCTTTCACCATCAGAGTGTTTCCATTCTCTACGTTCCCATACATGTTATAACTGTAGTGATATTCCTTTCTACCTGGAGAGTTGGGAACCATTGAATGGGTGACAGGCATTATTTCTTTTTAGGGTCTGCATTTTTTCACCCAATCTCACCAGTCCTCTCAGCCCCAAGTGACCAGCCTTATGCCTCATCCAGCTGTCATTGTAGATAGGGTCATTCCAAGGTTTCATCAGAACCCCTGAAGAAATTGTGTAAGAATTTTACTCTTTTTATGTTTTGTTTTAAAATTCATTTTTTAGTGGGTTTGAGCTGATTCTCACTGCCATGTTTATGTCGTTCTAGATACACTTGGTTCCCTTATGGAGACATATCAATACATAGGTTTTAAAATTCTTACTACTCAGATATATTTCTCTCCGGGGAATAGGGATGTTGAGTTCTGTTCACTGAGGAAGGAGTAGGGTTTGTCTCTTCTCTTTTTGGATTATGGAACGGTTCCTGTGCTAATATCAAACTTTTGTTTTGTGCATCTCCCCACCTCTCTTTCCCCTTATGTTAGCATAAGAGTGTTTTCTAAATCTGAGAATCTGTTCTCTTCCCTAATTCAGTTTATATGTAAACATGTTTACATTCCCTTCATAATTGATATCTTTTGTCAGAATGCACCATGGCCCTTGTCATAATAATGCTCCATGACCCCTGTCATCACAATGCTCCATGCCCTGGTTATCACAATGCTCCATGTCCCTTGTCATCACAATTCTCCACGTCCTTGTCATCACAATGCTACATGACACTTCTCATCACAATGTTACATAATCTTGTCATCACAATTCACCATGCACTTGTCATTGCAATGTTCCATGCACTTGTCATCACAATGCTCCATGCACTTGTCATCACAATGCTTCATGCCCTTGTCATCACAATGCTCCATGATCCCTCTCATCACAATGCTCCCTGACACCTGTCATCACAATGCTTCATGCCACTTGTCCTTACAGTGCTCCATGATGCTCGACATCACAATTACCCAAGGTCTTCTCATCACAATGCTCCACGGTTTTGCCATCACCATGCTCCATGCCTTGTCATCTCAAAGCTCAATGTCCTTGTCCTCACAATTCCCCACGTCCTTGTCATTACAATGCTCCATGGCACTTCACATCACAATGTCATATGCTCTTGTCATCACAATACTCCATGCACTTGTCATTGCGATGCTCCATGACCCCTGTCATAGGAAGCTCCATGCGCTTATCATCACAATGTTTCACAACCTGGACATTAAAATTATCAATGGCCCTTGATATCACAATGCTCCATGCCCTTGTCATCACAATGCTCCTTTACATTTTCACAACAATTCTCCATGACTCTTGACATCACAATGCTCAATGATATTGTCATCAAACTGGAACATGACATATTTCATCACCATGCTCCCTGACAACTTTCTTCACAATAATCCATGACCTTGTCATCACAGTGACCCATGCCCCTGTCGTCACAATGTGCCATGCCAACTCTTATCACAATAATCCATGAAACTTGTCAGAACAATGCTCCATGCCAATTTTCATCACAATGCTCCAAGAACGCTGTCATCAAAATGCACCATGCCCATCATCATAATGCTTCATGCTATTGTCCTCACAATGAAATCAAAATGCTCCATGACCTCTGTCATCACAATGCTCCACACCCTTGTGATCACAATGTTCAATAACACTTGTCATCACAATGCCCCATGATGATGGTCATCACAATTATCCATGGTCTTCTCATCACAATGCACCATGATTTTTGTCATCACAATGCTCATTACACTTGTCGGCAAAATGCTCCCTGACTATTGCCATCAGTATGCACCTTGAACTCTTTCATGAGAAAGCTCCATGCGTTTTATATCACAATGATCCATGCCCTTTTCATCACAATGCTCCAAGACCACTGTGATCACAATGCTCTTTGCACTTATCATCACAAATCTCCATGATGCATGTCATCAGAATGCTCCATGGCCTTCTCATCATAATGTTCCATGCCCTTGTCATCACAAAGCTCCAAGACACCTGTAATCAAAATGTTCCCTGCTCCTTTTCATCAGAATGCTCCATGAGACTTGTCATCACAAGGTTCCATGGTCTTCACATCACAGTGCTCCAGGACGTTGTCATCACAGTGCTCCATTCCCTTGTCATCACAATACTCCATGACCCCTGTCATCAAAATACTCCATGAACATTTTCACCCCAATGCTCCATGACCCTTCTCATCAAAATGATGCATGCCCATGTCATCCCAATGCTCCATAACACCTGTATTCACAATGCTCCGTGACGCTTGTCATCACATTGCTCCATGATACCTGTCATCAAAATACTCCATGCCTTTGTCAGCAAAATGCTACATGATCTTATCATTACAATGCTCTATGTGCTTGTCATCACCTTACTCCATTACCATTGCCATCACAATCCTCCATGAAACTTGGGATCACATTGCTTCAGGCCTTTGTCATCAAAATGCTCCATGCTCCTTTAAATCAAAATGAGCCAAGACCTCTGTCATCACAATGCTCCAATTCCTTGTGATCACAATGTTCCATAACACTTGTCATCACAACGCTCCATGATGCGTTTCATCACAATACTCCATGCCCTTTTCATCACAATGCTCCAAGACATTTGTCATCACAATATTCTATTAAATTTGTCATCACAATACTACCTAGCATTGTCATCGCAATGGACCATGACATATGTCATCACAATGCTCCCTGACACCTGTCTTCACAGTACTCCATGACCTTCTCTTCACAATGATCCATGGCCTTGTCATCACAATGCACCATGTCCACTGGCATCACAATAATCTATGAAAGTTGTCAGACCAATGCTCCAAGCCCCTGTCATCACAATACTCCATGCTCTTGTCATCAAAATGCTCCATGACTTGTCATCACAAAGCTCCATGACCCATGACCCATGTATCACAGTGTTCCGTGCCCTCCTCATCACAATGCTCCATGCCCACACTCATCACAATAATCCATAAAATATTTCAGAACAATGCTCCATGCCCTTCTCATCAAAATGCTCCATTACCCCTGTCATAACAATGCTCCATGTCCCCTGCCATCACAATGTTACACGGCCTTGTCATCACAAGGCTCCATGACACTTGTCATCACAATGCTCAAGACCCCTGTATTCACAATGCTCCATGCCCTCGTCATCACAAAGCTGCATGACGCATGTCATCAGAATGCTCCATGGCCTTCTCATCACCATGAGCCATGCCCCTGTCATCACAATGCTCCAAGACCCCTGTAATCAAAATGCCCCATGCCCCATTTCAACAGAATGCTCCATGAGATTTCTCATCAAAAGTCTCCATGGTCTTCTCATCACAATGCTCCAGGACCTTGTCATCACCATGCTCCATTCCCTTGTCATCACAATGCTCCATGACCACTGTCATCACAATACTCCATGAACATATTCAGACAAATGCTCCATGACCTAATCATCACAATGCTCCATGAGCAATATCATCCCTATTCTCCATGACCACTGTCATCACAACACTCCATGACACCTGACAACACAATGATCCGGGACCCTTGTAATCACAATGCTCCATTCCCTAGTCATCACAATGCTCCATGACCCCTGTCATCACAATACTCCATGAATATTTTCAGCCCAATGCCTCATGACCCCTGCCATCACAATGTTCAACGGCCTTATCATCACAAAGCTCCATGACACTTGTCATCACAATGCTCAAGACACCTGTAATCACAATGCTCCATGCCCTTGTCATCCCATTGCTCCATGACCCCTGTATTCACAATGATCCATGACGCTTGTAATCACAGTGTTCCATGACACCTGTCATCACAATGCTCCCAGCCCTTCTCATCAACATGTACCACACCCTTCTCATCAAAATGCTCCATGACCATTGTCATCACAAAGATCCATGACCCTTGGCATCACAATGCTCCATGTCATTGTCATCATAATGCTCCATGAACGCTCTCATCACATTGCTTCATGTTCTTGTCATCACAAAGCCCCATGACACATGTCATCAGAATGCTCCATGGCCTTCTCATCACAGGACTCCATGTCCTTTCCATCACAATGCTCCATTACACCTGTCATAACAATGCTCCATACCCCTGCCATCACGATATTCCATGGCCTTGTCATCACAAGGCTCCATGACCCTTCTCATCACAATGCTCCAAGACGCCTGTAATCACAATACGCCATGCCCCTTTTCAATTCAATGATTCATGAAACCTGTCATCACAATGCACCATGCCCATCATCATAATGCTTCATTGCTATTGTCATCACAATGAAATCAAAATGCTCCATGACCTCTATCATAAGAATGCTCCAAACCCTTCTGATCACAATATTCCATAAAACTTGGCATCATAATGCGCCATGACGCCCCTCATCACAATTATCCATGGTCTTCTCATCACAATGCTCCATGACCTCTGTCATCACAGTGCTCAATACACTTGTCATAAAAACGTTCCCTGAAACTTGTAGTCTGTATGCTCCTTGATCTCTGTCATCACACGGCTCCATGCCTTTTTCATCACAATGATCCATGCCCTTTTCATCACAATGCTTCAAGACCGCTGTAATCACAATGCTCTATGCCCTTGTCATCACAAAGCTCAATGACGCATGTCATCAGAATGCTCCCTGGCCTTCTCCTCACAATGTTCCATGCTCTTTCCATCACAATTTTCCAAGAACCTTGTTATCACAATGCTCCATGCCCCTTTTCATCAGTATGCTCCATGAGATTTGTCATCACAAGGCTCCATGGTTTTCTCATCACAGTGCTCCAGGACCTTGTCATCAAAATGCTTCACGACCTTGTCATGAACATTCTCAATGGCCCTTGTCGTCATAATGCTCCAAGTCCTAGTCATCACAATGCTCCATTATATTTGTCATGACAATCCTCCTTTACATTTGGCATCACATTGCCCCCTGCCATAGTCATCGCAATGGACCATGACATATGTCATGACAATGCTCCCTGACACTTGTCTTCACAATACACCATGACCTTCTCATCCAAATGCTCCATGCCCTTGTCATCATAGTGCTCCATGACCTTGTCATCACAATGCACCATGACAACTGTCATCACAATAATCTATGAAATTTTTCAAACCAATGCTCCATGGTCTGTAATCACAAAGCTCCATGCCCTTGTCATCACAATGTTCCATGTCCCCTGTCATCACAATGCTCCGTGACTCCAGTCATCACAATGCTTCATAACGTTTTTCATCACAATGGTCCATGCCCTCATCATCACAAGGCGCTGAGACCTTTGTAACCCCAATGCTCCATGAACTTTTCATCACAATGCTACGTGACCCTTGTCATCACAATGCTCCATGCCTTTGTCAGAACAATGCTCCATTACCCTTGTCATCACAATGTACCACGCGCTTTTTTTCACAAAAGTCCACAACCTTTTCATCGTTACGCTCCATAAACCTTGTATTCACAGTGCTCCACGCACAACTCATTAAAATGCACTCTCACCAGAGATATCACACTGTTCCATCACTAGTCAACATAATACTCGCTCATCCCTGTAATCAAAATGTTCCATGACAACTGTCATCACAATGCTACATCCCCTTGTCATCACAATGTTCCAAAAAAACTATAATCACAATGTTCCATGCCACTTTTCATCAGAATGCTCCATGAGACTTGTCATCACAAGTCTCCATGGTCATCAATCAAAATGCTCCAGGACCTTGTCATCACCATGCTCCATTCCCTTTTCATCACAATGCTCCAAGACGCCTGTCAACACAATACTCCATGAACATTTTCAGCCCAATGTTCCATGACCTTCTCTTCACAATGTTCCATGCCCAATATCATCACAATGCTCCATGACCACTGTCATCACAACACTCCATGACACCTGACAACACAATGATCCAGAACTCGTGACATCACAATGCTCCATTCCCTATTCATCACAATGCTCCATGACCCCTGTCATCACAATACTCCTTGAACATTTTCAACCCAATGCTCCATGACCCTTGTAATCACAATGATCCATGCCTTTGTCATCCCAATGCTCCATGACCCCTCTATTCACAATGTTCCGTGATGCTTGTCATCAGAGTTCTCCATGACACCTATCATCACAATGTTCCATGCCTTTGTCAGCAAAATGCTACATGACCTTGTCATTACAATGCTCTATGCGCTTGTCATCACAATACTCCATTACCATTGTCATCACAATCCTCCATGAACCTTGGGATCACATTGCTTCATGCCCTTGTCATCACAATGCTCCATTCTCCTTGAAATCAAAATGATCCATGACCTCTGTCATCACAATGCTCCAAACCCTTGTGATAACATAGTTACATAACACTTGTCAACACAACGTTCCATGATGCCTGTCATCACAATATTCCATGCCCTTTTCATCACAATGCTCCATGACCTTTGTCATCACAATTCTCAATACAATTGTCATCACAATGCTTCCTGACACTTGTCGTCAGAATGCTCCTTGAAATCTGTCACGAAAAGGCTCCATGCCTTTTTCATCACAATGCCCCATGCCGTTTTCATCACAATGCTCCATGCCATTATCATCAAATTTCTCCACAAGCTTGTCATCAGTATGCTCCATTACCCTTGTCATCACAATTCTCCATGCACTTGTCAGCACAATGCTCCCTGACCCTTGTCATCACAATGCTCCAAGCCATTGTCATCACAATGCTCCATGCTCTTGTTATCACAATGCTCCATGACTCCTGTCATAACAATGCTCCGTGACTACAGTCATGACAATGATTCATGACCTTTGCCATCACAATGGTCAATGCCCTTGTCATCAACAGTCTCTGTGACATTTTTCACCACAGTGCTCCATGAACTTTTCATCACAATGCTCCATGACCCTTGTCATCACAATGCACCATGTGCTTGTCAGGACAAAGCTCCATGACACATTTCATCAAAATGCACCATGCTCTTGTCATCACAGTGCTCCACAATCTTGTCATCACAATGCTCCATAAAACTATTCATCACAATGCTCCATGCACTTCCCATCAAAATGCTCTCTCACCACTGATATCACAATGTTACATCACTATTCGTCAAAATACTCCCTCACCCCTGTCATCATAATGTTCCATGACTACTTCATCACAATGCTACATGCACTTATCATCACAATTTTCGATGACCACAGACATCACAATGATCCATAACCCCTGTCATGACAATGCTCCCTGCCCTACTCATCACAATGAACAACGCCTTTGTCATCAAAATGCTGAATGACCTTTGTCATCACAAAGATCCATGACACTTGGCATCACAATGCTCCAAGAATGCTCTCATCACATTGCTCCATGCCCTTGTCATCACAAAGCTCCATGACACATGTCATCAGAATTTTCCATGGCCTTCTCATCACAATTCTCCGTAACCGTGCCATCAAAATGCTCCATTACCACTGTCATAACAATGCTCCGTGACACCTGCCATCACGATGTTCCATGGCCTTGTCATCACAAGGCTCAGTGTCCCTTGTCAGCACAATGCTCCAAGACACCTGTCATTAAAATGCTCCATGCCCATGTCATAACAAAGCTCCATGACGCATGTCATCAGATGGTTCCTTGTCCTTCTCATCACAATGCTCCATGCACTTGTCAGCACAATGCTCCCTGACCCTTGTCTTCACAATGCTCCAAGCCATTGTCATCACAATGCTCCATTACCTTTGTCTTCAGAATCCTCCATGACACTTGGCATCACAATGATTCATGCTATTGTCATCACAATGGGCCATTACATATGTCATCACAATGCTCCCTGACATATGTCTTCACAATACTGCATGACCTGGACATCAAAATGCTCCATGCCCTTGTCAATACAATGTGCCATTCCAAGTGTCATTGCAATAATCCATGAAAATTATTTGACCAATGCTCCATGCCCTTTTCATCACAGTGTTCCAAGACCCCTGTAATCAGAATGCTCCTTGCCCCTTTTCATCAGTATGCTCCATGAGCCTTGTCATCACAAGGCTCTATGGTTTTCTCATCACAATGCTCCAGGAACTTGTCATCACAATGCTTCACGACCTTGTCATGAAAATTCTCAATTTCTGTTGTCATCATAATGCTCAAAGCCCTAGTCATCACAATGCTCCATTATATTTATCATCACAATCCTCCATTACATTTGGCATCACAGTGCTCCCGGTCATTGACATCGCAATGCACCATGACATATGTCATCACAATGCTCCCTGACACCTGTCTTCAAAATACTCCATGACCTTCTAATCACAATGCTCCTTGCTCTTGTCATCACAATGCACCATGTCCACTATCATCACAATAATCTATGAAAATTATCAGACTAATGCTCCATGCCCCTGTCATCACAAAGTTCCTTGCCCTTGTCTTCACAATGCTCCATGACCCCTGTCATCACAATGCTCCGTGACTCCAGTCATCACAATGCTTCATAACGTTTGTCATCACAACGGTCCATGCCCGCGCCATCACAAGACTCTTTGACTTTGTAACCACAATGCTCCATGAACTTTTCATCACAATGCTACGTGCCTTTGTCAGAACAATGCTCCATGACCCTTGTCATCAAAATGTGCCACGTGATTTTCATCACAATGATCGACATCCTTCTCATTGCTATGCTCCATAAACATTGTAATCACAATGCTCCATGCACTTCTCATCCAAATGCTCTCTCACCTGAGATATCACAATGTTCCATCACTAGTCATCACAATCCTCCCATAACCCTGAAATCACAATGTTCCATAACCCCTGTCATCACAATGCTACATCCCATATCAGCACAATGTTCCATGACCACTGACATCCTAATGTTCCATAACCACTGTCATCAAAATGCTCCATGACCCTTTTCATCCCAAAGCTCCATGACCCCTGGCATCAGAATGTTCTATAACCACTGTCATCAAAATGTTCCATTACACTTTTCATCAAATTGCTGCATGACCCTGTCATCAAAATGCTCCCTGGCCTTCTCATCACAATGCACCACACCCTTGTCATCAAAATGCTCCATGACATTTGTCATCACAAAGCTCCATGACCCTTGGCATCACAATGTTCCATGCCCTTGTCATCACAAAGCTCTATGACACTTGTCATCACAATGCTCGATACCCTTCTCATCACAATGCTCCATGCCCTTGTCATTAAAATCCTCCATGACCCATGTATCACAGTGTTCTATGCCCTTGTCATCACAATGCTCCATGCCCACTCTCATCACAATAAACCATGAAACATTTCAGAACAATGCGCAATGACCTTCTCATCACAATGCTCCATTATCTCTGTCATAACAATGTTTCATGACACCTGCCATCACAATATTCCACGGCCTTCTCATCAAAATGCTCCAAGACCACTGTAATTATAATGCTCCATGCCCTTTTCATCACAAGGCTCCATGACTCATGTCATCAGAATGTTCCATGGCCTTCTCATCACAGTGCTCCTTGCCCTTGTCATGACAATGCTCCATGACGCCTGTAATCTCAATGCTCCATGCCCCTTCTCATCTCAATGCTCCATGAACCCTGTCATCACAATGCACCATGCCCATCATCATAATGCTTCAGGCTATTGTCCTCACAATGAAATCAAAATGCTCCATGACCTCTGTCATCATAATGCTCCAAAACCTTGTGATCACAATGTTCCATAAATCTTATCATCACAACACCCCATGATGCTCATCATCACAAATATCCATGGTCTTCTCATCACAATGCTCCATGACATTTGTCATCACAATGTTCAATACACTTGTCAGCACAATGCTCCCTGACACTTGTCGTCAGTATGCTCCTTGAACCCTGTCATGAGAAGGCTCCATGCCTTTTTCATCACAATGATCCATGCCCTTTTCATCACAATGCTCCAAGACACCTGTAATCACAATTCTACATGCACTTGTCATCACAAAGCTCCATGACGCTTGTCATCAGAATGCTCCATTGCTTTCTCATCACAATGCTCCATTCCCTTGTCATCACAATGCTCCAAGAGCCCTGTAATCACAATGCTCCATGCCCCTTTTCATCAGAATGCTCCATGAGACTTGTGATCACAAGTCTCCATGGTCTTCTCATCACAATGATCCAGGACCTTGTCATCACCATGCTCCATTCCCTTGTCATCACAATGCTCCATGAACCCTGTCATCACAATAATCCATGAACATTTTCAGCCAGAAATTCCACGACCTACTCATCACAATGCTCCATGGCCAATATCATCACAATGCTGCATGACCACTGTCATCACAACACTCCATGACACCTGACAACACAATGATCCGGGGCTCTTGTCATCACAATGCTCCATTCCCTAGTCATCACAATGCTCCATGACACCTCTGATCACAACACTCCCTGAACATTTTCAGCCCAGTGCTCCACGCACTTTGTCATCACAATGATCCATACACTTGACATTCCAATGCTCCATGACCACAATATTCACAATGCTCCGTGACGCTTGTCATCACAGTGCTCCATGACACCAGTCATCACAATCCTCCATGCCTTTGTCAGCAAAATGTTACATGACCTTGTCAATACAATGCTCTATTCGCTTGTCGTCACAATACTCCATTACTATTTTCATCACAATCCTCCATGAACCTTGGTATCACATTGCTTCATGCCCTTGTCATCAAAATGCTCCATGCTCATTGAAATCAAAATGATCCATGACCTCTGTCATCACAATTGTCCAAACCCTTGTGATCACAATGTTCCATAACACTTGTCATCACAACACTCCATGCTGCCTGTCATCAAAATATTCCATGCCCTTTTCATCACAGTGCTCCATGGCCTTTGTCATCACAATTCTCAATACACTTGTCATCACATTGCTCCCTGACACTTGTCGTCAGAATGCTGCTTGAACCCTGTCACGGAAAGGCTCCATGCCTTTTTCATTCCAATGCCCCATGCCTTTTTCATCACAATGCCCCATGCTGTTATCATCACAATGCCCCATGCCATTTTCATCAAAACACACCACATGCTTGTCATCAAAATGCTCCATGACCCTTATCATCACAATTCTCCATGCACTTGTCAGCACAATGCTCCCTGATCCTTGTCATCACAATGCTCCAAGCCATTGTCTTCACAGTGCTCCATTACCTTTGTCATCAGAATCCTCCATGACAATTGGCATCACAATGCTCCATGGCATTGTCATCACAATGGGCCATTACATATGTCATGACAATGATCCCTGACAACTGTCTTCACAATACTGCATGACCTGGTCATCACAATGTTCCATGCCCTTGTCATCAGAGTGCGCCTTTCCAAGTGTCATCGCTATAATCCATGAAACTTATTAGACCAATGCTCCATGCCCTTGTCATCACAATGCTCCATGCCCTTGTTATCGCAATGCTCCATGACCCCTGTCATCACAGTGCTCCGTGACTCCAGTCATCACAATGCTTCATGACCTGTGTCATTACAATGGTCCATGCCCTCATCATCAACAGAATCTGTGACCTATTTAACCACAATGCTCCATGCCCTTGTCATCACAATGCTCCATGACCCCTGTCATCACAATGCTCCATGACTCCAGTCATCACAATGCTTCATACCATTTGTCATCACAATGGTCCATGCCCTCGTCATCACAAGGCTCTGTGACCTTTGTAACCACAGTGCTCCTTGAACTTTTCCTCACAATGCTCCGTGACACTTGTCATTAAAATGCTCCATGCCTTTGTCAGAAAAATGCTCCATGACCCTTGTCATCACAATGTGCCACTCGCTTTTCATCACAACGGTCCACAAATTTGTCATTGCAATGCTCCATAAACCTTGTAATCAAAATGCTCCTTGCCCTTCTCATCACAATGCTCCATTACACCTCTCATAAAATTGCTCCATGACCGCTGCCATCACAATGTTCCACGGCCTTGTCTTCACAAGACTCCATGACAATTGTCATCACAATGCTCCAAGATCCCTGTAATCAAAATGCTCCATACACTTGTCATCAGAAAGCTCCATGAGTCAAGTAATCAGAATGTTCCATGGCTTTTTCATTAAAATGTTCCATGCCCTTGTCATCACAGAGCTCCAAGACCCCTGTAATCACAATGCTCCATGCCCCTTTTCATCAGTATGCTCAATGAGATTTGTCATCACAAGGCTCCATGGTTTTCTCATCACAATGCTCCAGGACCTTGTCATCACAATGCTTCACGACCTTCCATGAAAATTCTCAATGGCCCTTGTCATCATAATGCTCGAAGCCCTAGTCATCACAATGCTCCATTATATTTGTCATCACAATCCTCCATTACATTTGGCATCACAGTGCTCCCTGTCATTGTCATCGCAATGGACCATGACATATGTCATCACAGTGCTCCCTGACTCGTCTTCACAATACTCCATGACCTTCTCATCACAGTGATCCATGCCCTTGTCATCAGAATGCTCCATGAATCCAGTCATCACAATGCTTCATAACATTTTTCATCACTGTGGTCCATACCCGCGTCATTACAAGGCTCTGTGACCTTTGTAACCAAATTGCTCCATGAAATTTCCATCACTATTCTCCGTGACTCTTGTCATCACAATTCTCCATGCCTTTGTCAGAAAAATGCCCCGTGACCCTTGTCATCACATTGTGCCACGTGGTTTTCATCACAACGGTCCACAAATTTGTTATGGCAATGCTCCATAAATCTTGTAATCACAATGATCCATGCCCTTCTCATCACACTGCTCCATTACCCCTGTCATAACAATGCTCCATGACCCCTGCCATCACAATGTTCCACGGCCTTGTCATCAAAAGGCTCCATGACACTTGTCATCACAATGCTCCAAGAACCCTGTAATCAAAATGATCCATGCCCTTGTTATCTGAAAGCTCCATGTCACATGTCATCAGAATGTTCCATGACCTTCTCATCATAATGCTCCATGCCCTTGTCATCAAAATGCTCCCAGTACCTGTAATCACAATGCTCCATGCCCGTTTTGATCTCAATGCTCCATGAACCCTGTCATCACAAAGCATCATGCCCATCATCATAATGCTTCCGGCTATTGTCAGCACAATGAAATCAAAATTCTCCATGACCACTGTCATCACAATGCTCCATGACCCCTGCCATCACAATACTCCATCAATATTTTCAGCCTAATGCTCCATGACTTTTGTCATCACAATGATCCATGCCCTTGTTACCCGAATGCTCCATGACCGCTGTATTCACAATGCTCCATGAGGCTTGTCATCACACTGTTCCATTACACCTGTCATCACATTGCTCCATGGCTTTGTCAGCAAAATGCTACATGACCTTGTCATTACAATGCTCCATGCGCTTGTCATCACAATACTCCAATACCATTGTCATCACAATCCTCCATGAACGTTGGGATCAAATTGCTTCATGGCCTTGTCATCACAATACTCCATGCTCCTTGAAATCAAAATGATCCATGACCTCTGTCATCACAATGCTCCAAACCCTTGTGATCACAAAGTTCCATAACACTTGTCATCACAACACTCCATGATGCCTGTCATCACAATATTCCATGCACTTTTCATCACAATGCTCCATGACCTTTGTCATCACAATTCTCAATACACATGTCATCACAATGCTCTCTGACACTTGTCGTCAGAATGCTCCTTGAACCCTGTCACGAAAAGGCTCCATGCCTTTTTCATCACAATGCCCTATGTCGTTTTCATCTCAATGATCCATGCTATATTCATCAAAATACTCAACAAGCTTATCATCAGAATGCTCCATGATGCTTTTCATCACAATTCTCCATGCACTTGTTAGCACAATGCTCCCTGACCCGTGTCATCACAAGGCCCCAAGCCATTGTCATCACAATGCTCCATTATCTTTGTCATCAGAGTCCTCCATGACACTTGGCATCACAATGTTCCATGTCATTGTCATCACAATGGGCCATTACATATGTCATTCCAATGCTCCCTGACACCTGTCTCCACAATACTGCATTACATGGTAATCACAATGCTCCATGCCCTTGTCATCACAATGAGCCATTCGAAGTGTCATGGCAATAATCCATGAAACTTATTAGACCAAAGTTACATGCCCTTTTCATCACAATGTGCCATTCCAACTGTCATCGCTATAATCCTTGAAACTTATTAGACCAATGCTCCATGCCCTTGTCATCACAATGCTAAATGACACCTGTCATCACAATGCTCCGTGACTCCAGTCATCACAATGCTTCATAACATTTGTCATTACAATGATCCATGCCCGCGTCATCACAAGGCTCTGTGACATTTGTAACCACAATTCTCCATGAACATTTCATCACAATGCTCCATGTAATTGTCATCACAATGCTCCATGAATGCTCTCATCACATTGCTCAATGCCCTTGTCATCACAAAGCTCCATGACACATGTAATCAGAATGCTCCATGGACTTCTCAACACAGTGCTCCATTACACCTGTCATAAGAATGCTCCATGTCCCCTGCCATTACGATGTTCCATGGACTTGTCATCACAAGGCCGCATGACCCTTCTCATCACAATGCTCCAAAACCCATGTTATCAAAATGTTTCATGCCCTTTTTCATCTACATGATCCATGAACACTGTCATCACAACGTTGCAAACCCTTGTGATCACAATATTCCATAACTCTTGTCATCAAAATGCGCCATGACGTTCGTCATCACAATTATCCATGGTCGTCACATCACAATGCTCCATGACCTTTGTCATCACAATGCTCAATACACTTGTCATCAAAATGCTCCCTGACACTTGTTGTCTGTATGCTCCTTGAACCCTGTCATGACAAGGATCCATGCATTTTTCATCACAATGATCCATGCCTTTTTCATCACAATGCTCTAAGACCACTGTAATCATAATTCGCCATGCCCTTGTCATCACAAAGCTCAATGACACATATCATTAGAATGCTCCTTGGTCTTCACCTCACAATGCACCATGCCCTTGTCATCCCAATGCTCCATGACCACTGTATTCACAATGCTCTGTGACGCTTGTCATCACAGTGCTCCATGACACCTGTCATCACAATGCTCCATGCCTTTGTCAGCAAAATGCTACATGACCTTTTCATTACAATGCTCTATGCGCTTGTCATCACAATACTCCAATACTATTTTCATCACAATCCTCCATGAACCATGGGATCACATTGCTTCATGCCCTTGTCATCAGAATGCTCCATGCTCCTTGAAATCAAAATGATCCATGACATCTCTCATCATAATTCTCCAAACTCTTGTGATCACAGTATTCTATAACACTTGTCTTCACAATGCTCCTTGCTGCCTGTCATCACAATACTCCATGCCCTTGTCATCACAATGCTCCATGACCTTTGTCATCACAATGCTCCAAACCATTGTCATCACAATGCTCTATTTCCATTGTCATCAGAATCCTCGATGACACTTGGCATCACAATGCTCCATGCCATTGTTGTCATCGGGCCATTACATATGTCATCACAATGCTCCCTGACACTTGTCGTCAAAATGCTCATTGAACCCTGTCACGAAAATGCTCCATGCCTTTTTCAACACAATGCCCCATGCCTTTTTCATCACAATGCCCCATGCCATTTTCATCACAATGCCCCATGCCATTGTCATCAAAACACACCACAAGCTTGTCATCAGAATGCTCCATGACCGTTGTCATCACAATTCCCCATGCACTTGTCAGCACAATGCTCCCTGACCCTTGTCATCACAATGCTCCAATCCATTGTCATCACAATGCTCCATTACCATTTTCATCAGAATCCTCCATTACACTTGGCATCACAATGCTCCATGCCATTGTTGTCATCGGGCCATTACATATGTCATCACAATGCTCCCTGACAACTGCCTTCACAATAATGCATGACCTGGTCATCGCAATGATCCATACCCTTGTGATCACAATGCGCCTTTCCAAATATCATCGCTATAATCCATGAAATTATTAGACCAATGCTCCATGCCCTTTTCATCTCAATGCTCCATGCCCTTGTTATCACAATGCTGCATGAACCCTGTCATCACAATGCTCCGTGACTGCAGTCATCACAATGCTTCATGACCTTTGTCATCACAATGGTCCATGCCCTCGTCATCAACAGTCTCTGTGTCCTTTTTAACCACAGTGCTCCATGAATTTTTCATCACAATGCTCTTTGACCCTTGTCATCACAATGCTCTATGAATTTCTCAGCACAATGCTCCATGCCTTTGTCAGAAAAATGCTCCATTACCCTTGTCATCACAGTGTGCAACACGCTTTTCATTACAACGGTCCACAAACTTGTCATCACAGTTCTCCATAAACCTTACAATCACAATGATTCATGCCCTTTTCATCACAGTGCTCCATTACACCTGTAATAACAATGCTCCATGACCACTGCCATCAAAATGCTCCATGGCCTTGTCAACACATGGCTCCATGACACTTCTCATCACAATGCTCCAAACCCTTGTGATCACAGTGTTCCATAACACTTGTCATCACAACGCTCCATGATGCCTGTCATCAAAGTACTCCATGCCCTTTTCATCACAATGCTCCATGACCATTGTCAGCACAATTCTCAATACACTTGTCATCACAATGCTCCCTGACAGTTGTCATCAGAATGCTCCTTGACCCCTGTCAGGAAAAGGCTCCATGCCTTTTTCATCACAATGCCCCATGCCGTTTTCATCACAATGCTCCATGCCATTGTCATCAAAATATTCCACAAGCTTGTCTTCAGAATGCTCCATGACCCTTGTCATCACAATTCTCCATGCACTTATCAGCACAATGCTCCCTGACCCTTGTCACCACAATGCTCCAAGCTATTGTCATCAAAATGCTCCATTACCTTTGTCATCAGATTCCTCCATGACACTTGGCATCACAATGCTCCATGCCATTGTCATCACAAAGGGCCAATACATATGTTATCACAATACTCCCTGACAACTGTCTTCACAATACTGCATGACCTGGTCATCACATTGCTCCATGCCCTTGTCATCACAATGCTCCGTGACTCCAGTCATCACAATGCTTCACGACGTTTGCATCACAATGTTCCATGCCCTCGTCATCAACAGTCTCTGTGACCATTTTAACCACAATGCTCCATGAACATTTCATCACAATGTTCTTTGACCCTTGTTATCACAGTGCACTATGCCTTTCTCAGCACAATGCTCCATAACCCTTGTCATCACAATGCTCCGTGCGCATGTCAGCACAATGTTCCATGACACATGTCATCACAATGCACCATGCGCTTGTCATCACAGTGCTCCACAATCTTGTCATCACAATGCTCCATAAAATTTGACATCACGTTGCTCCATGCACTTCTCATTAGAATGCTCTCTCACCACTGATATCACAATGCTACATGCATATATCATCACAAAGTTCGATGACCCCTGACATCACAATGTTCCATAACAGCTGTCATCAAAATGTTCCATGACGGGGCCTCCCTGGTGGCGCAGTGGTTGAGAGTCCGCCTGCCGATGCAGGGGATACGGGTTCGTTCCCTGGTCTGGGAGGATCCCATATGCCGCGGAGCGGCTGGGCCCGTGAGCCGTGGCCGCTGAGCCTGCGCGTCCGGAGCCTGTGCTCCGCAACGGGAGAGGCCACAACAGTGAGAGGCCCGCATACCGCAAAAAAAAAAAAAAAAAAAAAAAAAAAAAAAAAGTTCCATGACACTTTTCATCAAATAGCTCCATGACCCTGTAATCACAGTGGTCCCTGCCCTTCTCAACAAAATGCACAACACCCTTGCCATCAGAATGCTCCATGACCTTGGTCATCAGAAAGTTCCATGACCCTGGCATCACAGAGCTCCATGTCATTGTCATCACAATGCTCCATGAACACTCTCATCACATTGTTCCATGCCCTTGTCTTCAGAAAGCTCCATGACATATGTCATCAGAATGCCTCATGGACTTCTCATCACAAGGCTCCATGACCATTATCATCACAATGCTCCATGCCCCTTTTAATCTCAATGAACCATGAACCGTGTCATCAAAATGCACCATGCACAGCATCATAATGCTTCATGCTATTGTCCTCACAATGAAATTAAAATGCTCCATGACCTCTGTCATAACAATGCTCCAAACCCTTGTGATCACAATATAGTATAACACTTGTCATCACAGTGTCCCTTTACGCTCATCATCACAGTTATCCATGGTCTTCTCATTACAATGCTCCATGTCCTTTGTCATCACAATGCTCAATACACTTGTCATTAAAGTGCTCCCTGACACTTTTTGTCTGTATGCTCCTTGAACCATCTCTTGACAAGGCTCCATGCCTTTTTCATCACAATGATCCATGCCCTTTTCATCACAATGCTCCAAGACACATATAATCGCAATGCTCCATGCTCTTGTCATCACAAAGCTCAATGATGCATGCCATTAGTATGCTCCTTGGTCTTCTCCTCACAATGCTCCATGCCCTTGTCATCACATTGTTGCAAGAGCCCTGTAATCACAGTGCTCCATGCCACTTTTCATCATTATGCTCCATGAGACTTGTCATCTGAAGGCTCCGTGGTTTTCTCATCACAGTGCTCCAGGACTTTGTCATCACAATGCTTCACGACATTGTCATGAAAATTTTCAATGGCCCTTGTCATCATAATGCTCCAAGCCCTAGTCATCACAATGTTCCTCTATATTTGTCATCACAATCCTCCATTACATTTGGCATCACAATTCTCCATGCCATTGTCATCACAATGTACCATGACATATGTCATCACAATGCTCCCTGACACCTGTCTTCACAGTATTCGATGAACTTCTCATCACAATGCTCCATGCCCTTGTCATCAAAGTGCTCCATGACCCCTGTCATCACAATACTCCATGAACATTTTCAGCCCAATGCTCCATGACCTTCTCATCACAATGCTCCATGACCAATATGATCACAATGCTCCATGACCACTGTAATCACAACACTCCATGACACCTGACAATACAATAATCCTGGATTCTTGTCATCAAAATGCCCGATTACCTAGTCATCACAATGCTCCATGACCCCTGTCATCACAATATTCCATGGACATTTTCAGCCCAAAGCTCCATGACACTTGTCCTCACAATGATCCATGCCCTAGTCATCCCAATGCGCCATGACCCCTGTATTCACAACGGTTTGTGACGCTTGTCTTCACAGTGCTCCATAACAACTGTCAACACAATGTTCCATGCCTTTGTCATGAAAATGCTACATGACCTTGTCATTACAGTGCTCTATGAGCTTGTCATCACAATACTCCATTACCATTGTCATTACAGTCCTCCATGAACCTTGGGATCACATTGCTTCATGCCCTTGTCATCAAAATGCTCCATGCTCCTTGAAATCAAAATGATCCATGACCTCTGTCATCACAATGCTCCAAAATCTTGCGATCACAATGTTCCATAGCACTTGTCATAACAACGCTCCATGATGCCTGTCATCACAATACTCCATGCCCTTTTCATCACAATGCTCCCTGACACCTGTCTTCACAGTATTCGATGAACTTCTCATCACAATGCTCCATGCCCTTGTCATCAAAGTGCTCCATGACCCCTGTCATCACAATACTCCATGAACATTTTCAGCCCAATGCTCCATGACCTTTTCATCACAATGCTCCATGACCTTTGTCATCAGAATTCTCAATACACTTTTCATCACAATGATCCCTGACACTTTTCGTCAGAATGTACCTTGAACCCTGTCACGAAAAGGCTCCATGCCTATTCCATCACAATGCTCCATGCCATTGTCATCAAAATACTCCACAAGCTTGTCATCAGAATGCTCCATGACATTTGTCATCAGAATTCTCCATGCACTTGTCCGCACAATGCTCCCTAACCATTCTCATCACAATGCTCCAAGGCCTTGTAATCACAATGCTCCATTACCTTTTTTATCAGAATCCTCCATGACACTTGGCATCACAATGCTCCATGCCATTGTCATCACAATGGGCCTTTACATATGTCATCACAATGCTCCCTGACACCTGTCTTCACAATACTGCATGACCTGGTCATCTCAATGCTCCATGCCCTTGTCATCACAATGCACCATTCCAAAAGTCATCGCAATAATCCATGAAACTTATTAGACCAATGGTCCATGCCGTTGTCATCACAATGCTCCATGCCCTTATTATCACAATGCTCCATGACCCCTGTCATCACAATACTCCGTGAGTTCAGTCATCACAATGCTTCATGACAACTGTTATCACAATGGTCCATGCCCTCGTCATCAACAGTCTCTGTCACCATTTTAACCACAATGCTCCATGAACTTTTCATCACAATGCTCTTTGACCCTTGTCATCCCAATGCTCTATGCCTTTCTCTGCACAATGCTCCATGACCCTTGTCATCACAATGCTCCATGAGGTTGTCAGCACATTGCTCCGTGACACATGTCATCACAATGCGCCATGCACTTGTCATCACAGTGCTCCACAACCTTGTCATCACAATGCTCCATAACCATTGTCTTCACAATGCTCCATGCATTTATCTTCAAAATGCTCTCTCACCACTGATATCACAATGTTACATCACTATTCACCACAATACTCCCTCCCCCGTCATCCCAATGCTCCATGACTCCTGTCATCACAATGCTACATGCACTTATCATCACAATGTTCGATGACCACTGACATCACAATGTTCCTTAACCCCTGTCATCAGAATTCTCCATGACCATTTTCATCAAAATGCTCCATGACCGCTGACACCACAGTGTTCCAAAACCCTTGTCATCAAAATATTCTATAAGCCTTTTCATCAAATTGCTCCATGACGCTCTCATCACAATGCTCCCAGCCCTTCTCATCACATTGCCAACGCACTTGTCATCAAAATGCTCCATGACCTTTGTCATCACAAAGATCCATAACGCTTGGTATCACAATGTTCCATGTCAATGTTATCACAGTGCTCCATGAACACTCTCATCACATTGCTCCATGCCGATGTCATCACAAAGCTCCATGACGCATGACATCAGAATACTCCATGGCCTACTCATCACAGTGCTCCATGCAGTTGCCATTACAATGCTCCATTATCCCTGTCATAAAAATGCTCCATGAACCCTGCCATCACGATGTTCCATGGCTTTGTCATCACAATGCTCCAAGAGCCCTGTAATCACAATGCTCCATGTCCCTTTTCATCTCAATGATCCATGAACCCTGTCATCACAATGCACCATGCCCATCATCATAATGCTTCATGCTATTGTCATCACAATGAAATCAAAATGCTCCATGACCTCTGTCATAACAATGCTCCAAACCCTTGTGATCATAATATACCATAACACTTGTGATCACAATGCCACATGACACTCGTCATCACAATTATCCATGGTCTTCTCATCACAATGCTCCATGACCATTGTAATCACAATGCTCAATACACTTGTCATCAAAATGCTCCCTGACTCTTGTTGTCTGTATGCTCCTTGAACCCTGGCATGAAAAGGCTCCATGACTTTTTCATCACAATGATCCATGCCCTTTTCATCACAATGTCCCAAGACCCCTGTAATCACAATGCTTCATGCCTTTGTCATCAGAAAGCTCAATGACGCATGTCATCAGAATGCTCCTTTGCCTTCTCCTCACAATGCCCCATGCCCTTGTCATCACAATGTTCCAAGACCCCTGTAATCACAATGTTCCATGCACCTTGTCATCAGTATGCTCCATGAGACTTGTCATCACAAGGCTCTATGGTTTTCTCATCGCAATGCTCCAGGAACTTGTCATCACAATGCTTCACGACCTTGTCATGAAAATGCTCAATGGCCCTTGTCATCATAATGCTCCAAGCCCTAGTCATTACAATGCTCCATTATATTTGTCATCACAATCCTCCATTATATTTGGCATCACAATGCTCAATGAAATTGTCATCGCAATGGACCATGACATATATCATCACAATGCTCCCTAACACCTGTCTTCACAATACTCCATGACCTTCTCATCACAATGCTCCATGCGCTTGTCATCACAATGCACCATGCCCACTGTCATCACAGTAATCTATGAAACTTGTCAGAATAATGCTCCATGCCCCTGTCATCACAATGCTCCATGCTCTTTTCATGACAATGCTCCAAGACCCCTGTAATCACAATGCTCCATGCCCCTTTTCATCTCAATGCTCCATGAACCCTGTCATCACAATGCACCATGCCCATCATCATAATGCTTCAGGCTGTTGTCATCACAATGAAATCAAAATGCTCAATGTCTTCTGTCATCATAATGCTCCAAACCCTTGTGATCACAATGTCCCATAACACTTATCATCACAACACCCCTGACGTTCATCATCACGATTATCCATGGTCTTCTCATCACAATGCTCCATGAAATTTGTCATCACAATGCTCAATACACTTGTCATCACCATGTTCCCTGACACTTGTTGTCTGTATGCTCCTTGAACTCTGTCATGGAAAGGCTCCATGCCTTTTTCATCACAATGATCCATGCCTTTTTCATCACAATGCTCCAAGACCCCTTTAATGACAATGCTCCATGCCCTTGTCATCACAAAGCTCCATGAGGCCTGTCAGCAGAGTGCTCCATGGCCTTTTCCTCACAATGCTCCATGCCCTGGTTTTCACAATGCTCCAATACCCCTGTAATCACAATGCACCATGCCCCATTTCATCAGAATGCTCCATGAGACTTGGCATCACAAGTCTCCATGTTCTCATCACAATGCTCCAGGACCTTGTCATCACTATGCTCCATTCCATTGTCATGACAATGCTCCATGACCCCTGTCTTCACAATACTTCATGAACATTTTCAGCCCAATGCTCCATGACTTTATCATCACAATGCTCCATGACCAATATCATCACAATGTTCCATGACCACTGTCATCACAAAACTCCATGTCACAAGACAACAAAATGATCCGAGACTCTTGTCATCACAATGTTCCTTTCCCTAGACATCAAAATGCTCCATGACCCCTCTCATCACAATACTCCATGAACATTTTCAGCCCTATGCTCCATGACCATTGTCATCAAAATGATCCATGCACTTTTCATCCCAATGATCCATGAACCCTGTATTCACAATGTTCCGTGACGCTTGTCATCACAGTGCTCCATGACACCTGTCAACACAATGCTCCATGCCTTTGTCAGCAAAATGCTACATGACCTTGTCATTACAATGCTCTATGCGCTTTTCATCACAATATTCCATTACCATTGTCATCACAATCCTCCATGAACCGTGGGATCACATGGTTTCATGTCCTAGACATCACAATGCTCCATGCTCCTTGAAATCAAAATGATCCATGACCTCTGTCATCACAATGCTCCAAACCCTTGTGATCACAATGTTCCAAAACAATTGTCATCACAACGCTCCATGATGCTTGTCATCACAATACTCGATGCCCTTTTCATCACAATGCTCCATGACCTTTGTTATCACAATTCTCAATACACTTGTCATCACAATGCTCCCTGACACTTGTCGTCAGAATGCTCCTTGAACCCTGTCACGAAAAGGCTCCATGCCTTTTCCATCACAATGCCCCATGCCGTTTTCATCACAATGCTCCATGCTATTGTCATCAAAAACTCCACAAGCTTGTCATCAGAATGTTCCATGACATTTGTCATCACAATTCTACATGCACTTGTCGGCACAATGCTCCCTAACCATTGTCATCACAATGCTCCAGCCATTGTCATCACAATGCTCCATTACCTTTGTTATCAGAATCCTCCATGACACTTGGCATCACAATGCTCCATGCCATTGTCATCACAATGGGCCTTTACATATGTCATCACAATGCTCCCTGACACCTGTCTTCACAATACTGCATGACCTGGTCATCACAATGCTCCATGCCCTTGTCATCACAATGCACCATTCCAAAACTCATCGCAATAATCCATGAAACTTATTAGACCAATGGTCCATGCCCTTGTCATCACAATGCTCCATGACCCCTGTCATGACAATACTCCGTGACTCCAGTCATCATAATGCTTCATGACCATTGTTATCACAATGGTCCATGCCCTCATCATCAACAGTCTCTGTGACCATTTTAACCACAATGCTCCATGAAATTTTCACCACAATGCTCTTTGACACTTGTCATCCCAATGCTCTATGCCTTTCTCTGCCCAATGCTGCATTACCCTTGTCATCACAATGCTCCATGAGGTTGTCAGCACAATGCTCCGTGACACATGTCATCACAATGCGCCATACGCTTGTCATCACAGTGCTCCACAACCTTGTCATCACAATGCTCCATAACCATTGTCTTCACAATGCTCCATGCATTTCTCATCAAAATGCTCTCTCACCACTGATATCACAATGTTACATCACTATTCATCACAATACTCCCTCCCCCCTGTCATCAAAATGCTCCATGACTCCTGTCATCACAATGCTACATGCACTTATCATCACAATGTTCGATGACACCTGTCATCAAAATGCTCCATGACCCTTTTCATCAGAATGCTCCTTGACCGCTGAAATCACAGTGTTCCATAACCGTTGTCATCAAAATATTCCATAACACTTTTCATCAAATTGCTCCATGACACTGTCATCACAATGCTCCCAGCCCTTCTCATCACATTGCCAACACATTTGTCATCAAAATGCTCCATGACATTTGTCATCACAAAGATTCATGACGCTTGGAAACACAGTGCTCCATGTCAATGTTATCAGTATTCTCCAAGAACGCTCTCATTACATTGCTCCATGCGCTTGTCATCACAAAGCTCCATGACACATGTCATCAGAATACTCCATGGCCTTCTCATCACAGTGCTCCATGCAGTTGCCATTACAATGCTCCTTTATCCCTCTCATAAAAATGCTCCATGAACCCTGCCATCACGATGTTCCATGGCCTTGTCATCACAATGCTCCAAGACCCCTGTAATCTCAATGCTCCATGCCCCTTTTCATCTCAATGATCCATGAACACTCTCAGCAAAATGCACCATGCCCATCATCATAATGCTTCATGCTATTGTCATCACAATGAAATCAAAATGCTCCATGACCTCTGTCATAACAATGCTCCAAACCCTTGTGATCACAATATTCCATAACACTTGTCATCACAATGCCCCATGACACTCGTCATCACAATTATCCATGGTCTTCTCATCACTATGCTCCATGACCATTGTCATCACAATGCTCAATACACTTGTCATCAAAATGCTCCCTGACTCTTGTTGTCTGTATGCTCCTTGAACCCTGGCATGAAAAGGCTCCATGCCTTATTCATCACAATGATCCATGCCCTTTTCATCACAATGCACCATGCCCACTGTCATCACAATAATCTATGAAACTTGTCAGAATAATGCTCCATGCCCCTGTCATCACAATGCTCCATGCCCTTGTCATCACAAAGCTCCATGACGCATGTCATCAGAATGTTCAATGGCCTTCTCCTCACAATGCTCCATGCCCTTGCAATCACAATGCTCCAAGACCCCTGTAATCACAATGCTCCATGCCCCTTTTCATCTCAATGCTCCATGAACCCTGTCATCACAATGCACCATGACCATCATCATAATGCTTCAGGCTGTTGTCATCACAATGAAATCAAAATGCTCCATTAACTGTGTCATCATAATGCTCCAAACCCTTGTGATCACAATGTTCCATAAACTTATCATCACAACACACCTGACGCTCATCATCACGATTATCCATGGTCTTCTCATCACAATGCTCCATGAAATTTGTCATCACAATGCTCAATACACATGTCATCACAGTGTTCCTTGACACTTGTTGTCTGTATGCTGCTTGAACCCTATCATGGAAAGGCTCCATGCCTTTTTCATCACAATGATCCATGCCCTTTTCATCACAATGCTCCAAGACCCCGTTAATCACAATGCTCCATGCACTTGTCATCACAAAGCTCCATGAGGCCTGTCAGCAGAGTGCTCCATGGCCTTTTCTTCAGAATGCCCCAAGCCCTTGTTTTCACAATGCTCCAAGACCCCTGTAATCACAATGCTCCATGCCCCTTTTCATCAGAATGCTCCATGAGACTTAACATCACAAGTCTCCATGTTCTTCTCATCACAATGCTCCAGGCCCTTGTCATCACTATGCTCCATTCCATTGTCATCACAATGCTCCTTGACAAATGTCTTCACAATACTCCATAAACATTTTCAGCCCAGTGCCCCATGACGTTATCATCACAGTGCTCCATGACCAATATCATCACAATTCTCCATGACCACTGTCATCACATAACTCCATGACACCTCATAACACAATGATCCGAGACCCTTGTCATCACAATGTTCATTTCCCTAGACATCAAAATGCTCCATGACCCCTCTCATCACAATACTCCATGAACATTTTCAGCCCTATGCTCCATGACCCTTGTCATCACAATGATCCATGCCCTTATCATCCCAATGATCCATGAACCCTGTATTCACAATGCTCCATGACGCTTGTCATCACAGTGCTCCATGACACCTGTCATCACAATGCTCCATGCCTTTGTCAGCAAACTGCTACATGACCTTGTCATTACAATGCTCTATGCGCTTTTCATCACAATATTCCATTACCATTGTCATCACAATCCTCCATGAACCGTGGGATCACATGGTTTCATATCCTAAACATCACAATGCTCCATGCTCCTTGAAATCAAAATGATCCATGACCTCTGTCATCACAATGCTCCAAACCCCTGTGATCACAGTGTTCCATAACACTTGTCATCACAACGCTCCAGGATTCCTGTCATCACAATAATCCATGCTCTTTTCATCACAATGCTCCATGACTTTGTCTTCACATTTCTCAATACACATGTCATCACAATGCTCCCTGACACTTGTCGTCAGAATGCTCCTTGAACCCTGTCACGAAAAGTATCCATGTCTTTTTCATCACCATGCTCCATGCCGTTTTCATCACAATGCACCATGCCCACTGTCATCACAATAATCTATGAAACTGGTCAGAACAATGTTTCATGCCACTGTCATCACAATGCTCCATGCCCTAGTCATCACAATGCTCCATGACCCCTGTCATCTCAATGCTCCGTGACTCCAGTCATCACAATGCTACATAATGTTTGCCATCACAATGGTCCATGCCCGCATCATAACAAGGATCTGTGACATTTGGAACCATAATGCTCCATGAACTTTTCATCACAATGCTCCATGACCATTGTCATTACAATGCTCCATGCCTTTGGCAGAAAAATATTCCATGTCCTTTGTCATCACAATGTGCCGCGCGCTTTTCCTCACAAAGGTCCACAAACTTTTCATTGCAATGCTCCATAAACCCTGTAATCACAATGCTCCATGCATTTCTCTCCAAAATGCTCTCTCACAAGAGATATCACAGTTTTACATCACTAGTCGTCACAATACTCCCTCACCGCATTAATCAAAATATTCCATGACCCCTGTCATCACAATGCTACATCCCCATATAATCACAATGTTCCATGACCCCTGACATCACAATGTTCCATAAGCCCTGTCATGAAAATGCTTCATGATCCTTTTCATCCCAAAGCTCCATGAACCCTGACATCACAATGTTCTATAACCCCTGTCTTCAAAATGTTCCATTACACATTTCATCAAATTCCTGCATAACCTTGTCACCAAAATACTCCCTGCCCTTCTCATCACAATGCACCACACCCTTGTCATCAAAATGCTCCATGACCTTTGTCATCAGAAAGCTCCTTGACCCTTGGCATCACAATGCTCCATGTCATTGTCATCACAAAGCTCTATGACACTTGTCATCACAATGCTCGATGCCCTTCTCATCACAATGCTCCATGTCCTTGTCATTACAAACCTCATTGAGTCATGTATCACAGTGTTCCGTGCCCTTGTCATCACAATGCTCCATGCCCACTCTCATCACAATAATCCATGAAACATTTCAGACCAATGCTCCATGTCCTTCTCATCACAATGCTCCATTACCCCTGTCATAACAATGCTCCATGACTCCTGCCATCACAATATTCCACGGCCTTGTCATTCACAAGGGTCCATGACACTTGTCATCTCAATGCTCCAAGACCCCTGTAATCAAAATTCTCCATGCACTTCTCATCACAAAGATCCATGACGCATGCCATCAGAATGTTCCATGCCCTTGTCATCACAATGCTCCTTGCCCTTCTCATCACAATGCTCCCAGACCCTTTTAATCACAATGTTCCATGCCCCTTTTCATCTCAATGCTCCATGAACCCTGTCAACACAATGTACCATGCACATCATCATAATGCTTCAGGCTATTGTCATCAAAATGAAATCAAAATGCTCGATGACCTCTGTCATCACAATGCTCCAAACTCTTTTGATCACAATGTTCCATAACACTTATCGTCACAACACCCCATGACGATCATCATCACAATTATCCATGGACTGCTCATCACTATGCTCCATAACCCTTGTCATCACAATGCTCTATACACTTGTCATCACAATGCTCCCTGACACTTGTCGTCCGTATGCTCCTTGAACCCTATCAAGACAGGGCTCCATGCCCTTTTCATCACAATTCTCCAAGAACCCTGTAATCGCAGTGCTCCATGGACTTGTCATCACAAAGCTCCATGACGCTTGTCATCAGAATACTCTATGGCCTCCTCACAATGCTCCATGCCCTTGTCATTACAATGTTCCAAGACTGCTGTAATCACAATGCTCCATGCCCCTTTTCATCAGAATGCTCCAGGAGAATTGTCATCACAAGTCTCCATGGTCTTCTATTCACAATGCTACATTTCCTTGTCATCACAATGTTCCATGACCCCTGTAATCACAATACTCCATGAACATTTTCAGCCCAATGCTCCATGACCTCCTCATCACAATGCTCCATGACCAATATCATCAAAATGCTCCATGACCACTGTCATCACAAAACTCCATGACCACTGACAACACAGTGATACTGGACTCTTGTCATCACAATGCTCAATTCCCTACTCATCACAATGCTCCATGATCCCTGTCATCACTATACTCCATGAATATTTTCAGCCCAATGCTCCATGATGCTTATCATCACAATGATCCATGTGCATGTCATCCCAATGCTCCATGACCCCTGTATTCACAATGCTCAGTGACGCATGTCACCAAAGTGCTCCAAGACACTTGTCATCACAATGCTCCATGCATTTGTCAGCAAAATGCTACATAACCTTGTCATTACAATGCTCTATGCGCTTGTCATCACAAAACTGCATTACCATTTTTATCACAATCCTCCATGAACCTAGAGATCACATTGCTTCATGCCCTTGTCATCACAATGCTCCATGCTCCTTGAAATCAAAATGATCCATGACTCTGTCATCACAATGCTCCAAAACCTTGTGATCACAATGTTCCATAACACTTGTCATCACAATGCTCCCTGACTCTTGTTGTCAGAATGCTCCTTGAAACCTGTCACTAAAAGGCTCCATGCATTTTTCATCACAAAGCCCCATGCCATTTTCATCACAATGCTCCATGCCATTGTCATCAAAATACTCCACAATTTTGTCATCAAAATGCTCCATGACCCGTGTCATCACAATTCTCCATGCACTTGCCAGCACAATGCTCCCTGACACTTGTCATCACAATGCTCCAAGCCATTGTCATCACAAAGCTTCATTACCTTTGTCATCAGATTCCTCCATGACACTTGGCATCACAATGCTTCATGCCATTGTCATCACAATGGGCCATTACATATGTCATCACAATGCTCCCTGACACCTGTCTTCACAATAAAGCATGACGTGGTCTTCACAATGCTCCATGCCCTTGTCATCACAATGCTCCATGGCCTTGTTATCAAAATGCTCCGTGACTCCAGTCATCACAATGCTTCATGACCTTTGTCATCAAAATGGTCCATGCCCTCGTCATCAACAGTCTCTGTGACCTATTTAACCTCTATGCTCCATGAAATTTTCATCGCAATGCTCTTTGACCCTTGTCATCACAATACTCTATGCCTTTCTCAGCGCAATGCTCCATGACCGTTGTCATCAAAATGCTTCATGCTCTTGTCAGCACAATGCTCCATGACACGTCATCACAATGCACCATGCGCGTGTCATCACAGTGCTCCACAGTCTTGTCATCACAATGCTCCAGGCATTTCTCATCAATATGCTCTCTCACCACTGATATCACAATGTTAAATCACTACTCATCACAATACTCCCTCACCCCTCTCATCACAATGTTCCATGACTCCTGTCATCACAATGCTACATGCACTTATCATCACAAAGTTCGAAGACCTATGGCATCACAATGTTCCACAACTCCTGTCATCAAAATGCTCCATGACCCTTTTCATCCAAATGCTCCATGCCCTGGTCATCACAATGCTCCATGTCCCTTGTCACCATATTTCTCCATGTCCTTGTCATCGCAATGCTCCATGACAGTTCTCATCACAATGTTACGTATTTTTGTCATCAAAATTCTCCATGCACATGTCATCGCAATGCCCCATGACCCCTGTCATAGCAAGCTCCATGCCTCTGTCATCACAATGCTTCACGAACTTTTCATCAAAATTCTCAATGGCCGTTTTCATCTAAATGCTCCATGACCCTTGTCATCATAATGCACCAAGCCCTTGTCATCACAATGCTCCATTACCTTTGTCATCACAATCCTCCAAAACACTTGGCATCACAATGCTCCATGCCATTGTCATCACAATGGAACATGAAATATGTCATCACAATGCTCCCTGACATCTGTCTTCACAATACTCCATGACCTTGTCATCACAATGTGCCATGCCCACTGTCAACACAATTATCCATGAAACTTGTCAGACCAATGCTCCATGCCCCTGTCATCACAATGCTCCATGCCCTTGTCATCACAGTGCTCCATGACCCCAGGTCTCACAATGCTCCGTGACTCCAGTCATCACAAGGCTTCATGACCTGTGTCATCACATTGATCCATGCCCTCATCATCACAAGGCTCTCTGAACTTTGTCACCACAATGCTCCATGAACTTTTCATCACAGTGCTCCGTGACACTTGTTATCACAATGCTCCATCCCTTTTTCAATTCAATGCTCCATGACCCTTGCCATCACAATGTTCCATGCGCTTGTCAGCGCAGTGCTCCATGACCCATGTCATCACAATGCTCCATAAACCTTGTCATCACAATGCTCCTTGCAGGTCTTATCAAAATGCTCTTTCACCACTGATATCAAAATGTTCCCTCACTAGTCATCACAATACACCCATTCCCCTGTCATCAAAATGGTCCATAACCCCTGTCATGAAAATGTTCCATGACCCCTGACATCACAATGTTCCATAACCCCTGTCATCAAAATGTTCCATAAAACTTTTCATCAAATTGCTCCATGACCCTGTCATCACAATGCTCCCTGCCCTTCTCATCACAATGCACAACACACTTGTCATCAAAATGCTCCATGACTTTGTCATCACAATGATCCATGACCCTTGGCCTCACAATGCTCCATGCCATTGTCATCACAGTGGGCCATTACATAATTCATTTCAATGCACCCTGACAACTGTTTTCACAATACTGCATGACCTGGTCATCACAATGCTCCATGCCCTTGTCATCACAATGCGCAATTCCAAATGTCATCACAATAATCCATGAAACTTCTTAGACCAATGCTCCATGCCCTTGTCATCACAATGCTTCATGCCATTGTTATCACAATGCTCTATGACCCCTGTAATCACAATGCTCCGTGAGTCCAATCATCACAATGTTTAATGAACTTTTTCATCACAATGTTCCATGCCCTCGTCATCAACAGTCTCTGTGACTATTTAACCACAATGCTCTATGAACTTTTCATCACAATGCTCTTTGACCTTTGTCATCACAATGCTCTATGCCTTTCTCAGAACAATGCTCCATGACCCTTCTCATCACAATGCTACATGTGCTTGTCAGGACAGTGCTCCGTGACACATGTCATCACAATGCTCCATAAACATTGTCATCACAACGTTCCATGCACTTCTCATCAAAATGCTCTCTCACCACTGATATCACAATGTTACATCACTATTCGTCACAATACTCCCACACCCGTCATCACAATGTTCCATGACTCCTGTCATCACAATGCTACATGCACTTATCATCACAATGTTTCGATGACCCCTGACATCACAATGTTCCATAAACCCTATCATCAAGATGCTCCATGACACTTTTCATCAAATTGCTCCATGACCCTGTCATCACAATGCTCCCTGCCCATCTCATCACAATGCAAATCACCCTTGTCATCAAGATGCTCCATGACACTTGGCATCACAGTGCTCCATGTCATTGTCATCACAGTGCTCTATGAACGCTCTCATCACATTGCTCCATGCCCTTGTCATCACAAAGCTACATGACACATGTAATCAGTATGCACCATGGTTTTCTCATCACAATGTTCCATTCCCTTGCCATCACAATGCTCCATTACACCTGTCATAACAATGTTCCATGATCTCTGCCATCACGTTGTTCCATGGCCTTGTAATCACAAGGCTCCATTACCCTTCTCCTCACAATGCTCCAATAACCCTGTAATCACAATGCTCCATGCCCATTTTCATCTTAATGGCCCATGAAACCTGTCATCACAATGCACCATGCACATCATCATAATGATTCATAATATTGTCATCACAATGAAATCAAAATGCTCCATGACCTCTGTAATAATAATGCTCCAAACCGTTGTGATAACAATATTCCATTACACTTGTCATCATAGTGCCCCATTACGCTCGTCATCAAAATTATCCATGCATTTCTCATCGAAATGCTCCATTACCCCTCTCTTAAAAATGCTCCATGACCCCTGCCATCACAGTGTTCCACGACCTTTTCATCACAAGGCTCCATGACACTTGTCATCACGATGCTCAAAGACACCTGTCATCACAATGCTCCATGCCTTTGTCAGCAAATGCTACATGACATTGTCATTAGTATGCTCTTTGCGCTTGTCATCACACTACTCCATTACCATTGTCATCACAATCCCCATGAACATTGGGATCTCATTGCTTCATGTCCTTGTCATCACAATGCTCCATGTTCATTGAAATCAAAATGATCCATGACCTCTGTCATCACAATGCTCCAAACCCTTGTGATTACAATGTTCCACAACACTTGTCATCACAATGCTCCATGATGCCTGTCTTCACAATATTCCATGCCCTTGTCATCACAATGCTCCCTGACAATTGTCGTCAGAATGCTCCTTGAAACCTATCACGAAAAGGCTCCATGCCTTTTACAACACAATGTCCCATGCCGTTTTCATCACAATGCTCCATGCCATTGTCATCACTATAATTCACAAGCTTGTCATCAGAATGCTCCATGACCCTTGTCATCACAATTCTCCATGCACTTGTCAGCACAATGCTCCCTGAACCTTGTCATCACAATGCCCCAAGCCATTGTCATCACAGTGCTCCATTACCTTTGCCATCAGAATCCTCCATGACACTTGGCATCACAATGCTCCATGCCATTGTCATCACAATGGGCCATTACAAATGTCATCACAATGCTCCCTGACACCTGTCTTCACACTAGTGGATGACCTGGTCATCACAATGCGACATGCCCTTGTGATCACAATGCGCCATTCCAACTGTCATCACAATAATCCATGAAACTTATTAGAATACTCCATGGCCTTGTCATCACAATGCTACATGCGTAGTTATCACAATGCTCCATGACCCCTGTCATCACAATGCTCCGTGACTCCAGTCATCACAATGCTTCATGACTTTTCTCATCACAATGGTCCATGCCCTCATCATCAACAGTCTCTGTGACCATTTTAACAACAATGCTCCATGAAATTTTCATCATTATGCTCTTTGACCCTTGTCATCACAATGCTCTATGCCTTTCTCAGCACAGTGCTCCATGACCCATTTCATCACAAGGCTCCATGCGCTTGTCAGCACAATGCTCCGCGACACATGTCATCACAATGCACCATGCAATTGTCATCACAGTGCTCCACAATCATGTCATCACAATGCTCCATAAACCTTGTCATCACAATGCTCCATGCACTTCTCATCCAAATGCTCTCTCACCAGAGATATCACAATGTTCCATCACTAGTCATCACAATACTCCCTCAACCCTCTAATCACAATATTCCATGACCCCTGTCATCACAATGCTACATGCCCTTATCATCACAATGTTCCATGACCCCTGACATCACCATGTTCCATAACCCTTGTCATCAAAATGCTCCATGACCCTTTTCATCCCAAAGCTCCATGACACCTGACATCACAATGTTCTATAACCCCTGTCATCAAAATGTTCCAATACACTTTTCTTCAAATTGCTGCATGACCCTGTCATCAAAATGCTCCCTGCCTTTCTCATCACAATGCACCACGCCCTTGTCATAAAAATGTTCCATGACCTTTGTCATCACAAAGCTCCATGATACTTGGCATCACAATGCTCCATGTCACTGTCATCACAATTCTCCATGAACCCTCTCATCACATTTCTCCATGCTTTTGTCATCACAAAGCTCCATGACACTTGTCATCACAATGCTCGATGCCCTTCTCATCAAAATGCTCCATGCCCTAGCCATCACAATGCTCCATTACCCCTGTCATGACAATGATCCATGAACCCTGCCATCACGATGTTCCATGGCCTTGTCATCACAAGCTCCATGACCCTTCTATTCACAATGCTCCATGAGGCTTGTCATCACAGTGCTCCATGACACCTGCCATCAAAATGCTCCATGGCTTTGTCAGCAAAATGCTACATGACCTTGTCATTACAATGCTCTATGCGCTTGTCATCACAATACTCCATTACCATTGTCATCACAATCCTCCATGAACCCTGGGATCACATTGCGGCATGTCCTAGTCATCACAATGCTCCATGCTCCTTGAAGTAAAAATGATCCATGACCTCTGTCATCACAATGCTCCAAACACTTGTGATCACAATGTTCCATAACACTTGTCATCACAATGCTCCATGATGCCTGTCATCACAATACTCCATGTCCTTTTCATCACAATGCTCCATGACCTTTGTCATCACAATTCTCTATAAACTTGTCATCACAATGATTCCTGACACTTGTTGTCAGAATGCTCCTTGAAACCTGTCACGAAAAGGCTCCATGCCATTTTCATCATAATGCCCCATGCCATTTTCATCACAATAATCCATGCCTTTGTCATCAAAATACACCACAAGCTTGTCATCCAAATGCTTCATGACCCGTGTCTTCACAATTATCCATGCACTTGCCAGCACAATGCTCCCAGACACTTGTCATCACAATGCTCCAAGCCATTGTCATCACAATGTTCCATTACCTTTGTCATCAGAATCCTCCATGACACTAAGCATCAAAATGCTCAATGCCATTGTCATCACAATGGGCCATTACATATGTCATCACAATGCTCACTGACACCTGTCTTCACAATAATGCATGACCTGGTCATCACAATGCTCCATGCCCTGGTCATTACAATGGGCCATTCAAACTGTCATCGCAATAATCCATGAAACTTATTAGACCAATGCTCCATGCCCTTGTCACCACAATGCTCCATGACCCCTATTATCACAATACTCCGTGACTCCAGTCATCACAATGGTTCAGGACGTTTGTCATAACAATGGTCTATGCCCTCGTCATCAACAGTCTCTGTGACCTTTTTAACCACAAAGCTCCATGAACTTTTCATCACAATGATCTTTGACCCTTGTCATCACAATGCTCTGTGCTTTTCTAAGCACAATGCTCCAAGACCCTTGTCATCACCATCTTACATGTGCTAGTTAGGACAATGCTCCAAGACAAATTTCATCAAAATGCTCCATGCGCTTGTCATCACATTGCTCCACAATCTTGTCATCACAATGCTCCATAAACCTTGTCATCACAATGCTCCATGCACTTCTCAACAAAATGCTCTCTCACCACTGATATCACATTGTTACATCACTATTCATCACAATGCTCCCTCACCCCTGTCATCACAATGTTCCATGACTCCTGTCATCACAATGCTCCATGCCCCTTTTCATCAGTATGCTCCATGAGATTTGTCATCACAAGCCTCCATGGTTTTCTCATCACAATGCTCCAGGAAATTGTCATCACAATGCTTCACAACCTTGTCCTAAAAATTCTCAGTGGCCCTAGTCATGATAATGCTCCACGCCCTAGTCATCACAATGCTTCATTATATTTGTCATCACAATCCTCCATTACATTTGGCATCACAATGCTCCCTGCCATTTTCATCGCAATGGATCATGACATATATCATCACAATGCTCCCTGATACCTGTCTTCACAATACTCCATGAACTTCTCGTCACAAAGGTCCATGCCCTTGTCAGCACAATGTACCATGTCCACTGTCATCACAATAATCTATGAAACTTGTCAGACCAATGCTCCATGCCCCTCACATCACAGTGCTCCAAGCCCTTATCATCACAATGCTCCATGACCCCTGTCATCAGTGTGCTCCGTGACTCCAGTAATCACAGTGCTTCATAATATTTGTCATCACAATGGTCCATGCCTGCATCATCACAAGGCTCTGTGACCTTTGTAACCACAATGCTCCATGAAATTTTCATCACAATGCTCCGTGACCCTTGTCATAACAATGCTCCATGCCTTTCCCAGAAAAACGCTCCATGACCCTTGTCATCACAATGTGCCAGGCACATTTCATCACAACGGTCCACAAAATTGTCATCGCAGTGCTCCATAAACTTTGGAATCACAATGCTCCATACCCTTCTCATCACAATGCTCCATTACCCTTTCATAACAATGCTCCATGAACACTACCATCACAATGTTCCAGGGACTTGTCATCACAAGGCTCCATGACACTTGTCATCAAAATGCTCCAAGACCCCTGTAATCACAATGCTCCATGCCCTTGTCTTCACAAAGCTCCATGACACATGTCATCAGAATGTTCCATGCCCTTCTCATCACAATGCTCCATTACCCCTGTCATCACAATGCTCCATGACACCTGCCATCACAATGTTCCACGGCCTTGTCATCACAAGGCTCCCTGACACTTGTCATCACAATGTTCCAAGACACCTGTCATCACAATGCTCCATGCCTTTGTCAGCAAAATGCTACATGACCTTGTCATTACTATGCTCTTTGCACTTGTCATCACAATACTCCATTACCATTGTCATCAAAATCCTCCATGAATCTTGGGATCACATTGCGTCATGCCCTTGTCATCACAATGCTCCATGCTCCTTGAAATCAAAATGATCCATGACCTCTGTCATCACAATGCTCCAAACCCTTGTGATCACAGTGTTCCATAACTCTTGTCATCACAACGATCCAAGAGGCCTGTCATCACAATACTCCATGCCCTTTTCATCACAATGCTCCATGACCTTCGTCATCACAATTCTCAATACACTTGTCATCGCAATGCTCCCTTACACTTGTCGTCAGAATGCTCCTTGAACCCTGTCACGAAAAGGCTCCATGCCTTTTTCATCACAATGCCCCATGCCATTTTCATCACAATGCTCCATGCCATTGTCATCAAAATATTCCATAAGCTTGTCATCAGAATGCTCCTTGACCCTTGTCATCACAATACTCCATGCACTTGTCAGGAAAATGCTCCCTGACCATTGTCGCCACAATGTCCCAAGCCATTGTCATCACAATGCTCCATTAGATTTGTCATCAGAATCCTCCATGACACTTGGCATCACAATGCTCCATGCAATTGTCATCACATTGGGCCATTACAAATGTCATTGCAATGCTCCCTGACACCTGTCTTCACAATACTGCATGACCTGGTCATCACAATGCTCCATGCCCTTGTGATCACAATGCGCCATTCCAACTGTCATCACAATAATCCATGAAACTTATTAGAATGCTGCATGCCCTTGTCATCAGAATGCTACATGCCCTAGTTATCACAATGCACCATGACCCCTGTCATCACAATGCTCCGTGACTCCAGTCATCACAATGCTTCATGACTTTTGTCATCACAATGGTCCATGCCCTCATCATCAACAGTCTCTGTGATCTATTTGAGAACAATGCTCCATGAAATTTTCATCATAATGCTCTTTGACCCTTGTCATCACAATGCTCCATGCCTTTCTCAGCACAGTGCTCCATGACCCTTTTCATCACAGTGCTCCATGTGCTTGTCAGCACAATGCTCCACGACACATGTCATCACAATTCACCATGCGATTGTCATCACAGTGTTCCACAATCTTGTCATCAGAATGCTCTATAAAGCTTGTGATCACAATGTTCCATGCACTTCTCATCAAAATGCTCTCTCAGCACAGATATCACAATGTTACATCACTGTTCGTCACAATACTCCCTCACCCCTGTCATCACAGTGTTCCATGACTCCTGTCATCACAATGCTACATGCATTATCATCACAATGTTCGATGACACCTGACATCAAAATGTTCCATAACCCGTCATCAAAATGCTCCATGACCCGTTTCATCAAAATGCTCCATGACCCCTGACATCACAATGTTCTATAACACATGTAATCAAAATGTTCCATGACCCTTTTCATTAAATTGCTTCATAAACCTGTCATCAAAATGATCCCTGCCCTTTTCATCACAATGCACAACGCCCTTGTCATCAAAATGCTCCATTACCTTTGTCATCACAAAGATCCATGACCCTTGGCATCACAGTGCTCCATGTCATTGTCATCACGATGCTCCATGAAAGCTCTCATCACATTACTCCATGCCCTTTTCATCACAATGCTCCATGACACATGTCATTAGAATGCTCCATGGCCTTGTCTTCACAAGGCTCCAAGACCCTTCTCATCACAATGCTCCAAGAACCCTGTAATCACAATGCTCCATGCCCCTTTTCATCTCAATGATCCATGAACCCTGTCATCACAATGCACCATGCCCATCATCATAATGCTTCATGCTATTGTCATCACAATGAAATCAAAATGCATCATGAACTCTGTCATAACAATGCTCCAAACACTTGTGATCACAATATTCCATAACACTTGTCATCACAATGCCCAATGACGCTCGTCATCACAATTATCCATGGTCTTCTCATCACAATGCTCCATGACCTTTGTCATCACAATGCTCAATACACTTGTCATCAAAATGCTCCCCGACACTTGTTATCTGTATGCTCCTTGAAACCTGTCATGACACGGCTCCACGCCTTTTTCATCACAATGATCCATGCCCTTTTCATCACAATGCTCCAAGACCCCTGTAATCACAATGGTCCATGCCCCTTTCCATCAGTATGTTCCATGAGATTTGTCATCACAAGGCTCCATGGTTTTCTTATCACAATGCTCCGGGACCTTGTCATCACAATGCTTCAAGACTTGTCATGAAAATTCTCAATGGCCCTTGTCATCATAATGCTCCAAGCCCTAGTCATCACAATGCTCCATTATATTTGTCATCACAATCCTCCGTTATATTTGGCATCACAATGCTCCCTGCCATTGTCATCGCAATGGACCATGACATATGTCATCACAATGCTCACTGACACCTGTCTTTACAATACTCCATGACCTTCTCATCACAATGTTCCATGCCCTTGTCATCACAATTCTGCATGACCATTGTCATCACAATAATCTATGAAACTTTTTAGAGCAATGTTTCATGCCCTTGTTATCAGAATGCTCCATGCCCTTGTCATCACAATGCTCCAGGAACCCTGTCATCACAATGCTCCATGACACAAGTCATCACAATGCTTCATAACGTTTGTCATCACAATGGTCCATGCCCGCGTCATCACAATGCTCTGTGACATTTGTAACCACAATGATCCATGAACTATTCATCACAGTGCTCCGTGACCCTTGTCATCACAATGCTCCATGTCTTTGTCAGAACAATGCCCCATGACCCTTGTCATCACAATGTGCCAAACGATTTTCATCACAACGTTCCACAACCTTGTCATTGCAATGCTCCATAAACCCTGTAATCACAATGCTCCATGCACTTCTCATCAAAATGCTCTCTCACCAGAGATATCACAGTGTTCCATCACTAGTCATCAGAATACTCCCTCACGCCTGTAAACACAATGTGCCATGACTCCTGTCATCACAGTGCTACATCCCTTTATCATCACAATGTTCCATGACCCTTGACATCACAATATTCCATAACACCTGTCATCAAAATGCTCCATGACCATATTCATCCCAAAGCTCCATGACCCCTGATATCACAGTGTTCTATAACCCCAGTCATCAAAATAGTCCATTACACTTTTCATCAAATTGCTGCCTGACCCTGTCATCAAAATGCTCACTGCCTTTCTCATCACAATGCACCACGCCCTTGTCATAAAAATGTTCCATGACCTTTGTCATCACAAAGCTCCATGATACTTGGCATCACAATGCTCCATGTCATTGCCATCACAATTCTCCATGAAACTTCTCATCACATTTCTCCATGCCTTTGTCATCACAAAGCTCCATGACACTTGTCATCACAATGCTCGATGCCCTTCTCATCACAATGCTCCATGCCCTTGCCATCACAATGCTCCATTACCCCTGTCATGACAATGCTCCATGACCCCTGCCATCACGATGTTCCATGGCCTTGTCATCTCAAGGCTCCATGACACTTCTCATCACAATGCTCCATTACTTCTGTCATAACAATGCTCCATGACCCCTGCCATCACAATGTTTCACGGCCTTGTCATCACAAGACTCCATGACCCTTGCCATCACAATGATCCAAGACCCTGGTAATCACAATGCTCCATGCACTTGGCATCACAAAGCTCCATGACGCATGTCATCAGAATGTTCCATGCCCTTTTCATCACAATGCTCCATGCCCTTGTCATCACAATGCTCCAATACCCCTGTAATTACAATGCTCCGTGCCGCTTTTCATCTCAGTGTTCCATGAACCCTGTCATCACAATGCACCTTGCCCATCATCTTAATGCTTCATGCTATTGTCATCACAATGAAATCAACATGCTCCATGTCCTCTGTCATCATAATGATCCAAACCCTTGTGATCACAATGTTCCATAACACTTATCATCACATCACCCCCTGACGCTCATCATCATAAATATCCATGGTCTTCTCATCACAATGCTCCATGAAATTTGTCATCACTATGCTCAAAACACTTGTCATCACAATGCTCCCTGACACTTGTTGTCTGTATGCTGCTTGAACCCTGTCATGAAAAGGTTCCATGCGTTTTTCATCACAATGATACATGCCCTTTTCATCACAATGCTCCAAGACCACTTTAATCAAAATGCTCCATGCCCTTGTCATCACAAAGCACCATGATGCATGTCAGCAGAGTGCTCCATGCCATTTTCCTCACAATGCTCCAAGCCCTTGTTATCACAATGCTCCAAGAGCCCTGTAATCACAATGCTCCATGCACCTTTACATCAGAATGCTCCAAGAGAATTGTCATCACAAATTTCCATGTTCTTCTCATGACAATGCTCCAGGACCTTGTCATCACTATGCTCCATTCCCTTTTCATCACAATGCTCCATGACCCCTGCCTTCTCAATACTCCATGAACATTTTCATCCCAATGCTCCATGACCTTCTCATCACAATGCTCAACGACCAATATCATCACAATGCTCCATGACCACTGTCATCACCAAACTCCATGACACCAGACAACACAATGATCCGAGACTCTTGTCATCACAATGCTCCATTCCCTAGTCATCACAATGCTCCATGACCCCTCTCATCACAATAATCATTGAACATTTTCAGCCCAATGCTCCATGACCCTTGTCATCACAATGATCCATGCCCTTGTCATCTAAATGATCCATGACCCCTGTATACACAATGCTCCGTGACGCTTGTCATCACAGTTCTCCAAGACCCCTGTAATCACAATGCTCCATGCACTTGTCATCACAAAGCTCAATGATGCAAGTCATGAGAATGCTCCTTGGTCTTCTCCTCACAATGCTCCTTGCCCTTGTCATCACAATGTTCCAAGACCACTGTAATCACAATGCTCCATGCCCCTTTTCATCAGTATGCTCCATGAGACTTGTCATCACAAGGCTCCATGGTTTTGTCACCACAGTGCTCCAGGAACTTGTCATCCCAATGCTTCACGACTTGTCATGAAAATTCTCAATGGCCATTGTCATCATAATGATCCAAGCCCTAATCATCACAAATCTCCATGACACATGTCATCAGAATGTTCCATGGAATTCTTATCAAAATGCTCCATGCCCTTGTCATTACAATCCTCCATGACCCATGTATCACAATGTTTAGTTCCCTTGTCATCACAATGCTCCTTGCCCACTCTCATCACAATAATCCATGAAATATTTTAGACCAATGCTCCATGCCCTTCTCATCACATTGCTCCATTTCCCCTGTCGTAACAGTGCTCCATGAACAGTGCCTTCACAATGTTCCATGGCCTTGTCATCACAAGGCTCCATGACAATTGTCATCACAATGCTCCAAGACCCCTTTAATCACCATGCTCCATGCACTTGTCATCACAAAGCTCCATGATGCATGTAATCAGAATGTTCCATGGCCTTCTCATCACAATGCTCCATGCCCTTGACATCACAATGCTCCAAGACCCTTGTAATCATAATGCTCCATGCCCCATTTCATCTCAATGCTCCATGAACCCTGTCATCACAGTGCACTATGCCCATCATCATAATGCTTCAGGGTATTGTCACCACAATGACATTAAAATGCTCCATGACCTGTGTCATCACAGTGCTCCAAATCTTTGTGATCACATTGTTCCATAACACTTATCATCACAAAACCCCATGACGCTCATCATCACAATTATCCATGGTCTTCTCATCACAATGCTCCATGACATTTGTCATCACAATGCTCAATACACTTGTCATCACAATGCTCCCTGACACTTGTCGTCAGTGTGCTCCTTGAACCCTGTCATGACAAGGATCCATGCCTTTTTCATCACAGTGATCCAGGCTGTTTGCATGATAAAGCTCCAAGACACCTGTAATCAAAATGCTCGATGCCCTTGTCATCACAAAGCTCCATGACTCATGTCATCAGAATGCTCCATGGCCTTCTCATCACAATGCTCCATGCCCTTGTCATCACAATGCTCCAAGACCCCTGTAATCACAGTGTTCCATGCCCCTTTTCATCTCAATGCTCCATGGACCATGTCATCACAATGCATCATGCCCATCATAATAATACTTCCGGCTATTGTCAGCACAATGAAATCAAAATTCTCCATGACCTCTGTCATCACAGTGCTCCATGACCCCTGTCATCACAAAACTCCATGAACATTTTCAGCCCAATGATCCATGACGTTTGTCATTACAATGATCCATGCCCTTGTCATCCCAATGCTCCATGACACCTGTATTCACAATGCTCTGTGACGCTTGTCATCACAGTGCTCCATGACACCTGTCATTGCAATGCTCCATGCCTTTGTCAGCAAATTGCTACAAGATATTGTCATTGCAATGCTCTATGTGCTTGTCATCACAATACTCCATTACCATTGTCATCACAATCCTCCATGAACTTTGGGATCACATTGCTTCATGCCCTTGTCATCACAATGCTCCATGCTCCTTGAAATCAAAATGATCCATGACCTCTGTCATCGCAATGCTCTAAACCCTTGTGATCACAATGTTCCATAACACTTGTCATCACAACGCTCCATGATGCCTGTCATCACAATACTCCATGCCCTTTTTATCACAATGCTCCATGACCTTTGTCCTCACAATTCTCAATACACTTGTCATCAAAATGCTCCCTGACAATTTTCATCAGAATGCTCCTTGAACCCTCTCACGAAAAGGCTCCATGGGTTTTTCATCACAAGGCCCCATGCCGTTTTCATCACAATGCTGCATGCTATTGTTATCAAAATACTCCACAAGCTTGTCATCAGAAAGCTCCATGACCCTTGTCATCACAATTCTTCATGCACTTGTCAGCACAATGCTCCCTGACCCTTGTCTTCACAATGCTCCAAGCCATTGTCATCACAATGCTCCATTATATTTGTCATCACAATCCTCCATTACATTTGGCCTCACAATGCTCCCTGCCATTGTCATCGCAATGGATCATGACAATGTCATCACAATGCTCCCTGACACCTGTCTTCACAATACTCCATGACCTTCTCATCTCAATGCTCCATTCCCTTGTCATCCCAATGCTCCAAGCCCTTGTCATCACAATGCTACATGACCCCTGTCATCACAATGCTCCGTGACTCCAGTCATCACAATGCTTCATAACATGTGTCATCACAATTGTCCATGCCCGCATCATCACAAGGCTCTGTGTCCTTTGTAACCACAATGCTGCATGAACATTTCATCACAATTCTCCGTGACCCTTTTCATCACAATGCTCCATGCCTTTGCCAGAAAAATGCTCCATGACCCTTGTCATCACAATGTGTCACGCACTTTTCATCAAAACGGTCCACAAATTTGTCATCGCAATGCTCAATAAAACTTGAAATCACAATGCTCCATACCCTTCTCATCAAAATGCTCCATTATCCCTGTCATAACAATGCTCCATGACCCCTGCCATCACAATGTTCCACGGCCTTGTCATCACAAGGCTCCATGACACTTGTCATCACAATGCTCCAAGACCCCTGTAATCACAATGCTCCATGCCCTTCTCAACACAAAGCTCCATGACACATGTCACCAGGATGTTCCATGGCCTTCTCATCAAAAGGATCCATGCCCATGTCATCACAATGCTCCAAGACCCCAGTAATCACAGTGCTCCATGCCCCTTTTAATCTCAATGCTCCATGAACCCTGTCATCACAATGCATCATGCCCATCATCATAATGCTTCTGGCTATTGTCAGCACATTAAATCAAAATTCTCCATGACCTCTGTCATCACAATGCTCCATGACTCCTGTCATCACAATACTCCATGAAAATTTTCAGCCAAGTGCTCCATGACGCTTCTCATCACAATGATCCATGACCTTATCATCCCACTGCTCCATGACCCCTGTATTCACAATGCTCCGTGACGCTTGTCCTCACAGTGCTCCATGACACCTATCATCACAATGCTCCATGCCTTTGTCAACAAAATGCCTCATGACCTTGTCATTACAATGCTCTATGTGCTTGTCATCACAACACTGCATTTCCATTGTCATCACAATCCTCCAAGAATCTTGGGATCACATTGCTTCATGCACTTGTCATCACAATGCTCCCTGACCTTCTCATCACAATGCACAACGCCCTTCTCATCAAAATGCTCCATGACTTTGTCATCACAAAGATCCATACACGCTCTCATCACATTGCTCCATGCCCTTTTCATCAAAAAGCTCCATGACGCATATCATCAGAAAGTTCCATGGCCTTCTCATCACAATGCTCTTTGCCCTTGCCATCAAAATGTTCCATTACACCTGTCATCACAATGCTCCATGACCCCTGACATCTCGATGATCCATGGCCTTTTCATCACAAGTCTCCATGACCCTTCTCATCACAATGCTCCAAGACCTCTAAAATCACAATACTCCATGCCCCTTTTCATCTCAATAATCCATGAACCCTCTCATCACAATGTACCATACCCATCATCATAATGCTTCATGCTATTGTCATCACAATGACATTAAAATGCTCCATGAGCTCTGTCATAACCATGATCCAAACCCTTGTGATCACAATATTACATAACACTTGTCATCACAATGCCCCATGACGCCCGTCATCACAATTATCCATGGTCTTCTCATCACAATGCTCCATGACACATGTCATCACCATGCGCCATGTGCTTGTCTTCACAGCGCTCCACAAACTTGTCATCACAAAGCTCCTTGCACTTCTCATCAAAATGCTCTCTCACCACTGATATCACAATGTTACATCACTATTCATCACAATACTCCCTCACCCCTGTCATCACAATGTTCCATGACTGCTGTCATCACAATGCTACCTGCAATTATTATCACAATGTTCGATGACCCCTGACATCAAAATGTTCCATAACCCCTGTCATCAAAATTCTCCATGACCATTTTCATCAAATTGATCCATGACCCCTGACATCACAATGTTCCATAACCCCTGTCATCAAAATGTTCCATGACCCTTTGCATCAAATTGCTCCATGACCCTGTCATCGCAATGCTCCCTGCGCTTCTCATCAGAATGCATATCGCCCTTGTTATCAAAATGCTCGATGTCCTTTTCAACACAAAGATCCATGACCCTTGGCATCACAATGCTCCATGTCTTTGTCATCACAATGCTCCATGAAAGCTCTCATCACATTGCTCCATGCCCGTGTCATCACAAAGCTCCATGACGCATGTCATCAGAATGCTCCATCCCTTCTCCTCACAATGCTCCATGAACCCTGCCATCACGATGTTCCATGGACTTGTCATCACAAGGCTCCATGACCCTTCTCATCACAATTCTCCATGACTTTTGTCATCACAATGCTCAATACACCTGTCATTAAAATGCTCCCTGACACTTGTCGTCAGTATGCTCTTTGAACCCTGTCATGACAAGGCTCCATGCCTTTTTCATCACAATGATCCATGCCGTTTGCATGATAATGCTCCAATACCACTGTAATCAAAATGCTCCATGCCCTTGTTATCACAAACCTCCACGACTCATGTCATCAGAATGCTCCATGGCCTTCTCATCACAATGCTCCATGTCCTTGTCATCACAATGCTCCAAGACCACTGTAATCACAGTGCTCCATGCCCCTTTTCATCCCAAAGATCCATGAACCCTCTCATCAAATTGCACCATGCCCATCATCATAATGCTTCATGCTATTGTCATCACAATGAAATCAAAATGCTCTATGACCTTTGTCATAACAATGCTCCAAACCCATGTGATCCCAATATTCCATAAAACTTGTCCTCACAATGCCCATGAAGCTCGTCATCACAATTATCCATGGTCTTCTCATCACAATGCTCCATGACCTTTGTCATCACAATGCTCAATACACTTGTCATCAAAATGCTCCCTGACCATTGTTGTCTGTATGCTCCTTGAAACCTGTCATGACAAGGCTCCATACCGTTTTCATCACAAAGATCCATTCCCTTTTCATCACAATGCTCCAAGACCACTGTAATCACACTGCTCCATGCCCTTGTCATCACAAAGCTCCATGACGCATGTCATCAGAATGCTCCATGGCCTTCTCATCACAATGATCCATGCCCTTGCCATCACATTGCTCCATTACCCCTGTCATTACAATGCTCCTTGAGCCCTGCCATCACGATGTTCCATGGACTTGTCATAACAAGGCTCCATGACCCTTCTCATCACAATGCTCCAAGACCCCTGTAATCACAGTGCTCCATGCCCCTTTTCATCAGTATGCTCCATGAGACTTGTCATTACGAGGCTCCATAATTTTCTCATCACAATGCTCCAGGACTTTGTCATCACAATGCTTCATGCCCTAGTCATAAAAATTCTCAGTGGCCATTCAGATCATAATGCTGCAAGCCCTAGTCATCACAATGCTCCATTATATTTGTCATCACAATCCTCCATTACATTTGGCATCACAATGCTCGCTGCCAATGTCATCGCAATGTACCATGACATATGTCATCACAGTGCTCCCTGACAGCTGTCTTCACAACCCTCCATGACCTTCTCATCACAATGCTCCATGCCCTTGTCATCACAATGCACCATGCCCACTGTCATCACAATACTCTATGAAACTTGTCAGACCAATGTTTCATGACCCTGTCATCACAATGCTCCATGCCCTAGTCATCACAGTGCTCCATGACCCCTGTCATCACAATGCTCCGTGACTCCATTCATCACAATGCTGCATAACGTTTGCCATTACAATGGTCCATGCGCGCGTCATCACAAGGCTCTGTGACATTTGAAACCACAATGCTCCATGAACTTTTCATCACAATGCTCCATGCCTTTGGCAGAAAAATATTCAATGTCCCTTGTCATCACAATGTGCCACGCGCTTTTCCTCACAACGGTCCACAAACTTTTCATTGCAATGCTCCATAAACCTTGTAATCACAATGCTCCATGCATTTCTCATCAAAATGCTCTCTCACAAGAGATATCACAGTGTTACATCACTAGTCGTCACAATACTCCCTCACCCCTGTTATCACAATATTCCATGACCCCTGTCATCACAATGCTACCTCCCCATATAATCACAATGTTCCATGACCCCTGACATCACAATGTTCCATAACCCCTGTCATCAAAATGCTCCATGATCCTTTTCATCCCAAAGCTCCATGACCCCTGACATCACAATGTTCTATAACCCCTGTCTTCAAAATGTTCCATTACACTTTTCATCAAATTCCTGCATAACATTGTCACCAAAATACTCCCTGCCCTTCTCATCACAATGCACCACACTCTTGCCATCAAAATGCTTCATGACCTTTGTCATCACAAAGCTCCATGACCCTTGGCATCACAATGCTCCATGTCATTGTCATCACAAAGCTCCATGAAACTTGTCATCACAAAGCTCGATGCCCTTCTCATCACAATGCTCCATGTCCTTGTCATTACAAACCTCACTGACTCATGTATCACAGTGTTCCGTGACCTAGTCATCACAATGCTCCATGCCCACTCTCATCACAATAATCCATGAAACATTTCAGACCAATGCTCCATGTCCTTCTCATCACAATGCTCCATTACACCTGTCATAACAATGCTCCATGACTCCTGCCATCACAAAGTTCCACGGCCTTGTCATTCACAAGGGTCCCTGACACATGTCATCTCAATGCTCCAAGACCCCTGTAATCAAATTTCTCCATGCCCTTGTCATCACAAAGATACATGACACATGACATCAGAATGTTCCATGCCCTTGTCATCACAATGCTCCTTGCCCTTCTCATCACAATGCTCCAAGCCCCTTGTAATCACAATGCTCTATGCCCCTTTTCATCTCAATGCTCCATGAACCCTGTCAACACAATGCACCATGCCCATCATCATAATGCTTCAGGCTATTGTCATCACAATGAAATCAAAATGCTCGATGACCTCTGTCATCACCATGCTCCAAACTCTTTTGATCACAATGTTCCATAACACTTATCATCACAACACCCCATGACGCCCATCATCACAATTATCCATGATCTTCTCATCACTATGCTCCATAACCCTTGTCATCACAATGCTCTATACACTTGTCATCACAATGCTCCCTGACACTTGTCGTCAGTATGTCCTTGAACCCTATCCTGACAAGGCTCCATGCCCTTTTCATCACAATTCTCCAAGACACCTGTAATCGCAGTGCTCCATGCACTTGTCATCACAAAGCTCCATGACGCATGTCATCAGAATACTCCATGGCCTCCTCACAATGCTCCATGCCCTTGTCATAGCAATGTTCCAAGACTCCTGTAATCACAATACTCCATGCCCCTTTTCATCAGAATGCTCCATGAGACTTGTCATCACAAGTCTCCATGGTCTTCTATTCACAATCCTACATTTCCTTGTCATCACAATGATCCATGACCCCTGTAATCACAATACTCCATGAACATTTTCAGCCCAATGCTCCATGACCTCCTCATCACAATGCTCCATGACCAATATCATCACAATGCTCCATGACCACTGTCATCACTACACACCATGACCGCTGACGACAGAGTGATACGGGTCTCTTGTCATCACAATGCTCAATTCCCTACTCATCACAATGCTCCATGATCCCTGTCATCACTATACTCCATGAACCTTTTAAGCCCAATGCTCCATGACGCTTATCATCACAATGATCCATGCCCTTGTCATCCCAATGCTCCATGACCCCTGTATTCACAATGCTCAGTGACGCATGTCACCAAAGTGCACCATCACACTTGTCATCACAATGCTCCATGCATTTGTCAGCAAAATGCTACATGACCTTGTCATTACAATGCTCTATGCATGTCATCACAAAACTGCATTACCATTGTCATCACAATCCTCCATGAACCTTGGAATCATATTGCTTCATGCCCTTGTCATCACAATGCTCCATGCACCTTGAAATCAAAATGATCCATGATTCTGTCATCACAATTCTCCAAAACCTTGTGATCACAATGTTCCATAACACTTGTCATCACAATGCTCCCTGACTCTTGTCGTCAGAATGCTCCTTGATCCCTGTCACTAAAAGGCTCCATGCCTTTTTCATCACAAAGTCCCATGCCATTTTCATCACAATGCTCCATGCCATTGTCATCAAAATACTCCACAATGTTGTCATCAAAATGCTCCTTGACCCGTGTCATCACAATTCTCCATGCACTTGCCAGCACAATGCTCCCTGACCCTTGTCATCACAAAGCTCCAAGCCATTGTCATCAAAAAGCTTCATTACCTTTGTCATCAGAATCCTCCATGACACTTGGCATCACAATGTTCCATGCCATTGTCATCACAATGGGCCATTACATATGTCATCACAATGCTCCCTGACACCTGTCTTCACAATAAAGCATGACGTGCTCTTCTCAATTCTCCATGCCCTTGTCATCACAATGCGCCATTCCAACTAACATTGCAATAATCCATGAAACTTATAAGACCAATATTCCATGACCTTGTCATCACAATGCTCCATGGCCTTGTTATCAAAATGCTCTGTGACTCCAGTTATCACAATGCTTCATGACCTTTGTCATCAAAATGTTCCATGCCCTCATCATCAACAGTCTCTGTGACATTTTTAACCTGAATGCTCCATGAAATTTTCATCACAATGCTCTTTGGCCCTTGTCATCACAATACTCTATGCCTTTCTCAGCACAATGCTCCATGACACGTCATCACAATGCACCATGCGCTTGTCATCACAGTGCTCCACAATCTTGTCATCACAAGGCCCAATTATCATTGTCACCACAATGCTCCATGCACATCTCATCAACATGCTCTCTCACCACTGATATCACAATGTTATATCACTATTCATTACAATACTCCCTGACCCCTGTCATCACAATGTTCCATGATCCTGTCATCACCATGCTACATGCACTTATCATCACAATGTTCGATGACCTATGACATCACAATGTTCCATAACCCCTGTCATCAAAATACTCCATGACCCTTTTCATTAAAATGCTCCATGTCCCCTGACATCACAATGCTCCATATCCCTTGTCATTACAGTGCTCCTTGACGCTCGTCATAACAATTATCCATGGTCTTCTCATCACAATGCTTCACGGTTTTGCCATCAGAATGTGCCATGCCCTGGTCATCACAATGCTTCATGTCCCTTGTCATCACAATTCTCCACGTCCTTGTCATCACAATGCACCATGACAGTTCTCATCAAAATTTTACATGCTTTTGTCATCACAATTCTCCATGCACATGTCATCGCAATGCCACATGACGCCTGACATAGCAAGCTCCATGCCCCTGTCATCACAATGCTTCACGACCTTTTCGTCAAAATTCTCAATGGCCGTTGTCATCACAATGTTCCATGACCCTTGTCATCACTATGCTCCAAGCCCTTGTCATCACAATGCTCCATTACCTTTGTCATCACAATCCTCCAAACCACTTGGCATCACAATGCTCCATGCCATTGTCATCACAATGGAACATGAAATATGTCATCACAATGCTCCCTGACACCTGTCTTCACAATACTCCATGACCTTGTCATCACAATGTGTCATGCCCACTGTCAACACAATTATCCATGAAACTTGTCAGACCAATGCTCCATGCCTCTTGTCGTCAGAATGATCATTGAACCCTGTCAAGAAAAGTCTCCATGCTGTTTTCATCACAATGCCCCATGCCATTTTCCTCACAATAATCCATGCCATTGTCATCAAAATACTACACAAGCTTGTCATCCAAATGCTCCATGACCCATGTCATCACAATTCTCCATGCACTTGCCAGCACAATGCTCCATGACCCTTGTCATCACAAGGCTCCAAGCCATTGTCATCACAATGCTCCATTACATTTGTCATCAGAATCCTCCATGACACATGGCATCACAATGCTCCATGGCATTGTCATCACCATGGGCCATTACATATGTCATCACAATGCTCCCTGACACCAGTCTTCACAATACTGCATGACCTGGTCTTCACAATGCTCCATGCCCTTGTCATCACAATGCGCCATTCCAACTATCATTGCAATAATCCATGAAACTTATTAGACCAATGTTCCATGCCCTTGTCATCACAATGCTCCATGCCCTTGTTATAAAAATGCTCCGTGATTCCAGTCATCAAAATGCTTCATGACCTTTGTCATCACATTGGTCCATGCCCTCATCATCAACAGTCTCTGTGATCATTTTAACCTAAATGCTCCATTAAATTTTCATCACAATGCTCTTTGACCCTTGTCATTACAATATTCTATGCCTTTCTCAGCACAGTGCTCCATGACCGTTGTCATCACAATGCTCCATGCGCTTGTCAGCACAATGCTCCATGACACGTCATCACAATGCACCATGCGCTTGTCATCACAGTGCTCCACAATCTTGTCATCACAAGGCTCCATTAACATTGTCATCACAATGCTCCATGCACATCTCATCAATATGCTCTCTCACCACTGATATCACAATGTTATATCACTATTCATTACAATACTCCCTCACCCCTGTCATCACAATGTTCCATGACTCCTGTCATCACCATGCTACATGCACTTATCACCACAATGTTTGATGACCTATAACATCACAATGTTCCATAAACCCTTTCATCAAAATACTCCATGACCATTTTCATGAAAATGCTCCATGTCCCCGGACATCACAATGCTCCATAGCCCTTGTCATTACAGTGCTCCTTGACGCTCGTCATCACAATTATCCATGGTCTTCTCATCACAATGCTCCACGGTCTTGTCATCACAATGCTCCATGACAGTTCTCATCACAATTTTACATGCTTTTGTCATCACAATTCTCCATGCACATGTCATCACAATGCCCCATGACCCCTGTCATAGCAAGCTCCATGCCTCTGTCATCACAATGCTTCATGACCTTTTCGTCAAAATTCTCAATGGCCGTTGTCATCAAAATGCTCCATGACACTTGTCATCACAATTTTCCAAGCCCTTGTCATCACAATGCTCCATTACCTTTGTCATCACAATCCTCCAAAACACTTGGCATCACAATGCTCCATGCTATTGTCATCACAATGGGACATGAAGTATGTCATCACAATGCTCCCTGACACATGTCTTCACAATACCCCATGACCTTGTCATCACAATGTTCCATGCCCACTGTCAACACAGTTATCCATGAAACTTGTCAGACCAATGCTCCATGCCCCTGTCATCACAATGCTCCATGCACTTGTCATCACAATGCTCCATGACCCCAGTTCTCACAATGCTCCGTGACTCCAGTCATCACAAGTCGTCATGACCTGTGTCATCACAGTGATCCATGCCCTCATCATCACAAGGCTCTGAGAACTTTGTCACCACAATGCTCCATGAACTTTACATCAAAATGCTCCGTGACACTTGTTATCACAATGCTCCATCCATTTGTCAACTCAATGCTCCATGACCCTTGTCATCACAATGTTCCATGCGCTTCTCAGTGCAGTGCTCCATGACCCATGTCATCACAATGCTCCATAAACATTGTCATCACAATGCTCCTTGCACTTCTTATCAAAATGCTCTCTCACCACTGATATCAAAATGTTCCCTCACTAGTCATCACAATACGCCCACTCCCCTGTCATCACAATGGTCCATAACCCCTGTCATGAAAATGTTCCAGGACACCTGACATCACAATGTTCCATAACCCCTGTCATCAAAATGTTCCATGACCCTACTCATCAAATTGCTCCATGACCCTGTGATCACAATACTCCCTGCCCTTCTCATCACAATGTACAACACCCTTGTCATCAAAATGCTCCATGACTTTGTCATCACAAAGATCCATGACCCTTGGCCTCACAATTCTCCATGTCATTGCCATCACAATGCTCCATGTTCGCGCTCATCACATTGCTTCATGCCCTTGTCGTCACAAAGCTCCATGACACATGTCATCAGAATGCTCCATGGCATTCTCATCACAGTGCTCTATGACCTTGCCATCACAATGCTCCATTACACCTCTCATCACAATGCACCAAGACCCATGTAATCACAATGCTCCTTTCCCCTTTTCATCTCAATGTTCCATGAACCCTGTCATCAAAATGCACCATGCCCCCCATCATAATGCTTCATGCTATTATCATCACAATGAAATCATAATGCTCCATGACTTCTCTCATCACAATGCTCCAAATCCTTGTGATCAAAATGTTCCATAACACTTATCATCAGAACGCCCCATGACGCTCGTCATCACAATTATCCATGGTCTTCTCATCACAATGCTCCATGACTTTTGTCACCACAATGCTCAATACCCTTGTCATCACAATGCTCCCTGACCCTTGTCGTCAGTATGCTCCTTGAACTATGTGATGACAAGGTTCCATGGTCTTCTCATCTAAATGCTCCATGCCCTTGTCATCAGAGTGCTCCACAACCCCTGTAATCACAATGCTCCATGCCCCCTTTCATCAGAATGTTCCATGAGACATATCATCACAAGGCTCCATGGCCTTCTCATCACAATGCTCCAGTACCTTGTCATCTCAATGCTCCATGACAACTGTCATCACTATACTCCATGAACATTTTCAGCCCAATGCTCCATGACCTTCTCATCACAACGCTTCATGTCCCTTGTCATCACAATACTCCATGAATATTTTCATCCCAATGCTCCATGACACTTGTCATCAAAATGATCCATGCCCTTGTCATCCCAATGCTCCATGACCCCTGTATTCACAATGCTCCGTGATGCTTGTCATCACAGAGTTCCATGACACCTGTCATCACAATGCCCCATGCCTTTGTCAGCAAAATGCTACATGACCTTGTCATTACAATGCTCTATGCACTTGTCATCACAATACTCCATTACCATTGTCATCACAATCCTCCATGAACCCTGGGATCACATTGTTTCATGTCCTTGTCATCACAGTTCCCCATGCTCTATGAAATCAAAATGATCCATGACCTCTGTCATCACAAAGCTCCATGCCCTTTTCATCAAAATGCTCCATGACCCCTGTCATCATTATACTCCATGAACATTTTCAGCCCAATGCTCCATGACTTTCTCATCGCAATGCTCCATGACCAATATCATCACAATGCTCCATGACCACTGTCATCAAAACACTCCATGACACCTGACAACACAATGATCCGGGAATCTTGTCATCACAATGCCCCATTACCTAGTCATCACAATGCTCCATGAATATATTCAGCCCAAACTCCATGAACTTTGTCATTAAAATGATCCGTGCCCTAGTCATCCCAATGCTCCATGACCTCTGTATTCACAATGCTCTGTGACACTTGTCATCACAGTGCTCCATGACACCTGTCATCACAATGCTCCATGCCTTTGTCAGCAAAATGCTACATGACCTTGTCATTACAATGCTCTATGCGCTTGTCATCACAATACTCCTTTACCATTGTCATCACAATCCTCCATGAACCTTGGGATCACATTGCTTCATGCCCTTGTCATCACAATGCTCCATGATCCTTGAAATTAAAATGATCCATGACCTCTGTCATCGCAATGCTCCAAACCCTTGTGATTACAATGTTCGATAACACTTGTCATCACAAGGCTCCATGATGCCTGTCATCACAATACTCCATGATATTTTCATCACAATGTTCCATGACATTTGTCATCACAATTCTCAATACACTTGTCATCACAATGCTCCCTGTCTCTTGTCGTCAGAATGATCATTGAACCCTGTCAAGAAAAGTCTCCATGCTGTTTTCATCACAATGCCCCATGCCATTTTCCTCACAATAATCCATGCCATTGTCATCAAAATACTACACAAGCTTGTCATCCAAATGCTCCATGACCCATGTCATCACAATTCTCCATGCACTTGCCAGCACAATGCTCCATGACCCTTGTCATCACAAGGCTCCAAGCCATTGTCATCACAATGCTCCATTACATTTGTCATCAGAATCCTCCATGACACATGGCATCACAATGCTCCATGGCATTGTCATCACCATGGGCCATTACATATGTCATCACAATGCTCCCTGACACCAGTCTTCACAATACTGCATGACCTGGTCTTCACAATGCTCCATGCCCTTGTCATCACAATGCACCATTCCAACTGTCATTGCAATAATCCATGAAACTTATTAGACCAATGTTCCATGCCCTTGTCATCACAATGCTCCATGCCCTTGTTATAACAATGCTCCGTGATTCCAGTCATCAAAGTGCTTCATGACCTTTGTCATCACATTGGTCCATGCCCTCATCATCAAGAGTCTCTGTGATCTTTTTAACCTAAATGCTCCATTAAATTTTCATCACAATGCTCTTTGACCCTTGTCATTACAATATTCTATGCCTTTCTCAGCACAGTGCTCCATGACCGTTGTCATCACAATGCTCCATGCGCTTGTCAGCACAATGCTCCATGACACGTCATCACAATGCACCATGCGCTTGTCATCACAGTGCTCCACAATCTTGTCATCACAAGGCTCCATTAACATTGTCATCACAATGCTCCATGCACATCTCATCAATATGCTCTCTCACCACTGATATCACAATGTTATATCACTATTCATTACAATACACCCTCACCGCTGTCATCACAATGTTCCATGACTCCTGTCATCACCATGCTACATGCACTTATCATCACAATGTTCGATGACCTATGACATCACAATGTTCCATAAACCCTGTCATCAAAGTACTCCATGACACTTTTCATCAAAATGCTCCATGTCCCCGGACATCACAATGCTCCATAGCCCTTGTCATTACAGTGCTCCTTGACGCTCGTCATCACAATTATCCATGGTCTTCTCATCACAATGCTCCACGGTCTTGTCATCACAATGCTCCATGACAGTTCTCATCACAATTTTACATGCTTTTGTCATCACAATTCTCCATGAACATGTCATCACAATGCCCCATGACCACTGTCATAGCAAGCTCCATGCCTCTGTCATCACAATGCTTCACGACATTTTCGTCAAAATTCTCAATGGCCGTTGTCATCAAAATGCTCCATGACCCTTGTCATCACAATGCTCCATTACCTTTGTCATCACAATCCTCCAAAACACTTGGCATCACAATGCTCCATGCTATTGTCATCACAATGGGACATGAAGTATGTCATCACAATGCTCCCTGACACCTGTCTTCACAATACTCCATGACCTTGTCATCACAATGTGCCATGCCCCCTGTCAACACAGTTATCCATGAAACTTGTCAGACCAATGCTCCATGCCCTTGTCATCACAATGCTCCATGCACTTGTCATCACAATGCTCCATGACCCCAGTTCTCACAATGCTCCGTGACTCCAGTCATCACAAGGCGTCATGACCTGTGTCATCACAATGATCCATGCCCTCATCATCACAAGGCTCTGAGAACTTTGTCACCACAATGCTCCATGAACTTTACATCAAAATGCTACGTGACACTTGTTATCACAATGCTCCATCCATTTGTCAACTCAATGCTCCATGACCCTTGTCATCACAATGTTCCATGCGCTTCTCAGCACAGTGCTCCATGACCCATGTGATCACAATGCTCCATAAACCTTGTCATCACAATGCTCCTTGCACGTCTTATCAAAATGCTCTCTCACCACTGATATCAAAATGTTCCCTCACTAGTCATCACAATACGCCCACTCCCCTGTCATCACAATGGTCCATAACCCCTGTCATGAAAATGTTCCAGGACCCCTGACATCACAATGTTCCATAACCCCTGTCATCAAAATGTTCCATGACCCTATTCATCAAATTGCTCCATGACCCTGTCATCACAATACTCCCTGCCCTTCTCATCACAATGTACAACACCCATGTCATCAAAATGCTCCATGACTTTGTCATCACAAAGATCCATGACCCTTGGGCTCACAATGCTCCATGTCATTGCCATCACAATGCTCCATGTTCGCGCTCATCACATTGCTTCATGCCCTTGTCGTCACAAAGCTCCATGACACATGTCATCAGAATGCTCCATGGCATTCTCATCACAGTGCTCTATGCCTTGCCATCACAATGCTCCATTACACCTCTCATCACAATGCACCAAGACCCATGTAATCACAATGCTCCTTGCCCCTTTTCATCTCAATGTTCCATGAACCCTGTCATCAAAATGCACCATGCCCCCCATCATAATGCTTCATGCTATTATCATCACAATGAAATCATAATGCTCCATGACGTCTCTCATCACAATGCTCCAAATCCTTGTGATCAAACTGTTCCATAACACTTATCATCAGAACGCCCCATGACACTCGTCATCACAATTATCCATGGTCTTCTCATCACAATGCTCCATGACTTTTGTCACCACAATGCTCAATACCCTTGTCATCACAATGTTCCCTGACACTTGTCGTCAGTATGCTCCTTGAACCCTATGATTCCAAGGCTCCATGGCCTTCTCATCCCAATGTTCCATGCCCTTGTCATCACAGTGCTCCACGACCCCTGTAATCACAAGGCTCCATGCCCCTTTTCATCAGAATGTTCCATGAGACATATCATCAAAAGTCTCCATGGTCTTCTCATCACAATGCTCCAGTACCTTGCCATCACAATGCTCCATGACCCCTGTCACCACAACACTCCATTTCCCTTGTCATCTCAATATTCCTTGAACATTTTCATCCCAATGCTCCATGACACTTGTCATCAAAATCATCCATGCACTTCTCATCCCAATGCTCCATGACCCGTGTATTCACAATGCTCCGTGACGCTTGTAATCACAGTGCTCCATGACACCTGTCATCACAATGACCCATGCCTTTGTCAGCAAAATGCTACATGACCTTTTCATTACAATGTTCTATACGCTTGTCATCACAATACTCCATTACCATTGTCATCACAATCCTCCATGAACCTTGGGATCACATTATTTCATGCCCTTGTCATCACAATGCTCCATGCTCCTTGAAATCAAAATGATCCATGACCTCTGTCATCACAATGCTCCAAACACTTGTGATCAGAATGTTCCAAAACACTTGTCATCACAACACTCCATGATGCCTGTCATCACAATAACCCATGCCCTTTTCATCACAAGGCTCCATGACCTTTGTCATCACAATTCTCAATACACTTGTCATCACAATGCTCCGTGACACTTGTCGTCAGAATGCTCCTTGAAACCTGTCACGAAAAGGCTCCATGCCTTTTTCATCACAATGCCCCATGCCGTTTTCATCACAATGTTCCATGCCGTTGTCATCAAAATACTCCACAACCCCGTCATCAGAATGCTCCATGACCTTTGTCATCACAATTCTCCATGCACTTTTCAGCACAATGCTAGCTGACACTTGTCATCACAATGATCTAAGCAATTTTCATCACAATGCTGAATAACCTTTGTCATCAGAATCCTCCATGACACTTGGCATCAAAATGCTCCATGCCATTGTCAAAACAATGGGCTATTACATAAGTCATCACAATGCTCCCTGACACCAGTCTTCACAGTACTGCATGACCTGCTCTTCACAATGCTCCATGCCCATGTCATCACAATTCGCCATTCCATCTGTCATTGCAATAATCCATGAAAATTATTAGACCAATGCTCCATGCCCTTTTCATCACAATGTTCCATGCCCTTGTTATCACAATGCTCCATGACCCATGTCATCACAATGCCCCGTGAGTCCAGTCATCACAGTGATTCATGACCTTTGTCATCACAATGGTCCATGCCCTCGTCATCAACAGACTCTGTGACCTTTTTAACCTCAAGGCTCCATGATATTTTCATCATAATGCTCTTTGACCCTTGTCATCACAATACTCTCTGCCTTTCTCAGCACAATGCTCCATGACCGTTGTCATCACAATGCTCCATGCGCTTCTCAGCACAATGCTCCATGACACATGTCATCACAGTGCACCATGCGCTTGCCATCACAGTGCTCCACAATCTTGTCATCACAATGCTCCATTAACCTTGTCATCACAATTCTCCATGCACTTCTCATCACTATGCTCTCTCACCAATGATATCACAATGTTACATCTCTTTTCATCGCAATACTCCCCCACTCCTGTCATCACAATGTTCCATGACTCCTGTCATCACAATGCTACATGCACTTATCATCACAATGTTCGATGACCTATGACATCACAATGTTCCATAAGCCCTGTCATCAAAATGATCCTTAACACTTTTCATCAAAATGCTCCATGTCCCCTGACATCACAATGCTCCAGAGCCCTTGTCATTACAGTGCTCCATGACGCTCGTCATCACAATTATCCATGGTCTTCTCATCACAATGCTCCACGGTCTTGCCATCACAATGCTCCATGCTTTGGTAATCACAGTGCTCCATGTCCATTGTCATCACAATTATCCACGTCCTTGTCATCACAGTGCTCCATGACAGTTCTCATCACAGTGCTCCATGTCACTTGTCATCAAAATTTTCCATGCACATGTCATCGCAATGCCCCATGACCCCTGTCATAGCAAGCTCCATTCCTGTGTCACCACATTGCTTCACGAACATTTCATCAAAATTCTCAATGGCCGTTGTCATCACAATGCTCCTTGACCCTTGTCATCACAAAGCTCCAAGCCCTTGTCATCACAATGCTCCATTACCTTTGTCATCACAATCCTCCAAATCACTTGACATCACAATGCTCCATACCATTTTCATCACAGTGGAACATGAAATAAGTCATCAAAATGCTCCCTGACACCTGTCTTCACAATACTCCATGACCTTGTCATCACAATGTGCCATGCCCACAGTCAACACAATTATCCATGAAACTTTTCAGACGAATGCTCCATGCCCCTGTCATCACAATGCTCCATGCCCTTGTCGTCACAATGATCCATGACCCCTGTCATCACAATGCTCCGTGACTCCAGTCATCAAAATGCTTCATGACCTTTGTCATCACAGTGGTCCATGCCCTCATCATCAACAGTCTCTCTGATCTTTTTAACCTAAATGCTCCATGAAATTTTCATCACAATGCTCTTTGACCCTTGTCATTACAATATTCTATGCCTTTCTCAGCACAATGCTCCATGACCGTTGTCATCACAATGCTCCATGCGCTTGTCAGCACAATGCTCCATGACACGTCATCACAATGCACCATGCGCTTGTCATCACAGTGCTCCACAATCTTGTCATCACAAGGCTCCATTAACATTGTCATCACAATGCTCCATGCACATCTCATCAATATTCTCTCTCACCACTGATATCACAATGTTATATCACTATTCATTACAATACTCCCTCACCCCTGTCATCACAATGTTCCATGACTCCTGTCATCACCATGCTACATGCACTTATCATCACAATGTTCGATGACCTATGACATCACAATGTTCCATAATCCCTGTCATCAAAATACTCCATGACCCTTTTCATCAAAATTCTCCATGTCCCCGGACATGACAATGCTCCATAGCCCTTGTCATTACAGTGCTCCTTGACGCTCGTCATCACAATTATCCATGGTCTTCTCATCACAATTATCCACGGTCTTGCCATCACAATGCTCCATGCCCTGGTCATCACAATGCTCCATGTCCCTTGTCATCACAATTCTCCAAGTCCTTGTCATCACAATGCTCCATGACAGTTCTCATCACAATTTTACATGCTTTTGTCATCACAATTCTCCATGCACATGTCATCACAATGCCCCATGACCCCTGTTATAGCAAGCTCCATGCCTCTGTCATCACAATGCTTCACGACCTTTTCGTCAAAATTCTCAATGGCCGTTGTCATCAAAATGCTCCATGACCCTTGTCATCACAATGCTCCATTACCTTTGTCATCACAATCCTCCAAAACACTTGGCATCACAATGCTCCATGCTATTGTCATCACAATGGAACATGAAATATGTCATCACAATGCTCCCTGACACCTGTATTCACAATACTCCATGTCCTTGTCATCACAATGTGCCATGCCCACTGTCAACACAATTATCCATGAAAATTGTCAGACCAATGCTCCATGCCCCTGTCATCACAATGCTCCATGCACTTGTCATCACAATGCTCCATGACCCCAGTTCTCACAATGCTCCGTGACTCCAGTCATCACAAGGCGTCATGACCTGTGTCATCACAATGATCCATGCCCTCATCATCACAAGGCTCTGTGAACTTTGTCACCACAATGCTCCATGAACTTTTCATCACAATGTTCCGTGACAATTGTTATCACAATGCTACATTCATTTGACAACTCAATGCTCCATGACCCTTGTCATCACAATCTTCCATGCGCTTGTCAGGGCAGTGCTCCATGACCCATGTCATCACAATGATCCATAAACCTTGTCATCACAATGCTCCTTGCACGTCTTATCAAAATGCTCTCTCACCACTGATATCAAAATGTTCCCTCACTAGTCATCACAATACACCCACTCCCCTGTCATCACAATGGTCCATAACACCTGTCATGAAAATGTTCCATGACACCTGATATCACAATGTTCCATAACCACTGTCATCAAAATGTTCCATGACCCTATTCATCAAATTGCTCCATGATACTGTCATCACAATGCTCCCTGCCCTTCTCATCACAATGTACAACAACCTTGTCATCAAAATGCTCCATGACTTTGTCATCACAAAGATCCATGACCCTTGGCATCACAGTGCTCTATTTCTTTGCCATCACAATGCTCCATGTTGGCTCTCATCACATTGCTTCATGCCCTTGTCGTCACAAAGATCCATGACACATGTCATCAGAATGCTCCATGGCCTTCTCATCACAGTGCTGTATGCCCTTGCAATCACAATGCTCCATTACGCCTCTCATCACAATGCACCAAGACCCCTGTAATCACAATGATACATGCCCCTTTTCATCTCAATGTTCCATGAGCCCTGTCATCACAATGCACCATGCCCACCATCATAATGCTTCATGCTATTGTCATCACAATGAAATCATAATGCTCCATGACCACTCTCATCACAATGCTCCACATCCTTGTGATCAAAATGTTCCATAACAATTATCATCAGAACGCCCCATGACGCTCGTCATCACAATTATCCATGGTCTTCTCATCACAATGCTCCATGACTTTTGTCACCACAATGCTCAATACCCTTGTCATCACAATCTTCCCTGACACTTGTCGTCAGTATGCTCCTTGAACCCTGTGATGACAAGGCTCCATAGCCTTCTCATCCCAATGCTCCATGCCCTTGTCATCACAGTGCTCCACGACCCCTGTAATCACAAGGCTCCATGCCCCTTTTCATCAGAATGTTCCATGAAACATATCATCACAAGGCTCCATGGTCTTCTCATCACAGTTCTCCAGTACCTTGTCATCACAAAGCTCCATGACCCCTGTCATCACAACACTCCATTTCCCTTGTCATCACAATATTCCATGAACATTTTCATCCCAATGCTCCATGACACTTGTCATCAAAATCATCCATGCACTTGTCACCCCAATGCTCCATGACATCTGTATTCACAATGCTCCGTGACGCTTGTCATCACAGTGCTCCATGACACATGTCATCACAATGCTCCATGCCTTTGTCAGCAAAATGCTACATGACTTTTCATCACAATGTTCTATACGCTTGTCATCACAATACTCCATTACCATTGTCATCACAATCCTCCATGAACCTTGGGATCACATTGTTTCATGCCCTTGTCATAACAATGCTCCATGCTCCTTGAAATCAAAATGATCCATGACCTCTGTCATCACAATGCTCCAAACACTTGTGATCAGAATGTTCCAAAACACTTGTCATCACAACACTCCATGATGCCTGTCATCACAATACCCCATGCCCTTTTCATCACAAGGCTACATGAGGTTTGTCATCACAATTCTCAATACACTTGTCATCACAATGCTCCGTGACACTTGTCGTCAGAATGCTCCTTGAAACCTGTCACGAAAAGGCTCCATGCCTTTTTCATCACATTGCCCCATGTCGTTTTCATCACAATGCTCCATGCCGTTGTCATCAAAATACTCCACAACCTTGTCATCAGAATGCTCCATGACCTTTGTCATCACAATTCTCCATGCACTTTTCAGCACAATGCTCCCTGACACTTGTCATCACAATGCTCTAAGCCATTTTCATCACAATGCTGCATTACCTTTGTCATCAGAATCCTCCATGACACTTGGCAACACAATGCTCCATGCCATTGTCATCACAATGGGCTATTACATAAGTCATCACAATGCTCCCTGACACAAGTCTTCACAATACTGCATGACCTGCTCTTAACAATGCTCCATGCCCTTGTCATCAAAATGCGCCATTCCAACTGTCATTGCAATAATCCATGAAACTTATTAGACTAATGCTCCATGCCCTTTTCATCACAATGTTCCATGCCCTAGTTATCACAATGCTCCATGACCCATATCATCACAATGCTCCGTGAGTCCAGTCATCACAATGCTTCATGACCTTTGTCATCACAATGGTCCATGCCTTTGTCATCAACAGTCTCTGTGACCTTTTTAACCTCAAGGCTCCATGAAATTTTCATCACAATGCTCTTTGACACTTGTCATCACAATACTATCTGCCTTTCTCAGCACAATGCTCCATGACTGTTGTCATCACAATGCTCCATGCGCTTCTCAGCAAAATGCTCCATGACACATGTCATCACAGTGCACCATGCGCTTGCCATCACTGTGCTCCACAATCTTGTCATCACAATGCTCCATTAACCTTGTCATCACAATGCTCCATGCACTTCTCATCAATATGCTCTCTCACCACTGATATCACAGTGTTACATCTCTATTCATCACAATACTCCCCCACCCCTGTCATCACAATGTTCCATGACTCCTGTCATCACAATGCTACATGCACTTATCATCACAATGTTCGATGACCTATGACATCACAATGTTCCATAAGCCCTGTCATCAAAATGCTCCATGCCCATTTTCATCAAAATGCTCCATGTCCCCTGACATCACAATGCTCCATAGCCCTTGTCATTACAGTGCTCCATGACGCTCGTCATCACAATTATCCATGGTCTTCTCATCACAATACTCCACGGTCTTGCCATCACAATGCTCCATGCCCTGGTCATCACAATCCTCCATGTCCATTGTCATCACAATTCTCCACGTCCTTGTCATCACAATGCTCCATGACAGTTCTCATCACAATGTTACATGTTTATGTCATCACAATTCTCCATTCACATGTCATCGGAATGCCCCATGACCACTGTCATAGCAAGCTCCATGCCTTTGTCATCACAATGCTTCACGAACTTTTCATCAAAATTCTCAATGGCCGTTGTCATCAAAATGCTCCATGACCCTTGTCATCACAATGCTCCAAGCCCTTGTCATCACAATGCTCCATTACCTTTGTCATCACAATCCTCAATAACACTTGGCATCACAATGCTCCATACCATTGTCATCACAATGGAACATGAAATATGTCATCACAATGCTACCTGACACCTGTATGCACAGTACTCCATGAACTTGTCATCATAATGTGTCATGCCCACTGTCAACACAATTATCCATGAAACTTGTCAGACCAATGCTCCATGCCCCTGTCATCACAATGCTCTATGCCATTGTCATCACAATGCTCCATGACCCCAGTTCACACAATGCTCAGTGACTCCATTCATCACAAGGATTCATGACCTGTGTCATCACAATGACCCATGCCCTCATCATCACAAGGCTCTGTGAACTTTGTCACCACAATGTTCCATGAACTTTTCATCAAAATGCTCCGTGAGACTTGTTATCACAGTGCTCCGTCCATTTGTCAACTCAATGCTCCATGACCCTTGTCATCACAATGTTCCATGCGCTTGTGAACACAGTGCTCCATGACCCATGTCATCACAATGCTCCTTGCACGTCTTTTCAAAATGCGCTTTCACCACTGATATCAAAATGTTCCCTCACTAGTCATCACAATACACCCACTCCCCTGTCATCACAATGGTCCATAACCCCTGTCATAAAAAAGTTCCATAACCCCTGACATCACAATGTTCCATAAGCCCTGTCATCAAAATGTTCCATAACCCTTTTCATCAAATTGCTCCATGACCCTGTCATCACAATGCTTCCTGCCCTTGTCATCACAATGCAAAACGCCCTTGTCATAAAAATGCTCCATGACTTTGGCATCACAAACATCCATGACCCTTGGCATCACAATGCTCCATGCGCTTGTCAACACAGTGCTCCATGACCCATGTCATCACAATGCTCCTTGCACGTCTTATCAAAATGCTCTTTCACCACTGATATCAAAATGTTCCCTCATTAGTCATCACAATACACCCACTCCCCTGTCATCACAATGGTCCATAACCCCTGTCATGAAAATGTTCCATAACCCCTGACATCACAATGTTCCATAAGCCCTGTCATCAAAATGTTCCATAACCCTTTTCATCAAATTGCTCCATGAACATATCATCACAATGCTCCCTGCCCTTCTCATCACAAAGCACAACAACCTTGTCATCAAAATGCTCCATGACTTTGTCATCACAAAGATCCATGATCCTTCGCATCACAATGCTCCATGTCATTGTCATCACAATGCTCCATGATCGCTCTCATCACATTGCTTCATGCCATTGTCGTCACAAAGCTCCATGACATATCTCATCAGAATGCTCCATGGCCTTCTCATCACAGTGCTCCATGCCCTTGCCATCACAATGCTCCATTACACCTGTCATCACAATGCTCCAAGACCCCTGTAATCACAATGCTCCATGCCCCTTTTCATCTCAATGCTCCTTGAAACCTGTCATCACAATGCACCATGCCCACCATCATAATGCTGCATGCTATTTTCATCACAGTGAAATCATAATGCTCCATGACCTCTCTCATCACAATGCTCCAAATCCTTGTGATCAAAATGTTCCATAACACCTATCATCACAACACCCAATGACGCTCGTCATCACAATTAACTATGATCTTCTCATCACAATGCTCCATGACTTTTGTCACCACAATTCTCAATACCCTTTTCATCACAATGCTCCCTGACACTTGTCGTCAGTATGCTCCTTGAATCCTGTGATGACAAGGCTCCATGGCCTTCTCATCCCAATGCTCCATGCTCTTGTCATCACTGTGCTCCACGACCCCTGTAATTACAAGGCTCCATGCCCCTTTTCATCAGAATTTTCCATGAGACATATCATCACAAGGCTCAATGGTCTTCTCATCACAATGCTCCATGCCTCTGTCAGCAAAATGCTACAGGACGTTGTCATTACAATGCTCTATGCACTTGTCATCACAATACTCCATTACCATTGTCATCACAATCCTCCATGAATATTGGGATCACATTGTTTCATGCTCTTGTCCTCACAATGCTCCATGCTCCTTGAAATCAAAATGATCCATGACCTCTGTCTTCACAGTGCTCCAAACACTTTTGATCACAATGTTCCATAACACTTATCATCACAACGCTCCATGATGCCTGTTATCACAGTACTCCATGCCCTTTTCATCACAATGCTCCATGACATTTGTCATCACTATTCTCAATACACTTATCATCACAATGATTCCTGACACTTGTCGTCAGAATGCTCCTTGAACCCTGTCAGGAAATGGCTCCATTCTTTTTCATCACAATGTCCCATGCCATTTTCATCACAATGCTCCATGCCATTATCATCAAAATACTCCACAAGCTTGTCATCAGAATGCTCCATGACCTTTGTCATCACAATTCTCTATGCACTAGTCAGTACTATGCTCCCTTACCCTTGTCATCACAATGCTCCAAGCCATTGTCATCACAATGCTCCATTACCTTTGTCATCAGAATCCTCCATGACACTTGGCATCACAATGCTCCAGGCCATTGTCTTCAAAATGGGCCATTACATATGTCATCACAATGCTCCCTGACACCAGTCTTCACAATACTGCATGACCTGGTCTTCACAATATTCCATGTCGTTGTTATCACAATGCTCCATGACCCATGTCATCACAATGTTCCGTGAGTCCAGTCATCACAATGCTTCATGACCTTAGTCATCACAATGGTCCATGCCCTCTTCATCAACAGTCTCTGTGACCTTTTTAACCTCAATGCTCCATGAAATTTTCATCACAATGCTCTCTGACCCTTGTCATCAAAATATTCTATGCCTTTCTCAGCACAATGCTCCATGACCCCTGTCATCACAACGCTCCATGTCCCTTGTCATCACGATACTCCATGAACATTTTCTTCCCAATGCTCCATGACCCTTGTCATCAAAATGATCCATTCCCTTGTCATCCCAATGCTCCTTGACACCTGTCACCACAATGTTTCATGCCTTTGTCAGCAAAATGCTACATGGCCTTGTCATTACAATGCTCAATGAACTTGTCATCACAATAATCCATTACCATTGTCATCACAATCCTCCATGAACCTTGGGATCACATTGTTTCTGCCCTTGTCATCACAATGCTCCATGCTCCTTGAAATCAAAATGATCCATGACCTCTGTCATCACAATGCTCCAAATCCTTGTTGTCACTATGTTCCATAACACTTGTCATCACAACGCTCCATGATGCCTGTCATCACAATACTCCATGCTCTTTTCATCAAAATGTTCCATGACCTTTTTCATCACAATTCTCAATACACTTGTCATCACAATGCTCCCTGACTCTTGTCATCAGAATGCTCCTTGAACCCTGGCACAAAAAGGCTCAATGCCTTTATCATCACAATGCCCCATTCCATTTTCATCACAATGCTCCATGCCACTGTCATCAAAATACTCCACAAGCTTGTCATCCAAATTCTCCATGACCCGTGTCATCACAATTCTCCATGCACTTGCCAGCACAATGCTCCCTGAACCTTGTCATCACAATGCTCCAAGCAATTGTCATCACAATGCTCCATTACCTTTGTCATCAGAATCATCCGTGACTCTTGGCATCACAATGCCCCATGCCATTGTCATCAAATGGGCCATTACATATGTCATCACAATGCTCCCTGACACCAGTCTTCACAATACTGCATAACCTTGTTTTCACAATGCTCCATGCCCTTGTCATCACAATGCGCTATTCCAACTGTCATTGCAATAATCCATGAAACATATTAGACCAATGTTCCCTGCCCTTGTCATCACAATGCTCCATGCCCTTGTTATCACAATGCTCCGTGACTCCAGTCATCACAATGCTTCATGACCTTTGTCATCACAGTGGTCCATGCCCTCGTCATCAACCGTCTCTGTGACATTTTTAACCTCAATGCTCCATGAAATTTTCATCACAATGCTCTTTGACCCTTGTCATCACACTACTCTATGCCTTTCTCAGCACAATGCTCCATTTACCTTGTCATCACAATGCTCAATGCACTTCTCATCAATATGCTATCTCACCACTGATATCACAATGTTACATCACTATTCATTACAATACTCCCTCACCCCTGTCATCACAATGTTCAATGACTCCTTTCATCACAATGCTACATGCACTTATCATCACAATGTTCGATGACGTATGACATCACAATGTTCCATAAGCCATGTCATCAAATGCTCCATTACCCTTTTCATCAAAATGCTCCATGACCCCTGACATAACAATGCTCCATAGCCCATGTCATTACAGTGCTCCATGACGCTCGTCATCACAATTATCCATGGTCTTCTCATCACAATGCTCCACGGTCTTGCCATCAAAATGCTCCATGCTTTGGTCATCACAGTGCTCCATGTCCGTTGTCATCACAATTCTCCACGTCCTTGCCATCACAATGCTCCATGACAGTTCTCATCACAGTGCTCCATGTCCCTTGTCATCACAATTATCCATGCACATGTCATCGCAATGTCCCATGACCCCTGTCATAGCAAGCTCCATTCCTGTGTCACCACAATGCTTCACGACATTTTCATCAAAATTCTCAATGGCCGTTGTCATCACAATGCTCCATGACCCTTGTCATCACAATGCTCCATTACCTTTGTCATCACAATCATCCAAATCACTTGACATCACAATGCTCCATACCATTGTCATCACAATGGAACATGAAATATGTCATCACAATGCTCCCTGACATCTGTCTTCACAGTATTCCATGCCCTTGTCATCACAATGTGCCATGCCCACAGTCAACACAATTATCCATGAAACATGTCAGACCAATGCTCCATGCCCCTGTCATCACAATGCTGCATGCCCTTGTCATCACAATGCTCCATGACACCAGTTCTCACAATGCTCCATGACTCAAGTCATCACAAGGCTTCATGACCTGTGTCATCACAATGATCCATGCCCTCATCATCACAAGGCTCTGTGAACTTTGTCAGCACAGTGTTCCATGAACTTTTCATCACAATGCACCGTGAAATTTGTTATCACAATGCTCCGTCCCTTGGTCAACTCAATGCTCCATGACCCTTGTCATCACAATGTTCCAAGCGCTTGTCAGCGCAGTGCTCCATGACCCATGTCATCACAATGCTCCATAAACCTTGTCATCACAATGCTCCTTTTACGTCTTATCAAAATGGTCTCTCACCACTGATATCAAAATGGTCCCCCACTAGTCATCACAATGCACCCACTCCCCTGTCATCACAATGGTCCATAACACCTGTCATGAAAATGTTTCATGACCCCTGACCTCAAAATGTGCCATAACCACTGTCATCAAAATGTTCCATGACCCTTTTCATCAAATTTCTCCATGACCCTGTCATCACAATTCTCCCTGCCCTTCTCATCATAATGCACAACACACTTGTCATCAAAATGCTCCATGACTTTGTCATCACAAAGATCCATGACCCTTAGCATCACAATGATCCATGTCATTGTCATCACAATGCTCCATGATCACTCTCATCACATTGCTTCATGTCTTGTCGTCACAAAGCTCCATGGTGCATGTCATCAGAATGTTCCATGGCCTTCTCATCACAGTGCTCCATGCCCTTGCCATCACAATGCTCCATTACACCTGTCATCACAATGCTCCAAGACCCCTGTAATCACAATGTTCCATGCCCCTTTTCATCTCAATGCTCCATGAACCCTGTCATCACAATGCACCATGCCCACCATCATAATGCTTCATGCTATTGTCATCACAATGAAATCATAATGCTCCATGACCACTCTCATCACAATGCTCCAAATCCTTGTGATCAAAATGTTCCATAACACTTATCATCACAACGCCCCATGACACTCGTCATCACAATTATCCATGGTCTTCTCATCACAATGCTCTATGACTTTTGTCACCACAATGCTCAATACCCTTGTCATCACAATGCTCCCTGACACTTGTCGTCAGTTTGCTCCTTGAACCCTGTGATGACAAGGCTCCATGACATGCTCATCCCAATGCTCCATGCCCTTGTCATCACAGTGCTCCACCACCCCTTTAATCACAAGGCTCCATGCCCCTTTTCACCAGAATGTTCCATGAGACATATCATCACAAGGCTCCATGGTCTTCTCATCACAATGCTCCAGTACCTTGTCATCACAATGCTCCATGACAGCTGTCATCACAATACTCCATGAATATTTTTAGCCCAATGCTCCATGACCTTCTCATCACAATGCTCCATGACACCTGTCATCACAATTCTCCATGCACTTGCCAGCACAATGCTCCCTGACCCTTGTCATCAGAATGCTCCAAGCCATTGTCATCACAATGCTCCATTACCTTTGTCATCAGAATCCTCCATGACACTTGGCATCACAATGCTCCATGCCATTGTCATCACAATGGGCCATTACATATGTCATCACAATGCTCCCTGACACCAGTCTTCACAATACTGCATGACCTGCTCTTCACAATGCTCCATGCCCCTGTCATCACAATGCACCATTCCAACTGTCACTGCAATAATCCATGAAACTTATTAGACCAATGCTCCGTGCACTTGTCATCACAATGCTCCATGCACTTGTTATCACAATGCTCTATGACCCATGTCATCACAGTGCTCCGTGACTCCAGTCATCTCAATGATTCATGACCTTTGTCATCACAATTGTCCATGCCCTTGTCATCAACAGTCTCTGTGACCTTTTTTTTTTTTTTTTTTTTTTTTTTTTTGCGGTATGCGGGCCTCTCACTGTTGTGGCCTCTCCCATTGCAGAGCACAGGCTCCGGATGCGCAGGCTCAGCGGCCATGGCTCACGGGCCCAGCCGCTCCGCGGCATATGGGATCCTCCCGGACCGGGGCACGAACCCGTATCCCCTGCATCGGCAGGCGGACTCTCAACCACTGCGCCATCAGGGAGGCCCCTCTGTGACCTTTTTAACCTCAATGCTCCATTTAATTTTCATCACAATGCTCTTTGACACTTGTCATCACAATACTCTATGCCTTTCTCAGCACAATCCTCCATGACTGTTGTCATCACAATGCTCCATGCACTTGTCAGCACAATGCTCCATGACACGTCATCACAATGCACCATGCTCTTGTCATCACAGTGCTCCACAATCTTGTCATCCCAATGTTCCATTAACCTTGTCATCACAATGCTCCATGCACTTCTCATCAATATGCTCTCTCACCACTGATACCACAATGTTACATCACTATTCATTACAATACTCCCTCACCCCTGTCATCACAATGTTCCATGACTCCTGTCATCACAATGTTACATGCACTTATCATCACAATGTTCGATGACCAATGACATCACAATATTCCATAACCCCTGTCATCAAAATGCTCCATGACCCTTTTCATCAAAATGCTCCATGTCCCCGGACATCACAATGCTCCATAGCCCTTGTCATTACAGTGCTCCATGACGCTCGTCATCACAATTATCCATGGTCTTCTCATCACAATGCTCCACGGTCTTGCCTTCACAATGCTCCATGCCCTGGTCATCACAATGCTCCATGTCCCTTGTCATCACCATTCTCCACGTCCTTGTCATCACAATGCTCCATGACAGTTCTCATCACAATGTTACATGCTATTGTCATCACAATTCTCCATGCACATTTAATCGCAATGCCCCATGACCCCTGTCATAACAAGCTCCATGCCTTTGTCATCACAATGCTTCACGACATGTTCATCAAAATTCTCAATGGCCGTTGTCAACACAATGCTCCATGAAACTTGTCATCACAATGCTCCAATCCCTTGTCATCACAATGCTCCATGCCATTGTCATCACAATGGAACATGAAATATGTCATCACACTGCTCCCTGACACCTGTCTTCACAATACTGCATAACCTTGTCATCACAATGTGCCATGTCAAATGTCAACACAATTATCCATGAAAATTGTCAGACCAATGTTCCATGCCCCTGTCATCACAATGCTCCATGCCCTTGTCATCACAATGGAACATGAAATATGTCATCACAATGCTCCCTGACACCTGTCTTCACAAAACACCATGACCTTGTCATCACAATTTGCCATGCCCACTTTCAACACATTTATCCATGAAACTTGTCAGACCAATGCTCCGTTCCCCTGTCATCACAATGCTCCATACTCTTGTCATCACAATGCTCCATGACCCTAGTTCTCACAATGCTCCGTGACTCCAGTCATCACAAGGCTAGATGACCTGTGTTATCACAATGATCCATGCCCTCTTCATCACAAGGCTCTGTGAACTTTGTCACCACAATGCTCCATGAACTTTTCATCACAATGCTCCGTGACACTTGTTACCACAATGCTCCATCAATTTGTAAACTCAATGCTCCATGAACCTTGTCATCACAATGTTCCATGCGCTTGTCAGTGCACTGCTTCATGACCCATGTCATCACAATGCTCCATAAACTTTGTCATCACAATGCTCCTTGCACGTCTTATCAAAATGCTCTCTCACCACTGATATCAAAATGTTCCCTCACTAGTTATCACAATACACCCACTCCCCTGTCATCACAATGGTCCATAACCCCTGTCAGGAAAATGTTCCATGACCCCTGATATCACAGTGTTCCATAACCTCTGTCATCAAAATGTTCCATCACCATTTTCATCAAATTGCTCCTTGACCCTGTCATCACAATGCTCCCTGCCCTTCTCATCACAATGCACAAAGCCCTTGTCATCAAAATGCTCCATGACTTTGTCATCACAAAGAAACATGACGCTTGGCATCACAATGCTCCAGTACCTTGTCATCACAATGCTCCATGAGCTGGTCATCACAATCCTCCATGTCCCTTGGGATCACATTGCTTCATGTCCCTGTCATATCTCTCTTGCCTTTCTGGTTTTTACAGATTTTCGGATGTCCCATTTGACCGCTGGGTAGTGACAATAATTTGTAGTGTGGATTTGCATTGCACGCTTGCTTGATTGGCCAAAAACGGCGTATGCATTTTCTCCTGAATATATTCAGGAGAAAAGCCTTACGCCGTTTTTGGCCAAGTGCATCACTGTCGAAGTTGTGATGCTTTTCCTGTGCTTTAAAAGCGATTCCAATATACCTCATGCAATATGTTTTGTGCAATTCTGCCTCATTTTAAAGTCCGCTTCGTTCCCTTCTCCCAACAGATTTTTGGAAGACAGTAGTCAATTATAACTCTGCAGGTTTGTGAATTGCTGTGCCCCTGAGCTCCAATTTTCAAATCCCATTTTTGGGAGCTGACCGCAAATCCACAATTTTGCTTCAGGACCTATACTGGTTCCAGGGGTGGCTATACTGTTCCCTACGGGTGGCTGAGGCTTTGGTTAATTCTTCTTCCTGATGGGAATTTAGAGTGACATGTGCGCGTCCAAATGCCTACATCTATTCTCTGATTGGTTCTCCCTCTTCCCTTTCATCCTCTGCACAATTAGCAAACTGTGTGAACCAGGATGTTATAGGGGTTAACTCTCCTAAGTTGGGAGTTTGATAGTAAGGCAGTTGGAATGCCAACCTGGAGCACAAGGAGAGGAAAAATTAGGAGACTTTTAGAAACCTTTCGCCTCACAGTGTGTCCATTCTCTAGGTTTCCCATACGTGTTATAACTGTATTGATATTCCCTTCTACCTGGAGATTTGGGACTCATGGAATGGTGTCATGCATTACTACTTTAAAGGATCTGCATTTTCTCTCCCAATCTCACCAGTCCTCTCAGTTCCAAGTGTCCAGCCTTATGTCTCATCCAGTTGTCTTTGCAGATAGGGTCATTCCAGGTTTCATCAGAACCCCTGAAGGAATTGTGTAAGAATTTCGCTGTTTTTTTGTTTGGTTTTTGAAATTCATTTTTATAATGGGGTTGAGCTGATTTTCACTGACGTGTTTATGCTGGTCTAGACACACTTGATTCCCTTACGGAGACATATCAATACATAGGTTTTAGGATTCTTACTAGTCAGATATATTCCTCTGCATGTAATAGGGTTTTGAGTCCCGTTCACTGAGGAAGGTGTAGGTCTTGTCTCTTCTGTATTTGGTTTATGGAATGTTACCTGTGCTAATATCAAACTCTGGTTTTATGCATCACCCCACCTCTCCTTTCCCTTTAAGCAGGCATAAGAGTGTTTTCTAAATGTGAGACTCTGTTCTCTTTCTTAATTCAGTTCATGTGTTGTGATGTTGACATTCCCTCTGTAAGTGATATCTTATGATAAGATTCTTTTTTCTGTGTGACTAATTTCATTTAGAATCATCATACCTAAATCCACTCATTATGCTGCTCTTGGCCTTATGACATTGATTTCACGTTTCAGTGATATTCCGTTGTACAGAATTACCACAAGTTCTTTATGCATTTCTCTTTTTCCTGGGATAATTTAGGTGTACCGAAGTTGAGGTTCTTGTATGCAGAGCAGCCCTAAGCTTTGGGGTGCCTGTGTCTTGTCGATATTTAGTCTTCCCAAGTTATATGCCCATGAGTTGAAGTCCCCTTTGCTCGGGGGCTTTGTATTTTAGATGTTTTAGGAAACAGCATGCACTTCTTCAGAGTGGCTCTGGGATATTAATACCCCACCCAACAGCGTGACTAGGCTCCCTGTTCTCCATGGCCTCTCCTGCATTTCTGGTTTGTACACATTTTTTGGATGGCCTTTCTAAGCAGTGTATATTGAGACTTCTTTGTTGTGCGGATTTGCATTTCCCGCTTGCTTGTTTGGCCAAAAACTCTGTATGTGTTTTATTTTCCTGAAGATTTCACGAAAAAAACACATACACCCTTTTGCCCAACTGCATCATTTTAGAAATTCTGCTGCTTTTCATGTGCTTTAAATGTGAGTACAATCTACCTTTTGAAATCTGTTTCCTGCAATTCTGCCTCTCATTCAGATCCTCTTCGTTGCCTTACCTGAATATATTTTTGGACGTTGGTTATCATTTATATCTTTGCAGGTCTTTGAATTGTCTGCTCCTGTGCTCTATTTTGCAACTCGCTTTTTTTGTGAGCTGGCCGCCAAACCATTGGATTGCTTCAGGCCCTATTCTGGTTCTGAGGAGGCAGGCTGAGCCTTTGGTTAATTCTTGTTCCTAATGGGAAATTAGAGTGGCATGTTCCTGTCCGAACACCTAAGACTTGTCTCTAAATTTTTCTCATCCTTCCACTTCTTCCTCTGGACAAATTCCAAACTGTGTGCAAGAGGGTGTTGACGGTGCTGATATCCCCAAGTGAGGAGATTGTTAGGAAAGATGCTGGAGGGTTGAACCCGAGCACCAGGCGATGAGGAGATGTGGTGCCTTTTCGAAACTCTTTCCGATGAAACGGTGTACCATCCTCTAGGTGAGGCAGGCATGTTTTAGCTGTAGGAATGGTCCCGTGCATGTAAGGAGAACACCAGGGATTTTTCAAAATCAGTGCCTCCCTGAACCCCAAACTGGGGAATTTTTAAGCTACGGCTACACCTATGTCCATTAAGGGCCTTGGGAAATATGCAGAGCCCAAACTTTAGATGATTGAAATCTTCAGTGTCAGAAGCGCTCACCATCAGCCTTGCTTAGGTTACATTTTATCTGTCATTGATAGATGATGTCAATAAAAATATCGATTCTTTTTCAGATTATTTCCCCTTTTAGGTTATTGCAAAATATTCAGTGTAGTTCCCTGTGCTATACAGTAGTTCCTTGTTGATGATCTATTTTATACATAGCAGTGTGTATGCGTTAATCCCAAACTGTTAATTTATACCTTCTCTTACCTTTCCCCTTTGGTAATAATAAATTATAAGATTTTATACTTCTCAGAAATGGGGGAATTGAAAGAGAGGTATCATTTTCAAAGGAAAAGCATTCAAAACAAGATTGAAGCTTCAGCCAAGAGTATTCAATGTACATACATGGAAATAAATCACTTCATTTCTCTAATGTTGACCTGAAAAATAAGACAGACATTTTCACTGAACTTGCTTATAGTAAAGTGATGGAAATATCAAATGTTAGTCTTAGAAACAGCTTATTTTACCTGAGCATTATACACTGCTCTATGTTAACTACAGTTTGGCTCACACATCTGTTCATTGAAGTTACAATGTTCCCAATTTCTGTTACTGATCCTCCAGAGTGGACCCCAACAGGAGTCCCCGTGCCCAGTGACATTGGAGCCAACAGATCAAGATTGAGTTTGGTTCAGAAGCAAAGGAACATTATTTTGAAAACAGAATGGAGAGGTGAGAGTGTGCACTCTCCCACGGGCTGTGGGCTGGGCTGCTGTGTAGTGATCCCGGCAGCATCAGTGGGAGGGAGGGGATGGAGCTCTCGAGGGCTGGGTTGGCTGCAGCTCAGGCTCTATGCCACGGAGTCTGCATGGGACCCAGCTAGCTGAGGTGTCGACCCAGGCATTCTGTTCTAGGAAATCGGGTCTGAAGTGCCAGGTGTGGGACCTCTGCATGCGGAACCCTAGGAACACGTGAAATTAGACAAAGCACAAAGGAAAAACAGGTTAGACTTTATTTTATTGCCCAGATTCTCTTTTTATCTCCCAGGAATTCTTAATGAATGTTGCCGGAGACAAACACCTCCTCTGCTTTTTGTTCTGTTCCACTTTCTTGGGGTGTTGAGGGTCCAGACCCCTCTTTTGTAACTGCTTCATGCTATGGTGGGAGCCCTGATACCTGCGGGGAGGGGCAAAACGTCTCCCCACCAGCCTCCAGGTGAGGTTGATTGTCCCAAGGCCTCCTGCCTCACTTCTCGTCCGCCTGAGCACCAGCATTGGAAGTGTTATAGATTCTAATGACCTTTAAGTGTCCAGGAAAGAGATGTGCAGAGATGCTGAGGTGGCAGGTTTCACCCCACACCACATTAGTTTGGCGACCGTAGGAAGATGGTTTTTGTCAGCCTAGATGCTCTGACCAGTAGTCTGTGCTTTCTTTAATTAGGTACCTGAATTAATGTACAAACAGCACCATGGGTCAGAGCCTTGCCCGCACAACTCCCAGACAGTCCAGGGTCAGTGGTGATCCAGGACCATGACGTCCACTGAGTCAACGGCCTTTAGAAGTAGCCAGCAGTCCAGCCGGTCATATTGGCCACCATCACCGTGTTGTCTGTAGGGTTTTCTATGGTGAAAGCGTGATATATATTTCCCCCTCCAAGCTTTTTAGCTCCCCTGTTGGTGCAGTAAGTCCTGCAAGCAGTAGTCTGCTCTTTCGCGGCACAGTCTTGTTGTTTTCTGAGAGAAACTCCAGGTCAAGTGATAGTCACACAAGTCATCTTGGGGGCCCGTTGCCCCCATTTGTATCTCTGGAGGTTGGAGTTGGAGGACCTCCTCACTCGACGTGAGTGTGTCCACAGAGCGACCCCTGCAACTTCAGGGCATGATTGGTGGTTAGGATCAACACATGGGGTCCTTTTCCCTTACGAGGGAGCTGGCCTTGTGGGCTGCTGATTTCCAGCTTTTTAGATACCCCAGTATCCTGGCCTGATGAGTCGGTGGCAAAGCTCTTGGTGACCATAGTTTATCATATCTGAAGGGCATTCTTGTGTTGCTCCATTTCAAGTGGTCCCAGTTTTTGCACTAAGGCTCCAAGGGCTATTAACCTTTGACTGGGTATGTAAAGGTCAAAGGTTTACCTAAATTAGGGAGTTCCTGGGCAAGGGTCTGAATTGACTGCTCTTTCCATTCTTGAGAGGCTGCTTCTGGATTCTATTCAAAAGGATCATCATCTTTTCGTGTCAGTGTTTCATGTAGAGGCCCAGGTATTAGACTGTAGTTAGGGATCCAGATGCAGAAAACCTTGGCCTCCACAGGAACCCCTAAGCTGTCTTCTAGTTTTAGAAGAGGTAAGGCTGCAAATGACTTCTTCCCTATCCTGGGATGCATTTCTCCAAATATCTGTGAGAATGAAGCCCAGGCATGTCACATTAGCCTGGGATATTTGAGCCTTTTTCTTGGACACCTTCTATCCTTTCTTGGCTACGTAGTTCAGAGGCGTCTTTAGTAGGCCTGGCGATCAGAATGTCATCTTCATATTGAAGGTGGGTTCCCTTTTACAGAGGTAGAACTTTTAGGTCTTTAGAGGACATTTCCCCAATGATGGTGTGGGGATTTTTGAACCATTGGGGCAGGACGGCCCAGCATTATTGATTTTGTTGCATGTTGTGTCCTGCCACTCACAAGCCAAAAATTCTTGTGACTCTGAGATGAATGGAATACAGAAGAAGGCATCATTGAAGTCTAATACAGAATGCCATGGCCTGGTGGATTGTAGAATGACCAGCAGGGTGTAGGAAATAGGAGCTACTGGATATATAACCTCGGTGGCTTCACTGACTGTCCTGATATGCTTTACCAGGTCTCCAGCAGCCCATGGGGCTCTCGTGGTCCGGCCAATCCCAGGATATGGAGCTCACCTGGGCTGCACACTCCACCCCACAGCCCACGGGGCTCTCGTGGTCAAGTCCCTCCAGCGGTATGGAGCTCACCTGTGCAGCTACACAGCAGCCCATGGGGCTCTCATTGTCAGGCCCTTCCCAGGATACGGAACTCCCCTGGGCAGGTACCCCAGCAGGGCTGGACACACAGGAACTGTGCACATAGCCCACCTTGCAGAGAACCCCCAGCTCACCTGTCACTCACAGCTGACACAGAACACCTCAGAGCAGGACTTGAACTAACAAACAGCAGCTCTGACAGGTCTGTGACCCTGGCTATCACTCTGTGCAGCCTCTCTCTGCCTGGTCTTCCAGACACTTCCACTGCAGCCAGGGCACCAGGCCTCTGTCTCCACCCACCATCACTCCTCTCCCTGACTCCTGGGTTCTTCTCATTAGGATAGGGTTTTCTTGAAGTTGTTTTCCACTCATGGAACTGATAAAATGGTAAGAAAACAAGCGGCAGCTGCAGCCCCTTGTCTATCCTAACTCTCAAGAGCCTACACCTGTTCCTTAGGCGTGGCCCGTTTAGCAAGATTCATTTTCTGCAACTGTGAGCCCCTGAGGGATGAGGATTGGCTGATTTGGGCAGCCTGACACCACCTGCCAGGCCTCCCCAGGTGTGCCTGGGTTGAGGTCAATATAAACACCTCTCCAGTCAGCAAGAGACCCTGTAGCTGTGCCTGACGCCATATTCTCTGCCCCATCAGCAGTGTCGGGGCTGGGGTGGTGGGAGGGAGTGAGGGGCCGTGGCTTTGTGGGTGGCCCAGTGTGAGTGGGGCTCTGCTGGACTTTCTGCAGGAGTTGCCAGGCTGCCACCTGCTAAAGAAGAGGATGTGTCACCCATACCTGCCACTGGAATTTCTCCCCAGGCAGAGGTGAGAAATTGAAAATCAGTGGGGGCCATGTCAGGAGGGGTATCTCAGGCAGGTAAATGGAAAGCTTCCAGAAGAGCATCTGGGGCCAAGACCATCCTGGCTGGCCTGCAGGCACCAGGTCAGCCGGCGTGCTGTCGCTCGTGTGGCTCCACAGACCTTCTTCTAGGCTTGCAAGTGCTTGTACATATTCAGGTGTTTTACCTGGAAATGGTGGGAGGAGTTCAGCTGCAGCAGAACTGGGGCTCAGCTCACATTTACTCACAGACGATTCGACGCAGTCCACCAGCTTTGCAATGAGGATGCTCCTTGTGGGGGGAGTGCTGCTAACTGCATGGAAGACGATTTCCCACCTCTGACCAACTTAAGAATTTTTTTACCACTGGAGCAAGTGCCCTGATACGATTTTCCTCTGTATAAACGGTGGTTTCTGTTTTTTTTTTTTTTTTTTTTTCTTTTTGGTTCAAGGTAGATGTTATTTATTCCTATTTTGTTTTAATTTGGTGATATAAACATGGAAATAATGCATTAATATAAAGACGTCTATGTGAAGGGAAAAACTTTTTTACTGTTTTATTTTATTAAATGTTATTTATTTATTTTTAATTTTTTAAAATTTATGTATTTCTTTTATACAGCAGGTTCTTATTGGATATCTATTTTATACATATAAGTGTGCACATGTGAATCCCAGTCTCCCAATTCATCCCACCACCACCCTCACATGGCGTTCCCCCCTTGGTGTCCATATGTTTGTTCTCTACATCTGTGTCTCTATCTCTGCCCTTCAAACTGGTTCATCTGTACCATTTTTCTAGGTTCCACATATATGCATTAATATACAATATTGGTTTTTCTCTTTCTGACTTACTTCACTCTGTATGACAGTCTCTCGATCCTTCAAGGTCTCTAAAAATGACCCAATTTCATTCCTTTGTATGGCTGAGTAATATTCCATTGTATATATGTACCACATCTTTATCCATTCGTCTGTCTGTGGGCACTTAGGTTGCTTTCATTACCTGGCTCTTGTAAATAGTGCTGCAATGAACATTGTGGTGGATGTGTCTTTTTGATTTATGGTTTTCTCTGGGTATATGCCCAGTAGTGGAATTGCTGGATTATATGGTAATTCTATTTTTAGTTTTTTAAGGAACCTCCATACTGTTCCCCATAGAGACTGTATCAATTTACATTCCCAACAATAGTGGAAGAAAGTTCCTTTTCTTCACACCCGCTCCAGCATTTGTTGTTTGTAGATTTTCTGATGATGCCCATTCTAACAGGTGTGACGTGATACCTCATTGTAGTTTCCATTTCCATTTCTCTAATAATTAGAGATGATGAGCAGATTTTCATGTGCGTACTGGCCATCTCTATGTCTTCTTGGAAGAAATGTCTATTTAGATTTTCTTCCATTTTTGTATTGGGTTGTTTGTTTCATTAATATTGAGCTGCATGAGCTGTTTATATATATTGGAGATTAATCATTTGTCCATTGATTCGTTTTCAAATATTTTCTGCCATTCTGAGGGTTGTCTTTTTATCTTGTTTGTAGTTCCCTTTGCTTTGCAAAAGCTTTTACGTTTAATTAGGTCCCATCTGTTTAGTTTTCTTTTTTATTTCATTACTATAGGAGGTGGATCAAAGAAGATCTTGCTGTGATTTACGTCGGAGTATCCTTCGTAAGCTTTCCTCTCAGAGTTTGATACTATCCGGTCTTACATTAAAGTCTCTAATCCATTTTGAATATACTTTTATGTAAGGTGTTGGGGAGTGTTCTAATTTCATTCTTTTACATGTAGCTGTCCATATTTCCCAGCACCAATGATTGAAGAGACTGTCTTATCTCCATTGTATAGTCTTGTCTCCTTTGTCATAGATTAGTTGACCATAGGTGTGTAGGTTTATCCATGTGCTTTCTTTTTTTTTTCCTTTTACACGTTTATTGGAGTATAAATGCTTTACAATGGAGTGTTCGTTTCTGCTGTATAAAAAAGTGAATCAGCTATACATATACAAATATCACCAGATCCACTCCTTCTTTCATCTCCCTCCCACACCACATATCCCACCCCTTTATGTGGTCACAAAGCACCGAGCTGATCTCCCTGTTCTATGTGGCTGCTTCCCAGTAGCTATCGGTGTTACATTTCGTAATGTATTTATGTCCATGCCACTCTCTCACTTCGTCCCAGCTTACCCATCCCCCTTCTGGTGTCCTCAAGTCCTTTCTCTATGTTTGTTTCCTTAATCCGGTCCTGCCACTAGGTTCTTCAAAATCTTTTTTTTTTCTTCATTAGGTTCCCTATATCTCTGTTAACATACAGTATTTGTTTTTCCCTTTCTGACTTACTTCACTGTGTAGGACAGATTCTAAGTCCATCCACCTCAGTACAAATAACTCAGTTTTGCTTCTTTTTATGGCTGAGTAATATCCCATTGTATATATGTGCCCGTTCTTCTTTATCCATTCATCTGTCGATGGACACTTAGGTTGCTTCCATATCATGGCTATTGTAAATAGAGGTGCAATGAACATTTTTGTACATAACTCTTTTACAATTATGGTTTTTGCAAGGCAAATGCCCAGTAGTTGGATTGTTGTGTCGTATGGTACTTCTATTGTTAGTTATTTAAAGGAACCTCTGTACTGTTCTCCCTCGTGCCCATATCAATTTACATTCCCACCCACAGTGCAAGTGTGTTCCCTTTTCTCCAATAAAGGCCTCTCCAGCATTTATTGTTTTGTAGATTTTTTTGATGATTGCCACTCTGACTGCTGTGTGGTGATACCTCACGTTAGTTTTGATTTGCATTTCTCTAATGATTAGTGATGTTCAGCATCCTTTCATGTGTTTCTTGGTAATCTGTATATCTTCTTTGGAGAAATGTCTGTTTAGGTCTTCTGCCCGTTTTTCGATTGGGTTGTTTGTTTTTGTGATATTGAGCTACTTGAGGTGCTCGTAAAGTTTGGAGATTAATCCTTTGTCAATTGCTTCATTTGAAAATATTTTCTCCCATTCTGAGGGTTGTTTTTGCATCTTGTTTATGTTTTCCTGTACTGTGTAAAAGCTTTTAAGTTTCATTAGGTCCCATTTGTTGATTTCTGTTTTTATTTCCATTTCTCTAGGAGGTGAGTCCAAAAGGATCTTGCTGTGATTTATGTCATAGAGTGTTCTGCCTATGGTTTCCTCTAAGTGTTTTATAGTGTCTGGTCTTATATTTAGATCTCTAATCCATTTAGAGTTTATTTTTGTGTATGGTGTTATGGAGTGTTCTAATTTCATTCTTTTATGTGTAGGGGTCCAGTTTTCCCAGCACCAATTACTGAAGAGACTGTCTTTTCTTCATTGTATATCCTTAGCTCCTTTGTCATAGATGAGATAGCCATAGGTATGTAGGTTTATATCTGGGCTTTCTGTCATGTTCCATTGATCTGTGTTTATGCCAATCTACATACACTTGATTCCATTATGGAGCCATATAAATACATAGGTTTCAAGATTATTACCAGTCAGTTATATTCCTCTTCAGTGAATAGGGTGTTTGGTGTCCAGTTCATTGAGAAAGGAGTAGGTCTTGTCTATTACATATTTGGTATATGGAATGGTATCTGTGCTAATTTCAAACTCTGCTTTTACACATCACCCCACGTCACCTTTCCCCTTAAGGAGGCATAAGTGTGTTTTCTGATCGTGTAACTGTGTTCTCTTTTGAAATTCAGTTCATGTGTAGCCATGTTTACATTCCCTCTATAAGTGATATATTACAATAAGTTTCTTTTTTCTTTGTGGCTCATTTCACTTAGCATCATCGTACCTAAAGCCACTCATTATGCTGCTATTGGCCTTATGACATTGATTTTATGTCTGAGTGACATTCCATTGTATATAAGTACCACAACATCTATATCCATTTTTTTCCTTTCCTGGGATATTTAAAGTGTACCGAAGTCGAGGTTCTTGTAAACAGAGCAGCCCTAAACTTTGGGCTGGCTGTGTGTTGTGGATTTTTAGTTTTCCCAAAATACACGCCCATGAGTGAAGTGTGCTATGCTCTGTAGCTGTTTTAGAAAACAACATACAGTTCTCCAGAGAGGCTGTTTGCAATTTACATCCTGTCCATCGGTGTAACCAGTCTCCCTTTTCTCCATGGCCTCTCCTGCTTTTGTGGTTTTTACACTATTTGTGGATGGCCCTTTTGACTGGATGTAAGGGACACTTCTATTTAGTGTGGATTTTCAATGCCTGATGGCTTGCATGGCCAAAAAGGGAGTATGCATTTTTTCCCGAATATAATCAAGAAAATACACATAGTCCCTTTTCAGCCAAGGGCAACATTGTTGAAGTTCTGTTGCTTTTCATGAGCTTTAAAGATGACTCCAATTTACCTCTTGAAATCTGTTTCCTTCAATTCTGCCTTGCATTCAAATCCTCTTCACTGCCTTACCACAATATATTTCTTGATGATAGTTGTCCTTTATAACTCTGCAAGTGTGTGAATTGCGGTTTCCCTGATTTCCATTTTTCAAATCGCCTATTTGTGAGCTGGCTGCAATACCACAGGATGGCTTTAGGCCTTAGTCTGGTTCCGGGGCTTCAGGCTGAGCCTTTGGCTAATTCTTCTTCCTGATGGGAAACTAGAGTGATATGTGCCCATCCAAACACCTACAGCTAATCTCTCATTTGTTTCCCCTCTTCCTGTTCATCCTCTGCTCAATTTGCAAACTGTGCATAACAGGAGGATAAAGGCGCTGACACTCCAAGTGGGGAGATTTTTAGTAATGCAGATGGAATGGTGAAGCTGAGCACGATTAAAGGAAAAATGAGGTACCTTTTAGAAAACTTTCCCAGTTACACAGTGTACCATCCACTGAGTTTCCCATGCATGTTTTAACTGTAGGAAGATTCCCTTCAACTTGGAGAGTTGGAACCACTAGAATGGGTAGCACACAATATTGCTCTAAGTGGTGTTCTTTTGCTCACACTACCTCAGCAATCTTGTCAGCCCCAAGTGTCCAGTCTTATGTCTCATCCATCTATGGTTGTAAAGGTGGTCAATCTAGGTTGCATCACAGGCCCTGAACGTAATTTTTAAGATTTCTCTCTGTTTCGCTGTTTTTGCATTTTGCTTTTGAAACTTATTTTTATAAGGGGGTTTAACTGAATTTCAGTGCTGTGTTCATGACATTATACACACATATGATTCCTTTATGGAGACATGAGAATACATATGATTTAAAATGATTAGAGTCAGATATATTCCTCTGCAATGAATAGGGGTTGTTGAGTCCAGTTGATTGTGCCGGGAGTAGGTGTTGTCTATTACATACTTAGTTTAGGTAACGGTATCTGTGCTAATTTATAACTGTGGTATTATGCATCACCCCACCTCGCCTTTCCACTTAAGCAGGCAGAAGATTGTTTTCTAAATGTGTGACTCTGTTGTGTTTGTAATTCAGTTCACGTGTTGCCATGTGTACATTCACCCTATAAGTGATATCTTATGATAATTTTCTTTTTCTGTTTGACATACTTCACTTAGTATCATCGTACCTGAAGCCACTCATTTTGCTGCTACTGGCCTTATGACATTGATTTCATGGCTAAGGGATGTTCCATCATACGTAAGTACCAAAATTTCTAGAACCATTTTTTTCTTTCCGGGGACAGTTAAGGTGTACCCAAGTTGAGGTTCTTGTAAGCAGTGCAGCCCTAAATATTGGTGTGGCTCTGTCTTACTGATTTTAAGTTTTCCCAAGGTATATTCCATAGACTGGAAGTGCCCTTGGCTCTGTAGCTCAGTTGTTTACTTGTTTTAGGGAACACAATGCACCACCCCAGTGAGGCAGTTGGCAATTTACATCCCACCCATCAGCATAACAAGGCTCCTGTTCTCCAGGGCCTGTCTTGCCTTTCTGGTTTTTACATATTTTGTGGATGTCCCTTTTGACCGGTGGGAAGTGATTCTTCTTTGTAGTGCAGATTTGCATTGCCGGCTTGCTTGCTTTGCCAAGAAGGGCGTATGCGTTTTCTCGTGAATATATTCATTAGAAAACGCATATGCCCTTTTTGGCCAAGTGCATCATTGGCGAAGTTGTGACCCTCTTCCTGTGCTTTACAGGCGATTCCTACGTACCTCTTGAAACCTGATTCCTGCTAATCTGCCTCGCTTTCAAGTCGGCCTCGTTGCCTTCCCTCAGCAGATTTTTGGACGAGAGTTGTTCTTGATTACTCTGCCAGTTTGTGAACTGCTGTGCCCCTGAGCTCCATTTTTTAACTCGTTTTTTGTGAGCTGAACGCAAGTCCAAAATTTTGGTTCAGGACCTATACTGGTTCCCGGTCGGTGGCTGAGACTTTGGTAAATTCTTCTTCCTGCCGGGAAATTAGATTGACATGGGCCCGTCCAAATGCCTAACAGCTACTCTCTCATTGGTTCTCCCTCTTCCCTTCCATCCTCTGCCAAATTGGCAACCTGTGTGAACCAGGAGCTTAAAGGGGTTATCTCTCCAAGTTGGGAGATTGATAGATAGTAAAGCAGTTGGAAAGTCAAACAGGAACACCAGGAGAGGGACTATTCGTTGAGTTTTAGAGATGTTTCGTATTCACGGTGTGTCCATTCTCTAGGTTTCCCATACATGTTTTCGATGTAGTAATATTCCCTTCAACCTGGAGAGTTGGGAGCCATATAATGGGTGCCATGCACTATTGCTTTAAAAGGGTCTGCATTTGTTCACACAATCTCACCAATCCTCTCAGTCCCAAGTGTCCAGCCTTATGCCTCATCCAGCTGTCATTGTAGATAGGGTCATTCCAGATTTCCTAAGAGACCCTGAAATAATTGTAAAGGATTTCCCTGTTTTTTTGTTTTGTTTTTGACATTTCTTTTTATAGTGGGTTTGAGCTGATTCTCGCTGCCATGTTTATGCCTGTCTAGACACACTTGATACCCTTACGGAGACATATCAATACATAGGTTTTATGATTCTTACTAGTCAGATATATTCCTCTGCGGGAAATATGGTGTTTTGATTCCCTTTCACTGAGGAAGGTGTAGGTCTTGTCTATTGCAGAGTTGGTTTTTGTAACGGTACCTGTGCTTATATCAAACTCTGGTTTTTTGCATCACCCCACCTCTTCTACCCACTTAAGCAGGCATAAGAGTGTTTTCTAAATGTGAGACTGTGTTCTCTTTCCTAACTCAGTTCATGTGTAGCCATGTTTACAGGATCTTCATAAGTGATATCTTATGATAAGTTTCTTTTTCTGTGTGACTTATTTCACTTAGAATCACCGTACCTGAATCCACTCACTTTGCTGTTACTGGTCTTATGACATTGATTTCATGGCTGAAGGATAATCCATCATACGTAAGTACCCCTATTTTTGAAATAATTTTATATTTCCTGGGATATTGAAGGTGTACCCTAGTTGAGGTTCTTCTAAGCAGTGGAGCCCTAAATTTGGGGGTGGCACTGTCTTATTGATTTTCAGTTTTCCCAAGGTATATTCCCTAGATTTTAAGTGCCCATGGCTCTGTAGATCTGTTGTTTACTTGTTTTAGGGAACACAATGCATCACTCCAGGGAGGCAGTTGGCAATTTACATCCCACCCATCAGCATAACAAGGCTCCTGTTCTCCAGGGCCTGTCTTGCCTTTCTGGTTTTTACATATTTTGTGGATGTCCCTTTTGAACGGTGGGAAGTGATACTTCTTTGTAGTGCAGATTTGCATTGCCCGCTTGCTTGCTTGGCCAAAAAGGGCGTATGCGTTTTCTCATGAATATGTTCAGGAGAAAACGCATATGCACTTTCTGGACAAGTGCATCATTGGCGTGGTTGTGCCCCTCTTCCTGTGCTTTACAGGCGATTCCTACGTACCTCTTGAAATCTGATTACTGCTATTCTGCCTCGCTTTCAAGTAGGCCTCGGTGCCTTCCCTCAGCAGATTTTTGGAAGAGTGTTGTCCTTTATTACTCTGCCAGTTTGTGAACTGTTGTGCCCCTGAGCTCCATTTTTCAACTGGTTTTTTTGTGAGCTGAACGCAAGTCCAAAATTTTGGTTCAGGACCTATACTGGTTCCCGGTGGGTGGCTGCGACTTTGGTAAATTCTTCTTCCTGCCGGGAAATTAGAGTGACATGGGCCCGTCCAAATGCCTAACAGCTACTCTCTCATTGGTTCTCCCTCTTCCCTTCCATCCTCTGACAAATTGGCAACCTGTGCGAACCAGTAGCTTAAAGGGGGTGTCTCTCCAAGTTGGGAGATTGATAGTAAAGCAGTTGGAAAGTCAAACAGGACCACCAGGAGAGTGACTATTCGCTGAGTTTTACAAACATTTCGTATTCACAGTGTGTCAATTCTCCAGGTTTCCCGTACATGTTATATCTGTAGTAATATTCCATTCAACCTGGAGAGTTGTGACCCATATAATGGGTGCCATGCATTATTGCTTTAAAGGGTGTGCATTTGCTCACCCAATCTCACCAATCCTCTCAGTCCCAAGTGTCCAGCCTTATGCCACATCCAGCTGTCACTGTAGATAGGGTCATTCCAGGTTTCCTAAGAGACCCTGAAATAATTGTAAAGGATTTCCCTGTTTTTTTGTTTTGTTTTTGACATTTCTTTTTATAGTGGGTTTGAGCTGATTCTCGCTGTCATGTTTATGCCAGTCTAGACACACTCGATTCCCTTACAGAGACATATCAATACATAGGTTTTATGATACGTACTAGTCAGATATATTCCTCTGCGGGAAATATGGGGTTTTGAGTCCCTTTCACTGAGGAAGGTGTAGGTCTTGTCTATTGCACAGTTGGTTTTTAGAACGGTACCTGTGCTTGTATCAAACTCTGGTTTTATGCATCACCCCACCTCTCCTTCCCACTTAAGCAGGCATAAGAGTGTTTTCTAAAAGTGAGACTCTGTTCCCTTTCCTAACTCAGTTCATGTGTAGCCATGTTTACAGGATCTTCATAAGTGATATCTTATGATAAGTTTCTTTTTCTGTGTGACTTATTTCACTTAGAATCACCGTACCTGAATCCACTCACTTTGCTGTTACTGGACTTATGACACTGATTTCATGGCTGAAGGATATTCCATCGTAAGTAAGTACCCCTATTTTTGAACTACTTTTATATTTCTTGGGATATTGAAGGTGTACCCTAGTTGAGGTTCTTCTATGCAGTGGAGCCCTAAATTTGGGGGTGGCTCTGTCTTATTGATTTTCAGTTTCCCCAAGGTATGTTCCCTAGACTTGAAATGCCCTGGGCTCTGTAGCTCTGTTGTTTACTTGTTTTAGGGAACACAATGCACCACCCCAGTGAGGCAGTTGGCAATTTACATCCCACCCATCAGCATAACAAGGCTCCTGTTCTCCAGGGCCTGTCTTGCCTTTCTGGTTTTTACATATTTTGTGGATATCCCTTTAGACCGGTGGGAAGTGATTCTTCTTTGTAGTGCAGATTTGCATTGCCGGCTTGCTTGCTTTGCCAAAAAGGGCGTATGCGTTTTCTCGTGAATATATTCATTAGAAAACGCATACGCCCTTTTTGGCCAAGTGCATCATTGGTGAAGTTGTGACCCTCTTCCTGTGCTTTACAGGTGATTCCTACGTACCTCTTGAAATCTGATTCCTGCTAATCTGCCTCGCTTTCAAGTCGGCCTCGTTGCATTCCCTCAGCAGATTTTTGGGCGAGAGTTGTTCTTGATTACTCTGCCAGTTTGTGAACTGCTGTGCCCCTGAGCTCCATTTTTTAACTCGTTTTTTGTGAGCTGAACGCAAGTCCAAAATTTTGGTTCAGGACCTATACTGGTTCCCGGTGGGTGGCTGAGACTTTGGTAAATTCTTCTTCCTGCCGGGAAATTAGAGTGACATGTGCCCGTCCAAATGCCTAACAGCTACTCTCTCATTGGTTCTCCCTCTTCCCTTCCATCCTCTGCCAAATTGGCAACCTGTGCGAACCAGGAGCTTAAAGGGGTTATCTCTCCAAGTTGGGAGATTGATAGATAGTAAAGCAGTTGGAAAGTCAAACAGGAACACCAGGAGAGGGACTATTCGTTGAGTTTTAGAGACGTTTCTTATTCACAGTGTGTCCATTCTCTAGGTTTCCCATACATGTTTTCGATGTAGTAATATTCCCTTCAACCTGGAGAGTTGGGACCCATATAATGGGTGCCATGCATTATTGCTTTAAAGGGTCTGCATTTGTTCACACAATCTCACCAATCCTCTCAGTTCCAAGTGTCCAGCCTTATGCCGCATCCAGCTGTCATTGTAGATAGGGTGTTTCCAGATTTCCTAAGAGACCCTGAAATAATTGTAAAGGATTTCCCTGTTTTTTTGTTTTGTTTTTGACATTTCTTTTTATAGTGGGTTTGAGCTGATTCTCGCTGCCATGTTTATGCCAGTCTAGACACACTTGATACCCTTACGGAGACATATCAATACATAGGTTTTATGATTCTTACTAGTCAGATATATTCCACTGCGGGAAATATGGTGTTTTGATTCCCTTTCACTGAGGAAGGTGTAGGTCTTGTCTATTGCAGAGTTGGTTTTTGTAACGGTACCTGTGCTTATATCAAACTCTGGTTTTTTGCATCACCCCACCTCTTCTACCCACTTAAGCAGGCATAAGAGTGTTTTCTAAATGTGAGACTGTGTTCTCTATCCTAACTCAGTTCATGTGTAGCCATGTTTACAGGATCTTCATAAGTGATATCTTATGATAAGTTTCTTTTTCTGTGTGACTTATTTCACTTAGAATCACCGTACCTGAATCCACTCACTTTGCTGTTACTGGTCTTATGACATTGATTTCATGGCTGAAGGATAATCCATCATATATAAGTACCCATATTTTTGAAATAATTTTATATTTCCTGGGATATTGAAGGTGTACCCTAGTTGAGGTTCTTCTAAGCAGTGGATCCCTAAATTTGGGGGTGGCTCTGTCTTAATGATTTTCAGTTTTCCCAAGGTATATTCCCTAGATTTTAAGTGCCCATGGCTCTGTAGCTCTGTTGTTTACTTGTTTTAGGGAACACAATGCATCACTCCAGGGAGGCAGTTGGCAATTTACATCCCACCCATCAGCATAACAAGGCTCCTGTTCTCCAGGGCCTGTCTTGCCTTTCTGGTTTTTACATATTTTGTGGATGTCCCTTTTGAACGGTGGGAAGTGATACTTCTTTGTAGTGCAGATTTGCATTGCCCGCTTGCTTGCTTGGCCAAAAAGGGCGTATGCATTTTCTCGTGAATATATTCTGGAGAAAACGCATATGCCCTTTCTGGACAAGTGCATCATTGGCTTGGTTGTGCCCCTCTTCCTGTGCTTTACAGGCGATTCCTACGTACCTCTTGAAATCTGATTACTGCTATTCTGCCTCGCTTTCAAGTCGGCCTCGGTGCCTTCTCTCAGCAGATTTTTGGACGAGAGTTGTCCTTTATTACTCTGCCATTTTTTGAACTGCTGTGCCCGTGAGCTCCATTTTTCAACTGGTTTTTTTGTGAGCTGAACGCAAGTCCAAAATTTTGGTTCAGGACCTATACTGGTTCCCGGTGGGTGGCTGCGACTTTGGTAAATTCTTCTTCCTGCCGGGAAATTAGAGTGACATGGGCCCTTCCAAATGCCTAACAGCTACTCTCTCATTGGTTCTCCCTCTTCCCTTCCATCCTCTGACAAATTGGCAAACTGTGCGAACCAGTAGCTTAAAGGGGGTGTCTCTCCAAGTTGGGAGATTGATAGTAAAGCAGTTGGAAAGTCAAGCAGGACCACCAGGAGAGTGACTATTCGCTGAGTTTTACAAACCTTTCGTATTCACAGTGTGTCAGTTCTCCAGGTTTCCCGTACATGTTATATCTGTAATAATATTCCCTTCAACCTGGAGAGTTGGGAGCCATGGAATGGGTGCCATGCATTATTGCTTTAAAGGGTGTGCATTTGCTCACCCAATCTCACCAATCCTCTCAGTCCCAAGTGTCCAGCCTTATGCCACATCCAGCTGTCACTGTAGATAGGGTCATTCCAGGTTTCCTAAGAGACCCTGAAATAATTGTAAAGGATTTCCCTGTTTTTTTGTTTTGTTTTTGACATTTCTTTTTATAGTGTGTTTGAGCTGATTCTCGCTGCCATGTTTATGCCAGTCTAGACACACTCGATTCCCTTACAGAGACATATCAATACATAGGTTTTATGATTCTTACTAGTCAGATATATTCCTCTGCGGGAAATATGGGGTTTTGATTCCCTTTCACTGAGGAAGGTGTAGGTCTTGTCTATTGCACAGTTGGTTTTTAGAACGGTACCTGTGCTTGTATCAAACTCTGGTTTTATGCATCACCCCACCTCTCCTTCCCACTTAACAGGCATAAGAGTGTTTTCTAAAAGTGAGACTCTGTTCCCTTTCCTAACTCAGTTCATGTGTAGCCATGTTTACAGGATCTTCATAAGTGATATCTTATGATAAGTTTCTTTTTCTGTGTGACTTATTTCACTTAGAATCACCGTACCTGAATCCACTCACTTTGCTGTTACTGGACTTATGACATTGATTTCATGGCTGAAGGATATTCCATCGTATGTAAGTACCCCTATATTTGAACTACTTTTATATTTCTTGGGATATTGAAGGTGTACCCTAGTTGAGGTTCTTCTATGCAGTGGAGCCCTAAATTTGGGGGTGGCTCTGTCTTATTGATTTTCAGTTTTCCCAAGGTATGTTCCCTAGACTTGAAGTGCCCTGGGCTCTGTAGCTCTGTTGTTTACTTGTTTTAGGGAACACAAAGCACCACCCCAGTGAGGCAGTTGGCAATTTACATGCCACCCATCAGCATAACAATGCTCCTGTTCTCCAGGGCCTGTTTTGCCTTTCTGGTTTTTACATATTTTGTGGATGTCCCTTTTGACCGGTGGGAAGTGATTCTTCTTTGTAGTGCAGATTTGCATTGCCGGCTTGCTTGCTTTGCCAAAAAGGGCGTATGCGTTTTCTCGTGAATATATTCATTAGAAAACGCATACACCCTTTTTGGCCAAGTGCATCATTGGCGAAGTTGTGACCCTCTTCCTGTGCTTTACAGGCGATTCCTACGTACCTCTTGAAATCTGATTCCTGCTAATCTGCCTCGCTTTCAAGTCGGCCTCGTTGCCTTCCCTCAGCAGATTTTTGGACGAGAGTTGTTCTTGATTACTCTGCCAGTTTGTGAACTGCTGTGCCCCTGAGCTCCATTTTTCAACTCGTTTTTTGTGAGCTGAACGCAAGTCCAAAATTTTGGTTCAGGACCTATACTGGTTCCCGGTCGGTGGCTGAGACTTTGGTAAATTCTTCTTCCTGCTGGGAAATTACAGTGACATGGGCCCGTCCAAATGCCTAACAGCTACTCTCTCATTGGTTCTCCCTCTTCCCTTCCATCCTCTGACAAATTGGCAACCTGTGCGAACCAGTAGCTTAAAGGGGGTGTCTCTCCAAGTTGGGAGATTGATAGTAAAGCAGTTGGAAAGTCAAAGAGGACCACCAGGAGAGTGACTATTCGCTGAGTTTTACAAACCTTTCGTATTCACAGTGTGTCAATTCTCCAGGGTTCCCGTACATGTTATATCTGTAGTAATATTCCCTTCAACCTGGAGAGTTGTGACCCATATAATGGGTGCCATGCATTATTGCTTTAAAGGGTCTGCATTTGCTCACCCAATCTCACCAATCCTCTCAGTCCCAAGTGTCCAGCCTTATGCCACATCCAGCTGTCACTGTTGATAGGGTCATTCCAGGTTTCCTAAGAGACCCTGAAATAATTGTAAAGGATTTCCCTGTTTTTTTGTTTTGTTTTTGACATTTCTTTTTATAGTGGGTTTGAGCTGATTCTCGCTGCCATGTTTATGCCAGTCTAGACACACTCGATTCCCTTACAGAGACATATCAATACATAGGTTTTATGATTCTTACTAGTCAGATATATTCCTCTGCGGGAAATATGGGGTTTTGAGTCCCTTTCACTGAGGAAGGTGTAGGTCTTGTCTATTGCACAGTTGGTTTTTGGAATGGTACCTGTGCTTGTATCAAACTCTGGTTTTATGCATCACCCCACCTCTCCTTCCCACTTAACAGGCATAAGAGTGTTTTCTAAAAGTGAGACTCTGTTCCCTTTCCTAACTCAGTTCATGTGTAGCCATGTTTACAGGATCTTCATAAGTGATATCTTATGATAAGTTTCTTTTTCTGTGTGACTTATTTCACTTAGAATCACCGTACCTGAATCCACTCACTTTGCTGTTACTGGACTTATGACATTGATTTCATGGCTGAAGGATATTCCATCTTATGTAAGTACCCCTATATTTGAACTACTTTTATATCTCTTGGGATATTGAAGGTGTACCCTAGTTGAGGTTCTTCTATGCAGTGGAGCCCTAAATTTGGGGGTGGTTCTGTCTTATTGATTTTCAGTTTTCCCAAGGTATGTTCCCTAGACTTGAAGTGCCCTGGGCTCTGTAGCTCTTTTGTTTACTTGTTTTAGGGAACACAAAGCACCACCCCAGTGAGGCAGTTGGCAATTTACATCCCACCCATCAGCATAACAAGGCTCCTGTTCTCCAGGGCCTGTCTTGCCTTTCTGGTTTTTACATATTTTTTGGTTGTCCCTTTTGACCGGTGGGAAGTGATTCTTCTTTGTAGTGCAGATTTGCATTGCCGGCTTGCTTGCTTTGCCAAAAAGGGCGTATGCGTTTTCTCGTGAATATATTCATTAGGAAACGCATACGCCCTTTTTGGCCAAGTGCATCATTGGCGAAGTTGTGACCCTCTTCCTGTGCTTTACAGGCGATTCCTACGTACCTCTTGAAATCTGATTCCTGCTAATCTGCCTCGCTTTCAAGTCGGCCTCGTTGCCTTCCCTCAGCAGATTTTTGGACGAGAGTTGTTCTTGATTAATCTGCCAGTTTGTGAACTGCTGTGCCCCTGAGCTCCATTTTTTAACTCGTTTTTTGTGAGCTGAACGCAAGTCCAAAATTTTGGTTCAGGACCTATACTGGTTCCCGGTCGGTGGCTGAGACTTCGGTAAATTCTTCTTCCTGCTGGGAAATTAGAGTGACATGGGCCCGTCCAAATGCCTAACAGCTACTCTCTCATTGGTTCTCCCTCTTCCCTTCCATCTTCTCCCAACCTGGCAACCTGTGCGAACCAGGAGCTTAAAGGGGTTATCTCTCCCAGTTGGGAGATTGATAGTAAAGCAGTTGGAAAGTCAAACAGGAACACCAGGAGAGGGACTATTCGTTGAGTTTTAGAAACGTTTCGTATTCATGGTGTGTCCATTCTCTAGGTTTCCCGTACATGTTTTCGATGTAGTAATATTCCCTTCAACCTGGAGAGTTGGGACCCATATAATGGGTGCCATGCATTATTGCTTTAAAGGGTCTGCATTTGCTCACCCAATCTCACCAATCCTCTCAGTCCCATGTGACCAGCCTTATGCCACATCCAGCTGTCATTGTAGATAGGGTCATTCCAGGTTTCCTAAGAGACCCTGAAATAATTGTAAAGGATTTCCCTGTTTTTTTGTTTTGTTTTTGACATTTCTTTTTATAGTGGGTTTGAGCTGATTCTCGCTGCCATGTTTATGCCAGTCTAGACACACTTGATTCCCTTATGGAGACATATCAATACATAGGTTTTATGATTCTTACTAGTCAGATATATTCCTCTGCGGGAAATATGGGGTTTTGAGTCCCTTTCACTGAGGAAGGTGTATTTCTTGTCTATTGCATAGTTGGTTTTTGGAACGGTACCTGTGCTTATATCAAACTCTGGTTTTATGCATCACCCCACCTCTCCTTCCCACTTAAGCAGGCATAAGAGTGTTTTCTAAATGTGAGACTGTGTTCTCTTTCCTAACTCAGTTCATGTGTAGCCATGTTTACAGGATCTTCATAAGTGATATCTGATGATGAGTTTCTTTTTCTGTGTGACTTATTTCACTTAGAATCACCGTACCTGAATCCACTAACTTTGCTGTTACTGGACTTCAGACATTGATTTCGTGTCTGAAGGATATTCCATAGTACGTAAGTACCACTATTTTTGAACTATTTTTATATTTCCTGGGACATTGAAGGTGTACCCTAGTTGAGGTTCTTCTAAGCAGTGGAGGCCTAAATTTGGGGGTGGCTCTGTCTTATTGATTTTCAGTTTTCCAAAGGTATATTCCCTAGACTTTAAGTGCCCATGGCTCTGTAGCTCTGTTGTTTACTTGTATTAGGGAACACAATGCACCACTCCAGGGAGGCAGTTGGCAATTTACATCCCGCCCATCAGCATAACAAGGCTCCTGTTCTCCAGGGCCTGTCTTGCCTTTCTGGTTTTTACATATTTTGTGGATGTCCCTTTTGACCTGTGGGAAGTGATACTACTTTGTAGTGCAGATTTGCATTGCCCGCTTGCTTACTTGGCCAAAAAGGGCGTATGCGTTTTCTCCAGAATATATTCAGGAGAAAACGCATACGCCCTTTATGGCCAAGTGCATCATTGTCGAAGTTTTGCCCCTCTTCCTGTGCTTTACAGGCGATTCCTACGTACCTCTTGAAATCTGATACCTTCCATTCTGCCTCGCTTTCAAGTCGGCCTCCGTGCCTTCCCTCAGCAGATTTTTGGACGAGAGTTGTCCTTTATTACTCTGCCAGTTTGTGAACTGCGGTGACCCGGAGCTCCATTTTTCAACTCGTTTTATGTGAGCTGAACGCAAGTCCAAAATTTTGGTTCAGGATCTATACTGGTTCCCGGTGGGTGGCTGTGACTTTGTTTAATTCTTCTTCCTGTTGGGAAATTAGAGTGACATGTGCCCGTCCAAATGCCTAACAGCTACTCTCTCATTGGTTCTCCCTCTTCCCTTCCATCCTCTGCCAAATTGGCAACCTGTGCGAACCAGGAGCTTAAAGAGGCTGTGTCTCCAATTTGGGAGATTGATAGTAAAGCAGTTGGAAAGTCAAACCAGAGCACCAGGAGAGGGACTATTCGTTGAGTTTTAGAAATCTTTTGTATTCACAGTGTGTCCATTCTCTAGGTTTCCCATACATGTTATAGCTGTAGTAATATTCCCTTCATCCTGGAGAGTTGGGACACATGGAATGGGGGCCATGCATTTTTGCATTAAATGGCCTGCATTTGCTCACCCAATCTCACCAATCCTCTCAGTCCCAAGTGTCCAGCCTTATGCCACATCAAGCTGTCACTGCAGATAGGGTCATTCCAGGTTTCCTAAGAGACCCTGAAATAATTGTAAAGGATTTCCCTGTTTTTTTGTTTTGTTTTTGACATTTCTTTTTATAGTGGGTTTGAGCTGATTCTCGCTGCCATGTTTATGCCAGTGTAGACACACTTGATTCCCTTATAGAGACATATCAATACATAGGTTTTATGATTCTTACTAGTCAGATATATTCCTCTGCGGGAAATATGGGATTTTGATCCCTTTCACTGAGGAAGGTGTAGGTCTTGTCTATTCCATAGTTTGTTTTTGGAACATTACCTGTGCTTATATCAAATTCTGGTTTTATGCATCACCCCACCTCTCCTTCCCCCTTAAGCAGGCATAAGAGTGTTTTCTAAATGTGAGACCATGTTCTCTTCCCTAACTCAGTTCATGTGTAGCCATGTTTACAGGATCTTCATAAGTGATATCTTATGATAAGTTTATTTTTCTGTGTGACTTATTTCATTTAGAATCATCGTACCTGAATCCACTCACTTTGCTGTTACTGGACTTATGACATTGATTTCATGGCTGAAGGATATTCCATCGTACGTAAGTACCACTATATTTGAACTATGTTTATATTTCCTGGGATATTGAAGGTGTACCCTAGTTGAGGTTCTTGTAAGCAGTGGAGCCCTAAATTTGGTGGTGACTCTGTCTTATTGATTTTCAGTTTTCCAAAGGTATATTCCCTAGACTTGAAGTGCCCATATCTCTGTAGCTCTGTTGTTTACTTGTTTTAGGGAACACAATGCACCACTCCAGTGAGGCAGTTGGCAATTTACATCCCGCCCATCAGCATAACAAGGCTCCTGTTCTCCAGGGCCTGTCTTGCCTTTCTGGTTTTTATTTATTTTGTGGATATCCCTTTTGACCGGTGGGAAGGGATACTTCTTTCTAGTGCAGATTTGCATTGCCCGCTTGCTTGCTTGGCCAAAAAGGGCGTGTGCATTTTCTCCTGAATATATTCATGAGAAAACGCATACGCCCTTTTTGGCCAAGTGCATCATTGTCGAAGTTGTGCCCCTCTTCCTGTGCTTTACAGGCGATTCCTACGTACCTCTTGAAATCTGATTCTTGTAATCTGCCTCGCTTTCAAGTTGGCCACGTTGCCTTCCCTCAGCAGATTTTTGGACGAGAGTTGTCCTTTATTACTCTGCCAGTTTGTGAAGTGCTGTGCCCCTGAGGCCCATTTTTCAACTCGTTTTTTGTGAGCTGAACGCAAGTCCAAAATTTTGGTTCAGGACCTATACTGGTTCCTGGTGGGTGGCTGATACTTTGGTAAATTCTTCTTCCTCCCGGGAAATTAGAGTGACATGTTCCCGTCCAAATGCCTAACAGCTACTCTCTCATTGGTTCTCCCTCTTCCCTTCCATCCTCTGACAAATTGGCAACCTGTGCGAACCAGGAGCTTAAAGGGTGTGTCTCTCCAAGTTGGGAGATTGATAGTAAAGCAGTTGGAAAGTCAAACAGGAACACCAGGAGAGGGACTATTCGTTGAGTTTTAGAAACCTTTTGTATTCACGGTATGTCCATTCTCTAGGTTTCCCGTACATGTTATAACTGTAGTAATATTCCCTTCAACCTGGAGAGTTGGAACCCATATAATGGGTGCCATGCATTATTGCTTTAAAGGGTCTGCATTTGCTCACCGAATCTCACCAATCCTCTCAGTCCCAAGTGTCCAGCCTTATGCCACATCCAGCTGTCATTGTAGATAGGGTCATTCCAGGTTTCCTATGAGACCCTGAAATAACTGTAAAGGATTTCCTTGATTTTTTGTTTTGTTTTTGACATTTCTTTTTATAGTGGTTTTGAGCTGATTCTCGCTGCCATGTTTATGCCAGTCTAGACACACTTGATTCCCTTATGGAGACATATCAATACATAGGTTTTATGATTCTTACTACTCAGATATATTCCTCTTTGGGAAATATGGGGTTTTGAATCACTTTCACTGAGGAAGGTGTAGGTCTTGTCTATTCCATAGTTGTTTTTTGGAACGCTACCTGTGCTTATATCAAACTCTGGTTTTATGCATCACCACACCTCTCCTTCCCCCTTAAGCCGGCATAAGAGTGTTTTCTAAATGTGAGACTCTGTTCTCTTTCCTAACTCAGTTCATGTGTAGCCATGTTTACAGGATCTTCATAAGTGATATCTTATGATAAGTTTCCTTTTCTGTGTGACTTATTTCATTTAGAATCTTCGTACCTGCATCCAATCACTTTGCTGTTACTGGTCTTATGACATTGATTTCGTGGCTGAAGGATATTCCATCGAACTTAAGTACCACTATATATGAATTATTTTTATATTTCCTGGGATATTGAAGGTGTACCCTAGTTGAGGTTCTTGTAAACTGTAGAGCCCTAAATTTGTGGGTGGCTCTGTCTTATTGATTTTCAGTTTTCCAAATGTATATTCCCTAGACTTGATGTGCCCATGGCTCTGTAGCTCTGTTGTTTACTTGTTTTAGGGAACACAATGAACCACTCCAGGGAGGCAGTTGGCAATTTACATCCCGCCCATCAGCATAACAAGGCTCCTGTTCTCCAGGGCCTGTCTTGCCTTTCTGGTTTTTATATATTTTGTAGATGTCCCTTTTGACCGGTGGGAAGTGATAGTTCTTTGTAGTGCAGATTTGCATTGCCCGCTTGCTTGCTTGGCCAAAAAGTGCGTATGCGTTTTCTCCTGAATATATTCAGGAGAAAACGCATACGCACCTTTTGGCCAAGTGCATCATTGTAGAAATTGTGCCCCTCTTCCTGTGCTTTACAGGCGATTCCTATGTACCTCTTGAAATCTGATTCATGCTATTCTGCCTCGCTTTCAAGTCGGCCTCGTTGCCGTCCCTCAGCAGATTTTTGGATGATATTTTTCCTTTATTACTCTGCCAGTTTGTGAATTGCTGTGCCCCTGAGCTCCATTATTCAACTCGTTTTTTTGTGAGCTGAACGCAAGTCCAAAATTTTGGTCAGGACCTATACTGGTTCCCAGTGGGTGGCTGAGACTTTGTTTAATTCTTCTTCCTGCCGGGAAATTAGAGTGACATCTGTCCGTGCAAATGCCTAACAGCTACTCTCTCACTGGTTCTCCCTCTTCCCTTCCATCCTCTGCCAAATTGGCAAACTGTGCGAACCAGGAGCTTAAAGGGGGTGTCTCTCCAAGTTGGGAGATTGATAGTAAAGCAGTTGGAAAGTCAAACAGGAACACCAGGAGAGGAACTATTCGTTGAGTTTTAGAAACCTTTCGTATTCACTGAGTGTCCATTCTCTAGATTTCCCGTACATGTTATAACTGTAGTAATATTTCCTTCAACCTGGAGAGTTGGGACCCATATAATGGGGGCCATGCATTATTGCTTTAAAGGGTCTGCATTTGCTCACGAATCTTACCAGTCCTCTCAGTCCCAAGTGTCCAGCCTTATGCAACATCCAGCTGTCATTGTAGATAGGGTCATTCCAGGTTTCCTAAGAGACCCTGAAATAATTGTAAAGGATTTCCCTTTTTTTTGTTTTGTTTTTGACATTTCTTTTTATAGTGGGTTTGAGCTGATTCTCGCTGCCATGTTTATGCCAGTCTAGACACACTTGATTCCCTACAGAGACATATAAATACATAGGTTTTATTATTTTTACTAGTCAGATATATTCCACTGCTGGAAATATGGGGTTTTGTGTCCCTTTCACTGAGGAAGGTGTAGGTCTTGTCTATTGCATAGTTGGTTTTTGGAACGATACCTGTGCTTATATCAAACTCTGGTTTTATGCATAACCCCACCTCTCCTTCCCCCTTAAGCAGGCATAAGAGTGTATTCTAAAGGTGAGGCTCTTTTCTCTTTCCTCAGTCACTTCAAGTGTAGCCATGTTTACAGGATCTTCATAAGTGATATCTTATGATAAGTTTATTTTTCTGTGTGACTTATTTCACTTAGAATCATCGTAGCTGTATCCACTCATTTGCTGCTACTGGTCTTTTGACATAGATTTCATGGCTGAGGCATATTCCATCGTATGTAAGTACCACAATTTATTGAACCATTTTTATATTTCCTGGGATATTTAAGGTGTACCCAAGTTGAGGTTCTTGTAAGCAGTGCAGCCCTAATTTTTGAGGTGGCTCTGTCTTATTGATTTTCAGTTTTCCCAAGGTATATTCCCTAGACTGGAAGCACACTTGTCTCTGTAGCTCTGTAGTTTACTTGTTTTAGGGAACACAATGCACTCCTCCAGAGAGGCAGTTGGCAATTTACATCCCGCCCATCAGCATAACAAGGCTCCCTATTCAACAGGGTCTGTCTTGCCTTTCTGGTTTTTACCCATCTTGTGGATGTCCCTTTTGACTGGTGAGAAGGTATACTTCTTTGTAGTGCAGAATTTCATTGCCCGCTTGCTTCCTTGGCCAAAAAGGGCGTATGTGTTTTCTCCTGAATATATTCAGGAGAATACGCATACGCAAATTTTGGCCAAGTGCATCATTGTCCAAGTTGTGCCCCTCTTCCTGTGCTTTAAGGGCAATTCCAACATACCTCATGAAATCTGTTTCCTGCTATTCTGCCTCTCTTTCAAGTCCACCTCGTTGCCTTCCCTCAACAGATTTTTGGATGATAGTTGTCCTTTAGTACTCTGCCAGTTTGTGAATTGCTGTGCCCCGGAGCTCCATTTTTCAACTCGTTTTTTGTGAGCTGAAAGGAAGTCCAATATTTTGATTCAGGACCTATACTTTATCAAGGTGGTTGCCTGAGAGTTTGGTTAATTCTTCTTCCTGCCAGGAAATTAGAGTGATATGTGCCCGTCCAAATGCCTAACAGCTACTCTCTCATTTGTTCTCCCTCTTCCCTTTCATCCTCTGCCAAATTGGCAACCTGTGCGAACCAGGAAGTTAAACGGGCTGTCTCTCCAAGTTGGGAGATTGATAGTAAAGCAGTTGGAAAGTGAAACCGGAGCACTACGAGAGGGACAAATCGTTGAGATTTAGGAAACTTTCGTATTCACAGTGTGTCCATTCTCGGTTTCCCGTACATGTTATAGCTGTAGTTATATTCCCTTCAACCTGGAGAGTTGGGACCCAAGGAATGGGTACCATGAATTATTGCTTTAAGGGGTCTGCATTTGCTCACCCAATTTCACCAATCCTCTCAGTCCAAAGTGTCCAGCCTTATGCCACATCCAGCTGTCATTGTATATAGGGTCATTCCAGGTTTCATAAGAGACCCTGAAGGAATTGTAAAGAATTTCGCTGTTATATTTGTTTGGTTTTTGAAATTCCTTGTCATACTGGGTTTGAGCTGATTCTCGCTGCCATGTTTATGCCAGTCTAGACACACTTGATTCTCTTATGGAGACATATCAGTACATAGGTTTTAAGATTCTTACTTGTCAGATATATTCCTCTGTGGGAAATATGGGGTTTTGAGTCCCTTTCACTGAGGAAGGTGTAGGTCTTGTGTATTCCATAGTTCGTTTTTGGAACGGTACCTGTGCTTATATCAAACTCTGGTTTCATGCATCACCCCACCTCTCCTTCCCCCTTAAGCAGGCATAAGAGTGTTTTCTAAATGTGAGACACTCTTCTCTTTCCTAACTCAGTTCATGTGTAGCCATGTTCACAGGATCTTCATAAGTGATATCTTATGATAAGTTACTTTTTCTGTGTGACTTATTTCACTTAGAATCACCGTACATGAATCCACTCATTTTGCTGCCATCGGTCTTATGATATTGATTTCATGGCTGAGGGATATTCCATCGTACGTAAGTACCACAATTTTTTGAACCATTTTAATATTTCTGGGATATTTAACCTGTACCCAAGTTGAGGTTCTTGTAAGCAGTGTAGCCCTGACATTGGGGGTTGCTTTGTCTTATTGATTTTCAGTTTTCCCAAGGTATATTCCCTAGACTGGAAGTGCCCTTGGCTCTGTAGCTCTGTTGTTTACTTGTTTTAGGGAACACAATGCACTCCTCCAGTGAGGCAGTTGGCAATTTACATCCCGCCCATCAGCATAACAAGGCTCCCTGTTCTCCAGGGCCTGTCTTGCCTTTCTGGTTTTACACATATTGTGGATGTCCCTTTTGACTGGTGGGAAGCGATACTTCATTGTTGTGCAGATTTGCATTGTCCGCTTGCTTGCTTGGCCAGAAAGTGTGTATACGTTTTCTCCTGAATATATTCTGGAGAAAACGCTTACGCCCTTTTTGGCCAAGTGCATCATTGTCGAAATTCTGCCCCTCTTCCTCTGCTTTAAAGGTGATTCCAGTGTACCTTTTGAAATCTGTTTCCTGCTATTCTGCCTCGCTTTCAAGTCTGCCTCGTTGCCTTCCCTAAACAGATTTTTGGACGATAGTTGTCCTTTATTAATCTGACAGTTTGTGAATTGCTGTGCACCTGAGCTCCATTTTTCAATTCGCGTTTTTGTGAGCCGACCACAAATCCACAATTTTGCTTCAGGACCTATATTTGTTCTGGGGGGGTAGGATGAGACTTTGGTTAATTCCTCTTCGTGTCGGGAAATTAGTGTGACATGTGGCTGTCCAAATGCCTACTGCTACTCTCTCATTGGTTCTCTCTCTTCCCTTATATCTTCTGCACCATTTGCCCAATGTGTGAATCAGGAGGTTTTAGGGGCTGACTCTCCAAGTTGGGAGATTGATAGTAAAGCAGTTGAAATGTCAAACTGGAGCACAAGGAGAGAAAAAAGTAGTAGAGCTTTAGAAATCTTTCACCATCAGAGTGTTTCCATTCTCTATGTGCCCATACATGTTATAACTGTAGTGATATTCCTTTCTACCTGGAGAGTTGGGAACCATGGAATGGGTGACAGGCATTATTTCTTTAAAGGGTCTGCATTTTTTCACCCAATCTCACCAGTCCTCTCAGCCCCAAGTGACCAGCATTATGCCCCATCCAGCTGTCATTGTAGATAGTGTTATTCCAGGTTTCATCAGAACCCCTGAAGGAATTGTGTGAGAATTTTACTGTTTTTATGTTTTGTTTTAAAATTCATATTTATATTGGGTTTGAGCTGATTCTCACTGCCATGTTTATGTCGTTCTAGACACACTTGGTTCCCTTATGGAGACATATGAATACATAGGTTTTAAAATTCTTACTAGTCAGATATATTTCTCTCTGGGGAATAGGGATATTGAGTTCCATTCAGTGAGGAAGGAGTAGGCCTTGTCTCTTCTCTTTTTGGATTATGGAACGGTTTCTGTGCTAATATCAAACTTTTGTTTTGTGCATCTCCCCACCTCTCTTTCCCCTTAAGTAAGCATAAGAGTGTTTTCTAAATCTGAGAATCTGTTCTCTTCCCTAATTCAGTTCATATGTAGCCATGTTTACATTCCCTTCATAAGTGATATCTTTTGTCAGAATGCACCATGGCCCTTGTCTTAATAATGCTCCATGTCCCCTGTCATCACAATGCTCCATGCCGTGGTTATCACAATGCTCCATGTCCCTTGTCATCACAATTCTCCACGTCCTTGTCATCACAATGCTACATGACACTTCTCATCAAAATGTTACATACTCTTGCCATCACAATTCTCCATGCATTTGTCATTGCAATGCTCCATGCACTTGTCATCACAATGCTCCATGCCCTTGTCATCACAATGCTTCTTGCTCTTGTCATCACAATGCTCCATGACCCCTCTCATCACAATGCTCCATGACACCTGTCATCACAATGCTTAATGCCACTTGTCTTTACAGTGCGCCATGATGCTCGACATCGCAATTACCCAAAGTCTTCTCATCAGAGTGCTCCACGTTTTGCCATCACCATGCTCCATGCCTTGTCATCTCAAAGCTCAATGTCCCTTGTCCTCACAATTGTCCACGTCCGTGTCATTACAATGCTCCATGGCACTTCACATCACAATGTCATATGCTCTTCTCATCACAATACTCCATGCACTTGTCATCGCGATGCTCCATGACCCCTGTTATAGGAAGCTCCATGCGTTTGTCATCACAATGTTTCACGACCTGGACATTAAAATTATCAATGGCCCTTGATATCACAATGCTCAATGCCCTTGTCATCACAATGCTCCTTTACTTTGTCACAACAATCCTCCATGACACTTGGCATCACAATGCTCAATTATATTGTCATCAAACTGGAACATGACATATTTCATCACAAAGCTCCCTGACAACTTTCTTCACAATAATCTATGACCTTGTCATCACAGTACCCCATGCCCTTGTCGTCACAATGTGCCATGCCCACTCTTAGCACAGTAATCCATGAAATTTGTCAGAACAATGATCCATGCCAATTTTCATCACCATGCCCAATGAATGCTGTCATCACAATGCACCATGCCCATCATCATAATGCTTCATGCTATTGTCATCACAATGAAATCAAAATGCTCCATGACCTCTGTCATCACAAGGCTCCACACCCTTGTGATCACAATGTTCAATAACACTTGTCATCACAATGCCCCATGACTTTGGTCATCACTATTATCCACGGTCTTCTCATCACAATGCACCATGATTTTTGTCATCACAATGCTCATTACACTTGTCGGCACAATGCTCCCTGACTATTGCCATCAGTATGCACCTTGAACTCTTTCATGACAAAGCTCCATGCCTTTTTCATCACAATGATCCATGCCCTTTTCATCACAATGCTCCAAGAACCCTGTGATCACAATGCTCCCTGACTTTTGCCATCAGTATGCACCTTGAACTCTTTCATGACAAAGCTCCATGCCTTTTTCATCACAATGATCCATGCCCTTTTCATCACAATGCTCCAAGAACCATGTGATCACAATGCTCCTTGCACTTGTCATCACAAATCTCCATGACGCATGTCATCAGAATGCTCCATGGCCTTCTCATCATAATGCTCCATGCCCTTGTCATCACAGAGCTCCAAGACACCTGTAATCACAATGTTCCCTGCTCCTTTTCATCCGAAAGCTCCATGAGACTAGTCATCACAAGGTTCCATGGATTTCACATCACAGTGCTCCAGGACGTTGTCATCACAGTGCTCCATTCCCTTGTTATCACAATACTCCATGACCCCTGTCATCAAAATACTCCATGAACATTTTCACCCCAGTGGTCCATGACCCTTCTCATCACAATGATGCATGCCCATGTCATCCCAATGCTCCATGACACCCGTATTCACAAAGCTCTGTGACACTTGTCATCACATTGCTCCATGACACCTGTCATCAAAATACTCCATGCGTTTGTCAGCAAAATGCTACATGACTTATCTTTACAATGCTCTATGCGCTTGTCATCACCTTACTCCATTACCATTGCCATCACAATCCTCCATGAAACATGGGATCACATTGCTTCATGTCCTTGTCATAAAAATGCTCCATGCTCCTTGAAATCAAAATGAGCCAAGACCTCTGTCATCACAATGCTCCAATCCCTTGTGATCACAATGTTCCATAACACTTGTCATCACAAGGCTCCATGATGTGTGTCATCACAATACTCCATGCCCTTTTCATCACAATGCTCCATGACATTTGTCATCACAATACTCCATTAAATTTGGCATCACAATACTACCTAGCATTGTCATCGCAATGGACCATAACATGTCATCACAATGCTCCCTGACACCTGTCTTCACAATACTCCATGACCTTCTCTTCACAGTGATCCATGGCCTTGTCATCACAATGCACCATGTCCACTGGCATCACAATAATCTATGAAAGTTCTCATATCAATGCTTCAAGCCCCTGTCATCACAATACTCCATGTCCTTTTCATCAAAATGCTCCATGACTTGTCATCACAAAGCTCCATGACCCATGACCCATGTATCACAGTGTTCCGTACCCTCGTCATCACAATGCTCCATGCCCACACTCATCACGATAATCCATGAAATATTTCAGACCAATGCTCCATGCCCTTCTCATCAAAATGCTCCATTACCCCTGTCATGACAATGCTCCATGACACTTTCCATCACAATGTTACACGGCCTTAGTCATCACAAGGCTCCATGACACTTGTCATCACAATGCTCAAAACCCCTGTATTCACAATGCTCCATGCCCTCGTCATCACAAAGCTGCATGACACATGTCATCAGAATGCTCCATGGCCTTCTCATCACCATGATCCATGCCCTTGTCATCACAAAGCTCCAAGACCCCTGTAATCAAAATGCCCCATGCCCATATTCCACAGAATGCCCCAAGAGATTTCTCATCAAAAGTCTCCATGGTCTTCTCATCACAATGCTCCAGGAACTTGTCATCACCATGCTCCATTCCCTTGTCATCACAGTGCTCCATGACCACTGTCATCACAATACTCCATGAATATATTCAGCCAAATGCTCCATGACATAATCATCACAATGCTCCATGACCAATATCATCCCTATTCTCCATGACCACTGTGATCACAACACTCCATGACACCTGAGAACACAATGATCCGGGACTCTTGTAATCACAATGCTCCATTCCCTAGCCATCACAATGCTCCATGACCACTGTCATCACAATACACCATGAATATTTTCAGCCCAATGCCTCATGACCCCTGCCATCAAAATGTTCAACGGCCTTGTCATCACAAAGCTCCATGACACTTGTCATCACAATGCTCAAGACACCTATAATCACAATGCTCCATTCATTTGTCATCCCATTGCTCCATGACACCAATATTCACAATGATCCATGACGCTTGTCATCACAGTGCTCCATGACACCTGTCATCACAATGCTCCCTGCCCTTCTCATCAAAATGCACCACACCCTTCTCATCAAAATGCTCCATGACCATTGTCATCACAAAGATCCATGACCCTTGGCATCACAATGCTCCATGTCATTGTCATCACAGTGCTCCATGAAGGCTCTCATCGCATTGCTCCATGTTCTTGTCATCACAAAGCTCCATGACACATGTCATCAGAATGCTCCATGGCCTTCTCATCACAATGCTCCATGCCTTTGCCATGACAAAGCTCCATTACTCCTGTCATAACAATGCTCCATACCCCACACATCACGATGTTCCATGGCCTTGTCATCACAAGGCTCCATGACCCTTCTCATCACAATGATCCAAGACCCCGGTAATCACAATGCTCCATGCCCCTTTTGATCTCAATGATCCATGAAACCTGTCATCACAATGCACCATGCCCATCATCATAATGCTTCATGCTATTGTCATCACAATGAAATCAAAATGCTCCATGACCTCTGTCATAACAATGCTCCAAACCCTTGTGATCACAGTATTCCATAACACTTGTTGTCTGTATGCTCATTCAAAACTGTCATGACAAGGCTCCATGCCTTTTTCATCACAATGATCCATGCTTTTTTCATCACAATGCTCCAAGTCCCCTGTAATCACAATGCTCCATGCCCTTGTCATAACAAAGCTCAAGGACACATGTCATTAGAATGCTCCTTGGTCTTCTCCTCACAATGCTCCATGCCCATGTCATCACAATGATCCAAGTACCCTGTAATCACAATGGTCCATGTCCCTTTTCATCAGTATGCTCCTTGAGATTTGTCATCACAAGGATCCATGGTTTTCTCATCACAATGCTCCAGTACCTTGTCAACACAATGCTTCATGACATTGTCATGAAAATTCTCAATGGCCCTTGTCATCATATTGCTCCAAGTCCTAGTCATCACAATGGTCCGTTATATTTGTCATCAAAATCCTCCATTACATTTGGCATCACAATGCTCCCTGCCATTGTCATCGCATTGGACCATGACATATGTCATCACAATGCTCCCTGACAACTTTCTTCAAAATACTCAATGAAATTCTCATCACAATGCTCCATGCCCCTGTCATCACAGTGCTCCATGTCCTTGTCATCACAATGCTCCATGACCCCTGTCACCACAATGCTCCATGACTCCAGGCCTCACAGTGCTTCATAACATTTTTCATCACAGTGATCCATGCCCGCGTCATCACAAGGCTATGTGACCTTTGTAAGAACAATGCTCCCTGAACGTTTCATCAAAATGCTCCGTGACCATTTTCATCACAGTGCTCCAAGACTTTGTCAGAAAAATGCTCCATGACCCTTGTCATTACAGTGTGCCAAGCGTTTTTCATCATAACGATCCAGAAATTTTTCATCACAATGCTCCATATAACTTGTAATCACAATGCTCCATGCCCTTCTCATCACAATGCTCCATTACCCCTGTGATAACCATGCTCCATGACACCTGCCATCACAATGTTCCATGGCCTTTTCATCACAAGGCTCCATGACACTTGTCATCACAATGTTCCAAGACCCCTGTAATCACAATGCTCCATGCCCTTGTCATCACAAAGCTCCATGACACATGCCATCAGAATGTTCCATGACCTTCTCATAAAAATGCTCCATGCCCTTGTCATCACAATGCTCCAAGACCACAGTAATCACAATGCTCCCTGCCCCTTTTCATCTCAAAGCTACATGATACCTGTCATCACAAAGAATCGTGCCCATAATCATAATGCTTCAGGCTATTGTCAGCACAATGAAATCAAAATTCTCCACGACCTCTGCCATCACAATGCTCCATGACCCCTGTCATCACAATACTCCATGAACATTTTCAGCCCAATGCTCCAAGGCCCTTGTTATCCCAATGCTCCATGACCCCTGTATACACAATGCTCCGTGACGCTTGTCATCACAGTGCTCCATGACACCTGTCATCACAATTCTCCATGCCATTGACAGCAAAATGCAACATGACCTTGTCATGACAATGCTCTATGTGCTTGTCATCACAATACTCCATTACCATTCTCATCACAATCCTCCATGAACCTTCGGTTCACATTGCTTCATGCTCTTGTCATCACAAAGCTCCATGCTCCTTAAAAACAAAATGATCCATGACCTCTGTTATCACAATGCTCCAAACCCTTGTGATCACAAAGTTCCATAACACTTGTCATCACAACGCTCCATGATGCCTGTCATCACAATATTCCATTCCCTTTTCATCACAATGCTCCATGATCTTTGTCATCACAATTCTAAATACACTTGTCATCACAATGCTCCCTGACACTTGTCTTCAGAATGCCCCTTGAAGCCTGTCACGAAAAGGCTCCATGCGTCTTTCATCACAATGCACAATGTCATTTTCATCACAATGCTCCATGCCATTGTCATCAAAATACTCCAAAAGCTTGTCATCAGAATGCTCCATGACCCTTGTCATCACAATTCTCCATGCACTTGTCAGCACAATGCTCCGTGACCCTTGTCATCACAATACTCCAAGCCATTGTCATCACAATGCTCCATTACCTTTGTCATCAGAATCCTCCATGACATTTGGCATCACAATGCTCCATGCCTTTGTCATCACAATGCTCCCTTACACCTGTCTTCAAAATACTGCATGACCTGGTCATCACAATGCTCCATGCCCTTGCCATCACAATCTGCCCTTCCAACTGTCATCGCAATAATCCATGAAACTTATAAGACCAATGCTCCATGCCCTTGTCATCACAATGTTACATTCACTTGTTATCACAGTGCTCCATGACCCTTGTCATCACAGTGCTCCGTGACTCCAGTCATAAAAATGCTTCATGACCTTTGTCATCACAATGGTCCATGCCCTCGTCATCAACAGTCTCTGTGACCATTTTAACCACAATGCTCCATGAACTTTTCATCACAATGCTCTTTGACCCTTGTCATCACAATGCTCTATGCCTCTCTCAGCACAATTCTCCATGACACTTGTCATCACAGTGCTCCATGCGCTTGTCATCAAAGTGCTCCACAATCTTGTCATCACAATGCTCCATAAACCTTGTCATCACAATGCTCCATGCACTTCTCATCAAAATGCTCTCTCACCACTGATATCACAATATTACATCAATATTCGTCACAATACTCCCTCATCCCTGTCATCTCAGTGTTCCATGACCCCTGTCATCACAATGCTACATGCATTATCATCACAATGTTCGATGACTCCTGACATCACAATGTTTCATAACCCCTGTTATCAAAATGCTCCATGACCCGTTTCATCAAAATGCTCTATGACCCCTGGCATCACAATGTTCCATAACACCTGCCATCAAAATGTTCCATGACACTTTACAACAAATTGCTCCATGACCCTGTCATCACAATGCTCCCTGCCCTTCTCATCAGAATGCACAACACCCTTGACATCAAAATGCTCCATGACATTTGTCATCACAAAGATCCATGACACTTGGCATCACAATGCTCCATGTCATTGTCATCACGATGCTCCATGAACGCTCTCAGTACATTGGTCCTTGCCCTTGTCCTCACAAAGCTCCATGACACATGTCATCAGAATGCTCCATGGCTTTGTCAGCAAAATACTATATGACCTTGTCATTACAATGCTCTATGCCCTTGTCATCACAATACTCCATTACCATTGTCATCACAATCCTCCATGAACCGTGGGATCATATTGCTTCATGCCCTTTTCATCACAATATTCCATGCTCCTTGAAATTAAAATGATCCATGAACTCTGTCATCACAGTGCTCCAAACCCTTGTGATCACAAGTTCCATAACTCTTGTCATCAAATCGCTCCATGATTCCTATCATCACAATACTCCATGCACTTTTCATCACAATGCTCCATGATCATTGTCATCTTAATTCTCAATACACTTGTCATAACAATGCTCCCTGACACTTGTCGTCAGAATGCTCCTTGAACCCTGGCACGAAAAGTCTCCATGCCTTTTTCATCACAATGCCCCATGCCATTTTCATCACAATGCTCCATGCCAACGTCATCAAAGTTCTCCACAAGCTTGTCATCAGAATGCTCCATGACACTTGTCATCACAGTTCTCCATGCACTTGTCAGCACAAAGCTCCTTGACCTTTGTCATCACAATGCCCCAAGCCATTGTCATCAAAATGCTCCATTTCCTTTGTCATCAGAATCCTCCATGACACATGATACCACTATGCTCCATGCCATTGTCATCACAATGGGCCATTACATATGTCATCACAATGCTCCTTGACACCTGTCTTCACAATACAGCATGACCTTGTCATCACAATGCTCCATGACACCTGCCATCACAATGTTCCACGCCCTTGTCATCACAAGACTCCATGACACTTGTAATCACAATGCTCGAAGACCACATTATTCACAATGCTCCATGCACTTGTCATCACAAAGCTCCATGACACATGTCATCAGAATGTTCCATGGCCTTCTCATCAAAATGCTCCATGCCCTTGTCATCACCGAGCTCCAACACCCCTGTAATGACAATGCTCCATGCACATTTTCATCAGTATGGTCCATGAGATTTGTCATCACAAGGCTCCATGGGTTTCTCATCACAATGCTCCAGGATTTTGTCATCACAATGCTTTACGACCTTGTCATGAAAATTCTCAATGGCCCTTGTCATCATAATGCTCCAAGCCTTAGTCATCACAATGCTCCATTATATTTGTCATCACAATCCTCCATTACATTTGGCACTACCGTGCTCCCTGACATTGTCATTGCAATGGATCATGACATATGTCAACACAATGCTCCCTGACACCTGTCTTCACAATACTCCATGACCTTATCATCACAATGATCCATGCCCTTGTCATCACAATGCACCATGCCAACTGTCATCACTATAATCTATGAAACATCACATACCAATGTTCCATGCCCCTGACATCACAATGCTCCATGTACTTGTCATCACAATGCTCCAGACCACTGTCATCAAAATGCTCCGTGACTCCAGGCATCAAAATGGTTCATAACAGTTGTCATCACAATGGTCCATGCCTGCGTCATCACAAGGCTCTGTGACCTTTGTAACCACAATGCTCCATGAAATTTCCATCACAATGCTCTGTGACCCTTGTCATCACAATGCTCCTTGCCTTTGTCAGAAAAATGCTCCATAAACCTTGTAATCACAATGCTCCATGCCCTTCTCATCATAATGCTCCATTACCCCTGTCATAACAATGCTCCATGACACCTACCTTCACAATGTTCCACAGTCTTGTCATTACAAGCCTCCATGACACTTGTCATCACTATGCTCCAAGACCACTGTAATCACAATGCTCGCTGACTTTGTCATCACAAGGCTCCATGACACATGTCATCAGAATGTTCCATGGCTTTGTCATCAAAATGTTCCATGCCCTTGTCATCACAATGCTCCAAGACCCCTGTAATCACATTGCTCCATGCCCCTCTTCATCTCAATGCTCCATGAACCCTGTCTTCAAAATGAATCATGCTCATGATCAAAATGCTTCAGGCTATTGTCAGCAAAATGAAATCAAAATTCTCCACGACCACTCTCATCACAATTCTCCATGACCCCTATCATCCAATACACCATGAATATTTTCAATCCAATGCTCCATGACCTTGTCATCACAATGATCCATGATCTTGTCATCCCAATGCTCCATGACCCCTGTATTCACAATGCTCCGTGACGCTTGTCATCACAGTGCTCCATGACATCTGTCATCACAATGCTCCATGGCTTTGTCAGCAAAATTCTACATGAACTTATCATTACAATGCTCTATGCCTTTGTCATCACAATACTCCATTACAATTGTCATCAGAATCCTCCATGAACTGTGGGATCACATTGCTTCATGCCCTTGTCATCACACAGTTCCATGCTCCTTGAAATCAAAATGATCCATGACATCTGTCATCACAATGCTCCAAACCCTTCTGATCACAAAGTTCCTTAACTCTTTTCATCAAATATCTCCATGATGCCTATCATCACAATACTCCATGCCCTTTTCATCACAATGCTCCATGACCTTTGTCATCACAATTCTCAATACACTTGTTATCACAATGCTCCCTGATACTTGTCGTCAGTGTGCTCCTTGAACACTGTCACGAAAAGATTCCATGCCTTTTTCATCACAAGGCCCCATGCCATTTTCATCACAATGCTCCATGCCATTGTCATCAAAATACTCCACAAGCTTGTCATCAGAATACTCCATGACCCTTGTCATCACAATTCTCCATGCACTTGTCAGCACAATGCTCCCTGACCCTTGTCATCACAATGCTCCAAGCCATTTCATCAGAATGCTCCATTACCTTTGTCATCAGAATCGTCCATGACACTTGGCATCACAATGCTCTATGCTATTGTCATCACAATGGGCCATTACATAAGTCATGGGAATGCACCCTGACACGTCTCTTCACAATACTGCATGACCTTGTCATCAAAATGCTCCATGCCCTTGTCATCACAATGCGCCATTCCAACTCTCATCACAATAATCCATGAAACTTATTAGACCAATGCTCCATGCCCTTGTCATCACAATGCTCCATGCCCTTGTTATCACAATGCTCCATGACCCCTGTCATCACAATGCTTTGTGACTCCAGTAATCACAATGCTTCATGACCTTTGTCATCACAATATTCCATGCCCTCATCATCAACAGTCTCTGTGACATTTTTATCCACAATGCTCCATGAACTTTTCATCTCAATTCTCTTTGACCCTTGTCATCACAATGCTCTATGTCTTTCTCAGCACAATGCTCCATGACCCTTGTCATCAAAATGCACCATGCACTTGTCATCACAGTGCTCCAGAATCTTTTCATCACAATGCTCCTTAAAACATGTCATCACAATGCTCCCTGCTCTTCTTATCAAAATGCTCTCTCACAACTGATATCACAATGTTACATCACTATTCGTCAAAATACTTCCTCACACCTGTCATCACATTGTTCCATGACTCCTGTCATCACAATGCTACATGCATTATCATCACAATATTCGATGACCACTGACATCACAATGTTCCCCAACCCTGTCATCAAAATGATCCATGACATTTTTCATCAAAATGCTCCATGACCCTGTCATCAAAATGTTTCATTCCCTTCTCATCCCAGTGCACAACGCCCTTGCCATCAAAATGCTCGATGACCTTTGCCATCACAAAGATCTATTACGCTTGGCATCACAAAGCTCCATACCATTGTCATCACAAAGCTCCATGAAACAGGTCATCACAATGCTCCATGGCCTTCTCATCACAATGCTCCATGCCCTTGCCATCACAATGCACCATTACCCCTGTCATAACAATGCTCCATGACCACGGTCATCACAATGTTCCATGGCCTTATCATCAGAAGGCTCCATGACCCTTCTAATCACAATGCTCCAAGACCCCTGTAATCACAATGCTCCATGCCCCTTTTCATCTCAAAGATCCATGAAACCTGTCATCACAATACACCATGCCCATCATCTTAATGCTTCATGCTGTTGTCATCACAATGAATTCACAATGCTCCATGACCTCTGTTATAACAATGCTCGAAACCCTTGTGATCACAATATTCCATAACACTTGTCATCACAATGGCCCATGACACTCGTCATCACAATTGACCATGACACTCGTCATCACAATTATCCATGGTCTTCTCATCACAATGCTCCATGACCTTTGTCATCACAATGCTCAATACACATGTCGTCAAAATGCTCCCTGACTCTTGTTGTCTGTATGCTCCTTGAAACCTGTCATGTCAAGGCTCCATGCCTTTTTCATCACAATAATCCATGCCCTTTTCATCACAATGCTCCAAGACCCCGATAATCACAATGCTCCATGCCCTTGTCATCACAAAGCTCCATGACGCCTGTCAGCAGAGTGCTCCTTGGCATTCTCCTCACAATGCTCCATCCCCTTGTCATCACAATGTTCCAAGACCCCTGTAATCACAACGGTCCATGCCCCTTTTTATCAGTATGCTCCATGAGATTTGTCATCACCAGGCTCCATGGTTTTCTCATCACAATGCTCCAGGACCTTGTCATCACAATGCTCCATGACGTTGTCATGAAAATTCTCAATGGCCCTTGTCATCATAATGTTCCAGCCCTATTCATCACAATGCTCCATTACATTTGGCATCACAATGCTCCCTGCCATTGTCATCGCAATGGACAATGACTTATGGCATCACAATGCTCCCTGACACCTGTCTTCACAATAATCCATGACCTACTCATCACAATATTCAATGCCCTTGTCATCACAATGCAGAATGTCCACTGTCATCACAATAATCTATGAAAATATTCAGTCCAATGCTCCGGGCCCCTGTCATCACAATGCTCCATGCAATTGTCATCAAAATGCTCCATGACCCTTCTATTCACAATGCTCCGTGACGCTTGTCATCACAGTGCTCCATGATACCTGTCATCAAAATGCTCCATGCCTTTGTCAGCAAAATGCTACATGACCTTGTCATTACAATGCTGAATGCACTTGTCATTACCATACTCCATTACCATTGTCATCACAATCCTCCATGAACCTTGGGATCACGTTGCTTCATGCCCTTGGCATCACAATGCTCCATGCCATTGTCATCACAATGGGCCATTACATATGTCATCACAATGCTCCCTGACACCTGTCTTCACAATACTGCATGACTTGGACATCACAATGCTCTATGCACTTGTCGTCACAATGCTCGATGACCGCTGTCATCACAATGCTCCGTGACTCCAGTCATCACAATGCTTCATAACCTTTTTCATCACAATGGTCCATGCCCTCATCATCAACAGTCTCTGTGACCTTTTTAACCACAATGCTCCATGAAATTTTCATCACAAAGCCCTTTGACCATTGTCATCACAATACTCCATGCCCTTTTCATCACAATGCTCCATGACCTTTGTCATCACAATTCTCAATACACTTGTCATCACAATGCTCCCTGACACTTGTCACAATGCTCCTTGATCCCTGTCACGAAATGGCTCCATGCCTTTTTCATCACAATGCCCCATGCCGTTTTCATCACAATGCTCCATGCCATTGTCATCAAAATACTCCACAAGCTTGGCATCAGAATGCACCATAACCCTTGTCATCACAGTTCTCCATGCACTTGTCATCACAATGCTCCCTGACCCTTGTCATCACAATGCTCCAAGCCATTGTCATCACAATGCTCCATTACATTTCTCATCAGAATCCTCCATGACACTTGGCATCACAATGTTCCATGCCATTGTCATCACAATGGGCCATTACATATGTCATTACAATGCTCCCTGACACCAGTCTTCACAGTACTGCATGACCTAGTCATCACAATGCTCCATGCCCTTGTCATCACAATGTGCCATTCCAACTGTCATCGCAGTAATCCATGAAACTTATTAGACAAATGCTCCATGCCCTTGTCATCACAATGCTCCATGACCTTGTTATCAGAATGCTCCATGACCCCTGTCATCACAATGCTTCGTGACTCCAGTCATCACAATGGTTCAGGACCTTTGTCATCACAATGATCCATGCTCTCGTCATCAACAGTCTCTGTGACCTTTTTAACCACAATGCTCCATGAACTTTTCATCACAATGCTCTTTGACCCTTGTCATCACAATGCTCTATGCCTTTCTAAGCACAATGCTTCATTACTCTTGTCATCACAGTGCTCCATGTGCTGGTCAGGACAATGCTCCAAGACACATGTCATAACAATGCACCATGGGCTTGTCATCACAGTGCTCCACAATCTTGTCATCACATTGCTCCATAAACCTTGTCATCAAAATGCTCCATGCACTTCTCAACAAAATGCTGTCTCACCAATGATATACAATGTTCCATCACTATTCGTCACAATGCTCCCTCACCCCTGTCATCACAATGTTACGTGACACCTGTCTTCACAATGCTACATGCACTTATCATCACAATGTTTGATGACCACTTACATCACAATATTCCATAACCCATGTCATCGAAATGCTTCATGACCCTTTTCATCAAATTGCTCCATGAACCTGTCATCACAATGCTCCCAGCCCTTCTCATCACAATGCACAACGCCCTTGTAATCAAAATGCTCCATGACCTTTGTCATCACAAAGATCCATGACGCTTGGCATCACAGTGCTCCATGTCATTGTCATCACAATGTTCCATGAACACTCTCATCACATTGATCCATGCCCTTGTCATCACAAAGCTCCATGACACATGTCATCAGAATTCTCCATGGCCTCCTCATCACAATGCTCCATGCCCTTGCCATCACAGTGCTCCATTTCCCCTGTCAAAACAATGCTCCATGACCCATGCCATCACGATGTTCCATGGCCTTTTCATCACAAGGCTCCATGACCCTTCTCATCACAATGCTCCAAGACCCTTGTCATCACAATGCTCCACGCCATTGCCATCACAATGCTCCATTACATTTGTCATCAGAATCCTCCATGACACATAGCATCACAATGCTCAATGCCATTGTCATCACAATGGGCCATTACATATGTCATCACAATGCTCCCTGACACCTCTCTTCACAATACTGCATGACCTGGTCATCACAATGCTCTATGCACTTGTCGTCACAATGCTCCATGACCCCTGTCATCACAATGCTCTATGACTCCAGTCATCACAATGCTTCATAACCTTTGTCATCACAATGGTCCATGCCCTCGTCATCAACAGTCTCTGTGACCTTTGTAACCACAATGTTCCATGAACTTTTCATCACAATGCTCCTTGATTCTTGTCATCACAATGCTCCATGCCTTTGTCAGAAAAATGCTCCATGACCCTTGCCATCACAGTGCTCCATTACACCTGTAATAACAATGTTCCATGATCCCTGCCATCACGTTGTTCCATGGTCTTGTCCTCACAAGGCTCCATGACCCTTCTCATCACAATGCTCCAAGACCCCTGTAATCACAATGCTCCATGCCCATTTCATCTCAATGACACATGAACCCTGTCATCACAATGCACCATGCACATCATCATAATGCTTCATGCTATTGTCATCACAATGAAATCAAAATGCTCCATGACCTCTGTCATAACAGTGCTCCAAATCGTTGTAATAACAATATTCCATAACACTTGTCATCACAGTGCCCCATGATGCTCGTCATCACATTTATCCATGTCCTTCTGATCACAATGCTCAATTACCCCTGCAATCACAATGTCCCACGGCGGTGTCATCACAAGGCTCCATGACACTTGTCATCACAATGCTCCAAGACACCTGTCATCACAATGCTCCATGCCTTTGTCAGCAAAATGCTACATGACCTTGTCATTACTATTCTCTTTGTGCTTGTCATCAAAATACTCCATTACCATTGTCATCACAATCCTCCATGAACATTGGAATAACATTGCTTCATGCCCTTGTCATCACAATGCTCCATGCTCCTTGAAATCAAAATGATCCATGACCTCTGTCATCACAGTGCTCCACACACTTGTGATTACAATGTTCCATAACACTTGTCATCACAACGCTCCATGATGTCTGTCATCACTATAATCCATGCACTTTTCATCACAATGCTCCATGACCTTTGTCATCACAATTATCAATACACTTGTCATCACAATGTTCCCTGACACTTGTAGTCAGAATGCTCCTTGAACCCTGTCAGGAAAAGGCTCCATGCCTATTTCCTCACAATACCGCATGCCGTTTTCATCACAATGCTCCATGCCATTGTCATCAAAATACTCCACAAGCTTGTCATCAGAATGCTCCATGACCTCTGTCATCACAATTCTCCATGCACTTGTCAGCAAAATGCTCCCTGACCCTTGTCATCACAATGCCCCAAGCCATTGTCATCACAATGCTCCATTACCTTTGTCATCAGAGTCCTCCATGACACTTGGCATTACAGTGCTCCATGCCATTGTCATCACAATGGGCCATTACATATGTCATCGCAATGCTCCCTGACACATGTCTTCACAATACTGCATGACCTGGTCCTCACAAGGCTCCATGCCCTTGTCATCACAATGCGCCATTCCAAATGTCATCGCAATAATCCATGAAACTTATTAGAAGAATGTTCCATGCCCTTGTCTTCACAATTCTCCATCCCCTTGTTGTCAAAATGCTCCATGACCTTTGTCATCACAGTGCTCTTTGACACCAGTCATCACAATGGTTCATGACCTTTGTCATCACAATGGTCCATGCTCTCGTCATCAACAGTCTCTGTGAACTTTTTAACCACAATGCTCCATGAACTTTTCATGATAATGATCTTTGACCATTGTCATCACAATGCTCCATGTCCTTTTCATCACAATGCTCCATGATCCCTGTCATCACAATGCTCCATGACTCCAGGCATCACAATGCTTCATAACATTTGTCATCACAATGGTCCATTTCTGCGTCATCACAAGGCTCTGTGACCTTTGTAACCACAATGCTCCATGAAATTTCCATCACGATGCTCCGTGACCCTTTTCATCGCAATACTCCATGCCTTTGTCTGAAAAATGTTCCATGACCTTTGTCATCACAATGTGCCACGTGTTTTCATCACAACGGTCCACAAATTTGTCATGACAATGCTCCATAAAACTTTTAATCACAATGCTCCATGCCCTTCTCATCACAATGCTCCATTACCCCTGTCATAACAATGTTCCCTGACCCCTACCTTCACAATGCTCCCTGCCATTCTCATCACAATGCAAAATACACTTGTCATCAAAATGCTCCTTGACATTTGTCATCACAAAGATCCATGAACCTTGGCATCACAATGCTCCATGTCATTGTCATCACAGTGCTCCATGAATGATCTCATCACATTGCTCCATGCCCTTGTCATCACAAAGCTCCATGATACATGTCATCTGAGTGCTCCAAGACCCCTGTAATCACAATGCTCCATGCCCCTTTTCATCTCACAGATCCATGAACCCTGTCATCACAATGCACCATGCCCATCGTCATGCTTCATGCTATTGTCATCACAATGGAATCAAAATGCTCCATGACCTCTGTCATAACAATGCTCCAAATCGTTGTGATAACAGTATTCCATAACACTTGTCATCACAGTGCCCCATGACGCTCGTCATCACATTTATCCATGCCCTTCTGATCACAATGCTCAATTACCCCTGACATCACAATGTCCCATGCCCGTGTCATCACAAGGCTCCATGACACTTGTCATCACAATGCTCCAAGACACCTGTCATCACAATGCTCCATGCCTTTGTCAGCAAAATGCTATATGACCATGTCATTACTATTCTCTTTGTGCTTGTCATCAAAATACTCCATTACCATTGTCATCACAAAACTCCATGAACATTGGAATAACATTGCTTCATGCCCTTGTCATCACAATGCTCCATGCTCCTTGAAATCAAATTGATTCATGACCTCTGTCATCACAGTGCTCCAGACCCTTGTGATTACAATGTTCCATAACACTTGTCATCACAACGCTCCATGATGTCTGTCATCACTATACTCCATGCACTTTTCATCACAATGCTCCATGACCTTTGTCATCACAATTCTCAATACACTTGCCATCACAATGCTCCCTGACACTTGTCGTCAGAATGCTCCTTGAACCCTGTCACGAAAAGGCTCCATGCCTATTTCCTCACAATATCGCATGCCGTTTTCATCACAATGCTCCATGCCATTGTCATCAAAATACTCCACAAGCTTGTCATCAGAATCCTCCATGACCTTTGTCATCACAATTCTCCATGCACTTGTCAGAAAAATGCTCCCTGACCCTTGTCATCACAATGCCCCAAGCCATTGTCATCACAATGCTCCATTACATTTGTCATCAGAATCCTCCATGACACTTGGCATCACAATGCTCCATGCCATTGTCATCACAATGGGCCTTTACATATGTCATCACAATGCTCCCTGACACCTGTCTTCACAATACTGCATGACCTGGACATCACAATGCTCTATGCACTTTTCGTCACAGTGCTCGATGACCCATGTCATCACAATGCTCCGTGACTCCAGTCATCACAATGCTTCATAACCTTTGTCATCATAATGGTCCATGCCCTCATCATCAACAGTCTCTGTGACCTTTTTAACCACAATGCTCCATGAAATTTTCATCACAATGCCCTTTGACCGTTGTCATCACAATACTCCATGCCCTTTTCATCACAATGCTCCATGACCTTTGTCATCACAATTCTCAATACACTTGTCATCACAATGCTCCCTGACACTTGTCACAATGCTCCTTGAACCCTGTCACGAAATGGCTCCATGCCTTTTTCATCACAATGCTCCAAGCCATTGTCATCAAAATACTCCACAAGCTTGTCATCAGAATGCTCCATAACCCTTGTCATCACAGTTCTCCATGCACTTGTCAGGACAATGTTCCGTGACCCTTGTCATCACAATGCTCCAAGCCATTGTCATCACAATGCTCCATTACATTTGTCATCAGAATCCTCCATGACACTTGGCATCACAATGCTCCATGCCATTGTCATCACAATGGGCCATTACATATGTCATCGCAATGCTCCCTGACACATGTCTTCACAATACTGCATGAACTGGACATCACAAGGCTCCAAGCCCTTGTCATCACAATGCTCCATTCCAAATGTCATCGCAATAATCCATGAAACTTATTAGAAGAATGTTCCATGCCCTTGTCATCACAATTCTCCATCCCCTTGTTGTCACAATGCTCCATGACCTTGTCATCACAATGCACCGTGACACCAGTCATCACAATGGTTCATGACCTTTGTCATCACAATGGTCCATGCCATCGTCATCAACAGTGTCTGTGAACTTTTTTTTTTTTTTTGCGGTAGGCGGGCCTCTCACTGTTGTGGCCTCTCCCCTTGCAGAGCACAGGCTCCGGATGCGCAGGCTCAGCAGCCATGGCTCACGGGCCTAGCCGCTCCGCGGCATGTGGGATCTTCCCAGACCGGGGCACGAACCCGTGTCCCCTGCATCGGCAGGCGGACTCTCAACCACTGTGCCACCAGGGAAGCCCTCTGTGACATTTTTAACCACAATGCTCCATGAACTTTTCATGATAATGATCTTTGACCCTTGTCATCATAATGCTCCATGTCCTTTTCATCACAATGCTCCATGATCCCTGTCATCAAAATGCTCCTTGACTCCAGGCATCACAATGCTTCATAACATTTGTCATCACAATGGTCCATTTCTGCGTCATCGCAAGGCTCTGTGACCTTTGTAACCACAATGCTCCATGAAATTTCCATCACGATGCTCCGTGACCCTTGTCATCGCAATACTCCATGCCTTTGTCAGAAAAATGTTCCATGACCTTTGTCATCACAATGTGCCACGTGTTTTCATCACAACGGTCCACAAATTTGTCATGACAATGCTCCCTAAAACTTTTAATCACAATGCTCCATGCCCTTCTCATCACAGTGCTCCATTACCGCTGTCATAACAATGTTCCCTGACCCCTACCTTCACAATGCTCCCTGCCATACTCATCACAATGCAAAATGCACTTGTCATCAAAATGCCTCTTGACATTTGTCATCACAAAGATCCATGACCCTTGGCATCACAATGCTCCATGTCATTGTCATCACAGTGCTCCATGAATGATCTCATCACATTGCTCCATGCCCTTGTCATCACAAAGCTCCAAGATACATGTCATCTGAGTGCTCCAAGACCCCTGTAATCACAATGCTCCATGCCCCTTTTCATGTCACTGATCCATGAACCCTGTCATCACAATGCACCATGCCCATTGTCATGCTTCATGCTATTGTCATCACAATGAAATCAAAATGCTCCATGACCTCTGTCATCACAATTCTCCATGACCCCTGTTATCACAATAATCCATGAACATTTTCAGCCCAATGTTCCATGACACTTGTCATCACAATCATCCATGCCCATGTCATCCCAATGCTCCATGACACCTGTATTCACAATGCTCCGTGACGCTTGGCATCACAGTGCTCCATGACACCTGTCATCACAATGCTCCATGCCTTGGTCAGCAAAATGCTACATGACCTTTTTCATTACAATTCTCTATGCGCTTGTCATCACAATACTCCATTACCATTGTCATCACAATCCTTCATAAACCTAGGGATCACATTGCTTCATGCCCTTGTCATCACAATGCTCCATGCTCCTTGAAATCAACATGATCCATGACCACTGTCATCACAGTGCTCCAAAGTCTTGTGATCACAATGTTCAATAACACTTGTCATCACAACGCTCCATGATGCCTGTTATCACAATACTCCATGCACTTTTCATCACAATGCTCCATGACTTTTGTCATCACAATTCTCAATACATTGTCATCACAATGCTCCCTGACACTTCTCGTCAGAATGCTCCTTAAACCCTGCCACAAAAAGGCTTCATGCCTTTTTCATCACAATGCCCCATGCCGTTTTCATCAAAATGCTCTATGCCATTGTCATCAAAATACTCCACAATCTTGTCATCAGAATCCTCCATGACCCTTGTCATCACAATTCTCTATGCACTTGTCAGCACAATGCTCCCTGACCCTTGTCATCACAATGCTTCAAGCCATTGTCATCACAATGCTCCATTACCTTTGTCATCAGAATCCTCCATGACAATTGGCATCACAATGTTCCATGCCATTGTCATCAAAATTGGCCATTACATATGTCATCACAATGCTCCCTGACACATGTCTTCACAATACTGCATGACGTGGTCTTCACAATTCTCCATGCCCTTGTCATCACAATGCGCCATTCCAACTGTCATCACAATAATCCATGAAACTTATTAGACCAATGCTCCCTGCCCTTGTCATCACAATGCTCCTTGCCCTTGTTATCACAATGCTCCATGACCCCTGTCATCACAATGCTCCCTGACTGCAATCATCACAATGTTTAATGACCTTGTCATCACAATCTTCCATGCCCTCGTCATCAACAGTCTCTGTGACATTTTAACCAAAATGCTCCATGAACTATTCATCACAATGCTCTTTGACCTTTGTCATCACAATGCTCTATGCCTTTCTCAGCACAATGCTCCATGACCTTGTCATCACTAAGCTCCATGTGCTTGTCATGACGTTGCTCCATGACACATGTCATCACAATGCACCGGGCGCTTGTCATCACAGTGCTCCACAATCTTGTCATCACAATGCTCCATAAAACTTGTCATCACAATGTTCCATGCCTTTGTCAGCAAAATGCTACATGACCTTTTTCATTACAATTCTCTATGCGCTTGTCATCACAATACTCCATTACCATTGTCATCACAATCCTCCATGAAACTAGGGATCACATTGCTTCATGCCCTTGTCATCACAATGCTCCATGCTCCTTGAAATCAAAATGATCCATGACCACTGTCATCACAGTGCTCCAAAGTATTGTGATCACAATGTTCAATAACACTTGTCATCACAACGCTCCATGATGCCTGTTATCACAATACTCCATGCCCTTTTCATCACAATGCTCCATGACTTTTGTCATCACAATTCTCAATACATTGTCATCACAATGCTCCCTGACACTTGTCGTCAGAATGCTCCTTAAACCCTGCCACAAAAAGGCTTCATGCCTTTTTCATCACAATGCCCCATGCCGTTTTCATCAAAATGCTCTATGCCATTGTCATCAAAATACTCCACAATCTTGTCATCAGAATCCTCCATGACCCTTGTCATCACTATTCTCTATGCACTTGTCAGCACAATGCTCCCTGACCCTTGTCATCACAATGCTCCAAGCCATTTTCATCACAATGCTCCATTACCTTTGTCATCAGAATCCTCCATGACAATTGGCATCACAATGCTCCATGCCACTGTCATCAAAATTGGCCATTACATATGTCATCACAATGCTCCCTGACACATGTCTACACAATACTGCATGACCTGGTCTTCACAATTCTCCATGCCCTTGTCATCACAATGCGCCATTCCAACTGTCATCACAAAAATCCATGAAACTTATTAGACAAATGCTCCATGCCCTTGTCATCACAATGCTCCTTGCCCTTGTTATCACAATGCTCCATGACCCCTGTCATCACAATGCTCCCTGACTGCAATCATCACAATGTTTAATGACCTTGTCATCACAATCTTCCATGCCCTCGTCATCAACAGTCTCTGTGACATTTTAACCAAAATGCTCCATGAACTATTCATCACAATGCTCTTTGACCTTTGTCATCACAATGCTCTATGCCTTTCTCAGCACAATGCTCCATGACCCTTGTCATCACAATGCTCCATGTGCTTGTCAGGACATTGCTCCATGACACATGCCATCACAATGCACCGGGCGCTTGTCATCACAGTGCTCCACAATCTTGTCATCCCAATGCTCCATAAACCTTGTCATCACAATGCTCCATGCATTTCTCATCAATATGCTCTCTCACCACTGATATCACAATGTTACATCACTATTCGTCACAATACTCCCTAACCCGTCATCACAATTTTCAATGACTCCTGTCATCAAAATGCTACATGCACTTATCATCACAATGTTCGATGACCCCTGACATCACACTGTTCCATACCCCTGTCATCAACTTGCTCCATGACCCTTTTCATCCAATTGCTCCATGACTCTGTCATCACAATGCTCCCTGCCCTTATCATCAAAATGCACAACACCCCTGTCATCAAAATGCTCCATGAACTTTGTCATCACAAAGACCCATGAGCCTTGGCATCACAGTGCTCCATGCCATTGTCATCACAATACTCCATGAACACGCTCATCACATTACTCCATGCCCTTGTCATCACAACGCTCCATGACACATGTCATCAGAATGCTCCATGGCCTTCTCATCACAATGTTCCATGCCCTTGCCATCACAATGCTCCATTACACATGTAATAACAATGTTCCATGATCCCTGCCATCACGTTGTTCCATGGTCTTGTCATCACAAGGCTCCATGACCCTTCTCATCACAATGCTCCAAGAACACTGTAATCACAATGCTCCATGCCCATTTCATCTCAATGACATATGAACCCTCTCATCACAATGCACCATGCACATCATCATAATGCTTCATGCTATTGTCATCACAATGAAATCAAAATGCTCCATGACCTCTGTCATAACAATGCTCCAAATCGTTGTGATAACAATATTCCATAACACTTGTCATCACAGTGCCCCATGACGCTCGTCATCACATTTATTCATGCCCTTCTGATCACAATGCTCAATTACCCCTGCCATCAAAATGTCCCACGGCCGTGTCATCACAAGGCTCCATGACACTTGTCATCACAGTGCTCCAAGACACCTGTCATCACAATGCTCCATGCCTTTGTCAGCAAAATGCTACATGACCATGTCATTACTATTCTCTTTGTGCTTGTCATCAAAATACTCCATTACCATTGTCATCAAAATCCTCCATGAACTTTGGAATAACATTGCTTCATGCCCTTGTCATCACAATGCTCCATGCTCCTTGAAATCAAAATGATCCATGACCTCTGTCATCACAGTGCTCCACACCCTTGTGATTACAATGTTCCATAACACTTGTCATCACAACGCTCCATGATGTCTGTCATCACTATACTCCATGCCATTTTCATCACAATGCTCCATGACCTTTGTCATCACAATTCTCAATACACTTGTCATCACAATGCTCCCTGACACTTGTCGTCAGTATGCTCCTTGAACCCTGTCACGAAAAGGCTCCATGCCTATTTCCTCACAATACCGCATGCCGTTTTCATCACAATGCTCCATGCCATTGTCATCAAAATACTCCACAAGCTTGTCATCAGAATGCTCCATAACCCTTGTCATCACAGTTCTCCATGCACTTGTCAGCACAATGCTCCCTGACCCTTGTCATCACAATGCTCCAAGCCATTGTCATCACAATGCTCCATTACATTTGTCATCAGAATCCTCCATGACACTTGGCATCACAATGCTCCATGCCATTGTCATCACAATGGGCCATTACATATGTCATTACAATGCTCCCTGACACCTGTCTTCACAGTACTGCATGACCTAGTCATCACAATGCTCCATGCCCTTGTCATCACAATGTGCCATTCCAACTGTCATCGCAGTAATCCATGAAACTTATTAGACAAATGCTCCATGCCCTTGTCATCACAATGCTCCATGACCTTGTTATCAGAATGCTCCATGACCCCTGTCATCACAATGCTTCGTGACTCCAGTCATCACAATGGTTCAGGACCTTTGTCATCACAATGATCCATGCTCTCATCATCAACAGTCTCTGTGACCTTTTAACCACAATGCTCCATGAACTTTTCATCACAATGCTCTTTGACCCTTGTCATCACAATGCTCTATGCCTTTCTATGCACAATGCTTCATTACTCTTGTCATCACAGTGCTCCATGTGCTGGTCAGGACAATGCTCCAAGACACATGTCATAACAATGCACCATGGGCTTGTCATCACTGTGCTCCACAATCTTGTCATCACATTGCTCCATAAACCTTGTCATCAAAATGCTCCATGCACTTCTCAACAAAATGCTGTCTCACCAATGATATACAATGTTCCATCACTATTCGTCACAATGCTCCCTCACCCCTGTCATCACAATGTTCCGTGACTCCTGTCTTCACAATGCTACATGCACTTATCATCTCAATGTTTGATGACCCCTTACATCACAATATTCCATAACACCTGTCAACAAAATGCTTCATGACCCTTTTCATCAAATTGCTCCATGAACCTGTCATCACAATGCTCCCAGCCCTTCTCATCACAATGCACAACGCCCTTGTAATCAAAATGCTCCATGACCTTTGTCATCACAAAGATCCATGACGCTTGGCATCACAGTGCTCCATGTCATTGTCATCACAATGTTCCATGAACACTCTCATCACATTGATCCATGCCCTTGTCATCACAAAGCTCCATGACACATGTCATCAGAATGCTCCATGGCCTTCTCATCACAATGCTCCATGCCCTTGCCATCACAATGCTCCATTTCCCCTGTCATAACAATGCTCCATGACCCCTGCCATCACGATGTTCCATGACCTTTTCATCACAAGGCTCCATGACCCTTCTCATTACAATGCTCCAAGACCCCTGTAATCACAATGCTCCATGCCCCAATTCATCTCAATGATCCATGAACCCTGTCATCACAATGCACCATGCCCATCATCATAATGCTTCATGCTATTGGCATCACAATGAAATCAAAATGCTCCATAACATCTGTCATAACAATGCTCCAAACCCTTGTGATCACAATATTCCATAACACTTTTCATCACAATACCCCATAACACTCGTCATCACAATTATCCATGGTCTTCTCATCACAATGCTCCATGACATTTGTCATCACAATGCTCAATACACTAGTCATCAAAATGCTCCCTGACACTTGTTGTCTGTATGCTCCTTGAACCTTGTCATGAAAAGGCTCTATGACTTCTTCCTCACAATGATCCATGCCCTTTTCATCACAGTGCTCCAAGACACCTGTAATCCCAATGCTCCATGCCCTTGTCATCACAAAGCACAATGACGCATGTCATTAGAATGCTCCTTGGCCTTCTCCTCACAATGTTCCATGCCCTTGTCATCACAGTGCTCCAAGACACCTGTAATCACAATGTTGCATGCCTCTTTTCATCAGTATGCTCCATGAGACTTGTCATCAAAAGGCTCCATGTTATTTTCATCACAATGCTTCACGATCTTGTCATGAAAAGTCTCAATGTCCCTTCTCATCATAATGCTCCAAGACCTAGTCATCACAATGCTCCATTATATTTGTCATCACAATCCTCCATTTCATTTGGCATCACAATGCTCCCTGCCATTGTCATCGCAATGGACCATGACATATGTCATCACAATGTTCCGTGACTCCAGGCATCACAATGCTTCATAACATTTGTCATCACAGTGGTCCATGCCCACGTCATCACAAGGCTCTGTGATCTTTGTAACGACAATGCTCCATGTACATTTCATCACAATGCTCCGTGACACTTGTCATCACAATGCTCCATGCCTTTGTCAGAAAAATGCTCCATGACCCTTGTCATCACAATGTGCCATGAGCTTTTCATCACAGCGGTCCACAAATTTATCATCGCAATGCTCCGTAAACCTTGTAATCACAATGCTCCTTGCCCTTCACATCACAATGCTCCATTACCCCTCTCATAACAATGCTCCATGACCCCGGCCATCACAATGTTCCACGGCCTTGTCATCACAAGACTCCATGACACTTGTAATCACAGTGCTCCAAGAGCCCTGCAATCACAATGCTCCATGCCCTTGTCATTACAAAGCTCCATGACACATGTCATCAGAATGTTCCATGGCCTTTGCATCAAAATGCTCCATGCCCTTGTCATCACAGTGCTCCAAGACCCCTGTAATCACAATGCTTCATGCCCTTTTCATCAGTATGCTCCAATAGATTTGTCATCACAAGGCTCCATGGTTTTTTCATCACAATGCTCCAGGACCTTGTCATCACAATGCTCCATTATATTTGTCATCACAATCCTCCATTTCATTGGGCATCACAATGCTCCCTGCCATTGTCATCGCAATGGACCATGACATATGTCATCACAATGCTCCCTGACACCTGTCTTAACAATACTCCATGACCTTCTCATCACAATGACCCATGCCCTTGTCAGCACAATGCACCATGCCCACTGTCATCACAATATTCTATTAAACTTTTCAGAACAATGCTCCATGCCCCTGACATCACAATGCTCCATGCCCTTGTCATCACAATGCTCCATGACCCTTGTCATCACAATGCGCCGTGCCTCCAGGCATCACAAAGCTTCATAACATTTGTCAACACAATGGTCCATGCCCGCGTCATCACAAGGCTCTATGACCTTTGTAACCACAATGCTCCATGAAATTTCCATCACATTGCTCCGTGATCCTTGTCATCACAATGCTCCATCCCTCTGTCAGAAAAATGCTCCATGACATTTGTCATCACAATGTGCCACGCGATTTTCATCACAACAGTCCACAAATTTATCATGGCAATGCTCCATAAACCTTGCAATCACTATGCTCCATGCCCTTCTCATCACAATGCTCCATTATCCCTGACATAACAATGCTCCATGACCCTCGCCATCACAATGTTCCACGGCCTTGTCATCACAAGGCTCCATGACACTTGTCATCACAGTGCTCCAAGAAGCCTGTGATCACACTGCTCCATGCCCTTGTCATCACAAAGCTCCATGACACATGCCAACAGAATGTTCCATGGCCTTCTCATCAAAATGCTCCATGCCCTTGTCATCACAATGCTCCAAGAGCACTGTAATCACAATGCTCCATGCCCCTTTTCATCTAAATGCTCCATGAACCCTGTCATCACAATGCATCATGCCCATCATCATAATGCTTCCGGCTATTGTCAGTGCAATGAAATCAAAATTATCCATGACCGCTCTCATCACAATGCTCCATGACCCCTGTCATCACAATACTCCATGAACATTTTCAGCCCAATGCTCCATGAGGCTTTTCATCAAAATGATCCATGCCCTTGTCATCCCAATGCTCCATGACCCTAGTATTCACCATGCTCAGTGACGCTTGTCATCACAGTGCTCCATGACACCTGTCATGACAATGCTCCATGCCTTTGTCAGAAAATTTCTACATGACCTTGTCATTACAATGCTCTATGTGCTTGTCATCACAATACTCCATTACCATTGTCATCACAATCCTCCATGAACCTTGGGATCACATTGCTTCATGCCCTTGTCATCGAAATGCTCCATGCTCCTTGAAATCAAAATGATCCATGACCTCTGTCATCACAATGCTCCAAACGCTTGTGATCACAAAGTTCCATAACACTTGTCATCACAACGTGCCATGATGCCTGTCATCACAATACTCCATGTACTTTTCATCACAATGCTCCATGACCTTTGTCATCACAATCCTCAATACATTTGTCATAACAATGCTCCCTGACTCGTGTCGTCAGAATGCTCCTTTAACCCTGTCACGAAAAGGCTCCATGCCTTTTTCTTCACAATGCCCCATTCCGTTTCCATCACAATACTCCATGCCATTGTCATCAAAATACACCACAAGCTTGTCATCAGAATGCTCCATGACCATTGTCATCACAATTCTCCATGCACTTGTCATCACAATGCTCCCTGACCTTTGTCATCACAATGCCCCAAGCCATTGTCATCAAAATGCTCCATTACCTTTGTCATCAGAATCCACAATGACACTTGGCATCACAATGCTCCATGCCATTCTCATCACAATGGGCCATTACATATGTCATCCCAATGCTCCCTGACACCTGTCTTCACAATATTGCATGACCTGGTCATCACAGTGCTCCATGACCCCGCCCATCACAATGTTCCACGGCCTCGTCATCACAAGACTCCATGACACTTGTCATCACAATGCTCCAAAACCCCTGTAATCACAATGTTCCATGCCCTTGTCATCACAAAGCTCCATGACACATGTCATCAGAATGTTCCAGGGCCTTCTCATCAAAATGTTCCCTGCCCTTGTCATCACCGTGCTCCAACACCCCTGTAATGACAATGCTCCATGCCCCTTTTCATCAGTATGCTCCATGAGATTTGCCATCACAAAGCTCCATGGTTTTCTCATCACAATGCTCCATAATTTGTTCATCACAATGCTTCACGACCTTGTCACGAAAATTCTCAATGGCCCTTGTCATCATAATGCTCCAAGCCCTAGTCTTCACAATGCTCCATTATATTTGTCATCACAATCCTCCATTACATTTGGCATCACCGTGCTCCCTGCCATTGTCATTGCAATGGACCCTGACATATGTCATCACAATGCTCCCTGACACCTGTCTTCACAATACTGCATGACCGTCTCATCACAATGATCCATGCCCTTGTCATCACAATGCACCATGTCCACTGTCATCACAATACTCTATGAAACTTGTCAGACCAATGCTCCATGCCCCTGACATCACAATGCTCCATGCCCTTGTCATCACAATGCTCCATGATCCCTGTCATCACAATGCTCCGTGAATCCAGGCATCACAATGCTTCATAACATTTGTCATCACAATGGTCCATGCCTGCGTCATCACAAGGCTCTGTGACTTTTGTAACCACAATGTTCCATGAAATATCCATCACGATGCTCCATGACCCTTGTCATCACAATACTCCATGCCTTTGTCAGAAAAATGCTCCATGACCTTTGTCATCACTATATGCCACACGTTTTCATCACAACGGTCCACAAATTTGTCATGGCAAAGCTCCATAAACCTTTTAATCACAATGCTCCATGCCCTTCTCCTCACAATGCTCCAATACCCCTGTCATAACAATGCTCACTAAACCCTGCCATCACAATGTTACACGGTCTTGTCATCGCCAGGCTCCATGACTCTTGTCATCACTAGGCTCCAAGACCCCTGTAATCACAATGCTCCATGCACTTGTCATCACAAAGCTCCATGACACATGTCATCAGAATGTTCCATGGATTTCTCATCCAAATGCTCCATGCCCTTGTCATCAGAGAGCTCCAAGACCCCTGTAATCACAATGCTCCATGCCCCTTTTCATCAGTATGCTCCATGAGATTTGTCATCACAAGGCTCCATGGTTTTCTCATCACAATGCTCCAGGACCTTGTCATCACAATGCTTCATGACCTTGTCATGAAAATTCTCAATGGCCCTTGTCATCATAATGCTCCAAGTCCCAGTCATCACAATGCTCCATTATATTTGGCATCACAATCCTCCATTACATTTGGCATCACAATGCTCCCTGCCATTGTCATCGCAATGGACCATGACTTATTTCATCACAATGCTCCCTGACACCTGTCTTCTCAATACTCCATGACCTTCTCATCACAGTCCTCCATGCCCTTGTCATCACAATGCAGCATGTCCACTGTCATCACAATAATCTATGAAACTTGTCAGACCAATGATGCGTGCCCCTGTCATCACAATGCTCCATGCACTTCTCATCACAATGCTCCATGACCCCTCTATTCACAATGCTCCATGACGCTTGTCATCACAGTGCTCCATGACACCTGTCATCACAATGCTCCATGCTTTGTCAGCAAAATGCTACATGACCTTGTCATTACAATGCTCTATGCGCTTGTCATCACAATACTCCATTACCATTGTCATCACAATCCTCCATGAACGTTGTGATCACATTGCTTCATCCCCTTGTCATCACAATGCTCCATGCTCCTTGAAATCAAAATGATCCATGACCTCTGTCATCACAATGCTCCAAACGCTTGTGATCACAAAGTTCCATAACACTTGTCATAACAACGTTCCATGATGCCTGTCATCCCAATACTCCATGCCCTTTTCATCACAATGCTCCATGATCTTTGTCATCACAATTCTCAATACACTTGTCATCAAAATGCTCCCTGACACATGTCGTCAAAATGCTCCTTGAAACCTGTCACAAAAAGGCTCCATGCCTTTTGCATCACAATGACCCATGCCATTTTCATCACAATGCTCCATGCCATTGTCATCAAAATACTCCACAAGCTTGTCATCAGAATGCTCCATGACCCTTGTCATCACAATACTCCATGCACTGGTCAGCACAATGCTCCCTGACCCTTGTCATCACAATGCTCCAAGCCATTGCCATCACAATGCTCCATTACCTTTGTCATTAGAATCCTCCATGACACATGGCATCACAATGCTCCATGCCATTGGCATCACAATGGGCCATTACATATGTCATCACAATGTTCCCTGACACCTGTCTTCACAATACTGCATGACCTGGTCATCACAATGCTCTATGCACTTGTCGTCACAATGCTCCATGACCCCTGTCATCACCATGCTCCATGCCTCCAGTCATCAGAATGCTTCATAACCTTTGTCATCACTATGTTCCATGCCCTCGTCATCAACAGTCTCTGTGACCTTTGTAACCACAATGCTCCATGAACTTTTCATCACAATGCTCCTTGATTCTTGTCATCACAATGCTCCATGCCTTTGTCAGAAAAATGCTCCATGACCCTTGTCATCACAATGCTCCAAGCCATTGCCATCACAATGCTCCATTACCTTTGTCATCAGAATCCTCCATGACATTTGGCATCACAATGCTCCATGCCATTCTCATCACAATGGGCCATTACATATGTCATTACAATGCTCCCTGACACCTGTCTTCACAGTACTGCATGACCTTGTCATCACAATGCTCCATGCCCTTGTCATCACAATGTGCCATTCCAACTGTCATCACAATATTCCATAAAACTTATTAGACCAATGCTCCATGCCCTTGTCATCACAATGCTCCATGACCTTGTTATCACAATGCTCCATGACCCCAGTTATCACAGTGCTTCGTGACTCCAGTCATCACAATGGTTCAGGACCTTTGTCATCACAATGGTCCATGCTCTCGTCATCAACAGTCTCTGTGACATTTTTAACCACAATGCTCCATGAACTTTTCATCACAATGCTCTTTAACCCTTGTCATCACAATGTTCTATGCCTTTCTAAGCACAATGCTTCATTACTCTTGTCATCACAATTCTCCATTACCTTTGTCATCAGAATCCTCCATGACACTTGGCATCACAATGCTCCATGCCATTGTCATCACAATGGGCCATTACATATGTCATCACAATGCTCCCTGACACCTGTCTTCACAATACTGCATGACTTGGATATCACAATGCTCTATGCACTTGTCGTCACAATGATCCATGACCCCTGTCATCACAATGCCCCGTGACTCCAGTCTTCACAATGCTTCATAACCTTTGTCATCACAATGGTCCATGCCCTTGTCATCAACAGTCTCTGTGACCATTTTAACCACAATGCTCCATGAACTTTTCATCACAATGCTCTTTGACCCATGTCATCACAAAACTCGATGCCCTTTTCATCACAATGCTCCATGACCTTTGTCATCACAATTCTCAATACACTTGTCATCACAATGCTCCCTGACACTTGTCACAATGCTCCTTGAACCCTGTCACGAAAAGGCTCCATGCCTTTTTCATCACAATGCCCCTTGTCGTTTTCATCACAATGCTCCATGCCATTGTCATCAAAATACTCCACAAGCTTGTCAACAGAATGCTCCATAACTCTTGTCATCACAGTTCTCCATGCACTTGTCACCACAATGCTCACTGACCCTTGTCATCACAATGCTCCAAGCCATTGTCATCACAATGATCCATTACATTTGTCTTCAGAATCCTCCATGACACTTGGCATCACAATGCTCCATGCCATTGTCATCACAATGGGCCTTTACATATGTCATTACAATGCTCCCTGACACCTGTCTTCACAGTACTGCATGACCTAGTCATCACAATGCTCCATGCCCTTGTCATCACAATGTGCTATTCCAACTGTCATCACAATAATCCATGAAACTTATTAGACCAATGCTCCATGCCCTTGTCATCACAATGCTCCATGACCTTGTTATCACAATGCTCCATGACCCCAGTTATCACAATGCTTCGTGACTCCAGTCATCACAATGGTTCAGGACCGTTGTCATCACAATGGTCCATGCTCTCGTCATCAACAGTCTCTGTGACATTTTTAACCACAATTCTCCATGAACTTTTCATCACAGTGCTCTTTAACCCTTGTCATCACAATGCTCTATGCCTTTCTAAGCACAATGCTTCATTACTCTTGTCATTACATTGCTCCATTACCTTTGCCTTCAGAATCCTCCATGACACTTGGCATCACAATGCTCCATGCCATTGTCATCACAATGGGCCATTACATATGTCATCACAATGCTCCCTGACACCAGTCTTCACAATACTACATGACCTGGACATCACAATGCTCTATGCACTTGTCGTCACAATGATCCATGACCCCTGTCATCACAATGCTCCGTGACTCCAGTCATCACAATGCTTCATAACCTTTGTCATCACAATGGTCCATGGCCTTGTCATCAACAGTCTCTGTGACCATTTTAACCACAATGCTCCATGAACTTTTCATCAAAATGCTCTTTGACCCTTGTCATCACAATACTCGATGCCCTTTTCATCACAATGCTCCATGACCTTTGTCATCACAATTCTCAATACACTTGTCATCACAATGCTCCCTGACACTTTTCACAATGCTCCTTGAACCCTGTCACGAAAAGGCTCCATGCCTTTTTCATCACAATACCACATGCCGTTTTCATCACAATGCTCCATGCCATTGTCATCAAAATACTCCACAAGCTTGTCATCAGAATGCTCCATAACACTTGTCATCACAGCTCTCCATGCACTTGTCACCACAATGCTCCCTGACCCTTGTCATCACAATGCTCCAAGCCATTGTCATGACAAAGCTCCATTACCTTTGTCATCAGAATCCTCCATGACACTTGGCATCACAATGCTCCATGCCATTGTCATCACAATGGGCCAATACATATGTCATTGCAATGCTCCTTGACACCTGTCTTCACAGTACTGCATGACCTAGTCATCACAATGCTCCATGCCCTTGTCATCACAATGTGCCATTCCAACTCTCATCGCAATAATCCATGAAACTTATTAGACCAATGCTCCATGCCCTTGTCATCACAATGCTCCTTGCCCTTGTTATCACAATGCTCCATGACCCCTGTCATCACAATGCTCCCTGACTGCAATCATCACAATGTTTAATGACCTTGTCATCACAATCTTCCATGCCCTCGTCATCAACAGTCTCTGTGACTTTTTAACCAAAATGCTCCATGAACTATTCATCACAGTGCTCTTTGACCTTTGTCATCACAATGCTCTATGCCTTTCTCAGCACAATGCTCCATGACCCTTGTCATCACAATGCTCCATGTGCTTGTCAGGACATTGCTCCATGACACATGTCATCACAATGCACCGGTCGCTTCTCATCACAGTGCTCCACAATCTTGTCATCACAATGCTCCATAAACCTTGTCATCACAATGCTCCATGCATTTCTCATCAATATGCTCTCTCACCACTGATATCACAATGTTACATCACTATTCGTCACAATACTCCCTCACCCGTCATCACAATTTTCCATGACTCCTGTCATCAAAATGCTACATGCACTTATCATCACAATGTTCGATGACACCTGACATCACACTGTTCCATACCCCTGTCATCAAGTTGCTCCATGACCCTTTTCATCCAATTGCTCCATGACTCTGTCATCACAATGCTCCCTGCCCTTATCATCAAAATGTACAACACCCTTATCATCAAAATGCTCCATGACCTTTGTCATCACAAAGACCCATGACCCTTGGCATCACAGTGCTCCATGCCACTGTCATCACAATACTCCATGAACGCTCTCATCACATTACTCCATGCCCTTGTCATCACAAAGCTCCATGACACATGTCTTCAGAATGCTCCATGGCCTTCTCATCACAATGTTCCATGCCCTTGCCATCAAAATGCTCCATTACACATGTAATAACAATGTTCCATGATCCCTGCCATCACGTTGTTCCATGGTCTTGTCATCACAAGGCTCCATGACCCTACTCATCACAATGCTCCAAGAACCCTGTAATCACAATGCTCCATGCCCATTTCATCTCAATGACACATGAACCCTGTCATCACAATGCACCATGCACATCATCATAATGCTTCATGCTATTGTCATCACAATGAAATCAAAATGCTCCATGACCTCTGTCATAACAATGCTCCAAATCGTTGTGATAACAATATTCCATAACACTTGTCATCACAGTGCCCCATGACGCTCGTCATCACATTTATCCATGCCCTTCTGATCACAATGCTCAATTACCCCTGAAATCACAATGTCCCATGCCCGTGTCATCACAAGGCTCCATGACACTTGTCATCACAATGCTCCAAGACACCTGTCATCACAATGCTCCATGCCTTTGTCAGCAAAATGCTACATGACCATGTCATTACTATTCTCTTTGTGCTTGTCATCAAAATACTCCATTACCATTGTCATCACAAAACTCCATGAACATTGGAATAACATTGCTTCATGCCCTTGCCATCAAAATGCTCCATTACGCATGTAATAACAATGTTCCATGATCCCTGCCATCACGTTGTTCCATGGTCTTGTCATCACAAGGCTCCATGACCCTTCTCATCACAATGCTCCAAGACCCCTGTAATCAAAAGGTTCCATGCCCTTGTCATCACAAAGCTCCATGACACATGTCATCAGAATGTTCCAGGGCCTTCTCATCAAAATGTTCCATGTCCTTGTCATCACCGTGCTCCAACACCCCTGTAATGACAATGTTCCATGCCCCTTTTCATCAGTATGCTCCATGAGATTTGTCATCACAAAGCTCCATGGTTTTCTCATCACAATGCTCCATAATTTGTTCATCACAATGCTTCACGACCTTGTCACGAAAATTCTCAATGGCCCTTGTCATCATAATGCTCCAAGCCCTAGTCTTCACAATGCTCCATTATATTTGTCATCACAATCCTCCATTACATTTGGCATCACCGTGCTCCCTGCCTTTGTCATTGCAATGGACCCTGACATATGTCATCACAATGCTCCCTGACACCTGTCTTCACAATACTGCATGACCGTCTCATCACAATGATCCATGCCCTTGTCATCACAATGCACCATGTCCACTGTCATCACAATAATCTATGAATCTTGTCAGACCAATGCTCCATGCCCCTGACATCACAATGCTCCATGCCCTTGTCATCACAATGCTCCATGATCCCTGTCATCACAATGCTCCGTGAATCCAGGCATCACAATGCTTCATAACATTTGTCATCACAATGGTCCATGCCTGCGTCATCACAAGGCTCTGTGACTTTTGTAACCACAATGTTCCATGAAATATCCATCACGATGCTCCGTGAACCATGTCATCACAATACTCCATGCCTTTGTCAGAAAAATGCTCCATGACCTTTGTCATCACTATATGCCACACGTTTTCATCACAACGGTCCACAAATTTGTCATGGCAAAGCTCCATAAAAATTTAATCACAATGCTCCAATCCCTTCTCCTCACAATGCTCCATTACCCCTGTCATAACAATGCTCAATAAACTCTGCCATCACAATGTTACACGGTCTTGTCATCGCCAGGCTCCATGACTCTTGTCATCACTAGGCTCCAAGACCCCTGTGATCACAATGCTCCATGCACTTGTCATCACAAAGCTCCATGACACATGTCATCAGAATGTTCCATGGACTTCTCATCAAATTGCTCCATGCCCTTGTCATCAGAGAGCTCCAAGACCCCTGTAATCACAATGCTCCATGCCCCTTTTCATCAGTATGCTCCATGAGATTTGTCATCACAAGGCTCCATGGTTTTCTCATCACAATGCTCCAGGACCTTGTCATCACAATGCTTCATGACTTTGTCATGAAAATTCTCAATGGCCCTTGTCATCATAATGCTCCAAGTCCCAGTCATCACAATGCTCCATTATATTTGGCATCACAATCGTCCATTACATTTGGCATCACAATGCTCCCTGCCATTGTCATCGCAATGGACCATGACTTATGGCATCACAATGCTCCCTGACACCTGTCTTCTCAATACTCCATGACCTTCTCATCACAATCCTCCATGCCCTTGTCATCACAATGCAGCATGTCCACTGTCATCACAATAATCTATGAAACTTGTCAGACCAATGATGCGTGCCCCTGTCATCACAATGCTCCATGCACTTCTCATCACAATGCTCCATGACCCCTCTATTCACAATGCTCCATGACGCTTTTCCTAACAGTGCTCCATGACACCTGTCATCACAATGCTACATGCCTTTGTCAGCAAAATGCTACATGACCTTGTCATTACAATGCTCTATGCGCTTGTCATCACAATACTCCATTACCATTGTCATCACAATCCTCAATGAACGTTGTGATCACATTGCTTCATCCCCTTGTCATCACAATGCTCCATGCTCCTTGAAATCAAAATGATCCATGACCTCTGTCATCACAATGCTCCAAAAGCTTGTGATCACAAAGTTCCATAACACTTGTCATAACAACGTTCCATGATGCCTGTCATCCCAATACTCCATGCCCTTTTCATCACAATGCTCCATGATCTTTGTCATCACAATTCTCAATACACTTGTCATCACAATGCTCCCTGACACTTGTCGTCAAAATGATCCTTGAAATCTGTCACAAAAAGGCTCCATGCCTTTTTCATCACAATGCACCATGCCATTTTCATCACAATGCTCCATGCCATTGTCATCAAAATACACCACAAGCTTGTCATCAGAATGCTCCCTGACCCTTGTCATCACAATGCTCCAAGCCATTGCCATCACAATGCTCCATTACCTTTGTCATTAGAATCCTCCATGACACATGGCATCACAATGCTCCATGCCATTGTCATCACAATGGGCCATTACATATGTCATCACAATGCTCCCTGACACCTCTCTTCACAATACTGCATGACCTGGTCATCACAATGCTCTATGCACTTGTCGTCACAATGCTCCATGACCCCTGTCATCAGAATGCTCCATGCCTCCAGTCATCACAATGCTTCATAAACTTTGTCATCACTATGGTCCATGCCCTCGTCATCAACAGTCTCTGTGACCTTTGTAACCACAATGCTCCATGAACTTTTCATCACAATGCTCCTTGATCCATGTCATCACAATGCTCCATGCCTTTGTCAGAAAAATGCACCATAACCCTTGTCATCACATTGTGCCACGCGCTTTTCATCACAATGGTCCACAAATTTGTCAGGGCAATGCTCCATAAACCTTGTAATCAGAATGCGCCATGCCCTTCTCATCACATTGCTCCATTACACTTGTCATAACATTGCTCCATGACCCTTGCCATCACAGTGTTCCACGGCCTTGTCATCACAAGGCTCCATGACGCTTGTCATCACAATGTTCCAAGACCCCTGTAATCACAATGCTCCATGCCCTTGTAATCCCAAAGCTCCATGACACATGTCATCAGAATGTTCCATGGCCTTCTCATCAAAATGCTCCATGCCCTTGTCATCACAATGTTCCATTACCCCTGTCATAACAATGCTCCCTGACCCCTACCTTCACAATGGTCCCTGCCCTTCTCATCACAATGCACAATGCACTTGTTATCAAAATGCTCCTTGACATTTGTCATCACAAAGATCCATGACCCTTGACATCACAATGCTCCATGTCATTGTCATCACAATGCTTCATGAACGATCTCATCACATTGCTCCATGCCCTTGTCATCACAAAGCTCCATGACACATGTCATCAGAATGCTCCAAGACCCCTGTAATCAAAATGCTACATGCCCCTTTTCATCTCACTGATCCATGAACCCTCTCATCACAATGCACCATGCCCATCATCATAATGCTTCATGCTATTGTCATCACAATGAAATCAAAATGCTCCATGACCTCTGTCATCACAATTCTCCATGACCCCTGTTATCACAATAATCCATGAACATTTTCAGCCCAATGTTCCAAGACACTTGTCATCACAATCATCCATGCCCATGTCATCCCAATGCTCCATGACCCCTGTATTCACAATGCTCCGTGACGCTTGTCCTCACAGTGCTCCATGACGCCTGTCATTATAACGCTCCATGCCTTTGTCAGCAAAATGCTACATGACATTGTCATTTCATTCTCTATGCGCTTGTCATCACAATACTCCATTACCATTGTCATCACAATCCTCCATGAACATTGGGATCACATTGCTTCATGCCCTTGTCATCACAATGCTCCGTGCTCCTTGAAATCAAAATGATCCATGACCTCTGTCATCACAATGCTCCAAACGCTTGTGATCACAATGTTCAATAACACTTGTCATCACAATGCTCCATGATGCCTGTTATCACAATACTCCATGCCCTTTTCATCACAATGCTCCATGACTTTTGTCATCACAATTCTCAATACACTTGTCATCACAATGCTCCCTGACACTTGTGGTCAGAATGCTCCTTGAACCCTGTCACAAAAAGGATTCATGCATTTTTCATCACAATGCCCCATGCCGTTTTCATCACAATGTTCTATGCCATTGTCATCAAAATACTCCACAATCTTGTCATCAGAATCCTCCATGACCCTTGTCATCACAATTCTCTATGCACTTGTCAGCACAATGCTCCCTGACCCTTGTCATCACAATGATCCAAGCCATTGTCATCACAATGCTCCATTAACTTTGTCATCAGAATCTTCCATGACACTTGGCATCACAATGCTCCATGCCATTGTCATCAAAATGGGCCATTACATATGTCATCACAGTGCTCCCTGACACTTGTCTTCACAATACTGCATGACCTGGTCATCACAATTCTCCATGCCCTTGTCATCACAATGCGCCATTCCAACTGTCATCACAATAATCCATGAAAGTTTTTAGACCAATGCTCCATGCCCTTGTCATCACAATGCTCCATGCCCTTGTTATCACAATGCTCCATGACCCCTGTCATCACAATGCTCCCCGACTGCAATCATCACAATGTTTAATGACCTTTTTCATCACAATCTTCCATGCCCTCCTCATCAACAGTCTCTGTGACTTTTTAACCTAAATGCTCCATGAACTATTCATCACAATGCTCTTTGACCTTTGTCATCACAATGCTCTATGCCTTTCTCAGCACAATGCTCCATGACCCTTTTCATCACAGTGCTCCATGTGCTTGTCAGGACAATGTTCCATGTCACATGTCATCACAATGCACCGGGCGCTTGTCATCACAGTGCTCCACAATCTTGTCATCACAATGCTCCATAAACCTTGTCATCAGAATGCTCCATGCATTTCTCATCAAAATGCTCTCTCACCACTGATATCACAATGTTACATCACTATTCGTCACAATACTCCCTCACCCATCATCACAATTTTCCATGACTCCTGTCATCTCAATGCTACATGCACTTATCATCACAATGTACGATGACCCCTGACATCACAGTGTTCCATACACCTGTCAACAAGTTGCTCCATGACACTTTTCATCCAATTGCTCCATGACTCTGTCATCACAATGCTCCCTGCCCTTATCATCACAATGCACAACACCCTTGTCATCAAAATCCTCCATGACCTTTGTCATCACAAAGACCCATGACCCTTGGCATCACAGAGCTCCATGCCATTGTCATCACAATGCTCCAAGAACGCTCTCATCACATTGCTCCATGCCCTTGTCATCACAAAGCTCCATGACACATGTCATCAGAATGCTCGATGGCCTTCTCATCACAATGTTCCATGCCCTTGCCATCAAAATGCTCCATTACACCTGTAATAACAATGTTCCATGATCCCTGCCATCACGTTGTTCCATGGTCTTGTCATCACAAGGCTCCATGACCCTTCTCATCACAATGCTCCAAGACCCCTGTAATCACAATGTTCCATGCCCATTTCATCTCAATGACACATGAACCCTGTCATCGCAATGCACCATGCACATCATCATAATGCTTCATGCTATTGTCATCACAATGAAATCAAAATGCTTCATGACCTCTGTCATAACAATGCTCCAAATTGTTGTGATAACAATATTCCATAACACTTGTCACCACAGTGCCCCATGACGCTCATCATCACATTTATCCATGCCCTTCAGATCACAATGCTCAATTACCCCTGCCATCACAATGTCCCACGGCCGTGTCATCACAAGGCTCCAAGACACTTGTCATCACAATGCTCCAAGACACCTGTCATCACAGTGTTCCATGCCTTTGTCAGCAAAATGCTACATGACTTTCTCATTACTATTCTCTTTGTGCTTGTCATCACAATACTCCAATACTATTTTCATCACAATCCTCCATGAATATTGGAATAACATAGCTTCATGCCCTTGTCATTACAATGCTCCATGCTCCTTGAAATCAAAATGATCCATGACCTCTGTCATCACAGTGCTCCACACCCTTGTGATTACTATGTTCCATAACACTTGTCATCACAATGCTCCATGATGTCTGTCATCACTATACTCCATGCCCTTTTCATCACAATGCTCCATGACGTTTGTCATCACAATTCTCCATGCACTTCTCAGCAAAATGCTCCCTGACCATTGTCATCACAATGCCCCAAGCCATTGTCATCACAATGCTCCATTACCTTTGTCATCAGAATCCGCCATGACACTTGGCATCACAATGCTTCATGCCATTGTCATCACAATGGGCCATTTCATATGTCATCACAATGCTCCCTGACACCTGTCTTCACAATACTGCATGACCTGGACATCACAATGCTCTATGCACTTGTCGTCACAATCATCCATGACCCCTGTCATTCCAATGCTCCGTGACTCCAGTCATCACAATGCTTCATAACCTTTGTCATCACAATGGCCCATGCCCTCGTCATCAACAGTCTCTGTGACCTTTTTAACCACAATGCTCCATGAACTTTTCATCACAATGCTCCATGACCTTTGTCATCACAATTCTCAATACACTTGTCATCTCAATGCTCCCTGACACTTGTCACAATGCTCCTTGAATCCTGTCACGAAAAGGCTCCATGCCTTTTTCATCACAATGCCCCATGCCGTTTTCATCACAATGCTCTATGCCATTGTCATCAAAATACTCCACAATCTTGTCATCAGAATGCTCTATAACCCTTTTCATCACAGTTCTCCTTGCACTTGTCAGCACAATGCTCCCTGACCCTTGTCATCACAATGCTCCAAGCCATTGTCATCACAATGCTCCTTTACATTTGTCATCAGAATCCTCCATGACACTTGGCATCACAATGCTCCATGCCATTGTCATCACAATGGGCCATTACATATGTCATTACAATGCTCCCTGACACCTGTCTTCACAGTACTGCATGACCTAGTCATCACAATGCTCCATGCCCTTGTCATCACAATGTGCCATTCCAACTGTCATCGCAATAATCCATGAAACTTATTAGACCAATGCTCCATGCCCTTGTCATCACAATGCTCCATGACCTTGTTATCACAATGCTCCATGACTCCTGTTATCACAATGCTTCGTAACTTCAGTCATCACAATGTTTCAGGACCTTTGTCATCACAATGGTCCATGCTCTCGTCATCAACAGTCTCTGTGACCGTTTTAACCACAATGCTCCATGAACTTTTCATCACAGTGCTCTCTAACCGTTGTCATCACAATGCTCTATGCCTTTCTAAGCACAATGCTTCATTACACTTTTCATCACCATGCTCCATTACCTTTGTCATTAGAATCCTCCATGACACATGGCATCACGATGCTCCATGCCATTGTCATCACAATGTGCCATTACATATGTCATCACAATGCTCCCTGACACCTGTCTTCACAATACTGCATGACCTGGACATCACAATGCTCTATGCACTTGTCGTCACAATGATCCATGACCCCTGTCATCACAATGCTCCGTGACTCCAGTCATCACAATGCTTCATAACCTTTGTCATCACAATGGTCCATGCCCTTGTCATCAACAGTCTCTGTGACCATTTTAACCACAATGCTCCATGAACTTTTCATCACAATGCTCTTTGACCCTTGTCATCACAATACTCGATGTCCTTTTCATCACAATGCTCCATGACCTTTGTCATCACAATTCTCAATACACTTGTCATCACAATGCTCCCTGACACTTGTCACAATGCTCCTTGAACCCTGTCACGAAAAGGCTCCATGCCTTTTTCTTCAGAATGCCCCATGCCGTTTTCTTCACCATGCTCCATGCCATTGTCATCAAAATACTCCACAAGCTTGTCATTAGAATGCTCCATAACCCTTGCAATCACAGCTCTCCATGAACTTGTCACCACAATGCTCCGTGTCCCTTGTCATCACAATGCTCCAAGCCATTGTCATCACAATGCTCCATTATATTTGTCATCAGAATCCTCCATGACACTTGGCATCACAATGCTCCATGCCATTGTCATCACAATGGGCCATTACATATGTCATTACAATGCTCCCTGACACCTGTCTTCACAGTACTGCATGACATCGTCATCACAATGCTCCATGCCCTTGTCATCACAATGTGCCATTCCAACTGTCATCGCAATAATCCATGAAACTTATTAGACCAATGCTCCATGCCCTTGTCATCACAATGCTCCATGACCTTGTTATCACAATGATCCATGACCCCTGTTATCACAATGCTTCGTGACTCCAGTCATCACAATGGTTCTGTACCTTTGTCATCACAATGGTCCATGCTCTCGTCATCAACAGTCTCTGTGACCTTTTTAACCACAATGCTCCATGAACTTTTCATCACAATGCTCTTTAACCCTTGTCATCACAATGCTCTATGCCTTTCTAAGCACAATGCTTCATTACTCTTGTCATCACAATGCTCCATGTGCTGGTCAGGACAATGCTCCAAGACACAGGTCATCACAATGCACCATGGGCCGGTCATCACAGTGCTCCACAATCTTGTCATCACATTGCTCCATAAAACTTGTCATCAAAATGCTCCATGCATTTCTCAAGAAAATACTGTCTCAACAATGATATACAATGTTCCATCACTATTCGTCACAATGCTCCCTCACACCTGTCATCACAATGTTCCATGACTCCTGTCTTCACAATGCTACATGCACTTATCATCACAATGTTTGATGACCCCTTACATCACAATGTTCCATAACCCCTGTCATCAAAATGCTTCATGACCCTTTTCATCAAATTGCTCCATGAACCTGTCATCACAATGCACCCAGCCCTTCTCATCACAATGCACAACGCCCTTGTAATCAAAATGCTCCATGACCTTTGTCATCACAAAGATCCATGACCCTTGGCATTACAATGCTCCATGTCATTGTCATCACAATGTTCCATGAACGCTCTCATCACATTGCTCCATGCCCTTGTAATCACAATGCTCCATGACACATGTCATCAGAATGCTCCATGGCCCTCTCATCACAATGCTCCATGCCTTTGCCATCACAATGCTCCATTAGCCCTGTCATAAAAATGCTCCTTGACCCCTGCCATCACGATGTTCCACGGCCTTTTCATAACAAGCCTCCATGACCCTGCTCATCACAATGTTCCAAAACCGCTGTAATCACAATGCTCCATGCCCCATTTCATCTCAATGATCCATGAACCCGGTCATCACAATGCACCATGCCCATCATCATAATGCTTCATGCTATTGGCATCACAATGAAATCAAAATGCTCCATGACATCTGTCATAACAATGCTCCAAACCCTTGTCATCACAATATTCCATAACACTTGTCATCACATTGCCCCATAATGCTCCTCATCACAATTATCCATGGTCTTCTCATCACAATGCTCCATGACATTTTTCATCACAATGCTCAATACCTTTGTCATCAAAATGCTCCCTGACACTTGTTGTCTGTATGCTTCTTGTACCCTGTCATGAGAAGGCTCCATGCCTTTTTCATCACAATGTTCCATGCCCTTTTCATCACAATGATCCAAGAACCCTGTAATCACAATGCTCCATGCCCTTGTCATCACAAAGTTCATTGACGCATGTCACTAGAAGGCTCCTTTGCCTTCTCCTCACAATGCTCCATGCCCATGTCACCACAATGTTCTAAGACCACTGTAATCACAATGGTCCATGTCCCTTTTCTTCAGTATGCTCCATGAGATTTGTCATCACAAGGCTCCATTGTTTTCTCATCACAATGCTCCAGGATCTCGTCATCACAATGCTTCATACCTTGTCATGAAAATTCTCAATGGCCCTTGTCATCATAATGCTCCGAGCCCTAGTCATCATAATTCTCCATTATATTTGTCATCACAATCCTCCATTACATTTGGCATCACAATGCTCCCTGCCATTGTCATCACAATGGACCATGACATATGTCATCACAATGCTCCCTGACACCTTTCTTCAAAATACTCCATGAACTTCTCATCACAATGCTCCATGCCCCTGTCATCACAATGCACCATGCCCTTGTAATCACAGTGCTCCATGACCCCTGTCATCACAATGCTCCATGAGTCCAGTCATCACAATGCTTCATAACATTTGTCATCACAATGGTCCATGCCCGCATCATCACAAGGATCTGTGACCTTTGTAACCACAATGATCCATGAACTTTTCATCACAATGCTCCGTGACCATTGTCATCACAATGCTCCATGCGCTTGTCAGCAAAATGCTCCACGACACATGTCATCACAATGCACCATTCGCTTGTCATCACAGTGCTCCACAATCTTTTCATCACAATGCTCCATAAACCTTGTCATCACAGTGCTCTATGCACTTCTCATCAAAATGCTCTCTCACCACTGATATCACAATGTTACATCACTATTCATCACAATACTCCCTCACACCTGGCATCACAATGTTCCATGACACCTGTCACCACCATGCTACATGCATTCTCATTACAATGTTCGTTGACACCTGACATCACCATGATCCATAACCCCTGTAATCAAAATGTTCGATGACCCTTTTCATCAAATTGCTCCATGACCCTGTCATCAAAATGCTCCCAAACCTTCTCATCACAAAGCACAACACCCTTGTCATCAAAATGATCCATGACGTTTGTCATCACAAAGATCCATGACGGTTGACATCACAATGCTCCATGTCATTGCCATCACGAAGCTCAATGAACGCTCTCATCCCATTGCTCCATGACACCTGTCATCACAATGCTCCGTGACTCCAGTCATCACAATGCTTCATAACATTTGTCATCACAATGGTCCATGCCCGCACCATCACAAGGCTCTGTGACCTTTGTAACCACAATGCTATATGAAATTTCCATCAGAATGCTCCTTTTCCATTGTCATCACAATGCTCCACGCCTTTGTCAGAAAAATCCTACATGACCCTTGTCATCACAATGTGCCACGCGCTTTTCATCACAACGGTCCACAAATTTGTCATGGCATTGCTCAATAAAACTTGTAATCATAATGCTCCATGCCCTTCTCATCACAATGCTCCATTACCCCTGTCATAACAATGCTCCATGACCCCTGACATAACATTGTTCCATGGCCTTGTCATCACAAGGCTCCATGACACATGTCATCACAATGCTCCAAGAAACCTGTAATCACAATGCTCCATGCCCTTGTCGTCACAAAGCTCCATGACACATGTCCTCATAAAGTTCCATGGCCTTCTCATCAAAATGCTCCATGCCCTTGTCATCACAATACTTCCAGAACACTGTAATCACAATGCTCCATGCCCCTTTTCATCTCAATGCTCCATGAACCCTGTCATCACAATGCATCATGCCCATCATCATAATGCTTCCGGCTACTGTCACCACAATGAAATCAAAATTCTCCATGACCTCTGTCATCACAATGCTTCATGACCGCTGTCATCACAATACTCCATGAACATTTTCAGCCCAGTGCTCCATGACCCTTCTCATCACAATGATACATGCCCTTGACATCCCAAAGCTCCATGACCCCTGTATTCTCAATGCTCTCTGATGCTTTTCATCACTGTGCTCCATGACAACTGTCATCACAAAGCTCCATGCCTTTGTCAGCAAAATGCTACATGACCTTGTCATTACAATGCTCTATGTGCTTGTCATCACAATACTCCATTACCATTGTCATCACAATCCTCCATGAACCTTGGGATCACATTGTTCCATGCCCTTGTCATCACAATGCTCCATGCTCCTTGAAATCAATATGATCCATGACCTCTGTCATCACAATGCTCCAAACCCTTGTAATCACAAAGTTCCATAACACTTGTCATCACAATGCTCCATGATGCCTGTCATCACAGTACTCCATGCCCTTTTCATCAAAATGCTCCATTACCTTTGTCATCACAATTCTGAATACACTTGTCATCACAATGCTCCCTGACACTTGTCGTCAGAATGCTCCTTGAACCGTGTCACGAAAAGGCTCCATGCCTTTTTCATCACAATGCCCCATGCCCTTTTCATCACAATGTTCCATGCCATTGTCATCAAAATACACCACAAGCTTGTCATCAGAATGCTCCATGACCCTTATCATCACAATTCTCCATGCACTTGTCAGCACAATGTTCCCTGACCCTTGTCATCACAATGCCCCAAGCAGTTGTCATCACAATGCTCCATTACCTTTGTCATCAGAATCCTCCATGACACTTGGCATCACAATGCTCCATGCCCTTGTCATCAAAATGAGCCATTCCAACATTCATCGCAATAATCCATGAAACTTATTAGACCAATGCTCCATGCCCTTTTCATCACAATGTGCCATTCCAACTGTCATCACAATAATCCATGAAACTTATTAGACAAATGTTCCATGCCCTTGTCATAACAATGCTCCATGCCCTTGTTATCACAATGCTCCATGAGCAGTGTCATCACAATGCTCCCTGACTCCAGTAATCACAATGTTTCATGACCTTTGTCATCACAATAGTCCATGCCATGGTCATCAACATTCTCTGTGACCATTTTATCCACAATGCTCCATGAACATTTCATCACAATGCTCTTTGATCCTTTTCATCACAATGCTCTATGCCTTTCTCAGCACAATGCTCCATGACCATTGTCATCACAATGCTCCATGCGCTTGTCAGCACAATGCTCCATGACACATGTCATCACAGTGCACCATGAGATTGTCATCACACTCCTCCACAATCTTGTCATCACAATGCTCCATAAACCTTGTCATCACAATGCTCCATGCGATTCTCATTAAAATGCTCTCTCACCACTGATATCACAATGTTACATCACTATTCGGCACAATACTCCCTCTCCCCTGTCATCATAATATTCCATGACTCCTGTCATCACAGTGGTACATGCACTTATCATCACAATGCTTCATGACCCCTGACATCACGATGTTCCATGGTCTTGTCATCACAAGGCTCCATGACCCTTCTCATCACAATGCTCCAAGACATCTATAATCAAAATACTCCATGCCCCTTTTCATCTCAATAATCCATGAACCCTCTCATCACAGTGCACCATGCCCATCATCATAATGCTTCATGCTATTGTCGTCACAATGAAATCAAAATGCTCCATGACCTCGGTCATAACCATGATCCAAACACTTGTGATAACAATATTCCATAACACTTGTCATCTCAATGCCCCATGACGCCCGTCATCACAATTATCTATGGTCTTCTCATCACAATGCTCCATGACACATGTCATCACAATGCGCCATGTGCTTGTCTTCACAGTGCTCCACAAACTTGTCATCACAATGCTCCATAAACCTTGTCATCACAATGCTCCATGCACTTCTCATCAAAATGCTCTCTCACCTCTGATATCACAATGTTACATCACTATTCATCACAATACTCCCTCACCCCTGTCATCACAATGTTCCATGATTCCTGTCATCACAGTGCTACATGCAATTATCATCACAATGTTCGTGACCCCTGACATCACAATGTTCCATAACACCTGTCATCAAAATGCTCCATGACCCTTTTCATCAAAATGCTCCATGACCCCTGACATCACAATGTTCCATCATCCCTGTCATCAAAATGTTCCATGACACTTTTCATCAAATTGCTCCATGACCCTCTCATCATAATGCTCCCTGCCCTTCTCATCACAATGCACAAAGCCCTTGTCATCAAAATGTTCCATGACATTTGTCATCACAAAGATCCATGACGCTTGGCATCACAGTGCTCCATGTCGTTGTCATCACAATGCTCCATGAACGCTCTCATCACATTGCTCCATGCCCTTGTCATCAAAAAGCTCCATGACGCATGTCATCAGAATTCTCCATGGCCTTCTCATCACAATGCTCCATGACATCTGCCATCACGATGTTCCATGGATTTTTCATCACAAGGCTCCATGACCCTTGTCATCTCAATGTTCCAAGACCCCTGTACTCACAATGCTCCATGCCGCTTTTCATCTCAACAATCCATGAACCCTGTCTTCACAATTCACCATGCCCATCATCATAATGCTTCTTGCTTTTTTCATCACAATGAAATCAAAATGTTCCATGACCTCTGTCATAACAATGCTCCAAACCTTTGTGATCACAATATTCCATAACACTTGCCCTCACAATGCCCCATGACGCTCGTCATCACAATTATCCATGGTCTTCTCATCACAATGCTTCATGACCTTTGTCAACACAATGCTCAATACACTTGTCATCAAAATGCTCCTTGACGCTTGTTGTCTGTATGCTCCTTGTACCCTGTTATGACAAGGCTCCATGCCTTTTTCATCACAATGATCCATGCCATTTTCATCACAATGGTCCAAGAACCCTGTAATCAAAATGCTCCATGCCCTTTTCATCACAAAGCTCCAAGATGCATGTCATCAGAATGCTCCATGGCCTTCTCTTCACAATGCCCCATGCCCTTGTCATCACAATTTTCCAAGACCCCTATAATCACAATGCTCCATGCCCCTTTTCATCAGAATTCTCCATGAGACTGGTCATTTCAAGTCTCCAAGGTCTTCTCATCACAATTCTCCAGTACCTTGTCATCACTATGCTCCATTTCCTTGTCATCACAATGCTCCATGTCCCCTGTCATCACAATGCTCAGTGACTCCAGTCATCACAATGCTTCATAACGTTTGTCATCACAAACGCCCATGCCCACGTCAACACAAGGCTCTTTTACCTTTGTAACCACAATGTTCCATGAATTATACATCACAATGCACCGTGACCCTTGTCATCACAATGCTCCATGCGATTGTCAGAAAAATGATCCATGATCCTTGTCATCACAATTTGCCAGACGTTTTCATCACAACGGTCCACAAATTGGTCATTGCAATGCTCCATAAACCTTGTAATCACAATGCTCCATGCACTTCTCATCACAATGCTCCATTACACCTGTCATAACAATGCTCAATGACCCCTGCCATCACAATGTTTCACGGCCTTGTCATCACAAGGCTCAATGAGACTTGTCATCACAGTGCTCCAAGACCCCTGTAATCACAATGCTCCATGCCCTTATCATCACAAAGCTCCATGACACATGTCATCAGAATGTTCCATGGCCTTCTCATCACAATGCTCCATGCCCTTGTTATCACAGTGCTCCAAGACCCCTGTAATCACAATTCTCCATTGCCATTTTCATCTCAATGCTCCATGAACCCTGTCATCACAATGATCCATGACCCCTGTCATCACAATACTCCATGAACATTTTCAGCCCAATGCTCCTTGAAACTTATCATCACAATGATCCATGCCCTTGCCATCCCAATACTCCATGACCTCAGTATTCACAATGCTCCGTGACGCGCGTTATCACAGTGCTCCATGACACCTGTCATCACGATGCTCCATGCCTTTCTCAAAAAAATGCTACATGACCTTGTCATTACAATGCTCTATTCGCTTGTCAGCACAATACTCCATTACCATTGTCATCACAATCCTCCATGAAACTTGGGATCACACTGCTTCATGCCATTGTCATCACAATGCTCCATGCTCCTTGAAATCAAAATGATCCATGAACTTTGTCATCACAATGCTCCAAACCCTTGTGATCACAATGTTCCATAACACTTGTCATCACAACGCTCCATGATGCCTCTCATCACAATACTCCATGCCCTTTTCATCACAATGCTCCATGACATTTGTCATCACAATTCTCAATACAACTGTCATCACAATGATCCCTGACAATTGTCGTAAGAATGCTCCATGAAGCCTGTCATGAAAAGTCTAAATGCCTTTTTCATCACAATGCCACATGCCATTTTCATCACAGTGCTCCATGCCATTGTCATCAAAATACTCCACAAGCTTGTCGTCAGAATGTTCCATGATCCTTTTCATCACAATTCTCCATGCACTTGTCAGCACAATGCTCCTGACCCTTGTCATCACAATGCTCCAAGCCATTGTCATCACAATGCTCCATTACCTTTGTCATCAGAATCCTCCATGACACTTGGCATCACAATGCTCCATGCCATTGTCATCACAATGGGCCATTACATATGTCATCACAGTGCTCTCTGACACCTGTCTTCACAATACTGCATGACCTGATCTTCACAATGCTCCATGCCCTTGTCATCACAATGCTTCATGACCCCTGTCATCACAATGCTCCTTGACACCAGTCATTACAATGCTTCATGTCCTTTGTCATCACAATGGTCCATGCCCTTGTCATCAACAGTCTCTGACATTTTAACCAAAATTATCCATGAACTATTCATCACAATGCTCTTTGACCCTTGTCATCACAATGCTCTATGCCTTTCTCAGCACAGTGTTCCATGGCCCTTGTCATCACAATGCTCCATGCGCTTGTCAGCACAATGCTCCATGACACATGTCATCACAATGTGCCATGTGCTTGTCAACACAGTGCTCCACAATCTCGTCATCACAATGCTCCATAAAACTTGTCATCACAAAGTTCCATGCCCGTCTCATAAAAATGCTCTTTCAACACTGATATCACAATGTTACATCACTGTTCATCACAATACTCCCTCACCCCTGTCATCACAGTGTTCCATGACTCCTGTCATCACAATGCAACATGCAATTATTATCATAATGTTCGATGACACCTGACATCACAATGTTCCATAACCCCTGTCATCAAAATGCTCCATGACCCTTTTCATCAAATTGATCCATGACGCCTGACATCACATTGTTCTATAACCCATGTCATCAAAATGTTCCATGACAATTTTCATCAAATTCCTGCATAACCTTGTCACCAAAATACTCCCTGGCCTTCTCATCACAATGCACAACACCCTTGTCATCAAAATGCTCCATGACCTTTGTCATCACAGATCTCCATGACCCTTGGCATCACAATGTTCCATGTCATTGTTATCACAAAGCTCCATGACACTTGTCATCACAATGCTCGATGCCCTTCTCATCACAGTGCTCCATGATCTTGTCATTACAATCCTCCCTGACTCATGTATCACACTGTTCCGTGCCCTTGTCATCACAATTCTCCATGCCCACTCTCATCAAAATAATCCATGAAATATTTCAGACCAATGCTCCATGTCCTTCTCATCACAATGCTCCATTACCCCTGTCATAACAATGCTCCATGACCCCTGTCATCACAATGTTCCACAGTTTGTAATCACAAGGCTCCATCACCCTTGTCATCAAAATGCTCCATGTCCCTTGACATCACAATACTCCATAGCCCTTGTCATTACAGTGCTCAATGACGCTCTTCATCACAATTATCCATGGTCTTCTCATCACAATGCTCCACGGTCTTGCCATCACAATGCTCCATTCCCTGGTCATCACAATTCTCCAAGTTCTTGGCATCACTATGTTCCATGACACCTCTCATCACAGTGTTACATGATTTGTCAGCACAACACTCCAGAAACTTGTCATCAGAATGATCCATGACCCTTGTCATCACAATTATCCATGCCACTGTCTTCACAAAGCTCAATGCCCTTGTCATCACAATGCTCCATGACCCCTGTCATCACAGTACTCCATTAATATTTTCAGCACAATCCTCCATGACTTTCTCATTGCAATGGTCCATGACCAATATCATCACAATGCTCCATGCCCTTGTCCTCCCAATGTTCCATGACCACTGTATTCACAATGTCCAGGACACTTGTCATCACAGTGCTCCATGACACCTGTCATCACAATGCTACATGCCTTTGTCAGAAAAATGCTACATGATCTTGTCATTACAATGCTCTATGCACTTGTAATCACAATACTCCATTACCATTGTCATCACAATCCTCCATGAATCTTGGGATCACATTGTTTCATGCCCTTGTCATCACAATGCTCCATGCTCCTTGAAATAAATATGATCCATGACCTCTGTCATCACAATGCTCCAAACACTTGTGGAATCAATGTTCCATAACACTTGTCATCACAACGCTCCATGATGCCTGTCATCACAATACTCCATGACGTTTTCATCACAATGCTCCATGACCTTTGTCATCACAATTCTCAATACACTTGTCATCACAATGCTCCCTGACACTTGTCGTCCGAATGCTCCTTGAACCCTGTCACGAAAAGAATCCATGCATTTTCATCACAGTGTCCCATGTCTTTTTCTCACAAAGCTCCATGCCATTGTCATCAAAATACTCCACAAGCTTGTCATCAGAATGCTCCATGACCTTTGTCATCCCAATTCTCCATGCACTTTTCAGCACAATGCTCCCTGACCCTTTTCATCACAATGCTACAAGCCATTGCCATCACAATGCTCCATTACCTTTGTCATCAGAATCCTCCATGACACTTGGCATCACAATTGTCCATGCCATTGTCATCACAATGGGCCATTACATATGTCTTCACAATGCTCCCTGACACCAGTCTTCACAATACTGCATGACCTGGTCTTCACAATTCTCCATGCCCTTGTCATCACAATGCGCCATTCCAACTGTCATTGCAATAATCTATGAAACTTATTAGACCAATGCTCCATGCCCTTGTTATCACAATGCTCCATGCACTTGTTATCACTATGCTCCGTGAGTCCAGTCATCCCAATGCTTCATGACCTTTGTCATCACAATGGTCCATGCCCTCGTCATCAACAGTCTCTGTGTCGTATTTAACCTCAGTGCTCCATGAAATTTTCATCACAATGCTCCTTGGCCCTTGTCATCACAATACTCTATGCCTTTCTCAGCACAATGCTGAATGACCGTTGTCATCACAATGCTCCATGCGCTTGTCAGCACAATGCTCCATGACACGTCATCACAGTGAACCATGCACTTGTCATCACAGTGCTCCACAATCTTGTCATCACAATGCTCCATTAACCTTGTCATCACAATGCTGCATGCACTTCTCAACAATATGCTCTCTCACCACTGATATCACAATGTTACATCACTATTCATTACAATACTCCCTCTCCCCTGTCATCACAGTGTTCCATGACTCCGGTCATCACCATGCTACATGCACTTATCATCACAATGTTCGATGACCTATGACATCACAATGTTCCATAACCCCTGTCATCAAAATGCTCTATGCTCCTTTACATCAAAATGCTCCATGTCCCCTGATATCACAATGCTCCCCATCCATTGTCATTACAGTGCTCCATGACGCTCGTCATCACAATTATTCATGGTCTTCTCATCACAATGCTCCACGGTCTTGCCATCACTATGCTCCATGGCCTGGTCATCACAATGCTCCCTGTCCCTTGTCCTCACAATTCTCCAAGTCCTTGTCATCACAATGCTCCATGACAGTCCTCATAACAATGTTACCTGCATTTGTCATCACAATTCTCCATGCACATGTCATCGCAATGCCCCATGACCCCTGTCATAGCAAGTTCCGTGCCTGTGTCATCAGAATGCTTCTCGAACTTTTCTTCAAAATTCTCAATGGCCGTTGTCATCACAATGCTCCATGACCCTTGTCATCACAATGCTCCAAGCCCTTGTCATCACAATGTTCCAATACCTTTGTCATCACAATCCTCCAAAACACTTGGCCTCACAATGCTCCATGCGATTGTTACCACAATGGAACATGAAATATGTCATCACAATGCTCCCTGACACCTGTCTTCACAATACTCCATGACCTTGTCATCACAATGTGCCATGCCCACTGTCAACACAATTATCCATGAAACTTGTCAGACCAATGCTCCATGTCCCTGTCATCACAGAGCTTGATGCCCTCGTTATCACAATGCTCCATGACCCCAGTTCTCAAAATGCTCCATGACTCCAGTCATCTCAAGGCTTCATGACCTCTGTCATCACACTGATGCATGCCCTCATCATCACAAGGCTCTGTGAACTTTGTCACCACAATGCTCCATGACCTTTTTATCAAAATGCTCCGTGACACTTGTAATCACAATGCTCCGTCCCTTTGTCAACTCAATGCTCCATGACGCTTGTCATCACAATGTTCCATGCGCTTGTCAGCGCAGTGCTCCATGACCCATGTCATCACAATGCTCCATAAACCTTGTCATCACAATGCTCCTTGCATGTCTTATCAAAATGCTCTCTCACCACTGATATCAAAATTTTCCCTCACTAGTCATCACAATACACCCACTCCCCTGTCATCACAATGGTCCATAACCCATGTCATGAAAATGTTCCATGACCCCTGACATCACAATGTTCCATAACCACTGTCATCAAAATGTTCCATGACACTTTTCATCAAATTGCTCCATGACACTGTCATCACAATGCTCCCTGCCCTTCTCATCGCAATGCACAACGCCCTTGTCATCAAAATGCTCCATGACTTTGTCTTCACAAAGAACCATGACCCTTGGCATCACAATGCTCCATGTCATTGTCATCACAATGCTCCATAATCACTCTCATCACACTGCTCCATGCCCTTGTCGTCACAAAGCTCCATGACACATGTCATCAGAATGCTCCTTGGCCTTCTCATCAGAGTGCTCCATGCCCTTGCCATCACAATGCTCCATTACACCTGTCATCACAATGCTCCAAGACCCCTGTAATCACAATGATACATGCATCTTTTAATCTCAATGCTCCATGAACCCTGGCATCACAATTCACCATCATCACCATCATAATGCTTCATGTATTGTCATCACAATGAAATCATAATGCTCCATGACCTCTCTCATCACAATGCACCAAATCCTTGTGATCAAAATGTTCCATAACACTTATCATCACAACGCCCCATGACGGTCGTCATCACAATTAACCATGGCCTTCTCATCACAATGCTCCATGACTTTTGTCACCACAGTGCTCAATAACCTTGTCATCACAATGCTCCCTGACACTTGTCGTCAGTATACTCGTTGAACCCTGTGATGACAAGGCTCCATGGCATTCTCATCCCAATGCTACATGCCCTTGTCATCACAGTGCTCCACAACCCCTGTAATCACAATGCTCCATTCGCCTTTTCATCAGAATGTTCCATGAGACATATCATCAAAAGGCTCCATGGTCTTCTCATCACAATGCTCCAGTACCTTGTCATCACAATGCTCCATGACACCTGTTATCACAATACTCCATGAACATTTTCTGCCCAATGCTCCATGAGCTTATCATCACAATGCTCCATGACGCCTGTCATTACAATGCTCCATGACCCCTGTCATCACAATGCTCCATGTCCCTTGTCATCACAATACTCCATGAACATTTTCATCCCAATGCTCCATGACCCTTGTCATCACAATGATTCATGCCCTTGTCATCCCAATGCTCCATGACCCCTGTATTCACAATGCTCCGTGACGCTTGTCATCACAGTGCTCCGTGACACCTGTCATCACAATGCTCCTTGCCTTTGTCAGCAAAATGCTACATGACCTTGTCATTACAATCTCTATGCACTTGTCATCAAAATACTCCACAAGCTTGTCATCACAATGCTCCATGCACTTGCCAGCACAATGCTCCCTTACCCTTGTCATCACAATCCTCCAAGGCATTGTCATCACAATGCTCCATTACCTTTGTCATCAGAATCCTCCATGACACTTGACATCACAATGCTCCATGCCATTTTCATCACAATGGGCCATTACATATGTCATCACAATGCTCCCTGACACCAGTCTTCACAATACTGCATGACCTTGTCATCACAATGCTCCATGCCCTTTTCATCACAATGCACCAATCGAACTGTCATTGCAATAATCCAATAAAGTTATTAGACAAATGCTCCATTCCTTTCTCTGCACAATGCTCCATGCCCTTTTTATCACAATGCTCCATGACCCCTGTCATCACAATGCTCCGTGGCTCCAGTTATCACAATGCTTCATGACCTTTGTCATCACAATTGTCCATGCCCTCGTCATCAACAGTCTCTGTGACCTTTTTAACCACAATGCTCCATGATATTTCATCACAATGCTCTTTGACCATTGTCATCACAATGCTCTATGCCTTTCTCAGCACAATGCTCCATGACCGTTGTCATCACAATGCTCCATGCGCTGTCAGCACAATTCTCCATGACACATGTCATCACAATACAACATGCACTTGTCATCAGAGTGCTCCACAATCTTGTCATCACAATGCTCCATAAACCTTGTCATTAAAATGCTCCATGCACTTCTCCTCAAAATGCTCTCTCACCACTGATATCACAATGTTACATCAGTATTCATCACAATATTCCTTCACCCCTCTCATCACAATGTTCCATGACTCCTGTCATCACAATGCTACATGCACTTATCATCAAAATGTTCGATGACCCCTGACATCACAATGTTTCATAACCCCAGTCATCAAAATGCTCCTTGAGCCTTTTCATCAAAATGCTCCATGACCCCTGATATCACAATGCTCCATGACCGCTGTCATCAGAATGCTCCATGCTCCTTGAAATCAAAATGATCCATGACCTCTGTAATCACAATGCTCCAAACACTTGTAAACACAATGTTCCATAACAGTTGTCATCAAAACGCTCCATGATGCCTGTCATCAAAATACTTCATGTCCTTGTCGTCACAATGCTCCATGAACTTTGTCATCACAATTTTCAATACACTTGTCATCACAAAGCTCCCTCACACTTGTCGTCAGAATGTTCATTTTACCCTGTCATGAAAAGGTTCCATGTCTTTTTCATCACAATGCTCCATGCCCTTTTCATCACAAGGCTCCATGCCATTGTAATCACAGTACTCCACATGCTTGTCATCAGAATGCTCCATGACACTTGTCATCACAATGCTCCATGCCCTTGTTATCACTGTGTGCCGTGCCAACTGTCAACACAATTATCCATGAAACTTGTCAGACCAATGCTCTATGCCACTGTCATCACCATGCTCCATTCCCTTGTCTTCACAATGCTCCATGACCCCAGTCATCACAATGCTCCGTGACTCCAGTCATCACAAGTCTTCATGACCTCTGTCATCACAATGGTCCATGCCCTCATCATCACAAGGTTCTGTGAACTTTGTCACCACAATTCTCCATGAACTTTTCATCACAATGCTCCGTGACACTTGTCATCACAATGCTCCGTCCCTTTGTCAACTCAATGAGCCTTGACCTTTGTCATCACAATGTTCCATGCGCTTGTCAGCGCAGTGCTCCCTGACCCATGCCATCAAAATGCGCCATGCGCTTGACATCACAATGCTCCACAACATTGTCATCACAATGCTCCATGCACTTCTTATCAAAATGCTCTCTCACCACTGATATCAAAATGTTCCCTCACTAGTCATCACAATACGCCCACTCCCTTGTCATCACAGTGTTCCACAAACACTGTCATGAAAATGTTCCATGACCCCTGATATCACAATGTTCCATAACCCCTGTCACCGAAATGTTCCATGACATTTTTCATCAAAATTCTCTATGACCCTGTCATCACAATGCTCCATTCCCTTCACAACAGAATGCACCACAGCCTTGTCATCAAAATGCTCCCTGACATTTGTCATCAAAAAGCTCCATGACACTTTGCATTACAATGCCCCATGCCATTGTCATCATAATGCTCCATGAACCCTCTCATCACATTGTTACATGCCCTTGTCATTACAGGCTCCATGATGCTTTTCATCACTATGCTCGATGCCATTCTTCTCACAATGCTCCATGGGCTTGTCATTACAATCCTCCATGACCCAAGTATCACAGTGTTCCGTGCCCTTGTCATCAAAATGCTCCTTGCCCCTCTCATCACAATAATCCATTAAATATTTCAGACCAATGCTCCATGCCCTTGTCATCACAATGCTCCGTTATCCCTGTCATAACAATGCTCCATGACCCCTGCCATACAATGTTCCACAGCTTTGTCATCACAAGGCTCCATGACCCTTGTCATCACAATGCTCCAAGACCCCTGTAAGCACAATGCTCCATGCCCTTGTCATCACAAAGCTTCATGACGCATGTCATCAGAATGCTCCATGGCCTTCTCTTTCACGATGCTCCATGCCCTTGTCATCACAATGCTCCAAGACCCTTGTAATCACAATGCTCCATGCCACTTTTCATCTCAATGCTCCATGAACCCTGTCATCACAATGCATCATGCACATCATCATAATGCTTCCAGCTATTGTCAGCGCAATGAAATCAAAATTCTCCATGACCTCTCTCATCACAATGCTCCATGACCCCTGTCATCACAATACTCCATGAACATTTTCAGCCCAATGCTCCATGACCATTGTCATCACAATTATCCATGGTCTTCTCATCACAATGCTCCATGAACTTTGTCATCACAGTGCTCAATACACTTGTCATCACAATGCTCCCTGACACTTGAAGTCAGTATCCTCCATGAACCCTGTCATGATAAGGCTCCAAGCCTTTTTCATCACAATGTTCCATGCCCTTTTCCTCACAGTTCTCCAAGCCCCCTGTAATCACAATGCTCCATGCCCTTGTCATCACAAAGCTCCGTGATGCATGTCATCAGAACGCTCCCTGCCCTTCTCATCCCAAGATCCATGCCCTCGTCATCACAATGCTCCACGACCCCTGTAATCACAATGCTCCATGCCCCTTTTCATCAGAATGCTCCATGAGACTTGTCATCACAAGGCTCCAGTACCTTGTCATCACAGTGCTCCATGACACCTGTCATCACAATACTACATGAACATTTTCAGCCCAGTGCTACATGACCTTCTCATCACAATGCTCCATGACCACTCTCATCAAAACGCTCCATGCAACCTGACAACACAATGATCCGGGACTCTTGTCATCAAAATGCTCCATGCCCTTGTCATCCCACTGCTCCATGATACCTTTAATCACAATGTTCCGTGATGCTTGTCATCACAGTGTTCCATGAACATTGTCATCACAATGCTCCATGCCTTTGCCAGCAAAATGCTACATAATCTTGTCATCACAATCCTCCATGTCCCTTGGGATCACATTGCTTCATGTCCTTGTCATGTCTCTCTTGCCTTTCTGATTTTTACAGATTTTCGGATGTTCCTTTTGACCGCTGGGTAGTGACAATTCTTTGTAGTGTGGAATTTGCATTGCAAGTTTGCTTGATTGGCCAAAAAGGGTGTATGCGTTTTCTCCTGAATATATTCAGGAGAAAAGTCATATGCCGTTTTTGGCCAAGTGCATCACTGTCGAAGTTGTGATGCTTTTCCTGTGCTTTAAAAGCGATTCCAATTTACCACATGAAATATGTTTTGTGCAATTCTGCCTCATTTAAAGTCCGCTTCTTTGCCTTCTCTCAACAGATTTTTGGAAGACAGTAGTCAATTATAACTCTGCAGGTTTGTGAATTGCTGTGCCCCTGAGCTCCAATTTTCAAATCCCATTTTTGGGAGCTGACCGCAAATCCACAATTTTGCTTCAGGACCTATACTGGTTCCAGGGGTGGCTATACTGTTCCCAACGGGTGGCTGAGGCTTTGGTTAATTCTTCTTCCTGACGGGAATTTAGAGTGACATGTGCCCGTCCAAATGCCTACATCTACTCTCTGATTGGTTCTCCCTCTTCCCTTTCATCCTCTGCACAATTAGCAAACTGTGCGAAACAGGAGGTTATAGGGGCTAACTCTCCTAAGTTGGGAGATTGATAGTAAGGCAGTTGGAATGCCAACCTGGAGCACAAGGAGAGGAAAAATTAGGAGACTTTTAGAAACCTTTCGCCATCACAGTGTGTCCATTCTCTAGGTTTCCCATACATGTTATAACTGTAGTGATATTCCCTTCTACCTGGAGATTTGGGACTCATGGAATGGTGTCATGCATTACTACTTTAAAGGGTCTGTATTTTCTCTCCCAATCTCAACAGTCCTCTCAGTTCCAAGTGTCCAGCCTTATGTCTCATCCAGTTGTCTTTGCAGATAGGGTCATTCCAGGTTTCATCAGAACCCCTGAAGGAATTGTGTAAGAATTTCGCTGTTTTTTTGTTTTGTTTTTGAAATTCATTTTTATAATGGGGTTGAGCTGATTTTCACTGACGTGTTTATGCCGGTCTAGACACACTTGATTCCCTTACAGAGACATATCAATACATAGGTTTTAAGATTCTTACTAGTCAGATATATTCCTCTGCGGGGAATAGGGGTTTTGAGTCCCGTTCACTGAGGAAGGTGTAGGTCTTGTCTCTTCTGTATTTGGTTTATGGAATGTTACCTGTGCTAATATCAAACTCTGGTTTTATGCATCACCCCACCTCTCCTTTTCCTTTAAGCTGGCATAAGAGTGTTTTCTAAATGTGAGACTCTGTTCTCTTTCTTAATTCAGTTCATGTGTTGTGATGTTGACATTCCCTCTGTAAGTGCTATCTTATGATAAGATTCTTTTTTTCTGTGTGACTAATTTCACTTAGAATCATCATACGTAAATCCACTCATTATGCTGCTACTGGCCTTATGACATTGATTTCACGTCTGAGTGATATTCCGTTGTACAAATTTACCACATTTTCTTTATGCATTTCTCTTTTTCCTGGGATAATTTAGGTGTACCGAAGTTGAGGTTCTTGTATGTAGAGCAGCCCTAAATTTTGGGATGCCTGTGTCTTGTCGATATTTAGTCTTCCCAAGTTATATGCCCATGAGTTGAAGTCCCCTTTGCTTGGGGGCTTTGTATTTTAGATGTTTTAGGAAACAGCATACACTTCTTCAGAGTGGCTCTTGGATATTTATACCCCACCCATCAGCGTGACTAGGCTCCCTGTTCTCCCTGGCCTCTCCTGCATTTCTGGTTTGTACACATTTTTTGGATGGCCTTTCTAAGCAGTGTATATTGAGACTTCTTTGTTGTGCGGATTTGCATTTCCTGCTTGCTTGGTTGGCCAAAAACTCTGTATGTGTTTTATTTTCCTGAAGATTTCACGAAAAAAAAACACATACACCCTTTTGCCGAACTGCTTCATTTTAGAAATTCTGCTGCTTTTCATATGCTTTAAATGTGAGTACAATCTACCTTTTGAAATCTGTTTCCTGCAATTCTGCCTCTCATTCAGGTCCTCTTCGTTGTCTTACCTGAATATATTTTTGGACGTTGTTTATCATTTATATCTTTGCAGGTCTTTGAATTGTCTGCTCCTGAGCTCCATTTTTCAACTCGCTTTTTTTTGTGAGCTGGCCGCCAAACCATTGGATTGCTTCAGGCCCTATTCTGGTTCTGAGGAGGCAGGATGAGCCTTTGGTTAATTCTTGTTCCTAATGGGAAATTAGAGTGGCATGTGACTGTCCAAACAACTAAGACTTGTCTCTAAATTTTTCTCATCCTTCCGCTTCTTCCTCTGGACAAATTCCAAACTGTGTGCAAGAGGATGTTGACGGTGCTGATATCCCCAAGTGAGGAGATTGTTAGGAAAGATGCTGGAGGGGTGAACCCGAGCACCAGGCGATGAGGAAATGAGGTGCCTTTTCCAAGCTCTTTCCGATCAAACGGTGTACCATCCTCTAGGTGTGGCAGGCATGTTTTAGCTGTAGGAAGGGTCCGGTGCATGTAAAGAGATCACCAGGGATTTTTCCAAATCAGTGCCTCCCTGAACCCCAAACTGGGGAATTATTAAGCTACGGCTACACGTGTGTCCATTAAGGGCCTTGGGAAATAGGCAGAGCCCAAACTTTAGATGATTGAAATCTTCAGGTTCAGAAGCGCTCACCATCGGCCTTGCTTAGGTTACATTTTATCTGTCATTGTTAGATGATGTCAATAAAAATATCGATTCTTTTTCAGATTATTTCCCCTTATAGGTTACTGCAAAATATTCAGTGTAGTTCCCTGTGCTATACAGTAGTTCCTTGTTGATGATCTATTTTATACATCGTAATGTGTATGTGTTTATCCCAAACTGTTAATTTATCCCTTTTCCTAACTTTCCCCTTTGGTAATAATAAATTATAAGATTTTATACATCTCAGAAATGGGGGAACTGAAAGAGATGTATCATTTTTAATGGAAAAGCATTCAAAACATGATTGAAGTTTCAGCCTAGAGTATTCGATGTACATCCATGGAAATAAATCACTTCATTTCTCTAATGTTGACCTGACAAATAAGACAGACGTCTTCACTGAACTTGCTTATAGGAAAGTGATGGAAATATCAAATGTAAGTCTTAGAAACATTTTATTTTACCCGAGCATTATACACTGCTCTATGTTAACTACAGTTTGGCTCACACATCTGTTCATTGAAGTTACGATGTTCTCAATTTCTGTTACTGATCCTCCAGAGTGGACCCCAACAGGAGTCCCCGTGCCCAGTGTCTTTGGAGCCAATAGATCAAGACTGAGTTTGGTTCAGAAGCAAAGGAAACATTATTTTGAAAACAGAATGGAGAGGTGAGAGTGTGCTCTCCCCCACGGGCTGTGGGCTGGGCTGCTGTGTAGGTATCCCAGCAGCGTCAGTGGGAGGGAGTGGATCGAGCTCTCGAGGGCTGGTTTGGCTGCAGCTCAGGCTCTATGCCACGGAGTCTGCATGTGACCCCGCTAGCTGAGGTATCGACCCATCCATTCTGTTCTTGGAAATCGGGTCTGAAGTGCCAGGTGTGGGTCCTCTGCATGCGGAACCCTAGGAGCATGTGACCTTAGACAAAGCACAAAGGAAAAACAGGTTAGACTTTATTTTATTGCCCAGATTCTCTTTTTATCTCCCAGGAATTTTTAATGAACGTTGCCAGAGACAAACACTTCCTCTGCTTTTTGTTCTGTTCCACATTCTTGGGGTGTTGAGGGTGCAGACCCCTCTTTTGTAACTGCTTCATGCTATGGTGGGAGCCCAGATACCTGGGGGGAGGGGCAAAACATCTCCCACCAGCCTCCAGGTGAGGTTGATTGTCCCAAGGCTTCCTGCCTCACTTCTCGTCCGCCTGAGTACCAGCATTGGAAGTGTTGTAGATTCTAATGACCTTTAAGGGTCCAGGAAAGAGATGTGCAGAGATGCTGAGGTGGCAGGTTTCACCCCACACCACATTTGTTTGGCGACCTTAGGAAAATGGTTTTTGCCAGCCTAGATGCTCTGACCTGTAATCTGTGCTTTCTTTAATTAGGTCCCTGAATTAATGTACAAACAGCACCATGTGTCAGAGCCCTGCCCGCACCACTCCCAGACAGTCCAGTGTCAGTGGTGATCCAGGACCGTGACGTTCACTGAGTCAACGGCCTTTAGAAGTAACCAGCAGTCCAGCCGGTCATATTGGCCACCATCACCATGATGTCTATAGGGTTTTCTATGGTGAAAGCGTGATATACCTTTCTCCCTCTAAGCTTATTAGCTCCCCTGTGGGTGCAGTAAGTCCTGCAAGCAGTAGTCTGCTCTTTCGGGGCACAGTCTTGCTGTTTTCTGAGAGAAACTCCAGGTCAAGTGATGGTCACACAAGTCACCTTGGGGGCCCGTTGCCCCTGTTTGTCTCAATGGAGGTTGGAGTTGGAGGGCCTCCTCACTCGAGGTCAGTGTGTCCACACAGAGACCCCTGCAACTTCAGGGCATGATCGGTGGTTAAGATCACCACGTGGGGTCCTTTTCCCTTAGGAGCGAGCTGGACTTGTGGGCTGCTGATTTTCAGCTTTTTAGATACCCCAGTATCCTGGCCTGATGAGTCGGTGGCAAAGCCCTTGGTGACTATAGTTTATCATACCTGAAGGGCATTCTTGTGTTGCTCCATTTCAAGTGGTCCCAGTTTTTGCACTAAGGCTCCAAGGGCGATTAACCTTTGACCGGGTATGTAAATGTCAAAGGGTTTAGCTAAATTATGGAGTTCCTGGGCAAGAGTCTGAATTGACTGCTCTTTCCATTCTTGAAAGGCTGCTTCTGGATTCTATTCAAAAGTATCATCAACTTTTCGTGTCAGTGTTTCATGTAGAGGCCCAGCTATTAGACTGTAGTTAGGGATCCAGATGCAGAAAACCTTGGACTCCCCAGGAACCCCTAAGCTGTCTTCTAGTTTTAGAAGAGGTAAGGCTGCAAATGGCTTCTTCCCTATCCTGGGATGCGTTTCTCCGAATATCTGTGAGAATGAAGCCCAGGCATGTCACCTTAGCCTGGGATATTTGAGCCTTTTTCTTGGACACCTTCTATCCTTTCTTGGCTAGGTAGTTCAGAGGCGTCTTTAGTAGGCCTGGCGATCAGAATGTCATCTTCATATTGAAGGAGGATTCCCTTTTACAGAGGTAGAACTTTTAGGTCTTTAGAGGACATTTCCCCAATGATGGTGTGGGGATTTTTGAACCATTGGGGCAGGACGGCCCAGCATTATTGCTTTTGTTGCATGTTGTGTCCTGCCACTCACAAGCCAAAAATTCTTGTGACTCTGAGATGAATGGAATACAGAAGAAGGCATCATTGAAGTCTAATACAGAATGCCATGGCCTGGTGGATGGTAGAATGACCAGCAGGGTGTAGGAAATAGGAGCTACTTTATGTATATCCTCGGTGGCTTCACTGACTGTCCTGTTATCATTTACCAGGTCTCCAGCAGCCCATGAGACTCTCGTGGTCAGGCCAATCCCAGGATATGGAGCTCAACTGGGCTGCACCCCCCACCCCACAGCACACTGTGCTCTCGTGGTCAAGTCCCTCCCAGGGTATGGAGCTCACCTGTGCAGCTACCCAGCAGCCCATGGCGCTCTCATAGTCAGGCCCTTCCCAGGATACAGAGCTCCCCTGGGCAGGTACACCAGCAGGGCTGGACACACAGGAACTGTGCATATAGCCCACCTTGCAGAGAAACCCAAGCTCACCTGTCACTCACAGCTGACACAGAACACCTCACATCAGGACTTGAACTAACAAACAGCAGCCCTGACAGGTCTGTGACCCTGGCTATCACTCTGTGCAGCCTCTCTCTGCCTGGTCTTCCAGACACTTCCACTGCAGCCATGGCACCAGGCCTCTGTCTGCACCCACCATCACTCCTCTCCCTGACTCCTGGGTTCCTCTCATTAGGATAGGGTCTTCTTGAAGTTGTTTTCCACTCATGGACCAGATAAAATGATGAGAAAACAAGCTGCAGGTGCAGCCCCTTGTCTATCCTTACTCTCAAGGGCCCACACCTGTTCCTTGGGCCTGGCCCGTTTAGCAAGTTTCATTTTCTGCAACTGTGAGCCCCTGAGGGGTGAGGATTGGCTGATTTGGGTAGCCTGACACTGCCTGCCAGCCCTCCCCAGGTGTGCCTGGGTTGAGGTCAATATAAACACCTCTCCAGTCAGCAAGAGACCCTGTAGCTGTGTCTGACGCCATATTCTCTGCCCCGTCAGCAGTGTCGGGGCTGGGGTGGTGGGAGGGAGTGAGGGTCCGTGGCTTTGTGGGTGGCCCAGTGTGGGTGGGGCTCTGCTGGACTTTCTGCAGGAGTGCCAGGCTGCCACCTGCTAAAAAGGGGATGTGTCACCCATACCTGCCGCTGGAATTTCTCCCCAGGCAGAGGTGAGGAAGTAAAAAAGCAGTGGGGGCCGTGGCAGGAGGCGTATCTCATGTAGGGAAATGAAAGCTTCCAGAAGAGCATCTGGGGCCAGGACCATCCTGGCTGGCCTGCAGGCACCAAGTCGGCCTGCGTGCTATCTCTGGTGTGGCTCCACAGCCCTTCCTGTATGCTTGCAAGTTCTTGTACATATTCAGGTGTTTTACCGGGAAAGGGTGGGAAGAGTTCAGCTGCAGCAGGACTGGGGCTCAGCTCACATTACTCACAGACGCCTCGACACAGTCCCCCAGCTTTGCAATGAGGATGCTCCTTGGGGGGGGGGGGTGGAGCGCTACTCACTGCATGGGACACGATTTCCCACCTCTGACCAACTTAAGAATTTTTTACCACTGGAGCAACTGCCCTGATACGATTTTCCTCTGTATAACTGGTGGGTTCTGTTTTTTTTTTTTTTCTTTTTTCTTTTTTTCTTTTTGGTTCAAGGTTGATTTTATTTATTCCTCTTTTTTTTAATTTGGAGATATAAACATGGAAATAATTCATTAATATAAAGAGGTCTATGTGAAGGGAAAAAACTTTTTTTGGTTTATTTTATTAAATGTTATTTATTTATTTCTATTTTAAAAAAAAAATATTTATTTCTTTTATACAGCAGGTTCTTACTGGATATCTATTTTATACATATAAGTGTGCACATGTGAATCCCAGTCTCCCAATTCATCCCACCACCACCCTCACATGGCGTTCCCCCCTTGGTGTCCATATGTTTGTTCTCTACATCTGTGTCTCTATCTCTGCCCTGCAAACCGGTTCATCTGTACCATTTTTCTAGGTTCCACATATATGCATTAACATACAATATTGGTTTTTTCTCTTTCTGACTTACTTCACTCTGTAAGACAGTCTCTAGATCCATCAAGGTCTCTACAAATGACCCAATTTCATTCCTATGTATGGCTGAGTAATATTCCATTGTATATATGTACCACATCTTTATCCATTCATCTGTGTGTGGGCACTTAGGTTGCTTTCATTACCTGGCACTTGTAAATAGTGCTGCAATGAACATTGTGGTGAATGTGTCTTTTTGATTTATGGTTTTCTCTGGGTATATGCCCAGTAGTGGGATTGCTGGATTATATGGTAATTCTATTTTTAGTTTTTTAAGGAACCTCCATACTGTTCTCCATAGAGACTATATCGATTTACATTCCCAACAATAGTGGAAGAAGGTTCCTTTTCTCCAGCCCTCTCCAGCATTTGTTGTTTGTAGATTTTCTGATGATGCCCATTCTAACAGGTGTGACGTGATACCTCATTGTAGTTTCGATTTCCATTTCTCTAATAATTAGTGATGTTGAGCAGATTTTCATGTGCGTACTGGCCATCTCTATGTCTTCTTGGAAGAAATGTCTATTTAGATCTTCTTCCATTTTTGTATTGGGTTGTTTGTTTTACTAATATTGAGATGCATGAGCTGTTTATATATATATGGAGATTAATCATTTGTCCATTGATTCATTTGCAAATATTTTCTGCCATTCTGATGGTTGTCTTTTCATCTTGTTTGTAGTTTCAGTTGCTTTGCAAAACCTTTTACATTTCATTAGATCCCATCTGTATAGTTTTCTTTTTTTTTTTTTTTTTTTCTGTATGCGGGCCTCTCACTGTTGTGGCCTCTCCCGTTGCGGAGCACAGGCTCCGGACGCGCAGGCCCAACGGCCATGGATCACGGGCCCAACCACTCCGCGGCATGTGGGATCCTCCCAGACCGGGGCACGAACCCGTGTCCCCTGCATCGGCAGGCGGACTCTCAACCACTGCACCACCAGGGAAGCCCTGTATAGTTTTCTTTTTATTTCATTACTATAGGAGGTGGATCAAAAAAGATCTTGCTGTGATTTACGTCAGAGTATCCTTCTTAAGTTTTCCTCTCAGAGTTTTATACTGTCCCGTCTTACATTAAGGTCTCTAATCCATTTTGAATATATTTTTATGTATGGTGTTGGGGAGTGTTCTAATTTCATTCTTTTACATGGAGCTGTCCATATTTCCCAGCACCAATGATTGAAGAGACTGTCTTATCTCCATTGTATAGTCTTGCCTCCTTTGTCATAGATTAGTTGACCATAGGTGTGTAGGTTTATCCCTGGGCTTTCTTTTTTTTTTTTTTCCTTTTACACGTTTATTGGAGTATAATTGTTTTACAATGGTTTGTTAGTTTCTGCTGTATAACAAAGTGAATCAGCTATACATATACAAATATCACCGGATCCCCTCCCTCTTGCATCTCCCTCCCACACTCCATACCCCACCCCTTTATATGGTCACAAATCACCGAGCTGATCTCCCTGTTCTATGTGGCTGATTCTCAGTAGCTATTGGTGTTACATTTGGTAATGTATTTATGTCCATGCCACTGTCTCACTTCGTCTCCGCTTATGCATCCCCTTTCCGGTGTCCTCAAGTCCTTTCTCTATGTCTGTGTCCTTAATCCTGTCCTGCCACTAGGTTCTTCCAAATCTATTTTTTTTTTCTTCATTAGATTCCGTTTATCTCTGTTAACATACAGTATTTGTTTTTCCCTTTCTGACTTACTTCACTGTGTAGGACAGATTCTAAGTCCATCCACCTCAGTACAAATAACTCAGTTTTGCTTCTTTTTATGGCTGAGTAATATTCCATTGTATATATGTGCCAGATCGTCTTTATCCATTCATCTATCGATGGACACTTAGGTTGCTTCCTTGTCCTGGCTATTGTAAATAGAGCTGCAATGATCATTTTTGTACATAACTCTTTTTGAATTATGGTTTTCGCAAGGCAAATGCTCAGTAGTTGGATTATTGGGCCGTATGGTACCTCTATTGTTAGTTATTAAGAGGAACCTCCGTACTGTTCTCCCTAGTGCCCATATCAATTTACATTCCCACCCACAGTGCAAGTGTGTTCCCTTTTCTCCAATAAAGGCCTCTCCAGCATTTATTGTTTTGTAGATTTTTTTGATGATTGCCACTCTGACTGCTGTGTGGTGATACCTCACGGTAGTTTTGATTTGCATTTCTCTAATGATTAGTGATGTTCAGCATCCTTTCATGTGTTTCTTGGTAATCTGTATATCTTCCTTGGAGAAATATCTATTTAGGTCTTCTGCCCGTTTTTGGATTGGGTTGTTTGTTTTTGTGATATTGAGCTACATGAGGTGCTTGTTAAGTTTGGAGATTAATCCTTTGTCAATTGCTTCATTTGAAAATATTTTCTCCAATTCTGAGGGTTGTTTTTGCATCTTGTTTATGTTTTCCTGTACTGTGTAAAAGCTTTTAAGTTTCATTAGGTCCCATTTGTTGATTTCTGTTGTTATTTCCATTTCTCTAGGAGGTGCGTCATAAAGGATCTTGCTGTGATTTATGTCATTGAGTGTGCTGCCTATGGTTTCCTCTAAGTGTTTTATAGTGTCTGGTCTTATATTTAGATCTCTAATCCATTTAGAGTTTATTTTTGTGTATGGTGTTATGGAGTGTTCTAATTTCATTCTTTTATGTGTAGGGGTCCAGTTTTCCCAGCACCAATTACTGAAGAGACTGTCTTTTCTCCATTGTATATCCTTAGCTCCTTTGTCATAGATGAGATAGCCATAGGTATGTAGGTTTATCTCTGGGCTTTCTGTCCTGTTCCATTGATCTGTGTTTATGCCAATCTACATACACTTGATTCCATTATGGAGACATATAAATACATAGGTTTCAAGATTATTACCCGTCAGATATATTCCTCTTCAATGAATAGGGTGTTTTGTGTCCAGTTCATTGAGAAAGGAGTAGGTCTTGTCTATTACATATTTGGTATATGGAATGGTATCTGTGCTAATTTCATACTCTGCTTTTACACATCACCCCACGTCACCTATCCCCTTAAGGAGGAATAAGTGTGTTTTCTAAACGTGTAACTCTGTTCTCTTTTGAAATTCAGTTCATGTGTAGCCATGTTTACATTCCCTCTATAATTGATATATTACAATAAGTTTCTTTTTCTTTGTGGCTCATTTCACTTAGCATCATCGTACCTAAAGCCACTCATTATGCTGCTATTGGCCTTATGACATTGATTTTATGTCTGAGTGACATTCCATTGTATATAAGTACTACAACATCTCTATCCATTTTTTTCCTTTCCTGGGATATTTAAAGTGTACCGAAGTCGAGGTTCTTGTAAACAGAGCAGCCCTAAACTTTGGGCTGGCTGTGTGTTGTGGATTTTTAGTTTTCCCAAAATACACGCCCATGAGTGGAAGTGTGCTATGCTCTGTAGCTGTTTTAGAAAACAACATACAGTTCTCCAGAGAGGCTGTTGGCAATTTACATCCTGTCCATCGGTGTAACCAGGCTCCCTTTTCTCCATGGCCTGTCCTGCATTTGTGGTTTTTACACTATTTGTGGAAGGCCCTTTTGACTGGAGGTAAGGGACACTTCTATGTAGTGTGGATTTTCAATGCCTGATGGCTTGCTTGGCCAAAAAGGGCGTATTCATTTCTTTCCCGAATATAATCAAGAAAATACACATAGTCCCTTTTCGGCCAAGGGCAACATTGTCGAAGTTCTGTCGCTTTTCATGTGCTTTAAAGATGACTCCAATGTACCTCTTGTAATCTGTTTCCTTCAATTCTGCCTTGCATTCAAATCCTCTTCACTGCCTTACCTCAATATATTTCTGGATGATAGTCGTCCTTTATAACTCTGCAAGTTTGTGAATTGCTGTGCCCCTGATTTCCATTTTTCAACTCACCTCTTTGTGAGCTGGCTGCAATACTGCAGGATGGCTTTAGGCCTTAGACTGGTTCCGGGGCTTCAGGCTGAGCCTTTGGTTAATTCTTCTTCCTGATTGGAAACTAGAGTGACATGTGCCCATCCAAACACCTACAGCTAATCTCTCATTTGTTTCCCCTTTTCCTGTTCATCCTCTGCACAATTTGCAAACTGTGCATAACAGGAGGGTAAAGGCGCTGACACTCCAAGTGGGGAGATTTTTAGTAATGCAGATGGAATGGTGAAGCTGAGCATGACGAAAGGAAAAATGAGGTACCTTTTAGAAAACTTTCCCAATTACACAGTGTACCATCCACTCGGTTTCCCATGCATGTTTTAACTGTAGGAAGATTCCCTTAAACCTGGAGAGTTGGGACCACTAGAATGGGTAGCACACAGTATTGCTTTAAGTGGTGTTCTTTTGCTCACACAACCTCAGCAATCTTGTCAGCCCCAAGTGTCCAGTCTTATGTCTCATCCATCTGTGGGTGTAAAGGTGGTCAATCCAGGTTGGATCACAGGCCCTGAACGTAATTTTTAAGATTTCTCTCTGTTTCGCTGTTTTTGCATTTTGCTTTTGAAACTTATTTTTATAAGGTGGTTTAGCTGAATTTCATTGCTGTGTTCATGCCATTATACACACATATGATTCCTTTATGGAGACATGAGAATACATATGATTTAAAATGATTAGAGTCAGATATTCCTCTGCAATGAATAGGGGGTGTTGAGTCCAGTTGATTGTGCTGGGAGTAGATGTTGTCTATTACATACTTAGTTTATGTAACGGTATCTGTGCTAATTTCAAACTGTGCTTTATGCATCACCCCACCTCGCATTTCTCCTTAAGCAGGCAGAAGATTGTTTTCTAAATGTGTGACTCTGTTGTGTTTGTAATTCAGTTCCCGTGTAGCCATGTGTACATTCACCCTATGAGTGATATCTTATGATAAGATTCATTAATCTGTTATCTTTCCTAACTAAGTCATGTGTAGCCATGGTAACAGGAACTTCAAAAGTGATATCTTATGATAAGCTTCTTTTTCAGTGTGACTTATTTCACGTAGAATCATCGTACCTGAAGCCACTCATTTTGCTGCTACTGGCCTTATGGCATTGATTTCATGGCTAAGGGATATTCCATCGTACGAAAGTACCACAGTTTCTTGAACCAATTTTTTCTTTCCTGGTACATTTAAGGTGTACCCAAGTTGAGGTCCTTGTAAGCAGTGCAGCCCTAAATATTGGCGTGGCTCTGTCTTACTGATTTTCAGTTTTCCCAAGGTATATTCCCTAGACTGGAGGTGCCCTTGGCTCTGTAGCTCTGTCGTTTACTTGTTTTAGGGAACACAAGGCACTCCTTCAGTGAGGCAGTTGGCAATTTACAAACTGCCCATCAGCATAACAAGGCTCCCTGTTCTCCAGGGCCTGTCTTGTCTTTCTGGTTTTTACACATTTTTCGGATGTCCCTTTTGACCAGTGGGAAGTGATCGTTCTTGTAGTACAGATTTGCATTGCCTGTTTGCTTGCTTGGCCAAAAAGGGCGTATGCATTTTTTCTTGAATATATTCAGGAGAAAATGCGTACACCATTTTGGCCAAGTGCATCATTGTTGAAGAAGTAACCCTCTTCCTGTGCTTTAAAGGAGATTCCAATGTACCTCTTGAAATCTGTTTCCTGCTATTCTGCCTCGCTTTCAATTACGCTACGTTGCCTTCCCTCAAAAGATTTTTGGACGATAGTTGTCCTTTATTACTCTGCCAGTTTGTGAATTGCTGTGCCCCTGAGCTCCATTTCTCAACTCGTTTTTTCTGAGCTGAACGCAAGTCCAAAATTTTGGTTCAGGACCTATACTGGTTCCCTGTGGGTGGCTGAGACTTTGTTTAATTCTTCTTCCTGCTGTGAAATTAGAGTGACATGACCCCGTCCAAATGCCTAACAGGTACTCTCTCATTGGTTCTCCCTCTTCCCTTCCATCCTCTGCCAATTTGGCAACCTGTGCGAACCAGGAGGTTAAAGATTCTGTCTCTCCAAGTTGGGAGATTGATAGTAAAGCAGTTGGAAAGTCAAACCGGAGTACCAGGAGAGGGACTATTCGTTGAGTTTTAGAAACATTTCGTATTCACAGTGTGTCCATTCTCTAGGTTTCCCATAAATGTTATAGCTGTAGTAATATTCCCTTCAACCTGGAGAGTTGGGACACATGGAATGGGGTCCATGCATTATTGCTTTAAAGGGTCTGCATTTGCTCACCCAATCTCACCAATCCTCTCAGTCCCAAGTGTCCAGCCTTATGCGACATACAGCTGTCATTGTAGATAGTGTCATTCCAGGGTTCATCAGAGACCCTGAAAGAATTGTAAATAATTTCCCTGTTTTTTGTCTTGTTTTTAAAATTCCTTTTTATAGTGGGTTTGAGCTGATTGTCGCTGCCATGTTTATGCAAGTCTAGACACACTTGATTTCCTTACCCAGACATATCAGTACATAGGTATTAAGATCCTTACTAGTCAGATATATTCGTCTGTGGGAAATATTGGGTTTTGAGTCCCTTTCACTGAGGAAGGTGTAGGTCTTGTCTATTCCATAGTTGATTTTTGGAATGGTACCTGTACTTATATCAAACTCTGGTTTTATGCATCACCCCATCTCTCCTTCCTCATTAAGCAGGCATAAGTGTCTTTTCTAAATGTGAGACTCTGTTCTCTTTCCTAACTCAGTTCATGTGTAGCCATGTTGACAGGATCTTCATAAGTGATATCTTATGATAAGTTTCTTTTTCTGTGTGACTTATTTCACTTAGAATCATCGTACCTGAATCCACTCATTTTGCTGCAACTGGTCTTATGACATTGATTTCATGGCTGAGGTATACTCTTTCGTACATAAGTACCACAACTCTTTGAACCATTTTTATATTTCCTGGGATATTTAAGGTGTACCCAAGTGGAGTTTCTTGTTAGCAGTGCAGACCTAAATTTGGGGGTGGCTCTGTCATTGATTTTCAGTTTTCCCAAGGTATATTCCTTAGATAGGAAGTGCCCTTGGCTCTGTAGCTCTGTTGTTTACTTCTTTTAGGGAACACAGTGCACTCCTCCAGTGAGGCAGTTGGCAATTTACATCACGCCCATCAGCATAACAAGGCTCCCTGTTCTCCAGCGCTTCTCTTGACTTTCTGGTTTTTACACATTTTGTGGATGTCCCTTTTGACCGGTGGGAAGAAATACTTCTTTGTAGTGCAGATGTGCATTGCCCGCTTGCTTGCTTGGCCAAACAGGGTGTATGCGTTTTCTCCTGAATATATTCAGGAGAAAATGCATACACACTTTTTGTCCAAGTGCATCATTGTGGAAGTTGTGCCGCCCTTTCTGTGCTTTACAGGCGACTCCTACGTACCTCTTGAAATCTGTATCCTGCTATTCTGCCTCGCTTTCAAGTCCGCTTCGTTGCCTTCCCTCAACAGATTTTTGGAAGATAGTTGTCGTTTATTACTCTGCTAGTTTGTGAATTGCTGTGCCACTGAGCTCCATGTTTCAACTCGTTTTTTGGTGAGCTGAACGCATGTCTAAAATTTTGGTTCAGCAACTATACTGGTTCCTGGTGGGTGCCTGAGATTTTGGTTAATTCTTCTTCCTGCCCGGAAATTACAGTCACATGTGCCCGTGAAAATGCTTAACTACTACTCTCTCATTGGTTCAACCTATTCCCTACGATCCTCTGCCAAATTGGTAACCTGTGCGAACCAGGAGGTTAAAGGTGCTGTCTCTCCAAGTTGGGAGATTGATAGTAAAGCAGTTGGAAAGTCAAACCGGAGCACCAGGAGAGGGACTATTCGTTGAGATTTAGAAACCTTTCGTATTCACAGTGTGTCCATTCTCTAGGTTTCCCGTATATGTTATAGCTGAAGTAATATTCCCATAAACCTGGAGAGTTGGGACCCATGGAATGGTTGTCATGCATTATTGCTTTAAAAGGTCTGCATTTGCTCACCCAATCTCACCAATCCTCTCAGTCCGAAGTGTCCCGCCTTATGCCACATCCAGCTGTCATTGTAGATAGGGTCATTCCAGGTTTCCTCAGAGACCCTGAAGGAATTGTAAAGAATTTCCCTGTGTTTGGTTTTGTTTTTGAAATTCCTTTTTATGTGGGTTTGGGCTGATTCTCGCTGCCATGTTTATGCCAGTCTAGACACACTTAATTCCCTTACCCAGACATATCAGAACATAGGTTTTAAGATTCTTACTAGTCAGATATATTCTTCTGGGGGAAATATGGGGTTTTGAGTCCCTTTCACTGAGGATGGTGTAGGTCTTGTCTATTCCATAGTTGGATTTTGGAACGGTACCTGTGCTTATATCAAACTCTTGTTTTATGCATCACCCCACCTCTCCTTCCCCCTTAAGCAGGCATAAGAGTGCTTTCTAAATGTGAGACTCTGTTCTCTTTCCTAACTCTGTTCATGTGTAGCCATGTTCAGAGGATCTTCATAAGTGATATCTTATGATAAGTTTCTTTTTCTGTGTGACTTATTTCACTTAGAATCATCGTAACTGAATCCACTCATTTTGCTGCTACTGGTCTTATCACATTGATTTCATGGATTAGGGATATTCCAGAGTACATAAGTACCATAATTTTTGAAACATTTTTATATTTCCTGGGATATTTAAGGTGTACCCAAGTTGTGGTCCTTGTAAGCAGTGCAGCCCTAAATTTGGGGGTAGCTCTGTCTTATTGATTTTCAGTTTTCCAAAGGTATATTCCCTAGTCTGGAAGTGCCGTTGGCTCGGTAGCTCTGTTGTTTACTTGTTTTAGGGAACACAGTGCACTCCTCCAGTGAGGAAGTTGGCAATTTACATCCCGCCCATCAGCATAAAAAGGCTCCCTGTTCTCCAGGGCCTGTCTTGCCTTTCTGTTTTTTACACATTTTGTGGATGTCCCTTTTGACCGGTGGGAAGTGATACTTCTTTGTAGTGCATATTTGCATTGCCCGCTTGCTTGCTTGGCCAAAAAGGGCGTATGCGTTTTCTCCTGAATATTCAGGAGAAAATGCATACGCCCTTTTTGGCCAAGTGCATCTTTGTAGATGTTGTTCCCCTCTTCCTGTATTTTATAGGCGAGTCCTAAGTACCTGTTGAAATCTGTTTCCTGCTATTCTGCCTCGCTTTAAATTCTGCCTCATTGCCTTCCCTCAACAGATTTTTGGACGATAGTTTTCCTTTATTACTCGGCTAGTTTGTGAATGATTGTGCCCCTGAGCTCCATTTTTCAACTCGTTTTTTTGTGAGCAGAACGCAAGTCCAATATTTTGGTTCAGGACCTATGCTGGTTCCCGGTGGGTGGCTGAGACTTTGATTAATACTTCTTCCTGCCGGGTAATTACAGTGACATGTGCCCATCCAAATGCCTAACAGCTACTCTCTCATTGGTTCTCCCTCTTACCTTCCATCCTCTGCCAAGCTGGCAACCTGTGCGAACCGGGAGGTAAAAGGGGCTGTCTCTCAAAGTTGGGAGATTGAGAGTAAAGCAGTTTTTAAAGTCAAACTTGAGCACCAGCAGAGGGACTATTCATTGAGTTTAGAAACCTTTTGTATTCACAGTGTGTCCATTCTCTAGGTTTCCCGTACATGTTATAGCTGTAGTAATATTCCCTTCAACCTGGAGAGTTGGAACTCATGGAATGTGTGCCATGCATTATTGCTTTAAAGGGTCTGCATTTGCACACCCAATCTCACCAATCGTCTCAGTCCCAAGTTTCCAGCCTTATGCCACATCTAGCTGTCATTGTAGATAGGGTCATTCCAGGGTTCTTCAGAAACCCTGAAGGAATTACAAAGAATTTCCCTGTTTTTTTGTTTTGTATTTGAAATTCCTTTTTATAGTGAGTTTGAGCGGATTCTCTCTGCCATGTTTATGCCAGTCTAGACACACTTAATTCCCTTACCCAGACTTATCAGTACATACGTTTTAAGATCCTTACTATTCAGATATATTTCTCTGCGGGAAATACGGGGTTTTGAGTCCCTTTCACTGAGGAAGGTGTACACCTTGTCTATTCCATAGTTGGTTTTTGGAACGGTACCTGTGATTATATCAAACTCTGGTTTTATGCATCACCCCACCTCTCCTTCCCCTTTAAGGAGGCATAAGAATGTTTTCTAAATGTGAGCCTCTGCTCTCTTTCCTAACTCAGTTCATGTGTAGCCATGTTTACAGGATCTTCGTAAGTGATATCTTATGATAAGTTTCTTTTTCTGTTTGACTTATTCCACTTAGAATCATTGTACCTGAATCCACTCATTTTGCTGCTACTGGTCTTATGACATTGATTTCATGGCTCAGGGATATTCCATCGTATGTAAGTACCTAAATTTTTTGAAACATTTTTATATTTCCTGGGATATTTAAGGTGTACTCAAGTTGAGGTTCTTGTAAGCAGTGCAGCCCTAAATTTTGGGGTGCCTCTGTCTTATTGATTTTCAGTTTTCCCAAGTTATATTCCCTAGACTGGAAGTGTCCTTGGCTCTGTAGCTCTGTTTTTTACTTGTTTTAGGGAACACAGTGCACTCCTCCAGAGAGGCAGTTGGCAATTAACATCCCGCCGATCAGCATAACAAGGCTCCCTGTTCTCCAGGGCCTGTGTTGCCTTTCTGGTTTTTACACATTTTCTGGATGTCCCTCTTGACCGGTGGGAAGTGCTACTTCTTTGTAGTGCAAATTTGCATTGCCCACTTGCTTGCTTGGATAAAAAGGTCGTATGCGTTTTCGCCTGAATATATTCAGGCGAAAACGCATACGCCCTTTTTGGCCAAGTGCATCATTGTCGAAGTTGTGCCCCTCTTCCTGTGCTTTACGGGCGATTCCAAGGTACCTCTTGAAATCTGTTTCCTGTTATTCTGCCTCGCTTTCAAGTCTCCCTCGTTGCCTTCCCTCAATAGATTTTTGGACGATAGTGGTCCTTTATTACTCTGCCAGTTTGTGAATTGCTGTGCCCCTGAGCTCCATTTTTCAACTCGTTATTTTTGAGCTGAACGCAAGTCCAAAATTTTGGTTGAGGAACTATACTGGTTTCCGGTGGATGGCTGAGACTTTGGTTAATTCTTCTTCCTGCCGGGAAATTACAGTGACATGTGCCCGTCGAAATACCTAACAACTACTCTCTCATTGGTTCTCGCTCGTCCCTTCCATCCTCTGCCAAATAGGCAACCTGTGCGAACTAGGAGGTTAAAGGAGCTGTCTCTCCAAGTTGAGAGATTGATAGTAAAGCAGTTGGAAAGTCAAACCGGCACACCAGGAAAGGGACTATTCGTTCAGATTTAAAAACCTTACATATTCACAGTGTGTCCATTCTCTAGGTTTCCCGTACATGTTATAGCTGTAGTAATATTCCCTTCAACCTGGAGAGTTGGGACCCATGGAATGTGTGCCATGTATTATTGCTTTAAAGTGTCTGCATTTGCTCACCCAATCTCACAAATATTCTCAGTCCCTAGTTTCCACCCTTATGCCACATCCAGCTGTCATGGTAGATAGGGTCATTCAATGTTTCGTCAGAGACCCAGAAGGAATTGTACAGAATTTCTATGTATTATTGTTTTGTTTTTGAAATTCCTTTTTATAGTGGGTTTGAGCTGATTCTCGCTGCCATGTTTATGCCAATCTAGACACACTTGATTTCCTTATGGAAACATATCAATACATAGGTTTTAAGATTCTTACTAGTCACATATATTCCTCTGCGGGAAATATGGGGTTTTGAGACCCTTTCACTGTGGAAGGTGTAGGTCTTGTCTATACCATAGTTGGTTTTTGGAATGGTACAAGTTCTTATTTCAAACTGTGGTTTTATGCATCACCCCACCTCTCCTTCCCCCTTAAGCAGGCATAAGATTGTTTTCTAAATGTGAGACTCTGTTCTCTTTCCTAACTCAGTTCATATGTATCCATGTTTACAGGATCTTCATAAGTGATATCTTATGATAAGTTTATTTTTCTGTGTGACTTATTTCACTTAGAATCATCGTACCTGAATCCACACACTTTGCTGCTACTGGTCTTATGACATTCATTTCATGGCTGAGGGATATTCCAACGTACAGAAGTACCACAATTTTTTGAACCATTTTTATATTTCCTGGGATGTTTAAGGTGTACCCAAGTTGAGGTTCTTGTAAGCAGTGCAGCCATAAATTTGGGGGTGGCTCGGTCTTATTGATTTTCAGTTTTCCCAAGGTATATTCCCTAGACTGGAAGTGCCCTTGGATCTGTAGCTCCGTTGTTTACTTGTTTATGGAACACAATGCACTCCTCCATTGAGGCAGTTGGCAATTTACATCGAACCCATCAGCATATCAATGTTCCCTGTTCTCCAGGGCCTGTCTTGCCTTTCTGGTTTTTACACATTTTGTGGATGTCCCTTTTGAGAGGTGGTAAGACATACATCTGTGTAGTGCAGACTTGCATTGCACGCTTGCTTGCTTGGCCAAAAAGGGTGTATGCGTTTACGCCTGAATATATTCAGGAGAAAACGCATACACCCTTTTTGGCCAAGTGCATCATTGTCGAAGTTGTGGCCGTCTTCTTGTGATTTACAGGCGATTCCAACGTACCTCTTGAAATCTGTTTCCTGCTATTCTTCCTTGATTTCAAGTCCGCCTCGTTGCCTTCCCTCAACAGATTTTTGGACGATAGTTATCCTTTATTTCTGTGCCAGTTTCTGAATTGCTGTGCCCGGAGCTGCATGTTTCAACTCCTTTTTTGTGAGCTGAACGCAAGTGCAAAATTTTGGTTCAGGAACTATACTGGTTCCCGGTGGGTGGCTGTGACATTGGTTAATTCTTCTTCCTGCCGGGAAATTAGAGTGACGTGTGCCCTTCCAAAAGCCTAACAGCTACTCTCTCATTGGTTCTCCCTTTTCCGTTCCATCCTCTGCCAAATTGGCAACCTGTGTGAAAAAGGAGGTTAAAGGGTCTGTCTCTCCAAGTTGGGAGGTTGATAGTAAAGCAGTTGGAAAGTCAAACCCGAGCACCAGGAGAGGGACTATTCGTTGAGTTTTAGAAACGTTTCGTATTCACAGTGTGTCCATTCTCTAGGTTTCCCGTACATGTTATAACTGTAGTAATATCCCCTTCAACCTGGAGAGTTGGGACCCATGGAATGGGTGCCATGCATTTTTGCTTTAAAGGATCTGCATTTGCTCACCCAATCTCACCAATCCTCTCAGTCCCAAGTGTCCAGCCTTATTCCACATCCAGCTGTCATTGTGGACAATGTCATTCCAGGTTTCATCAGAGACCCTGAAGGAATTGTAAAGAAGTTCCCTATTTTTTGTGTTTTGTTTTTATAATTCCTTTTTATAGTTGGTTTGAGCTGATTCTCGCTGCCATGTTTATGCGAGTCTAGACACACTTGATTCCCTTACGGAGACATATCAATACATAGGTTTTAAGATCCTTACTAGTCAGATATATTCCTCTGTGGGAAATATGGGGTTTTGAGTCCCTTTCACTGAGGAAGGTGTAAGTCTTGTCTATTCCATAGTTGGTTTTTGGAACGGTACCTGTGCTTATATCAAACTCTGGTTTTATGCATCACCCCACCTCTCCTTCCCCCTTAAGCAGGCATAAGTGTGTTTTCTAAAAGTGAGACTCTGTTCTGTTTCCTAACTCTCTTCATGTGTAGCCATGTTTACAGTATCTTCATAAGTGATATCTTATGATAAGTTTCTTTTTCTGTGTGACTTATTTCACTTAGAATCATCGTACCTGAATCCACTCATTTTGCTGCTACTGGTCTTATGACATTCATTTAATGGCTGAATGATATTCCATCGTACGTAAGTTCCATAATTTTTTGAACCATTTTTATATTTCCTGGGATATTTTAGATGTACCCAAGATAAGGTTCTAGTAAGCAGTGCAGCCCTAATTTTGTGGGTGGCTCTGTGTTATTGATTTTCAATTTACCCTAGGTATATTCCCTAGACTAGAAGTGCCCTTGGCTCTGTAGCTCTGTTGTTTACTTGTTTTAGGGAACACAATGCACTGCTCAAGTGAGGCACTTGGCAATTTATATCCTGCCCATCAGCATAACAAGGCTCCCTGTTCTCCAGGGCCTGTCTTGCCTTTCTGGTTTTTATACATTTTGTGGATATCCCTCTTAACCGGTGGGAAGAGATACTGCTTTGTAGTGCAGATTTACATTGCCCGCTTGCTTGCTTGGCCAAAAATGGCGAATGCGTTCTGTCTGGAATATATTCAGGATAAAATGCATACACCCATTTTGGCCAAGTGCATCATTGTCGAAGTTGTGCCCCTCTTCCTGTGCTTATAGGCAACTCCTGCGTACCTCTTGAAATCTCTTTCCTGCTATTCTGCCTCACTTTCAAGTCCACCTCTATTCATTCCCTCAACAGATTTTTGTACGATATTTGTCCTTTATTACTCTGCCAGTTTGTGAATTGTTGTGCCCCTGAGCTCCATTTTTCAACTCGTTTTTTGTGAGCTGAACGCAAGTCCAAAATTTTGGTTCAGGACCTATACTTGTTCCCGGTGGGTGGCTGAGACTCTGGTTAATTCTTCTTCCCACCGGGAAATTAGAGTCACATGTGCCCGTCCAAATGCCTAACAGCTACTCTCTCATTGGTTCTCCCTCTTCCCTTCCATCATCTGCCAAATTGGCAACCTGTGCGATCCAAGAGTTTAAAGGGGCTGTCTCTCCAAGTTGGGAGATTGATAGTAAAGCAGTTGGAAAGTCAAAATGGAGCACCAAGAGAGGGACTATTCGTTGAGTTTTACAAACCATTCTTATTCACAGTGTGTCCATTCTCTAGGTATCCCGTACATGTTATAGCTGTAGTAATATTCCCTTCAACCTGGAGAGTTGGGACCCATGGAATGGGGGCCATGCATTATTGCTTTAAAGTATCTGCATTTGCTCAACCAATCTCACCAGTCCTCTCAGTCCCAAGTGTCCATCCTTATGCCATATCCTGCTGTCATTGTAGATAGGGTCATTCCAGGTTTCGTCAGAGACCCTGGAGGAATTGTAAAGAATTTCCGTGTTTTTTTGGTTTGTTTTTGAAATTCCTTTTCATAGTGGGTTTGAGCTGATTCTCGCTGCCAAGTTTTTGCCAGTCTACACACCCTTGATTCCCTTACGGAGACATATCAATACATAGGTTTTAAGATTCTTACTAGTCAGATATATTCCTCTGTGGGAAATATGGGGTTTTGCGTCCCTTTTACTGAGGAAGGTGTAGGTTAGCCTATTCCATACTTGATTTTTGAAACGGTACCTGTGCTTATATCAAACTCTGCTTTTATGCATCACCCCACCTCTCCTTCCCCCTTAAGGAGGCATAAGAGTGTTTGCTAAATGTGAGACTGTTCTCTTTCCTATCTCAGTTCATGTGTAGCCATGTTTACATGATCTTCATAAGTGATATCTTATGATAAGATTCTTTTTCTGTGTGACTTATTTCACTTAAAATCAACGTACCTGAATCCATTCACTTTGCTGCTACTGGTATTATGACATTGATTTCATGGCTGAGGGATTTTCCATCATACGTAAGAGCCACAATATTTTGAACCATTTTTATATTCCCTGGGATATTTAAGGTGTACCCACGTTGAGGTTCTTGTAAGCAGTGCAGCCCTAATTTTGGAGGTGGCTATGTCTTATTGATTTTCAGTTTTCCCTAAGTATATTCCCTAGACTGGAAGTGCCATTGACTCTGTAGCTCTGTTGTTTACTTGTTTTAGGGAACACAATGCACTCCTCCAGAGAGGCAGTTGGCAATTTACATCCCGCCCATCAGCATAACAAGTCTCCCTGTTGAACAGGGCCTGTCTTGCCTTTCTGGTTTTTATCCGTTTTGTGGATGTCCCTTTTGACTGGTGGGAAGGGATACTTCTTTGTAGTGCAGATTTTCATTGCCCGCTTGCTTCCTTGGCCAAAAAGGGCGTATGCGTTTTCTCCTGAATATATTCAGGAGAAAACGCATACACATATTTTGGCCAAGTGCATCATTGTCGAACTTGTGCCCCTCTTCCTGTGCTTTAAGGGCATTTCCAACATACCTCATGAAATCTGTTTCCTGCTATTCTGCCTCTCTTTCAAGTCCACCTCGTTGCCTTCCCTCAATAGGTTTTTGGACGATAGTTGTCCTTTATTACTCTGCCAGTTTGTGAATTGCTGTGCCCCTGAGCTCCATTTTTCAACTCGTATTTTGTGAGCTGTACGCAAGTCCAAAATTTTGGTTCAGGACCTATACTGGTTCCCGGTGGGTGGCTGAGACTGTGGTTAATTCTTCGTCCTGCCGGGAAATTAGAATGTCATGTGCCCGTCCAAATGCCTAACAGCTACTCTCGCATTGGTTCTCCCTCTTCCCTTCCATCCTCTGCCAAATTTGCAACCTGTGCGAACCAGGAGGTTAAAGGGGTTGTCTCTCCAAGTTGGGAGATTGATAGTAAAGCAGTTGGAAAGTCAAACCGGAGCACCAGGAGAGGGACTACTCGTTGAGTTTTAGAAACCTTTTTTATTCACAGTGTGTCCATTCTCTAGGTTTCCCGTACATGTTATAGCTGTAGTAATATTCCCTTCAACATGGAGAGTTGGGACCCATGGAATGGGGGCCATGCATTTTTGCTTTAAAGGGTCTGCATTTGCTCACCCTATCTCACCAATCCTCTCAGTCCCAAGTGTCCATCCTTATGCCACATCCAGCTGTCATTGTAGATAGGGTCATTCCAGGTTTCATCAGAGACCCTGAAGGAAATGTAAAGAAATTCCCTGTTTTTTGGTTTTGTTCTTGAAATTCCTTTTTATAGTTGGTTTGAGCTGATTCTCGCTGCCATTTTTATGCCAGTCTAGACACACTTGATTCCCTTACAGAGACATATCAATACATAGGTTTTAAGATTCTTAGTAGTCAGATCTATTCCTCTGCGGGAAATATGGTGTTTTGAGTCCCTTTCACTGAGGAAGGTGTAGGTCTTGTCTATTCCACAGTTGGTTATAGAAATGGTACCTGTGCTTATTTCGAATTCTGGTTTTATGTATCACCCCACCTCTCCTTTCCCCTTAAGCAGGCATAAGAGGGTTTTCTAAATGTGAGACTCTGTTCTCTTTCCTAACTCAGTTCATGTGTAGCGATGTTTACAGGATCTTCATAAGTGATATCTTATGATAAGTTTCTTTTTCTGTGTGACTTATTTCACTTAGAATCTTCGTACCTGAATCCACTCACTTTGCTGCTCCTGGTCTTATGACATTGATTTCATGGCTGAGGGATATTCCATCGTACAAAAATACCACAGTTTTTGGAACCATTTTTATATTTCCTGGGATATTTAAGGTGTACCCAAGTTGAGGTTCTTGTAAGCAGTGCAGCCCTAAATTTGGGGGTGGCTCTGTCTTATTGATTTTCAGTTTTCCCAAGGTATATTCACTAGACTGGAAGTGCCCTTGGCTCTGTAGCTCTGTTGTTTATTTCTTTTATGGAACGCAATGCACTCCTCCAGTGAGGCAGTTGGCAATTTTCATCCCGCCCATCAGCATAACAAGGCTCCCTGTTCTCCAGGGCCTATCTTGCCTTTCTGGTTTTTACACATTTTGTGGATGTCCCTCTAGACCGGTGGGAAGAGATCCTTCTTTGTAGTGCAGATTTACATTGCCCCCTTGCTTGCTAGGCCAAAAAGGGCGTATGCGTTCTGTCCGGAATATATTCAGGAGAAAATGCATATGCACTTTTTGGCCAAGTGCATCATTGTCGAAGTTGTGCCCCTCTTCCTGTGCTTTACCGGCAACTCCTGCGTACCTCTTGAAATCTGTTTCCTGCTATTCTGCCTCACTTTCAAGTCCGCCTCGATGCATTCCCTCAACAGATTTATGACGATAGTTGTCCGTTATTACTCTGCCAATTTGTGAATTGCTGTGCCCCTGAGCTCCATTTTTCAACTCGTTTTTTGTGAGCTGAACGCAAGTCCAAAATTTTGGTTCAGGACCTATACTGGTCCCCGGTGGGTGCCTGAGACTTTGGTTAATTCTTCTTAGCACCGGGAATTTAGAGTCACATGTGCCTGTTCAAATGCCTAACAGCTACTCTCTCATTGGTTCTCCCACCTCCCTTCCATGCTCTGCCAAATTGGCAACCTGTGCGAACCAGGAGGTTAAAGGGGCCGTCTCTCCAAGTTGGGAGATTGATAGAAAAGCAGTCGGAAAGTCAAATCGGAGGACCAAGAGAGGGACTATTCGTTGAGTTTTAGAAACCATTCGTATTCACAGTGTGTCCGTTCTCTAGGTTTCCCGTACATGTTATAGTTGTAGTAATAACCCCTTCAACCTGGAGAGTTGGGACCCATGGAATGGGTGGCATGCATTATTGCTTTAAAGGATCTGCATTTGCTCACCCAATCTCACCAATCCTCTCAGTCCCAAGTATCCAGCCTTATGCCACATCCAGCTGTCATTGTTGATAGGGTCATTCCAGGTTTCGTCAGAGACCCTCAAGGAATTGTAAAGAAGATCCCTGTTTTTTTTTTGTTTTTAAAATTCATTTTTATACTGGGTTTCAGCTGATTCTCGCTGCCATGTTTAGGCCAGTCTATACACACTTGATTTCCTTACGGAGACATATCAATACATAGGTTTTAAGATTGTTACTAGTCAGATATATTCCTCTGCGGGAAATATGGGGTTTTGAGACCCTTTCACTGAGGAAGGTGTAGGTCTTGTCTATTCCATAGTTGGTTTTTGGAACGGTACCTGTGCTTATATCAAACTCTGGTTTTATGCATCACCCCACCTCTCCTTCCCCCTTAAGCAGGCATAAGAGTGCTTTCTAAATGTGAGACTCTGTTCTGTTTCCTAACTCTCTTCATGTGTAGCCATGTTTACAGGATCTTCATAAGTGATATCTTATGATAAGTTTCTTTTTCTGTGTGACTTATTTCACTTAGAATCATTGTACCTGAATCCACTCATTTTGCTGCTACTGGTCTTATGACATTGATTTCATGGATGAGGGATATTCCATCGTACGAAAGTACCACAAATTTTTGAACGACTTTTTTATTTCCTGGGATATTTAAGGTGTACCCAAGTTGAGGTTCTTGTAAGCAGTTCAGCCCTAAATTTGAGGGTGGATATGTCTTATTCATTTTAAATTTTCCCAAGGTATATTCCCTAGACTGGAAGTGCCCTTGGCTCTGTAGCTCGGTTGTTTACTTGTTTTGGGAACACAATGCACTCCTCCAGTGAGACAGTTGGCAATATACATCCCACCCAACAGAATAACAAGGCTCCCTGTTCTCCAGGGTCTGTCTTGCCTTTCTGGTTTTTACACATTTGTTGGATGTCCCTTTTGACCGGTGGGAAGAGATACTTCTTTGGAGTGCAGATATGCATGGAAGCTTGCTTGCTTGGCCAAAAAGGGCGTATGCCTTTTCACCTGAATATATTCAGGAGAAAACGCATACGCCTTTTTGGCCAAGTGCATGATTTTCGAAGTTGTGCCCCTCTTCCTGTGCCTTACAGGCGATTCCAAAGTACCTCTTGAAATCTGTTTCCTGTTATTCTGCCTCGTTTTCAAGTCCCCCTCGTTGCCTTCCCTCAAAAGATTTTTGGACGATATTGGTCCTTTATTACTCTGCCAGTTTGTGAATTGCTGTGCCCCTGAGCTCCATGTTTCAACTCGTTTTATGTGAGCTGAACCCAAGTCCAAAATTTTGGTTCAGGACCTATACTTGTTCCCGGTGGATGGCTGAGACTTTGGTTAATACTTCTTGCTGCTGGGAAATTAGAGTGACATGTGCCCATCCAAATGCCTAAAAACTAGTCCGTCATTGGTTCTCCCTCTTCCCTTCTCTCCTCTGCCAAATTGGCAACCTGTTTGATCCAGGAAGTTAAAGGAGCTGTCTCTCCAAGTTGGGAGATTGATAGTAAAGCAGTAGGAAAATCAAACCGGAGCACCACGAGATCGACTATTCGTTGAGATTTAGAAACCTTTCGTATTCAGAGTGTGTCCATTCTCTAGGTTTCCCATACATGTTATAGCTGTAGTAATATTCCCTTCAACCTGGAGAGTTGGGACCCATGGAATGGCTGCCATGCATTATTGCTTTAAAGGGTCTGCATTTGCTCACCCAATCTCACCAATCCTCTCAGTCCGAAGTGTCCAGCCTTATGCCACATCCAGCTCTCATTGTAGATAGGGTCATTCCATGTTTGTCAGAGACCCTGAAGAAATTGTAAAGAATTTCCCTGTCTTTGGTTTTGTTTTTGAAATTCCGTTTTATAGTGGGTTTCGGCTGATTCTCGCTGCCATGTTTATCCCAGTCTAGACACACTTGTTTCACTTACGGAGACATAGCAATACACTGGTTTTAAGATTCTTACTAGTCAGATATAGTCCTCTGTGGGAAATATGGGGTTTTGAGTCCCTTTCACTGAGGAAGGTGTAGGTCTTGTCTATTCCATAGTTGGTTTTTGGAACGGTACCTGTGCTTATATCAAACTCTGGATTTATGCATCACCCCACCTCTCCTTCTCCCATAAACAGGCATAAGAGTGTTTTCTAATAGTGAGACTCTGTTCTCTTCCCTAACTCAGTTCAGTGTAGCTATGTTTAAAGTATCTTCATAAGTGATATCTTATGATAAGTTTCTTTTTCTGTGTGACTTATTTCACTTAGAATCATCGTACCAGAATCCACGCATTTTGCTGCCACTGGTCTTATGACATTGATTTCATGGCTGAGGGATATTCCATCATACGTAAGTACCACAATTTTTTGAACCATTTTTATATTTCCTGGGGTACTTAAGGTGTACTCAAGTTGAGGTTCTTGTAAGCAGTGCAGCCCTAAATTTTGGGGTGGCTCTGTCTTATTGATTTTCTGTTTTCCCAAGTTATATTCCCTAGACTGGAAGTGCCCTTGGCTCTGTAGCTCTGTTGTTTACTTGTTTTATGGAACACAGTGCACTCCTCCAGTGAGGCAGTTCGCTATTTACATCCTGCACATCAGCATAAAAAGGCTCCCTGTTTTCCAGGGCCTGCCTTGCCTTTCTGGTTTTTACACATTTTTTGGATGTCCCTTTTGACAGATGGGAAGAGATACCACTATGTAGTGCAGATTTGCATTGCCCACTTTCTTGCTTGGCCAAAAAGGGCGTATGCCTTTTCTCCTGAATATATTCAGGAGAAAAGGCATACGCCCTTTTTGGGCAAGTCCATCATTGTTGAAGTTGTGCCCCTCTTCCTGTGGTTTACATGCGATTACAACATACCTCTTTAAATCTGTTTCCTGCTATTCTGCCTCGCTTTCAAGTGTGCCTCGTGGCCTTCCCTCAACAGATTTTTGGACAATGGTTGTCCTTTATTACTCTTCCAGATTGTTAAATGCTGTGCCCCTGAGCTCCATGTTTCCATTTGTTTTATGTGAGCTGAACGCAAGTCCAAAATTTTGGTTCAGTAACTATACTGGTTCCTGGTGGATGGCTGAGACTTTTGTTAATTATTCTTCCTGCCTGGAAATTAGAGTGACATGTGCCCGTCCAAATGCCTAACAACTACTCTCTCATTGGTTCTCCCTCTTCCCTACACTCCTGTGCCAAATTGGCAACTTGTGCGAACCATGAGGTTAAAGGGGCTGTCTCTCGAAGTTGGGAGATTGATAGTAAAGCAGTTGGGAAGTCAAACCGGAGCACCAGGAGAGGGACTATTCGTTGAGTTTTAGAAAACTTTCGTATTCACAGTGTGCCATTCTCTAGTGTTCCCGTACATATTATAGCTGTAGTAATATTCCCTTCAACCTGGAGAGTTGGGACCCATGGAATGGGTGCCATGCATTATTGCTTTAAAAGGTCTGCATTTGCTCACCCAATCTCACCAATCCTCTCAGTCCCAAGTGTCCAGCCTTATGCCACATCCAGCTGCCATTGTAGATAGGGTCATTCCAGGTTTCGTCAGAGACCCTGAAGGAATTGTAAAGAATTTCCCTGTTTTTGGTTTTGTTTTTGAAATTCCTTTTTATTTAGGGTTTGGGCTGATTCTCGCTGCCATGTTTATGCCAGTCTAGACACACTTGATTCCCTTACGGATTCATATCAATACATAGGTTTTAAGATTTTTACTAGTCAGATATATTCCTCTGCGGGAAATATGGGGATTTGAGTCCCTTTCACTGAGGAAGGTGTAGGTCTTGTCTATTCCATAGTTGGTGTTTGGAACGGTACCTGTGCTTATATCAAACTCTGGTTTTATGCATCACCCCACCTCTCCTTCCCCCTTAAGCAGGCATATGAGTGCTTTCTAAATGTGAGACTCTGTTCTCTTTCCTAACTCAGTTCATGTGTAGCCATGTTTACAGGATCTTCATGAGTGATATCTTATGATAAGTTTCTTTTTCTGTGTGACTTATTTCACTTAGAATCATCGTACCTGAATCCACTCATTTTGCTGCTACTGGTCTTATGACATTGATTCTATGGCTGAGGGATATTCCATGGTACGTAATTACCACAATTTTTTGGACCATTTTTATATTTACTGGGATATTTAAGTGTACCCAAGTTGACGTTCTTGTAAGCAGTGCAGGCCTAAATTTGGGGGTGGCACTGTCTTATTGATTTTCAGTTTTCCCGAGGTATATTCCCTAGACTGGAAGTGCCCTTGGCTCTGTAGCTCTGCTGTTTACTTGTTTTAGGGAACACATTGCACTCCTCATGTGAGGGAGTTTAAAATTTACATCCCGCCCATCAGCATAACAAGGCTCCCTGTTCTCCAGGGCCTGTCTTGCCTTTCTGGTTATTACACATTTTTGGATGTCCCTTTTGACAAGTGGGAAGAGATACCCCTTTGTAGTGCAGATTTTCATTGCCCGCTTTCTTGCTTGGCCAAAAGGGCATATGCGTTTTCTCCTGAATATATTCAGGAGAAAATGAATATGCCCTTTTTGGCCAAGTGCATCTTTGTTGATGTTGAGCCCCTCATTCTGTGCTTTACATGCGATTAAAACGTACCTCTTGAAATCTGTTTCCTGTTATTATGCCTCGCTTTCAAGTCCCCCTCGTTGCCTTCCCTCAACAGATTTTTGGACGATATTGGTCCTTTATTACTCTGCCAGTTTGCGAATTGCTGTGCCCCTGAGCTCCTTGTTTCCACTCGTTTTATGTGAGCTGAATGCAAGTCCAAAATTTTGGTTCAGGACCTATACTGGTTCCCGGTGGATGGCTGAGACTTTGGTTAATTCTTCTTCCTGCCGGGAATTTAGAGTGACTTGTGCCAATCCAAATGCCTAACAGCTACTCTCTCATTGGTACTCCCTCTTCCCTTTCATCCTCTGCCAAATTGGCAACCTCTGCGAACCAGCAGGTTAAAGGGACTGTCTCCCCAAGGTGGGAGATTGATTGTAAAGCAGTTGAAAACTCAAACCGGAGCACCAGGAGAGGGACAATTAGTTTAGTTTTAGAAACTTTTCATATTCACGGTGTGTCCATTCTCTAGGTTTCCCGTACATGTTATAGCTGTAGTAATATTCCCTTCAACCTGCAGAGTTGGTACACATGGAATTGGTGCCACGCATTATTGCTTTAAAGTGTGTACATTTGCTCACCCAATCTCACCAAACTTTGAATCCCAAGTGTCCAGCCTTAGGCCACATCCAGCTGTCGTTGTAGATTGGGTCATTCCAGGTTTCATCAGAAACCCTGAAGGAATTGTAAAGAATTTCCCTGTTTTTTTGTTTTGTTTTTGAAATTCCTTTTTATAGTGGGATTGAGCTGATTCTCACTGCCATGTTTATGCAAGTCTTGACTCATTTGATTCCCTTACGAGGACATATCAATACATAGGTTTTAAGATTCTTACTAGTAAGAAATATTCCTCTGAGGGGAATATGGGGTGTTGAGTCCCTTTCATTGAGGATGGTGTAGGTCTTGTCTATTACTTATTTGGTTCTTGGAACGGTACCTGTACTAATATCAATCTCTGATTTTATGCATCACCCCACCTCTCCTTCCCCCTTAAGCAGGCATAAGAGTGTTTTCTAAATATGAGACTCTCTTCTCTTTCCTAACTCAGTTCATGTGTAGCCTTGTTACAGGACCTTCATAAGTGATATCTTTTGATAAGTTTCTTTTTCTCTGTGACTTATTTCACGTAGAATCATTGTACCTGAATCCACTCATTTTGCTGCTACTGGCCTTATGACACTGATTTCATGGCTGAGGGATATTCCATCGTACCTATGTACAACAAATTCTTGAGCAATTTTTGTCTTTCCTGGGATATTTAAAGTGTACTCAAGTTGAGGTTCTTGTAAGCAGTGCTGCCCTAAATTTTGGGGTGGCTCTGTCTTATTGATTTTCAGTTTTCCCAAGGTATATTCCCTAGACTGGAAGTGCCCTTGGCTCTGTAGCTCTATTGTTTACTTCTTTTAGCGAACACAGTGCACTCCTCCAGAGAGGCAGTTGGCAATTCACATCCCGCCCATCAGCATAGCAAGGCTCCTTGTTATCTAGGGCTTGTCTTGCCTTTCTGGTTTTTACACATTTTGCGGAGGTCCATTTTGACTGGTGGGGAGTGATACTTCTTTGTAGTGCAGATTTGCATTTCCCGCTTGCTTGCTTGGTCAAAAAGGGTCTATTTGTTTTCAACTGAATATATTCAGTAGAAAACGCATATGCCCTTTTTGGCCAAGTGCATCATTGTCGAAGTTGTGCCCCTCGTCCTGTGCTTTACAGGTGATTCCAACACACCTCTTGAAATCTGTTTCCTGCTATTCTGCCTCACATTCAAGTCCGCCCCCTTGCCTTCCCTCAACAGATTTTTGCACGATAGTTGTCCTTTATTACTCTGCCAGTTTGTGAATTGCTGTGCCCCTGAGCTCCATATTTCACCTCGTTTTTTGTGAGCTGAACACAAGTACAAAATTTTGGTTCAGAACGTATACTGCTTCCCAGTGGGTGGCTGAGACTTTGGTTAATTCTTCTTCCTGCCCGGAAATTAGAGTGACATGTGCCCGTCCAAATACCTAACAGCTACTCTCTCATTGTTTCTCCCTCTTACCTTTCAACCTGTGCCAAATTGGCAACCTGTGTGAACAGGAGGTTAAAGGGGCTGTCCCTCCAAGTTGGGTGATTTATAGTAAAGCAGTTGGAAAGTCAAACCGGAGCACCAGGAGAGGGACTATTCGTTGAGTTTTAGAAACCTTTCATATTCACAGTGTGTCCATTCTCTAGGTTTCCCGTACATGTTATAGTTGTAGTTATATTCCCTTCAAGCTGGAGAGTTGGGACCCATGGAATGGGTGCCATGAATTATTGCCTTAAAGGGTCTGCATTTGCTCACCCAATCTCACCAATCCTCTCAGTCCCAACTGTCCAGCCTTATGCCACATCCAGCTGTCATTGTAGATAGGGTCATTCCAGGTTTCGTAAGAGACCCTGAAGGAATTGTAAAGAATTTCCCTGTTTTTGGTTTTGTTTTTGAAATTCCTTTTTATAGTGGGTTTGAGCTGATTCTCGCTGCTATGTTTATGCCCGTCTAGACACACTTGATTCCCTTACAGAGACATATCAAAACATAGGTTTTAAGATTCTTACTAGACACATATATTCTTCTGCTGGAAATATAGGGTTTTGAGTCCCTTTCACTGAGTAAGGTGTAGGTCTTGTCTATTCCATAGTTGGTGTTTGGAACGGTACATGAGCTTATATCAAACTCTGGTTTTATGCATCTCCCCATCTCTCTTTCCCCCTTACGCAGGCATAAGAGTGTTTTGTAAATGTGAGACTCTGTTCTCTTTCCTAACTCAGTTCATGTGTAGCCATGTTTACAGGACATTCATAAGTGATATCTTATAATAAGTTTCTTTTTCTGTGTGACTTATTTCACATAGAATCATCATATCTGAATCCACTCATTTTGATGCTACTGGTCTTTTGACATTGATTTCATGGCTGAGGGATATACCATCGTACGTAAGTACCACAGTTTTTTGAACCATTTTTATATTTACTGGGATATTTAAGGTGTACCCAAGTTGAGGTTCTTGTAAGCAGTGCAGCCCTAAATTTGTGGGTGGCTCTGTCTTATTGATTTTCAGTTTTCCCAAGGTATATTCCCTACACTGGAAGTGCCCTTAGCTCTGTAGCTGTGTTGTTTACTTCTTTTGGGAACACAATGCACTTTCCAGTGAGGCAGTTGGCATTTTACATCACGCCCATCAGCATAACAAGGCTCCCTGTTCTCCAGGGCCTGTCTTGCCTTTCTGATTTTTACACATTCTATGGATGTCCCTTTTGACTGGTGGGAAGAGATAATTATTTGTAGTGAAGATTTGCATTGCCCGTTTGATTGCTTGGCCAAAAAGGGCGTATGCATTTTCTCCTGAGGATATTCAGGAGATAACGCATATGCACTTTATGGCCAAGTGCATCATTGTCGAAGTTGTGCACCTCTTCCTGTGCTTTACAGGTGATTCCAAGGTACCTCTTGAAATCTGTTTCCTGCTATTCTGCCTCGCTTTCAAGTCCGCCTCGTTGCCTTCCTTCAACAGATTCTTGTACGATAGTTGTCCTTTATTACTCTGCCAGTTTGTGAATTGCTGTGCCCCTGAGCTCCATGTTTCAACTCGTTTTTTGTGAGCTGAACGCAAGTCAAAAATTTTGGTTCAGGACCTATACTTGTTCCCGGTGGGTGGCTGAGACTTTGGTTAATTCTTCTTCCTGCCGGAAATTAGAGTGACATGTTCCTGTCCAAATGCCTAACAGCTACTCTCTCATTGGTTCTCCCTCTTCACTTCCATCATCAGCCAAATTGGCAACGTGTGCGAACCAAGAGTTTAAAGGGGCCGTCTCTCCAAGTTGGGAGATTATTAGTAAAGCAGTTGGAAAGTCAAACCGGAGCACCAGGAGAGGGACTATTCTCTGAGTTTTAGAAACCTTTCGTATCCATAGTGTGTCCATTCTCTAGGTTTCCCATACATGTTATAGCTGTAGTTAAATTCCCTTCAACATGGAGAGTTGGGACCCATGGAATGTGTGCCATGCATTATTGCTTTAAAGTGTCTGCATTTGCTCACCCAATCTCCCCACTCCTCTCAGTCCCAAGTTTCCAGCCTTATGCCACATCCAGCTGTCATTTTAGATAGGGTCATTCTAGGTTTCTTCAGAGACCATGAAGGAATTGTAAAGAATTTCCTCTTCCTTGTTTTGTTTTTGAAATTCCTTTTTATAGTGTGTTTGAGCTGATTCTCGCTGTCATGTTTATGCCAGTCTAGACAAACTTAATTCCCTTACCCAACATATCAGTACATAGGTTTTAAGATTCTTACTAGTCAGATATATTCCGCTGCGGGAAGCACGGGGTTTTGAGTCCATTTCAGTGAGGAAGGTGTAGGTCTTGGCTATTCCATAGCTGGTTTTTGGAACGGTACCTGTGCTTATATCAAACTCTAGTTTTATGCATCACCCCACCTCTCCTTCCACCTTAAGCAGGCATAAGAGTGTTTTCTAAATGTGAGACTCTGTTCTCTTTCCTAACTCAGTTCATGTGTAGCCATGTTGACAAATCTTCAAGAGTGATATCTTATGATAAGTTTCTTTTTCTGTGTGACTTATTTCACTTAGAATCTTCGTACCTGCATCCACTAATTTTGCCGCTACTGGTCTTATGACATTGATTTCAGGGCTGAGGGATATTCCATCGTACGTAAGTACCACAATTTTTTGAACCATTTTTATATTTCCTGGGATATTTAAGGTGTACCCACGTTGAGTTTCTTGTAAGGATTGCAGCCCTAAATTTTGGGGTGGCTCTGTCTTATTGATTTTCAGTTTTCCCCAGGTATATTGCCTAGACTGGAAGTGCCCTTGGCTCTGTAGCTGTGTTGTTTACTTGTTTTAGGGAATACAGTGCACTCCTCCTGTGAGGCAGTTGGCAATTTACATCCTGCCCATCAGCCTAACAATGTTCCCTGTTCTCCAGGTCCTGTCTTGCCTTTCTGGTTTTTACACATTTTGTGGATGTCCCTTTTGACCAGTGGGAAGTGATACTTCTTTGTAGTGCTGATTTGCATTGCCCGCTTTCTTGCTTGGCCAAAAAGTGTGTATGCGTTTTCTCCTGAATAAATTCAGGAGAAAATGCATACACCCTTTTTGGCCAAGTGCATCATTGTAGATGTTGTGCCCCTCTTCCTGTGCTTTATAGGCGACTCCTAAGTACCAGTTGAAATCAGTTTCCTGCTATTCTGCCTCGCTTTCAATTCTGCCTCATTGCCTTCCCTCAACAGATTTTTGAACGATATTTGTCCTTTATTACTCGGTTAGTTTGTGAATTATTGTGACTAACAGCTACTCTCTCATTGGTTCTCCCTTTTCCGTTCCATCCTCTGCCAAATTGGCAACGTGTGTGAACAAGGAGGTTAAAGGGAATGTCTCTCCAAGTTGGGAGATTGATAGTAAAGCAGTTTGAAAGTCAAACAGGAACACCAGGAGAGGGACTATTCGTTGAGTTTTAAAAACCTTTCGTATTCACAGTGTGTCAATTCTCCAGGATTCCCGTACATGTTATAGCTGTAGTAATATTCCCTTCAACCTGGAGAGTTGGGACCTATATAATGGGTGCCATGCATTATTGCTTTAAAGGGTCTGCATTTGCTCACCCAATCTAACCATTCCTCTCAGTCCGAAGTGTCCAGCCTTATGCCACATCCAGCTGTCATTGTAGATAAGGTCATTCCAGGTTTCGTCACAGACCCTGAAGGAATTGTAATGAATTTCCCTGTTTTTTTGTTATTTTTTAAATTCCTTCTTATAGTGGGTTTGAGCTGATTCTCGCTGCCATGTTTATGCCAGTCTAGACACACTTGATTCCCTTACGCAGACATATCAATGCATAGGTTTTAAGATTCTTACTAGTCACATCTCTTCCTCTGTGGGAAATATGGGGTTTTGAGTCCCTTTCACTGAGGAAGGTGTTGTTCTTGTCTATTCCATAGTTTGTTTTCGGAATGGTACCTGTGCTTATATCAAACTCTGGTTTTATGCATCACCCCACCTCTCCTTTCCCCTTAAGCAGGCATAAGAAAATTTCCTAAATGTGAGACTCTGTTCTTTTTCCTAAATCAGTTCATGTGTAGCCATGATTATATGATCTTCATAAGTGATATCTTATGATAAGTTTCTTTTTCTGTGTGACTTATTTCACTTAGAATCATCGTACTTGAATCCACTCACATTGCTGCTACTCGTCTTATGACATTGATTTCATGGCTGAGGGATATTCCATCGTACGAAAGTACCACAAATTTTTGAACCATTTTTATATTTCCTGGGATATTAAAGGTGTACCCAAGTTGAGGTTCTTGTAAGCAGTGTAGCCCTGACTTTGGGGGAGGCTTTGTCTTATTGATTTTCAGTTTTCCCAAGGTATATTCCCTAGACTGGAGGTGCCTTTGGCTCTGTAGCTCTGTTGTTTACTTATTTTAAGGAACACAATGCACTCCTCCAGTGAGGAAGTTGGCAATTTATATCCCGCCCATCAGCATAACAAGGCTCCCTGTTCTCCAGGGCCTGTCTTGCCTTTCTGGATTTTACACATACTGTGGATGTCCCTTTTGACCGGTGGGAAGTGATCCTTCATTGTTGTGCAGATTTGCATTGTCCGCTTGCTTGCTTGGCCAGAAAGGGCATATGCGTTTTCTCCTGAATATATTCAGGAGAAAACGCATACACACTCTTTGGCCAAGTGCATCATTGTCGAACGTCTACCCTTCTTCGTGTGCTTTAAATGCAATTCCAATGTACCTTTTGAAATTTGTTTCCTGCTATTCTGCCTCGCTTTCAAGTCTGCCTCATAGCCTTCCATCAACAGAAATTTGGACGATAATTGTCCTTTATTACTCTGCCAATTTGTGAATTGCTGTGCGCCTGAGCTTCATTTTTCAACTTGTTTTGGTGAGCTGAACGCAAGTCCAAAATTTTGGTTCAGGACCTATACTGGTTCCCGGTGGGTGGCTGAGACTTTGGCTAATTCTTCTTCCTGCTGGGAAATTAGAGTGATATGTGCCCGTCTAAATGCCTAACAGCAACTCTCTCATTGGTTCTCTCTATTCCCTTTCATCCTCTACCAAATTGGCAACCTGTGAGAACCAGGAGGTTAAAGCGGCTGTCTCTCCAAGTTGGGATATTGATAGTAAAGCAGTTGGAAAGTCAAAGCGGAGCAGCAGGAGAGGCACGATTCATTGAGTTAAAAAACCATTCGTATTCACAGTGTGTCCATTCTCTAGGTTTCCCGAGCATTTTATAGCTCTAGTAATATTCCCTTCAACCTGCAGATTTGGGACCCAAGGAATGGGTGCCATGCATTATTTCATTAAAGGGTCTGCATTTGCTCACCCAATCTCACCAATCCTCTCAGTCCCAAGTGTCCAGCCTTGTGCCATATCCAGCTGTCATTGTAGACAAGGTCATTCCAGGTTTCATCAGAGACCCTGAAGGAATTGTAAAGAATTTCCCTGTTTTTTTGTTTTGTTTTTGAAATTCTTTTTTACAGTGGGTTTGAACTGATTCTCGCTGCCATATTTATGCCAGTCTAGACACACTTGATTCCCTTACACAGACATATCAATACATAGTTTTTAAGATTTTTAATAGTCAGATATATTCCTCTGTGGGAAATAAGGGATTTTGAGGCCCTTTCCCTGAGGTAGGTGTAGGTCTTGTCTATTCCATAGTTGGTTTTTGGAACGGTACCTGTGCTTATATCAAACTCTGTTTTTTATGCATCACCCGACCTCTCCTTCCCCCTTAAGCAGGCATAAGAGTGTTTTCTAAATATGAGGCTCTTTTCTCTTTCCCCACTCAGTTCATGTGTAGCCATGTTTACAGGATCTTAATAAGTGATATCTTATAATAAGTTTCTTTTTCTGTGTGACTTATTTCACTTAGAATCATCGTACCTGAATCCAATCATTTTGTTGCTACAGGTCTTATGACATTGATTTCATGACTGAGGCATATTCCGTCGTACGAAAGTACCACAATTTTTTGAATCATTTTTATATTTCCTTGGATATTTAAGGTGTACCCAAGTTGAGGTTCTTGAAATCAGTGTAGCCCTGACATTGGGGGAGGCTTTGTCTTATTGATTTTCAGTTTTCCCAAGGTATATTCCCTAGACTGGAAGCACCCTTTGCTCTGTAGTTCTGTTGTTTACTTGTTTAAGGGAACACAATGGACTCCTCCTGAGCTGCAGTTGGTAATTTACATCCCGCCCATCAGCATAACAAGGCTCCCTGTTCTCCAGGGCCTGTCTTGCCTTTCTGGTTTTTATACATTTTGTGGAGGTCCCTTTTAACCGGTGGGAAGTGATACTTCTTTGTAGTGAAGATTTGCATTGCCTGCTTGCTTGCTTGGCCAAAAAGGGCGTATGCGTTTTCTCCTGAATATATTCAGGAGAAAACGCATACGCCCTTTTTGGCCACGTGCGTCATTGTCAAAGTTGTGCCCCTCCTCCTGTGCTTTACAGGCGATTTCAGCATACCTCTTGAAATCTGTTTCCTGCTATTCTGCCTCGCATTCAAGTCCGCCTCGTTGCCTTCCCTCAACAGATTTTTGGACGATAGTTGTCCTTTATTATTCTGCCAGTTTGTTAATTGCAGTGCCACTGAGCTCCATTTTTCAACCTGTTTTTTTTTTTTTTTTTTTTTTTTTTTTGCTGTACGCGGGCCTCTCACTGCTGTGGCCTCTCCCGTTGCGGAGCACAGGCTCCGGACACACAGGCTCCGCGGCCATGGCTCGCGGGCCCAGCCGCTGCGCGGCATGTGGGATCTTCCGGGATAGGGGCACGAACCTGTGTCCCCTGCATCGGCAGGCGGACTCTCAACCACTGCGCCACCAGGGAAGCCCTCAACCTGTTTTTTGTGAGCTGAAAGGAAGTCCAAAATTTTGGTTCAGAACATATACTGGTTCACAGTGGGTGGCTGAAATTTTGGTTAATTCTTCTTCCGGCCGGAAAATTAGAGTGACATGTGCCCAACCAAATGCGTAACAGCTACTCTCTCATTAGTTCTCACTCTTCCCTTTAACCCCCTGCCAAATGGGAAACCTGTGCGAACCAGGAGTTTAAAGGGGCTGCCTTTCCACGTTGGGAGATTGATAGTAGAGCAGTTGGAAAGTCAAACCGCAGCACCAGGAGAGGGACTATTCGTTGAGTTTTAGAAATCTTTCGTATTCACAGTGTGTCCATTATCTAGGTTTCCCACACATGTTATAGCTGTAGTAATATTCCCTCCAACCTGTAGAGTTGGGAGCCATGGAATGGGTGCCATGCATTTTTGCTTTAAGGGGTCTCATTTGCTCACCCAGTTGCGCCAATCCTCTCAGTCCCAAGTGTCCAGGCTTATGCCACATCCAGCTGCCATTGTAGATAGGGTCATTCCAGGTTTCATCAGAGACGCTGAAGGAATTGTAAAGAATTTCCCTGTTTTTGTGTTTTGTTTTTGAAATTCCTTTTTATAGTGGGTTTGAGCTAATTCTCGCTGCCATGTTTATGCCAGTCTAGACACACTTGAATCCCTTACACAGACATATCAATATATATGTTTTAAGATTCTTAATAGTCAGATATATTCCTCTGTGGGAAATGAGGGGTATTGAGTACCTTTCACTGAGGAAGGTGTAGGTCTTGTCTATTCCATAGTTCGTTTTTGGAACGGTAGCTGTGCTTATATCAAACTGTGGTTTTATGCATCACCCCACCTCTCCTTCCCCGTTAAGCAGGCATAAGAGAGTTTTCTAAATGTGAGACTCTGTTCTCTTTCCTAACTCAGTTCATGTGTAGCCATGTTTACAGGATCTTCATAAGTGATATCTTATGATAAGATTATTTTCCTGTGTGACTTATTTCACTTAGAATCATCATACTAGAATCCACTCACATTGCTGCTACAGGTCTTATGACATTGATTTCATGGCTGAGGGATATTCCATCGTACGAAAGTACGACAATTTTTTAAACCATTTTTATATTTCCTGGGATAATTAAGGTGTACCCAAGTTGAGGTTCTTGTAAGCAGTGTAGCCCTGACTTTGGGGGTGGCTTTGTCTTATTGATTTTCAGTTTTCCCAAGGTATATTCCCTAGACTGGAGTTGCCTTCCGCTCTGTAGCTCTGTTGTTTACTTGTTTTATGGAACACAATGCACTCCTCCAGTGAGGCTGTTGGCAATTTACATCCCGCCCATCAGCATAACAAGGCTCCCTGTTCTCCAGGGCCTGTCTTGCCTTGCTGGTTTTTACACATTTTGTGGATGTCCCTTTTGACCGGTGTGAAGTGATACATCTTTGTTGTGCAGATTTGCTTAGCCCGCATGCTTGCTTGGCCAAAAAGGGCGTATGAGTTTTCTCCTGAATGTATTCAGGAGAAAACTCATACGCCCTTTTTGGCCACTTGCATCATTGTCGAAGTTCTGCCCCTCTTCCCGTGCTTTAAACGCGATTCCAACCTACCTCTTGAAATCTCTTTCCTGCTGTTCTTCCTTGCATTTGAATCCGCCCTGCTGCCTTCCCTCAACAGATTTTTGGACGATAGTTGTCCTTTATTACTCTGCCAGTTTGTGAATGGCTGTTCCACTGAGCTCCATTTTTCAACTCATTTTTGTGAGCTCAAAGCAAGTCTAAAATTTTTGTTCAGGACCAATACTGCTTCCCAGTGGGTGGCTGAGACTTTAGTTAATTATACTTCCTGCCGGAAAATTAGAGTGACGTGTGCCCGTCCAAATTCCTAACAGCTATTCTCTCATTGGATCTCCCTCTTCACTTTCATCCTCTGCCAAATTGGCAACCTGTGCGAACCAGGAGGTTAAAGGGGCTGTCTCTGCAAGTTGGGAGATTGATAGTAGAGCAGTTGGAAAGACAAAATGGAGCACCAGGAGAGGGTCTATTCGTTGAGTTTAAGAAAACATTCGTATTCACAATGTGTCCATTCTCTAGCTTTCCCGTACATGTTATAGCTGTAGTAATATTCCCTTCAACATGGAGAGTTGGGACCCATGGAATGGGTGCCATGTATTATGGCTTTAAAGGGTCTGCATTTGCTCACCCAATCTCACCTATCCTCTCAGTCCCAAGTGTCCAGCCTTATGCCACATCCAGCTTTCATTGTAGACAGGGTCATTCCAGGTTTCTTCAGAGACCCTGAAGGAATTGTAAAGAATTTCCCTGTTTTTTTGTTTTGTATTTGAAATTCCTTTTTATAGTGGGTTTGAGCTGATTATCACTGCCATGTTTATGCCAGTCTAGACACACATGATTCCCTTATGCAGACATATCAATACATAGGTTTTAAGATTCTTACTAGTCAGATATATTCCTCTGCGGGAAATATGGGGTTTTGAGTCCCTTTCACTGAGGAAGGTGTAGGTCTTGTCTATTACATAGTTGGTTTTTGGAATGGTACCTGTGCTTATATCAAACTCTGGTTTTATGCATCACCCCACCTCTCCTTCCCCCTTAAGCAGGCATAAGAGTGTTTTCTAAATGTGAGACTCTGTTATCTTCCCTAACTCATTTCAAGTGTAGCCATGTTTATAGGATCTTCATAAGTGATATCTTATGATAAGTTTCTTTTTCTGTGTGACTTATTTCATTTAGAATCATCGTACCTGAATCCACTCATTTTGCTGCTACTGGTCTTATAACATTGATTTCATGGCTGAGGTATATTCCATCATACGTAAGTACCTCAGTATTTTGAACCACTTTTATATTTCCTGGTATATTTATGGTGTACCGAAGATGAGGTTGTTGTAAGCAGTGAAACCCTAAATTTAGGGGAGGCTCTGTCTTATTTATTTTCAGTTTTCCCAAGGTATATTCCCTAGACTGGAATTCATCTTGCCTCTGTATCTCTGTTGTTAACTTTTTTTAGTGAACACAGTGCACTCCTCCAGTGATGCAGTTGGCAATTTACATCGCGCCCATCAGCATAACAAGGCTCCCTGTCTCCAGGGCCTGTCTTGCCTTTCTGGTTTTTACACATTTTGTGGATGACCCTTTTGACCGGTCGTAAGTGATACTTCTTTGTAGTGAAGATTTGCGTTGTGCGCTTGCTTGCTTGGACAAAAAGGCGTAAGCGTTTTCTCCTGAATATATTAAGGAGAAAAAACATACGTCCTTTTTGCCCAAGTGCATCATTGTCGAAATTCTGCCCTTCGTCCTGTGCTTTAAAGGCGATTCCAAAGTACCTCTTGAAATCTGTTTCCTGGCATTCTGCCTCGCTTTCAAATCCACCTCGTTGCCTTCCCTCAATTGATTTTTGGACGATTGTTGTCCTTTATTACTCTGACAATTTGTGAATTGCTGTGCCCCTGAGCTCCATTTTTCAACTCGTTTTCTGTGAGCTGAACGCACGTCCAAAATTTTTGTTCAGCCCCTATACTGATTCCCAGTGTGTGGCTGAGTCTTTGGTTAATTATTCTTCCTGCCGGGAAATTACAGTGACATGTGCCTGTCCAAATGCCTAACAGCTACTATCTCATTGGTTCTCCCTCTTCCCTTTCATCCTATGCCAAATTGGGAACCTGTGCGAACCAGGAGATTAAAGGGGCTGTCTCTCCAACTTGGGAGATTGATAGTAAAGCAGTTGGAAAGTGAAACCGGAGCCCAAGACAGGGACTATTCGTTGAGTTTTAGAAACCTTTCGTATTCACAGTGTGCCATTCTCTCGTGTTCCCATACATGTTATAGCTGTAGTAATATTCCCTTCATCCTGGAGAGTTGGGACCCATGGAATTGGTGCCATGCATTATTGCTTTAAAGGGTCTGCATTTGCTCACCCAATCTCACCAATCCTCTCAGTCCCAAGTGTCCAGCCTTATGCCACATCCAGCTGTCATTGTAGATAGGGTCATTCCAGGTTGCATCAGAGACCCTGAAGGAATTGTAAAGAATTTCCCTGGATTTTTTTATTTTGTTTTTGAAATTCCTTTTTATAGTGGGTTTGAGCTGATTCTCGCTGCCTTGTTTATGCCAGTCTAGACACACTTGATTCCCTTACGGATTCATATAAATCCATAGGTTTTAAGATTCTTACTAGTCAGCTATATTCCTCTGCGGGAAATATGGGGTTTTGAGTCCCTTTCACTGAGGAAGGTGTAGGTCTTGTCTATTCCATAGTTGGTTTTTGGAACGGTAGCTGTGCTTATATCAAACTCTGGTTTTATGCGTCACCCCACCTCTCCTTCCCCCTTAAGCAGGCATAAGAGTGTTTTCTAAATGTGAGACTCTGTTCTCTTTCCTAACTCAGTTCATGTGTAGCCATGTTGACAGGATCTTCACAAGTGATATCTTATGATAAGTTTCGTTTTCTGTGTGACATATTTCACTTAGAATCATCGTAACTGAATCCACTAATTTTGATGCTACTGGTCTTATGACATTGATTTCATGGCTGAGGGATATTCCATCGTACTTAAGTACCACAGTTTTTTGAACCATTTTTAAATTTCCTGGGATATTTAACGTGTACCCAAGTTGAGGTTCTTGTAAGCAGTGCGGACCTGACTTTGGGGGTTGCTCTGCCCTATTGATTTTCAGTTTTCCCAAGATATATACCCTAGACTGGAAGTGCCTTTGACTCTGTAGCTCTGTTGTTCACTTGTTTTAGCGAACACAGTGCACTCCTCCAGTGACGCAGTTGGCAATTTACATCCTGCCCTTCAGCATAACAAGGCTCACTGTTCTCCAGGGCCTGTCTTGCCTTTCTGGTTTTTACACATTTTGTGGATGTCCTTTTGACCGGTGGGAAGAGATACTTCATTGTAGTGAAGATTTGCATTGCGCGCTTGCTTGCTTCCCCAAAAAGGGCCTACGCGTTTTCTCCTGAATATATTCAGGAGAAAACACATACGCCATTTTTGGCCAAGTGCATCATTGTCGAAATTCTGCCCCTCTTCCTCTGCTTTAAATGCGATTCCAATATACATCATGAGGTCTGTTTCCTGCTATTCTGCCTCGCATTCAACTCCACCTCGTTGCCTTCCCTCAATTGATTTTTGGACGATTGTTGTCGTTTATTACTCTGACAGTTTGTGAATTGCTGTGCCCCTGAGCTCCATTTTTCAACTCGTTTTTTGTGAGCTGAACGCAAGTCCAAAATATTGGTTCAGCACCTATTCTAGTTCTCGGTGTGTGGCTGAGTCTTTGGGTAATTCTTCTTCCTGCCGGGAAATTAGAGTGACATGTGCCTGTCCAAATGCCTAACAGCTACTCTCTCATTCGTTCTCCCTCTTCCCTTTCATCCTCTGCCAAATTGGCAACCTGTGCGAACCAGGAGATTAAAGGGGCTGTCTCTCCAACGTGGGAGATTGATGGTAAAGCAGTTGGAAAGTGAAACCGGAGCACAGGAGAGGGACTATTCTTTGAGGTTTAGAAACCTTTCGTATTCACAGTGTGCCATTCTCTAGTGTTCCCGTACATGTTATAGCTTTAGTAATATTCCCTTCAGCCAGGAGAGTTGGGACCCATGGAATGGGGGCCATGCATTATTGCTTTAAAGGGTCTGCATTTGCTCACCCAATCTCACCAATCCTCTCAGTCCCAAGTGTCCAGCCTTATGCCACATCCAGCTGTCATTGTACATAGGGTCATCCCAGGTTGCATCAGAGACCCTGAAGGAATTGTAAAGAATTTCCCTGTTTTTTTTTTATTTTGTTTTTGAAATTCCTTTTTATAGTGGGTTTGAGCTGATTCTCGCTGCTGTGTTTATGCCAGTCTAGACACACTTGATTCCCTTACGGAGACCTATCAATACATAGGTTTTAAGATTCTTACTAGTCAGATATATTCCTCTGTGGGAAATATGGTGTTTTGAGTCCCTTTCACTGAGGAAGGTGTAGGTCTTTTGTATTCCATGGATGGTTTTTGGAACGGTAGCTGTGCTTATATCAAACTCTGGTTTTATGCATCACCCCACCTCTCCTTCCCCCTTAATTAGGCCTAAGAGTGTTTTCTTGATGTGAGACTCTGTTCTCTTTCCTAACTCAGTTCATTTGTAGCCATGTTTACAAGATCTTCATATGTGACATCTTATGATAAGTTTCTTTTTCTGCCTGACATATTTCACTTAGAATCATCGTACCTGAATCCACTCATTTTGCTGCTACTGGTCTTATGACATTGATTTCATGGCTGAGGGATATTCCATCGTACGTTAGTACCACAATTTTTTGAACCATTTTTATATTTCCTGGGATATTTAACGTGTACCCAAGTTGAGGTTCTTGTAAGCAGTGCAGCTCTGACTTTGGGGGTGGCTCTGTCTTATTGATTATCAGTGTTCCCAAGGTATATTCCCTAGACTGGTAGTGCCTTTGGTTCTGTAGCTGTGTTATTTACTTTTTTTAGGGAACACAATGCAGTCTTCCAGAGAGGCAGTTGGCAATTTACATCCCACCCATCAGCAGAACAAGGCTCCCTGTTCTCCAGGGCCTGTCTTGCCTTTCTCGTTTTTACACATTTTGTGGATATCCCTTTTGAATGGTGGGAAGTTATAGTTCTTTGTAGTGCAGATTTGCATTGCCCACTTGCTTGCTTGGCCAAAAAGTGCGTATGCATCTTCTCCTGAATATATTCACGTGAAAACCCATACACTCGTTATGGCCATTTCCATAATTTTCGAAGTTGATGTGCTTTTCCTGTGTTTAAAGGTGATTCCTATGTACCTCTTGAAATCTGTTTCATGCCATTCTGCCTCATTTTCAATTCCGCCTCGTTGCTTTCCCTCAACAGATTTTTGGAAGAGAGTAGTCCTTTTTAACTCTGCAGGTCAGTTAATTGCTGTGGCTCTGAGCTCCATTTTTCATCTCGCGTTTTTGTGAGCTGACCGCAAATCCACAATTTTGCTTCAGGTCCTAAACTTGTTCTGGGGGGGCAGGATGAGACTTTGGTTAATTCCTCTTCATGACGGGAAATTAGAGTGACATGTGGCTTTCCAAATGCCTACAACTACTCTCTCATTGGTTCTCTCTCTTCCCTTATATCCTTTGCACAATTTGCCCACTGTGCGAATCAGGAGGTTATAGGGGCTGTCTCTCCAAGTTGGGAGATTGATAGTAAAGCAGTTGGAATGTCAAACTGGAGCACAAGGAGAGAAAAAAGTAGTAGAGTTTTAGAAACCTTTCACCATCAGAGTGTTTCCATTCTCGACGTTCCCATACATGTTATAACTGTAGTGATATTCCTTTCTACTTGGAGAGTAGGGAACCATGGAATGGGTGGTAGGCATTATTTCTTTAAAGGGTCTGCATTTTTTCACCCAATCTCACCAGTCCTCTGAGTCCCAAGTGACCAGCCTTATGCCACATCCAGCTGTGATTGTAGATAGGGTCATTCCAGGTTTCATCAGTACCCCTAAAGGAATTGTGTAATAATTTTACTCTTTTTATATTTTGTTTTGAAATTCATTTTTATAGTGGGTTTGACCTGATTCTCACTGCCATGTTTATGTTGTTCTAGACACACTTGGTTCCCTTATGGAGACATATCAATACATAGGTTTTAAAATTCTTACTAATCAGATTTATTTCTCTCCGGGCAATACGGATGTTGAGTTCCGTTCACTGAGTAAGGAGTAGGGCTTCTCTCTTCTGTTTTTGGATTATTGAACAGTTCCTGTGCTAATATCAAACTTTTGTTTTGTGCATCTCCCCACATCTCTTTCCCCTTAAGCAAGCATAAGTGTGTTTTCTAAATCTGAGAATATGTTCTCTTCCCTAATTCAGTTCATATGTAGCCATGTTTACATTCCCTTCATAAGTGATATCATTTGTCAGAATGCACCATGGCCCTTGTCGTAATAATGCTCCATGACCCCTGTCATCACAATGCTCCATGCCCTGGTTATCACAATGCTCCATGTCCCTTGTCATCACAATTCTCCACGTCCTTGTCATCACAATGCTACATGACACTTCTCATCACAATGTTACATGCTCTTGTCATTACAGTTCTCCATGCATTTGTCATTGCAATGCTCCATGCATTTGTCATCACAATGCTCCATGCACTTCTCATCACAATGATTCATGCCCTTGTCTTCACAATGCTCTATGACCCCTCTCATCTCAATGCTCCCTGACACCTGTCATCACAATGCTTCATGCCACTTGTCCTTACAGTGCTCCATGATGATCAACATCACAATTACCCAAGGTCTTCTCTCACAATGCTCCACGGTTTTGCCATCACCATGCTCCAAGCCTTGTCATCTCAATGCTCAGTGTCCCTTGTCCTCACAATTCTCCACGTCCTTGTCATTACAATGCTCCATGGCACTTCACATGACAATGTTATATGCTCTTGTCATAACAATACTCCTTGCACTTGTCATCGCGATGCTCCATGACCCCTGTCATAGGAAGCTCCATGCGCTTGTCATCACAATGTTTCACAACCTCTACATTAAAATTATCAATGGCCCTTGATATCACAATGCACCATGCCCTTGTCATCACAATGCTCCTTTACTTTGTCACAACAATCCTCCAGGACACTTGGCATCACAATGCTCAATGATAATGTCATCAAACTGGAACATGACATATTTCATCACAATGCTCCCTGAAACCTTTCTTCAAAATAATCCATGACCTTGTCATCACAGTGCTCCATGCTCCTTGAAATCAAAATTCTCCATGACCTCTGTCATAATAATTCTCCAAACCCTTGTGATCACAATATTCCTTAACACTTGTCATCACAATGCCCCATAACGCTCGTCATCACAATTATCCATGGTCTTCTCATCAAAATGCTCCATGACGTTTTTCATCACAATGCACCGTGACTCCAGTAATCACAATGCTTCATGACCTTTGTCATCACAATGGTCCATGCCCTCGTCATCAACAGTCTCTGTGATATTTTTAACCACAATGCTCCATGAACATTTCATCACAATTCTCTTTGACCCTTGTCATCACAATGCTCTATGCCTTTCTCAGCACAATGCTTCATGACCCTTGTCATCACAATGCTCCATGCGCTTGTCAGCACAATGCTCCATGACACATGTCATCACAATGCACCATGCACTTGTCATCACAGTGCTCCAAAACCTTTTCATCACAATGATCCATAAAACTTGTCATCAGAATGCTCCCTGCACTTCTCATCAAAATGCTCTCTCACCACTGATATCACAATGTTACATCACTATTCGTCACAATACTCCCTCACCCCTGTGATCACAATGTTCCATGACTCCTGTCATCACAATGCTACATGCACTTATCATCACAATGTTCGATGACCACAGACTTCACAATGTTCCCCAACCCCTGTCATCAAAATGTTCCATTACCCTTTTCATCAAATTGCTCCATGATCCTGTCATCAAAATGCTTCCTTCCCTTCTCATCACAGTGCACAACGCCCTTGTCATCAAAATGATCCATGATCTTTGTCATCACTAAGATCCATGACGCTTGGCATCACAAAGTTCTGTGCCGTTGTCATCACAAAGCTCCATGACACATGTCATCAGAATGCTCCAAGGCCTTCTCATCACAATGCTCCAGGACCTTGTCATCACAATGCTCCATGACCATGTCATGAAAATTCTCAATGGCACTTGTCATCATAATGCTCCAAGGCCTATTCATCACAATGCTGCATTACATTTGGCATCACAATGCTCCCTGCCATTGTTATCGCAATGGACCATGACTTATGGCATCACAATGCTCCCTGACACCTGTCTTCCCAATACTCCATGACCTTCTCATCACAATGCTCCATGCCCTTGTCATCACAATGCAGCATGTCCACTGTCATCACAATAATCTATGAAACTTTTCAGTCCAATGCTCCGTGCCCCTGTCATCACAATGCTCCATGCAATTGTCATCACAATGCTCCATGTCCCCTCTATTCACAATGCACCGTGAAGCTTGTCATCACAGTGCTCCATGACACGTGTCATCACAATGCTCCATGCCTTTGTCAGCAAAATGCTACATGACCTTGTCATTACAATGCTCTATGCGCTTGTCATTACAATACTCCATTACCATTGTCATCAAAATCCTACATGAACCTTGGGATCACGTTGCTCCCTGCCCTCCTCATCACAATGCACAATGCCCTTGTCATCAAAATGCTCCTTGACCTTTGTCATCACAAAGATCCATGACCCTTGGCATCACAATGCTCCATGTCATTGTCATCAAAATGTTCCATGAACGCTCTCACCACATTGCTCCATGCCTTTGTCATCACAGAGCTGCAGGACATATGTCATCAGAATGCTCCATGGCCTTCTCATCACAATGCTCCATGCCCTTGCCATCACAATGCTCCATTACCCCGTCATAACAATCCTCCATGACCCCTGCCATAACGATATTCCATGGATATGTTATCACAAGGCTCCATGACCCATCTCATCACAATGCTCCAAGAACCCTGTAATCACAATGCTCCATGCCCCTTTTCATCTCAATGATCCATGAACCCTGTCATCATAATGCACCTTGCCCATCATCATAATTCATCATGATATTGTCATCACAATGAAATAAAAATGCTCCATGACCTCTGTCATAACAATGCTCCAAACCCTTGTGATCACAATATTCCATAACACTTTTCATCACAGTGCCCCATGACGCTCATCATCACAATAATCCTTGGTCTTCTCATCACAATGCTCCATGACCTTTGTCATCACAATGCTCAATACACTTGTCATCAAAATGCTCCCTGACACTTGTTGCCTGTATGCTCCTTGTACCCTGTCATGACAAGGGTCCATGCATTTTTCATCACAATGAACCATGCCCTTCTCCTCACAATGCTCCAAGACCACTGTTATCACAATGCTCCAAGCTCTTGTCATCACAAAGCTCCATGACACATGTCATCAGAAAGTTCCATGGCCATCTCATCAAAATGCTCCATGCCCTTGTCATCACAATGCCCCAAGATCCCTGTAATCACAATGCTGCATGCCCCTATTCATCCTAATGCTCCATGAACCCTGTCATCACAATGCATCATGCCCATCATCATAATGCTTCTGGCTATTGTCCGCACAATGAAATCAAAATTCTCCATGACCTCTGTCATCACAATTCTCCATGCCCCCGGTTATCACAATACTCTATGAACTTTTTCAGCCCAATTCTCCATCAACCTTGTCTTCACAAACATCCATGCCCTTGTCATCCCAATGCTCCATGACCCCTGTACTCACAATGCTCCGGGACCCTTGTCAGCACTGTGCTCCATGACACCTATCATCACAATGCTCCATGCCTTTCTCAGCAAAATGCTACATGACATTTTCATTACAATGCTCTATGCGCTTATCATCACAATACTCCATTACCATTGTCATCACAATCCTCCATGAAACTTGGGATCACATTGCTTCATGTCCTTGTCATCACAATGCTCCATGCTCTTAGAAATAAAAATGATCCATGACCTCTGTCATCACAGTGCTCCAAACCCTTGAGATAACAATGTTCCATAAACTTGTCATCACAACGCTCCATGATGCCTGTCATCACATTACTCCATGCCCTTTTCATCACAATGCTCCATGACCTTTGTCATCACAATTCTCAATACACTTGTCATCACAGTGCTCCCTGACACTTGTCGTCAGAATGCTCCTTGAAACCTGTCACGAAAAGGCTCCATGCCTTTTTCATCACAATGCCCCATGCCATTTGCATCACAATGCTCTATGCCATTGTCATTAAAATACTCCACAATCTTGTCATCAGAATCCTCCATGACCCTTGTCATCACAATTCCCCATGCACTTGTCAGGACAATGCTCCCTGACCCTTGTCATCACAATGCTCCAAGCCATTGTCATCACAGTGCTCCATTACCTTTGTCATCAGAATCCTCCATGACCCTTCGCATAACAATTCTCCATGTGCTTCTCAGGACAATGCTCTATGACCTATGTCATCACAATGCACCATGAGCTTCCCATCACAGTGCTCCACAATCTTGTCATCACAATGCTCCATAAAATTTGTCATCAAAATGCTCCATGCACTTCTCATCAAAATGCTCTCTCACATCTGATATCACAATGTTACATCACTATTCGTCACAATACTCCCTCACCCGTGTCATCATAATGTTCCATGACTCCTGTCATCACAATGCTATATTCACTTATCATCACAATGTTTGATGACCCCAGAGATCACAATGTTCCATAATCCCTGTCATCAAAATGCTCCATGACACTTTTCATCAATATGCTCCTTGAGCCCTGACATCACAATTTTCCATAACACCTGTCATCAAAATGTTCCATGACACTTTTCATCCAATTTCTCCATGACCCTGTCATCACAATGCTCCCTGCCCTACTCATCACAATGCACAAGGCCTTTGTCATCAAATTGCTCCATGACTTTTGTCATCACAATAATGCATGACACTTGGCATCACAGTGCTCCATGTCATTGTTATCACAATGCTCCATGAATGCTCTCATCACATTGCTCCATGGCCTTGTCATCACAAAACTCCATGGCACATGTCATCAGAATGTTACATGGCCTTCTCATCACAATGCTCCATGCCCTTGCCATCACAATGCTCCTTTACCCCTGTCATAACAATGCTTCATGACCACTGACATCACGATGTTCCACGACCTTGTCATCACAAGGCTCAGTGACCCTTGTCAGCACAATGCTCCAAGACACCTGTCATCAAAATGCTCCATGCCCTTGTCATAACATAGCTCCATGACGCATGTCATCAGAAGTTTCCATGGCCTTCTCATCACAATGCTCAATGCATTTATCAGCACAATGTTCCCTGACCCTTGTCATCACAATGCTCCAAGCCATTGTCATCACAATGCTCCATTACATTTGTCATCAGAATCCTCCATGACACTTGGCATCACAATGCTCCATGCCATTGTCATCACAATGTGCCATTACATATGTCATCACAATGCTCCCTGACACATGTCTTCACATTACTGCATGACCTGGACATCAAAATGCTCCATGTCCTTGTCATTACAATGTGCCATTTCAACTGTCGTCGCAATAATCCATTAAACTTATAAGAGCAATTCTCCATGCCCTTGTCATCACAATGCTCCATGCTCTTGTTATCACGGTGTTCCAAGCCCCCTGTAATCAGAATGCTCCATGCCCCTTTTCATCAGTATGCTCCATGAGACTTGTCATCACAAGGCTCCATGGTTTCCTCATCACAATGAACCAGGACCTTGTCATCACAATGCTTCACGACCTTGCCATGAAAATTCTCAATTTCTCTTGTCATCATAATGCTCCAAGCCCTAGTCATCACAATGCTTCATTATATTTATCATCACAATCCTCCATTACATTTGGCATCACAATGCTCCCTGTCATTGTCATCGCAATGGACCATGACATATGTCATCACAATGCTCCCTGACACCTGTCTTCAAAGTACTCCATGACCTTCTCATCACAATGCTCCTTGCCCTTGTCATCACAATGCACCATGTACACTGTCATCACAATAATCTATGAAAATTGTCAGACCCATGCTCCATGCCCCTGTCATCACAATGTTCCATGCCCTTGTCTTCACAATTCTCCATGACCCCTGTCATCAAAATGCTCCGTGACTCCATTTATCACAATGCTTCATAACGTTTGTCATCACAACAGTCCATGCCCTCGTCATCACAAGGCTCTGTGACCTTTGTAACCACAATGCTCCATGAACTTTTCATCACAGTGCTCCATGCCTTTGTAAGAACAATGCTCTATGACCCTTGTCATCACAGTGTGCCATGTGCTTTTCATCACAATGATCGACAACCTTGTCATCGCTATGCTCCATAAACATTTTAATCACAATGCTCCATGCACTTCTCATCCAAATGCTCTCTCACATGAGATATCACAATATTCCATCGCTAGTCATCACAATCCTCCCATAACCCTGTAATCACAATGTTCCATGATCCCTGTCATCACAATGCTACATCCCCTTATCAGCACAATGATCCATGACCACTGACATCATAATGGTCCATAACCACTTTCATCAAAATGCTCCATGACTCTTTACATCCCAAAGCTCCATGACAACTGGCATCACAATGTTCTATAACCCATGTCATCAAAATGTTCCATTACATTTTTCATCAAATTGCTGCATGACCCTGTCATCAAAATGCTCCCTGGCCTTCTCATCACAATGCACCACACCTTTGTCATCAAAATGCTCCATGACTTTTGTCATCACAAATCTCCATGACACTTGGCATCACAATGCTCCATGTCATTGTCATCACAATGCCCCATGAACACTCTCATCACATTGCTCCATGCCCTTGTCATCATAAAGCTACATGACACTTGTCATCACAATGCTCGATACCCTTCTCATCACAATGCTCCATGCCCTTGTCATTACAATCTACATGACCCATGTATCACAGAGTTCCGTGCCCTTGTCATCACAAAGCTCCATGCCCACTCTCATCACAATAAACCATGAAACATTTCAGACCAATGCTCAATGCACTTCTCATCACAATGCTCCATTTGCTCTTTCATAACAATGTTCCATGACACCTGCCATCACAATGTTCCACGGCCTTGTCATCACAATGCTCCAAGACCCCTGTAATCGCAATGCTCCATGCCCCTTTTAATCTCAATGCTTCATGAACCCTGTCATCACAATGCACCATGCCCATCATCATAATGCTTCAGGGTATTGTCATCACAATGAAATCAAAATGCTCCATGACCTCTTTCATCATAATGCTCCAAACCCTTGTGATCACAATGTTCTCTAACACTTATCATCACAACACCCCATGATGCTCATTATCACAATTATCCATGGTCTTCTCATTACATTGCTCCATGCCCTTGTCATCACAATGCTCCATGACCTTGTTATCAGAATGCTTCATGACCCCTGTCATCACAATGCTTCGTGACTCCAGTCATCACATTGGTTCAGGACCTTTGTCATCACAATGATCCACGCTCTCGTCATCAACAGTCTCTGTGACCTTTTTAACCACAATGCTCCATGAACTTTTCATCACAATGCTCTTTGACCCTTGTCATCACAGTGCTCTATGCTTTCTCAGCACAATGCTCCATGACCCTTGTCATCACAATGTTCCATGCGCTTGTCAGCACAATGCTCTACGACACATGTCATCACAATGCACGATTCGCTTGTCATCACAGTGCTCCACAATCTTGTCATCACAATGCTCCGTAAACCTTGTCATCACAATGCTCCATGCACTTCTCATTAAAATGCTCTCTCACCATTGATATCACAATGTTACATCACTATTCATCACAATACTCCCTCACCCCTGGCATCACAGTGTTCCATAACTCCTGTCATCAATATGCTACATGCATTATCATCACAATATTCGATGACTCCTGACAACACAATGTTCCATAACCCCTGTCATCAAAATGCTCCATGACACTTTTCATCAAATTGCTCCATGACCCTGTCATCACAATGCTCCCTGCCCTTCTCATCACAATGCACAACACACTTGTCATCAAAATGCTCCATGACCTTTGTCATCACAGAGATCCATGACTTTTGGGATCACAGTGCTCCATGTCATTGTCATCACGATGCTCCATGAACGCTCTCATCACATTGCTCCATTCCCTTTTCATCACAAAGCTCCATGACACATGTCATCAGAGTGCTCCATGGCTTTCTCCTCACAATGCACCACGCCCTTGCCATCACAATTCTCCATTAACCCTGTGATAACAATGCTCCATGACTCCTGACATCACGATGTTCCATAGCCTTGTCATCACAAGGCTCCATGACCCTTCTCATCACAATGATCCAAGACTGCTTTAATCACAATGCTCCATGCCCCTTTTCATCTCAATGATCCATGAACCCTGTCATCACAATGCACCATGCCCAACATCATAATGCTTCATACTATTGTCATCACAATGAAATCAAAATGCTCCATGACCTCTGTCATAACAATGCTCCAAACCCTTGTGATCACAATATTCCATAACACTTGTCATCACAATGTCCCATGACTTTCGTCATCACAATTATCCATGGTCTTCTCATCACAATGCTCCATGACCTTTGTCATCACAATGCTCAATACACTTGTCATCAAAATGCTCCCTGACACTTGTTGTCTGTATGCTCCATATACCCTGTCATGACAAGGCTCCATGCCTTTTTCGTCACAATGATCCATGCCCTTTTCATCACAATGCTCCAAGACCCCTGCAATCACAATGCTCCATGACAACTGCCATCACAATGTTCCGCGGCCTTATCATCACAAGGCTCCACGACACTTGTCATAACAATGCTCCAAGACCCCTGTAATCACAATGCTCCATGTCTTTGTCATCACAGAGCTCCATGACACATGTCATCAGAATGTTCCATGGCCTTCTCATCAAAATGCTCCATGCCCTTGTCATTACAGTGCTCCAAGACCCATGTAATGACAATGCTCCATGCCCCTTTTCATCAGTATGCTCCATGAGATTTGTCATCACAAGGCTCCATGGTTTTGTCATCACAATGCTCCAGGACCTTGTCATCACAATGCTTCACGAACTTGTAATGAAAATACTCAATGGCCATTGTCCTCATAATGCTCCAATCCCTAGTCATCACAATGCTCCATTATATTTGTCATCACAGTCCTCCATTACGTTTAGCATAACAATGCTCCCTGCCATTGTCATCACAATGGACCATGACATATGTCATCACAGTGCTCCCTGACACCTTTCTTCAAAATACTCCATGAACTTCTCATCAAAATGCTCCATGCCCTTGTCATCACAATGCTCCATGCCCTTGTCATCACAAAGCTCCATGACACATGTCATCAGAATATTCCATGGACTTCTCATCAAAATGCTCCATGCTCTTGTCATCAAAATGCTCCAAGACCACTGTCATCACAATGCTCCATGCCCCTGTTCATCTCAATGCACCATGAACCCTGTCATCACAATGCATCAAGCACATCATCATAATGCTTCAGGCTATTGTCATCACAATGAAATAAAAATGCTCCATGTCCTCTGTCATCACAATGCTCCATGACCCCGGTCATCACAAAAATCCATGAATATTATCAGACCATTGCTCCATGATATTCTCATCACAATGATCCATGACCAATATCATCACAATGCACCATGATAACCTGCATCACAACACGCCATGACACGTGACAACACAATAATCCGGGACTCTTGTCATCACATTGCTCCATTCCCTAGTCATCACAATGCTCGATGACCCATGTCATTACAATGCTCCATGACACCATTCATCACAATGCTTCATAACGTTAGTCATCACGGTGGTCCAAGCCCGCATCATCACAAGGCTCTGTGACATTTGTGACCACAATGCTCCATGAACATTTCATCACAATGCTCCATGACCCTTGTCATCACAATGCTCCATGCCTTTCTCAGAACAATGTTCCATTACCCATGTCATCACAATGTGCCATGCCCTTGTCATCACAATGCTCCTTGCCTTTGTCAGAACAATGCTCCATTACCCATGTCATCACAATGTGCCAAGCACTTGTCATCAGAGTTCTCCCCAATCTTGACATCACAATGCTCCATAAACTTTGTCTTCACAATGTTACATGTACTTCTCATCAAAATGCTCTCTCACCACTGATATCATAAGGTTACATCACTTTTCATCACAATACTCCCTCACCCCAGTCATCACAATGTTCCATGACTCCTGTCATCACAATTCTACATGCACTTATCATCACAATATTCGATGACCCCTGACATCACAATGTTCCATAACCCCTGTCATCAAAATGCTCCATGAACTTTCATCAAAATTCTCCATGACCCCTGACACAACAATGTTCCGTAACCCATGTCATCAAAATGTTCCATGACCCTTTTCATCAAATTGCTCCATGAACCTGTCATCAAAATACTCCATGCCCTTTTCATCACAATGCTCAATGACCTTTGTCATCACAACTCAAAATACACATGGCATCACAATGCGCCCTGACACTTGTCGTCTGAATGCTCCTTGAACCCTGTCATGACAAGGCTCCATGCCTTTCTCATCACAATGATCCATGCCGTTTTCATTACAATGCTCCAAGACCCCTGTAATCACAGTGCTCCATGCCCTTGTCATCACAAAGCTCAAGGACGCATGTCATTAGAATGCTCCTTGGCCTTCTCCTCACAATGCTCCATGCCCTTGTCATCACAATGATCCAACACCGCTGAAATCACAGTGGCCCATGCCCTTTTTCATCAATATGCTCCATGAGGTTTGTCATCACAAGGCTCCATGGTTTTCTCATCACAATGCTCCAGGACATTGTCCTCACAATGCTTCACGACCTTGTCATGAAAATTCTCAATGGCCCTTGTCATCATAATGCTCCAAGCCCTAGTCACCATAATGCTCCATTATATTTGTCATTACAATCCTCCATTACATTTGGCATCACAATGCTCCCTGCCATTGTCAGCGCAATGGACCATGACATATGTCATCACAATGCTCCCTGACACCTCTCTTTACAATACTCAAAGACCTTCTCATCACAGTGCTCCATGCCCTTGCCATCACAATGCAGCATGTCCACTGTCATCACAATAATCTCTGAAACTTATCAGACCAATGCTCCATGACCCTGTCATCACAATGCTCCATGCCCTTGTCATCACAATGCTCCAGGACCCCTGTCATCACAATGTTCCGTGACTCCATTTGTCACAATGCTTCATAACGTTTGTCATCACAATGGTCCATGCCCGCATCATCACAAGGCTCTGTGACCTTTGTAACCACAATGCTCCATGAACTTTTCATCACAATGCTCCGTGACCCTTGTCATCACAATGCTCCATGCCTTTGTCAGATCAATGCTACATGACTCTAGTCATCACAATGTGCCATGCACTTTTCATCACAACGGTCCACGACATTGTCATCGCTGTGCTCCATAAACCTTGTAATCACAATGCTCCATGCACTTCTCATCCAAATGCTCTCTCACCAGAGATATCACAATGTTACACCACTAGTCATCACAATACTCCCTCACCCCTCTAATCACAATGTTCCATGATCCTTGTCATCACAATGCTACATGCCCTTATTATCACAATGTTCCATTACACCTGACATCACAATGATCCATAACCCCTGTCATCAAAATGCTCCATGACCCTTCTTATCCCAAAGCTCCATGACCCCTGACATCACAATGTTCTATAACCCCTGTCATCAAAATGTTCCATTACACATTTCATCAAATTGTTGCATGACCCTGTCATCAAAATGCTCCCTGCCTTTCTCATCACAATGCACCACACCCTTGTCCTCAAAATGCTCCATGACCTTTGTCATCACAAAGCTCCATGACACTTGGCATCACAATGCTCCATGTCATTTTCATCACAATTCTCCATGAACCCTCTCATCACATTGCTCCATGCCTTTGTCATCACAAAGCTCCATGACACTTGTCATCACAATGCTAGATGCACTTCTCATCACAATGCTCCATGCCCTTGCCATCACAATGCTCCATTACCCCTGTCATGACAATGCTCCATGACCTCTGCCATCACGATGTTCCATGGCCTTGTCATCACAAGGCTCCATGACCCTTCTCATCACAATGCTCCATTACCTCTGTCATAACAATGCCCCATGACCCCTGCCTTCAAAATGATCCACTGCCTTGTCATCACAAGGCTCCATGACCCTTGCCATCACAATGCTCCAAGACCCTGTTAATCACAGTGCTCCATGCCCTTTTCATCACAATGCTCCAAAACCCCTGTTATCACAATGCTCCCTGCCCCTATTTATCTCAATGCTCCATGAACCCTGTCATCACAATGCACCATGCCCATCATGATAATGCCTCAGGCTATTGTCATCACAATGAAATCAAAATGCTCAATGACCTCTGTCATCATAATGCTCAAAACCCTTGTGATCACAATGTTCCATAACACTTATCAACACAACAGCCCTGACGCTCATCATCACGATTATCCATGGTCTTCTCATCACAATGCTCAATACACTTGTCATCACAATGTTCCCCGACACTTGTTGTCTGTATGCTCCTTGAACCCTCTCATGGAAAGACTCCATGCCTTTTTCATCACAATGCTCCAAGACCCTTTTAATCACAATGCTCCATGTCCTTGTCATCAAAAAGCTCCATGACGCCTTTCAGCAGAGTGCTCCATGGCCTTTTCCTCACAATGTTCCAAGCCCTTGTTATCACAATGCTCCAAGACCCCTGTAATCACAATGCTCCATGCCCCATTTCATCAGAATGCTCCATGAGACTTGTCATCACAAGTCTCCATGTTCTTCTCATCACAATGCTACAGGACCTTGTCAGCACTATGCTCCATTCCCTTGTCATCACAATGCTCCATGACACCTGTCTTCACAATACTCCATGAATATTTTCAGCCCAATGCTCCATAACCTTCTCATCACAATTCTCCATGACCAATATCATCACAATGCTCCATGACCACTGTCATCACAAATCTCAATGACACCTGACAACACAATGATCCGAGACTCTTTTCATCACAATGTTCCTTTCCCTAGACATCACAATGCTCCAAGACCCCCTCATCACAATAATCCATGAACATTTTCAGCCCTAGGCTCCATGACCCTTGTCATCACAATGATCTATGCCCTTGTGATCCCAATGATCCATCACCCCTATATTCACAAGGCTCTGTGATGCTTGTCATCACAATGCTCCATGCCTTTCTCAGCAAAATGCTACATGACCTTGTCATTACAATGCTCTATGCGCTTGTCATCACAATACTCCATTACCATTGTCATCACAATCATCCATGAACCGTGGGATCACATTGTTTCATGTCGTAGTCATCACAATGTTCCATGCTCCTTGAAATCAAAATGATCCATGACCTCTGTCATCACAATGCTCCAAACCCTTGTGATCACAATGTTACATAACACTTGTCATCACAACGCTCCATGATGCCTGTCATCACAATAATCCATGCCGTTTTCATCACAATGGTCCATGACCTTTGTCATCACAATTCTCAATACACTAGTCATCACAATGCTCCCTGACACTTGTCCTCAGAATGCTCCTTGAACCCTGTCACAAAAAGGCTCCATGCCTTTTTCATCACAATGCCCCTTGTCGTTTTCATCACAATGCTCCATGCCATTGTCATCAAAATACTCCACAAGCTTGTCATCAGAATGCTCCTTAACTCATGTCATCACAATTCTCCATGCACTTGTCAGCACAATGCTCCCTGACCCTTGTCATCACAATGCTCCAAGCCATTCTCATCACAGTGCTCCTTTTCCTTTGTCATCAGAATCCTCCATGACACTTGGCATCACAATGCTCCATGCCATTGTCATCACAATGGGTCATTACATATGTCATTACAATGCTCCCTGAAACCTGTCTTCACAATACTGCATGACCTAGTCATCAAAATGCTCCATGCCCTTGTAATCACAATGTGCCTTTCCAACTGTCATCGCAATAATCCATGAAACTTATTAGACCAATGCTCCATGCCCTTCTCATCACAATGCTCCATGTCCTTGTTATCACAATGCTCCATGACCCCTGTCATCACAATGCTTCTTGACTCCAGTCATCACAATGGTTCAGGACCTTTGTCATCACAATGGTACATGCCCTCGTCATCAACAGACTCTGTGACCTTTGTAACCACAATGCTCCATGAACTTTTCATTACAATGCTCTTTGACTCTTGTCATCACAATACTCTATTCCTTTCTAAGCACAATGTTTCATTACTCTTGTCATCACAGTGCTCCATGTGCTGGTCAGGACAATGCTCCAAGACACATGTCATCACAATGCACGATTCGCTTGTCATCACAGTGCTCCACAATCTTGTCATCACAATGCTACATAAACCTTGTCATCACAATGCTCCATGCATTTCTCATCAAAATGCTCTCTTACCATTCATATCACAATGTTCCATCACTATTCGTCACAATGCTCCCTCACCCCTCTCATCACAATATTCCATGACTCCTGTCATCACAATGCTACATGCACTTATCATCACAATGTTTGATGACCCCTTACATCACAATGTTCCATAACCCCTGTCATCAAAATGCTTCAGGACACTTTTCATCAAATTGCTCCATGAACCTGTCATCACAATGCTCCCTGCCCTTCTCATCACAATGCACAAAGCCCTTGTAATCAAAATGCTCCATGACCTTTGTCATCACAAATATCCATGACCCTTGGCATCACAATGCTCCATGTCATTGTCATCACAGTGTTCCATGAACGCTCTCATCACATTGCTCCATGCCCTTGTCATCACAAAGCTCCATGACACATGTCATCAGAATGCTCCATGGCCTTCTCATCACAATGCTCCATGCCCTTGCCATCACAGTGCTCCATTACCCCTGTCATAACAATGCTCCATGACTCCTGCCATCATGATGTTCCACGGCCTTGTCATCACAAGGCTCCATGACCCTTGTCATCACAATGCTCCAAGACCCCTGTAATCACAATGCTCCATGCCCCTTTTCATCTCAATTCTCCATGAACACTGTCATCACAATGCACCATGCCCATCATCATAATGCTTCATGCTATTGTCATCAAAATGAAATCAAAATGCTCCATTACATCTGTCATAACAATGCTCCAAATCCTTGTGATCACAATATTCCATAACACTTTTCATCACAATGCCCCATAACGCTCGTCATCACAATTATCCATGGTCTTCTCATCACAATGCTCCATGACTTTTGTCATCACAATGCTCAATACACTTGTCATCAAAATGCTCCCTGACAATTGTTGTCTGTATGCTCCTTGAACATTTTCATGAAAAGTCTCCATGACTTTTTCCTCACAATGATCCATGCCCTTTTCATCACAGTGCTCCAAGACACCTGTAATCCCAATGCTACATGCCCTTGTCATCAGAAAGCTCAATGACGCATGTCATTAGAATGATCTTTGGCCTTCTCCTCACAATGCTCCATGCCCTTGTCATCACAGTGTTCCAAGACCCCTGTAATCACAATGCTCCATGCCTCTTTTCATCAGTATGCTCCATGAGACTTGTCATCACAAGGCTCCATGTTTTTTTAATCACAATGCTTCACGACCTTGTCATGGAAATTCTCAATGGCCCGTGTCATCCTAATCCTCCAAGCCCTAGTCATCACAATGCTCCAATATATTTGTCATCACAAACGTCCATTTCATTTGGCATCACAATGCACCCTGCCATTGTAATCGCAATGGACCATGACATATGTCATCACAATGCTCCGTGACCCCAGGCATCACAATGCTTCATAACATTTGTCATCACAGTGGTCCATTCCTGCGTCATCACAAGGCTCTGTGACCTTTTAACCACAATGTTCCATGAACTTTTCATCACAATGCTCCGTGACACTTGTCATCACAATGCTCCATGCCTTTGTCAGAAAAATGCTCCATGACCCTTGTCATCACAAGGTGCCACGCACTTTTCATCACAACGGTCCACAAATTTATCATCGCAATGCTCCATAAACCTTGTAATCACAATGCTCCTTGCCCTTCACATCACAATGCTCCATTACCCCTCTCATAACAATGCTCTATGACCCCGGCCATCACAATGTTCCAACGCCTTGTCATCACAATGCTCCATGCCCTTGTCATCACAAAGCTCCATGACACATGTCATCAGAATGTTCCATGGCCTTCTCATCAAAATGCTCCATGCCCTTGTCATCACTGTGCTCCAAGACCCCTGTAATCACAATGCTTCATGCCCTTTTCAACAGTATGCTCCAGGAGATTTGTCATCACAAGGCTCCATAGTTTTTTAATCACAAAGCTCCAGGACTTGTCATCACAATGCTTCTCGACCATGTCATGAAAATTCTCAATCACCCTTGTCATCATAATGCTCCAAGACCTAGTCATCACAATTCTCCATTATATTTGTCATCACAATCCTCCATTTCATTTGCATCACAATGCTCCCTGCCATTGTCATCGCAATGGACCATGACATATGTCATCACAATTCTCCCTGACACCTGTCTTCACAATACTCCATGACCTCCTCATCACAATGATCCATGCCCTCGTCAGCACAGTGCACCATGCCCACTGTCATCACAATATTCTATGAAACTTTTCAGACCAAAGCTCCATGCCCCTGACATCACAATGTTCCACGCCCTTGTCATCACAATGCTCCATGACCCCTGTCATCACAATGCGCCATGACTCCAGGCATCACAATGCTTCATAACATTTGTCATCACAATGGTCCATGCCCGCGTCATCACAAGGCTCTGTGACATTTTTAACCACAATGCTCCATGAAATTTCCATCACATTGCTCCGTGACCCTTCTCATCACAGTGATCCATGCCTTTGTCATAAAAATTCTCCATGACCTTTGTCATCACAAAGTGTCATGCGCTTTTCATCACAACAGTCCACAAATTTGTCATGGCAATGCTCAATAAAACTTGTAATCACAATGCTCCATGCCCTTCTCATCACAATGCTCCATTAATCCTGTCATAACAATGCTCCATGACCCTTGCCATCACAATGTTCCACGGTCTTGTCATCACAAGGCTCCATGACACTTGTCATCACAATGCTCCAAGACCCCTGTAATCACACTGCTCCATGCCCTTTGTCATCACAAAGCTCCATGACACATGTCAACAGAATGTTCCATGGCCTTCTCATAAAAATGCTCAATGCCCTTGTCATCACAATGCTCCAAGAACACTGTAATCACAATGCTCCATGCCCCTTTTCATCTCAATGCTCCATGAACCCTGTCATCACAATTCATCATGCCCATCATCATAAAGCTTCCGGCTATTGTCAGCGCAATGAAATCAAAATTCTCCATGACTTCCCTCATCACAATGCTCCATGACCCCTGTCATCACAATACTCCATGAACATTTTCAGCCCAATGCTCCATGACGCTTGTCATCACAGTGATCCATGCCCTTGTCATCCCAATGCTCCATGACCGCTGTATTCACAATGCTCCGTGACGTTTGTCATCACAGTGCTCCATGACACCTGTCATGGCAATGCTCCATGCCTTTGTCAGCAAAATGCTACATGACCTTGTCATTACAATGTCCTATGTGCTTGTCATCACAATACTCCATTACAATTGTCATCACAATCCTCCATGAACCTTGGGATCACATTGCTTCATTCCCTTGACATCACAATGCTCCATGCTCCTTGAAATAAAAATGATCCATGACCTCTGTCATCACAAAGCTCCAAACACTTGTGATCACAAAGTTCCATAACATTAGTCATCACAACACTCCATGATGCCTGTCATCACAATACTCCATGTCCTTTTCATCACAGTGCTCCATGACCTTTGTCATCACAATCCTCAATACACTTGTCATCACAATGCTCCCTGACACTTGTCGTCAGAATGCTCCTTGAACCCTGTCACGGAAAGGCTCCATGCCTTTTTCATCACAAAGCCCCATGCCGTTTCCATCACAATTCCATCACAATTTTGATGTCATTGTCATCAAAATACACCACAAGCTTGTCATCAGAATGCTCCATGACCATTGTCATCACAATTCTCCATGCACTTGTCAGCAAAATGCTCCCTGACCTTTGTCATCACAATGCCACAAGCCATTGTCATCAAAATGCTCCATTACATTTGTCATCAGAATCCTCCATGACACTTGGCATCACAATGCTCCATGCCATTGTCATCAAAATGGGCCATTACATATGTCATCACAATGCTCCCTGACACCAGTCTTCACAATAATGCATGACCTGGTCATCACTATGCTCCATGCCCTTGTCATCACAATGCGCCATTCCAACTGTCATCACAATAATCCATGAAACTTAATAGAACAATGCTCCATGCCCTTTTCATCACAATGCTTCATGCCCTTGTTATCACAATGCTCCATGACCCCTGTCATCACAATGCTCCATGACTCCAATTATCACAGTGTTTAATGAACTTTGTCATCACAATGGTCCATGCCCTCATCATCAACAGTCTCAGTGACTTTTTAACCAAAATGCTCCATGAACTTTTCATCACAATGCTCTTTGACCTTTGTCATCACAATGATCTACGCCTTTCTCAGCAAAATGCTCCATGACCTTTGTCATCACAATGCTCCATGTGCTTTTCAGGACAATGCTCCATGACACATGTCATCACAATGCACCGTGCACTTGTCATCACAGTGCTCCACAATCTTGTCATCACAATGCTCCATAAACCTTGTCATCACAGTGCTCCATGCACTTCTCATCAAAATGCTCTCTCACCACTGATATCACAATGTTACATCATTATTCGTCCCAATACTCCCTCACCCGTCATCACAATTTTCAATGACTCCTGTCATCACAATGCTACATGCACTTATCATCACAATGTTCGATGACACCCGAAAGCAAAATGTCCCATACCCCTGTCATCAAGTTGCTCCATGACCCTTTTCATCCAATTGCTCCATGACTCTGTCATCAAAATGCTCCCTGCCCTTATCATCACAATGCACAACACACTTGTCATCAAAATGCTCCATGACATTTGTCATCACAAAGATCCATGACCCTTGGCATCACAGTGCTCCATGCCATTGTCATCACAGTGCTCCATGCACTTGTCATCGCAAAGCTCCATCACACATATCATCAGAATGCTCCATGGCCTTCTCATCAAAATGTTCCATGCCCTTGATATCACAATGCTCCATTACACCTGTAATAAAACTGTTCCATGATCCCTGCCATCACATTGTTCCATGGTCTTGTCATCACAAGGTTCCATGAACCTTCTCATCACAATGCTCCAAGACCACTGTAATCACAACGCTCCATGCCCATTTTCATCTCAATGACACATGAACCCTGTCATCACAATGCACCATGCACATCATCATAATGATTCATGCTATTGTCATCACAATGAAATCAAAATGCTCCATGACCTCTGTCATAACAATGCTCCAAATCGTTGTGATAACAATATTCCATAACACTTGTCATCACAGTGCCCCATGACGCTCGTCATCACATTTATCCATGCCCTTCTTATCACAATGCTCAATTACCCCTGCTATCACAATGTCCCACGGCCTTTTCATCACAAGGCTCCATGACACGTGTCATCACAATGCTCCAAGACACCTGTCATCACAATGCTCCGTGCCTTTGTCAGCAAAATGCTACATGACCTTGTCATTACTATGCTCTTTGTGCTTGTCATCCAAATACACCATTTCCATTGTCCTCACAATCCTCCATGAACATTGGAATAACATTGCTTCTTGCCCTTGTCATCACAATGCTCCATGCTCCTTGAAATCAAAATGATACATGACCTCTGTCATCACAATGCTCCAAATCCTTGTGATTGCAATGTTCCATAACACTTGTCATCACAACGCTCCATGATGCCTGTCATCACTATACCCCACGCCCTTTTCATCACAATGCTCCATGACCTTTGTCGTCACAATTCTCAATACACTTGTCATCACAATGCTCCCTGACACTTGTCGTCAGAATGCTCCTTGAACCCTGTCACGAAAAGGCTCCATGCCTTTTTCCTCACAATACCCCATGCCGTTTTCATCACAACGATCCATGCCATTGTCATCAAAATACTCCACAAGCTTGTCATCAGAATCCTCCATGACCTTTGTCATCACAATTCACCATGCACTTGTCAGCACAATGCTCCCTGACCCTTGTCATCACAATGCCCCAAGGCATTGTCATCACAATGCTCCATTACCTTTGTCATCAGAATCCTCCATAACACTTCGCATCACAATGCTCCATGCCATTGTCATCACAATGGGCCATTACATATGTCATCGCAATGCTCCCTGACACCTGTCTTCACAATACTGCATAACCTGGTCATCACAAGTCTCCATGCCATTGTTATCACAATGCGCCATTCCAACTGTCATCGCAATAATCCATGAAACTTATTAGAAGAATGTTCCATGCCCTTGTCATCACAATGCTCCATCCCCTTGTTGTCACAATGCTCCATGTCCCCTGTCATCACAATGCTCCGTGACACCAGTCATCACAATGGTTCATGACCTTTGCCATCACAGTGGTCCATGCCCTCGTCATCAACAGTTTCTGTGACCTTTTTAACCACAATGATCCATGAACTTTTCCTCATAATGCTCTTTGACCCTTGTCATCACAATGCTCTATGCCTTTCTCAGCACAATGCTCCATGACCCTTGTAGTCACAATGCTCCATGCGCTTGTAAGCACAATGCTCCACGACACATGTCATCAAAATGCACCATGTGCTTGTCATCAGAGTGCTCCACAATATTGTCATCACAATGCTCCATTAAACTTGTCATCACAATGCACCATGCACTTCTCATCAAAATGCTCTCTCAACACTGATATCACAATGTTACATCACTATTCGTCACAATACACCCTCACCCCTGTCATCACATTGTTCCATGTCTCCTGTCATCACAATGCTACATGCACATATCATCACAATGTTCGATGACCCCTGACATCACAATATTCCATAACACGTGTCGTCAAAATGTTCCATGACACTTTTCATCAAATTGCTCCATGACACTCTCATCACAATGTTCCCTGCCCTTCTCATCACAATGCATAACACACTTGCCATCAAAATGCTCCATGACCTTTGTCATCACAAAGATCCATGACCATTGGCATCACAGTGCTCCATGTCATTTTCATCACAATGCTCCATGAACTCTCTCATCACTTTGCTCCATGCCCTTGTCATCAGAATGCTCCATGACAAATGTCATCAGAATGCTCCATGGCCTTCTCATCACAATGCTCCATTCCTTGCCATCACAATGTTCCATTACCCCTGTCATAACAATGCTCCATGACCCCTGCCATCACGATGTTCCATGGCCTTGTCATCAAAAGGCTCCATGACCCTTCTCATCACAATGCTCCAAGAACCCTGTAATCTCAAAGCTCTATGCCCGTATTCATCTCAAGGATCCATGAAACCTGTCATCACAATGCACCATGCCCATCATCATAATGCTTCATGCTATTGTCATCACAATGAAATAAAAATGCTCCATGACTTCTGTCATAACAATGCTTCAAACCCTTGTGATCACAATATTATATAACACTTCTCATCACAATGCCCCATGACGCTCGTCATCAAAATTATCCATTGTCTTCTCATCACAAAGTTCCATGACATTGTCATCACAATGCTCAATACACTTGTCATCAAAATGCTCCGTGACACTTCTTATCTCTATGCTCCTTGAACCGTGTCATGACAAGGTTCCATGCATTTTTCATCACAATGATCCATGCCCTTTTCATCACAATGCTCCAAGACCCATGTAATCACAATGCTCCATGCCCTTGTCATCACAAAGCTCAATGACGCATGCCTTCACAATGCACCTTGGTCTTCTCATCACACTGCTCCATGCCCTTGTCATCACAATGTTCCAAGACCCCTGTAATCACAATGCTCCATGCCCCTTTTCATCAGAATGCTCCATGAGATATTTCATCACAAGGCTCCATGGTTTTGTCATCACAATGCTCCAGGACATTTTCATCACAGTGCTTCACGAACTTGTCATGAAAATTTTCAATGGCCCTTGTGATCATAATGCTCCAAGCCCAAATCATCACAATGCTCTATTATATTTGTCATAACAATCCTCCATTACATTTGTCATCACCATGTTCCCTGCCATTGTCATCGCAATGGACCATGACATATGTCATCACAGTGCTCCCTGAAACCTGTCTTCACAACATTCTATGAACATTTTCAGCCCAGTGCTCCATGACACTTCTCATCACAATGATCCATGCATTTGTCATCCCAATGCTCCATGACCCCTGTATTCATAATGCTCCGTGACGCTGGTCATTACAGTGCTCAACAATCTTGTCATCACAATGCTCCATAAACTTTGTCATAACAATGCTGCATGCACTTCTCATCAAAATGCTCTCTCACCACTGATATCACAATTTTACATCACTATTCGTCACAATATTCCCTCACCCTGTCATCACAATGTTCCATGACTCCTGTCATCACAATGCTACATGCATTATCATCACAATGTTCGATGACCCCTGACATCACAATGTTCCATAACCCCGGTCATCAAAATGCTCCATGACCCGTTTCATCAAAATGTTCCATGACCACTGACATCAAAATGTTCCATAACCCCTGCCATCAAAATGTTCCATGACCCTTTTCATCATATTGCTCCATGACCCTCTCATCACAAAGCTCCCTGCCATTCTCATTACAATGTACAACAACCTTGTCATCAAAATGCTCCATGACCTTTGTAATCACAAAGATCTATGACACTTGGCATCACAATGCTCCATGTCATTGTCATCCCGATGCTCTATGAACGCTCTCATCACATTGCTCCATGCCCCTGTCATCACAAAGCTCCATGACACATGTCATAAGAATGCCCCATGGCCTTCTCATCACAATGCTCCAAGCCCTTGCCATCACAATGCTCCATTACACCTGTCATAACAATGCTCCATGACACCTGCCATCACGATTGTCCATGGCTTTGTCATCACAAGGCTCCATGACCCTTCTCATCACAATGCTCCAAGAACCCGGTAATCACAATGCTCCATGCCCCTTTTCATCTCAATGATCCATGAACCCTGTCATCACAATTCACCATGCCCATCATCATAATGCTTCATGCTATTTTCATCACAATGAAATCAAAATGCTCCATGACCTCTGTCGTAACAATACTCCAAACCATTGTGATCACAATATTCCATAACACTTGTCATCACAATGCCCATTGACGCTCACCATCACAATTATCCATGGTCTTCTCATCACAATGCTTCATGACCTTTGTCATCACAATGCTCAATACAGTAACCATCAAAATGCTCCCTGACACTTGTTGTCTGTATGCACCTTGAAACCTGTCATGACAAGGCTCCATGCCTTTTCCCTCACAATGATCCGTGCCCTTATCATCACAATGCTCCAAGAACACTGTAATCACATTGCTCCATGCCCATGTCATCACAAAGCTCAATGACGCATGTCATTAGAATGCTCCTTGGCCTTCTCCTCACAATGCTCCATGCCCATGGCATCACAATGTTCGAAAACCCCTGTAATCACAATAGTTCATGTCCCTTTTCATCAGTATGCTCAATGAGATTTGTCATCACAGGCTCCATGGTTTTCTCATCACAATGCTCCAGGACATTGTCATCACAATGCTTCATCACTTTGTCATGAAAATTTTCAATGGCCCTTGTCCTCATAATGTGCCAAGCCCTAGTCATTACAATGCTCCATTATATTTGTCATCACAATCCTCCATTACATTTGGCATCACAATGCTCCCTGCCATTCTCATCGCAATGGACCATGCCATATGTCATCACAATGCTCCCTGACACCTTTCTTCAAAATAATCCATGAAATTCTCATCACAATGCTCCATGCCCTTGTCATCACAATGCTCCATGACCCCTGGCTTCACAATGCTCCATGACTCTAGTCATCACAATGCTTCATAACATTTGTCATCACAATGGTCCATGCCCGAATCATCACAAGGATCTGTGACGTTTGTAACCACAATGCTCCTTGAACTTTTCATCACAATGTTCCGTGAACCTTGTCATCACAATGTTCCTTGCCTTTGTCAGTAAAATGCTCCATGACCATTATCATCACAATGTGCCACGCGCTTTTCATCACAACGGTCCACAAATTTGTCATCACAATGCTCCATAAACCTTGTAATCACAGTGCTCCTTGCCCTTCTCATCACAATGCTCCATTTCCCCTATCATAACAATGATCCATGATCCCTGCCATCACAGTGTTCCACGGCCTTGTCATCACAAGGCTCCATGACACTTGTCATCACAATGCTCAAGATCCCTGTAATCACAATGCTCCATGCACTTGTCACCACAAAGCTCCATGACACATGTCATCAGAATGTTCCATGACCTTCTCATCACAATGCTCCATGCCCTAGTCATCAAAATTCAACATGTCCCCTGTCATCACAATAATCTATGAAACTTGTCAGACCAATGCTCCATGCCCCTGTCATCACAATGTTCCATGCCCTTGTCATCACAATGCTCCATGACCCCTGTCATCACAAAGCTCCGTGACTCCAGGCATCACAATGCGTCATAACATTTGTCATCACAGTGATCCTTGCCCACGTCATCACAAGGCTATATGACCTTTGTAACCACAATGCTTCATGAACTTTTCATCAAAATGCTCCGTGACCCTTGTCATCACAATGCTCCAAGCATTTGTCAGAAAAATGCTCCATGACCCTTGTCATTACAATGTGCCACGCGCTTTTCATTACAGCGGTCCACAAATTTGTCATCGCAATGGTCCATATACATTGTAATCACAATGCTCCATGCCATTCTCATCACAATGCACCATTACGCCTGTCATAACAATGCTCCATGACCACTGCCCTCACAATGTTCCACGGCCTTGTTATCACAAGGCTCCATGACACTTGTCATCACAATGCTCCAAGACACCTGTAATCACAGCACTCCATGCCCTTGTCATCAAAAATCTCCATGACACGTCTTAAGAACGGTCCATGACCTTCTCATCAAAATGCTCCATGCCCTTTTCATCACAATGCTCCAAGACCCCTGTAATCACAATGCTCCATGCCCCTTTTCATCTCAATGCTCCATGATACCTGTCATCACAATGCATCGTGCCCATCATCATAATGCTTCAGGCTATTGTCAGCAAAATGAAATCAAAATTCTCCATGACCTCTGCCATCTCAATTCTCCATGACCCCTGTCATCACAATACTCCATGAACATTTTCAGCACAATGCTCCATGCCCCTTGTCATCTCAATGCTCCATGATACCTGTCATCACAATGCAACATTCACATCATCATAATGCTTCATGCTATTGTCATCACAATGAAATCAAAATGCTCCATGAACTCTGTCATAACAATGTTCCAAATCCTTGTGATCACAATATTCTATAACACTTGTCATCACAATGCCCCATGACATTCGTCATCACAATTATCCGTGGCCTGCTCATCACAATGCTCCATGACCTTTGCCATCACAACGCTCAATACACTTGTCATCAAAATGCTCCCGTCACTTGTTGTCTGTATGCTCCTTGAACCCTGTCATGACAAGGCTCCATGCCTTTTACATCACAATGATCCATGCCTTTTTCATCACAATGCTCCAAGACGCATGTAATCACAATGCTCCATGCCGTGGTCATCACAAAGCTCCATGACACATGTCATCAGAATGTTCCATGGTTTTCTCATCACAATGCTCCATGCCCTTCTCATCACAATGCTCCATTACCCCTTTCATAACAATGCACCATGACCCTTCAATCACAATGTTCCACGGTCTTGTCATCCCAAGGCTCCATGACCCTTGTCATCACAATGCTCCAAGACCACTGTAATCACAATGCTCCATGCCCTTGTTATCACAAAGCTCCATGACACATGTCATCAGAATGTTCCCTGGCCTTCTCATCAGAATGCTCCATGCCCTTGTCATCACAATGCTCTGAGACCCTGGTAATCACAGTGCTCCATGCCCCTTTTCATCTCAATGCTCCATGAACCCTGTCATCACAATGCATTATGCCCATCATCATAATGCTTCCGTCTATTGTCAGCGCAATGAAATCAAAATTCTCCATGACCTATCTCATCACAATGCTCCATGACCCCTGTCATCACAGTACTCCATGAATATTTTCAGCCCAATGCTCCATGACATTCGTCATCACAATGATCCAGGCCCTTTTCATCCCAATGCTCCATGACGCCAGTATTCACAATGCTCCGTGACGCTTGTCATCACAGTGCTCCATGACAACTGTCATCACAATGCTCCATGACTTTGTCAGCAAAAGGCTACATTACCTTCTCATTACAATGCTCTATGCGCTTTTCATCACAATACTCCATTACCATTCTCATCACAATCCTCCATGAATCTTGGGATCACATTGCTTCATGCTCTTGTCATCAGAATGCTCCATGCTCCTTGAAATCAAAGTGATCCATGACCTCTGTCATCACAATTCTCCAAACACTTGTGATCACAATGTTCCAAAACACTTGTCATCACAACGCTCCATTCTGAATGTCAGCACAATACTCCATGCCCTTTTCATCACAATGCCCCATGCCTTTTTCATCACAACGTCCCATGCCGTTTTCATCACAATGCTCAATGCCATTGTCATCAAAATACTCCACAAACTTGTAATCAGAATGCTCCATGACCCTTGTCATCACAATTCTCCATGCACTTGTCAGCCCAATGCTCCCTGACCCCTGTCATCACAATGCTCCATTTCCTTTGTCATCAGAATCCTCCATGACCCTTGGCATCACAGTGATCCATGATATTGTCATCACAATGGGCCATTACATATGTCATCGCAATGGTCCCTGATACCTGTCTTCACAATACTGCATGACCTGGTCATCACAATGCTCCATGCCCTTGTCATCACAATGCGCCATTCCAACTGTCATCGCAATAATCCATGAAACTTTTAAGACCAATGCTCTATGCCCTTGTCATCACAATGCTCCATGACCTTGTTATCAAAATGCTCCAAGACCACTTTCATCACAATGCTCCGTGACACCAGTCATCAAAATGCTTCATGACCGGGGCTTCCATGGTGGCGCAGTGGTTGAAAGTCCGCCTGCCGATGCAGAGGACACGGGTTCCTGCCCCGGTCCGGGAGGATGCCACATGCCACCGAGCGGCTGGGCCCATGAGCTGTGGCCGCTGGGCCTGCGCATCCGGAGCCTGTGCTCCGCGACGGGAGAGGCCACAACAGTGAGAGGCCCGCGTACCGAAAACATAAATAAATAAATAAAATGCTTCATGACCTTTGTCGTCAAAATGGTCCATGGCCTCATCATCAACAATCTCTGTGACACATTTAACCACAATGCTCCATGAACTTTCCATCACAATGCTTTTTGACCCTTGTCACCACAATGCTCTATGCCTTTCTCAGCACAATGCTCCATGACCCTTTTCATCACAATGCTCCATGACTGTTGTCATCACAATGCTCCACGACACATGTCATCACAATGCTCCATGAGCTTGTCATCACAGTGCTCCACAATCTTGTCATCACAATGCTCCATTAACATTGTCATCACAATGCTCCATGCAGTTCTCATCAATATGATCTCTCACCACTGATATCACAATGTTACATCACTATTCATCACAATACTCCCTCACCCCTGTCATCACAATGTTCCATGACTCCTGTCATCAAAATGCTCCATGACCTTTTTCATCAAAATGCTCCATGTCCCCTGACATCACAATGCTCCATAGCCCTTGTCATTACAGTGCTCCATGACGCTCGTCATCACAATTATCCATGGTCTTCTCATCACAATGCTCCACGGTCTTGCCATCACAATGCTCCATGCCCTGGTCATCACAATGCTCCATGTCCCTTGTCATCACAATTCTCCACGTCCTTGTCATCACAATGCTCCATGACAGTTCTCATCACAATGTTACATGCAATTGTCATCACAATTCTCCATGCACATGTCATCACAATGCCCCAGGACCCCTGTCATAACAAGCTCCATGCCTTTGTCATCACAATGCTTCACGACCTTTTCATCAAAATTCTCAATGGCCGTTGTCATCACAATGCTCCATGACCCTTGTCATCACAATGATCCAAGCCCTTGTCATCACAATGCTCCATTACCTTAGTCATCACAATCCTCCAAAACACTTGGCATCACAATTCTCAATGCCATTGTCATCACAATGAAACATAAAATATGTCATCACAATGAAACATTAAATATGTCATCACAATGCTCCCTGACACCTGTCTTCACAATACTGCATGACCTTGTCATCACAATGTGCCATGCCCACTGTCAACACAATTATCCATGAAACTTGTCAGACCAATGCTCCATGCCCCTGTCATCACAATGCTCCTTGCCCTTGTCATCACAATGCTCCATGACCCCAGTTCTCACAATGCTCCGTGACTCCAGTCATCACAAGGCTTCATGACCTGTGTCATCACAATGATCAATGTGCTCATCATCACAAGGCTCTGTGAACTTTGTCACCACAATGCTCCATGAACTTTTCATCAAAATGTTCCGTGACACTTGTTATCACAATGCTCCTTCCCTTTGTCAACTCAATGCTCCATGAACCTTGTCATCACTATGTTCCATTTGCTTGTCAGCGCAGTGCTCCATGACCCATGTCATCACAATGCTCCATAAATCTTGTCATCACAATGCTCCTTGCACGTCTTATCAAAGTGCTCTCTCACCACTGATATCAAAATGTTCCCTCACTAGTCATCACAATACACCCACTCCCCTGTCATCTCAATGGTCCATAACCACTGTCATGAATATGTCCCATGACCCGTGACATCACAATGTTCCATAACCCCTGTCATCAAAATGTTCCATGACCCTTTTGATCAAATTTCTCCATGACCCTGTCATCACAATGCTCCCTGCCCTTCGCATCACAATGCACAATGCCCTTGGAATCAAAATGCTCCATGACTTTGTCATCACAAAGATCCATGACCTTGGCATCACTATGCTCCATGTCATTGTTATCACAATGCTCCATGATCGCTCTCATCACATTGCTCCTTTCCCTTGTCGTCACAAAGCTCCATGACCTATGTCATCAGAATGCTGCATGGCCTTCTCATCACAGTGCTCCATGCCCTTGCCATCACAATGCTCCATTACACCTCTCATCAGAATGCTCCAAGACCACTGTAATCACAATGCTCCATGCCCCTTTTCATCTCAATGCTCCATGAAACCTGTCATCACAATGCACCATGCCCACCATCATAATGCTTCATGCTATTGTCATCACAATGAAATAATAATGCTCCATGACCTCTCTCATCACAATGCTCCAAATCCTTGAGATCAAAATGTTCCGTAACACTTATCATCACAACGCGCCATGACGCTCGTCATCACAATTATCCATGGTCTTCTCATCGCAATGCTCCATGACATTTGTCACCACATTGCTCAATACCCTTGTCATCACAATGCTCCCTGACACTTGTCGTCAGTATGCTCCTTGAACCCGGTGATGAAAAGGCTCCATGGCCTTCTCATCCTAATGCTCCATGCCCTTGTCATCACAGTGCCCCACGACCCTTGTAATCACAATGTTCCATGCCCCTTTTCATCAGAATATTCCATGAGACATATCATCACAAGGCTCCATGGTCTTCTCATCACAGTGCTCCAGTACCTTGTCATCACAATGCTCCATGAATATTTTCAGCCCAATGTTCCAATACCTTCTCATCACAATGCTCCATGACCCCTGGCATTACAATGCTCCATGACCCCTATCATCACAACGCTTCATGTCCCTTGTCATCACTATACTACATGAACACTTTCATCCCAATGCTCCATGACCATTGTCATCACAATGATCCATGCCCTTTTCATCCCAATGCTCCATGACCCCTGTATTCACAATGCTCCGTGACACTTGTCATCACAGTGCTCCATGACACCTATCATCACAATGCTCCATGCCTTTGTCAGCAAAATGCTACATGACATTGTCATTACAATACTCTATGCACTTGTCATCACAATACTCCATTACCATTGTCATCACAATCCTCCATGAACCTTGGGATCACATTGTTTCATGCCTTTGTCATCACAATGCTCCATGCTCCTTGAAATCAAAATGATCCATGACCACTGTCATCACAATGCTCCAAACGCTTGTGATCACAATGTGCCATAACACTTGTCATCACAACGCTCCATGATGCCTGTCATCACAATACTCCATGCCCTTTTCATCACAATGCTCCATGACCTTTGGCATCACAATTCTCAATACACTTGTCATCACAATGCTCCCAGACACTTGTCGTCAGAATGCTCCTTGAAACCTGTCACGAAAAGGCTCCATGCCTTTTTCATCACAATGCCCCACGCCATTTTCATCACAATGCTCCATGCCATTGTCATCAAAATACTCCACAAGCTTGTCATCAGAATGTTCCATGACCTTTGTATTCACAATGATCCATGCACTTCTCAGCACAGTGCTCCAAGCCATTGTCATCACAATGCTCCATTACCTTTGTCATCAGAATCCTCCATGACACTTGATATCACAATGCTCCATGCCATTGTCATCACAATGCTCCATGACACCAGTCTTCACAATACTGCATGACCTGGTCTTCACAATGCTCCATGCCCTTGTCATCACAGTGCGCCATTCCAACTGTCATTGCAATAATCCATGAAACTTATTAGATCAATGCTCCGTGCACTTGTCATCACAATGCTCCTTGACCTTGTTATCACAGTGCTCTATGACCCATGTCATCACAATGCTCCGTGACTCCAGTCATCTCAATGCTTCATGATCTTTGTCATCACAATGTTCCATGCCCTCGTCATCAACAGTCTCTGTGTCCTTTTTAACGTCAATGCTCCATGAAATTTTCATCACAATGCTCTTTGACCATTGTCATCACAATACTCTATGCCTTTCTCAGCACAATGCTCCATGAACGTTGCCATCACAATGCTCCATGCGCTTGTCAGCACAATGCTCCATGACACCTCATCACAAAGCACCATGCGCTTCTCATCACAGTGCTCCACAATATTGTCCTCACAATGCTCCATTAACATTGTCATCACAATGCTCCATGCAGTTCTCATCAATATGATCTCTCACCACTGATATCACAATGTTACATCACTATTCATCACAATACTCCCTCACCCCTGTCATCACAATGTTCCATGACTCCTGTCATCACAATGCTACATGCACTTATCATCACAATGTTCGATGACCTATGACATCACAATGTTCCATAACCCCTGTCATCAAAATGCTCCATGACATTTTTCATCAAAATGCTCCATGTCCCCTGACATCACAATGCTCCATAGCCCTTGTCATTACAGTGCTCCATGACGCTCGTCATCACAATTATCCATGGTCTTCTCATCACAATGCTCCACGGTCTTGCCATCACAATGCTCCATGCCCTGGTGATCACATTGCTCCATGTCCCTTGTCATCACAGTTCTCCAAGTCCTTGTCATCACAATGCTCCATGACAGTTCTTATCACAATGTTACATGCATTTGTCATCACAATTCTCCATGCACATGTCATCGCAATGCCCCAGGACACCTGACATAGCAAGCCCCATGCCTTTGTCATCACAATGCTTCACGACCTTTTCATCAAAATTCTCAATGGCCGTTGTCTTCACAAAGTTCCATGACCCTTGTCATCACAATGCTCCAAGCCCTTGTCATCACAATGCTCCATTACCTTTGTCATCACAATCCTCCAAAACACTTGGCATCACAATGCTCCATGCCATTGTCATCACAATGGAACCTGAAATAGGTCAACACAATGCTCCCTGACACCTGACTTCACAATACTGCATGACCTTGTCATCACAATGTGCCATGACCACTGTCAACACAATTATCCATGAAACTTGTCAGACCAATGCTTCATGCCCCTCTCATCACAATGCTCCATGCCCTTGTTATCACAATGCTCCATGACCTCAGTTCTCACAATGCTCCGTGACTCCAGTCATCACAATGCTTCATGACCTGTGTCATCACAATGATCCAAGTCCTCATCATCGTAAGGCTCTGTGAACTTTGTCACCACAGTGCTCCATGAACTTTTCATCACAATGCTCCGTGACATTTGTTATCACAATGCTCCGTGCCTTTGTCAACTCAATGCTCCATGACCCTTTTCATCACAATGTTCCATGCGCTTCTCAGCGCAGTGCTCCATGACCCTTGTCATCACAATTCTCTATGCACTTGTCAGCACAATGCTCCCTGACCCTTGTCATCACAATGCTCCAAGCCATTGTCATCACAATGCTCCATTACCTTTGTCATCAGAATCCTTCATGAAACTTGGCATCACAATGCTCCATGTCATTGTCATCACAATGGGCCATTACATATGTCATCACAATGCTCCCTGACACCAGTCTTCACAATACTGCATGACCTGGTCTTCACAATGCTCCATGCCGTTGTCATCACAATGCTCCATGACCCCTGTATTCACAATGCTCAGTGACGCGTGTCATCACAGTGCTCCATGACACCTCTCATCACAATGCTCCATGCCTTTGTCAGCAAAATGCTACATGACCTTGTCATTACAATGCTCTATGCACTTGCCATCACAATACTCCATTACCATTGTCATCACAATCCTCCATGAACCTCGGGATCACAAAGCTTCATGCTCCTTGAAATCAAAATGATCCATGACCTCTGTCATCACAATGCTCCAAACACTTGTGATCACAATGTTCCATAACACTTGTCATCACAACACTCCATGATGCCTGTCATCATTATACTCCATGCCCTTTTCATCACAATGCTCCATGACCTTTGTCATCACAATTCTCAATACACCTGTCATCACAATGCTCCCTGACACTTTTCGTCAGAATGCTCCTTGAACCCTGTCACGGAAAGGCTCCATGCCTTTTTCATCACAATGCCCCACGCCGTTTTCATCACAATGCTCCATGCCATTGTCATCAAAATACTCCAGAAGCTTCTCATCAGAATTCTCCATGACCTTTGTCATCACAATTCTCCATGCACTTGTCAGCACAATGCTCCAAGCCATTATCATCACAATGCTCCATTACCTTTGTCATCAGAATCCTCCATGACAATTGGCATCACAATGCTCCATGCCATTGTCATCACAATTGGCCATTACATATGTCATCACAATGCTCCCTGACACCAGCCTACCCAATACTGTGTGACCTGTTCTTCACAATGCTCCATGCCCTTGTCATCAAAATGCACCATTCCAACAGTCATTGCAATAATCCATGAAACTTATTAGACCAATGCTCCGTGCACTTGTCTTCACAATGCTCCATACCCTTGTTATCACAGTGCTCCATGACCCATGTCATCACAATGCTCCGTGACTCCAGTCATCTCAATGATTTATGACCTTGGTCATCACAATGGTCCATGCCCTCGTCATCAACAGTCTCTGTGACCATTTTAACCTCAATGCTCCATGAAATTTTCATCACAATGCTCTTTGACCCTTGTCATCCAATACTCTATGCCTTTCTCAGCCCAATCCTCCATGACCGTTGTCATCACAATGCTCCTTGCGCTTGTCAGCACAATGCTCCATGACCTTTGTCATCACAATTCTCAATACACTTGTCATTACAATGCTCCCTGTCTCTTGTCGTCAGAAGGCTCCTTTAAACCTGTCACGAAAAGGCTCCATGCCATTTTCATCACAATGCCCCATGCCACTTTCATCACAATAATCCATGCCATTGTAATCAAAATACTCCACAAGTTTGTCATCCTAATGCTCCATGACACGTGTCATCACAATTCTGCATGCACTTGCCAGCACAATGCTCCCTGACCCTTGTCATCACAATGCTTCAGGCGCTTGTCAGCACAGTGCTCCATGACACATCATCACAATGCACCATTACCTTTGTCATCAGAATACTCCATGACACTTGGCATCACAATGCTCCATGCCATTGTCATCACAATGGGCCATTATATTTGTCATCACAATGCTCCCTGACACCAGTCTTCACAATACTGCATGACCTGATCTTCACAATGTTCCATGCCCTTGTCATCACAATGTGCCCTTCCAACTGTCATTGCAATAATCCATGAAACTTATTAGACCAATGTTCCATGCCCTTGTTATCACAATGCTCCGTGACTCCAGTCATCACAATGCTTCATGACCTTTGTCATCACAATGGTCCATGCCCTCATCATCAACAGTCTCAGTGACCTTTTTAACCTCAATGCTCCATGAAATTTTCATCTCAATGCTCTTTGACCCTTGTCATCACAATACTCTATGCCTTTTTCAGCACAATGCTCCATGACCGTTGTCATCACAATGCTCCAGGCTCTTGTCAGCACAGTGCTCCATGACACATCATCACAATGCACCATGCGCTTGTCATCACAGTGCTCAACAATCTTGTCATCACAATGCTCCATTAACATTGTCATCACAATGCTCCATGCACTTCTTATCAATATGCTCTCTCACCACTGATATCACAATGTTACATCACTATTCATCAAAATACTCCCTCACCCGTCATCACAATATTCAATGACTCCTGTCATCACAATGCTACATGCACTTATCATCACAATGTTTGATGACCTATGACATCACAATGTTCCATAATCCCTGTCATCAAAATGCTGCATGACCTTTTTCATCAAAATGCTCCATGTCCCCTGACATCACCATGCTCCATAGCCCATGTCATTGCAGTGCTCCATGACGCTCTTCATCACAATTATCCATGGTCTTCTCATCACAATGCTCCAAGGCCTTGCGATCACAATGCTGCATGCCCTGGTCATCACAATGCTCCATGTCCCTTGTCATCACAATTCTCCACGTCCTTGTCATCACAATGCTCCAAGACAGTTCTCATCACAATGTTACATGCTTTTGTCATCACAATTCTCCATGCATATGTCACTGCAATGCCCCATGACCCCTGTCATAGCAAGCTCCATGCCTTTGTCATCACAATGCTTCACGACCTTTTCATCAAAATTCTCAATGGCCGTTGTGATCACAATGCTCCATGACCCTTGTCATCACAATGCTCCAAGCCCTTGTCATCACAATCCTCCATTACCTTTGTCATCACAATCCTCCAAAACACTTGGCATCACAATGCTCCATGCCATTGTCATCACAATGGAACATGAAATAGGTCATCACAATGCTCCCTGACACCTGTCTTCACAATACTGCATGACATTGTCATCCCAATGTGCCATATCCACTGTCAACACAATTATCCATTAAACATGTCAGACCAATGCTCCATGCCCCTGTCATCACAATGCTCCATGCCCTTGTCATCACAATGCTCCATGACCCCAGTTCTCACAATGCTCCGTGACTCCAGTCATCACAAGGCTTCATGACCTGTGTCATCACAATGATCTATGTACTCATGATCACAAGGCTCTGTGAACTTTGTCACCACAATGCTCCACGAACTTTTCATCACAATGCTCTGTGACACTTGTTACCACAATGCTCAATCCCTTTGTCAACTCAGTGCTCCATGACCCTTGTCATCACAATGTTCCATGCGCTTGTCAGGGCAGTGCTCCATGGCCCATGTCATCACAATGCTCCATAAACCTTGTCATCACAATGCACCTTGCACGTCTTATCAAAATGCTCTCTCACCACTAATATCAAAATGTTCCCTCACTAGGCATCACCATACACCCAATACCCTGTTATCACAATGGTCCATAACACCTGTCATGAAAATGTTCCATGATCCCTGACATCACAATGTTCCATAGCCCTTGTCATCAAAATGTTCCATGACTCTTTTCATCAAATTGCTCCATGAACCTGTCATCACAATGCTCCCAGCACTTCTCATCACAATGCACAACCCCCTTGTCATCAAAATGCTTCATGACCTTTGTCATCACAATGCTCCAAATCCTTGTGATCAAAATGTTCCATAAAACTTATCATCATAACGCCCCATGATGCTCGTCATCAGAATTTTACATGGTCTTCTCATCACAATGCTCCATGACTTTTGTCACCACAATGCTCAATATACTTGTCATCACAATGCTCCCTGACACTTGTCGTCAGTATGCAACTTGAACCCTGTGATGACAAGGCTCCATGGCCGTCTCATCCCAATGCTCCATGCCCTTGTCAGCACAGTGCTCCACCACCCCTGTAATCACATTGCTCCATGCCCCTTTTCATCAGAATGTTCCATGAGACATATCATCACAAGGCTCCATGGTCTTCTCATCACAATGCTCCACTACCTTGTCATCACAAAGCTCCATGACACCTGTCATCACAATATTCCATGATTATTTTCAGCCCAATGCTCCATGACCTTCTCATCACAATGCTCCATGACCCCTGTAATTACAATGTTCCATGATCCCTGTCATCACAATGTTCCATGTCCGTTGTCATCACAATACTCCATGAACATTTTCATCCCAATTCTCCATGACACTTGTCATCACAATGATCCATGCCCTTGTCATCCCAATGAACCATGACACCTGTATTCACAATGCTCTGTGACGCTTGTCATCACAGTGCGCCTTGACACCTGTCATCACAATGCTCCATGCCTTTGTCTGCAAAATGCTACATTACTTTGTCATTACAATGCTCTATGCACTTGTCATCACAATACTCCATAACCATTGTCCTCACAATCCTCCATGAACCTTGGGATCACATTGTTTCATGCCCTTGTCATCACAATGCTCCGTGCTCCTTGAAATCAAAATGATCCATGACCTCACTAATCACAATGCACCAAACACTTGTGATCACAATGTTCCATAACATTTGTCATCACAATGCTCCATGATGCCTGTCATCACAATACTCTATGCCCTTTTCATCACAACGCTCCATGACCATTGTCATCACAATTCTCAATGCACTTGTCATCACAATGCTCCCTGACACTTGTCGTCAGAACGCTTCTTGAACCCTGTCAAGAAAAGACTCCATGCCTTTTTCATCACAATGTCCCATGCCGTTTTCATCACAATGCTCCATGCCATTGTCATCAAAATACTCCACAAGCTTGTCATCAGAATGCTCCATGACGTTTGTCATCACAATTCTCCATGCTCTTGTCATCACACTGCTCCCTGACCCTTGTCATCACAATGCTCCAAGCCATTGTCCTCACAATGCTCCATTACCTTTGTCATCAGAATCCTCCATGCCATTGTCATCACAATGGGCCATTCCATATGTCATCAAAATGCTCCCTGACACCAGTCTTCACAATACTGCATGACCTGGTCTTCACAATGCTCCATGCCCTTGTCATCACAATGCACCATTCCAACTGTCATTGCAATCATCCATGAAACTTATTAGATCAATGCTCCGTGCATTTGTCATCACAATGCTCCATGCCCTTGTTATAACAATGCTCCATGGCCCTTATCATCACAATGCTCCTTGACTCCAATCATCTCAATGCTTCAAGACCTTTGTCATCACAGTGGTCCATGCCCTCGTCATCAACAGTCTCTGTGACCTTTTTAACCTCAATGCTCCATGAAATTTTCATCACAATGCTCTTTGAACCTTGTCATCACAATACTCTATGCCTTTCTCAGCACAAAGCTCCATGACCGTTGTCATCACAGTGCTCCATGCGCTTGACATCACAGTGCTCCACAATCTTGTCATCAAAATGCTCCGTTAACCTTGTCATCACATTGCTCCATGCACTTCTCCACAATATGCTCTCTCACCACTCATATCACAATGTTACATCACTATTCACCACAATACTCCCTCACCCCTGTTATCACAATGTTCCATAACTCCTGTCATCACAATGCTACATGCACTTATCATCACAATATTCGATTAACTATGACATCACAATGTTCCATTATCCCTGTCATCAAAATGCTCCATGACCCTTTTCATCAAAATGCTCCATGTCCCGTGACATCACAATGCTCAATACCCTTTGTCATTACAGTGCTCCATGACGATCTTCATCACAATTATCCATGGTCTTCTCATCACAATGCTCCACGGTCTTGCCATCACTATGCTCCATGCCCTGGTCATCACAATTCTCCAAGTTCTTGCCATCACTATGTTCCATGACACTTCTTATCCCAGTGTTACATGCTGTTTCAGCAAAATACTACACAAGCTTGTCATCAGAATGCTCCATGACCCTTGTCATCACAATTATCCATGCCCCTGTCATCACAAAGCTCCATGCCCTTGTCCTCACAATTCTCCATGACCCCTGTCATCACAATACTCCATGAACATTTTCAGCCCAATGCTCCATGACTTTCTCATCGCAATGTTCCATGACAAATATCATCACAATGCTCCATGACCGCGGTCATGACAACACTCCATGACACCTGACAACACAATGATCCGGGACTCTTGTCATCACAATGCCCCATTACCTAGTCATCACAATGCTCCATGACCCCTGTCATCACAATACTCCATGAATATATTCAGCCCAAATACCATGACCATTGTCATCAAAATGATCTATTCCCTAGTCATCCCAATGCTCCATGACCTCTGTATTCACACTGCTCTGTGATGCTTGTCATCACAGTGCTCCATGACACCTGTCATCACAATGCTCCATGCCTTTGTCAGCAAAATGCTACATGACCATGTCATTACAATGCTCTATGCGCTTGTCATCACAATACTCCATTACCATTGTCATCACAATCCTCCATGGACCTTGGGATCACATTGCTTCATGCCCTTGTCATCACAATGCTCCATGCTTCTTGAAAGCATAATGATCCATGACCTCGGTCATCACAATGCTCCAAAACCTTGTGATCACATTGTTCTATAACACTTGTCATCATAACGCTCCAAGATGCCTGTCATCACAATACTCCATGCCCTTTTTAACACAATGCTCCATGACCATTGTCATCACAATTCTCAATACACTTGTCATCACAATGCTCCCTGACACTTGTCGTCAGTATGCTCCTTGAACCCTGTCAGGAAAAGACTCCATGCCTTTTTCATCACAATGCCCCATGCCGTTTTCATCACTATGCTCCATGCCATTGTCATCACAATGGGCCATTACATATGTCATCACAATGCTCCCTGACACCTGTCTTCACAATACTGCATGACCTGGTCATCACAATGCCCCATGCCCTTTTCATCACAATGCACCAATCCAACTGTCATTGCAACAATCCATTAAACTTATTAGACCTATGCTCCATGCCTTTGTCTTCACAATGCTCCATGCCCTTTTTATCACAATGCTCCATGACCACTGTCATCACAATGCTTCATGACCTTTGCCATCACAATGATTCATGCCCTCTTCATCAACAGTCTCTGTGACCTTTTTAACCACAATGCTCCATGAACTTTTCATCACAATGCTCTTTGACCATTGTCATCACAATGCTCTTTGCCTTTCTCAGCAGAATGCTCCATGACCGTTGTCATAACAATGCTCCATGCGCTTATCAGCACAATGCTCCATGACACATATCATCACAATGCACCATGCGCTTGTCATCAGAGTGCTCTACAATCTTGTCATCACAATGCTCCATAAACCTTTTCATCACAGTGCTCCATGCACTTCTCCACAAAATGCTCTCTCACCACTGATATCACAATGTTACATCACTATTCATCACAATATTCCTTCACCTCTCTCATCACAATGTTCCATGACTCCTGTCATCACAATGCTACATAATATTATCATCAAAATGTTCGATGACCTCTGACATCACAATGTTCCATAACCACTGTCATCAAAATGCTCCATGACCATTTTCATCAAAATGGTCGATGACCCCTGATATCACAATGCTCCATGACCCCTGTCATCACAAAGCTCCATGCTCCTTGAAATCAAAATGATCCATGACCACTGTACTCACAATGCTCCAGACACTTGTAATCACAATGTTCCATAACAGTTGTCATCAAAACGCTCCATGATGCCTGTCATCACAATACTTCATGTCCTTGTCGTCACAATGCTCTATGAACTTTGTCATCACAATTCTCAATACACTTGTCATCACAATGCTCCCTGACACTTGTCGTTAGAATGCTCCTTTAAACCTGTCATGAAAAGGCTCCATGTCTTTTTCATCACAATGCTCCATGCCCTTTTCATCACAATGCTCCATGCCATTGTTTTCAAAATGCTCCACACACTTGTCATCAAAATGCTCCATGACCCCTGTCATCACAATGCTCCATGACACCTGTCATCACAATTCTCCATGTCCCTTTTCATTACAGTGCTCCATGATGCTCGTCACCACAATTATCCACGGTCTTCTCATCACAGTGCTCCATGGTCTTGCCATCACAGTGCTCCATGCCCTGGTAATCACAATGCCCATGTCCATTGTCATCACAGTTCTCTACGTCCTTGTCATCACAGTGCTCCATGACAGTTCACATCACAATGTTACATGCTTTTGTCATCACAATTCTCCATGCACTTGTCATCGCAATGCCCCATGAACCCTGTCATAGCAAGCTGTATGCCTTTGTCATCACAATGCTTCACGAACTTTTCATCAAAATTCTCAATGGCCGTTGTCATCACAATGCTCCATGCCCTTCTCATCACAATGCTCCATTACCCTTATCATCACAATGCTCCAAACCCTTGTCATCACAATGTTCCATTACCTTTGTCATCACAATCATCCATAACACTTGGCATCACAATGCTCCATGCCACTGTCATCACAATTGACCATGAAATATGTCATCACAATGCTCCCTGACACATGTCTTCACAATACTCCATGACCTTGTCATTCCAATGCTCCATGCCCTTGTTATCACATTGTGCCTTGCCCAATGTCAACACAATTATCCATGAAAATTGTCAGACCAGTGATCTATGCCCCTGTCATCACAATGCTCCATGACCCCTGTCATCACAATGCTCCGTGACTCCAGTCATCACAAGGCTTCATGACCTGTGTCATCACAATGATCCATGCCCTCATCATCACAAGGCTCTGTGAACTTTGTCACCACAATGCTCCATGAACTTTTCATCACAATGCTCCTTGACATTTGTCATCACAATGCTCCGTCCCTTCGTCAACTCAATGCGCCATGACCCTTGTCATCACAATGTTCCATGCGCTTGTCAGCGCAGTGCTCCCTGACCCATGTCATCACAAGGCACCATGCCCTTGACATCACAATGCTCCACAACATTGTCATCACAATGCTCCATAAAGCTTATCATCACAATGCTCCATGCACTTCTTATCAATATGCTCTCTCACCACTGATATCAAAGTGTTCCCTCACTAGTCATCAAAATACACCCACTAACCTGTCATCACAGTGGTCCATAACCCCTGTCATGAAAATGTTCCATGACCCCTGATATCACAATGTTCCATAACTCAGGTCATCAAAATGTTCCATGACATTTTTCATCAAATTGCTCCATGACCCTGTCATCACAATGTTCCCTGCCCTTCACAACAGAATACACCACAGCCTTGTCATCAAAATGCTCCCTGACCTTTGTCATCACATTGCTCCAAGACACTTGTCAACACAATGCTCCAAGACCCTTGTAATCATAATGCTCCATGCACTTGTCATCACAAAGCTTCATGACGCATGTCAACAGAATGCTCCATGGACTTCTCATTCAGTATGCTCCATGCCCTTGTCATAACAATGCTCCAAGACGCTTGTAATCACAATGCTCCATGCCCCTTTTCATCTCAATGCTCCATGAACCCTGTCATCACAATGCACCATGCCCATCATCACAATGCTTCATGCTATTGTCATCAAAATGAAATCAAAATGCTCCATGACCTCTGTCATCACAATGCTCCAAATCCTTGTGATCAAAATGTTCCATAACACTTATCATCACATTGCCCCATGACGCTCGTCATCTCAGTTATCCATGGTCTTCTCATCACAATGCTCCATGACCTCTGTCATCACAATGCTCCAAATCCTTGTGATCAAAATGTTCCATAACACTTATCATCACATTGCCCCATGACGCTCGTCATCTCAGTTATCCATGGTCTTCTCATCACAATGCTCCATGAACCTTGTCATCACAATGCTCAATACACTTGTCATCACAGTGCTCCCTGACACTTGTCATCAGTATCCTCCATGAACCCTGTCATGACAAGTCTCCATGCCTTTTTCATCACAATGTTCCATGCCCTTTACCTCACAGGGCTCCAAGCTCCCTGTAATCACAATGCTCCATGCACTTGTCATCACAAAGCTCTGTGATGCATGTCATCACAACGCTCCCTCGCCTTCTCATCCCATGCTCCATGCCCTTGTCATCACAATGCTCCACGACCCCTGTAATCACAATGCTCTATGCCCCTTTTCATCAGAATGCTGCATGAGACTTGTCATCACAAGGCTCCATGGTCTTCTCATCACAATGCTCTACTACCTTATCATCACAATGCTCCATGACACCTGTCATCACAATACTCCATGAACATTTTCAGCCCAATGCTCCATGACCTTCTCATCACAATGCTCCATGACCAATGTCATCACAATGCTCCATGAACCCGGACAACACAATGATCCGGGACTCTTGTCATCAAAATGTTCCATGCCCTTGTCATCCCACTGCTCCATGACACGTTTAATCACAATGCTCCGTGATGCTTGTCATCACAGTGTTCCATGAACATTGTCATCACAATGCTCCATGCCTTTGTCAGCAAACTGCTACAGAATCTTGTCATCACAATGCTCCTTGAGCTTGTCATCACAATCCTCCATGACCCTTGGGATCACATTGCTTCATGTCCTTGTCATGTCTCTCTTGCCTTTCTGGTTTTTACAGATTTTCGGATGTCCGTTTTGACCGCTGGGTAGTGACAATTCTTTGTAGTGTGGATTTGCATTGCACGCTTGCTTGATTGGCCATAAAGGGTGTATGCGTTTTCTCCTGAATATATTCAGGTGAAAGGCCATACACCGTTTTTGGCCAAGTGCATCACTGTCGAAGTTGTGATGCTTTTCCTGTGCTTTAAATGTGATTCCAATTTAACTCATGCAATATGTTTTGTGCAATTCTGCCTCATTTTAAAGTCTGCTTCATTGCCTTCTCTCAACAGATTTTTGGAAGAGAGTAGAACTTTATAACTCTGCAGGTTTGTGAATTGCTGTGCCCCTGAGTTCCAATTTTCAAATCCCATTTTTGGGAGCTGACTGCAAATCCACAATTTTGCTTCAGTACCTATACTGGTTCCAGGGGTGGCTATACTCTTCCCTACGGGTGGCTGAGGCTTTGGTTAATTCTTCTTCCTGACGGGAATTTAGAGTGACATGTGCCCGTCCAAATGCCTACATCTACTCTCTGATTGGTGCTCCCTCTTCCCTTTCATCCTCTGCACAATTAGCAAACTTTGCGAACCAGGAGGTTATAGGGGCTAACTCTCCTAAGTTGGGAGATTGATAGTAAGGCAGTTGGAATGCCAACCTGGAGCACAAGGAGAGGAAAAATTAGGAGACTTTTAGAAACCTTTTGCCATCACAGTGTGTCCATTCTCTAGGTTTCCCATACATGTTATAACTGTAGTGATATTCCCTTCTACCTGGAGATTTGGGACTCATGGAATGGTGTCATGCATTACTACTTTAAAGGGTCTGCATTTTCTCTCCCAATCTCACCAGTCCTCTCAGTTCCAAGTGTCCAGCCTTATGTCACATCCAGTTGTCTTTGCAGATAGGGTCATTCCAGGTTTCATCAGAACACCTGAAGGAATTGTGTAAGAATTTCGCTGACTTTTTGTTTGGTTTTTGAAATTCATTTTTATAATGGGGTTGAGCTGATTTTCACTGATGTGTTTATGCCGGTCTAGACACACTTGATTCCCTTACGCAGACATATCAATACATAGGTATTAAGATCCTTACTAGTCAGATTTATTCCTCTGCGTGGAATAGGGGTTTTGAGTCACGTTCACTGAGGAAGGTGTAGGTCTTGTCTCTTCTGTATTTGGTTTATGATATGTTACCTGTGCTAATATCAAACTCTGGTTTTATGCATCACCCCACCTCTCCTTTTCCTTTAAGCAGGCATAAGAGAGTTTTCTAAATGTGAGACTCTGTTCTCTTTCTTAATTCAGTTCATGTGTTGTGATGTTGACATTCCCTCTGTAAGTGCTATCTTATGATAAGATTCTTTTTTTCTATGTGACTAATTTCACTTAGAATCATCATACCTAAACCACTCATTATGCTGCTACTGGCCTTATGACACTGATTTCACGTCTGAGTGATATTCCGTTGTACAAAATTACCACAAGTTCTTTATGCATTTCTCTTTTTCCTGGGATAATTTAGGTGTACCGAAGTTGAGGTTCTTGTATGCAGAGCAGCCCTAAACTTTGGGGTGCCTGTGTCTTGTCGATATTTAGTCTTCCCAAGTTATATGCCCATGAGTTGAAGTCCCCTTTGCTCGGGGGCTTTGCATTTTAGATTTTTAGGCAACAGCATACACTTCTTTAGAGAGGCTCTTGGACATTTATACCCCACCCATCAGCGTGACTAGGCTCCCTGTTCTCCCTGGCCTCTCCTGCATTTCTGGTTTGTACACATTTTTTGGATGGCCTTTCTAAGCAGTGTATATTGAGACTTCTTTGTTGTGCGGATTTGCATTTCCCGCTTGCTTGGTTGGCCAAAAACTCTGTACGTGTTTTATTTTCCTGAAGATTTCACGAAAAAAACACATACACCCTTTTGCCCAACTGCATCATTTTAGAAATTCTGCTGCTTTTCATATGCTTTAAATGTGAGTACAATCTACCTTTTGAAATCTGTTTCCTGCAATTCTGCCTCTCATTCAGATCTTCTTCGTTGCCTTACCTGAATATATTTTTGGACGTTGGTTATCATTTATATCTTTGCAGGTCTTTGAATTGTCTGCTCCTGAGCTCCATTTTGCAACTTGCTTTTTTTGTGAGTTGACCGCCAAACCATTGGATTGCTTCAGGCCCAATTCTGGTTCTGAGGAGGCAGGCTGAGCCTTTGGTTAATTCTTGTTCCTAATGGGAAATTAGAGTGGCATGTGCCTGTCCGAACAACTAAGACTTGTCTCTAAATTTTTCTCATCCTTCCGCTTCTTCCTCTGGACAAATTCAAAGCTGTGTGCAAGAGGATGTTGACGGTTCTGATATCCCCAAGTGAGGAGATTGTTAGGAAAGATGCTGGAGGGGTGAACCCGAGCACCAGGCGATGAGGAGATGAGGTGCCTTTTCCAAACTCTTTCCGATCAGACGGTGTACCATCCTCTAGGTGTGGCAGGCATGTTTTAGATGTAGGAAGGGTCCCGTGCATGTAAGGAGAACACCAGGGATTTTTCCAAATCAGTGCCTCCCTGAACCCCAAACTGGGGAATTTTTAAGCTACGGCTACACGTATGTCCATTAAGGGCCTTGGGAAATAGGCAGAGCCCAAACTTTAGACGATTGAAATCTTCAGGGTCAGAAGCGCTCACCATCGGCCTTGCTTAGGTTACATTTTATCTGTCATTGATAGATGATGTCAATAAAAATATCGATTCTTTTTCAGATTATTTCCCCTTATAGGTTATTGCAAAATATTCAGTGTAGTTCCCTGTGCTATACAGTAGTTCCTTGTTGATGATCTATTTTATACATAGCAGTGTGTATGTGTTAATCCCAAACTGTTAATTTATCCCTTCTCCTACCTTTGCCCTTTGGTAATAATAAATTATAAGATTTTATACTTCTCAGAAATGGGGGAACAGAAAGAGAGGTATCATTTTCAATGGAAAAGCATTCAAAACAAGATTGAAGCTTCAGCCAAGAGTATTCCATGTACATCCATGGAAATAAATAACTTCATTTCTCTAATGTTGACCTGACAAATAAGACAGACGTCCTCACTGAACTTGCTTATAGTAAAGTGATGGAAATATCAAATGTAAGTCTTAGAAACATCTTATTTTACCCGAGCGTTATACACTGCTCTATGTTAACTACAGTTTGGCTCACACATCTGTTCATTGAAGTTACAATGTTCTCAATTTCTGTTACTGATCCTCCAGAGTGGACCCCAACAGGAGTCCCTGTGCCCAGTGTCATTGGAGCCGACAGATCAAGACTGAGTTTAGTTCAGAAGCAAAGGGAACATTATTTTGAAAACAGAATGGAGAGGTGAGAGCGTGCACTCCCCCACAGGCTGTGGGCTGGGCTGCTGTGTAGGGATCCCGTTAGTGTCAGTGGGAGGGAGCGGATGGAGCTCTCGAGGGCTGGGTTGGCTGCAGCTCAGGCTCTATGCCACGGAGTCTGCATGGGACCCCGCTAGCTGAGGTGTCGACCCAGCCATTCTGTTCTAGGAAATCGGGTCTGAAGTGCCAGGTGTGGGACCTCTGCATGCAGAACCCTAGGAGCACGTGAAATTAGACAAAGCACAAAGGAAAAACAGGTTAGACTTTATTTTATTGCCCAGATTCTCTTTTTATCTCCCAGGAATTTTTAATGAATGTTGCCGGAGACAAACACCTCCTCTGCTTTTTGTTCTGTTCCACATTCTTGGGGTGTTGAGGGTGCAGACCCCTCTTTTGTAACTGCTTCATGCTATGGTGGGAGCCCTGATACCTCGGGGAAGTGGGCAAAACGTCTCCCCACCAGCCTCCAGGTGAGGTTGATTTTCCCTAGGCCTCCTGCCTCACTTCTCGACTGCCTGAGCAACAGCATTGGAAGTGTTATAGATTCTAATGACCTTTAAGGGTCCAGGAAAGAGATGTGCAGAGATGCTGAGGTGGCAGGTTTCACCCCACACCACATTTGTTCCACGACCTTAGGAAGATGGTTTTTGCCAGCCTAGATGCTCTGACCAGTAGTCTGTGCTTTCTTTAATTAGGTCCCTGAATTAATGTACAAACAGCACCATGTGTCAGAGCCCTGCCCGCGCAACTCCCAGACAGTCCAGTGTCAGTGGTGATCCAGGACCATGACGTCCACTGAGTCAACGGCCTTTAGAAGTAGCCAGCAGTCCAGCCGGTCATATTGGCCACCATCACCGTGTTGTCTGTAGGGTTTTCTATGGTGAAAGCGGGATATACTTTTCCCCCGCCAAGCTTATTAGCTCCCCTGTGGGTGCAGTAAGTCCTGCAGGCAGTAGCCTGCTATTTCTGGGCACAGACTTGTTGTTTTCTGAGAGAAACTCCAGGTGAAGTGATGGTCACACAAGTCATCTTGGGGGCCCGTTGCCCCTGTTTGTCTCTCTGGAGGTTGGAGTTGGAGGGCCTCCTCACTCGAGGTCAGTGTGTCCACAGAGCGACCCCTGCAACTTCAGGGCATGATGTGTGGTTAGGATCATCACGTGTTGTCCTTTTCCCTTAGGAGGGAGCTGGCCTATTGGGCTGCTGATTTCCAGCTTTTTAGATACCCCAGTATCCTGGCCTGATGAGTCGGTGGCAAAGCCCTTGGTGACTATAGTTTATCATACCTGAAGGGCATTCTTGTGTTGCTCCATTTCAAGTGGTCCCAGTTTTTGCACTAAGGCTCCAAGGGCGATTAACCTTTGACCGGGTATGTAAAGGTCAAAGGGTTTAGCTAAATTAGGGAGTTCCTGGGCAAGGGTCTGAATTGACTGCTCTTTCCATTCTTGAGAGTCTGCTTCTGAATTCTACTCAAAAGGATCATCATCTTTTCGTGTCAGTGTTTTATGTAGAGGCCCAGCTATTAGACTGTAGTTAGGGATCCAGATGCAGAAAACCTTGGCCTCCCCATGAACCCCTAAGCTGTCTTCTACTTTTAGAAGAGGTAAGGCTGCAAATGGCTTCTTCCCTATCCTGGGATGCGTTTCTCCAAATATCTGTGAGAATGAAGCCCAGGCATGTCACCTTAGCCTGGGATATTTGAGCCTTTTTCTTGGACACCTTCTATCCTTTCTTGGCTAGGTAGTTCAGAGGCGTCTTTAGTAGGCCTGGCGATCAGAATGTCATCTTCATATTGAAGGAGGGTTCCCTTTTACAGAGGTAGAACTTTTAGGTCTTTAGAGGACATTTCCCCAATGATGGTGTGGGGATTTTTGAACCATTGGGGCAGGACGGCCCAGCATTATTGCTTTTGTTGCATGTTGTGTCCTGCCACTCACAAGCCAAAAATTCTTGTGACTCTGAGATGAATGGAATACAGAAGAAGGCATCATTGAAGTCTAATACAGAATGCCATGGCCTTGTGGATGGTAGAATGACCAGCAGGGTGTGGGAAATAGGAGCTACTGGATATATATCCTCGGTGGCTTCACTGACTGTCCTGATATCCTTTACCAGGTCTCCAGCAACCCATGGGGCTCTCGTGATCAGGCCAATCCCAGGATATGGAGCTAACCAGGGCTGCACCCCCCACCCCACAGCCCACGGGGCTCTCCTGGTCAAGTCCCTCCCAGGGTATGGAGCTCACCTGTGCAGCTACCCAGCAGCCCATGGGGCTCTCATATTCAGGCCCTTCCCAGGATACGGAACTCCCCTGGTCAGGTACCCCGGCAGGGCTGGAGACACGGGAACTGTGCACATAGCCCAACTTGCAGAGAAACCCCAGCTCACCTGTCGCTCACAGCTGACACAGAACACCTCAGAGCAGGACTTGAACTAACAAACAGCAGCTCTGACAGTTCTGTGACCCTGGATATCACTCAGTGCAGCCTCTCTCTGCCTGGTCTTCCAGACACTTCCACTGCAGCCAGGGCACCAGGCCTCTGTCTCCACCCACCATCACTCCTCTCCCTGACTCCTGGGATCTTCTCATTAGGATATTGTCTTCTTGAATTTGTTTTCCACTCATGGACCAGATAAAATGTTAAGAAAACAAGCCGCAGCTGCAGCCCCTTGTCTATCCTGACTCTCAAGTGACCACACCTGTTCCTTGGGCGTGGCCCGTTTATCAAGGTTCATTTTCTGCAACTGTGAGCCCCTGAGGGATGAGGATTGGCTGATTTGCGCAGCCTGACACTGCCTGCCAGCACTCCCCAGGTGTGCCTGCGTTGAGGTCAATATAAACACCTCTCCAGTCAGCAAGAGCCCCTGTAGCTGTGCCTGACGCCATATTCTCTGCCCCGTCAGAAGTGTCGGGACTGGGGTGGTGGGAGGAAGTGAGGGGCCGTGGCTTTGTGGGTGGCCCAGTGTGAGTGGAGCTCTGCTGGACTTTCTGCAGGAGTTGCCAGGCTGCCACCTGCTAAAGAAGAGGATGTGTCACCCATACCTGACGCTGGAATTTCTCCCCAGGCAGAGGTGAGGAAGTAAAAAAGCAGTGGGGGCCGTGGCAGGAGGGGTATCTCAGGCAGGGAAATGGTAAGCTTCCAGAAGAGCATCTGGGGCCAGGACCTTCCTGGCTGGCCTGCAGGCACCAAGTCAGCCTGCGTGCTGTCGCTGGTGTGGCTCCACAGCCCTTCCTATAGGCTTGCAAGTGCTTGTACATATTCATGTGTTTTACCTGGAAAGGGTGGGAAGAGTTCAGCTGCAGCAGGACTGGGGCTCAGCTCACATTTACTCACAGACGCCTCGACACATTCCCCCAGCTTTGCAATGAGGATGCTCCTTGAGGGGGGGAGCGCTGCTGACTGCATGGGAGACGATTTCCCCCTCTGACCAACTTAAGAATTTTTTACCACTGGAGCAAGTGCCCTGATACGATTTTCCTCTGTATAAATGGTGGGTTCAGTTTTTTTTTTTTTTTTTTTTTTTTTTTTTCTTTTTTCTTTTTGGTTCAAGGTAGATTTTATTTATTCCACTTTTTTTTTTTAATTTGGAGAAATAAACATGGAAACAATGCATTAATATAAAGACGTCTATGTGAAGGGAGAAACTTTTGTTCTGTTTTATTTTATTAAAAGTTATTTATTTATTTTTAATTTTTTCTTATTTATTTATTTATTTTATACAGCAGGTTCTTATTGGATATCTATTTTATACATATAAGTGTGCACATGTTAATCCCAGTCTCCCAATTCATCCCACCACCTCCCTCACATGGCGTTCCCCCCTTTGTGTCCATATGTTTGTTCTCTACATCTCTGTCTCTATCTCTGCCCTGCAAACCGGTTCATCTGTACCATTTTTCTAGGTTCCACATATATGTATTAATATACAATATTGGTTTTTCTCTTTCTAAATTACTTTACTCTGTATGACAGTCTCTAGATCCATCAAGGTCTCTACAAATGACCCAATTTCATTCCTTTGTATGGCTGAGTAATATTCCATTGTATATATGTACCACATCTTTATCCATTCGTCTGTCTGTTGGCACTTAGGTTGCTTTCATTACCTGGCTATTGTAAATAGTGCTGCAATGAACATTGTGGTGAATGTGTCTTTTTGATTTATGGTTTTCTCTGGGTATATGCCCAGTAGTGGGATTGCTGGATTATATAGTAATTCTATTTTTAGTTTTAAGGAACCTCCATACTGTTCCGCATAGAGACTGTATCAATTTACATTCCCAACAATAGTGGAAGAAAGTTCCTTTTCTTCACACCCGCTCCAGCATTTGTTGTTTGTGGATTTTCTGATGATGCCCATTTTAACAGGTGTGACGTGATACCTCATTGTACTTTTGATTTCCATTTCTCTAATAATTAGTGATGTTGAGCAGATTTTTATGTGCGTACTGGCGATCTCTATGTCTTCTTGGAAGAAATGTCTATTTAGATCTTCTTCCATTTTTGTATTGGGTTGTTTGTTTTATTAATATTGAGCTGCATGAGCTGTTTATATATATTGGAGATTAATCATTTGTCCATTGATTCGTTTGGAAATATTTTCTGCCTTTCTGAATGTTGTCTTTTCATCTTGTTTGTAGTTTCCTTTGCTTTGTAAAAGCTTTTACGTTTCATTATGTCCCATCTGTTCAGTTTTCTTTTTTATTTCATTACTATAGGAGGTGGATCAAAAAAGATCTTGCTGTGATTTACGTCAGAGTATCCTTCGTAAGTTTTCCTCTCAGAGTTTTATACTCTTGTCATCACAATGCAGCATGTCCACTGTCATCACAATAATCTATGAAACTTTTCAGTCCAATGCTCCGTGATACTGTCATCACAATGCTCCATGCACTTGTCATCACAATGCTCCATGACCCCTCTATTCACAATGCTCCGTGAAGCTTGTCATCACAGAGCTCCATGACACCTGTCATCACAATGCTCCATGCCTTTGTCAGCAAAATGCTATATGACCTTGTCATTACAATGCTCTATGCGCTTGTCATTACAATACTCCATTACCATTGTCATCACATTCCTCCATGAACCTTGGGATCACATTGCTTCATGCCCTTGTCATCACAATGCTCCATGCTCCTTGAAATCAAAATGATCCATGACCTCTGTCATCACAATGCTCCAAACCCTTGTGATCACAAAGTTCCATAACACTTTTCATCACAACGTTCCATGATGCCTGTCATCACAATACTCCATGCCCTTTTCATCACAATGCTCCATGATCTGTGTCATCACAATTCTCAATACACTTTTCGTCACAATGCTCCCTGACACTTGTCGTCAGAATGCTCCTTGAACCCTGTCATGAACAGGCTCCATGCCTTTTTCATCGCAATGCACTATGCGATTTCCATCACAATGCTCCATGCCACGGTCATCAAAATACTCCACAAGCTTGTCATCAGAATGTTCCATGACCCTTGTCATCACAATTATCCATGCACTTGTTAGCACAATGTTCCCTGACCCTTGTCTTCACAATGCTCCAAGCCATTGTCATCACAATGCTCCATTACCTTTGTCATCAGAATCCTCCATGACACTTGTCATCAAAATGCTCCATGCCATTATCATCACAATGGGCCATTACATATGTCATGAGAATGCTCCCTGACAACTGTCTTCACAATACTGCATGACCTGGTCATCACAATGCTCTATGCACTTGTCATCACAGTGCTCCATGAAACCTGTCATCACAATGCTCCATGACTCCAGTCATCACAATGCTTCATGACCTTTGTCATCACAATGGTCCATGCCTTCGTCATCAACAGTCTCTGTGACATTGGTAACAACAATGCTCCATGAACATTTCATCACAATGCTCCTTGATTCTTGTCATCACAATGCTCCATACCTTTGTCAGAAATATTCTCCATGACCCTTGTCATCACCATTTGCCACGCGCTTTTCATCACAACGGTCCACAAATTTGTCCTGGCAATGCTCCATAAACATTGTAATCACAATGCTCTATGCCCTTCTCATCACAATGCTCCATTACACCTGTCATAACAATGCTCCATGACCCTTGCCATCACAATGTTCCACGGCATTGTCATCACAAGGCTCTATGACGATTGTCATCACAATGTACCAAGACCCCTGTAATCACAATGCTCCATGCCCTTGTCATCACAAAGCTCCATGACACATGTTATCAGTATGTTCCATGGCCTTCTCATCAAAATGTTCCATGCCCTTGTCATCACAATGTTCCATTACCCCTGTCATAACAATGCTCCCTGCCCCTTGTCATCACAATGCCCCAAGCCATTGTCATCACAATGGTCCATTAACTTTGTCATCAGAATCCACCATGACACTTCGCATTCCAATGCTCCATGCCATTGTCATCACAAAGGGCCATTACATATGTCATCGCAATGCTCCTTGACACCTGTCTTCACAATACTGCATGACCTGGTCATCACAAGGCTCCATGCCCTTGTCATCACAATGCGCCATTCCAACTGTCATCGCAATAATCCATGAAACTTATTAGAAGAATGTTCCATGCCCTTGTCATCACAATGCTCCAGCCCCTTGTTGTCACAATGCTCCATGACCCCTGTCATCACAATGCTCCGTGACACCAGTCATCACAATGGTTCATGACCTTTGTCATCACAGTGGTCCATGCCCTCTTCATCAACAGTCTCTGTTACTTTTTAACCACAATGCTCCATGAACTTTTCATCACAATGCTCTTTGACCCTTGTCATCACAATGCTCTATGCCTTTCTCAGCACAATGCTCCATGACCCTTGTCATCACAATGCTCCATGCGCTTGTCAGTACAATGCTCCACGACACATGTCATCAAAATGCACCATGCTCTTGTCATCACAGTGCTCCACAATATTGTCATCACAATGCTCCATAAAGTTAACTTGTCATCACAATGCACCATGCACTTCTCATCAAAATGCTCTCTCACCACTGATATCACAATGTTACCTCACTATTCGTCACAATACACCCTCACACCTGTCATCACATTGTTCCATGTCTCCTGTCATCACAATGCTACATGCATATATCATCACAATGTTCGATGACCCCTGACATCACAATGTTCCATAACCCCTGTCGTCAAAATGTTCCAAGACACTTTTCATCAAATTGCTCCATGACACTGTCATCACAATGCTCCCTGCCCTTCTCATCACAATGCACAACGTACTTGCCAACAAAATGCTCCATGACCTTTGTCATCACAAAACTCCATGACCCTTGGCATCACAATGCTCCATGTCATTGTCATCACAATGCTCCATGAACTCTCTCATCACATTGCTCCATGCCCTTGTCATCAGAATGCTCCATGACACATGTCATCAGAATGTTCCATGGCCTTCTCATCACAGTGCTCCATTCCTTGCCATCACAGTGTTCATTAGCCCTGTCATAACAATGCTCCATGACCCCTGCCATCACGATGTTCCATGGCCTTTTCATCACAAGGCTCCATGACCCTTCTCATCACAATGCTCCAAGAACCCTGTAATCTCAAAGCTCTATGCCCGTATTCATCTCAAGGATCCATGAACCCTGTCATCACAATGCACCATGCCCATCATCATAATGCTTCATGCTATTGTCATCACAATGAAATAAAAATGCTCCATGACCTCTGTCATAACATTGCTTCAAACCCTTGTGATCACAATATTATATAACACTTCTCATCACAATGCCCCATGACGCTCGTCATCAAAATTATCCATGGTCTTCTCATCACAAAGTTCCATGACATTGTCATCACAATGCTCAATACACTTGGCATCAAAATGCTCCGTGACTCTTCTTATCTCTATGCTCCTTGAACCCTGTCATGAGAAGGTTCCATGCATTTTTCATCACAAGGTTCCATGCATTTTTCATCACAATGCTCCAAGACCCATGTAATCACAATGCTCCATGCCCTTGTCATCAAAAAGCTCAATGACGCATGCCTTCACAATGCGCCTTGGTCTTCTCCTCACAATGCTCCATGCCCTTCTCATCACAATGTTCCAAAACCCTGTAATCACAATGTTCCATGCCCCTTTTCATCAGTATGCTCCATGAGACATTTCATCACAAGGCTCCATGGTTTTGTCATCACAATGCTCCAGGACCTTTTCATCACAGTGCTTCACGACCTTGTCATGAAAATTTTCAATGGCCGTTGTGATCGTAATTCTCCAAGCCCTAATCATCACAATGCTCTATTATAATTGTCATCACAATCCTCCATTACATTTGGCATCACCATGCTCCCTGCCATTGTCATCACAATGGACCATGACATATATCATCACAATGCTCCCTGACACCTGTCTTCACAACACTCCATGAACATTTTCAGCCCAGTTCTCCATGACACTTCTTATCACAATGATCCATGCCCTTGTCATCTCAATGCTCCATGACCCCTGTATTCATAATGATCCGTGACGCTTGTCATTACAGTGCTCCACAATCTTGTCATCACAATGCTCCATAAAACTTGTCATCATAATGCTGCATGCACTTCTCATCAAAATGCTCTCTCACCACTGATATCACAATATTACATCACTATTCGTCACAATACTCCCTCACCCTTGTCATCACAATGTTCCATGACTCCGGTCATCACAATGCTACATGCATTATCATCACAATATTCGATGACCCCTGACATCACTATGTTCCATAACCCCGGCCATCAAAATGCTCCATTACCCGTTTCATCAAAATGTTCCATGACCACTGACATCACATTGTTCCATAACCCCTGCCATCAAAATTTTCCATGACACTTTTCATCATATTGCTCCATGACCCTGTCATCACAATGTTCCCTGCCATTCTCATTACAATGCACAACACACTTGTCATCAAAATGCTCCATGACCTTTGTCATCACAAAGATCTATGACACTTGGCATCACAATGCTCCATGTCATTGTCATCACGATGCTCCATGAATGCTCTCATCACCTTGCTCCATGCCCTTGTCATCACAAAGCTCCATGACACATGTCATCAGAATGCTCCATGGCGTTCTCATCACAATGCTCCACGCCCTTGCCATCACAATGCTCCATTACACCTCTCATAACAATGCTCCATGACCCCTGCCATCACGATGGTCCATGTCCTTGTCATCACAAGGCTCCAGGACCCTTCTCATCACAATGCTCCAAGACCCCGGTAAGCACAATGTTCCATGCCCCTTTTCATCTCAATGATCCATGAACTCTGTCATCACAATTCACCATGCCCATCATCATAATGCTTCATGCTATTGTCATCACAATGAAATCAAAATGCTCCATGACCTCTGTCATAACAATACTCCAAACCCTTGTGATCACAATAATCCATAACACTTGTCATCACAATGCCCATTGACGCTCACCATCACAATTATCCATGGTCTTCTCATCACAGTGCTCCATGAACTTTGTCATCACAATGCTCAATACAGTTGCCATCAAAATGCTCCCTGACACTTGTTGTATATATGCTCCTTGAAACCTGTCATGACAAGGCTCCACGCCTTTTCCCTCACAATGATCCATGCCCTTATCATCACAATGCTCCAAGAACACTGTAATCACATTGCTCCATGATCTTGTCATCACAAAGCTCAATGACGCATGTCATTAGAATGCTCTTTGGCTTCTCCTCACAATGCTCCATGCCCATGTCATCACAATGTTCCAAAACCCCTGTACTCACAATGGTTCATGTCCCTTTTCATCAGTATGCTCCATGAGATTTGTCATCAGAGGCTCCATGGTTTTCTCATCACAATGCTCCAGGACATTGTCATCACAATGTTTCATTACCTTGTCATGCAAATTCTCAATGGCCCTTGTCATCATAATGCGCCAAGCCCTAGTCATCACAATGCTCCATTATATTTGTCATCACAATCCTCCATTACATTTGGCATCACAATGCTCCCTGCCATTCTCATCGCAATGGACCATGCCATATGTCATCACAATGCTCCCTGACACATTTCTTCAAAATACTCCATGAAATTCTCATCACAATGCTGCATGCCCTTGTCATCACAATGTTCCATGACCCCTGTCATCACAATGCTCCGTGACTCCAGTCATCACAATGCTTCATAACATTTGTCATTGCAGTGGTCCATGCCCGCATCATCACAAGGATCTGTGACGTTTGTAACCACAATGCTCCATGAACTTTTCATCACAATGCTCCGTTACCATTGTCATCACAATGTCCCTTGCATTTGTCAGAAAAATGCTCCATGACCCTTGTCATCAAAATGTGCCACGTGCTTTTCATCACAACGGTCCACAAATTTGTCATCAAAATGCTCCATAAACCTTGTAATCACAATGCTCCTTGCCCTTCTCATCACAATGCTCCATTACCCCTATCATAACAATGATCCATGATCCCTGCCATCACAATGTTCCATGGCCTTGTCATCACAAGGCTCCATGACACTTGTCATCACAATGCTCAAGTTCCCTGTAATCAAAATGCTCCATGCTCTTGTTACCACAAAGCTCCATGACACATGTCATCAGAATGTTCCATGTCCTTCTCATCAAAATGATCCATGCCCTTGTCATCACAGTGCTCCAAGACCCCTGTAATCACAATGGTCCATGCCCCTTTTCATCAGAATCCTCCATGAGACTTGTCATCACAATGCTTCACGACCTTGCAATGAAACTTCTCAATGGCCCTTGTCATCATAATGCTCCAAGGCCTAGTCATCACAATGCTCCATTATATTTGTCATCACAATCCTCCATTACATTTGGCATCACAATGCTCCCTGCCATTGTCATCGCAATGGACCATGACATATATCCTCACAATGCTCCCAGACACCTGTCTTCACAGTAATCCATGACCTTCTCATCACAATGCTCCATGCCCTAGTCATCAAAATTCAACATGTCCACTGTCATCACAATAATCTATGAAAATTGTCAGACCAATGCTCCATGCCCCTGTCATCACAATGCTCCATGCCCTTGTCATCACAATGCTCCATGACCCCTGTCATCACAATGCTCGGTGACTCCAGGCATCACAATGCTTCATAACATTTGTCATCACAGTGATCCTTGCCCGTGTCATCACAAGGCTATGTGACCTTTGTAACCACAATGCTGCATGAAATTGTCATCAAAATGCTCCGTGACCCTTGTCATCACAATGCTCCAAGCATTTGTCAGAAAAATGCTCAATGACCGTTGTCATTACAATGAGCCAAGCGATTTTCATTACAACGGTCCACAAATTTGTCATTGCAATGGTGCATATACCTTCTAATCACAATGCTTCATGCCCTTCCCATCACAATGCACCATTACCCCTGTCATAACAATGCTCCATGAGCCCTGCCCTCACAATGTTCCACAGCCTTGTTATCACAAGGCTCCATGACACTTGCCATCACAATGCTCCAAGACTCCAGTAATAACAGCACTCCATGCCCTTGTCATCACAAATCTCCATGACACGTCTTAAGAGTGTTCCATGACCTTCTCATCAAAATTCTCCATGCCCTCTTCATCACAATGCTCCAGGACCCCTGTAATCACAATGTTCCATGCCCCTTTTCACTTCAATGCTTCATGATACCTGTCATCACAATGCATTGTTGCCCATCATCAAAATGCTTCAGGCTATTGTCAGCAAAATGAAATCAAAATTCTACATGACCTCTGCCATCACAATGCTCCATGACCCCTCTCATCAAAATACTCCATGAACATTTTCAGCCCAATGGTCCATGACCCTTGTCATCACAATGATCCATGCCCTTGTCATCCCAATGCTCCATGACCACTTTATTCACAATGCTCCGGGACGCTTGTCATCACAGTGCTCCATGACACCTGTCATCACCATGCTCCATGCCTTTGTCAGCAAAATGCTACATGACATTGTCATTACAATGCTCTATGCGCTTGTCATCACAATACTCCATTACCATTCTCATCACAATCCTCCATGAACGTTGGGATCAGATTGCTTCATGCTCTTGTCATCACAATGCTCCATGCACCTTTAAATCAAAATGATCCATGACCTCTGTCATCACAACGCTCCAAACACTTGTGATCACCATGTTCCATAACAAATGTCATCACAAAGCTCCATGATGCCTGTCATCAAAATACTCCATGCCATTTTCATGAAAATGCTCCATGAACTTTGTCATCACAATTCTCAATACACTTCTCATTACAATGCTCCCTGACACTTGTTGTCAGAATGCTCCTTGAACACTGTCACGAAAAGGCTCCATGCCTTTTTCATCGCAATGTCCCATGCCATTTTCATCACAATGCCCCATGCCATTGTCATCAAAATACTCCACAAGCTTATCATCAGAATGCCTCATGACCCTTGTCATCACAATTCTCCATGCACTTGTCAGCACAATGCTCCCTGACCCTTGTCATTATAATGCTCCAAGCCATTGTCATCACAATGCTCCATTTGCTGTGTCATCAGAATCATCCATGACACTTGGCATCACAATGCTCCATGCCATTGTCATCACAAAGGGCCATTACATATGTCATCACAATGCTCCCTGACACCTGTCTTCACAATATTGCATGACCTGGTCATCACAATGCTCCATGCCCTTGTCATCACAATGCGCCATTCCAAATGTCATCGCAATAATCCATGAAATTTATTAGACCAATGCTCCATGCCCTTCTCATCACAATGCTCCATGCCTTGTTATCAATATGCTCCATGACCACTGTCATCACAATGCTCCATGACACCACTCATCACAATGCTTCATGAACTTTGTCATCACAGTGGTCCATGCCCTCGTTATCAATAGTCTCTGTGACCTTTTTAAACACAGTGCTGCATGAACTTTTCATCACAATGCTCTTTGACCCTTGTCATCACAATGCTCCATGTGCTTGTCAGCACAATGCTGCACGACATATGTCATCACAATGCACCATTCACTTGTCATCACATTCCTCCACAATTTTGTCATCACAATGCTCCATGAAGCTTGTCATCACAATGCTCCATGCACTTCTCATCAAAATGCTCTCTCACCACTGATATCACAATATTACATCACTATTCGTCACAATACTCCCTCACCCCTCGCATCACAGTGTTCCATGACTCCTGTCATCACAATGCTACATGCATTATCATCACAATGTTTGATGACCCCTGACATCACAATATTCCATAACACGTCATCAAAATGTTCCATGACACTTTTCATCAAATTGCTCCATGACCTTGTCATCACAATGCTCCCTGCCCTTCTCAACTCAATGCACAACACCCTTGGCATCAAAATGCTCCATGACCTTTTTCATCACAAATATCAATGACACTTTGCATCACAATGCTCCATGTCATTGTCATCACGATGCTCCATGAACGCTCTCATCACATTGCTCCATGCCCTTGTCATCACAAAGCTCCATGACACATGTAATCAGTATTCTCCATGGCCTTCTCATCACAGTGCTCCACGCCCTTGCCATCAACATGCTCCATTACACCTGTGTTAACAATGCTCCATGAACCCTGCCATCACGATGGTTCATGGCTTTGTCATCACAAGGCTCCATGACCCTTCTCATCACAATGCTCCAAGACCCCGATAATCACAATGCTCCATGCCACTTTTGCTCTCAATGATCCATGAACCCTGTCATCACAATGCACCATGCCCATCATCATAATGTTTCATGCTATTGTCATCACAATGAAATCAAAATGCTCCATGACCTCTGTGATAACAATGCTCCATACCCTTGTGATCACAATATTACATAACACTTGTCATCACAGTGCCCCTTGACGTTCGTCATCACAATTATCCATGGTCCTCTCATCACAATGCTCCATGACCTTTGTCATCACAATGCTCAATACACTTGTCATCCAAATGCTCCCTGACACCTGTTGTCTGTATTCTGCTTGAAACCTGTCATGACAAGGCTCCATGCCTTTTCCATCACAATGATCCATGCCCTTTTCGTCACAATGCTCCGTGACTCCAATCATCACAATGCTTCATAACGTTTGTCATCACAATGGTCCATGCCCGCATCATCACAAGGCTCTGTAACCTTTGTAACCACAATTCTCCATGAATATTTCATCACAATTCTCTGTGACCCTTGTCATCACAATGCTCCATGTCTTTGTCAGAACAATGCTCCATGACCATTGTCATCACAATGTGCCACGCGCATTTCATCACAATGGTCCACAACCTTGTCATTGCAGTGCTCCATAAACCTTGTAATCACAATGGTCCATGCACTTCTCATCAAAATGCTCTCTTAACAGTGATATCACAATGTTCCATCACTAGTCATCACAGTACTCCCGCACCCCCGTAATCACAATGTTCCATGACCCTGTCATCACAATGCTACATCCCCTTATCATCACAATGTTCCATGACCCCTGACATCACTCTATTCCATAACCCCTGTCATCAAAATTCTCCATGACCCTTTTCATTCCAAAGCTCCCTGACCCCTGACGTCACAATGTTCTATAACCCCTGCCATCAAAAGGTTCCATTACAGTTTTTATCAAATTGCTGCCTGACTCGGTCATCAAAATGCTCCCTGCCCTTCTCATCACAATGCACCATGCCCTTGTCATCAAAATGCTCCATGAGTTGTCATCACAAAGCTCCATGACCCTTGGCATCACAATGCTCCATGTCATTGTCATCACAATGCTCCATGAAGACTCTCATGACATTGTTCCATGCCCTTGTCATCACAAAGCTCCATGACACTTGTCATCACAATGCTCGATGCCCTGCTCATCACAATGCTCCATGCCCGTTTCATTACAATCCTGCATGACCAATGTATCACAGTGTTCCGTACCCTTGTCATCACAATGCTGCATGCCCACTCTCATCACAATAATCCATGAAACATTTCAGACCAATGTTCCATGCCCTTCTTATCACAATGCTCCATTACCTCTGTCATAACAATGCACCATGACCCCTGCCATCACAATTTTCCACGGCCTAGTCATCACAAGGTTCCATGACACTTGTCATCACAATGCTGAAGACCCCTGTAATCACAATGTTCCATGCCCTTGTCATCACAAAGCTCCATGACGCATGTCATCAGAATGTTCCATGGCTTTCTCATCACAATGCTCCATGACCTTGTCATCAGAATGCTCCAAGAGCCCTGTAAACACAAGGCTCCATGCCCCTTTTCATCTCAATGATCCATGAACCCTGTCATCACAATGCACCATGCCCATCATCATAATGCTTCATGCTATTGTCATCACAATGAAATCAAAATGCTCCATGACTTCTGACATAACAATGCTCCCAACTCTTGTGATCACAATATTCCATAACACTTGCCATGACAATGCCCCATGACGGTCGTCATCACCGTTATCCATGGTCTTCTCATCACAATGCTCCATGAACTTTGTCATCATTATGCTCAATACATTTGTCATCAAAATGTTCCCTGACACTTGTTGTCTGTATGCTCCTTGATCCCTGTCATGACAAGTATCCATTCATTTTTCATCAAAATGATCCATGCCATTTTCATCACAATGCTCCAAGACCCCTGTAATCACAATGCTCCATGCCCTTGTCATCACAAAGCTCAATGACACATGCCATCAGAATGCTCCTTGGCCTTCTCCTCACAATGATGCATGACCTTGTCCTCACAATGTGCCAAGACCCCTGTAATCACAATGCTCCATGCCCCTTTTCATCACTATGCTCCATGAGAATTGCCATCACAAGGCTCCATGATTTTCTCATCACAATGTTCCAGGACCTTGTCATCACAATGCTTCACGACCTTGTCATGAAAATTCTCAATGGCCCTTTTCATCATAATGCTACAAGCCCTAGTCATCACAATGCTTCAATATATTTGTCATCACAACCCTCCGTTAAATTTGGCATCACAATACTCCCTGCCATTGTCATCGCAAAGGACCATGACATATGGCATCACAATGCTCCCTGACACCTGTCTTCTCCATACTCCATGACCTTCTCTTCACAATGATCCATGCCCTTGTCATGACAATGCTCCATGACTTGTCATCCCAAAGCTCCATGACCCATGACCCATGTATCACACTGTTCTGTGCCCTCATCATCACAATGCTCCATGCCCACTCTCTTCACAATAATCCATGAAATATTTCAGAGCAATGGTCCATGCCCTTCTCATCAAAATGCTCCATTACCCCTGTCATAACATTGCTCCATGACCACTGCCATCACAATGTTATGCGGCCTTGTCATCACAAGGCTCCATGACACTTGTCATCACAATGATCAGGACCCCTGTAATCTCAATGCTCCATGCCCTTGTCATCACAAACCTCAATGACGCATGTCATCAGAATGTTCCATGGCCTTCACATCACAATGCTCCATGCCCTTGTCATCACAATGCATCATTCAAACTCTCATCGCAATAATCCATGAAACTTATTAGACAATGTTCCATGCACTTGTTATCACAATGCTCCATGACCCATGTCATCATAATACTCCGTGACTCCAGTCATCACAATGCTTCATGACCTTTGTCTCACAATGGTCCATGTCCTCGTCATCAACAGTCTCTGTGACCTTTTTAACCACAATGCTCCATGAATTTTTCATCACAATGCTCTTTGACCCTTGTCCTCAAAATACTCTATGCCTTTCTCTGCCCAATGCTCCAAGACCCTTGTCATCACAATGCTCCAGGCACTTGTCAGCACAGTGCTCCATGACACATGTAATCACAATGCACCATGCACTTGTCATCACAGTGCTCCACAATCTTGTCATCACAATGCTCCATAAAACTTGTCATCACAATTCTCCATGCACTTCTCATCAAAATGCTCTCTCACCACTGATATCACAATGCTACATCACTATTTGTCACAATACTCCCTCAACCCTGTCATCACAATGTTCCATGACTCCTGTCATCACAATGCTACATGCACATATTATCACAAACTTCGATGACCCCTGACATCACAATGTTCCATAACACCTGCCATCAAAATGCTCCATGACCCTTTTCATCAAAATGCTCCATGACCCCTGACATCACAATGTTCCATAACACCTCTCATCAAATTGTTCCATGACACTTTTCATTAAATTGCTCGATGACCCTGTCATCACAATGCTCCCTGCCCTTCTCATCACAATGCACAACGACTTGGCCATGAAAATGCTCCATGACATTTGTCATCACAAAGATCCATGACCCTTGTCATCACAATGGTCCATATTATTGTCATCACAGTGCTCCATGAACACTCTCATCACATTGCTCCATGCACTTGTCATCACAAAGCTCCATTACAAATGTCATCAGAATGCTCCATGGCCTTCTCATCACAGTGCTCCATTACACCTGTCATAAGAATGCTCCATGACCCTTGTCATCACGATGTTCCATGGCTTTGTCATCACAAGGCCCCATGACCCTTCTCATCACAATGCTCCAAGACCCATGTTATCACAATGCTCCATGCCACTTTTCATGTAAATGATCCATGAACCCAGTCATCACAATGTTTCAAACCCTTGTGATCACAATATTCCATAACTCTTGTCATCAAAATGCTGCATGATGATCGTCATCACAGTTATCCATGGTCTTCTCATCACAATGCTCCATGACCTTTGTCATCACAGTGCTCAATACACCTGTCATCAAAATGCTCCCTGACACTTGTTGTCTGTATGCTCCTTGAACCCTGTCATGGCAAGGCTCCATGCCATTTTCTTCACCATGATCCATGCCTTTTTCATCACAATGCTCTAAGACTCCTGTAAACATAATTCTCCATGCCCTTGTCATCACAAAGCTCAAATACGCATATCATTAGAATTCTGTTTGGCCTTCTCCTCACAATGCCCCATGCCCTTGTCATCACAGTGTTCCAAGACCCCTGTAATCACAATGCTCCATGCCCCTTCTCATCAGTATGCTCCATGAGATTTGTCATCACAAGGCTCCGTGGTTTTCTCATCACAATGCTCTAGGACATTGTCAACACAATGCTTCACGACATTGTCATGAAAATTCTCAATGGCCCTTGTCATCATAATGCTTCAAGCCCTAGTCATCACAATGCTCCATTATATTTGTCATGGCAATCCGCCATTACATTTGGCATCAAAATGCTCCCTGCCATTCTCATCGCAGTGGACCATGACATATGTCATCACAATGCTCCCTGACACCTGTCTTCACAATACTCCATTACATTCTCATCACAATGCTCCATGACCTTATCATCACAATGCTCCTTGACCCCCGTCACCACAATGCTCCGTGACTCCAGTCATCAAAATGCTTCATGACCTTTGTCATCACAGTGGTCCATGCCCTAGTCATCAACAGTCTCTGTGACGGTTTTTTTTTTCTTTTTTTTTAATTTTTTAATTACTTTCTGCTTTATAACAAAGTGAATCAGTCATACATATACATCTGTTCCCACATCCCTTCCCTCATGCATCTCCCTCCCTCCCACCCTCCCCATCCCACCGTCACGTCTCTGTGACGTTTTTAACCACAATGCTCCATGAGATTTTCATCACAGTGCTCTTTGACCCTTGTCATCACAGTGCTCTATGCCTTTCTTAGCACAATGCTCCATGACCCTTGTCATCACAATGCTCCATGCGATTGTCAGCACAATGCTCCATGACACATGTCATCACAATGCACCATGTGCTTATCATCACAGTGCTCCACAATCTTGTCATCACAATGCTCCATACACCTTGTCATCACAATTCTCAATGCACTTCTCATCAAAATGCTCTCTCACCACTCATATCACAATGTAACATCACTATTCATCACAATACTCCCTCACCACTGTCGTCACAGTGTTCCGTGACTCCTGTCATCACAATGGTACATGCAATTATCATCACAATGTTCGATGACCCCTGACATCACAATGTTCCATCACCGCTGTCATCAAAATGCTCCAAAACCCTTTTCATCAAAATGCTCCATGACCCCTGACATCACAATGTTCCATAAGCCCTGTCATCAAAATGTTCCATGACACTTTTCAACAAATTGCTCCATGACCTTGTCATCACAATGCTCCCTGCCCTTCTCATCACAATGCACAACGCCTTTGTCATCAAAATGCTCCATGACTTTTGTCATCACAAAGGACAATGACCCTTGTCATCACAATGCTCCATGTCCATGCTCCATGTCAATGCTCCATGAATGCTCTCATCACATTGCTCCATGCACTTGTCAGAAAAAAGCTCCATGACACATGTCATCAGAATGCTCCATGGCCTTCTCAACACAGTGCTCCATTACACCTGTCATAAAAATGCTCCATGACCCCTGCCATTACGATGTTCCATGGCCTTGTCATCACAAGTCCCCATGACCCTTCTCATCACAATGCTCCAAAACCCATGTTATCACAATGCTCCATGCCGGTTTTCATCTAAATGATCCATGAACCCTGTCATCACAATGTTCCAAACCCTTGTGATCACAATATTCCATAACTCTTGTCATCACAATGCCCCATGACGATCGTCATCACAATTATCCATGGTCTTCTCATCCCAATGCTCCATGACCTTTGTCCTCACAGTGCTCAATACACTTGTCATCAAAATGCTCCCAGACACTTGTTGTCTGTATGCTCCTTGAACCCTGTCATGACAAGGCTCCATGCCTTTTTCATCACAGTGATCCATGACATTTTCATCACAATGCTCTAAGACCACTGTAATCATAATTCTCCATGCCCTTGTCATCACAAAGCTCAATGACGCATATCATTAGAATGCTCCTTGGTTTTCTCCTCACAATGCTCCATGCCCTTGTCATCCCAATGCTCCATGACCCCTGTATTCACAATGCTCCATGACGCTTGTCATCACAGTGCTCCATGACACCTGTCATCACAATGCTCCATGCCCCTTTTCATCAGAATGCTCCATGAGACTTGTCATCACAAGTCTCCATGGTCTCCACATCACAAAGCTCCAGGACCTTTTCATCACCATGCTCCATTCCCCTGTAATCACAATGCTCCATGATCCCTGTCATCACAATAATCCATGAATATTCTCAGCCCAATGCTCCACGACCTACTCATTACAGTGCTCCATGGCCAATATCATCACAATGCTCCATGACCATAGTCATCAGAACACTCCATGACACCTGAAAACACAGTGATCCGGGACACTTGTCATCACAATGCTCCATTCCCTAGTCATCACAATGCTCCATGAACCCTGCCATCACAACACTCCATGAAAATTTTCTGCCCAGTGCTCCAGGAAACTTGTCATCACAATGATCCATGCCCTTGTCATCCCAATGCTCCAGGACCCATGTATTCACAATGCTCCGTGACGCTTGTCATCACCGTGCTCCATGACACATGTCATCACAATGCTCCATGCCTTTTCAGCAAAATGCTACATGACCTTGTCATTACAATGCTCTATACGCTTGTCATCACAATACTCCATTTCCATTGTCATCACAATCCTCCGTGAGCATTGGGATTACAGTGCTTCATGCCCTTGTCATCACAATGCTCCATGCTCCTTGAAATCAAAATGATTCATGACCTCTATCATCACAATGCTCCAAACCCTTGTAATCACAATATTCCATAACACTTGTCATCACAACGCTCTATGACGCCTGTCATCACAATACTCCATGCCCTTTTCATCACAATGCTCCATGCCCTTGTCATCACAAAGCTCAATGACACATGTAATTACAATTCTCCTTGGGCTACTCCTCACAATGCTCAATGCCCTTGCCATCACAATGCTCCAAGACCCATGTAATCACAATGCTCCATGCCCCTTTTCATCTCAATGCTCCATGAACCCTGTGAACACAATGCTCCGTGACTCCAGGCATCACTATGCTTCATAACATTTGTCATCACAACGGTCCATGCCCACGTCATCACAAGGCTCTGTCACCTTCTTAACCACTATGCTCCATGAAATTTTCATCACAATTCTCCGTGACCCTTGTCATCACAATGCTCCATGCCTTTTTCAGAAAAATGCTCCATGACCCTTGTCATCACAATGTGCCATGTGTTTTCATCACAACGGTCCACAAATTTTTCATGGCAATGCTCCATAAAACTTTTAATCACAATGCTCCATGCCCTTCTCATCACAATGCTCCATTACCCCTGTAATAACAATGCTCCATGAACCCTGCCATCACAATGTTACACGGTCTTGTCATCACAAGGCTCCATGACAGTTGTAATCACTATGCTCCAAGACCACTGTAATCACATTGCTCGCTGCCCTTGTCATCACAAAGCTCCATGGTCCTTGAAATCAAAATGATCCATGAACTTTGTCATCACAATACTCAATACCCTTGTCACCACAATGCTCCCTGACACTTGTCGTCAGAATGCTCCTTGAACCCTGTCACGAAAAGGCTCCATGCATTTTTCATCACAATGCCTCATGCCGTTTCCATCACAATGCGCCTTGCCATTGTCATCAAAATGCACCACAAGCTTGTCATCAGAATGCTCCATGACCCTTGTCATCAGAATTCTCCATGCACTTGTCAGCACAATGCTCCCTGACCCTTGTCATCACAATGCCCCAAGCCATTGTCATCAAAATCCTCCATTATATTTATCATCAGAATCCTCCATGACATTTGGCATCACAATGCTCCATGCCATTCTTATCACAATGGGCCATTACGTATGTCATCACAATGCTCCCTGACACCTCTCTTCACAATACTGCATGACCTGGTCATCACAATGCTCCATGACCCCGGTCATCAAAATGTTCCAAGGCCTTGTCATCACAAGACTCCATGACACTTGTGATCATAATGCTACAAGACCCCTGTAATCCCTATGCTCCATGCCCTTGTCATCACAAAGCTCCATGACACATGTCATCAGAATGTTCCATGGCCTTCTCATCAAAATGCTCCATGCCCTTCTCATCACCGTGCTCCAACACCCCTGTAATGACAATGCTCCATGCCCCTTTTCATCAGTATGCTCCATGAGATTTGTCATCACAAAGCTCCATGGTTTTCTCATCACAATGCTCCAGGATTTTGTCATCACAGTGCTTCACGAACTTCTCATGAAAATTCTCAATGGCCCTTGTCATCATAATTCTCCAAGCCCTACTCATCACAATGCTCCATTATATTTGTCATCACAATCCTCCATTACATTTGGCATCACCGTGCTCCCTGGCATTGTCATCACAATGGACCATGACATATGTCATCACAATGCTCCCTGACACCTGTCTTCACATTACTCCATGACCTTCTCATCACAATGATCCATGCCCTTGGCATCACAATGCACCATGTCCACTGTCATCACAATAATCTATGAAACTTGTCAGAACAATGCTCCATGCCCCTGACCTAACAATGCTCCATGCCCTTGTCTTCACAATGCTCCATGACTCCAGGCATCAAATTGCTTCATATCATTTGTCATCACAATGGTCCATGCCCGCGTCATCACAAGGCTCTGTGACCTTTGTAACCACAATGCTCCATGAAATTTCCATCACAATGCACCGTGACCCTTGTCATCACAATGCTCCATGCCCTTTTCAGAAAATTGCTTCATGACCATTGTCATCTCCATGTGCCACGCGTTTTCATCACAACTGTCCACAAATTTGTCTTGGCAATGCTCCATAATCCTTTTAATCACAATGCTCCATGCCCTTCTCATCACAATGCTCCATTACCACTGTCATAACAATGCTCTATGAACCCTGCCATCACAATGTTCTACGGTCTTGTCATCAAAAGGCTCCATGACACTTGTCATCACTATGCTCCAAGACAACTGTAATCACATTGCTCGCTGCCCTTGTTATCAGAAAGCTCCATGACACATATCTTCAGAATGTTCCATGGCTTTCTCATCAAAATGCTCCATGACCCTTTTCATCCCAGAGCTCCATGACCCCAGACATCACAATGTTCTATAACCCCTGTCAGCAAAATGTTCCATTACACTTTTCATCAAATTCCTGCATGACCCTGTCGTCAATATTCTCCCTGCCCTTCTCATCACAATGCACCAAACCCTTATCATCAAAATGCTCCATGACTTTGTCATCACAAAGCTCCATGACCCTTGGCATCACAATGCTCCATGTCATTGTCATCACAAGGCTCCATGAACCTTCTGATCACTTTGCTCCATGCACATGTCATCACAAAGCTCCATGACACTTGTCATCACAATGCTCGATGCCCTTCTCATCACAATGCTCCATGCCCTTGTCATTATAATCCTCCTTGACTCATGTATCACAGTGTTCGGAGCACTTGTCATGACAGTGCTCCATGCCTGCTCTCATCACAATAATCCATGAAATATTTCAGACCAATGCTCCATGTCCTTCTCATCACAATACTCCATTACCACTGTCATAACAATGCTCCATGACCCCTGCCATCACAATGTTCCACGGCCTTGTCATTCACAAGGCTCCATGACACTTCTCATCACAATGCTCCAAGATCCCTGTAATCAAAATGCTCCATGCCCTTGTCATCACAAAGCTCCATGACACATGTGATCAGAATGTTCCATAGCCTTGTCATCACAATGCTCCATGCCCTTGTCCTCACAATGCTCCAAGACCCTTGCAATCACAATGCTCCATGCTCCTTTTCATCTCAATGTACCATGAAACCTGTCATCACAATGCACCATGCCCATCATCATAATGCTTCAGGCTATTGTCATCACAATGAAATCAAAATGCTCCATGACCTCTGTCATCACAATGCAACAAAACCTTTTGATCACAGTGTTCCATAAAACTTATCATCACAACACCCCATTACGCTCATCATCACAATTATCCATGGTCTTATCATCACTAAGCTCCATAACCTTTGTCATCACAATGCTCAATACACTTGTCAATACAATTCTCCCTGACACTTTTCTTCAGTATGCTCCTTGAACCCTGTCATGACAAGGCTCCATGCCTTTTTCATCACAATGATGCATGCCCATTTCATCACAATGCTCCAAGTCCTCTGTAATCACAATGCTCCATGCACTTGTCATCACAATGCTCCATGACGCATGTCATCAGAATGCTCCATGGCCTTCCCTTCACAATGCTCCATGACCTTGTCATAACAATGCTCCAAGACACCTGTAATCACAATGCTCCATGCCCCTTTTCATCAGAATGCTCCATGAGACTTGTCATCACAAGACTCCATGGTCTTCTAATCACAATGCTACATTTCCTTTTCATCACAATGTTCCATGACGCCTGTAATCACCATACCCCATGAACATTTTCAGCCCAGTGCTCCATGACACTTGTCATCACAATGCTCCCTGACTCTTGTCGTCAGAATGCTCCTTGAACCCTGGAACAAAAAGGCTCCATGCATTTTTCATCACAATGTCCCATGCTGTTTTCATCAAAATAGTCCATGCCATTGTCATCAAAATACTCAATAAGCTTGTCATGAAAATGCTCCATTACCCGTGTCATCACAATTCTCAATGCACTTGCCAGCACAATGCTCCCTGACCCTTGTCATCACAATGCTCCAAGCCATTGTCATCGCAATGCTCCATTACCTTTGTCATCAGAATCCTCCATGACACTTGGCATCACAGTGCTCCATGCCATTGTCATCACAATGGTCCATTACATATGTCATCACAATGCTCCCTGACACCTGTCTTCACAATACTGCATGACCTGGACTTCACAATGCTCCATGACCTTGTCATCATAATGCGCCATTCCAACTGTCATTGAAATATTCCTTGAAACTTATTAGACCAATGCTTCATGCCCTTGTCATCGCAATGCTCCATGCACTTCTCATCAATATGCTCTCTCACCACTGATATCACAATGTTACATCGCTATTCATCACAATACTCCTTCATCCCTGTCATCACAATGTTCCATGACTCCTGTCATCACAATGTTACATGCACTTATCATCATAATGTTCGATGACCTATGACATCACAATGTTCCATAACCCCTGTCATCAAAATTCTCCATGACACTTTTCTTCAAAAGGCTCCATGTCCCCTGACATCACAATGCTCAATACCCCTTGTCATTACAGTGCTCCATGATGCTCGCCATCACAATTATGCATGGTCTTCTCATCACAATGCTCCACGGTCTTGACATGACAATGTTCCATGCCCTGGTCATCACAATGCTCCATGTTCCCTGTCATCACTATTCTCCACGTTCTTGGCATCACTATGTTCCCTGACATTTCTCATCACACTCTTACATGCTTTTTCAGCACAATACTCCACAAGCTTGTCATCAGAATGCTACATGAACCTTGTCATCACAATTATCCAGGAACCCTGTCATCAAAGTGCTCCATTACACCTGTCATCACAATGCTCCATGTCCCTTGTTATCACAATTCTCCACGTGCTTTTCATCACAATGCTCCATGACAGTTCTCATCACAATGTTACATGGTATTTTCATCACAATTCTCCATGCACATGTCATCGCAATGCCCCATGAACCCTGTCATAGCAAGCTCAATGCCTTTGTCATCACAATGCTTCACATTTCACCAAAATTCTCATTGGCCGTTGTCATCACAAAGCTCCATGCACATTTCATCAAAATTCTCCATGACCCTTGTCATCACAATGATCCAAGCCCTTGTCATCACAATGCTCCATTACCTTTGTCATCACAATTCTCCAAAACACTTCGCATCACAATCCTCCATGTCATTGTCATCACAATGGAACATGAAATATGTCATCACAATGCTCCCTGACACCTGTCTTCACAATACTCCATGACCATGTCATCACAATGTGCCATGCCCGCTGTCAACACAATTATCCATGAAACTTGTCAGACCAATGCTCCATGCCCCTGTCATCACAATGTTCCATGAACCCAGTTCTCACAGTGCTCCGTGACTCCAGTCATCACAAGGCTTCATGACCTGTGTCATCACAATGATCCATGCCGTCATCATCACAGGGCTCTGTGAACATTGTCACCACAATGCTTCATGAACTTTTCATCACAATGCACCGTGACACTTGTTATCACAATGCTCCGTCCCTTTGTCAACTCAATGCTCCATGACCCTTGTCATCACAATGTTCCATTCGCTTGTCAGCGCAGTGCTCCATGACCCATGTCATCACAATGACCATAAACCTTGTTATCACAATGCTCCTTGCACGTTTAATCAAAGTGCTCTCTCACCACTGATATCAAAATGTTCCCTCACTAGTCATCACAATACACCCACTCCCCTGTCATCACAATGGTCCATAACCCTGTCATGAAAATGTCCCATGACCCCTGACATCACAATGTTCCATAACCCCTGTCATCAAAATGTTCCATGTCCCTTTTCATCAGATTGCTCAATGACCCTGTCATCACAATGCTCCCTGCCCTTCGAATCACAATGCATAACGCCCTTGTAATCAAAATGCTCCATGACATTCTCATCACAAAGATCCAGGACCCCTGGCATCACAATGCTCCATGTCATTGTCATCACAATGCTCCATGATCGCTCTCATCACATTGCTCCATTCCCTTGTCGTCACAAAGCTCCATGACCCATGTCATCAGAATGCTCCATGACCTTCTCATCACAGTGCTCCATGGCCTTCCATCACAATGCTCCATTACACCTGTCATCACAATGTTCCAAGACCACTGTAATCACAATGCTCCATGCCCCTTTTCATCTCAATGCTCCATGAACCCTGTCATCACAATGCACCATGCCCACCATCATAATGCTTCATGCTATTGTCATCACAATGAAATCATAATGCTCCATGACCTCTCTCATCACAATGCTCCAAATCCTTGTGATCAAAATCTTCCATAACACTTATCATCAGAACGCAGCATGACGCTCGTCATCACAGTTATCCATGGTCTTCTCATCACAATGCTCCATGATTATTGTCACCACAATGCTCAATAACCTTGTCATCACAATGCTATATGACACTTGTCGTCAGTATGCTCCTTGAACCCTGTGATGACAAGGCTCCATGGCTTTCTCATTCCATTGCTCCATGCCCTTGTCATCACAGTGCTCCACGACCCCTGTAATCACAATGCTCCATGCCCCTTTTCATTAGAATGTTCCATGAGACATATCATCACAAGGCTCCATGTTCTTCTCATCACAATGCTTCAGTACCTTGTCATCACCATGCTCCATGACACCTGTCATCACAATACTCCATGAACATTTTCAGCCAAATGCTCCATGATCTTCTCATCACAATTCTCCATGACCCCTGTCATTACAATCCTCCATGACCCCTGTCAACACAACGCTCCATGTCCCTTGTCATCAGAATTCTCCATGAACACTTTCATCCCAATGCTCCATTAACATTGTCATCACAATGCTCCATGCACTTCTCATCAATAGGCTCTCTCACCACTGATATCACAATGTTACATCACTATTCATCACAATACTCCCTCACCCCTGTCATCACAATGTTCCATGACTCCTGTCATCACAATGCTACATGCACTTATCATCACAATGTTCGATGACCTATGACATCACAATGTTCCATAACCCCTGTCATCAAAATGCTCCATGACCTTTTTAATCAAAATGCTCCATGTCCCCTGACATCACAATGCTCCATAGCCCTTGTCATTACAGTGCTCCATGACGCTCATAATCACAATTATCCATGGTCTTCTCATCACAATGCTCCACGGTCTTGCCATCGCAATGCTCCATGCCCTGGTCATCACAATGCTCCATGTCCCTTGTCATCACAATCTTCCACGTCCTTGTCATCACAAGGCAACATGACAGTTCTCATCACAATGTTACATGCTTTTGTCACCACAGTTCTCCATGCACATGTCATCGCAATGCCCCATGACACCTGTCATAGCAATCTCCATGCCTTTGTCATCAAAATGCTTCACGACCTTTTCATTCAAATTCTCACTGGCTGTTGTTATCACAATGCTCCATGACCCTTGTCATCACAATGCTCCAAGCCCTTGCATCACAATGCTCCATGTCCCTTGTTATAACAATCCTCCAAAACACTTGACATCAAAATGCTCCATGCCATTGTCATCAAAATGGAACATGAAATATGTCATCACATTGCTCCCTGACACCTGTCTTCACAATACTGCATGACCTTGTCATCACAATGTGCCATGCCCGCTGTCAACACAATTATCCATGAAACTTGTCAGACCTATGCTCCATGCCCCTGTCATCACAATGCTCCATGCCCTTGTCATCACAATGTTCCATGACCCCAGTTCTCACAATGCTCCGTGACTCCAGTCATCACAATGCTTCATGACCTGTGTCATCACAATGATCCATGCCCTCATCATCACAATACACTGTGAAATTTGTCACCACAATGCTCCATGAACTTTTAATCACAATGCTCCGTGACACTTGTTATCACAATGCTCCGTCCCTTTGTCAACTCAATGCTCCATGACCCTTGTCATCACAATATTCAATGCGCTTGTCAGCGCAGTGCTAAATGACCAATGTCATCACAATGCTCCATAAACCTTGACATCACAATGCTCCTTGCACGTCTTACCAAAGTGCTCTCTCACCACTGATATCAAAATGTTCCCACACAAGTCATCACAATACACCCACTCCCCTGTCATCACAATGGTCCATAACCCCTGTCATGAAAATGTTCCATGACCCCTGACATCACAGTGTTCCATAACCCCTGTCATCAAAATGTTCCATGACACTTTTCATCAAATTGCTCCATGACCCTATCATCACAATGCTCCCTGCCGTTCGCATCACAATGCACAACGCCCTTGTAATCAAAATGCTCCATGACTTTGTCATCACAAAGATCCATGACCTTGGCATCACAATGCTCCATGTCATTGTCATCACAATGCTCCATGATCGCTCTCATCACATTCCTCCATTCCCTTGTCCTCACAAAGCTCCATGACCCATGTCATCAGAATGCTCCATGGCCTTCTCATCAGAGTGCTCCATGCCCTTGCCATCACAATGCTCCATTACACCTGTCATCGCAATGATCCAAGACCACTGTAATCACAATGTTCCATGCCCCTTTTCATCTCAATGTTCCATGAACCCTGTCATCACAATGCACCATGCCCACCATCATAATGCTTCAGGCTATTGTCATCACAATGAAATCATAATTCTCCATGACCTCTCTCATCACAATGCTCCAAATCCTTGTGATCATAATGCTCCATAAAACTTATCATCACAACGCCCCATGACGCTCGTCATCACAATTATCCATGGTCTTCTCATAACAATGCTCCATGACATTTGTCACCACATTGCTCAGTACCCTTGTCATCACAATGCTCCCTGACACTTGTCGTCAGTATGCTCCTTGAACCATGTGATGACAAGACTCCATGGCCTTCTCATCCCAATGCTCCATGCCCTTGTCATCACAGTGCTCCACGACCCCTGTACTCACAATGCTCCATACACCTTTTCATCAGAATGTTCCATGAGACATATCATCACAAGGCTCCATGGACTTCTTATCACAATGCTCCAGTACCTTGTCATCACAATGCTCCATGACACCTGTCATCACAATAATCCATGAATATTTTCAGCCCAATGCTCCATGACCTTCTCATCACAATGCTCCATGACCCCTGTCATTACAATGCTTCATGACCCCTCTCATAACAATGATCCATGTCCCTTGTCATCACAATACTCCATGAACACTTTCATCCCAATGCTCCATGACCCTTGTCATCACAATGATCCATCCCCTTGTCATCCCAATGCTCCATGACTCCTGTATTCACAATTCTCCGTGACACTTGTCATCACAGTGCTACATGACACCTGCCATCACAATGCTCCATGCCTTTGTCAGCAAAATGCTACATGACCTTGTCATTACAATGCTCTATGCACTTGCCATCATAATACTCCATTACCATTGTCATCACAATCCTCCATGAATCCTGGGATCACATTGTTTCATGCCCTTGTCATCACAATGCTCCATGCTCCTTTAAATCAAAATGATCCATGACCTCTGTCATCACAATGCTCCAAACCCTTGTGATCACAATGTTCCATAACACTTGTCATCACAACGCTCCATGATGCCTGTCATCACAATACTCCATGCCCTTTTCATCACAATGCTCCATGACCTTTGGCATCACAATTCTCAATACACTTGTCATCACAATGCTCCCTGACACTTGTCGTCAGAATGCTCCTTGTACCCTGTCACGAAAAGGCTCCATGCCTTTTTCATCACAATGCCCCACACTGTTTTCATCACAATGCACCATGCCATTGTCATCAAAATACTCCTCAAGCTTGTCATCAGAATGCTCCATGACCTTTGTCATCACAATTCTCCATGCACATGTCATCGCAATGCCCAATGACCCCTGTCATAGCAAGCTCCATGCCTTTGTCATCACAATGCTTCAAGACATTTTCATCAAAACTCTCAATGGCCGTTGTCATCACAATGCTCATTGACCCTTGTCATCACAATGCTCCAAGCCGTTGTCATCACAATGCTCCATTACCTTTGTCATCACAATCCTCCAAAACACTTGGCATCACAATGCTCCATGCCATTGTCATCACAATGGAATATGAAATATGTCATCACAATGCTCCCTGACACCTGTCTTCACAATACTGCATGACATTTTCCTCACAATGTGCAATGCCCACTGTCAACACAATTATCCATGAAACATGTCAGACCAATGTTCCATGCCCCTGTCATCACAATGCTCCATGGTCTTGTCATCACAATGCTCCATGACCTCAGTACTCACAGTGCTCCGTGACTCCAGTCATCACAAGGCTTCATGACCTGTGTCATCACAATGATCCATGTCCTCATCATCACAAGGCTCTGTGAACTTTGTCACCACAATGCTCCATGACTTTTCATCACAATGCTCCGTGATACTTTTTATCACAATGCTCCGTCCCTTTGTCAACTCAATGCTACATGAGACTTGTCATCAAAATGTTCCATGCGCTTGTCAGCGCAGTGCTCCATGACCCATGTCATCACAGTGCTCCATAAATCTTGTCATCACAATGCTCCTTGCACGTCTTATCAAAGTGCTCTGTCACCACTGATATCAAAATGTTCCCTCACTAGTCATCACAATACACCCACTCCCCTGTCATCACAATGGTCCATAGCCCCTGTCATGAAAATGTTCCATGACCCTTGATATCACAGTGTTCCATAACCCATGTCATAAAAATGTACCATGACCTTTTTCATCAAAATGCTCCATGTCCCCTGACATCACAATGCTCTATAGCCCTTGTCATTAGAGTGCTCCATGACGCTCGTCATCACAATTATCCATGGTCTTCTCATCCCAGTGCTCCATGGTCTTGCCATCACAATGCCCCATGCCCTGGTCATCACAATGCTCCATGTCCTTTGTCATCACAACTCTCCACGTCCTTGTCATCACAATGCTCCATGACAGTTCTCATCACAATGTTACATGCTTTTGTCATCACAATTCGCCATGCAAATGTCATCGCAATGTCCCATGACCACTGTCATAGCAAGCTCCATGCCTTTTTCATCACAATGCTTCACGACCTTTTCATCAAAATTCTCAATGGCCCTTGTCATCACAATGCTCCATGACCCTTGTCATCACAATGATGTAAGCCCTTGTCATCACAATGCTCCATTACCTTTGTCATCACAATCCTCCAAAGCACTTGGCATCACAATGCTCCATGCCATTGTCATCACAATGGAACATGAAATAGGTCATCACAATGCTCCCTGACACCTGTCTTCACAATACTGCATGACCTTGTCATCACAATGTGCCATGCCCACTGTCAACACAATTATCCATGAAACTTGTCAGACCAATGCACCATGCCCCTGTCATCACAATGCTTCATGTCCTTGTCATCACAATGCTCCATGACCCCAGTTCTCACAATGCTCCGTGACTCCAGTCATCACAAGGCTTCATGACCTCTGTCATCACAATGATCCATGCCCTCATCATCACAAGGCTCTGTGAAATTTGTCACCACAATGCTCCATGAACTTTTCATCACAATGCTCCATGACACTTGTTATCACAATGCTCCGTCCCTTTGTCAACTCAATGCTCCATGAGCCTTGTCATCACAATGTTCCGTGCGCTTCTCAGCACAGTGCTCCATGACCCATGTCATCACAATGCTCCATAAACCTTGTCATCACAATGCTCCTTGCACGTCTTATCAAAGTGTTCGCTAACCACTGATATCAAAATGTTCCCTCACTAGTCATCACAATACACCCACTCACCTGTCATTACAATGGTCCATAACCCCTGTCATGAAAATGTTCCATGTACCATGACATCACAATGCTCCATAACACATGTCATCAAAATGTTCCATGACATTTTTCATCAAATTGCTTCATGACCCTCTCATCACAATGCTCCCTGCCCTTCGCATCACAATGCACAACACCCTTGTCATCAAAATGCTCCATGACTTTGTCATCACAAAGATCCATGACCTTGGCATCACAATGCTCCATGTTATTGTCATCACAATGCTCCATGATCGCTCTCATCACATTGCTCCATTCCCTTGTCGTCACAAAGCTCCATGACCCATGTCATCAGAATGCTCCATGACCTTCTCATCACAGTGCTCCATGCCCTTGCCATCACAATTCTCCATTACACCTATCATCACAATGCTCCAAGACCACTGTAATCACAATGCGCCATGCCCCATTTCATCTCAATGCTCCATGAACCCTGTCATCACCATGCACCATGCCCACCATCATAATGCTTCATGCTATTGTCATCACAATGAAATCATAATGCTCCATGACCTCTCTCATCACAATGCTCCAAATCCTTGTGATCAAAATGTTCCGTAACACTTATCATCACAACGCCCCATGACGCTCGTCATCAGAATAATCCATGGTCTTCTCATCGCAATGCTCCATGACATTTGTCACCACATTACTCAATACCCTTGTCATCACAATGCTCCCTGACACTTGTCGTCAGTATGCTCCTTGAACCCTGTGATGACAAGGCTCCATGGCCTTCTCATCCCAATGCTCCATGCCCTTGTCATCACAGTGATCCACGACCCATGTAACCACAATGCTCCATGCCCCTTTTCATCAGAATGTTCCATGAGACATATCATCACAAGGGTCCATGGTCTTCTCATCACAATGCTCCAGTAACTTGTCATCACAATGCTCCATGACACCTGTGATCACAATACTCCATGAACATTTTCAGGCCAATGCTCCATGAGTCCTCATCACAATGCTCCATGACACCTTTCTTTACAATGCTCCATGCCCCCTGTCATCACAGCTCTCCATGTCCCTTGTCATCACAATACTCCATGAACACTTTCATCCCAATGCTCCATGAACCTTGTCATCACAATGATCCATGCCCTTGTCATCCCAATGCTCCATGACCCCTGTATTCACAATGCTTCGTGACACTTGTCATCACAGTGCTCCATGACAACTGTGATCACAATGCTCCATGCCTTTGTCAGCAAAATGCTACATGACCTTCTAATTACAATGCTCCATGCCCTTGTTATCACAGTGCTCCATGACCCATGTCATCACAATGCTCCGTGACTCCAGTCATCTCAATGCTTCATGACCTTTGTCATCACAATGGTCCATGCCCTCGTCATCAACAGTCTCTGTGTCCTTTTTAACCTCAATGCTCCATGAAATTTTCATCACAATGCTCTTTGACTCTTGTCATCACAATACGCTATGCCTTTCTCAGCACAATGCTCCATGACAGTTGTCATCACAATGCTCCATGCACTTGTCAGCACAATGCTCCATGACACGTCATCACAATGCACCATGCGCTTGTCATCACAGTGCTCCATAATCTTGTCATCACAATGCTCCATTAACATTGTCATCACAATGCTCCATGCACTTCTCATCAATATGCTCTCTCACCACTGATATCACAATGTTACATCACTATTCATCACAATACTCCCTCATGTCTGTCATCAAAATGTTCCATGACTCCTGGCATCACAATGCTACATGCACTTATCTTCACAATGTTCGATGACCTATGACATTACAATGTTCCATAACACCTGTCATCAAAATGTTCCATGACCTTTTTCATCAAAATTCTCCATGTCACCTGAAATCACAATGCTCTATAGCCCTTGTCATTACAGTGCTCCATGACGCTCGTCATCACAATTATCCATGGTCATCTCATCACAATGCTCCACAGTCTTGCCATCACAATGGTCCATGCCCTGGTCATCACAATTCTCCACGTCCTTGTCATCAAAATCCTCCATGACATTTCTCATCACAATGTTACATGCTTTGTCATCACAATTCGACATGCACATGTCATTGAAATGCCCCATGACCCCTGTCATAGCAAGCTCCATGCCTTTGTCATCACAATGCTTCACGAACTTTTCATCAAAATTCTCAATGGCCCTTGTCATCACAATGCTCCAAGCCATTGTCATCACAATGCTCCATTACCTTTGTCATAACAATCCTCCAAAACACTTGACATCACAATGCTCCATGCCATTGTCATCACAATGAAACATGAAATATGTCATCACAATGCTCCCTGACACCTGTCTTCACAATACTGCATGACCTTGTCATCACAATGTGCCATGCCCACTGTCAACACAATTATCCGTGAAACTTGTCAGACCAATGCTCCATGCCCCTGTCATCACAATGCTCCATGCTGTTGTCCTCACAGTGCTCCATGACCCCAGTGCTCACAATGCTCCGTGACTCCAGTCATCACAAGGCTTCATGACCTGTGTCATCACAATGATCCATGCCCTCATCATCACAAGGCTCTGTGAACTTTGTTACCACAATGCTCCATGAACTTTTCATCACAATGCTCTGTGACACTTGTTATCACAATGCTCCGTCCTTTGTCAACTCAATGCTCCATGACCCTTGTCATCACAATGTTCCAGGCGCTTGTCAGCGCAGTGCTCCATGACCCATGTCATCACAATGCTCCATGTCCCTTGTCATCACAATACTCCATGAACACTTTAATCCCAATGCTCCATGACCCTTGTCATCACAATGATCCATGACCTTGTCATCTCAATGCTCCACGACTCCTGTATTCACAATTCTCTGTGACGCTTGTCATCACAGTGCTCCATGACACCTGTCATCACAATGCTCCATGCCTTTGTCAGCAAAATGCTACATGACCTTGTTCATTACAATGCTCTATGCCCTTGCCATCACAATACTCCATTACCATTGTCATCACAGTCCTCCATGAACCATGGGATTACATTGTTTCATGCCCTTGTCATCACAATGTTCCATGCTCCTTGAAATCAAAATGATCCATGACCTCTGTCATCACAATGCTCCAAACCCTTGTGATCACAATGTTCAATAACTCTTGTCATCACAATGCTCCATGATGCCTGTCATCACAATATTCCATGCACTTTTCATCACAATGCTCCATGACCTTTGGCATCACAATTCTCAATACACTTGTCATCACAATGCTCCCTGACACTTGTCGTCAGAATGCTCCTTGTACCCTGTCACGAAAAGGCTCCATGCCTTTTTCATCACAATGCCCCACGCTCTTTTCATCACAATGCTCCATGACATTTGTCATCACAATTCTTCTTGCACTTGTCAGCACAATGCTCCTAGCCATTATCATCACAATGCTCCATTACCTTTGTCATCAGCATCCTCCATGACACTTGGCATCACAATGCTCCATGCCATTGTCATCACCATGGGCCATTACATATGTCATCACAATGCTCACTGACACCAGTCTTCACAATACTGCATGACCTGGTCTTCACAATGCTCCATGCCCTTGTCATCACAATGCACCATTCCAACTGTCATTGCAATAATCCATGAAACTTATTAGATCAATGCTCCATGCCCTTGTCATCACAGTGCTTCATGACCCATGTCAACACAATGCTCCGTGACTCCAGTCACCTCAATGATTCATGACCTTTGTCATCACAGTGGTCCATGCCCTCGTCATCAACAGTCTCTGTGCCCTTTTTAACCTCAATGCTCCGTGAAATATTCATCACAATGCTAGTTGACCCTTGTCATCACACTACTCTATGCCTTTCTCAGCACAATCCTCCATGACTGTTGTCATCACAATGCTCCATGCGCTTGTCAGCACAATGCTCCATGAACTTTGTCATCAAAATACTCAATACACTTGTCATCACAATGCTCCCTGACTCTTGTCGTCAGAATGCTCCTTGAACCCGGTCACAAAAAGGCTCCATGCTGTTTTCATCACAATGCCCCATGCCATTTTCATCACAATAATCCATGCCATTGTCATCGAAATACTCCACAAGCTTGTCATCCAAATGGTCCATGACCCGAGTCATCACAATTCTCCATGCACTTGCCAGCACAATGCTCCCTGACACTTGTCATCACAATGCTCCAAGCCATTGTCATCACAATGCTCCATTACCTTTGTCATCAGAATCCTCCATGACACTTGGCATCACAATGCTCCATGTCATTGTCATCACAATGGGCCATTACATATGTCATCACAATGCTCCCTGACACCAGTCTACACAATACTGCATGACCTGGTCTTCGCAATGCTCCATGCCCTTGTCATCACAATGTGCCATTCCAACTGTCATTGCAATAATCCATGAAACTTAGACCAATGTTCCATTCCCTTGTTATCACAATGCTCCGTGACTCCAGCCATCACAATGCTTCATGACCTTTGGCATCACAATGGTCCATGCCCTCGTCTTCAACAGTCTCTGTGACCATTTTAACCTCAATGCTCCATGAAATTTTCATCACAATGCTCTTTGACCCATGTCATCACAATACTCTATGCCTTTCTCAGCACAATGCTCCATGACCGTTGTCATCACAAATCTCCATGCGCTTGTCAGCACAATGCTCCATGACACGTCATCACAATGCACCATGCGCTTGTCATTACAGTGCTCCACAATCTTGTCATCACACTGCTCCGTTAACCTTGTCATCAAAATGCTCCATGCACTTCTCATCAATATGCTCTCTCACCACTGATATCACAATGTTACATCACTATTCATCACAATACTGCCTCACCCCTGTTATCACAATGTTCCTTGACTCCTGTCATCACAATGATACATGCACTTATCATCACAATGTTTGATGACCTAAGACATCACAATGTTCCATTAGCCCTGTCATTAAAATGCTCCATGACCCTTTTCATCAAAATGCTCCATGTCCCGTGACATCACAATGCTCCATACCCCTTGTCATTACAGTGCTCCATGACGATCTTCATCACAATTATCCATGGTCTTCTCATCACAATGCTCCACGGTCTTGCCATCACAATGCTCCATGCCCTGGTCATCACAATTCTCCACATCTTGCCATCACTATGTTCCATGACACTTCTTATCCCAATGTTACATGCTGTGTCAGCAAAATACTACACAAGCTTGTCATCAGAATGCTCCATGACACATTTCATCACAGTTATCCATGCCCCTGTCATCACAAAGCTCCATGCCCTTGTCATCACAATGCTCCATGACCCCTGTCATCACAATACTCCATGAACATTTTCAGCCCAATGCTCCATGACTTTCTCATCGCAATGCTCCATGACCAGTATCCTCACAATGCTCCATGACCACTGTCATCACAACACTCCATGACACCTGACAACACAATGATCCGGGACTCTTGTCATCACAGTGCCCCATTACCTAGTCATCACAATGCTCCATGACCCCTGTCATCACAATTCTCCATGAATATATTCAGCCCAAATTCCTTGACCATTGTCATCAAAATGATCATTTCCCTTGTCATCACAATACTCCATTGAACATTTTCATCCCAATGCTTCATGACCCTTGTCATCACAATGATCCATGCCCTTGACATCCCAAAGCTCCATGACCCCTGTATTCACAATGCTCCCTGACGCTTTTCATCACAGTGCTCCATGACACCTGTCATCACAATGCTCCATGCCTTTGTCAGCAAAATGCTACATGACCTTGTCATTACAATGCTCTATGCGCTTGTCATCACAATACTCCATTACCATTGTTATCACAATCCTCCATGAACGTTGGGATCACATTACTTCATGCCCTTGTCATCACAATGCTCCATGCTTCTTGAAATCAAAATGATCCATAACCTCTGTAATCACAATGCTCCAAACACTTGTAATCACAATGTTCCAAAACAGTTGTCATCAAAAAGCTCCATGATGCCTGTCATCACAATACTTCATGTCCTTGTCGTCACAATGCTCCATGAACTTTGTCATCACAATTCTCAATACACTTGTCATCACAATGCTCCCTGACACTTGTCGTCAGTCTGCTCCTTGAACACTGTCAGGAAAAGAATCCATGCCTTTTTCATCACAATGCCCCATGCCGTTTTCATCACAATGCTCCATGTCATTGTCATCACAATGGGCCATTACATATGTCATCACAATGCTCCCTGACACCTGTCTTCACAATACTGCATGACCTGGTCATCACAGTGCTCCATGCTCTTTTCATCAAAATGCACCAATCCAACTGTCACTGCAATAATCCATTAAACTTATTAGACCAATGCTCCATGCCTTTGTCTTCACAATGCTCCATGCCATTTTTATCACAATGCTCCATGACCCCTGTCATCACAATGCTCCGTGACTCCAGTCATCACAATGCTTCATGACCTTTGTCATCACAATAATTCATGCCCTCGTCATCAACAGTCTCTGTGACCATTTTAACCACAATGCTCCATGAACTTTTCATCACAATGCTCTTTGACCATTGTCATCACAATGCTCTATGCCTTTCTCAGCACAATGCTCCATGACCGTTGTCATCACAATGCTCCATGCGCTTATCAGCACAATGCTCCATGACACATATCATCACAATGCACCATGCGCTTGTCATCAGATTGCTCCACATTCTTGTCATCACAATGCTCCGTAAACCTTGTCATCACAATGCTACATGCACTTCTCCACAAAATGCTCTCTTACCACTGATATCACAATGTTACATCACTATTCATCACAATATTCTTTCACCTCTCTCATCACAATGTTCCATGACTCCTGTCATCACAATGCTATATACACTTATCATCAAAATGTTCGATGACCTCTGACATCACAATGTTCCATAATCACTGTCATCAAAATGCTCCATGACCCCTGATATCACAATGCTACATGACCACTGTCATCACAAAGCTACATGCTCCTTGAAATCAAAATGATCCATGACCTCTGTAATCACAATGCTCCAAACACTTGTAATCACAATGTTCCATAACAGTTGTCATCAAAACGCTCCATGATGCCTGTCATCACAATACTTCATGTCCTTGTCGTCACAGTGCTCCATGAAATTTGTCATCACAATTCTCAATACAGTTATCATCGCAATACTCCCTGACACTCATCGTTAGAATGCTCCTTTAACCCTGTCATGAAAAAGCTCCATGTCTTTTTAATCACAATGCTCCATGCCCTTTTCATCACAATGCTCCATGCCATTGTAATCAAAATGCTCCACGCCCTTGTCATCAAAATGCTCCATGAACCCTGTCATCACAATGCTCCATGACACCTGTCATCACAATTCTCCATGTCCCTTGTCATTACAGTGCTCTATGATGCTCGTCACCACAATTATCCACTGTCTTCTCATCAAAGTGCTCCATGGTCTTGCCATCACTGTGCTCCATGCCCTGGTAATCACAATGCCCACGTCCATTTTCATCACAGTTCTCTACGTCCTTGTAATCACAATGCTCCATGACAGTTCACATCCCAATGTTACATGCTCTTGTCCTCACAATTCTCCATGCACTTTTCATCGCAATGCCCCATGAACCCTGTCATAGCAAGCTCCATGCCTTTGTCATCACAATGCTTCATGACGCATGTCAACTGAATGCTCCATGGCCTTCTCATTCAGTATGCTCCATGCCCTTGTCATAACAATGCTCCAAGACCCTTGTAATCACAATGCTCCATGCCCCTTTTCATCTCAATGCTCCATGAACCCTGTCATCACAATGCACCATGCCCATCATCATAATGCTTCATGCTATTGTCATCAAAATGAAGTCAAAATGCTCCATGACCTCTGTCATCACAATGCTCCAAATCCTTGTGATAAAAATGTTCCATAACACTTATTATCACAATGCCCCATGACGCTCATCATCACAATTATCCATGGTCTTCTCATCACAATGCTCCATGAACCTTGTCATCACAATGCTCAATACACTTGTCATCACAGTGCTCCCTGACACTTGTCATCAGTATCCTCCATGAACCCTGTCATGACAAGGCTCCATGCCTTTTTCATCACAATGTTCCATGCTCTTTTCCTCACAGGGCTCCAAGCTCCCTGTAATCCCAATGCTCCATGCCCTTGTCATCACAAAGCTCCGTGATGCATGTCATCAGAATGCTCCCTGGCCTTCTCATCCCATGCTCCGTGCCCTTGTCATCACAATGCTCAACGGCCCCTGTAATCACAATGCTCTATGCCCCTTTTCATCAGAATGCTCCATGAGACTTGTCATCACAAGGCTCCATGGTCTTCTCATCACAATGCTCTACTACTTTGTCATCACAATGCTCCATGACAACTGTCATCACAATACTCCATTAACATTTTCAGCCCAATGCTCCATGACATTCTCATCACAATGCTCCATGACCACTGTCATCAAAACGCTCCATGAACCCTGACAACACAATGATCCGGGACTCTTGTCATCAAAATGTTCTATGCCCTTGTCATCCCACTGCTCCATGACACCTTTAATCACAATGCTCCGTGACGCTTGTCATCACAGTGTTCCATGAACATTGTCATCACAATGCTCCATGCCTTTGTCAGCAAACTGCTACATAATCTTGTCATCACAATGCTCCATGAGCTTGTCATCACAATCCTCCATGACCCTTGGGATCACATTGTTTCATGTCCTTGTCATGTCTCTCTTGCCTTTCTGGTTTTTACAGATTTTCGGATGTCCGTTTTGACCGCTGGGTAGTGACAGTTCTTTGTAGTGTGGATTTGCATTGCACGCTTGCTTGATTGGCCATAAAGGGTGTATGTGTTTTCTCCTGAATATATTCAGGTGAAAAGCCATACACCGTTTTTGGCCAAGTGCATCACTGTCGAAGTTGTGATGCTTTTCCTGTGCTTTAAAAGTGAATCCAATTTACCTCATGCAATATGTTTTGTGCAATTCTGCCTCATTTTAAAGTCTGCTTCATTGCCTTCTCTCAACACATTTTTGGAAGAGAGTAGTCCTTTATAACTCTGCAGGTTTGTGAGTTGCTGTGCCTCTGAGCTCCAATTTTCAAATCCCATTTGTGGGAGCTGACTGCAAATCCACAATTTTGCTTCAGGACCTATACTGGTTCCAGGGGTGGCTATACTGTTCCCTACGGGTGGCTGAGGCTTTGGTTAATTCTTCTTCCTGATGGGAATTTAGAGTGACATGTGCCCGTCCAAATGCCTATATCTACTCTCTGATTGGTTCTCCCTCTTCCCTTTCATCCTCTGCACAATTAGCAAACTGTGCGAACCAGGAGGTTATAGGGGCTAACTCTCCTAAGTTGGGAGATTGATAGTAAGGCAGTTGGAATGCCAACCTGGAGTACAAGGAGAGGAAAAATTAGGAGACTTTTAGAAACCTTTCGCCATCACAGTGTGTCCATTCTCTAGGTTTCCCATACATGTTATAACTGTAGTGATATTCCCTTCTACCTGGAGATTTGGGACTCATGGAATGGTGTCATGCCTTACTACTTTAAAGGGTCTGCATTTTCTCTCCCAATCTCACCAGTCCTCTCAGTCGCAAGTGTCCAGCCTTATGTCTCATCCAGTTGTCTTTGCAGATAGGGTCATTCCAGGTTTCATCAGAACCCCTGAAGGAATTGTGTAAGAATTTCGCTGTTTTTTTGTTTGGTTTTTGAAATTCATTTTTATAATGGGGTTGAGCTGATTTTCACCGACGTGTATATGCTGGTCTAGACACACTTGATTCCCTTACGGAGACATATCAATACATAGGTTTTAAGATTCTTACTAGTCAGATATATTCCTCTGCGGGGAATAGGGGTTTTGAGTCATGTTCACTGAGGAAGGTGTACGTCTTGTCTCTTCTGTATTTGGTTTATGATATGTTACCTGTGCTAATATCAAACTCTGGTTTTATGCATCACCCCACCTCTCCTTTCCCTTTAAGCAGGCATAAGAGTGTTTTCTAAATGTGAGACTCTGTTCTCTTTCTTAATTCAGTTCATATGTTGTGATGTTGACATTCCCTCTGTAAGTGCTATCTTATGATAAGATTCTTTTTTTCTGTGTGACTAATTTCACTTAGAATCATCATACCTAAATCCACTCATTATGCTGCTACTGGCCTTATGACATTGATTTCACGTCTGAGTGATATTCCGTTGTACAAAATTACCACAAGTTCTTTATGCATTTCTCTTTTTCCTGGGATAATTTAGGTGTACCGAAGTTGAGGTTCTTGTATGCAGAGCAGCCCTAAACTTTGGGGTGCCTGTGCCTTGTTGATATTTAGTCTTCCCTAGTTATATGCCCATGAGTTGAAATCCCCTTTGCTCGGGGGCTTTGTCTTTTTGATGTTTTAGGAAACAGCATACACTTCTTCAGAGTGGCTCTTGGATATTTATACCCCATCCATCAGCGTGACTAGGCTCCCTGTTCTCCATGGCCTCTCCTGCATTTCTGGTTTGTACACATTTTTTGGATGGCCTTTCTGAGCAGTGGAAATTGAGACTTCTTTGTTGTGCGGACTTGCATTTCCCGCTTGCTTGGTTGGCCAAAAACTCTATATGTGTTTTATTTTCCTGAAGATATTCAGGAAAAAAACACATAAACCCTTTTGCCCAACTGCATCATTTTAGAAATTCTGCTGCTTTTCATATGCTTTAAATGTGAGTACAATCTACCTTTTGAAATCTGTTTCCTGCAATTCTGCCTCTCATTCAGATCCTCTTCTTTGCCTTACCTGAATATATTTTTGGACATTGGTTACCATTTATATCTTTGCAGGACTTTGAATTGTCTGCTCCTGAGCTCCATTTTGCAACTCGCTTTTTTTGTGAGCTGGCCGCCAAACCATTGGATAGCTTCAGGCCCAATTCTGGTTCTGAGGAGGCAAGCTGAGCCATTGGTTAATTCTTGTTCCTAATGGGAAATTAGAGTGGCATGTGCCTGTCCAAACATCTAAGATTTGTCTCTAATTTTTTCTCATCCTTCCGCTTCTTCCTCTGGACAAATTCCAAGCTGTGTGCAAGAGGATGTTGACGGTGCTGATATCCCCAAGTGAGGAGATTGTTAGGAAAGATGCTGGAGGGGTGAACCCGAGCACCAGGCGATGAGGAGGTGAGGTGCCTTTTCCAAACTCTTTTCAATCAAACGGTGTACCATCCTATAGGTGTGGCAGACATGTTTTAGCTGTAGGAAGTGTCCCATGCATGTAAGGAGAACACCAGGGATTTTTCCAAATCAGTGCCTCCCTGAACCCCAAACTGGGGAATTTTTAAGCTACGGCTACACGTATGTCCATTAAGGGCCTTGGGAAATAGGCATAGCCCAAACTTTAGATGATTGAAATCTTCAGGGTCAGAAGCGCTCACCATCGGCCTTGCTTAGGTTACATTTTATCTGTCATTGATAGATGATGTCAATAAAATTATCGATTCCTTTTCAGATTACTTCCCCTTATAGGTTATTGCAAAATATTCAATGTAGTTCCCTGTGCTATACAGTAGTTCCTTGCTCATGATCTGTTTTATACATAGCAGTGTGTATGTGTTAATCCCAAACTGTTAATTTATCCCTTCTCCTACCTTTCCCCTTTGGTAATAATAAATTATAAGATTTTATACTTCTCAGAAATGGGGGAACAGAAAGAAAGGTATCATTTTCAATGGAAACGCATTCAAAACAAGATTAAAGCTTCAGCCAAGAGTATTCAATGTACATCCATGGAAATAAATCACTTCATTTCTCTAATGTTGACCTGACAAATAAGACAGACGTCTTCACTGAACTTGCTTATAGTAAAGTGATGGAAATATCAAATGTAAGTCTTAGAAACATCTTATTTTACCCGAGCATTATACACTGCTCTATGTTAACTACAGTTTGGCTCACACATCTGTTCATTGAAATTACAATGTTCTCAATTTCTGTTACTGATCCTCCAGAGTGGACCCCAACAGGAGTCCCCGTGCCCAGTGTCATTGGAGCCAACAGATCAAGACTGAGTTTGGTTCAGAAGCAAAGGAAACATTATTTTGAAAACAGAATGGAGAAGTGAGAGCGTGCACTCCCCCACGGGCTGTGGGCTGGGCTGCTGTGTAGGGATCCTGGCAGCGTCAGTGGGAGGGAGGGGATGGAGCTCTCGAGGGCTGGGTTGGCTGCAGCTCAGGCTGTATGCCCCGGAGTCTGCATGGGACCCCACTAGCTGAGGTGTCGACCCAGCCATTCTGTTCTAGGAAATCGGGTCTGAAGTGCCAGGTGTGGGACCTCTGCATGCGGAACCCTAGGAGCACGTGAAATTAGACAAAGCACAAAGGAAAAACAGGTTAGACTTTATTTAATTGCCCAGATTCTCTTTTTATCTCCCAGGAATTTTTATTGAACGTTGCCGGAGACAAACACCTCCTCTGCTTTTTGTTCTGTTCCACATTCTTGGGGTGTTGAGGGTGCAGACCCCTCTTTTGTAACTGCTTCATGCTGTGGTGGGAGCCCTGATACCTCAGGGAAGGGGGCAAAACGTCTCCCCACCAGCCTCCAGGTGAGGTTGATTGTCCCAAGGCCTCCTGCCTCACTTCTCGTCTGCCTGAGCACCAGCATTGGAAGTGTTATAGATTCTAATGACCTTTAAGGGTCCAGGAAAGAGATGTGCAGAGATGCTGAGGTGGCAGGTTTCACCCCACACCACATTTGTTCCGCGACCTTAGGAAGATGGTTTTTGCCAGCCTAGATGCTCTGACCAGTAGTGTGTGCTTTCTTTAATTAGGTCACTGAATTAATGTACAAACAGCACCATGTGTCAGAGCCCTGCCCGTGCAACTCCCAGACAGTCCAGGGTCAGTGGTGATCCAGGACCATGATGTCCACTGAGTCAACGGCCTTTAGAAGTAGCCAGCAGTCCAGCCGGTCATATTGGCCACCATCACCGTGTTGTCTGTAGGGTTTTCTATGGTGAAAGCATGATATACTTTTCCCCCGCCAAGCTTATTAGCTGCCCTGTGGGTGCAGTAAGTCCTGCGAGCAGTAGTCAGCTCTTTCGGGGCACAGTCTTGTTGTTTTCTGAGAGAAACTCCAGGTCAAGTGATGGTCACACAAGTCATCATGGTGGCCCGTTGCCCCGTTTTTCTCTCTGGAGGTTGGAGTTGGAGGGCCTCCTCACTCGAGGTCAGTGTGTTCACAGAGCGACCCCTGCAACTTCAGGGCATGATGGGTGGTTAGGTTCATCACGTGGGGTCCTCTTCCCTTAGGAGGGATCTGGCCTTTTGGGCTGCTGATTTCTAGCTTTTTAGATACCGCAGTATCCTGGCCTGATGAGTCGGTGGCAAAGACCTTGGTGACAATAGTTTATCATACCTGAAGGGCATTCTTGTGTTGCTCCATTTCAAGTGGTCCCAGTTTTTGCACTAAGGCTCCAAGGGTGATTAACGTTTGACCGGGTATGTAAAGGTCAAAGGGTTTAGCTAAATTAGGGAGTTCCTGGGCAAGGGTCTGAATTGACTGCTCTTTCCATGCTTGAGAGGCTGCTTCTGAATTCTACTCAAAAGGATCATCATCTTTTCGTGTCAGTGTTTCATGTAGAGGCCCAGATATTAGACTGTAGTTAGGGATCCAGATGCAGAAAACCTTGGCCTCCCCATGAACCCCTAAGCTGTCTTCTACTTTTAGAAGAGGTAAGGCTGCAAATGGCTTCTTCCCTATCCTGGGATGCGTTTCTCCGAATATCTGTGAGAATGAAGCCCAGGCATGTCACCTTAGCCTGGGATATTTGAGCCTTTTTCTTGGACACCTTCTATCCTTTCTTGGCTAGGTAGTTCAGAGGCGTCTTTAGTAGGCCTGGCGATCAGAATGTCATCTTCATATTGAAGGAGGGTTCTCTTTTACAGAGGTAGAACTTCTAGGTCTTTAGAAGACATTTCCCCAATGATGGTGTGGGGATTTTTGGACCATTGGGGCAGGACGGCCCAGCATTATTGCTTTTGTTGCATGTTGTGTCCTGCCACTCACAAGCCAAAAATTCTTGTGACTCTGAGATGAATGGAATACAGAAGAAGGCATCATTGAAGTCTAATACAGAATGCCATGGCCTGGTGGATGGTAGAATGACCAGCAGGGTGTAGGAAATAGGAGCTACTGAATATATGTCCTCGGTGTCTTCACTGACTGTCCTGATATCCTTTACCAGGTCTCCAGCAACCCATGGAGCTCTCGTGATCAGGCCAATCCCAGGATATGGAGCTAACCAGGGCTGCACCCCCCACCCCACAGCCCACGGGGCTCTCCTGGTCAAGTCCCTCCCAGGGTATGGAGGTCACCTGTGCAGCTACCCGGCAGCCCATATGGCTCTCATATTCAGGCCCTTCCCAGGATACGGAACTCCCCTGGTCAGGTACCCCGGCAGGGCTGGAGACACGGGAACTGTGCACATAGCCCACCTTGCAGTCAAACCCCAGCTCACCTGTCACTCACAGCTGACACAGAACACCTCAGAGCAGGACTTGAACTAACAAACGGCAGCTCTGACAGTTCTGTGACCCTGGATATCACTCTGTGCAGCCTCTCTCTGCCTGTTCTTCCAGACACTTCCACTGCAGCCAGGGCACCAGGCCTCTGTCTCCACCCACCATCACTCCTCTCCCTGACACCTGGGTTCTTCTCGTTAGGATATTGTCTTCTTGAATTTGTTTTCCACTCATGGACCACATAAAATGGTAAGAAAACAAGCTGCAGCTGCAGCCCCTTGTCTATCCTGACTCTCAAGAGCCCACACCTGTTCCTTGGGCGTGGCCCGTTTATCAAGTTTCATTTTCTGCAACTGTGAGACCCTGAGGGATGAGGATTGGCTGATTTGGGCAGCCTGACCTTGCCTGCCAGCCCTCCCCAGGTGTGCCTGGGTTGAGGTCAATATAAACACCTCTCCAGTCAGCAAGAGCCCCTGTATCTGTGCCTGACTCCATATTCTCTGCCCCGTCAGCAGTGTCGGGGCTGGGGTGGTGGGAGGGAGTGAGAGGCCGTGGCTTTGTGGGTGGCCCAGTGTGAGTGGGGCTCTGCTGGACTTTCTGCAGGAGTTGCCAGGCTGCCACCTGCTAAAGAAGAGGATGTGTCAACCATACCTGCCGCTGGAATTTCTCCCCAGGCAGAGGTGAGGAAGTAAAAAAGCAGTGGGGGCCATGGCAGGAGGGGTATCTCAGGCAGGGAAATGGAAAGCTTCCAGAAGAGCATCTGGGTCCAGGACCATCCTGGCTGGCCTGCAGGCACCAAGTCAGCCTGCGTGCTGTCGCTGGTGTGGCTCCACAGCCCTTCCTCTAGGCTTGCAAGTGCTTGTACATATTCATGTGTTTTACCTGGAAAGGGTGGGAAGAGTTCAGCTCCAGCAGGACTGGGGCTCAGTTCACATTTACTCACAGACGCCTCGACACAGTCCCCCAGCTTTGCAATGAGGATGCTCCTTGAGGGTGGGAGCGCTGCTGACTGCATGGGAGACGATTTCCCACCTCTGACCAACTTAAGAATTTTTTACCACTGGAGCAAGTGCCCTTATACGATTTTCCTCTGTATAAATGGTGGTTTCTGTTTTTTTTTTTTTTTTTTTTTTTTTTTTTTTTTTTTTTTTTTCTTTTTGGTTCAAGGTAGATTTTATTTATTCCTCTTTTTTTTTAATTTGGAGAAATAAACATGGAAATAATGCATTAATATAAAGACGTCTATGTGAAGGGAAAAACTTTTTTTCTGTTTTATTTTATTAAATGTTATTTATTTATTTTTAATTTTTTTAAAATTTATGTATTTCTTTTATACAGCAGGTTCGTATTGGATATCTATTTTATACATATAAGTGTGCACATGTGAATCCCAGTCTCCCAATTCATCCCCCCACCACCCTCACATGGCGTTCACCCCTTGGTGTCCATATGTTTGTTCTCTACATCTGTGTCTCAATCTCTGCCCTGCAAACCAGTTCATCTGTAGGATTTTTCTAGGTTCCACATATATGTATTAATATACAATATTGGTTTTTCTCTTTCTAAATTACTTCACTCTGTATGACAGTCTCTAGATCCATCAAGGTCTCTACAAATCACCCAATTTCATTCCTTTGTATGGCTGAGTAATATTCCATTGTATATATGTACCACATCTTTAACCATTCGTCTGTCTCTGGCACTTAGGTTGCTTTCATTACCTGGCTATTGTAAATAGTGCTGCAATGAACATTGTGGTGAATGTGTCTTTTTGATTTATGGTTTTCTCTGGGTATATGCCCAGTAGTGGGATTGCTGGATTATATGGTAATTCTATTTTTAGTTTTTTAAGGAACCTCCATACTGTTCCGCATAGAGACTGTATCAATTTACATTCCCAACCATAGTGGAAGAAAGTTCCTTTTCTCCACACCCGCTCCAGCATTTGTTCTTTGTAGATTTTCTGATGATGCCCATTCTAACAGGTGTGACGTGATACCTCATTGTAGTTTCGATTTCCATTTCTCTAATAATTAGTGATGTTGAGCAGATTTTCATGTGCGTACTTGCCATCTCTATCTCTTCTTGGAAGAAATGTCTATTTAGATCTTCTTCCATTTTTGTATTGGGTTGTTTGTTTTATTAATATTGAGCTGCATGAGCTGTTTATATATATTGGAGATTAATCATTTGTCCATTGATTCATTTGGAAATATTTTCTGCCATTCTGAGGGTTGTCTTTTCATCTTGTTTGCAGTTTCCTTTGCTTTGCAAAAGCTTTTACGTTTCATTAGGTCCCATCTGTTTAGTTTTCTTTTTTATTTCATTACTTTAGGAGGTGGATCAAAAAAGATCTTGCTGTGATTTACGTCAGAGTATCCTTCGTAAGTTTTCCTCTCTGAGTTTTATACTATCCGGTCTTACATTAAGGTCTCTAATTCATTTTGAATATATTTTTATGTATGGTGTTGGGGAGTGTTCTAATTTCAATCTTTTACATGTAGCTGTCCATATTTCCCAGCACCAATGATTGAAGAGACTGTCTTATCTCCATTGTATAGTCTTGCCTCCTTTGTCATAGATTAATTGACCATAGGTCTGTAGGTTTATCCCTGTGCTTTCTTTTTTTTTCCTTTTATACGTTTATTGGAGTATAATTGCTTTACAATGGAGTGTTCGTTTCTGCTGTATAAAAAAGTGAATCAGCTATACATATACAAATATCACCATATCCCCTCCCTCTTGCATCTCCCTCCCACACCCCATATCCCACACGTTTATGTGGTCACAAAGCACCGAGCTGATCTCCCTGTTCTATGTGGCTGCTTCCCAGTAGCTATTGCTGTTACATTTGGTAATGTATTTATGTCCATGCCACTCTCTCACTTCGGCCCAGCTTACCCATCCCCCATACGGTGTCCTCAAGTCCTTTCTCTATGTCTGTGTCCTTAATCCTGTCCTGTCACTAGGTTCTTCAAAATCTTTTTTTTTTCTTCATTAGGTTCCGTATGTCTCTATTAACATGCAGTATTTGTTTTTCCCTTTCTGACTTACTTCACTGTGTAGGACAGATTCTAAGTCCATCCACTTCACTACAAATAACTCAGTTTTGCTTCTTTTTATGGCTGAGTAATATCCCATTGTATATATGTGCCAGATCTTCTTTATCCATTCATCTGTCAATCGACACTTAGGTTGCTTCCATGTCCTGGCTATTGTAAATAGAGCTGCAATGAACATTTTCGTACATAACTCTTTTAGAATTATGGTTTTTGCAAGGCAAATGCCCAGTAGTTGGATTGTTGTGTCGTATGGTACTTCTATTGTTAGTTATTTAAAGGAACCACCGTACTGTTCTCCCTAGTGCCCATATCAATTTACATTCCCACCCACAGTGCAAGTGTGTTCCCTTTTCTCCAATGAAGGCCTCTCCAGCATTTATTGTTTTATAGATTATTTTGATGATTGCCACTCTGACTGCTGTGAGGTGATACCTCACGGTAGTTTTGATTTGCATTTCTCTAATGATTAGTGATGTTCAGCATCCTTTCATGTGTTTCTTGGTAATCTGTATATCTTCCTTGGAGAAATGTCTATTCATTTCTTCTGCCCGTTTTTGGATTGGGTTGTTTGTTTTTGTGATATTGAGCTACATGAGGTGCTTGTAAAGTTTGGAGATTAATCCTTTGTCAATTGCTTCATTTGAAAATATTTTCTCCCATTCTGAGGGTTGTTTTTGCATCTTGTTTATGTTTTCCTGTACTGTGTAAAAGCTTTTAAGATTCATTAGGTCCCATTTGTTGATTTCGATTTTAATTTCCATTTCTCTAGGAGGTGGGTCAAAAAGGATCTTGCTGTGATTTATGTCATAGAGTGTTCTGCCTATGGTTTCCTCTAAGTGTTTTATAGTGTCTGGTCTTATATTTAGATCTCTAATCCATTTAGAGTTTATTTTTGTGTATGGTGTTACGGAGTGCTCTAATTTCATTCTTTTATGTGTAGGGGTCCAGTTTTCCCAGCACCAATTACTGAAGAGACTGTCTTTTCTCCATTGTATATCCATAGCTCCTTTGTCATAGATGAGATAGCAATAGGTATATAGGTTTATCTCTGGGCTTTCTGTCCTGTTCCATTGATATGTGTTTATGCCAATCTACATACACTTGATTCCATTATGGAGCCATATAAATACATAGGTTTCAACATTATTACCAGTCAGATATACTCCTCTTCAGTGAATAGGGTGTTTTGTGTCCAGTTCATTGAGAAAGGAGAAGGTCTGGTCTATTACATATTTGGTATATGGAATGGGATCTGTGCTAATTTCAAACTCTGCTTTTACACATCACCCCACGTCACCTTTCCCCTTAAGGAGGTATAAGTGTGTTTTCTAAATGTGTAACTCTGTTCACTTTTGAAATTCAGTTCATGGGTAGCCATGTTTACATTCCCTCTATAAGTGATATATTACAAAAAGTTTCTTTATTCTTTGTGGCTCATTTCACTTAGCATCATCGTACGTAAAGCCACTCATTATGCTGCTATTGGCCTTATGACATTGATTTTATGTCTGAGTGACATTCCATTGTATATAAGTACCACAACATCTATATCCCTTTTTTTTCATTTCCTGGGATATTTAAAGTGTACTGAAGTCGAGGTTCTTGTAAACAGAGCAGCCCTAAATTTTGGGCTGGCTGTGTGTTGTGGATTTTTAGTTTTCCCAAAATACACGCCCATGAGTGGAAGTGTGCTATGCTCTGTATCTCTGTTTTAGAAAACAACATACAGTTCTCCAGAGAGGCTGTTGGCAATTTACATCCTGTCCATCGGCGTTATCAGGCTCCTTTTTCTCCATGGCCTGTCCTGCATTTGTGGTTTTTACACTATTTGTGGATGGCCCTTTTGACTGTAGGTAAGGGACACTTCTATGTAGTGTGGATTTGCAATGCCTGATGGCTTGCTTGGCCAAAAAGGGCGTATGCATTTTTTCCCGAATATATTCAAGAAAATACACATACTCCCTTTTCAGCCAAGGGCAACATTGTTGAAGTTCTGTCGCTTTTCATGTGTTTTAAAGATGAGTCCAATCTACCTCTTGAAATCTGTTTCCGTCGATTCTGTCTTGCATTCAAATCCTCTTCACTGCCTTACCTCAATATATTTCTGGATGATAGTTGTCCTTTATAACTCTGCAAGTTTGTGAATTGCTGTGCCCCTGATTTCCATTTTTCAACTCGCCTATTTGTGAGCTGGCTGCAATACCGTAGGATGGCTGTAGGCCCTAGTCTGGTTCCGGGGCTTCAGGCTGAGCCTTTGGTTAATTCTTCTTCCTGATGGGAAACTAGAGTGACATGTGCCCATCCAAACACCTACAGCTAATCGCTCATTTGTTTCCCCTTTTCCTGTTCATCCTCTGCACAATTTGCAAACTGTGCATAACAGGAGGGTAAAGGCGCTGATAATCCAAGTGGGGAGATTTTTAGTAATGCAGATGGAATGGCGAAGCTGAGAACGATGAAAGGAAAAATGAGGTACCTTTTAGAAAACTTTCCAATTACACAGTGTACCATCCAATGGGTTTCCCATGCATGCTTTAACTGTAGGAAGATTCCCTTAAACCTGGAGAGTTGGTACAACTAGAATGGGTAGCACACAGTATTGCTCTAAGTGGTGTTCTTTTGCTCACACAACCACAGCCATTTTGTCTGCACCAAGTGTCCAGTCTTATGTCTCATCCAGCTGTGGGTGTAAATGTGGACAATCCATGTTGCATCACAGTCCCTGAACATAATTCTTAAGAATTCCTCTCTGTTTCGCTGTTTTTGCATTTTGCTTTTGAAATTTATTTTTATAAGGGGGTTAGGTGAATTTCAGTGCTGTGTTAATGTTGTTATACACACACATGATTCCTTTATGGAGACATGAGAATACATATGTTTTAAAATACTTGGAGTTAGATATATTCCTCTGCAATGAATCGGGGGTTTTGAGTCCAGTTCATTGTGTCAGCAGTAGGTGATGTCTATTACATACTTGGTTTATGTAACGGTATCTGTGCTAATTTAAAACTGTGGTTTGATGCATCACCCCACCTCACCTTTCCCCTTAAGCAGGCAGAATACTGTTTCCTAAATGTGTGACTCTGTTGTGTTTGTAATTCAGTTCATTCGTAGCCATGTGTACATTCCCACTATGAGTGATATTTTATGATAAGATTCGTTACTCTGTTATCCTTCCTAACTCAGTTCATGTGTAGCCATGGTTACAGGAACTTCATAAGTGATATCTTATGATAAGTTTATTTTTCTGTGTAATTTATTTCACTTAGAATCATCGTACCTGAATCCACTCATTTCGCTGCTACTGGTCTTATGACATTGATTTCCTGGCTGAGGGATATTCCATCATTTGTAAGTACCACAATTTCTTGAACCATTTTTGTCTTTCCTGGGATATTTAAGGTGTACCCAAGTTGAGGTTCTTGTAAGGAGTGCAGCCCTAAATTTTGGGGTAGCACTATCTTATTGGTTTTCAGTTTTCAAAAGGTATATTCCCTGGATTGGAAGTGCCCTTGGCTCTGTAGCTCTGTAGTTTACTTGTTGTAGGGAACACAATGCACTCGTCCCGAGAGGCAGTTGGCAATTTACATACCGCCAATCAGCATAACAATGCTCCATGTTCTCCAGGGCCTTTCGTGCCTTTCTGGTTTTTACACATTTTGCGGATGTCCCTTTTGATCGTGGGGAATTGATACTTCTGTGTAGTGCAGATTTGCATTGCCCACTTGCTTGCTTGGCCAAAAAGGGCGTATGCGTTTTCTCCTGAATATATTCAGGAGAAAGTGCATACGCTCTTTTTGGCCAAGTGCATCATTGTCGACGTTGTGCCCCTCTTCATGTGCTTTAAATGTGATTCCAACGTACCTCTTGAAATCTGTTTCCTGCTATTCTGCCTCTCATTCAAGTCAGCCTCGATGCCTTCCCTCCACAAATTTTTGGATGATAGTTGTCCTTTATTACTCTGCCAGTTTGTGAATCGCTGTGCCCCTGAGTTCCATTTTTCAACTCGTTTTTGTGAGCTGAACGCAAGTCTGAAATTTTGCTTCGGGACCTCTACTGGTTCGCGGCAGGTGGCTGAGACTTTGGTTAATTATTCTTCCTGCCTGAAAATTAGAGTTACGTGTGCCCATCCAAATGCCTAACAGCTACTCTCTCATTGGTTCTCCCTCTTCCCTTTCATTCTCTGCAAAATTGCCAACTTGTAGGAAACAGGAGTTTCAAGGGGCTGTCTCTCCAAGTTGGGAGATTGATAGTAAAGGAGTTGGAAGTCAAACCGGAGCAACCAGGAGAGGGAGTATTCATTGAGTTTTAGAAACATTTCATATTCACAGTGTGTCCAATCTCTAGGTTTCCCGTATATGTTATAGCTGTAGTAATATACCCTACAACCTGGAGAGTTGAGACCCATGGGATGGGTGTCATGCATTATTGCTTTAAAGGGTTTGAATTTGCTCAACCTATCTCACAAATCGTCTCAGTCCCAAGAATCCAGCCTTATGCAACATCCAGAGGTCGTTGTAGATATGGTCTTTCCAGGTTTCCTCAGAGACCCTGAAGGAATTGTAAAGAATTTCCCTTTTTTTTTGGTTTTGTTTTTGAAATTCCTTTTTATAGTGCGGTTGAGCTGATTCACAATGCCAAGTTTATGCCAGTCTGGACACACTTGATTCCCTTAAGGAGACATATCGACACATAGGTTTTAAGATTCTTACTAGTGAGATATATTCCTCTGCGGGAAATATGATGTTTTGAGTCCCTTTCACTGAGGAAAGTGTAGGTCTTGTCTATTCCATAGTTGGTTTTCGGAATGGTTCCTGTGCTTATATCAAACTCTGGTTTTATGCATCACCCCACCTCTCCTTCCCCCTTAAGCAGGCATAAGAGTGTTTTCTACATGTGAGACTCGGTTTTCTTTCCTAACTCAGTTCAAGTGTAGCCATATTTACAGGATCTCCATAAATGCTATCTTATGATAAGTTTCTTTTTCTGTGTGACTTATTTCACTTAGAATCATCGTACCTGAATCCACTCATTTTGCTGCTACTGGTCTTATGACTTTGAGTTCATGGCTGAGGGATATTCCATCGTACGTAAGTACGACAATTTCTTGAACCATTTTTGTCTTTCCTGGGATATTTAAGGTGTACCCAAGTTGAGGTTCTTGTAAGCAGTGCAGCCTTAAATATTGGGGTGGCTCTGTCTTATTGATTTTCAGTTTTCCCAAGGTATATTCCCTAGACTGGAAGTGGCCTTGGCTCTGTAGCTCTGTTGTTTACTTGTTTTAGGGAACACAATGCACTCCTCCAGAGAGGCATTTGGCAATTTACATCCCGCCCCTCAGCATAACAAGGCTCCCTGTACTCCAGGGCCTGTCTTGCCATTCTGCTTTTTACATATTTTGTGCATGTCCCTTTTGACCGGTGGGAAGTGATACTTCTTTGTAGTGCAGATTTGCATTGCCCGCTTGCTTGCTTGGCAAAAAAGGGCGTATGCGTTTTCTCCTGAATATATTCAGGAGAAAACGCATACGCCCTTTTTTGCCAAGTGCATCATTGTCGAAGTTGTGCCCCTCTTCCTGTGCTTTAAAGGCGATTCCAACGTACCCCTTGAAATCTGTTTCCTGCTATTCTGCCTCGATTCCATGGCTGCCTCGTTGCCATCCCTCAACAGATTTTTGGACGATAGTTGACATTTATTACTCTGCCAGTTAGTGAATTGCTGTGCCCCTGAGCTCCATTTTTCAACTCGTTTTTTGTGAGCTGAACGCAGGTCCAAAATTTTGGTTAAGGACCTATACTGTTGCCCGGTGGGTGGCTGAGAGTGTTGTTAATTCTTCTTCCTGCTGGAAATTAGAGTGACATGTGCCCGTCCAAATGCATAACAGCTACTCTCTCATTGGTTCTCCCTCTTCCCTTTCATCCTCTGCAAATTGGCAATAGTGGGAACCAGGAGGTTAAAGGGGCTGTCTTCCACGTTGGGAGATTGATAGTAAAGCAGTTGGAAAGTCAAACCGGAGGAGCCAAGAGACGGAGTATTCGTTGAGTTTTAGAAAACTTCCGTATTCACAGTGTCCATTCTCTAGGTTTCCCGTACATGTTAGAGCTGTAGTAATATTCCATTCAACCTGCACTGTTGGGACCCATGGAATGGGTGCCATGCATTATTGCTTTAAAGGGTATGCATTTGCTCACCCTATCTCACCAAACCTCTCAGTCCCAAGAGTCCAGCCTTATGCCACATCCAGCTTTCATTTTAGATAGGGTCATTCCAGGTTTCATCAGAAACCCTGAAGGAATTGTAAAGAATTTCCCGGTTTTTTTGTTTTGTTTTGAAATTCCTTTTTATAGTGGGTTTGAGCTGATTCTCACTGCCATGTTTATGCCCGTCTGGACACACTTGATTCCTTTACGGAGAGATATCAATACATAGGTTTTAAGATTCTTACTAGTCAGATATATTCCTCTGCGGGAAATATGGTGTTTTGGGTCCCTTTCACTGAGGAAGGTGTAGGTCTTCTCTGCCCCATAGATGGTTTTTTGAACGGTACCTGTGCTTATATCAAACTGTGGTTTTATGCATCACCCCACCTCTCCTTCCCCCTTAAGCAGGCAAAAGTGTGTTTCCTCAATGTGAGACTCTGTTCTCTTTCCTAACTCAGTTCATGTGTAGCCATGTTTACAGGATCTTCATAAGTGATATCTTATGATATGTTTCTTTTTCTGTTTGACATATTTCACGTAGAATCATCGTACCTGAATCCACTCATTTTGTTGCTACTGCCCTTATGACATTGATTTCATGGCTGAGGGATATTCCGTCGTATGTAAGTACCACAATTTCTTGAAGCATTTTTGTCTTTCCTGGGATATTTCAGGTGTACCCAAGTTGAGGTTCTTGTAAGCAGTGCAGCCTAAAATTTTGCTGTGGTTGTGTCTTGTTGATTTTCAGTTTTCCCATGGTATTTTCCCTAGACTGGAAGTGCCCTTGGCTCTGTAGCTCTGTTGTTTACTTGTTTTAGGGAACACAGTGCACTCCTCCAGAGAGGCAGTTCGCAATTTACATCCCGCGCATCAGCATAACAACGCTACGTGTTCTCCAGGGCCTGTCTTGCCTTTCTGTTTTTTACACATTTTGTGGTGGTCCGTTTCGACCGGTGGGAAGTGATACTTCTTTGTAGTGCAGATTTGCATTGCCCGCTTGATTGCTTGGCCAAAAAGGGCGTATGCGTTTTCTCCTGATTATATTCAGGAGAAAACGCATACGCCCTTTTTGGCTAAGGGCATCATTATCGAAGTTGTGCCCCTCTTCCTGTGATTTACAGGCGATTCCAACTTACGTCTTAAAATCTGTTTCCTGCTTTTCTGCCTCGCTTTCAAGTCTGCCTCGTTGCCTTCCCTCAACAGATTTTTGGATGATAGTTTTCCTTTATTACTCTGCCAGTTTGTGAATTGCTGTGCCCCTGAGCTCCATTTTTCAACTCGTTTTTTTTGAGCTGAACGCAAGTCCATAATTTTGGTTCAGAAACTATACTGGTTCCCAGTGGGTGGCTGAGACTTTGGTTAATTCTTCTTCCTGCCGGGAAATTAGAGTGACATGTTCCCGTCCAAATGTCTAACAGCTACTCACTCATTGGTTCTCCCTCTTCCCTTCCATCCTCTGCCAAATTGTCAACCTGTGCGCACAGGAGGTTAAAGGGGCTGTCTCTACAAGTTGGGTGATTGATAGTAAAGCAGTTGGAAAGTCAAACAGGAGCTCCAGGATAGGGACTATTCGTTGAGTTTTAGAAACCTTTCGTATTCACAGTGTGTCATTTCTCTAGGTTTCCCGTACATGTTATAGCTGTAGTAATATTCCCTTCAAGCTGGAGAGTTGGGACCCATGGAATGGGTGCTATGAATTATTGCTTTAAAGGGTCTGCATTTGCTCACCCAATCTCACCAATCCTCTCAGTCCCAAGTGTCCAGCCTTATGCCACATCCAGCTGTCATTTTAGATAGGGTCATTCCAGGTTTCATCAGAACCCGTAAAGGAATTGTGTAAGAATTTTACTATTTTTATGTTTTGTTTTGAAATTCATTTTTATAGTGGGTTTGAGCTGATTCTCACTGCCAGGTTTATGTCGTTCTAGACACACTTGGTTCCCTTATTGAGACATATCAATTCATAGTTTTTAAAATTCTAACTAGTCAGATATATTTCTCTCCGGGCAATAGGGATGTTGAGTTCCGTTCACTGAGGAAGGAGTAGGGCTTGTATCTTCTGTTTTTGGATTATGGAACGGTTCCTGTTCTAATATCAAACTTTTGTTTTGTGCATCTCCCCACCTCTCTTTCCCCTTAAGCAAGCATAAGAGTGTTTTCTAAATCTGAGAATCTGTTCTCTTCCCTAATTCAGTTCATATGTAGCCATGTTTACATTCCCTTCATAAGTGATATCTTTTGTCTGAATGCACCATGGCCCTTGTCATAATAATGCTCCATGACCCCTGTCATCACAATGCTCCATGCCCTGGTTATCACAATGTTCCATGTCCCTTATCATCACAATTCTCCACGTCCTTGTCATCACAGTGCTACATGACACTTCTCATCACAATGTTACATGCTGTTGTCATCACAATTCTCCATGCACTTGTCATTGCAATGCTCCATGCATTTGTCATCCCAATGCTCCATGCACTTGTCATCACAATGCTTCATGCCATTGTCATCACAATGCTCTATGAACCCTCTCATCACAATGCTCCCTGACACCTCTCATCACAATGCTTCCTGCCACTTGTCCTTACAGTGCTCCATGATGCTCGACATCAGAATTACCCAAGGACTTCTCATCACAGTGCTCCACGGTTTTGCCATCACCATGCTCCATTCCTTGTCATCTCAAAGCTCAATGTCCCTTGTCCTCACAATTCTCCACGTCCTTGTCATTACAATGCTCCATGGCACTTCACATCACAATGTTATATGTTCTTGTCATCACAATACTCCTTGCACTTGTCATCATGATGCTCCATGACCCCTGTCATAGGAAGCTCCATGCGCTTGTCATCACAATGTTTCACGACCTGGACATTAAAATTATCAATGGCCCTTGATATCACAATGCTCCATGCCCTTGTCATCACAATGCTCCTTTACTTTGTCACAACAATCCTCCATGACACTTGGCATCACAATGCTCAATGATATTGTCATCAAGCTGGAACATGACATATTTCATCACAATGCTCCCTGACACATTTCTTGACAATAATCCATGACCTTGTCATCACAGTGCTCCATGCCCTTGTCGTCACAATGTGCCATGCCCACTCTTATCACGATAATCCTTGAAACTTGACAGAACAATGCTCCATGCCACTTTTCATCACAATGATCAATGAACGCTGTCTTCAAAATACACCAAGCCCATCATCATAATGCTTCATGCTATTGTCATCACAATGAAATCAAAAGGCTCCATGACCGCTTTCATCAAAATGCTCCAAACCCTTGTGATCACAATGTTCCATAACACTTGTCATCACAATGCCCCATGACGCTGGTCATCACAATTATCCATGGTCTTCTCATCACAGTGCACCATGATTTTTGTCATCACAATGCTCCATGACACTTGTATTCACAATGCTCTGTGACGCTTTTTATCACATTGCTCCATGATACCTGTCATTAAAATACTCCATGCCTTTGTCAGCAAAATGCTACATGACCTTATCATTACAATGCTCTATGAGCTTGTCATCACCATACTCCATTACCATTGCCATCACAATCCTCCTTGAAACTTGGGATCACATTGCTTCATGCCCTTGTCATCAAAATGCTCCATGCTCCTTGAAATCAAAATGAGCCTAGACCTCTGTCATCACAATGCTCCCATGCCTTTTGATCACAATATTCCATAACACTTGTCATAACCATGCCCCGTGACGCTCGTCATCACAATTATCCATGGTCTTCTCATCACAATGCTCCATGACCTTTGTCATCACAATGGTCCATGCCCTCATCATCAGCAGACTCTGTGACCTTTTGAACCACAATGCTCCATGAAATTTTCATCACAATGCACTTTGACCCTTGTCATCAAAATGCTCTATGGCTTTCTCAGCACAGTACTCCTTGACCCTAGTCATAACAGTGCTCCACACGCTTGTCAGCACAGTGCTCCATGACACATGTCATCACAGTGCGCCATGCGCTTGTCATCACAGTGCTCCACAGTCATGTCCTCACAATGCTCCATAAACCTTGACATCACAGTGCTCCATGCACTTCTCATCAATATGCTCTCTCACCACTGATATCCCAATGTTACATCACTATTCGTCACAATACTCTCTCACCTCTGTCATCACAATGTTCTATGGCACCTGTCATCACAATGCTACATGCACTTATCATCACAATGTTCGATGACCCCAGACATCACAGTGTTCCATAACCCCTGTCATCAAAATGCTCCATGACCCTTTTCATCAAAATTCTCCATGACCCCTGTCATTACAGTGGTCCATAACCCCTGTCATCAAAATGTTCCATGACACTTTTCAACAAATTGCTCCATGACCCTCTCCTCACAATGCTCCCTACACTTCTCATCACAATGCACAATGCCCTTGCCATCAACATGCTCCATGATTTGGCATCAAAAAGATCCATGACCCTTGACATCATAATGCTCCATGTCATTGTCATCACAATGCTCCATGAACGCTCTGATCACATTGCTCCAGTGTCTTGTCATCACAAAGCTCCATGACACATGTCATCAGAATGCTCCATGGCCTTCTCATCACAATGCTCCATGTCCTTGCCCTCACAATGCTCCATTACTCCTGTCATAACAATGCTCCATGACCCCTGCCATCACGATGATCCATGGACTTGTCAACACATGGCTCCATGACCCTTCTCATCACAATGCTCCAAGACCCCTGTAATCACAGTGCTCCATTCCCATTTTCACCTCAAACGTCCATGAAACCTGTCATCATAATGCACCATGCCCATCATCATTTTTCTTCATGCTATTGTCATCACAATGAAATCAAAATGCTCCATGACCTCTGTCATAACAATGCACCATGACCCCTGCCATCACAATGTTTCACGGCCTAGTCATCACAAGGTTCCATGACACTTTTCATCATAGTGCTGAAGACCCCTGTAATCACAATGATCCATGCCCTTGTCATCACAAAGCTCCATGAAGCATGTCATCAGAATGTTCCATGGCTTTCTCATCACAATGCTCCATGCCCTTGTCATCACAATTATCCCAGACACTTGTAATCACAATGATCCATGCCCCTTTTCCTCTCAATGCTCCATGAACCCTCTCATCACAATGCACCATGCCCATCATCATAATGCTTCATGCTATTGTCATCACAATGAAATCAAAATGCTCCATGACCTCTGTCATAACAATGCTCCAAACCCTTGTGATCACAATATTCCATAACACTTGTCATCACAATGCCCCATGACGCTCGTCATCACAGTTATCCATGTTCTTCTCATCACAATATTCCATGAACTTTGTCATCATAATGCTCAATACACTTGTCATCAAAATGTTCCCTGACACTTGTTGTCTGTAAGCTCCTTGAACTCTGTCATGACAAGGCTCCATGCGTTTTTCATCACAATGATCCATGCCCTCTTCATCACAATGCTCTAAGACCTCTGTAATCACAATGCTCCATGTTATTGTCTTCACAAAGCTCAATGACTCATGTCATCAGAATGCTCCTTGGGCTTTTCCTCACAATGATCCATGCGCTTGCCATCACAATGTGCCAAGACCCCTGTAATCCCAATGCTCCGTGCCCCTTTTTCATCAGTTTGCTCCATGTGATTTGTCATCACAAGACTCCATGATTTTCTCATCACAATGCTCCAGGATATTGTCATCAAAATGCTTCACGACCTTGTCATGAAAATTATCAATGGCCCTTTTCATCATAATGCTCCAAGCCCTAGTAATCAAAATGCTCCATTATATTTGCAATCACAATCCTCCATTAAATTTGGCATTACAATACTCCCTGCCATTGTCATCGCAATGGACCATGACATATGTCATCACAATGCTCCCTGACACGTGTCTTAACAATAATCCTTGACCTTATATTCACAGTGATCCATGAGTTTGTCATCACAATGCACCATGTCCACTGTCATCACAATAATCTATGAAATTTGTCAGACAAATGCTCCATGCCCCTGTCATCACAGTGCTCCATGACTTGTCATCAAAAAGGTCCATGACCCATGACCCATGTATCACAGTGTTCTGTGACCTCGTCATCACAATGCTTCATGCCCACACTCATCACAATAATCCATGAAATATTGCAGACCAAAGCACCATGCCATTCTCATCAAGATGCTCCATTACCCCTGTCATAACAATGCTCCATGACCCCTGCCATCACGATGTTACACGGCATTGTCATCACAAGGTTCCATAACACTTGTCATCACAAAGCTCAAGACCCCTGTAATCAAAATGCTCCATGCCCTCGTCATCACAATTCTGCATGAAGCATGTCATCAGAATGCTCCATGGCCATTTCATCACAATGCTCCATGCCCTTGTCATCACAATGTTTCAAGACCCCTGGAATCACAATGTTCCATACCCCTTTTCATCAGAATGCTCCATGAGACTTGTCATCACAAGTCTCCATGTTCTTCTCATTAAAAAGCTCGAGGACCTTGTCATCAAAATGTTCCATTTCCCTGTCATCACAATGTTCCATGATCACTGTCATCACAATACTCCATGAACATTTTCAGCCCAATGCTCCATGACCGTTGTCATCACAATGATCCATGTCATTGTCATCACAATGCTCCATGATCGGTCTCATCACATTCCTTCATGCCCTTGTTGTCACAAAGCTACATGACGCATGTCATCAGAATGCTCCATGGCTTTCTCATCACAGTGCTCCATGCCCTTGCCATCACAATGCTCCATTACACCTGTCATCACAATGCTCCATGCCCCTTTTCATCTCAATGCTCCATGAACCCTGTCATAGCAATGCAACATGCCCACTATCATAATGCTTCATACTATTGTCATCACAATGAAATCATAAGGCTCCATGACCTCTCTCATCACAAAGCTCCAAATCCTTGTGATCAAAATGTTCCATAACACTTATCATCACAACACCCAATGACGCTCGTCATCACAATTATCCATGGTCTTCTCATCACAATGCTCCATGACTTTTGTCACCACAATGCTCAATACCCTTGTCATCACAATGCTCCCTGACACTTGTCGTCAGTATGCTCCTTGAACCCTGTCATGACAAGGCTCCATGGCCTTCTCATACCAATGCTCCATGCCCTTGTCATCACAGTGCTCCATGACCCCTGTAATCACAATGCTCAATGCCCCTTTTCATCAGAATGTTCCATGAGACATATCATCAAAAGGCTCCATGGACTTCTCATCACAATGCTCCAGTACCTTGTCATTGCAATGCTCCATGACACCTGTCATCACAATACTCCATGAATATTTTCAGCCCAATGCTCCATGACCTTCTCATCACAATGCTCCATGACCCATGTCATTACAATGCTCCATGACCCCTGTCATAACAACGCTGCATGTCCCTTGTCATCACAATACTCCATGAACATTTTCATCCTAATGCTCCATGACACTTGTCATCACAATGATCCATGCTCTTCTCATCCCAATGCTCCATGACCCCTGCATTCACAATGCTCCGTGACGCTTGTCATCACAGTGTTCCATGACACCTGTCATCACAATGCTCCATGCCTTTGTCAGCAAAATGCTACATGACATTGTCATTACAATGCTCTATGCACTTGTCATCACAATACTCCATTACCATTGTCATCAGAATCCTCCATGAACCTTGGGATCACATTGTTTCATGTCCTTGTCATCACAATGCTCCATGCTCATTGAAATCAAAATGATCCATGACCTCTGTCATCACAATGCTCCAAACCCTTGTGATCACAAAGTTCCATAACACTTGTCATCACAACGCTCCATGATGCCTGTCATCACAATACTCCATGCCCTTTTCATCACAATGCTCCATGACCATTGTCATCACAATTCTCAATACACTTGTCATCACAATGCTCCCTGACACTTGGAGTCAGAATGCTCCTTGAACCCTGTCACCAATAGGCTCCATGCCTTTTTCATCACAAAGCCCCATGCCGTTTTCATCACAATGCTCCATGCCTTTGTCATCAAAATACTCCACAAGCTTGTCATCAGATTGCTCCTTGACCTTTGTCATCACAATTCTCCATGCACTTGTCAGCACAATGCTCCCTGACCCTTGTCATCACAATGCTCCAAGCCATTGTCATCACAATGTTCCATTACCTTTGTCATCAGAATCCTCCATGACATTTGGCATCACAATGTTCCATGCCATTGTCATCACAATGGGCCATTACATATGCCATCACAATGCTCCCTGACAGCAGTCTTCACAATAATGCATGACCCAGTCTTCACAATGCTCCATACCCTTGTCATCACAATGCACCATTCCAACTGTCATTGCAATAATCCATGAAACTTATTAGACCAATGCTCCGTGCCCTTTTCATCACAATTCTCGATGCCCTTGTTATCACAATGCTCCATGACCCATGTCATCACAATGCTCCGAGACTCCGGTCTTCACAATGCTTCATGACCTTTGTCATCACAATGGTCCATGCCCTCGTCATCAACAGTCTCTGTGACATTTTTAACCTCAATGCTGCATGAAATTTTCATCACAATGCTCTTTGACCCTTGTCATCAGAATACTCTATGCCTTTCTCAGCACAATGCTCCATGACCGTTGTCATCACAATGTTCCATGCGCTTGTCTGCACAATGCTCCATGACACGTCATCACAATGCACCATGCACTTGTCATCACAGTGCTCCACAATCTTGTCATCACAATGCTCCATTAACATTGTCATCACAATGCTGCATGCACTTCTCATCAATATGCTCTCTCACCACTGATATCACAATGTTACATCACTATTCATTACAATACTACCACACCCCTGTCATCACAATGTTCCATGACCCCTGTCATCACCATACTACATGCACTTATCATCACAATGTTCGATGACCTATGACATCACAATGATCCATAGCCCTTGTCATTACAGTGCTCCATGACGCTCGTCATCATAATTATCCATGGTCTTCTCCTCACAATGCTCCACCGTCTTGCAGTCACATTGCTCCATGCCCTGGTTATCACAATGCTCCATGTCTCTTGTCATCACAATTCTCCACGTCCTTGTCATCTCAATGCTCCATGACAGTTCTCATCACAATGTTACATGCTTTTGTCATCACAATTCTCCATGCACATGTCATCACAATGCCCCATGACCCCTGTCATAGCAAGCTCCATGCCTTTGTCATCACAATGCCTCACGACCTTTTCATCAGATTCTCAATGGCCGTTGTCATCACAATGCTCCATGACCCTTGTCATCACAATGCTCCAAGCCCTTGTCATCACAATGCTCCATTACCTTTGTCATCACAATCCTCAAAAACTTGACATCACAATGCTCCATGCCATTGTCATCACAATGGAACATGAAACATGTCATCACAATGCTCCCTGACACCTGTCTTCACAATACTGCATGACCTTGTCATCACAATATGCCATGCCCACTGTCAACACAATTATCCATGAAATTTGTCAGACCAATGCTCCATGCCCCTGTCATCACAATGCTCCATGCCCTTGTCTTCACAATGCTCCATGACCCCAGTTCTCACAAAGCTCCGTGACTCCAGTCATCAAAAGGCTTCATGACCTGTGTCATCACAATGATCCATGCCCTCATCATCACAAGGCTCTGTGAACTTTGTCACCACAATGTTCCTTGAACATTTCATCACAATGCTCCGTGACAGTTGTTACCACAATGCTCCATCCCTTTGTCAACTCAATGCTCCTTGACCCTTGTAATCACAATGTTCCATGCACTTGTCAGCGCAGTGCTCCATGACCCATGTCATCACAATGCTCCATAAAGCTTGTCATCACAATGCTCCTTGCACGTCTTATCAAAATGCTCTCTCACCACTGATATCAAAATGTTCCCTCAATAGTCATCACAATACACCCACTCCCCTGTCATCACAATGGTCCATAACTCCTGTCATGAACATGTTCCATGACCCCTGACATCACAATGTTCCATAACCCCTGTCATCAAAATGTTCCATGACCCTTTTCATCAAATTGCTCCATGACCCTATCATCACAAGTCTCCCTGCTCTTCTCATCACAATGCACAACGCCCTTGTCATCAAAATGCGCTATGAATTTGTCATCACAAAGATCCATGACCCTTGTCATCACAATGCTCCATGTCATTGTCATCACAGTGCTCCATTTTCGGTCTCATCACATTGCTTTTGACGTTGTCGTCACAAAGCTCCATGACGCATGTCATCAGAATGCTCCATGGCCTTCTCATCAGAGTGCTCCATGCACTTGCCATCACAATGCTCCATTACACCTCTCATCACAACGCTCCAAGACCCCTGTAATCACAATGCTCCATGCCCCTTTTCATCACAATGTTCCATGAACCCTGTCATCACAATGCACCATGCCCACCATCATAATGCTTCATGCCATTGTCATCACAATGAAATCATAATGCTCCATGACATCTCTCATCACAATGCTCCAAATCCTTGTGATCAAAATGTTCCATAACACTTATCATTACAACACCCCATGACGCTCGTCATCACAATTATCCATGGTCTTCTCATCACAATGCTCCATGACTTTTGTCAGTACAATGCTCAATACCCTTGTCATCACAATGCTCCCTGACACTTGTCGTCAGTATGCTCCTTGAACCCTGTGATGACAAGGCTCCATGGCCTTCTCATCCAAATGCTCCATGCCCTTGTCATCACAGTGCTCCACGACCCCTGTAATCACAATGCTCCATGCCCGTTTTCGTCAGAATGTTCCATGAGACATATCATCACAAGGCTCCATGGTCTTCTCATCACAATGCTTCAGTACCTTGTCATCACAATGCTCCATGACACCTGTCATCACAGTCCTCCATGAACATTTTCAGCCCAATGCTCCATGACATTCTCATCACAATGCTCCATGACCCCTGTCATTACAATGCTCCAAGACCCCTGTCATCACAACGCTCCATGTCCCTTGTCATCACAATACTCCATGAACCTTTTATCCCAATGCTCCATGACACTTGACATCACAAAGATCCATGCCCTTGTCATCCCAATGCTCCATGACCCCTGTATTCACAATGCTCCGTAACGCTTGTCATCACAGTGCTCCATGACAACTGTCATCACCATGCTCCATGCCTTTGTCAGCAAAATGCTACATGAGCTTGTCATTACAATGCTCTATGCACTTGTCATCACAATACTCTATTACCATTGTCATCAGAATCGTCCATGAACCTTGGGATCATATTGTTTCATGCCCTTGTCATCACAATGCTCCACGCTCCTTGAAATCAAAATGATCCATGACCTCTCTCATCACAATGCTCCAATCTCTTGTGATCACAGAGTTCCATAACACTTGTCATCACAATGCTCCCTGACGCCTGTCATCACAATACTCCATGCCCTTTTCATCACAATCCTCCATGAAGTTTGTCATCACAATTCTCAATACACTTGTCACCACAATGCTCCCTGACACCTGTAGTCAGAATGCTCCTTGAACACTGTCACGAATAGGCACCATGCATTTTTCATCACAAAGCCCCATGTCGTTTTCATCACAATGCTCTATGCATTTGTCATCAAAATACACCACAAGCTTGTCATCAGAATGCTCCCTGACCTTTGTCATCACAATTCTCCATGCACTTGTCAGCACAATGCTCCCTGACCCTTGTCATCACAATGTTACAAGCCATTGTCATCACAATGCTCCATTACCTTTGTCATCAGAAACCTCCATGACAGTTGGCATCACAATGCTCCATGCCATTGTCATCACAATGGGCCATTACATATGCCATCGCAATGCTCCCTGACACCAGTCTTCACAATACTGCATGACCCAGTCTTCACAATGCTCCATGCCCTTCTCATCACAATGCACCATTCCAACTGTCATTGCAATAATCCATGAAACTTATCAGACCAATGCTCTGTGCCCTTGTCATCACAATTCTCCATTCCCTTGTTATCACAATGCTCCATGACCCATGTCATCACAATGCTCTGTGACTCCCGTCATCACAATGCTTCATGACCTTTGTAATCACAATGGTCCATGCCCTTGTCATCAACAGTCTCTGTGACCTTTTTAACCACAATGCTCCATGAAATTTTCATCACAATGCTCTTTGACCCTTGTTATCAGAATACTCTATGCCTTTCTCAGCACAATGCTCCATGACCATTGTCATCACAATGTTCCATGCGCTTGTCATCACAATGCTCCATTAACATTGTCATCACAATGCTCCATGCACTTCTCATCAATATGCTCTCTCACCACTGATATCACAATGTTACATCACTATTCATTACAATACTCCCTCACCCCTGTCATCACAATGTTCCATGACTCCTGTCATCACCATGCTACATGCACTTATCATCACAATGTTCGATGACCTATGACATCACAATGTTCCATAACCCCTGTCATCAAAATGCTCCATGACCCTTTTCATCAAAAAGCTCCATGTCCCCTGACATCACAATGCTCCATAGCCCTTGTCATTACAGTGCTCCATGACGCTCGTCATCATAATTATCCATGTTCTTCACATCACAAAGCTCCACCGTCTTGCCATCACATTGCTCCATGCCCTGGTCATCACAATGGTCCATGTCCCTTGTCATCACAATTCTCCACGTCCTTGTCATCTCAATGCTCCATGACAGTTCTCATCACAATGTTACATGCTTTTGTCATCACAATTCTCCATGCACATGTCATCGCAATGCCCCATGACCCCTGTCATAGCAAGCTCCATGCCTTTGTCATCACAATTCCTCACGAACTTTTCATCAATTTCTCAATGGCCGTTGTCATCACAATGCTCCATAACCCTTGTCATCACAATGCTCCAAGCCCTTGTCATCACAATGCTCCATTACATTTGTCATTACAATCCTCCAAAAACTTGACATCACAATGCTCCATGCCATTGTCATCACAATGGAACATGAAACATGTCATCACAATGCTCGCTGACACCTGTCTTCACAATACTGCATGACCTTGTCATCACAATGTGCCATGCCCACTGTCAACACAGTTATCCATGAAACTTGTCAGACCAATGCTCCATGCCCCTGTCATCACAATGCTCCATGCCCTTGTCATCACAATGCTCCATGACCCCAGTTCTCACAATGCTCCGTGACTGCAGTCATCAAAAGGCTTCATGACCTGTGTCATCACAATGACCCATGCCCTCATCATCACAAGGCTCTGTGAAATTTATCACCACAATGCTCCATGAACTTTTCATCACAATGCTCCGTGACACTTGTTACCACAATGCTCCATCCGTTTGTCAACTCAATGCTCCTTGACCTTTGTCATCACAATGTTCCATGCGCTTGTCAGCGCAGTGCTCCCTGACCCATGTCATCACAATGCTCCATAAAGCTTGTCATCACAATGCTCCTTGCACGTCTTATCAAAATGCTCTCTCACCACTGATATCAAAATGTTCCCTCACTGGTCATCACAATAAACCCACTCCCCTGTCATCACAATGGTCCATAACCCCTGTCATGAACATGTTCCATGACCCCTGACATCACAATGTTCCATAAACCCTGTCATCAAAATGTACCATGACTCTTTTCATCAAATTGCTCCATGACCCTGTCATCAAAAGGCTCCCTGCTCTTCTCATCACAATGCACAATGCTCTTGTCATCAAAATGCACCATGAATTTGTCATCACAAAGATCCATGACCCTTGTCATCACCATGCTCCATGTCATTGTCATCACAATGCTCCATGATCGGTCTCATCACATTCCTTCATGCCCTTGTCGTCACAAAGCTCCATGACGCATGTCATCAGAATGCTCCATGGCCTACTCATCACAGTGCTCCAAGCCCTTGCCATCACAATGCTCCATTACACCTGTCATCACAATGCTCCAAGACCCCTGCAATCACAATGTTCCATGCCCCTTTGCATGTCAATGCTCCATGAACCCTGTCATCACAATGCACCATGCCCACCATCATAATGCTTCATGCTATTGTCATCACAATGAAATCATAATGCTCCATGACCTCTCTCATCACAATGCTCCAAATCCTTGTCATCAAAATCTTCCATGACACTTATCATCACAACACCCCATGACGCTCGTCATCACAATTATCCATGGTCTTCTCATCACAATGCTCCATGACTTTTGTCACCACAATGCTAAATAACCTTGTCATCACAATGCTCCCTGACACTTGTCGTCAGTATGCTCCTTGAACCCTGTGATGACAAGGCTCCATGGCCTTCTCATCCCAATGCTCCATGCCCTTGTCTTCACAGTGCTCCACGACCCCTGTAATCACAATGCTCCATGTCCCTTTTCATCAGAATGTTCCATGAGACATATCATCACAAGGCTCCATGGTCTTCTCATCACAATGCTTCAGTACCTTGTCATCACAATGCACCATGACCCCTGTCATTACAATGCTCCATGACTCCTGTCATCACAACGCTCCATGTCCCTTGTCATCACAATACTCCATGAATATTTTCATCCCAATGCTCCATGACACTTGACATCACAAAGATCCATGCCCTTGTCATCCCAATGTTCCATGACCCCTGTATTCACAATGCTCCGTGACGCTTGTCATCACAGTGCTCCATGACAACTGTCATCACAATGCTCCATGCCTTTGTCAGCAAAATGCTACATGAGCTTGTCATTACAATGCTCTATGCACTTGTCATCAAAATTCTCCATTACCATTGTCATCAGAATCCTCCATGAACCTTGGAATCACATTGTTTCATGCCCTTGTCATCACAATGATCCATGCTCCTTGAAATGAAAATGATCCATGACCTCTGTCATCACAATGCTCCAAACACTTGTGATCCCAAAGTTCCATAACACTTGTCATCACAATGCAGCATGATGCCTGTCATCACAATACTCCATTCCCTTTTCATCACAATGCTCCATGAACTTTGTCATCACAATTTTCAATACACTTGTCATCACGATGCTCCCTGACACTTGTAGTCAGAATGCTCCTTGAACCCTGTCATGAATAGGCTCCATGCCATTTTCATCACAAAGCCCCATACCGTTTTCATCACAATGCTCCATGCCTTTGTCATCAAAATATTCCACAGGCTTGTCATCAGAATGCTCCATGACCTTTGTCATCACAATTGTCCATGCACTTGTCAGCAAAATGCTCCCTGACCCTTGTCATCACAATGCTCCAAGCCATTGTCATCACAATGCTCCATTACCTTCGTCATCAGAATCCTCCATGACATTTGGCATCACAATGCTCCATGCCATTGTCAACACAATGGGCCATTACATATGCCATCACAATGCTCCCTGACACCTGTCTTCACAATACTGCATGACCCGGTCTTCACAATGCTCCATGCCCTTGTCATCACAAGGCACCATTCCAACTGTCATTGCAATAATCCATGAAACTTATTAGACCAATGCTGGGTGCCCTTGTCATCACAATTTTCCTTCCCTTGTTATCACAATGCTCCATGACCCATGTCATCACAATGCTCTGTGACTCCAGTCGTCACAATGCTTCATGACCTTTGTCATCACAATGGTCCATGCCCTCGTCATCAACAATCTCTGTGACATTTTTAACCTCAATGCTCCATGAAATTTTCATCACAATGCTCTTTGACCATTGTCATCAGTATACTCTATGTCTTTCTCAGCACAATGCTCCATGACCGTTGTCATCACAATGTTCCATGCACTTGTCAGCACAATGCTCCATGAAACGTCATCACAATGCACCATGCACTTGTCATCACAGTGCTCCACAATCTTGTCATCACAATGCTCCATTAACTGTGTCATCACAATGTTCCATGCACTTCTCATCAGTATGCTCTCTCAACACTGATATCACAATGTTACATCACTTTTCATTACAATACTCCCTCACCCCTGTCATCACAATGTTCCATGACTCCTGTCATCACCATGCTACATGCACTTATCATCACAATGTTAGATGACCTATGACATCACAATGTTCCATAACCCCTGTCATCAATCTGTTCCATGACACTTTTCATCAAAATGCTCCATGTCCCCTGACATCACAATGCTCCATAGCCCTTGTCATTACAGTGCTCCATGACGCTCGTCATCATAATTATCCATGTTCTTCTCATCACAAAGCTCCACCGTATTGCCATCACATTGCTCCATGCCCTGGTCATCACAATGGTCCATGTCCCTTGTCATCACAATTCTCCACGTTCTTGTCATCACAATGCTCCATGACTGTTCTCATCACAATGTTACATGCTTTTGTCATCACAATTCTCCATGCACATGTCATCGCAATGCCCCATGACCCCTGTCATAGCAAGCTCCATGCCTTTGTCATCACAATGCCTCACGACCTTTTCATCAGATTCTCAATGGCCGTTGTCATCACAATGCTCCATGAGCCTTGTCATCACAATGCTCCAAGCCCTTGTCATCACAATGCTCCATTACCTTTGTCATCACAATCCTCCAAAAACTTGACATCACAATGCTCCATGCCATTTTCATCACAATGGAACATGAAACATGTCATCACAATGCTCCCTGACACCTGTCTTCACAATACTGCATGACCTTGTCATCACAATGTGCCATGCCCACTGTCAACACAGTTATCCATGAAACTTGTCAGACCAATGCTCCATGCCCCTGTCATCCCAATGCTCCATGCCCTTGTCATCACAATGCTCCATGACCCCAGTTCTCACAATGCTCCGTGACTCCAGTCATCAAAAGGCTTCATGACCTGTGTCATCACAATGATCCATGCCCTCATCCTCACAAGGCTCTGTGAACTTTGTCACCACAATGCTCCATGAACTTTTCATCACAATGCTCCGTGACACTTGTTACCACAATGCTCCATCCCTTTGTCAACTCAATGCTCCTTGACCTTTGTCATCACAATGTTCCATGCGCTTTTCAGCGCAGTGCTCCATGACCCATGTCATCACAATGCTCCATAAAGCTTGTCATCACAATGCTCCTTGCACGTCTTATCAAAATGCTCTCTCACCACTGATATCAAAATGTTCCCTCACTGGTCATCACAATACACCCACTCCGCTGTCATCACAATGGTCCATAACCCCTGTCATGAACATGTTCCATGACACCTGACATCATAATGTTCCATAACACCTGTCATCAAAATGTTCCATGACCATTTTCATCAAATTGCTCCATGACCCATTCATCACAAGGCTCCCTGCTCTTCTCATCACAATGCACAACGCCCTTGTCATCAAAATGCGCCATGAATTTGTCATCACAAAGATCCATGACCCTTGTCATCACAATGCTCCATGTCATTGTCATCACAATGCGCCATGATCGGTCTCATCACGTTGCTTCATGACCTTGTCGTCACAAAGCTCCATGACGCATGTCATCAGAATGCTCCATGGCCTTCTCATCAGAGTGCTCCATGCACTTGCCATCACAATGCTCCATTACACCTCTCATCACAATGCTCCAAGACCCCTGTAATCACAATGCTCCATGCCCCTTTTCATCTCAATGCTCCATGAACCCTGTCATCACAATGCACCATGCCCACCATCATAATGCTTCATGCTATTGTCATCACAATGAAATCATAATGCTCCATGACCTGTCTCATCACAATGCTCAAAATCCTTGTGATCAAAATGTTCCATAACAGTTATCATCACAACACCCCATGACGCTCGTCATCACAATTATCCATGGTCTTCTCATCACAATGCTCCATGACTTTTGTCACCACAATGCTCAATACCTTTGTCATCACAATGCTCCCTGACACTTGTCGTCAGTATGCTCCTTAAACCCTGTGATGACAATGCTCCATGGCCTTCTCATCCCAATGCTCCATGCCCTTGTCATCACAGTGCTCCACGACCCCTGTAATCACAATGCTCCATGCCCCTTTTCATCAGAATGTTCCATGAGACATATCATCACAAGGATCCATGGTCTTCTCATCACAATGCTTCAGTACCTTGTCATCACAATGCTACATGCCGTTTTCATCACAATGCAAGATGCCATTTTCATCAAAATACTCCACAAGCTTGTCATCCAAATGCTCCATGACCCGTGTCATCACAATTCTCCATGTTCTTGCCAGCACAATGCTCCCTGACCCTTGTCATCACAATGTTCCAATCCATTGTCATCACAATGCTCCTTTACCTTTGTCATCAGAATCCTCCATGACACTTAGCATCACAATGCTCCATGCCATTGTCATCACAATGGGCCATTACATATGTCATCACAATGCTCCCTGACACCAGTCTTCACAATACTGCATGACCTGGTCTTCACAATGCTCCATGCCCTTGTCATCACAACGCGCCGTTCCAACTGTCATTGCAATAATCCATGAAACTTATTAGACCAATACTCCATGCCCTTGTCATCACAATGTCCCATGCCATTGTTATCACAATGCTCCGTAACTCCAGTCATCACAATGCTTCATGACCTTTGTCATCAAAATGGTCCATGCCCCCGTCATCAACAGACACTGTGTCATTTTTAACATCAATGCTCCATGAACTTTTCATCACAATGCTCTTTGACCCTTGTCATCACAATACACTATGCCTTTCTCAGCACAATATTCCATGACCGTTTTCATCACAATGTTCCATGCGCTTGTCAGCACAATGCTCCATGACACGTCATCACAATGAACCATGCGCTTGTCATCACAGTGCTCCACAATCTTGTCATCACAATGCTCCATAACCCTTGTCTTCACAATGCTCCATGCATTTCTTATCAAAATGCTCTCTCACCACTGATATCACAATGTTACATCACTATTCATCACAATACTCCCTCACCCCTGTCATCACAATGTTCCATGACTCCTGTCATCACAGTGCTACATGCTCTTATCATCACAATGTTCGATGACCCCTGACATCACAATGTTCCTTAACCCCTGTCATCAAATGCTCCATGACCCTTTTCATCAAAATGCTCCATGACCGCTGACATCACAGTGTTCCATAACCCCTGTCATCAAAATATTCCATGACCGACTTCTGGGTAAGATGGCGGAAGAGTAAGATGTGGAGATCACCTTCCTCTCCACGGATACACCAGAAATACTGCTACACGTGGAACAATTCCTAAAGAACAGCCCCTGAATGCTGGCAGAAGACCTCAGACCACCCAAAATGCAAGAAACTGCCCACATACCTAGGTAGGGCAAAGCGGAGAGATTCCCGCACAGAGGATCGGTGCCAAGCGGCACTCACCAGCCCAAGAGGCTTGTCTGCTCGCCCGCCAGGTCGGGCGGCGCTGGAAGCTGAGGCTCAGGCTTCGGTCAGAGCGCATGGAGAGGACTGGGGCTGGCGGCGAGAACTCAGCCTGAAGGGGGCTAATCTGCCACAGCAAGCCAGCAGGGAGTCCGTGAAAACTCTGGAGCTACCGAGGAGGCAAGAGACTTTTTCTTCCCTCTTGGTTTCCTGGTGCGCGAGGAGAGGGAATTAAGAGCGCTGCTTAAAGGGGTTCCACAGACAGGCGCGATTCACGACGGAAAGCGCGAAGCCCAGTGACCTGCGTGGGACGCTGTAGCTGCTGCTGCCGCCACCACGAAGCCTGTGTGCGAGCGCAGGTCACTGTCCACACCACCCTTCCGGGAGCCTGTTCAGCCCGCCACTGCCGGGATCCCGGGATCCAGGGGCGGCTTCCCTGGGAGAACTCACGGCGTGCCTCGGGCTCATGCAACGTCACGCCGAACTCTGCCGCTGCAGGCTCCCCCTGCACTCCGTGCCCCTCCCTCCTGCCCGGCCTGAGTGAGCCAGAGTCCCCGAAGAAGCTGCTCCTTTAACCCTGTCCTCTCTGAGTGAAGAACAGACGCCTTTTGGCGACCTACACGCAGTGGCGGGGCCAAATCCAAAGCTGAGACCCAGGAGCTATGAGAACAAAGAAGAGAAAGGGAAACCTCTCCCAGCAGCCTCAGAAGTAGCGGATTAAAGCTCCACAATCAACTTGATGTACCCTGCATCTGTGGAATACATGAATAGACAACAAATCATCCCAAATTGAGGAGCCAGGAGTCAGTGCTGTGCCTCTGAGGTGGGAGAGCCAACTTCAGGACACTGGCCCACAAGAGACCTCCCAGCTCCACATAATATCAAACGGCGAAAATCTTCCAGAGATCTCCATCTCAACACCAGCACCCAGCTTCACTCAACGACCAGCAAGCTACAGTGCTGGACACCCTATGCCAAACAACTAGCAAGACAGGAACACAACGCCACCCATTAGCAGAGAGGTGGCCTAAAATCATAAAAAGTCCGCAGACACCCCAAAACACACGACCAGACGTGGACCTGCCCAACAGAAAGACAAGATCCAGCCTCACCCACCAGAACACAGGCACTACTACCCTCCACCAAGAAGCCTACACAACCCACTAAACCAACCTTAGTCACTGGGGACAGACACCAAAAACAACGGGAACTACGAACCTGCAGCCTGCAAAAAGGACACCCCAAACACAGTAACATAAGCAAAATGAGAAGACAGAAAAACACACAGCAGGAGAAGGAGCAAGATAAAAACCCACCAGACCTAACAAACGAAGAGGTAATAGGCAGTCTACCTGAAAAAGTATTCAGAATAATGATGGTAAAGGTGATCCAAGATTCTATTTCGCAGATCCAAAATCTTGGAAATAGAATAGACAAAATGCAAGAAACAGTTAACAAGGACCTAGAAGAACTAAAGATGAATCAAGCATCGATTAAAAATACAATACATGAAATAAAAAAATACTCTAGATGGGATCAATAGCAGAATAACTGAGGCAGAAGAACGGATAAGTGAGGTGGAAGATAAAATAGTGGAAATAAATGCTGCAGAGCAAAATAAAGTAAAAAAGAATGAAAAGAACAGAGGACAGTCTCAGAGACCTCTGGGACAACATTAAACGCACCAACATTCGAATTATAGGGGTTCCAGAAGAAGAAGAGAAAAAGAAAGGGACTGAGAAAATATTTGAAGAGATTATAGTTGAAAACTTCCCTAATATGGGAAAGGAAAGAGTTAATCAAGTCCAGGAGGCACACAGAGTCCCATACAGAATAAATCCAAGGAGAAATACGCCAAGACACATATTAATCAAACTGTCAAAAAGTAAACACAAAGAAATCATATGAAAAGCAGCAAGGCAAAAACAACAAATAACACACAAGGGAATCCCCATCAGGATAACAGCTGATCTCTCAGCAGAAACTCTACAAGCCAGAAGGGAGTGGCAGGACATAATTAATGTGATGAAAGAGAAAAACCTGCAACCAAGATTACTCTACCCAGCAAGGATCTCATTCAGATTTGATGGAGAAATTAAAATGTTTACAGACAAGCAAAAGCTGAGAGAGTTCAGCACCACCAAACCAGCTTTACCACAAATGCTAAAGGAACTTCTCTAGGCAAGAAACACAACAGAAGGAAAAGACCTACAATAAAGAACCCAAAACACTTAAGAAAATGGGAATAGGAACAAACATATCGATAATTACCTTAAATGTAAATGGACTAAATGCTCCCACCAAAAGACACAGATTGGCTGAATGGATACAAAAACAAGACCCATATATATGCTGTCTACAAGAGACCCACTTCAGACCTAGAGACACATACAGACTGAAAGTAAAGGGATGGAAAAAGATATTCCATGCAAATGGAAACCAAAAGAAAGCTGGAGTAGCAATTCTCATATCAGACAAAATAGACTTTAAAATAAAGACTACTAGAAGAGACAAAGAAGGACACTACCTAATGATCAAGGGATCGATCCAAGAAGAAGATATAACAATTGTAAATATTTATGAACCCAAGATAGGAGCACCTCAATACATAAGGCAAATACTAACAGCCATAAAAGGAGAAATCGACAGTAACACAATCATAGTAGGGGACTTTAACACCCCACTTTCACCAATGGACAGATCATCCAAAATGAAAATAAGTAAGGAAACACCAGCTTTAAATGACACATTAAACAAGATGGACTTAACTGATATTTATAGGATATTCCATCCAAAAACAACAGAATACACATTTTTCTCAAGTGCTCATGGAATATTCTCCAGGATAGATCATATCTTGGGTCACAAATCAAGCCTTGGTAAATTTAAGAAAATTGAAATTGTATCAAGTATCTTTTCCGACCACAATGCTATGAGAATTGATATCAATTACAGGAAAAGAGCTGTAAAAAATACAAACACATGGAGGCTAAACAATACACTACTTAATAACGAAGTGATCACTGAAGAAATCAAAGAGGAAATTAAAAAATATCTAGAAACAAATGACAATGGATACACGACGACCCAAAACCTATGGTATGCAGCAAAAGCAGTTCTAAGAGGGAAGTTTATAGCAATACAATCCAACATTAAGAATCAGGAAACATCTCGAATAAACAACCTAACCTTGCACCTAAAGCAATTAGAGAAAGAAGAACAAAAACATCCCAAAGTTAGCATAAGGAAATAAATCATAAAAATCAGATCAGAAATAAATGAAAAAGAAATGAAGGAAACGATAGCATAGTTCAATAACTAAAAGCTGTTTCTTTGAGAAGATAAACAAAATTGATAAACCATTAGCCAGACTCATCAAGAAAAAAAGAGAGAAGACTCAAATCAATAGAATTAGAAATGAAAAAGGAGAAGTAACAACTGACACTGCAGAAATACAAAACATCATGAGAGATTACTACAAGCAACACTATGCCAATAAAATGGACAACCTGGAAAAAATGGAAAAAAATCTTAGAAATGCACAACCTGCCAAGACTGAATCAGGAAGAAATAGAAAATATGAACAGACCAATCACAAGCACTGAAATTGAAACTGTGATAAAAAATCTTCCAACAAACAAAAGCCCAGGACCAGATGGCTTCACAGGCGAATTCTATCAAGCATTTAGAGAAGAGCTAACACGTATCCTTCTCAAACTCTTCCAAAATATAGCAGAGGGAGGAACACTCCCAAACTCATTCTACGAGACCACCATCACCTTGATACAAAAACCAGGCAAGGATGTCACAAAGAAAGAAAACTAAAGGCCAATATCACTGATGAACTTAGATGCAAAAATCCTCAACAAAATACTAGCAAACAGAATCCAACAGCACATTAAAAGGATCATACACCATGATCAAGTGGGGTTTACTCCAGGAATGCAAGTATTCTTCAATATACGCAAATCAATCAACGTGATACACGATATTAACAAATTGAAGGAGAAAAACCATATGATCATCTCAATAGATGCAGAGAAAGCTTTCGACAAAATTCAACACCCATTTATGATAAAAACCCTGCAGAAAGTAGGCATAGAGGGAACTTTCCTCAACATAATAAAGGCCATATATGACAAACCCACAGCCAGCATCGTCTTCAATGGTGAAAAACTGAAAGCATTTCCACTAAGATCAGGAACAAGACAAGGTTGCCCACTCTCACCACTCTTATTCAACATAGTTTTGGAAGTTTTAGCCTCAGCAATCAGAGAAGAAAAGGAAATAAAAGGAATCCAAATCGGAAAAGAAGAAGTAAAGCTGTCACTGTTTGAAGATGACATGATACTATACATAGAGAATCCTAAAGATGCTACCAGAAAACTACTAGAGCTAATCAATGAATTTGGTAAAGTTGCCGGATACAAAATTAATGCACAGAAATCTCTGGCATCCCTATATACTAATGATGAAAAATCTGAAAGTGAAATCAAGGAAACACTCCCATTTACCATTGCAACAAAAAGAATAAAATATCTAGGAATAAACCTACCTAAGGAGACAAAAGACCTATATGCAGAAAATTATAAGACACTGATGAAAGAAATTAAAGATGATACAAATAGATGCAGAGATGTACCATGCTCTTGGATTGGAAGAATCAACATTGTGAAAATGACTCTACTACCCAAAGCAATCTACAGATTCAATGCAATCCCTATCAAACTATCACTGGCATTTTTCACAGAACTAGAGCAAAAATTTTCACAATTTGTATGGAAACACAAAAGACCCCGAATAGCCAAAGCAATCTTGAGAACGAAAAATGGAGCTGGAGGAATCAGGCTCCCTGACTTCAGACTATACTACAAAGCTACAGTAATCAAGACAGTATGGTACTGGCACAAAAACAGAAAGTTAGATCCATGGAACAGGATAGAAAGCCCAGAGATAAACCCATGGACATATGTTCTCCTTATCCTTGATAATGGAGGCAGGAATGTTTAGTGGAGAAAAGACAGTCTCTTCAATAAGTGGTGCTGGGAAAACTAGATAGGGACATGTAAAAGTATGAGATTAGATCACTCCCTAACACCATACACAAAAATAAGCTCAAAATGGATTAAAGACCTAAATGTAAGGCCAGAAACTATCAAACTCTTAGAGGAAAACATAGGCAGAACACTCTATGACATAAATCACAGCAAGATCCTTATTGACCCACCTCGTAGAGAAATGGAAATAAAGACAAAAATAAACACATGGGACCTAATGAATCTTAAAAGCTTTTGCACAGCAAAGGAAAACATAAACAAGACCAAAAGACAACCCTCAGAATGGGAGAAAATATTTGCAAATGAAGCAACTGACTAAGGATTAATCTCCAAAATTTATAAGCAGCTCAGGCAGCTCAATAACAGAAAAACAAACAACCCAATCCAAAAATGGGCAGAAGACCTAAATAGACATTTCTCCACAGAAGATATACAGACTGCCAACAAACACATGAAAGGATGCTCAACATCTTTACTCATCAGAGAAATGCAAATCAAAACTACAATGAGATATCATCTCACACCAGTCAGAATGGCCATCATCCAAAAATCTGGAAACCATAAATGCTGGAGAGGGTGTGGAAAAAAGGGAACACTGTTGCACTGCTGGTGGGAATGTGAATTTGTACAGCCACTATGGAGAACGGTATGGAGGTTCCTTAAAAAACTACAAATAGAACTACCATATGACCCAGCAATCCCACTACTGGGCATATACCCTGAGAAAACCATAATTCAAAAAGAGACATGTACCAAAATGTTCATAGCAGCCCTATTTACAATAGCACGGAGATGGAAACAACCTAAGGGTCCATCATCGGATGAATGGGTAAAGAAGATGTGGCACATATATACAATGGAATATTACTCAGCCATAAAAAGAAATGAAATTGACCTATTTGTAATGAGGTGGATGGACCTAGAGTCTGTCATACAGAGTGAAGTAAGTCAGAAAAAGAAAGACAAATACTGTATGCTGACACATATATATGGAATTTAAGAAAAAAAAATATGTCATGAAGAACATAGAGGTAAGACAGGAATAAAGACACAGACCTACTAGAGAATGGACTTGAGGATATGGGGAGGGTGAAGGGTAAGCTGTGACAAAGTGAAAGAGTGGCATGGACATATATACACTACCAAACGTAAGGTAAATAGCTAGTGGAAGCAGCCTCATAGCACAGGGAGATCAGCTCGGTGCTTTGGGAACGCCGGGAGGGGTGGGATAGGGATGGTGGGAGGAAGATGCAAAAGGGAGGGGATATGGGAACATATGTATATGTATAACTGATTTAATTGGTTATAAAGCAAAAAATTAAAAAAAAGATGTTAAGAAACATATTCCATGACCCTTTTCATCAAATTGCTCCATGACCCTGTCATGACAATGCTCCCTGTCCTTCTCATCACAATGCACAACACCATTGTTATCAAAATGCTCCATGACCTTTGTGATCACAAAGATCCATGACGCTTGGCATCACAATGCTCCATGTCATTGTCATCACAATGCTCAATGAACGCTCTCATAACATTGCTCCATGCCCTTGTCATCACAAAGCTCCATGACTCATGTCATCAGAATACTCCATGGCCTTCTCATCACAGTGCTCCATGCGGTTGCCATTACAGTGCTCCATAATCCCTGTCATAAAAATGCTCCATGAACGCTGCCATCACGATGTTCCATGGCCTTGTCATCACAAGGCTCCATGACCCTTCTCATTACAATGCTCCAGGACCCCTGTAATAACAATGCTCCATGTCCTAGTCATCAGAAAGCTCAATGACGCATGTCATCAGAATGGTCCTTGGACTTCTCCTCACAATGCTCCATGCCCTTGTCATCACAATGTTCCAAGAACCCAGTAATCACAATGTTCCATGTTACTTTTCATCAGTATGCTCCATGAGACTTGTCATCACAAGGCTCCATGGTTTTATCCTCAAAATGCTCCAGGAACTTGTCATCACAATGCTTCATGACTTGTCATGAAAATTCTCAATGGCCCTTGTCATCATAATGCTCCAAGCCTTAGTCATCACAATGCTCCATTATATTTGTCATCACAATCCTCCATTATATTTGGCATCACAATGCTCCCTGCCATTGTCATCGCAAAGGATCATGACTTATATCATCACAATGCTCCCTGACACCTGTCTTCACAATACTCCATGACCTTCTCATCACAATGCTCCATGCGCTTGTCACCACAATGCACCATGCCCAATGTCATCACAATAATCTATGAAACTTTTCAGACCAATGCTCCATGCCCCTGTCATCACAATGCTCCATGCCCTTGTCATCAAAATGCTCCATGACCCCTGTCATCACAATGCTCTGTGACTCCAGTCATCACAATAATTCTTAACGTTTGTCATCAAAATGGCCCATACCCGCGTCATCACAAGGCTCTGTGACCTTTGTAACCACAATGCTCCATGAACTTTTCATCACAATGCTCCGTGACCCTTGTCATCACAATGCTCCATGTCTTTGTCAGAATAATGCTCCAGGACCCTTGTCATCACAATGTGACACACGATTTTCATCACAACATTCCACAATCTTGTCACTGCAATCCTCCATAAACCCTGTAATCACAATGCTCCATGCACTTCTCATCAAAATGCTCTCTCACCAGAGATATCACAATATTCCATCACTAGTCATCAGAATACACCCTCACCCCTGTAAACACAATGTGCCATGACTCCTGTCATCACAGTGCTACATCCCTTTATCATCACAATGTTCCATGACCCGTGACATCACAATATTCCATAACCCATGTCATCAAAATGCTCCATGACCATATTCATCCCAAAGCTCCATGACCCCTGACATCACAATGTTCTATAAACCCAGTCATCAAAATATTCCATTAAACTTTTCATCAGATTGCTGCATGACCCTGTCATCAACATGCTCCCTGCCCTACTCATCACAATGCACCACACCCTTGTCATCAAAATGCTCCAAGATCTTTGTCATCACAAAGCTCCATGACACTTTGCATCACATTGCTCCATGTCATTGACATCACAATGCTCCATGAACCCTCTCATCACATTGCTCCATGCACTTGTTATCACAAAGCTCCATGACACTTTTCATCACAATGCTCGATGCCCTTCTAATCACAATGTTCCATGCTCTTGTCATTACAATCCTCGATGACCCATGTATCACAGTGTTCAGTGTCTTTGTCATCACAATGCTCCATGCCAACTCTCATCACAATAATCCATGAAATATTTCAGAGCAATGCTCCATTCCCTTCTCATCACATTGCTCCATTACCCCTGTCATAGCAATGCTCCATGAACCCTGCCTTCACAATGTTCCACGGCCTTGTCATCACAAGACTCCATGACACTTGTCATCACAATGCTCCAAGACCACTTTAATCACAATGCTCCATGTGCTTGTCATCACAAAGCTCCATGACACATGTAATCAGAAAGTTCCATGGCCGTCTCAGGACAATGCTCCATGCCCTTGTGATCACAATGCCCCAAGACCCTTGTAATCATTATGTTCCATGCCCCTTTTCATCTCAATGCTCCATGAACCCTGTCATCACAGTGCACCATGCCCATCATCATAATGCTTCATGCTATTGTCATCACAATGACATCAAAATGCTCCATGACCTCTGTCATCACAGTGCTCCAAAACCATGTGATCACAATGTTCCATAATAGTTATCATCTCAACACCCCATGACGCTAATCATCACAATTATCCATGGACTTCTCTTCACAATGCTCCATGACATTTGTCATCACAATGCTCATACACTGGTCATCACAATGCTCCCTGACACTTGTCGTCAGTATGCTCCTTGCGTTTTTCATCACAATGATCCATGCCCTTTTCATCACAATGCTCCAAGACTCCTGGAATAAAAATGCTCGATGCCCTTGTCATCACAATGCTCCTATACCCATATAATCACAATGCTCCATGCAGCTTTTCATCAGAAATCTCCATGAGACTGCTCATCACAAGTCTACATGGAGTTCTCATCACAATGCTCCATGACATTGTCATCAAAATACTCCACATGCTTGTCGTCAGAATGCTCCATGATCCTTTTCATCACAATTCTCCATGCACTTGTCAGCACAATGCTCCCTGACCCTTGTCATCACAATGCTCCAAGCCATTGTCATCAAAATGCTCCATTACCTTTGTCATCAGAATACTCCATGACACTTGGCATCACAATGCTCCATGCCATTGTGATCACAATGGGCCATTACATATGTCATCTCAATACTGTCTGACACCTGTCTTCACAATACTGCATGACCTTGTCATTACAATGCTCCATGCCCTTGTCATCACAATGCGCCATTCCAACTTTCATCACAATAATCCATGAAACATATTAGAACAATGCTCCATGACCTGGTCATCTCAATGCTACAAGCCCTTGTTATCCAATGCTTCATGACCCCTGTCATCACAAAGCTCCGTGACTCCACTCATCACAATGCTTCATGACCTATGTCATCACAATGGTCCATGCAGTCGTCAACAGCCTCTGTGACCTTTTTAAAAACCACGCTCCATGAACTTTTCATCACAATGCTCTTTGACCCTTGTCATCACAATGCTCTATGCCTTTCTCAACACAGTGTTCCATGACACTAGTCATCACAATGTGCCATGCACTTGTCATCACAGTGCTCCACAATCTTGTCATCACAATGCTCCATAAAACTTGGCATCAAAAAGCTCCATGCACGTCTCATCAAAATGCTCTCTCAAAACTGATATCACAATGTTATATCACTACTCATCACAATATTCCCTCACCTCTGTCATCACAAGGTTCCATGACTCCTGTCATCACAATGCTACATGCAATTATTATCTAAATGTTCGATGACCCCTGACATCACAATGTTCCATTACCCCTGTCATCAAAATGCTCCATGACCCTTTTCATCAAATTGATCCATGACCCCTGACATCACAATGTTCCATCACCCCTGTCATCAAAATGTTCCATGACCCTTTTCATCAAATTGCTCCATGACCCTGTCATCACAATGTGCCCTGCCCTTCTCATCACATTGCACAACGCCCTTGTCATCAAAATGCTCCATGACCTTTGTCAACACAAAGATCCATGACTCTTGGGATCACAATGCTCCATGTCTTTGTCATCACAATGCTCCATGAAAGCTCTCATCACATTTCTCCATGCCCGTGTCATCACAAAGCTCCATGACGCATGTCATCAGAATGCTCCATCCCTTCTCCTCACAATGCTCCATGACCCCTGCCATCACGATGTTCCATGGTCTTGTCATCACAAGGCTCCATGACACTTCTCATCACAATGCTCCCTGACCCCTGTAATCACAGTGCTCCATGTCCCATTTCATCCCAAGGATCCATGAACCCTCTCATCAATTTGCACCATGCCCATCATCATAATGCTTCATGCTCTTGTCATTACAATGAAATCAAAATGCTCCATGACTTCTGTCATAACAATGCTCCAAACGCTTGTGATCCCAATATTCCATAAAACTTGTCCTCACAATGCCCCATGACGCTCGTCATCACAATTTTCCATGGTCTTCTCATCACAATACTCCATGACCTCTGTCATCACAATGCTCAATACACTTGTCATCAAAATGCTCCCTGACACTTTTTGTCTGTATGCTCCTTGAACCCTGTCATGAGAAGGCTCCATACCGTTTTCATCACAATGATCCATTCCCTTTTCATCGCAATGCTACAAAATCCCTGTAATCACACTGCTCCATGCCCTTGTCGTCACAAAGCTCCATGACGCATGTCATCAGAATGCTCCATGGCCTTCTCATCACAATGATCCATGCCCATGCCATCACAATGCTCCATTACACCTGCCATTACAATGCTCCTTGACCCCTGCCATCACGATGTTCCATGGCCTTGTCATTAAAAGGCTCCATGTCCCTTCTCATCACAATGCTCCTAGACCCCTGTAATCACAATGCTCCATGCCCCTTTACATCAGTATGCTCCATGAGACTTCTCATCACAAGGCTTCATGATTTTCTCATCACAGTGCTCCAGGACCTTGTCATCACAATGCTTCATGCCCTTGTCATGAAAATTCTCAATGGCCATTCTCATCATAATGCCGCAAGCCCCAGTCATCACAATGCTCCATTATATTTGTCATCACAATTCTCCATTACATTTGGCATCACAATGCTCCCTGCCATTGTCATCGCAATGGACCATGACATATGTCATCACAGTGTTCCCTGACTCCTGTCTTCACAATACTCCATGACCTTCTCATCACAATGCTCCATGCCCTTGTCATCACAATGCTCCACGACCCTTGTAATCACAATTCTCTATGCCCCTTTTCATCTCAATGCTCCATGAACCCTTTCATCACAATGCTCCATGAACCCGGTCATCACAATACTCCATGAACATTTTCAGCCCAGTGCTCCATGACACTGATCATCACAATGATACATGCCCTTATCATCCCAATGTTCCATGACCTCTGTATTCACAATGCTCCGTGACGCTTGTTATCACAGTGCTCCATGACACCTGTCACCACAATGCTCCATGCCTTTGTCAACAAAATGCTACATGACCTTGTCATTATAATGCTGTATTCGCTTTTCATCATAATACTCCATTACGATTGTCATCACAATCCTCCATGAAACATGGGATCACATTGCTTCATGCCCTTGTCATCACAATGCTCCATGCTCCTTGATATCAAAATGATCCGTGACCTGTGTCATCACAATGTTCAAAATGCTTGTGATCACAATGTTCCATAACACTTCTCATCAAAACGCTCCATGATGCCTGTCATCACAATACTCCATGCCCTTTTCATCACAATGCTCCAGGACATTTGTCATCACAATTCTCAATACACTTGTCATCACAGTGCTCCCTGACAATTGTCGTAAGAATGCTCCATGAAGCCTGTCATGAAAAGTCTCAATGCCTTTTTCATCACAATGCCACATGCCATTTTCATCACACTGTTCCATGATATTGTCATCAAAACACTCCACAAGCTTGTCGTCAGAATGCTCCATGATCCTTTTCATCACAATTCTCCATGCACTTGTCAGCAAAATGCTCCCTGACCCTTGTCATCACAATGCTCCAAGCCATTGTCATCACAATGCTCCATTACATTTGTCATCAGAATCCTCCATGACACTTGGCATCACAATGCTCCATGCCATTGTCATCACAATGGGCCATTACATATGTCATCACAATACTGTCTGACACCTGTCTTCACAATACTGCATAACCTTGTCATTACAATGCTCCATGCCCTTGTCAAAACAATGCGCCATTCCAACTGTCATCACAATAATCCATGAAACATATTAGAACAATGCTCCATGACCTGGTCATCTCAATGCTACAAGCACTTGTTATCCAATGCTTCATGACCCCTCTCATCACAATGCTCCGTGACTCCACTCATCAGAATGCTTCATGACCTATGTCATCACAATGGTCCATGCAGTCGTCAACAGCCTCTGTGACCTTTTTAAAAACCACGCTCCATGAACTTTTCATCACAATTCTCTTTGACCCTTGTCATCACAATGCTCTATGCCTTTCTCAACACAGTGTTCCATGACAGTAGTCATCACAATGTGCCATGCACTTGTCATCACAGTGCTCCACAATCTTGTCATCACAATGCTCCATAAAACTTGGCATCAAAAAGCTCCATGCACGTCTCATCAAAATGCTCTCTCAAAACTGATATCACAATGTTATATCACTACTCATCACAATATTCCCTCACCTCTGTCATCACAAGGTTCCATGACTCCTGTCATCACAATGCTACATGCAATTATTATCTAAATGTTCGATGACCCCTGACATCACAATGTTCCATTACCCCTGTCATCAAAATGCTCCATGACCCTTTTCATCAAATTGATCCATGACCCCTGACATCACAATGTTCCATCACCCCTGTCATCAAAATGTTCCATGACCCTTTTCATCAAATTGCTCCATGACCCTGTCATCACAATGCTCCCTGCCCTTCTCATCACATTGCACAACGCCCTTGTCATCAAAATGCTCCATGACCTTTGTCAACACAAAGATCCATGACTCTTGGGATCACAATGCTCCATGTCTTTGTCATCACAGTGCTCCATGAAAGCTCTCATCACATTTCTCCATGCCCGTGTCATCACAAAGCTCCATGACGCATGTCATCAGAATGCTCCATCCCTTCTCCTCACAATGCTCCATGACCCCTGCCATCACGATGTTCCATGGTCTTGTCATCACAAGGCTCCATGACACTTCTCATCACAATGCTCCCTGACCCCTGTAATCACAGTGCTCCATGTCCCATTTCATCCCAAGGATCCATGAACCCTCTCATCAATTTGCAGCATGCCCATCATCATAATGCTTCATGCTCTTGTCATTACAATGAAATCAAAATGCTCCATGACTTCTGTCATAACAATGCTCCAAACGCTTGTGATCCCAATATTCCATAAAACTTGTCCTCACAATGCCCCATGATGCTCGTCATCACAATTATCCATGGTCTTCTCATCACAATACTCCATGACCTCTGTCATCACAATGCTCAATACACTTGTCATCAAAATGCTCCCTGACACTTTTTGTCTGTATGCTCCTTGAACCCTGTCATGAGAAGGCTCCATACCGTTTTCATCACAATGATCCATTCCCTTTTCATCGCAATGCTACAAAATCACTGTAATCACACTGCTCCATGCCCTTGTCATCACAAAGCTCCATGACGCATGTCATCAGAATGCTCCATGGCCTTCTCATCACAATGATCCATGCCCATGCCATCACAATGCTCCATTACCCCTGCCATTACAATGCTCCTTGACCCCTGCCATCACGATGTTCCATGGCCTTGTCATTACAAGGCTCCATGTCCCTTCTCATCACAATGCTCCTAGACCCCTGTAATCACAATGCTCCATGCCCCTTTACATCAGTATGCTCCATGAGACTTGTCATCACAAGGCTCCATGATTTTCTCATCACAGTGCTCCAGGACCTTGTCATCACAATGCTTCATGCCCTTGTCATGAAAATTCTCAATGGCCATTCTCATCATAATGCCGCAAGCCCTAGTCATCACAATGCTCCATTATATTTGTCATCACAATTCTCCATTGCATTTGGCATCACAATGCTCCCTGCCATTGTCATCGCAATGGACCATGACATATGTCATCACAGTGTTCCCTGACTCCTGTCTTCACAATACTCCATGACCTTCTCATCACAATGCTCCATGCCCTTGTCATCACAATGCTCCACGACCCTTGTAATCACAATTCTCTATGCCCCTTTTCATCTCAATGCTCCATGAACCCTTTCATCACAATGCTCCATGAACCCGGTCATCACAATACTCCATGAACATTTTCAGCCCAGTGCTCCATGACACTGATCATCACAATGATACATGCCCTTATCATCCCAATGTTCCATGACCTCTGTATTCACAATGCTCCGTGACGCTTGTTATCACAGTGCTCCATGACACCTGTCACCACAATGCTCCATGCCTTTGTCAACAAAATGCTACATAACCTTGTCATTATAATGCTGTATTCGCTTTTCATCATAATACTCCATTACGATTGTCATCACAATCCTCCATGAAACATGGGATCACATTGCTTCATGCCCTTGTCATCACAATGCTCCATGCTCCTTGATATCAAAATGATCCGTGACCTGTGTCATCACAATGTTCAAAATGCTTGTGATCACAATGTTCCATAACACTTCTCATCAAAACGCTCCATGATGCCTGTCATCACAATACTCCATGCCCTTTTCATCACAATGCTCCAGGACATTTGTCATCACAATTCTCAATACACTTGTCATCACAGTGCTCCCTGACAATTGTCGTAAGAATGCTCCATGAAGCCTGTCATGAAAAGTCTCAATGCCTTTTTCATCACAATGCCATATGCCATTTTCATCACACTGTTCCATGATATTGTCATCAAAACACTCCACAAGCTTGTCGTCAGAATGCTCCATGATCCTTTTCATCACAATTCTCCATGCACTTGTCAGCAAAATGCTCCCTGACCCTTGTCATCACAATGCTCCAAGCCATTGTCATCACAATGCTCCATTACATTTGTCATCAGAATCCTCCATGACACTTGGCATCACAATGCTCCATGCCATTGTCATCACAATGGGCCATTACATATGTCATCACAATACTGTCTGACACCTGTCTTCACAATACTGCATAACCTTGTCATTACAATGCTCCATGCCCTTGTCAAAACAATGCGCCATTCCAACTGTCATCACAATAATCCATGAAACATATTAGAACAATGCTCCATGACCTGGTCATCTCAATGCTACAAGCACTTGTTATCCAATGCTTCATGACCCCTCTCATCACAATGCTCCGTGACTCCACTCATCAGAATGCTTCATGACCTATGTCATCACAATGGTCCATGCAGTCGTCAACAGCCTCTGTGACCTTTTTAAAAACCACGCTCCATGAACTTTTCATCACAATTCTCTTTGACCCTTGTCATCACAATGCTCTATGCCTTTCTCAACACAGTGTTCCATGACAGTAGTCATCACAATGTGCCATGCACTTGTCATCACAGTGCTCCACAATCTTGTCATCACAATGCTCCATAAAACTTGGCATCAAAAAGCTCCATGCACGTGTCATCAAAATGCTCTCTCAAAACTGATATCACAATGTTACATCACTACTCATCACAATATTCCCTCACCCCTCTCATCACAATGTTCCATGACTCCTGTCATCACAATGCTACATGCAATTATTATCACAATGTTCGATGACCCCTGAAATCACAATGTTCCATAAACCCTGTCATCAAAATGCTCCATGAACATTTTCATCAAATTGCTCCATGACCCCTGACATCACAATGTTCCATAAGCCCTGTCATCAAAATGTTCCATGACCCTTTTCATCAAATTGCTCCTTGACCCTGTCATCACAATGCTCCCTGCCCTTCTCATCAGAATGCACAACGCCCTTGTCATCAAAATGCTCCATGACCTTTGTCAACACAAAGATCCATGACCCTTGGCATCACAATGCTCCATGTCTTTGTCATCACAAAGCTCCATGAAAGCTCTCAACACATTTCTCCATGCCCGTGTCATCACAAAGCTCCATGACACATGTCATCAGAATACTCCATCCCTTCTCCTCACAATTCTCCATGTCCCCTGCCATCACGATGTTCCATGGCCTTGTCATTACAAGGCTCCATGACCCTTCTCATCACAATGCTCCAAGACCCGTGTAATCACAATGCTCCATGCCCCTTTACATCAGTATGCTCCATGATACTTGTCATCACAAGGCTCCATGATTTTCTCATCACAGTGCTCCAGGAACTTGTCATAACAATGATTCATGCCTTTGTCATCAAAATTCTCAATGGCCATTCTCATCATAATGCCGCAAGCCCTAGTCATCACAATGCTCCATTATATATGTCATCACAATTTTCCATTACATTTGGCATCACAATGCTCCCTGCCATTGTCATCGCAATGGACCATGACATATGTCATCACAGTGTTCCCTGACACCTGTCTTCACAATACTCCATGACCTTCTCATCACAATGCTCCATGCCCTTGTCATTACAATGCACCATGCCCACTGTCATCACAATAATCTATGAAACTTGTCAGACCAATGTTTCATGCCCCTGTCATCACAATGCTCCATGCCCTAGTCATCAGAATGCTCCATGACCCCTGTCATCACAATGCCCCGTGACTGCAGTCATCACAATGCTACATAACGTTTGTCATCACAATGGTCCATGCCCACGTCATCACAAGGCTCTGTGACATTTGTAACCACAATGATCCATGAACTTTTCATCACAATGCTCCATGACCATTGTCATCACAATGCTCCATGCCTTTGGCAGAAAAAAATTTCATGTCCCTTGTCATCACAATGTGCCATGCACTTTTCCTCACAGCGGTCCACAAACTTGTCATTGCAATTCTCCATCAACCTTGTAATCACAATGCTCCATGCATTTCTCATCAAAATGCTGTCTCACCAGAGATATCACAATGTTCCATCACTTCTCGTCACAATACTCCCTCACCCCTGTAATCACAAAGTTCCATGACCCGTGACATCACAGTATTCCATAAACCCTGTCATCCAAATGCTCCAAGATCCTTTTCATCCCAAATCTCCATGACCCCTGACATCACAATATTCTATAACCCCTGTCATCAAAATGTTCCATTACAATTTTCATCAAATTCCTGCATAACCTTATCACCAAAATACTCCCTACCCTTCTCATCACAATGCACCACACCCTTGTCATCAAAATGCTCCATGACATTTGTCATCACAAAGATCCATTACCCTTGGCATCAAAATGCTCCATGTCATTGTCATCACAAAGCTCCATGACACTTGTCATCACAATGCTCGATGCCATTCTCATCACAATGCTCCATGCCCTTGTCATTACAATCCTCCTTGACTCATGTATCACAGTGTTTCATGCCCTTGTCATCAAAATGATCCATGCTCACTCTCATCACAATAATCCATGAAATATTTCAGACCAATGCTCCATGTCCTTCTCATCATAATGCTTCATAACACCTGTCATAACAATGCGCCATGACCACTGCCACCACAAGGTTCCAGGGCCTTGTCATTCACAAGGGTCCATGACATTTGTAATCACAATGCTCCAAGACCACTGTAATCAAAATTCTCCATGCCCTTGTCATCACAAAGTTCCATGACGCATGCCATCAGAATGTTCAAGGCCCTTGTCATCACAACACTCATTGCCCTTCTCATCATAATGCTACAAGACCCTTGTAATCACAATGCTACATGCCGCTTTTCATCTCCATGCTCCATGAACACTGTCATCACAATGCACCATGCCCATCATCATAATGCTTCAGGCTATTGTCATCACAATGAAATCAAAATGCACCATGACCTCTGTCATCACAATGCTCAAAACCCATTAGATCACAACGTTCCATTACACTTATCCTCAAAACACCCCATGACGCTCATCATCACAATTATCCATGGTCTTCTCATCACTATGCTCCATAACCCTTGTCATTACAATGCTCAATACACATGTCATCACAATGCTCCCTGACACTTGTCGTCAGAATGCTCCTTGAACCCTGTCACGAAAAGGCTCCATGCCTTTTTCATCATAATGCCCCATGCCTTTTTCATCACAATGCTCCATGCCATTGTCATCAAAATACTCCACAAGCTTGTCATCAGAATGCTCCATGACATTTCTCATCATAATTCTCCATGCACTTGCCCGCACAATGCTCCCTGACACTGGTCATCACAATGCTCCAAGCCATTGTCATCACAAAGCTCCATTATTTTGTCATCAGAATCATCATTGACACTTAGCATCACAATGCTCCATGCCATTGTCATCACAATGGGCCATTACATATGTCATCACCATGCTCCCTGACACCTGTCTTCACAATACTGCATGACCTGGTCTTCACAATGCTCCATGCCCTTGTCATCACAATGCGCCATTCCAACTGTCATTGCAATTATCCATGAAACTTATTAGACCAATATTCCATGCCCTTGTCATCACAATGCTCCATGCCCTTGTTATCAAAATGCAACGTGACACCAGTCATCACAATGCTTCATGACATTTTTCATCAAAATGGTCCATGCTCTCATCATCAACAGACTCTGTGACCCTTTTAACCTCAATGCTCAATGAAATCTTCATCACAATGTTCGTTTGCCCGTGTCATCACAATACTCTATGCCTTTCTCAGCACAATGCTCCATGACCGTTGTCATCACAATGCTCCATGTGCTTGTCAGCACATAGCTCCATGACACGTCATCACAGTGCACCATGCGCTTGTCATCACAGTGCTCCACAATCTTGTCAGCACAATGCTCCATGCACTTCTCATCAATAGGCTCTCTCACCACTGATATCACAATGTTACATCACTATTCATCACAATACTCCCTCACCCCAGTCATCAAAATGTTCCATGACTCCTGTCATCAAAATGCTACATGCACTTATCATCACAATGTTCGATGACCTATGACATCACAATGTTCCATCACCCCTGTCGTCAAAATGCTCCATGACCCTTTTCATCAAAATGCTCCATGTCCCCTGACATCACAATGCTCCATAGCCCTTGTCATTACAGTGCTCCATGACACTCGTCATCATAATTATCCATGGTCTTCTCTTCGCAATGCTCCAAGGTCTTGCCATCAAAATGCTCCATGCCCTGGTCATCACAATGCTCCATGTCCCATGTCATCACAATTCTCCACGTCCTTGTCATCACAGTGCTCCATGACAGTTCTCATCACAATGTTACACGTTTTGTCATCACAATTCTCCATGCACATGTCATCGCAATGCCCCCTGACCCCTGTAATAGCAAGCCCCATGACTCTGTCATCACAATGCTTCACGCCCTTTTCATCAAAATTCTCAATGGCCATTGTCATCAAAATGCTCCCTGAACCTTGTCATCACAATGCTCCAAGCCCTTGTCATCACAATGCTCCATTACATTTGTCATCAAAATCCTCCAAAACACTTGGCATCACAATGTTCCATGCCATTGTCATCACAATGGAATATGAAATTTGTCATCACAATGCTCCCTGACACCTGTCTTCACAATACTCCATGACCTTGTCATCACAATATGCCACGCCCAATGGCAACACAATAATCCATGAAACTGCTCAGTCCAATGCTCCATGCCCCTGTCATCACAATGCTCTGAGCCCTTGTAATCACAATGCTCCATGACCCCAGTTCTCACAATGCTCCGTGACTCCAGTCATCACAAGACTTCATGACCTGTGTCATCACAATGATACATGCCCGCATCATCACAAGGCTCTGTGAACATTGTCACCACAATGGTCCGTGAAATTTTCATCAAAATGCTCCGTGACACTTGTTACCACAATGCTCCGTCCATTTGTCAACTCAGTGCTCCATGACCCTTGTCATCACAATGTTCCATGCACTTGTCAGCGCAGTGCTCCATAACCCATGTCATCACAATGCTCCATAACCATTGTCATCACAATGCTCCTTGCACGTCTCATCAAAATGCTCTCTCAGCACTGATATCGAAATGTTCCCTCACTAGTCATCACAATACACCCACTTCCCTGTCATCACAATGGTCCATAACCCCTGTCATCAAAATGTTCCATGACCCTTTTCATCAAATTGCTCCATGACCCTGTTATCACAAGGCTCCCTGCCCTTCTCATCACAATGCAAAGCGCCCTTGTCATCAAAATGCTCCATGATATTGTCATCACAAAGATCCATGATCCTTGCAATCACAATGCTCCATGTCATTGTCATCACAATGCTCCATGATCGCTCTCATCACATTGCTTCATGCCCTTGTCGTCACAAAGCTCCATGATGCATGTCATCAGAATGCTCCATGGCCTTCTCAGCACAGTGCTCCATGCCCTTGCCATCTCAATGCTCCATTACACCTGTCATCACAATGCTCCAAGACCCCTGTAATCACAATGTCCCATGCCTCTTTTCATCTCAATGCTCCATGAACCCTCTCATCACAATGCACCATGCCCACCATCATAATGCTTCATGCTATTGTCATCACAATGAAATCATAATGCTCCATGACCTCTCTCATCACAATGCTCCAAATCCTTGTGATCAAAATCTTCCATAACATTTATCATCACAACGCCCCATGACGCTCATCATCACAATTATCCATGGTCTTCTCATCACAATGCTCCATGATTTTTGTCACCACAATGCTCAATAACATTGTCATCACAATGCTATATGACACTTGTCGTCAGTATGCTCCTTGAACCCTGTGATGACAAGGCTCCATGGCCTTCTCATCCCAAGACTCCATGCCCTTGTCATCACAGAGCTCCACGACCCCTGTAATCACAATGATCCATGTCCCTTTTCATCAGAATGTTCCATGAGACATATCATCACAAGCATCCATGGTCTTCTCATCACAATGCTCCAGTACCTTGTCATCACAATGCTCCATGACACCTGTCATCACAATACTCCATGGACATTTTCAGCCCAATGCTCCATGACCTTCTCATCACAAAGCTCCATGACCCCTGTCATCACAACGCTCCATGTCCCTTGTCATCACAATACTCCATGAACTTTTTCATCCCAGTGTTCCATGACACTTGTCATCCCAATGCTCCATGAACCCTTTATTCACAATGCTCCGTGTCGCTTGTCATCACAGTGCTCCATGACACCTGTCATCAGAATGTTCCATGCCTTTGTCAGCAAAATGATCCATGACCCTTTTCTTTAAAATGCTCCATGTCCCCTGACATCACAATGCTCCATACCCCTTGTCATTACAGTGCTCCATGAGGCTCTTCATCACAATTATCCATGGTCTTCTCATCACAATGCTCCACGGTCTTGCCATCACAATGCTCCATGCCCTGGTCATCACAGTTCTCCAAGTTCTTGGCATCACTATGTTCCATGACACACTCATCACAGTGTTACATGCTTTGACAGCCCAATACTCCACAAACATGTCATCAGAATGCTCTATGACCCTTGCCATCACAATTATCCATGCCCCTGTCTTCACAAAGCTCCATGCCCTTGTCATCACAATGCTCCATGAACTTTCTCATCACAGTTCTCAAAACACTTGACATCACAATACTCCCTGACTCTTGTCGTCAGAATGCTCCTTGAACTTTATCAAGAAAAGGCTCCATGCAGTTTTCATCACAATGCCTAATGCCATTTTCATCACAATAATCCATGCCATTGTCATCAAAATACTCCACAAGCTTGTCATCCAAATGCTCCATGACCCATGTCATCACAATTCTCCATGAACTTGCCAGCACAATGCTCCCTGACCCTTGTCATCACAATGTTCCATGCCACTGTCATCACAATGCTCCATTACCTTTGTCATCAGAATCCTCCATGACACTTGGCATCACAATGCTCCATGCCATTGTCATCACAATGGGCCATTACATATGTCATCACAATGCTCCATGACACCAGTCTTCACAAAACTGCATGACCTGGTCTTCACAATGCTCCATGCCCTTGTCATCACAATGCGCCATTCCAACTCTCATTGCAATAATCCATGAAAATTATTAGACCAGTGTTCCATGCCTTGGTCATCACAATGCTCCATGCCCTTGTTATCACAATGCTCCGTGACTCCAGTCATCACAATGCTTCATGACTTTGTCATCACAATGGTCCATGCCCTCATCATCAACTGTCTCTGTGACCTCTTTAACCTCAGTGCTCCAAGAAATTTTCATCACAATGCTCTTTGACACTTATCATCACAATACTCTCTGCCTTTCTCAACACAATGCTCCATGACCGTTATCATCACAATGCTCCATGCGCTTGTCAGCACAATGCTCCATGACACGTCATCACAATGCATCATGTGCTTGTCATCACAATGCTCCATTAACATTGTCATCAAAATGCTCCATGCACTTCTCATCAATATGCTCTCTCACCACTGATATCACAATGTTACATTACTATTCATTACAATACTCCCTCACCCCTGTCATCACAGTGTTCCATGACTCCAGTCATCACCATGCTACATGCACTTATCATCATAATGTTCGATGACCTATGACATCACAATGTTCCAAAACCCCTGTCATCAAAATGCTCCATGACCCTTTTCATCAAAATGCTCCATGTCCCCTGACATCACAATGCTCCTTAGCCCTTGTCATTACAGTGCTCCATGATGCTCGTAATCATAATTATCCATGGTCTTCTCATCACAGTGCTCCACCGTCTTGCCATCACAATGCTCCAAGCCCTGGTCATCACAATGCTCCATGTCCCATGTCATCACAATTCTCCACGTCCTTGTCATCACAATGTGCCATGCCCACAGTCAACACAATTATCCATTAAACTTGTCAGACCAATGCTCCATGCCCCTGTCATCACAATGTTCCATGCCCTTGTCATCACAATGCTCCATGACCCCAGTTCTCACAAGGCTCTGTGACTCCAGTCATCACAAGGCTTCATGACCTGTTTCATCACAATGATCCATGCCCTCATCGTCACAAGGCTCTGTGAACTTTGTCACCACAATGCTCCATGAACTTTTAATCACAATGCTCCGTGACACTTGTTATCACAATGCTCCGTCCCTTTGTCAACACAATGCTCCATGACCCTTGTCATCACAATGTTCCATGCACTTCTCAGCGCAGTGCTCCATGACCCTTGTCATCACAATGCTCCATAATCCTTGTCATCACAATGCTCCTTGCACTTCTTATCAAAATGCTCTCTCAACACTGATATCAAAATGTTCCCTCACTAGTCATCACAATACACCCACTCCCCTGTTCATCACAATGGTCCATAACCCCAGTCATGAAAATGTTCCATGACCCCTGACATCACAATGTTCCATAACTCCTGTCATCAAAATGTTCCTTGACCCTTTTCATCAAATTGCCACATAACCCTGTCATCACAATGCTCCCTGCCCTTCTCATCACAATGCAAAACGCCCTTGTCATAAAAATGCTCCATGACTTTGTCATCAGAAAGATCCATGACCCTTGGCATCACAATGCTCCCTGTCATTGTCATCACTATGCTCCATGATCGGTCTCATCACATTGCTTCATTCTCTTGTCGTCACAAAGCTCCATGTTGCATGTCATCAGAATGCTCCATGGCCTTCTCATCACAGAGCTCCATGCCCTTGTCATCACAATACTCCATTACCATTGTCATCACAATCCTCCATGAACCTTGGGATCACATTGCTTCATGCCCTTGTCATCACAATGCTCCATGCTCCTTGAAATAAAAATGATCAATGACCTCTGTCATCACAATGCTCCAAACACTTGTGATCACAAAGTTCCATAACCCTTGTCATCACAACGCTCAATGATGCCTGTCATCACAATACTCCATGCCATTTTCATCACAGTGCTCCATGACCTTTGTCGTCACTATTCTCAATACACTTGTCATCACAATGCTCCCTGACACTTGTCGTCAGAATGCTCCTTAAACCTGTCACAAAAGGGCTCCATGCCTTTTTCATCACAATGTCCCATGCCGTTTTCATCACAATGCTCCATGCCATTGTCATCAAAATACTCCACAAGCTTGTCATCAGAATGTTCCATGACCCTTGTCATCACAATTATCCATGCACATGTCAACACAATGCACCCTGACCCTTGTCATCAGAGTGCCCCAAGCCACTGTCATCACTATGCCCCATTACCTTTGTCATCAGAATCCTCCATGACACTTGGCATCACAATGCTCCATGCCATTGTCATCACAATGGGCCATTACATATGTCAACACAATGATCCCTGACACCTGTCTTCACAATACTGCATGACCTGGTCATCACAATGCTCCATGCCCTTGTCATCACAATGCGCCATTCCAACTGTCATCGGAATAATCCATGAAACTAATTAAACCAATGCTCCATGCCCTTGTCAACACAATGCTCCATGCCCTTGTTTTCACAATGCTCCATGACCCCTGTCATCACAATGTTCCGTGACTGCAGTCATCACAATGCTTCATGAACTTTGTCATCACAGTGGTCCATGCCCTCAAAATCAACAGTCTCTGTGACCATTTTGACAACAATGTTCCATGAACTTTTCATCAGAATGCTCTTTTACCCTTGTCATCACAATGCTCTATGCCTTTCTCAGCACGGTGCTCCATGACGCTTGTCATCACAGTGCTCCATGCGCTTGTCAGCACAGTGCTCCATGGCACATTTCATCACAATGCGCTATGCGCTTGTCATCAGAGTGCTCCACAATTTGTCTTCACAATGCTCCATAAACTTTGTCATCACAATGCTCCATGCACTTCTCATCAAAATGCTCTCTCACCACTGATATCACAATGTTACATCACTATTCGTCACAATACTCCCTCACCCCTGTCATCATAATGTTCCATGACTCCTATCATCACAATGTTCCATGAGATTATCATCACAATGTACGATGACCCCTGACATCACAATGTTCCATAACCCCGTCATCAAAATATTTCATTACCCTTTTTTTCAAATTGCTCCATGAACCTGTCATCACAATGCTCCCTGCCCTTCTCATCACAATGCACAACGCCCTTGTCATCAAAATTCTCCATGACCTTTGTCATCAGAAAGACCCATGAACCTTGGCATCACAATGCTCCGTGTCATTGTCACCACAATGCTCCATGAATTCTCTGATCACATTGCTCCATGTCCTTGTCAGCACAAAGCTCCATGACACATGTCATCAGAATGCTCCATGGCTTTGTCATCAAAATGCTCCATGCCCTTGCCATCACAAAGCTCCATTACACATGTCATAACAATGCTCCATGACCACTGCCATCACGATGGTCCTTGGACATTTCATCACCAGACTCCATATCCCTTCTCATCACATGCTCCAAGACCCCTGTAATCACAATGCTCTATGCCCCTTTTCATCTCAATGATCTATGAACCCTGTTATCACAATGCAACATGCCCATCCTCTAATGCTTCATGCTATTGTCATCACAAAGAAATCAAAATGTTCCATGAACTCTGTCATAACAATGCTCCAAACCCTTGTGATCACAATATTACATAACACTTGTCATCACAATGCCCCATGACACTCGTCATCACAATTATCCATGGTCTGCTCATCACAATGCTCCATGACCTTTGTCATTGCAATGCTCCATAAACATTGTGATCACAATGCTCCTTTCCCTTCTCATCACAATGCTCCATTACCCTTCTCATAACAATGCTCGATGACCCATGCAATCACAATGTTCCACGGCCTTTTCATTACAAGTCTCCCTGACGCTTGTCATCACAGTGCTCCATGCGCTTGTCAGCACAGTGCTCCATGGCACATGTCATCACAATGCACTATGCGCTTGTCATCAGAGTGCTCCAAAATTTGTCTTCACAATGCTCCATGACCTTTGTCATCACAATACTCAATACACTTGTCATCACAATGCTCCCTGACACCTGTCATCAAAATGCTTCTAGAACCCTGTCACGAAAAGGCTCCATGCCTTTTTCATCACAAGGCCCCATGCCATTTCCTTCACAAAGCGCCATGCCATTGTCATGAAAATACACCACAAGCCTGTCATCAGATTGCTCCATGACCCTTGTCATCACAATTCTCCATGCATTTTCAGCACAATATTCCCTGACCCTTGTCATCACAATGCCCAAAGCCATTGTCATCAAAATGCTCCATTACCTTTGTCATTAGAATCCTTCATGACACTTGGCATCACAATGCTCCATTCCATTCTTATCACAATGGGCCACAACATATGTCATCACAATGCTCCCTGACACCTGTCTTCACAATACTGCATGACCTGGTCATCACAATGCTCCATGACCCCGGGCATCACAATGTCCACGGTGTTGTCATCACAAGTCTCCTTGACATTTGTCATCACAATGCTCCAGGAACCCTGTTATCACAAAGCTCCAAGCTCTTGTCATCACAAAGCTCCATGACACATGTCATCAGAATGTTCCATGGACTTCTCATCAAAATGCTCCATGCCCTTGTCATCACCGTGCTCCAACACCCCTGTAATGACAATGCTCCATGCCCCTTTTCATCAGTATGCTCCATGAGATTTGTCATCACAAGGCTCCATGATTTTCTCATCACAGTGCTCCAGGATATGGTCATCACAATGCTTCATGACCTTGTCATGAAAATTCTCAATGGCCCTTGTCATCATAATGCTCCAAGCCATAGTCATCACAATGCTCCATTATATTTGTCATCACAAACCTCCATTACATTTGGCATTACCCTGCTCCCTGCCATTGTCATCGCAATAGACCATGACATATGTCTTGACAATGCTCACTGACAACTGTCTTCACAATACTCCATGACCTTCTCATCACAATGATCCATGCCCTTGTCATCACAATGCACCATGTCCAATGTCATCACAATAATCTATGAAAATTTTCAAACCAATGATCCATGCCCCTGACATCACAATGCTCCAAGCCCTTGTCATCACAATGCTCCATGACCCCTGTCATCACAATGCTCCGTGACTCCCGGCATCACAGTGCTTCATAACTTTTGTCATCACAATGGTCCATGCCCACGTCATCACAAGGCTCTGTGACCTTTGTAACCACAATGCTCCATGAGATTTCCATCACAATGCTCCGTGACCTTTGTCATCACAATGCTCCATGCCTTTGTCAGAAGAATGCTCCATGACACTTGTCATCACTATATGCCACGCGTTTACATCACAACGGCCCACAAATTTGTCATGGCAATGCTCCATAAACCTTGTAATCACAATGCTCCATGCCCTTCTCATCACAAGGCTCCATGACACTTGTCATCACTATGCTCCAAGACCACTGTAATCACATTGCTCGCTGCCCTTGTCATCACAAGGCTCCATGACACATGTCATCAGAATGTTCCATGGCTTTCTCATGAAAATGTTCAATACCCTTGTCCTCATAGTTCTCCAAGACCCCTGTAATCACAATGCTCCATGCCCCTTTTCATCTCAAGGCTCCATGAACCCTGTCATCACAATGCATCATGCCCATCATCATAATGCTTCAGGCTATTGTGAGCACAATGAAATCAAAATTCTCCATGACCTCTGTCATCACAATGCTCCATGACCCCTATCATCACAATATTCCATGAACATGTTCAGCCCAATGCTCCATAACACTTGTCATCACAATGATCCATGACCTTGTCATCCCAGTGCTCCATGACCCCTGTATTCACAATGCTCCGTGACGATTGTCATTACAGTGCTCCATGACACGTGTCATCACTGTGCTCCATGGCTTTGTCAGCAAAATGCTACATGACCTTGTCATTACAATGCTCTATGCACTTGTCATCAAAATACTCCATTACCATTGTCATCACAATATTCCATGACCTGTGGGATCACATTGCTTCATTGCCTTGTCATAACAATGCTCCATGCTCCTTGAAATCAAAATGATCCATGACCTCTGTCATCACAATGCTCCAAACCCTTGTGATCACCATGTTCCATAACACACTTCATCAAAAAGCTCCATGCCCTTTTCATCACAATTCTCCATGACCTTTGCCATCACAATTCTCAATACACTTGTCCTCACAGTGTTCACTGACACTTGTCGTCAGAAAGCTCCTTGAAACCTGTCACGAAAAGGCTACATGCCTTTTTCATCACAATGCCCCATGCCGCTTTCATCAAAATGCTCCATGCCATTGTCATCAAAATACTCCACAAGCTTGTCATCAGAATGCTCCATTACCCTTGTCATCACAATTCTCCATGCACTTGTCAGCACAATGCTCCCTGACCCTTGTCATCACAATGCCCCAAGCCATAGTCATCACAATGCTCCATTACATTTGTCATCAGAATCCTCCATGACACTTGGCATCACAATGCTCCATGCCACTGTCATCACAAAGGGCCATTACATATGTCATCAGAGTGCTCCAGGACAGCTGTCTTCACAATACTGCATGACTTGGTCATCACAATGCTCCATGCCCTTGTCATCACAATGCGCCATTCCAACTGTCATCGCAGTAATCCATGAAACTTATTAGACCAATGCTCCATGCCCTTTTCATCACAATGCTCCATGCCCTTGTTATCACAATGCTCCATGACCCCTGTCATCACAATGCTCCGTGACTCCAGTCATCACAATGATTCATGAACTTTGTCATCACAGTGGTCCATGCCCTCTTCATCAACAGTATCTGTGACCTATTTAACCACAATGATCCATGAACTTTTCATCACAATTCTCGTTTACACTTGTCATCACAATGCTCTATGCCTTTCTCAGCACAATGCTCCATAACCCTTGTCATCACAATGCTCCATGTGCTTGTGAACACAGTGCTCCATGACACATGTCATCACAATGCATCATGCGCTTGTCATCACAGTGCTCCTCAATTTTGTAAACACAATGCTCCATAAACGTTGTCATCACAATGCTCCATGCACTTCTCATCAAAATGCTCTCTCACCACTGATATCACAATGTTACATCTCTATTCATCACAATACTCCCTCACCCCTGTCATTGTAATGTTCCATGACTCCTGTCATCACAATGGTACATGCACTTATCATCACAATGTTCGATGACCTCAGATATCACAATGTTCCATAACCCCTGTCATCAAAATGCTCCATGACCCTTTTCATCAAAATGATCCATGACCCCTGCCATCACAATGTTCCACGACATTATCATCACAAGACTCCATGACACATGTCATCAAAATTCTCCGAGACCCCTGTAATCACAATGCTCCATGCCCTTGTCTTTACAAAGCTCCATGACACATGACATCAGAATGTTCCATGGCCTTCTCATCAAAATGCTCCATGCCCTTGTCATCACAATGCTCTCAGACCCCTGTAATCACAATGCTCCATGCCCGTTTTCATCTCAATGTTCCATGAACCCTGTCATCGCAATGCATCATGCCCATCATCATAATGCTTCCGGCTATTGTCACCACAATGAAATCAAAATTCTCCATGACCTCTGTCATCACAATTCTCCATGACCCTTGTCATCACAATGATCCATGCCCTTGTCATCCCAATGCTCCATGTCCCCTGTATTCAAAATGCTCCGTGACGCTTGTCACCGCAGTGCTCCATGACACCTGTCATCACAATGCTCCATGCCTTTGTCAGCAAATTGCTACATGACTTTGTCATTACAATGCTCTATGCGCTTGTCATCACAATTCTCCATTACCATTGCCATCACAATCCTCCATGAACCTTGGGATCACATTGCTTCATGCCCTTGTCATCACAATGCTCCATGCTCCTTGAAATCAAAATGATCCATGACCTCTCTCATCACAATGCTCCAAACACTTGTGATCACAAAGTTCCATAACACTTGACATCAGAAAGCTCCATGATGCCTGTCATCACAATACTCCATGCCCTTTTCATCACAATGCTCCATGACCATTGTCATCACAATTATCAATACCCTTGTCATCACAGTGCTCCCTGACACTTGTCGTCAGAATGCTCCTTGAACCCTGTCACGAAAAGACTCCATGCCTTTTTCATCACAATGCCCCATGCCGTTTTCAACACAATGCTCCATGCCACTGTCATCAAAATACTCCACACGCTTGTCAACAGAATTCTCCATGACCCTTGCCATCACAATTCTCCATGCACTTGTCAGCACAATGCTCCCGGACCCTTGTCATCACAGTGCCCCAAGCCATTGTCATCACTATGCTCCATTACCTTTGTCATCAGAATCCTCCATGACACTTGGCATCACAATGCTCCATGCCATTGTCATCACAATGGGCCATTACATATGTCAACACAATGCTCCCTGACACCTGTCTTCACAATACTGAATGACCTGGTTATCACAATGCTCCATGCCTATGTCATCACAATGTGCCATTCCAACTGTCATCGCAATAATCCATGAAACTTATTAGTCCAATGCTCCATGCCGTTGTCATCACAATGCTCCATGCCCTTGTTATCACAATGCTCCATGACCCCTGTCATCACAATGCTCCGTTACTCCAGTCATCAAAATGCTTCATGAACTTTGTAAGCACAATTGTCCATGCCCTCTTCTTCAACAGTCTCTGTGACATTTTGACCACAATGCTCCATGAACTTTTCATCACAATGTCTTTTACCCTTGTCATCACAATGCTCTATGCCTTTCTCAGCACAGTGCTCCATGACGCTTGTCATCACAGTGCTCCATGCGCTTGTCAGCACAGTGCTCCATGGCACATGTCATCACAATGCACTGTGCGCTTGTCATCAGAGTGCTCCACAATTTGTCTTCACAATGCTCCATAAACTTTGTCATCTCAATGCTCCATGCACTTCTCATCAAAATGCTCTCTCACCACTGATATCACAATGTTACATCACTATTCGTCACAATACTCCCTCACCCCTGTCATCATAATTTTCCATGACTCTTATCATCACAATGGTCCATGAAATTATCATCACAATGTTCGATGACCCCTGACATCACAATGTTCCATAACCCCGTCATCAAAATATTCCATGACCCTTTTTTTCAAATTGCTCCATGACCCTGTCATCGCAATGCTCCCTGCCCTTCTCATCACAATGCACAACGCCCTTGTCATCAAATTCTCCATGACCTTTGTTATCACAAAGACCCATGAACCTTGGCATCACAATGCTCCGTGTCATTGTCATCACAATGCTCCATGAATTCTCTGATCACATTGCTCCATGTCCTTGTCAGCACAAAGCTCCATGACACATGTCATCAGAATGCTCCATGGCTTTCTCATCAAAATGTTCCATGCCCTTGCCATCACAAAGCTCCATTACACCTGTCATAATTATGCTCAATGACACCTGCCATCACGATGACCCTTGGCCTTGTCATCACAAGGCTCCATGACACTTCCCATCACAATGTTCCAAGACCCCTGTAATCACAATGCTCCATGCCCCTTTTCATCTCAATGATCCATGAAACCTGTCATCACAATACACCATGCCCATCATCATAATGCTTCATGCTATTGTCATCACAATGAAATCAAAATGCTACATGATCTCTGTCATAAAAATGCTGCAATCCCTTGTGATCACAATATTCCATAACACTTGTCATCACAATGCCCCTTGACACTCGTCATCACAGTTATCCATGGTCTTCTCATCACAATGCTCCATGACCTTTGTCATCACAATGCTCAATACCCTTGACATCAAAATGCTCCCTCACAGTTGTTGGCTGTATGCTCCTTTAACCCTGTCATGACAAGGCTCTATGACTTTCTCATCACAATGATCCATGCCTTTTTCATCACAATGATCCAAGACCACTGTAATCACAATGCTCCATGCCCTTGTCATCACAAAGCTCAATGACGTATGTCATTAGAATGTTCCTTGGCCTTCTCCTCACATTGCTCCCTGCCCTTGTCATCACAATGTTCCAAGAGCCTGGTAATCACAGTGGTCCATGCCCCTTTTCATCAGTATGCTCCATGAGATTTGTCATCACAAGGCTTCATGGTTTTCTTATCACAATGCTCCAGCAACTTGTCATCACAATGCTTCACGACATTGTCATGAAAATTCTCAATGGCCCTCGTCATTATAATGCTCCAAGTCCTCGTCATCACAATGCTCCATTATATTTGTCATCACAATCCTCCATTACATTCGACATCAAAATACTCCCTGCCATTTTCATTGCAATTGACCATGACATATGCCATCACAATGCTCCTTGACAACTTTCTTGAAAATACTCCATGAACTTCTCATCACAATGCTCCATGCCCTTGTCATCCCAATGCTCCAGGCCCTTGTCATCACAATGCTCCATGACCCCTGTCATCACAATGCTCCGTGACTCCAGGCATCACAGTGCTTCATAAAATTTGCCATCACAAAGATCCATGCCCGCGTCATCACAGTGCTCTGTGACCTTTGTAAACACAATGCTCCATTAAATTTCCGTCACAATGCTCCGTGTCCCTTGTCATCACAATGCTCCATGACTTTGTCAGAAAAATTCTCCATGACCCTTGTCATCACAATGTGCCACGCACTTTTCATCACAGCATTCCACAAATTTGTCATGGCAATGCTCAATAAACTTGTCATCACAATGCTCCAAAACCGCTGTAATCACACTGCTCCATGCCATTGCCATCACAAAGCACCATGTCATCAGAATGTTCCATGTCCTTCTCATCAAAATGCTCCATGCCCTTGTCATCACAATGCTCCAAGACCCCTGTAAAAACAATGCTCCATGCCACTTTTCTTCTCAATGATCCATGAACCATGACATCACAATGCATCATGCCCATTATCATAATGCTTCCGGCTATTGTCAGCCCAATGAAATCAAAATTCTCCATGACTTCTCTCATCACAATGCTCCATGACACCTGTCATCACAATACTCCATGAATATTTTCGGCACAATGCTCCATGAACCTTGTCATCACAATGATCCATGCCCTTGTCATCCCAATGCTCCAAGACCACTGTAATCACAATGCTCCATGCCCTTGTTATCACAAAGCTCAATGACGCATGTCATTAGAATGTTCCTTGGCCTTCTCCTCACATTGCTCCATGCCCTAGTCATCACAATGTTCCAAGACCCCGGTAATCACAGTGGTCCATGCCCCTTTTCATCAGTATGCTCCATGAGATGTGTCATCACAAGGCACCATGGTTTTCTTATCGCAATGATCCAGGAACTTGTCATCACAATGCTTCACGACATTGTCATGAAAATTCTCAATGGCCCTTGTCATCATAATGCCCCAAACCCTAGTCATCACAATGCTCCATTATAATTGTCATCACAATCCTCCATTACATTTGGCATCACAACACTCCCTGCCATTGTCATCGCAATGGAACATGACATATGTCATCACAATGCTCCCTGACAACTTTCTTCAAAATACTCCCTCAACTTCTCATCACAATGTTCCATGCCCTTGTCATCCCAATGCTCCATGCCCTTGTCATCACAATGCTCCGTGACTCCAGTCATCACAATGCTTAATGAACTTTGTCATCACAATGGTCCATGCCCTCTTCATCAACAGTATCTGTGACCTTTTTAACCACAATGATCCATGAACTTTTCATCACAATTCTCGTTTACACTTGTCATCACAATGCTCTATGACTTTCTCAGCACAATGCTCCATAACCCTTGTCATCACAATGTTCCATGCGCTTGTGAACACAGTGCTCCATGACACATGTCATCAAAATGCATCATGCGCTTGTCATCACAGTGCTCCTCAATTTTGTCAACACAATGCTCCATAAACGGTATCATCACAATGCTCCATGCACTTCTCATCAAAATGCTCTCTCACCACTGATATCACAATGTTACATCTTTATTCATCACAATACTCCCTCACCCCTGTCATTGTAATGTTCCATGTCTCCCGTCATCACAATGGTACATGCACATATCATCCCAATGTTCGATGACCTCAGATATCACAATGTTCCATAACCCCTGTCATCAAAATGCTCCATGACCCTTTTCATCAAAATGATCCATGACCCCTGCCATCACAATGTTCCACGACATTATCATCACAAGACTCCATGACACATGTCATCACAATTCTCCAAGACCCCTGTAATCACAATGCTCCATGCCCTTGTCTTTACAAAGCTCCATGACACATGACATCAGAATGTTCCATGGCCTTCTCATCAAAATGCTCCATGCCCTTGTCATCACAATGCTCTCAGACCCCTGTAATCACAATGCTCCATGCCCGTTTTCATCTTAATGTTCCATGAACCCTGTCATCACAATGCATCATGCCCATCATCATAATGCTTCCGCCTATTGTCACCACAATGAAATCAAAATTCTCCATGACCTCTGTCATCACAATGCTCCATGACCCCTGTCATCAGAATACTCCATGAACATTTGCAGCCCAATGCTCCATGACTCTTGTCATCAGAATGATCCATGCCCTTGTCATCACAATGCTCCAAGACCCCTGTAATCACACTGCTCCGTGCCCTTGTCATCACAAAGCTCCATGACACATGTCATCAGAATGTTCCATGTCCTTCTCATCAAAATGCTCCATGCCCTTGTCATCACAATGCTCTCAGACCCCTGTAATCACAATGCTCCATGCCCCTTTTCTTCTCAATGCTCCATGAACCATGACATCACAATGCATCATGCCCATTATCATAATGCTTCCAGCTATTGTCAGCCCAATGAAATCAAAATTCTCCATGACCTCTCTCATCACAATGCTCCATGACCCCTATCATCACAATACTCCATGAACATTTTCAGCCCAATGCTCCATGAACCTTGTCATCACAATGATCCATGCCCTTGTCATCCCAAAGCTCCATGAACGCTGTAATCACAATGCTCTGTGACGCTTGTCATACAGTGCTCCATGACACCTGTCATCACAATGCTCCATGCCTTTTTCAGCAAATTGCTACATGACATTGTCATTACAATGCTCTATGCGCTTGTCATCACAATACTCCATTACCAATGTCATCACAATCCTCCATGAACCTTGGGATCACATTGCTTCATGCCCTTGTCATCACAATGCTCCATGCTCCTTGAAATAAAAATGATCATTGACCTCTGTCATCACAATGCTCCAAACACTTGTGATCACAAAGTTCCAGAACACTTGTCATCACAACGCTCAATGATGCCTGTCATCACAATACTCCATGCCCTTTTCATCACAATGCTCCATGACCTTTGTCATCACAATTCTCAGTACACTTATCATCACAATGCTCCCTGACACTTGTCGTCAGAATTCTCCTTGAACCCTGTCACAAAATGGCCCCATGCCTTTTTCATCACAATGTCCCATGCCGTTTTCATCACAATGCTCCATGCCATTTTCATCAAAATACTCCAGAAGCTTGTCATCAGAATGTTCCATGACCCTTGTCATCACAATTCTCCATGCACACGTCAGCACAATGCTCCCTGACCCTTGTCATCAGAGTGCCCCAAGCCACTGTCATCACTATGCTCCATTACCTTTGTCATCAGAATCCTCCATGACATTTGGCATCACAATGCTCCATGCCATTGTCATCACAATGGGCCATTACATATGTCATCACAATGCTCCCTGACACCTGTCTTCACAATACTGCATGACCTGGTTATCACAATGCTCCATGCCCTTGTCATCACAATGCACCATTCCAACTGTCATCGCAATAATCCATGAAACTAATTAAACCAATGCTCCATGCCCTTGTCAACACAATGCTCCATGCCCTTGTTTTCACAATGCTCCATGACCCCTGTCATCACAATGTTCCGTGACTGCGGTCATCACAATGCTTCATGAACTTTGTCATCACAGTGGTCCATGCCCTCGTCATCAACAGTCTCTGTGACCATTTTGACAACAATGCTCCATGAACTTTTCATCACAATGCTCTTTTACCCTTGTCATCACAATGCTCTATGCCTTTCTCAGCACAGTGCTCCATGACGCTTGTCATCACAGTGCTCCATGCGCTTGTCAGAACAGTGCTCCATGGCACATGTTATCACAATGCACTATGTGCTTGTCATCACAGTGCTCCACAGTTTGTCTTCACAATGCTCCATAAACTTTGTCATCACAATGCTCCATGCACTTCTCATCAAAATGCTCTCTCACCACTGATATCACAATGTTACATCACTATTCGTCACAATACTCCCTCACCCCTGTCATCATAATTTTCCATGACTCCTATCATCACAATGGTCAATGAACTTATCATCACAATGTTCGATGACCCCTGACATCACAATGTTCCATAACCGCGTCATCAAAATATTCCATGACCCTTTTTTTCTAATTGCTCCATGACCCTGTCATCACAATGCTCCCTGCCCTTCTCATCACAATGCACAACGCCCTTGTCATCAAAATTCTCCATGACCTTTGTCATCACAAAGACCCATGAACCTTGGCATCACAATGCTCCGTATCATTGTCATCACAATGCTCCATGAATTCCCTGATCACATTGCTCCATGTCCTTGTCAGCACAAAGCTCCATGACACATGTCATCAGAATGCTCCATGGCTTTGTCATCAAAATGCTCCATGCCCTTGCCATCACAAAGCTCCATTACACCTGTCATAACAATGCTCCATGACTACTGCCATCACAATGGTCCTTGGACTTTTCATCACAAGGATCCATGACCCTTCTCATCACATGCTCCAAGACCCCTGTAATCACAATGCTCCATGCCCCTTTTCATCTCAATGATCCATGAACCCTGTCATCACAATGCAACATGCCCATCCTCATAATGCTTCATGCTATTGTCATCACAAAGAAATCAAAATGTTCCATGAACTCTGTCATAACAATGCTCCAAACCCTTGTGATCACAATATTACATAACTCTTGTCATCACAATGCCCCATGACACTCGTCATCACAATTATCCATAGTCTGCTCATCACAATGCTCCATGACCTTTGTCATCGCAATGCTCCATAAACCTTGTAATCACAATGCTCCTTTCCCTTCTCATCACAATGCTCCATTACCCCTCTCATAACAATGCTCGATGACCCATGCAATCACAATGTTCCACAGCCTTTTCATTACAAGTCTCCCTGACGCTTGTCATCAAAGTGCTCCATGCGCTTGTCAGCACAGTGCTCCATGGCACATGTCATCACAATGCACTATGCACTTGTCATCAGAGTGCTCCAAAATTTGTCTTCACAATGCTCCATGACCTTTGTCATCACAATACTCAATACACTTGTCATCACAATGCTCCCTGACACTTGTCATCAAAATGCTTCTAGAACCCTGTCACAAAAAGGCTCCATGCCTTTTTCATCACAATGCCCAATGCCATTTCCATCACAAAGCGCCATGCCATTGTCATGAAAATACACCACAAGCTTGTCATCAGAATGCTCCATGACCCTTGTCATCACAATTCTCCATGCATTTTCAGCACAATACTCCCTGACCCTTGTCATCACAATGACCAAAGCCATTGTCATCAAAATGCTCCATTACCTTTGTCATCAGAATCCTCCATGACATTTGGCATCACAATGCTCCATGCCATTCTTACCACAATGGGCCACTACGTATGTCATCACAATGCTCCCTGACACCTGTCTTCACAATACTGCATGACCTGGTCATCACAATGCTCCATGACCCCGGGCATCACAATGTCCACGGTGTTGTCATCACAAGTCTCCTGACAACTGTCATCACAATGCTCCAAGAACCCTGTTATCACAAAGCTCCATGCTCTTGTCATCACAAAGCTCCATGACACATGTCATCAGAATGTTCCATGGACATCTCATCAAAATGCTCCATGCCCTTGTCATCACCGTGCTCCAACACCCCTGTAATGACAATGCTCCATGCCCCTTTTCATCAGTATGCTCCATGAGATTTGTCATCACAAGGCTCCATGGTTTTCTCATCACAGTGCTCCAGGATATTGTCATCAGAATTGTTCATAACCTTGTCATGAAAATTCTCAATGGCCCTTGTCATCATAATGCTCCAAGCTCTAGTCATCACAATGCTCCATTATATTTGTCATCACAATCCTCCATTACATTTGGCATTACCCTGAACCCTGCCATTGTCATCGCAATGGAACATGACATATGTCATGACAATGCTCACTGACACATGTCTTCACAATACTCCATGACCTTCTCATCACAATGATGCATGCCCTTGTCACCACAATGCACCATGTCCAATGTCATCACAATAATCTCTGAAAATTGTCAAACCAATGATCCATGCCCCTGACATCACAATGCTCCAAGCCCTTGTCATCACAATGCTCCATGACCCCTGTCATCACAATGCTCCGTGACTCCAGGCATCACAGTGCTTCATAACTTTTGTCATCACAATGGTCCATGCCCGCATCATCACAAGGCTCTGTGACCTTTGTAACCACAATGCTCCATGAGATTTCCATCACAATGCTCCGTGACCTTTGTCATCACAATGCTCCATGCCTTTGTCAGAAGAATGCTCCATGACTCTTGTCATCACTATGTGCCACTCGTTTTCATCACAACGGCCCACAAATTTGTCATGGCAATGCTCCATAAACCTTGTAATCACAATGCTCCATGCCCTTCTCATCACAAGGCTCCATTACATCTGTCATAACAATGCTCCATGAACCCTGCCATCCCAATGTTACACTGTCTTGTCATCACAAGGCTCCATGACACTTGTCATCACTATGCTCCAAGACCACTGTAATCACATTGCTCGCTGCCCTTGTCATCACAAGGCTCCATGACACATGTCATCAGAATGTTCCATGGCTTTCTCATGAAAATGTTCCATACCCTTGTCCTCATAGTGCTCCAAAACCCCTGTAATCACAATGCTCCATGCCCCTTTTCATCTCAAGGCTCCATGAACCCTGTCATCACAATGCATCATGCCCATCATCATAATGCTTCAGGCTATTGTGAGCACAATGAAATCAAAATTCTCCATGACCTCTGTCATCACAATGGTCCATGACCCCTATCACCACAATATTCCATGAACATGTTCAGCCCAATGCTCCATAACACTTGTCATCACAATGATCCATGACCTTGTCATCCCAGTGCTCCATGACCCCTGTATTCACAATGCTCCGTGACGATTGTCATTACAGTGCTCCATGACACCTGTCATCACAATGCTCCATGGCTTTGTCAGCAAAATGCTACATGACCTTGTCATTACAATGCTCTATGCACTTGTCATCACAACACTCCATTACCATTGTCATCACAATATTCCATGAACCGTGGGATCACATTGCTTCATTGCCTTGTCATAACAATGCTCCATGCTCCTTGAAATCAAAATGATCCATGACCTCTGTCATCACAATGCTCCAAACCCTTGTGATCACAATGTTCCATAACACACGTCATCAAAAAGCTCCATGCCCTTTTCATCACAATTCTCCATGACCTTTGTCATCACAATTCTCAATACACTTGTCATCACAGTGTTCACTGACACTTGTCGTCAGAAAGCTCCTTGAAACCTGTCACGAAAAGGCTACATGCCTTTTTCATCACAATGCCCCATGCCACTTTCATCAAAATGCTCCATGCCATTGTCATCAAAATACTCCACAAGCTTGTCATCAGAATGCTCCATTACCCTTGTCATCAAAATTCTCCATGCACTTGTCAGCACAATGCTCCCTGACCCTTGTCATCACAATGCCCCAAGCCATAGTCATCACAATGCTCCATTACATTTGTCATCAGAATCCTCCATGACACTTGGCATCACAATGCTCCATGCCATTGTCATCACAATGGGCCATTACATATGTCATCAGAGTGCTCCAGGACAGCTGTCTTCACAATACTGCATGACTTGGTCATCACAATGCTCCATGCCCTTGTCATCACAATGCGCCATTCCAACTGTCATCGCAGTAATCCATGAAACTTAGTAGACCAATGCTCCATGCCCTTGTCATCACAATGCTCCATGCCCTTGTTATCACAATGCTCCATGACCCCTGTCATCACAATGCTCCGTGACTCCAGTCATCACAATGATTCATGAACTTTGTCATCACAGTGGTCCATGCCCTCTTCATCAACAGTATCTGTGACCTATTTAACCAAAATGATCCATGAACTTTTCATCACAATTCTCGTTTACCCTTGTCATCACAATGCTCTATGCCTTTCTCAGCACAATGCTCCATAACCCTTGTCATCACAATGCTCCATGCGCTTCTGAACACAGTGCTCCATGACACATGTCATCACAATGCATCATGCGCTTGTCATCACAGTGCTCCTCAATTTTGTAAACACAATGCTCCATAAACGTTGTCATCACAATGCTCCATGCACTTCTCATCAAAATGCTCTCTCACCACTGATATCACAATGTTACATCTTTATTCATCATAATACTCCCTCACCCCTGTCATTGTAATGTCCCATGACTCCTGTCATCACAAAGGTACATGCACTTATCATTACAATGTTCGATGACCTTAGATATCACAATGTTCCATAACCCCTGTCATCAAAATGCTCCATGACCCTTTTCATCAAAATGATCCATGACCCCTGCCATCACAATGTTCCACGACATTATCATCACAAGACTCCATGACACATGTCATCACAATTCTCCAAGACCCCTGTAATCACAATGCTCCATGCCCTTGTCTTTACAAAGCTCCATGACACATGACATCAGAATGTTCCATGGCCTTCTCATCAAAATGCTCCATGCCCTTGTCATCACAATGCTCTCAGACCCCTGTAATCACAATGCTCCATGCCCGTTTTCATCTTAATGTTCCATGAACCCTGTCATCACAATGCATCATGCCCATCATCATAATGCTTCCGGCTATTGTCACCACTATGAAATCAAAATTTTCCATGACCTCTGTCATCACAATGCTCCATGACCCCTGTCATCAAAATACTCCATGAACATTTGCAGCCCAATGCTCCATGACACTTGTCATCACAATGATCCATGCCCTTGTCATCCCAATGCTCCATGACCCATGTATTCAAAATGCTCCGTGACGCTTGTCACCACAGTGCTCCATGACACCTGTCATCACAATGCTCCATGCCTTTGTCAGCAAATTGCTACATGACTTTGTCATTACAATGCTCTATGCGCTTGTCATCACAATACTCCATTACCATTGCCATCACAATCCTCCATGAAACTTGAGAACACATTGCTTCATGCCCTTGTCATCACAATGCTCCATGGTCCTTGAAATCAAAATGATCCATGACCTCTGTCATCACAATGCTCCAAAGCCTTGTGATCACAAAGTTCCATAACACTTGTCCTCACAACGCTCCATGATGCCTGTCATCACAATACTCCATGCCCTTTTCATCACAATGCTCCATGACCTTTGTCATCACAATTCTCAATACACTTGTCATCACAGTTCTCCCTGACACTTGTCTTCAGAATGCTCCTTGAACCCTGTCACGAAAAGACTCCATGCCTTTTCAATCACAATGCCCCATGCCGTTTTCAACAAAATGCTCCATGCCACTGTCATCAAAATACTCCACACGCTTGTCAACAAAATTCTCCATGACCTTTGCCATCACAATTCTCCATGCACTTGTCAGCACAATGCTCCCTTACCCTTGTCATCACAGTGCCCCAAGCCATTGTCATCACTATGCTCCATTACCTTTGTCATCAGAATCCTCCATGACACTTGGCATCACAATGCTCCATGCCATTGTCATCACAATGGGCCATTACATATGCCAACACAATGCCCCCTAACACCTGTCTTCACAATACTGAATGACCTGGTTATCACAATGCTCCATGCCCATGTCATCACAATGTGCATTCCAACTGTCATCGCAATAATCCATGAAACTTATTAGTCCAATGCTCCATGCCGTTGTCATCACAATGCTCCATGCCCTTGTTATCACAATGCTCCATGACCCCTGTCATCACAATGCTCCGTTACTCCAGTCATCAAATGCTTCATGAACTTTGTCAGCACAATTGTCCATGCCCTCGTCATCAACATTCTCTGTGACATTTTGACCACAATGCTCCATTAACTTTTCATCACAATGTCTTTTACCCTTGTCATCACAGTGCTCTATGCCTTTCTCAGCACAGTGCTCCACGACGCTTGTCATCACAGTGCTCCATGCGCTTGTCAGCACAGTGCTCCATGGCACATGTCATCACAATGCACTATGCGCTTGTCATCAGAGTGCTCCACAATTTGTCTTCACAATGCCCCATAAACTTTGTCATCACAGTGCTCCATGCACTTCTCATCAAAATGCTCTCTCACCACTGATATCACAATGTTACATCACTATTCGTCACAATACTCCCTCACCCCTGTCATCATAATTTTCCATGACTCCTATCATCACAATGGTCCATGAACTTATCATCACAATGTTCGATGACCCCTGACATCACAATGTTCCATAACCGCGTCATCAAAATATTCCATGACCCTTTTTTTCTAATTGCTCCATGACCCTGTCATCACAATGCTCCCTGCCCTACTCATCACAATGCACAATGCCCTTGTCATCAAAATTCTCCATGAACTTTGTTATCAAAAAGACCCATGAACCTTGGCATCACAATGCTCCGTGTCATTGTCATCACAATGCTCCATGAATTCTCTGATCACATTGCTCCATGTCCTTGTCAGCACAAAGCTCCATGACACATGTCATCAGAATGCTCCATGGCTTTCTCATCAAAATGCTCCATGCCCTTGCCATCACAAAGCTCCCCTACACCTGTCATTATTATGCTCCATGACACCTGCCATCACGATGTCCCTTGGCCTTTTCATCACAAGGCTCCATGACACTTCCCATCACAGTGTTCCAAGACCCCTGTAATCACAATGCTCCATGCCCCTTTTCATCTCAATGATCCATGAACCCTGTCATCACAATGCACCATGCCCATCATCATAATGCTTCATGCTATTGTCATCACAATGAAATCAAAATGCTCCATGAACTCTGTCATAAAAATGCTGTAAACCCTTGTGATCACAATATTCCATAACACTTGTCATCACAATGCCCCTTGACACTCGTCATCACAATTATCCATGGTCTTCTCATCACAATGCTCCATGACCTTTGTCATCACAATGCTCAATACACTTGACATCAAAATGCTCCCTCACAGTTGTTGGCTGTATGCTTCTTTAACCCTGTCATGACAAGGCTCTATGACTTTCTCATCACAATGATCCATGCCTTTTTCATCACAATGATCCAAGACCACTGTAATCACAATGCTCCATGCCCTTGTCATCACAAAGCTCAATGACGTATGTCATTAGAATGTTCCTTGGCCTTCTCCTCACATTGCTCCCTGCCCTTGTCATCACAATGTTCCAAGAGCCTGGTAATCACAGTGGTCCATGCCCCTTTTCATCAGTATGCTCCATGAGATTTGTCATCACAAGGCTTCATGGTTTGCTTATCACAATGCTCCAGCAACTTGTCATCACAATGCTTCACGACATTGTCATGAAAATTCTCAATGGCCCTCGTCATTATAATGCTCCAAGTCCTAGTCATCACAATGCTCCATTATATTTGTCATCACAATCCTCGATTACATTTGACATCAAAATACTCCCTGCCATTTTCATTGCAATTGACCATGACATATGCCATCACAATGCTCCTTGACACCTTTCTTGAAAATACTCCATGAACTTCTCATCACAATGCTCCATGCCCTTGTCATCCCAATGCTCCAGGCCCTTGTCATCACAATGCTCCATGACCCCTGTCATCACAATGCTACGTGACTCCAGGCATCACAGTGCTTCATAACATTTGTCATCACAAAGATCCATGCCCGCGTCATCACAATGCTCTGTGACCTTTGTAAACACAATGCTCCATTAAATTTCCGTCACAATGCTCCGTGTCCCTTGTCATCACAAAGATCCATGACTTTGTCAGAAAAATTCTCCATGACCCTTGTCATCACAATGTGCCACGCGCTTTTCATCACAGCATTCCACAAATTTGTCATGGCAATGCTCAATAAACTTGTCATCACAATGCTCCAAGACCCCTGTAATCACTCTCCTCCGTGCCATTGTCATCACAAAGCACCATGACACATGTCATCAGAATGTTCGATGTCCTTCTCATCAAAATGCTCCATGCCCTTGTCATCACAATGCTCCAAGACCCCTGTAATCACAATGCTCCATGCCACTTTTCTTCTCAATGATCCATGAACCATGACATCACAATGCATCATGCCCATTGTCATAATGCTTCCGGCTATTGTCAGCCCAATGAATTCAAAATTCTCCATGACTTCTCTCATCACAATGCTCCATGACACCTGTCATCACAATACTCCATGAACATTTTCAGCACAATGCTCCATGAACCTTGTCATCACAATGATCCATGCCCTTGTCATCCCAATGCTCCAAGACCACTGTAATCACAATGCTCCAAGCCCTTGTTATCACAAAGCTCAATGACGCATGTCATTAGAATGTTCCTTGGCCTTCTCCTCACATTGCTCCATGCCCTAGTAATCACAATGTTCCAAGACCCCGGTAATCACAGTGGTCCATGCCTCTTTTCATCAGTATGCTCCATGAGATGTGTCATCAGAAGGCTCCATGGTTTTCTTATCACAATGATCCAGGAACTTGTCATCACAATGCTTCACGACATTGTCATGAAAATTTTCAATGGCCCTTGTCATCATAATGCCCCAAACCCTAGTCATCACAATGCTCCATTATAATTGTCATCACAATCCTCCATTACATTTGGCATCACAACACTCCCTGCCATTGTAATCGCAATGGAACATGACATATGTCATCACAATGATCCCTGACAACTTTCTTCAAAATACTCCCTGAACTTCTCATCACAATGTTCAATGCCCTTGTCATCCCAATGCTCCATGCCCTTGTCATCACAATGCTCCATGACCCAAGTCATCACAATGCTCCGTGACTCCAGTCATCAAAATGCTTCATAACATTTGTCATCACAGTGGTCCATGCCCGCGTCATCACAAGTCTCTGTGACCATTGTAACCACAATAATTCATGAACTTTTCATCACAATGCTCCGTGACACTTGTCATCACAATGCTCCATGCCTTTGTCAGAAAAATGCTCCATGACCCTTGTCATCACAATGTGCCACGCGCTTTTCATCAAAACAGTCCACAAATTTGTCATGGCAATACTCCATAAACCTTGTAATCACAATGCTTCATGCCCTTCTCATCACAATGCTCCATTAACCCTGTCATAACAATGCTCCATGACGCTTGCCATCACAATGTTCCACGGACTTGTCATTACAAGGCTCCAAGACACTTGTCATCACAATGCTCCATTAACCCTGTCATTACAATGCTCCATGACCCTTGCCATCAAAATGTTCCACAGTCTTTTCATCACAAGGCTCCATGACACTTGTCATCACAATGCTCCAAGACCCCTGTAATCACACTGCTCCGTGCCCTTGCCATCACAAAGCTCCATGACACATGTCATCATAATGTTCCATGGCCTTCTCCTCAAAATGCTCCATGCCCTTGTCATCAGAATGCTCCAAGACCCTAGTTATCCCAATACTCCATGCCCCTTTTCATCTCAATTCTCCATGAACCCTGTCATCACAATGCATCATGCACATCATCATAATGCTTCCGGCTATTGTCAGCGCAATGAAATCAAAATTCTCCATGACCTCTCTCATCACAATGCTCCATGACCCCTGTCATCAAAATACTCCATGAACATTTTCAGCCCAATGCTCCATGACACTTGTCATCACATTTATTCTTGTCCTTGACATCCCAATGCTCCATGACCCATGTATTCACAATGATCCGTGACGCTTGTCATCACAGTGCCCCATGACACCTGTCATCACAACGCTCCATGCCTTTGTCAGCAAATTGCTACATGACCTTGTCATTACAATGCTCTATGTGCTTGTCTTCACAATACTCCATTACCATTGTCATCACAATCCTCCATGAACCTTGGGATCACATTGCTTCATGCCCTTGTCATCACAATGCACCATGCTCCTTGAAATCAAAATGATCCATGACCTCTGTCATCACAATGCTCCAAAGCCTTGTGATTACAAAGTTCCATAACACTTGTCCTCACAACGCTCCATGATGCCTGTCATCACAATACTCCATGCCCTTTTCATCACAATGCTCCATGACCTTTGTCATCACAATTCTCAATACACTTGTCATCACAGTTCTCCCTGACACTTGTCATCAGAATGCTCCTTGAACCCTGTCACGAAAAGACTCCATGCATTTTCAATCACAATGCCCCATGCCGTTTTCAACAAAATGTTCCATGCCACTGTCATCAAAATACTCCACACGCTTGTCAACAGAATTCTCCATGACCTTTGCCATCACAATTCTCCATGCACTTGTCAGCACAATGCTCCCTTACCCTTGTCATCACAGTGCCCCAAGCCATTGTCATCACTATGCTCCATTACCTTTGTCATCAGAATCCTCCATGACACTTGGCATCACAATGCTCCATGCCATTGTCATCACAATGGGCCATTACATATGTCAACACAATGCCCCCTAACACCTGTCTTCACAATACTGAATGACCTTGTTATCACAATGCTCCATGCCCATGTCATCACAATGTGCCATTCCAACTGTCATCGCAATAATCCATGAAACTTATTAGTCCAATGCTCCATGCCGTTGTCATCACAATGCTCCATGCCCTTGTTATCACAATGCTCCATGACCCCTGTCATCACAATGCTCCGTTACTCCAGTCATCAAATGCTTCATGAACTTTGTCAGCACAATTGTCCATGCCCTCGTCATCAACAGTCTCTGTGACATTTTGACAACAATGCTCCATGAACTTTTCATCACAATGTCTTTTACCCTTGTCATCACAATGCTCTATGCCTTTCTCAGCACAGTGCTCCACGACGCTTGTCATCACAGTGCTCCATGCGCTTGTCAGCACAGTGCTCCATGGCACATGTCATCACAATGCACTATGCGCTTGTCATCAGAGTGCTCCACAATTTGTCTTCACAATGCCCCATAAACTTTGTCATCACAGTGCTCCATGCACTTCTCATCAAAATGCTCTCTCACCACTGATATCACAATGTTACATCACTATTCGTCACAATACTCCCTCACCCCTGTCATCATAATTTTCCATGACTCCTATCATCACAATGGTCCATGAACTTATCATCACAATGTTCGATGACCCCTGACATCACAATGTTCCATAACCGTGTCATCAAAATATTCCATGACCCTTTTTTTCTAATTGCTCCATGACCCTGTCATCACAATGCTCCCTGCCCTTCTCATCACAATGCACAACGCCCTTGTCATCAAAATTCTCCATGAACTTTGTTATCAAAAAGACCCATGAACCTTGGCATCACAATGCTCCGTGTCATTGTCATCACAATGCTCCATGAATTCTCTGATCACATTGCTCCATGTCCTTGTCAGCACAAAGCTCCATGACACATGTCATCAGAATGCTCCATGGCTTTCTCATCAAAATGCTCCATGCCCTTGCCATCACAAAGCTCCCCTACACCTGTCATTATTATGCTCCATGACACCTGCCATCACGATGTCCCTTGGCCTTGTCATCACAAGGCTCCATGACACTTCCCATCACAATGTTCCAAGACCCCTGTAATCACAATGCTCCATGCCCCTTTTCATCTCAATGATCCATGAACCCTGTCATCACAATGCACCATGCCCATCATCATAATGCTTCATGCTATTGTCATCACAATGAAATCAAAATGCTCCATGAACTCTGTCATAAAAATGCTGCAAACCCTTGTGATCACAATATTCCATAACACTTGTCATCACAATGCCCCTTGACACTCGTCATCACAATTATCCATGGTCTTCTCATCACAATGCTCCATGACCTTTGTCATCACAATGCTCAATACACTTGACATCAAAATGCTCCCTCACAGTTGTTGGCTGTATGCTCTTTAACCCTGTCATGACAAGGCTCTATGACTTTCTCATCACAATGATCCATGCCTTTTTCATCACAATGATCCAAGACCACTGTAATCACAATGCTCCATGCCCTTGTCATCACAAAGCTCAATGACGCATGTCATTAGAATGTTCCTTGGCCTTCTCCTCACATTGCTCCCTGCCCTTGTCTTCACAATGTTCCAAGAGCCTGGTAATCACAGTGGTCCATGCCCCTTTTCAACAGTATGCTCCATGAGATTTGTCATCACAAGGCTTCATGGTTTTCTTATCACAATGCTCCAGCAACTTGTCATCACAATGCTTCACGACATTGTCATGAAAATTCTCAATAGCCCTCATCATTATAATGCTCCAAGTCCTAGTCATCACAATGCTCCATTATATTTGTCATCACAATCCTCCATTACATTTGACATCAAAATACTCCCTGCCATTTTCATTGCAATTGACCATGACATATGCCATCACAATGCTCCTTGACACCTTTCTTGAAAATACTCCATGAACTTCTCATCACAATGCTCCATGCCCTTGTCATCCCAATGCTCCAGGCCCTTGTCATCACAATGCTCCATGACCCCTGTCATCACAATGCTACGTGACTCCAGGCATCACAGTGCTTCATAACATTTGTCATCACAAAGATCCATGCCCGCATCATCACAATGCTCTGTGACCTTTGTAAACACAATGCTCCATTAAATTTCCGTCACAATGCTCCGTGTCCCTTGTCATCACAAAGCTCCATGACTTTGTCAGAAAAATTCTCCATGACCCTTGTCATCACAATGTGCCACGCGCTTTTCATCACAGCATTCCACAAATTTGTCATGGCAATGCTCAATAAACTTGTCATCACAATGCTCCAAGACCCCTGTAATCACTCTGCTCCGTGCCATTGTCATCACAAAGCACCATGACACATGTCATCAGAATGTTCGATGTCCTTCTCATCAAAATGCTCCATGCCCTTGTCATCACAATGCTCCAAGACCCCTGTAATCACAATGCTCCATGCCACTTTTCTTCTCAATGATCCATGAACCATGACATCACAATGCATCATGCCCATTGTCATAATGCTTCCGGCTATTGTCAGCCCAATGAAATCAAAATTCTCCATGACTTCTCTCATCACAATGCTCCATGACCCCTGTCATCACAATACTCCATGAACATTTTCAGCACAATGCTCCATGAACCTTGTCATCACAATGATCCATGCCCTTGTCATCCCAATGCTCCAAGACCACTGTAATCACAATGCTCCATGCCCTTGTTATCACAAAGCTCAATGACGCATGTCATTAGAATGTTCCTTGGCCTTCTCCTCACATTGCTCCATGCCCTAGTAATCACAATGTTCCAAGACCCCGGTAATCACAGTGGTCCATGCCTCTTTTCATCAGTATGCTCCATGAGATGTGTCATCAGAAGGCTCCATGGTTTTCTTATCACAATGATCCAGGAACTTGTCATCACAATGCTTCACGACATTGTCATGAAAATTTTCAATGGCCCTTGTCATCATAATGCCCCAAACCCTAGTCATCACAATGCTCCATTATAATTGTCATCACAATCCTCCATTACATTTGGCATCACAACACTCCCTGCCATTGTCATCGCAATGGAACATGACATATGTCATCACAATGCTCCCGGACAACTTTCTTCAAAATACTCCCTGAACTTCTCATCACAATGTTCAATGCCCTTGTCATCCCAATGCTCCATGCCCTTGTCATCACAATGCTCCATGACCCAAGTCATCACAATGCTCCGTGACTTCAGTCATCACAATGCTTCATAACATTTGTCATCACAGTGGTCCATGCCCGCGTCATCACAAGGCTCTGTGACCATTGTAACCACAATAATTCATGAACTTTTCATCACAATGCTCCGTGACACTTGTCATCACAATGCTCCATGCCTTTGTCAGAAAAATGCTCCATGACCCTTGTCATCACAATGTGCCATGCGCTTTTCATCAAAACAGTCCACAAATTTGTCATGGCAATACTCCATAAACCTTGTAATCACAATGCTTCATGCCCTTCTCATCACAATGCTCCATTAACCCTGTCATAACAATGCTCCATGACGCTTGCCATCACAATGTTCCACGGACTTGTCATTACAAGGCTCCAAGACACTTGTCATCACAATGCTCCATTAACCCTGTCATAACAATGCTCCATGACCCTTGCCATCACAATGTTCCACAGTCTTGTCATCACAAGGCTCCATGACACTTGTCATCACAATGCTCCAAGACCCCTGTAATCACACTGCTCCGTGCCCTTGCCACCACAAAGCTCCATGACACATGTCATCATAATGTTCCATGGCCTTCTCCTCAAAATGCTCCATGCCCTTGTCATCAGAATGCTCCAAGACCCTAGTTATCCCAATACTCCATGCCCCTTTTCATCTCAATTCTCCATGAACCCTGTCATCACAATGCATCATGCACATCATCATAATGCTTCCGGCTATTGTCAGCGCAATGAAATCAAAATTCTCCATGACCTCTCTCATCACAATGCTCCATGACCCCTGTCATCAAAATACTCCATGAACATTTTCAGCCCAATGCTCCATGACACTTGTCATCACATTTATTCTTGTCCTTGACATCCCAATGCTCCATGACCCATGTATTCACAATGATCCGTGACGCTTGTCATCACAGTGCCCCATGACACCTGTCATCACAACGCTCCATGCCTTTGTCAGCAAATTGCTACATGACCTTGTCATTACAATGCTCTATGTGCTTGTCTTCACAATACTCCATTACCATTGTCATCACAATCCTCCATGAAACTTGGGATCACATTGCTTCATGCCCTTGTCATCACAATGCTCCATGCTCCTTGAAATCAAAATGATCCATGACCTCTGTCATCACAATGCTCCAAAGCCTTGTGATCACAAAGTTCCATAACACTTGTCATCACAACGCTCCATGATGCCTGTCATCACAATACTCCATGCCCTTTTCATCACAATGCTCCATGACCTTTGTCATCACAATTCTCAATACACTTGTCATCACAATGCTCCCTGACACTTGTCGTCAGTATGTTCCATGAACCCTGTCACGAAAAGGATCCATGCCTTTTTCTTCACAAAGTCCCATGCCGTTTTCATCACAATGCTCCATGCTTTTGTCATTAAAATATTCCACAAGCTTGTCATCAGAGTGCTCCATGACCCTTGTCATCACAATTCTCCATGCACTTGTCAGCACAATGCTCCCTGACCCTTGTCATCACAGTGTCCAAAGCCATTGTCATTACTATGCTCCATTACCTTTGTCATCAGAATCCTCCATGACACTTGGCATCACAATGCTCCATGCCATTGTCATCACAGTGGGCCATTACATATGTCATCACAATGCTCCCTGACACCTGTCTTCACAATACTGCATGACCTGGTTATCACAATGCTCCATGTCCTTGTCATCACAATGCGCCATTCCAACTGTCATCGCAATAATCCATGAAACTTATTAGACCAATGCTCCATGCCCTTTTCATCACAATGTGCCATTCCAACTGTCATCGCAATAATCCATGAAACTAATTAAGCCAATGCTCCATGCCCTTGTCAACACAATGCTCCATGACCTTGTTATCACAATGCTCCATGACCCCTGTCATCACAATGCTCCGTGACTCCCGTCATCACAATGCTTCATGAACTTTGTCATCACAATGGTCCATGCCCTCGTCATCAACAGTCTCTGTGACCATTTTGACAACAATGCTCCATGAACTTTTCATCACAATGCTCTTGACCCTTGTCATCACAATGCTCTATGCCTTTCTCAGCAAAATGCTCCATTACCCTTGTCATCACAATGCTCCATGCGCTTGTCAACACAGTGCTCCATGACACATGTCATCACAATGCGCCATGCACTTGTCATCACAGTGCTCCACAATCTTGTCTTCACAATGCTCCATAAATCTTGTTATCACAATGCTCCATGCACTTCTCATCAAAATGCTCTCTCACTACTGATATCACAATGTTACATCACTATTCGTCACAATACTCCCTCACCCCTGTCATCAAAATGTTCCATGACTCCTGTCATCACAATGGTACATGCACTTATCATCACAATGTTCGATGACCCCTGACATCAAAATGTTCCATAATCCCGTCATCAAAATGCTCCATGACCCTTTTCATCAAAATGCTCCATGACCCCTGACATCACAATGTTCCATAACCACTGTCATCAAAATATTCCATGACCCTTTTCTTCAAATTGCTCCATGACCCTGTCATCACAATGCTCCCTGCACTTCTCATCACAATGCACAACGCACTTGTCTTCAAAATGCTCCATGACCTTTTTCATCACAAAGATCCATGACACTTGTCATCACAATGCTCCATGTTCTTGTCATCACAGTGCTCAATGAACGCTCTCATCACATTGCTCCATGCCCTTGTCATCACAAAGCTCCATAACACATGTCATCAGAATGCTCCATGGGTTTCTCATCAAAATGATCCATGCCCTTGCCATCACAATGCTCCATTACAGCTGTCATAACAATGCTCCATGACCCCTGCCATCAAGATGTTCCTTGGCCTTGTCATCACAAGGATCCATGACCCTTCTCATCACAATGCTCCAAGACCCCTGTAATCACAATGCTCCATGCTCATTTTCATCTCAGTGATCCATGAACCCTATCATCACAATGCACCATGCCCATCATCATAAAGCTTCATGCTATTGTCATCACAATGATATCAAAATGCTCCATGAACTCTGCCATAAAAATGCTGCATACCCTTGTGATCACAATATTCCATAACACTTGTCATCACAATGCCCCTTGAAACTCGTCATCACAATTATCCATGGTCTTCTCATCACAATGCTCCATGAACTTTTTCATCACAATGCTCAATACCCTTGTCATCAGAATGCTCCCTCACACTTGTTGACTGTATGCTCCTTGAACCCTGTCATGAGAAGGCTCCATGCCTTTCTCATCACAATGATCCATGCCCTTGTCATCCCAATGCTTCAAGACCACTGTAATCACAATGCTCCATGCCCTTGTTATCACAAAGCTCAATGACGCATGTCATTAGAATGTTCCTTGGCCTTCTCCTCACATTGCTCCATGCCCTAGTCATCACAATGTTCCAAGACCCCGGTAATCACAGTGGTCCATGCCCCTTTTCATCAGTATGCTCCATGAGATGTGTCATCACAAGGCTCCATGGTTTTCTTATCAGAATGATCCAGGAACTTGTCATCACAATGCTTCACGACATTGTCATGAAAATTCTCAATGGCCCTTGTCATCATAATGCCCCAAACCCTAGTCATCACAATGCTCCATTATAATTGTCATCACAATCCTCCATTACATTTGGCATCACAACACTCCCTGCCATTGTCATCGCAATGGAACATGACATATGTCATCACAATGCTCCCTGACAACTTTCTTCAAAATACTCCCTGAACTTCTCATCACAATGTTCCACACCCTTGTCATCCCAATGCTCCATGCCCTTGTCATCACAATGCTCCATGACCCAAGTCATCACAATGCTCCGTGACTCCAGTCATCACAATGCTTCATAACATTTGTCATCACAATGGTCCATGCCCGCATCATCACAAGGCTCTGTGACCATTGTAACCACAATAATCCATGAACTTTTCATCACAATGCTCCGTGACACTTGTCATCACAATGCTCCATGCCTTTGTCAGAAAAATGCTCCATGACCCTTGTCATCACAATGTGCCACGCGCTTTTCATCAAAACAGTCCAAAAATTTGTCATGGCAATACTCCATGAACCTTGTAATCACAATGCTCCATGCCCTTCTCATCACAATGCTCCATTAACCCTGTCATAACAATGCTCCATGACCCTTGCCATCACAATGTTCCACGGACTTGTCATCACAAGGCTCCATGACACTTGTCATCACAATGCTCCAAGGCCCCTGTAATCACACTGCTCCGTGCCCTTGCCATCACAAAGCTCCATGACACATGTCATCATAATGTTCCATGGACTTCTCCTCAAAGTGCTCCATGCCCTTGTCATCAAAATGCTCCAAGATCCCTGTTATCACAATACTCCATGCCCCTTTTCATCTCAATGCTCCATGAACCCTGTCAACACAATGCATCATGCACATCATCATAATGCTTCCGGCTATTGTCAGCGCAATGAAATCAAAATTCTCCATGACCTCTCTCATCAAAATGCTCCATGACCCCTGTCATCAAAATATTCCATGAACATTTTCAGCCCAATGCTCCTTCACACTTGTCATCACAATGATTCTTGCCCTTGTCATCCCAATGCTCCATGACCCATGTATTCACAATGATCCGTGACTCTTGTCATCACAGTGCCCCATGACACCTATCATCACAACGCTCCATGCCTTTGTCAGCAAATTGCTACATGACCTTGTCATTACAATGCTATATGCGCTTGTCTTCACAATACTCCATTACCATTGTCATCACAATCCTCAATGAACCTTGGGATCACATTGCTTCATGCCCTTGTCATCACAGTGCCCCATGCTCGTTGAAATCAAAATGATCCATGACCTCTGTCATCACAAGGCTCCAAAGCCTTGTGATCACAAAGTTCCATAACACTTGTCATCACAACGCTCCATGATGCCTGTCATCACAATACTCCATGCCCTTTTCATCACAATGCTCCATGACCTTTGTCATCACAATTCTCAATACACTTGTCATCACAATGCTCCCTGACACTTGTCGTCAGAATGTTCCTTGAACCCTGTCACGAAAAGGATCCATGCCTTTTTCTTCACAATGTCCCATGCCGTTTTCATCACAATGCTCATTGCTTTTGTCATCAAAATACTCCACAAGCTTGTCATCAGAGTGTTCTATGACACTTATCATCACATTTCTCCATGCACTTGTCAGCACAATGCTCCCTGACCCTTGTCATCACAGTGTCCAAAGCCATTGTCATCACTATGCTCCATTACCTTTGTCATCAGAATCCTCCATGACACATGGCATCACAATGCTCCATGCCATTGTCATCACAGTGGGCCATTACATATGTAATCACAATGCTCCCTGACACATGTCTTCACAATACTGCATGACCGGGTTATCACAATGCTCCATGTCCTTGTCAGCACAATGCGCCATTCCAACTGTCGTCGCAATAATCCATGAAACTTATTAGACCAATGTTCCATGCCCTTTTCATCACAATGTGTCATTCCAACTGTCATCGCAATAATCCATGAAACTAATTAAACCAATGCTCCATGCCCTTGTCAACACAATGCTCCATGACCTTGTTATCACAATGCTCCATGACCCCTGTCATCACAATGCTCCGTGACTCCAGTCATCACAATGCTTCATGAACTTTGTCATCACAATGGTCCATGCCCTCGTCATCAACAGTCTCTGTGACCATTTTGACAGCAATGCTCCATGAACATTTCATCACAGTGCTCTTGACCCTTGTCATCACAAAGCTCTATGCCTTTCTCAGCAAAATGCTCCATTACCCTTGTCATCACAATGCTCCATGCGCTTGTCAACACAGTGCTCCATGACACATGTCATCACAATGCACCATGCGCTTGTCATCACAGTGCTCCACAATCTTGTCTTTACAATGCTTCATAAATCTTGTTATCACAACGCTCCATGCACTTCTCATCAAAATGCTCTCTCACTACTGATATCACAATGTTACATCACTATTCGTCACAATACTCCCTCACCCCTGTCATCAAAATGTTCCATGACTCCTGTCATCACAATGGTACATGCACATATCATCACAATGTTCGATGACCCCTGACATCAAAATGTTCCATAATCCCGTCATCAAAATGTTCCATGACCCTTTTCATCAAAATGCTCCAAGACCCCTGACATCACAATGTTCCATAACCACTCTCATCAAAATATTCCATGACCCTTTTCTTCAAATTGCTCCATGACCCTGTCATCACAATGCTCCCTGCCCTTCTCATCACAATGGACAACGCCCTTGTCTTCAAAATGCTCCATGACCTTTTTCATCACAAGGATCCATGACACTTGTCATCACAATGCTCCGTGTCCTTGTCATCACAGTGCTCAATGAATGCTCTCATCACATTGCTCCATGCCTTTGTCATCACAAAGCTCCATAACACATGTCATCAGAATGCTCCATGGGTTTCTCATCAAAATGATCCATGCCCTTGCCATCACAATGCTCCATTACAGCTGTCATAACAATGCTCCATGACCCCTGCCATCAAGATGTTCCTTGGCCTTGTCATCACAAGGATCCATGACCCTTCTCATCACAATGCTCCAAGACCCCTGTAATCACAATGCTCCATGCCCATTTTCATCTCAATGATCCATGAACCCTTTCATCACAGTGCACCATGCCCATCATCATAAAGCTTCATGCTATTGTCATCACAATGATATCAAAATGCTCCATGAACTCTGCCATAAAAATGCTGCATACCCTTGTGATCACAATATTCCATAACACTTGTCATCACAATGCCCCTTGAAACTCGTCATCACAATTATCCATGGTCTTCTCATCACAATGCTCCATGACCTTTGTCATCACAATGCTCAATACCCTTGTCATCAAAATGCTCCCTCACACTTGTTGTCTGTATGCTCCTTGAACCCTGTCATGAGAAGGCTCCATGCCTTTCTCATCACAATGATCCATGCCCTTTTCATCACAATGCTCCAAGACCACTGTAATAACAATGCTCCATGCCCTTGTTATCACAAAGCTCAATGACGCATGTCATTAGAATGTTCCTTGGCCTTCTCCTCACATTGCTCCATGCCCTAGTCATCACAATGTTCCAAGACCCCGGTAATCACAGTGGTCCATGCCCCTTTTCATCAGTATGCTCCATGAGATGTGTCATCACAAGGCTCCATGGTTTTCTTATCACAATGATCCAGGAACTTGTCATCACAATGCTTCACGACATTGTCATGAAAATTCTCAATGGCCCTTGTCATCATAATGCCCCAAACCCTAGTCATCACAATGCTCCTTTATAATTGTCATCACAATCCTCCATTACATTTGGCATCACAACACTCCCTGCCATTGTCATCGCAATGGAACATGACATATGTCATCACAATGCTCCCTGACAACTTTCTTCAAAATACTCCCTGAACTTCTCATCACAATGTTCCATGCCCTTGTCATCCCAATGCTCCATGCCCTTGTCATCACAATGCTCCATGACCCAAGTCATCACAATGCTCCGTGACTCCAGTCATCACAATGCTTCATAACATTTGTCATCACAATGGTCCATGCCCGCGTCATCACAAGGCTCTGTGACCATTGTAACCACAATAATCCATGAACTTTTCATCACAATGCTCCGTGACACTTGTCATCACAATGCTCCATGCCTTTGTCAGAAAAATGCTCCATGACCCTTGTCATCACAATGTGCCACGCGCTTTTCATCAAAACAGTCCACAAATTTGTCATGGCAATACTCCATAAACCTGATAATCACAATGCTCCATGCCCTTCTCATCACAATGCTCCATTAACCCTGTCATAACAATGCTCCATGACCCTTGCCATCACAATGTTCCACGGCCTTGTCATCACAAGGCTCCATGACACTTGTCATCACAATGCTCCAAGACCCCTGTAATCACACTGCTCCGTGCCCTTGGCATCACAAAGCTCCATGACACATGTCATCATAATGTTCCATGGCCTTCTCCTCAAAATGCTCCATGCCCTTGTCATCACAATGCTCCAAGACCCATGTTATCACAATACTCCATGCCCCTTTTCATCTCAATGCTCCATGAACCCTGTCATCACAATGCATCATGCACATCATCATAATGCTTCCGGCTATTGTCAGCGCAATGAAATCAAAATTCTCCATGACCTCTCTCATCACAATGCTCCATGACCCCTGTCATCAAAATACTCCATGAACATTTTCAGCCCAATGCTCCATGACACTTGTCATCACATTTATTCTTGTCCTTGACATCCCAATGCTCCATGACCCATGTATTCACAATGATCCGTGACGCTTGTCATCACAGTGCCCCATGACACCTGTCATCACAACTCTCCATGCCTTTGTCAGCAAATTGCTACATGACCTTGTCATTACAATGCTCTATGTGCTTGTCTTCACAATACTCCATTACCATTGTCATCACAATCCTCCATGAACCTTGGGATCACATTGCTTCATGCCCTTGTCATCACAATGCACCATGCTCCTTGAAATCAAAATGATCCATGACCTCTGTCATCACAATGCTCCAAAGCCTTGTGATTACAAAGTTCCATAACACTTGTCCTCACAACGCTCCATGATGCCTGTCATCACAATACTCCATGCCCTTTTCATCACAATGCTCCATGACCTTTGTCATCACAATTCTCAATACACTTGTCATCACAGTTCTCCCTGACACTTGTCATCAGAATGCTCCTTGAACCCTGTCACGAAAAGACTCCATGCCTTTTCAATCACAATGCCCCATGCCGTTTTCAACAAAATGCTCCATGCCACTGTCATCAAAATACTCCACACGCTTGTCAACAGAATTCTCCATGACCTTTGCCATCACAATTCTCCATGCACTTGTCAGCACAATGCTCCCTTACCCTTGTCATCACAGTGCCCCAAGCCATTGTCATCACTATGCTCCATTACCTTTGTCATCAGAATCCTCCATGACACTTGGCATCACAATGCTCCATGCCATTGTCATCACAATGGGCAATTACATATGTCAACACAATGCCCCATAACACCTGTCTTCACAATACTGAATGACCTTGTTATCACAATGCTCCATGCCCATGTCATCACAATGTGCCATTCCAACTGTCATCGCAATAATCCATGAAACTTATTAGTCCAATGCTCCATGCTGTTGTCATCACAATGCTCCATGCCCTTGTTATCACAATGCTCCATGACCCCTGTCATCACAATGCTCCGTTACTCCAGTCATCAAATGCTTCATGAACTTTGTCAGCACAATTGTCCATGCCCTCGTCATCAACAGTCTCTGTGACATTTTGACAACAATGCTCCATGAACTTTTCATCACAATGTCTTTTACCCTTGTCATCACAATGCTCTATGCCTTTCTCAGCACAGTGCTCCACGACGCTTGTCATCACAGTGCTCCATGCGCTTGTCAGCACAGTGCTCCATGGCACATGTCATCACAATGCACTATGCGCTTGTCATCAGAGTGCTCCACAATTTGTCTTCACAATGCCCCATAAACTTTGTCCTCACAGTGCTCCATGCACTTCTCATCAAAATGCTCTCTCACCAATGATATCACAATGTTACATCACTATTCGTCACAATACTCCCTCACCCCTGTCATCATAATTTTCCATGACTCCTATCATCACAATGGTCCATGAACTTATCATCACAATGTTCGATGACCCCTGACATCACAATGTTCCATAACCGTGTCATCAAAATATTCCATGACCCTTTTTTTCTAATTGCTCCATGACCCTGTCATCACAATGCTCCCTGCCCTTCTCATCACAATGCACAACGCCCTTGTCATCAAAATTCTCCATGAACTTTGTTATCAAAAAGACCCATGAACCTTGGCATCACAATGCTCCGTGTCATTGTCATCACAATGCTCCATGAATTCTCTGATCACATTGCTCCATGTCCTTGTCAGCACAAAGCTCCATGACACATGTCATCAGAATGCTCCATGGCTTTCTCATCAAAATGCTCCATGCCCTTGCCATCACAAAGCTCCCCTACACCTGTCATTATTATGCTCCATGACACCTGCCATCACGATGTCCCTTGGCCTTGTCATCACAAGGCTCCATGACACTTCCCATCACAATGTTCCAAGACCCCTGTAATCACAATGCTCCATGCCCCTTTTCATCTCAATGATCCATGAACCCTCTCATCACAATGCACCATGCCCATCATCATAATGCTTCATGCTATTGTCATCACAATGAAATCAAAATGCTCCATGAACTCTGTCATAAAAATGCTGCAAACCCTTGTGATCACAATATTCCATAACACTTGTCATCACAATGCCCCTTGACACTTGTCATCACAATTATCCATGGTCTTCTCATCACAATGCTCCATGAACTTTGTCATCACAATGCTCAATACACTTGACATCAAAATGCTCCCTCACAGTTGTTGGCTGTATGCTCCTTTAACCCTGTCATGACAAGGCTCTATGACTTTCTCATCACAATGATCCATGCCTTTTTCATCACAATGATCCAAGACCACTGTAATCACAATGCTCCATGCCCTTGTCATCACAAAGCTCAATGACGCATGTCATTAGAATGTTCCTTGGCCTTCTCCTCACATTGCTCCCTGCCCTTGTCATCACAATGTTCCAAGAGCCTGGTAATCACAGTGGTCCATGCCCCTTTTCATCAGTATGCTCCATGAGATTTGTCATCACAAGGCTTCATGGTTTTCTTATCACAATGCTCCAGCAACTTGTCATCACAATGCTTCACGACATTGTCATGAAAATTCTCAATGGCCCTCGTCATTATAATGCTCCAAGTCCTAGTCATCACAATGCTCCATTATATTTGTCATCACAATCCTCCATTACATTCGACATCAAAATACTCCCTGCCATTTTCATTGCAATTGACCATGACATATGCCATCACAATGCTCCTTGACACCTTTCTTGAAAATACTCCATGAACTTCTCATCACTATGCTCCATGCCCTTGTCATCCCAATGCTCCATGCCCTTGTCATCACAATACTCCATGACACATATCATCATAATGTTCCATGGCCTTCTCCTCAAAATGCTCCATGCCCTTGTCATCACAATGCTCCAAGACCCATGTTATCACAATACTCCATGCCCCTTTTCATCTCAATGCTCCATGAACCCTGTCATCACAATGCATCATGCACATCATCATAATGCTTCCGGCTATTGTCAGCCCAATGAAATCAAAATTCTCCATGACCTCTCTCATCACAATGCTCCATGACCCCTGTCATCAAAATACTCCATGAACATTTTCAGCCCAATGCTCCATGACACTTGTCATCACAATGATTCTTGCCCTTGTCATCCCAATGCTACATGACCCATGTATTCACAGTGATCCGTGACGCTTGTCATCACAGTGCCCCATGACACCTGTCATCACAACCCTCCATGCCTTTGTCAGCAAATTGCTACATGACCTTGTCATTACAATGCTCTATGCGCTTGTCTTCACAATACTCCATTACTATTGTCATCACAATCCTCCATGAACCTTGGGATCACATTGCTTCATGCCCTTGTCATCACAATGCTCGATGCTCCTTGAAATCAAAATGATCCATGACCTCTGTCATCACAATGCTCCAAAGCCTTGTGATCACAAAGTTCCATAACACTTGTCGTCACAACGCTCCATGATGCCTGTCATCACAATACTCCATGCCCTTTTCATCACAATGCTCCATGACCTTTGTCATCACAATTCTCAATACACTTGTCATCACAATGCTCCCTGACACTTGTCGTCAGAATGTTCCTTGAACCCTGTCACGAAAAGGCTCCATGCCTTTTTCTTCACAATGTCCCATGCCGTTTTCATCACAATGCTCCATGCTTTTGTCATCAAAATACTCCACAAGCTTGTCATCAGAGTGCTCCATGACCCTTGTCATCACAATTCTCCATGCACTTGTGAGCACAATGATCCCTGAACCTTGTCATCACAGTGTCCAAAGCCATTGTCATCACTATGCTCCATTACCTTTGTCATCAGAATCCTCCATGACACTTGGCATCACAATGCTCCATGCCATTGTCATCACAGTGGGCCATTACATATGTCATCACAATGCTCCCTGACACCTGTCTTCACAATACTGCATGACCTGGTTATCACAATGCTCCATGTCCTTGTCATCACAATGTGCCATTACAACTGTCATTGCAATAATCCATGAAACTAATTAAACCAATATTCCATGCCCTTGTCAACACAATGCTCCATGACCTTGTTATCACAATGCTCCATGATCCCTGTCATCACAATGCTCCGTGACTCCAGTCATCACAATGCTTCATGAACTTTGTCATCACAATGGTCCATGCCCTCGTCATCAACTGTCTCTGTGACCATTTTGACAACAATGCTCCATGAACTTTTCATCACAATTCTCTTGACCCTTGTCGTCACAGTGTTCTATGCCTTTTTTAGCAAAATGCTCCATTACACTTGTCATCACAATGCTCCATGCGCTTGTCAACACAGTTCTCCATGACACATGTTATCCAAATGCACCATGCGCTTGTCATCACACTACTGCACAATCTTGTCTTCACAATGCTCCATAAATCTTGTTATCACAATGCTCCATGCACTTCTCATCAAAATGCTCTCTCACTACTGATATCACAATGTTACATCACTATTCGTCACAATACTCCCTCACCCCTGTCATCAAAATGTTCCAGGAATCCTCTCATCACAGTGGTACATGCACTTATCATCACAATGTTCGATGACCCCTGACATCAAAATGTTCCATAATCCCGTCATCAAAATGCTCCATGACCCTTTTCATCAAAATGCTCCATGACCCCTGACATCACAATGTTCCATAACCACTGTCATCAAAATATTCCATGACCCTTTTCTTCAAATTGCTCCATGACCCTGTCATCACAATGCTCCCTGCCCTTCTCATCAAAATGCACAATGCCCTTGTCTTCATAATGCTCCATGACCTTTTTCATCACAAAGATCCATGACACTTTTCATCACAATGCTCCGTGTCCTTATCATCACAGTGCTCAATGAACGCTCTCATCAGATTGCTCCATGCCCTTTTCATCACAAAGCTCCATAACACATGTCATCAGAATGCTCCATGGGTTTCTCATCAAAATGATCCATGCCCTTGCCATCACAATGCTCCATTACAGCTGTCATAACAATGCTCCATGACCCCTGCCATCAAGATGTTCCTTGGCCTTGTCATCACAAGGATCCATGACCCTTCTCATCACAATGCTCCAAGACCCCTGTAATCACAATGCTTCATGCCCATTTTCATCTCAATGATCCATGAACCCTGTCATCACAATGCACCATGCCCATCATCATAAAGCTTCATGCTATTGTCATCACAATGATATCAAAATGCTCCATGAACTCTGCCATAAAAATGCTGCATACCCTTGTGATCACAATATTCCATAACACTTGTCATCACAATGCCCCTTGAAACTCGTCATCACAATTATCCATGGTCTTCTCATCACAATGCTCCATGACCTTTGTCATCACAATGCTCAATACCCTTGTCATCAAAATGCTCCCTCACACTTGTTGACTGTATGCTCCTTGAACCCTGTCATGAGAAGGCTCCATGCCATTCTCATCACAATGATCCATGCCCTTGTCATCCCCATTCTCCAAGACCACTGTAATCAAAATGCTCCATGCCCTTGTTATCACAAAGCTCAATGACGCATGTCATTAGAAGGTTCCTTGGCGTTCTCCTCACATTGCTCCATGCCCTAGTCATCACAATGTTCCAAGACCCCGGTAATCACAGTGGTCCATGCCCCTTTTCATCAGTATGCTCCATGAGATGTGTCGTCACAAGGCTCCATGGTTTTCTTATCACAATGATCCAGGAACTTGTCATCACAATGCTTCACTACATTGTCATGAAAATTCTCAATGGCCCTTGTCATCATAATGCCCCAAACCCTAGTCATCACAATGCTCCATTATAATTGTCATCACAATCCTCCATTACATTTGTCATCACAACACTCCCTGCCATTGTCATCGCAATGGAACATGACATATGTCATCACAATGCTCCCTGACAACTTTCTTCAAAATACTCCCTGAACTTCTCATCACAATGTTCCATGCCCTTGTCATCCCAATGCTCCATGCCCTTGTCATCACAATGCTCCATGACCCAAGTCATCACAATGCTCCGTGACTCCAGTCATCACAAGGCTTCATAACATTTGTCATCACAATGGTCCATGCCCGCGTCATCACAAGGCTCTGTGACCATTGTAACCACAATAATTCATGAACTTTTCATCACAATGCTCCGTGACACTTGTCATCACAATGCTCCATGCCTTTGTCAGAAAAATGCTCCATGACCCTTGTCATCACAATGTGCCACGCGCTTTTCATCCTAACAGTCCACAAATTTGTCATGGCAATACTCCATAAACCTGGTAATCACAATGCTCCATGCCCTTCTCATCACAATGCTCCATTAACCCTGTCATAACAATGCTCCATGACCCTTGCCATCACAATGTTCCACGGCCTTGTCATCACAAGGCTCCATGACACTTGTCATCACAATGCTCCAAGACCCCTGTAATCACACTGCTCCATGCCCTTGCCATCACAAAGCTCCATGACACATGTCATCATAATGTTCCATGGCCTTCTCCACAAAATGCTCCATGCCCTTGTCATCACAATGCTCCAAGACCCATGTTATCACAATACTCCATGCCCCTTTTCATCTCAATGCTCCATGAACCCTGTCATCACAATGCATCAGGCACATCATCATAATGCTTCCGGCTATTGTCAGCGCAATGAAATCAAAATTCTCCATGACCTCTCTCATCACAATGCTCCATGACCCCTGTCATCAAAATACTCCATGAACATTTTCAGCCCAATGCTCCATGACACTTGTCATCACAATGATTCTTGCCCTTGTCATCCCAATGCTACATGACCCATGTATTCACAGTGATCCGTGACGCTTGTCATCACAGTGCCCCATGACACCTGTCATCACAACCCTCCATGCCTTTGTCAGCAAATTGCTACATGACCTTGTCATTACAATGCTCTATGCGCTTGTCTTCACAATACTCCATTACCATTGTCATCACAATCCTCCATGAACCTTGGGATCACATTGCTTCATGCCCTTGTCATCACAATGCTCGATGCTCCTTGAAATCAAAATGATCCATGACCTCTGTCATCACAATGCTCCAAAGGCTTGTGATCACAAAGTTCCATAACACTTGTCATCACAACGCTCCATGATGCCTGTCATCACAATACTCCATGCCCTTTTCATCACAATGCTCCATGACCTTTGTCATCACAATTCTCAATACACTTGTCATCACAATGCTCCCTGACACTTGTCGTCAGAATGTTCCTTGAACGCTGTCACGAAAAGGCTCCATGCCTTTTTCTTCACAATGTCCCATGCCGTTTTCATCACAATGCTCCATGCTTTTGTCATCAAAATACTCCACAAGCTTGTCATCAGAGTGCTCCATGACCCTTGTCATCACAATTCTCCATGCACTTGTGAGCACAATGATCCCTGAACCTTGTCATCACAGTGTCCAAAGCCATTGTCATCACTATGCTCCATTACCTTTGTCATCAGAATCCTCCATGACACTTGGCATCACAATGCTCCATGCCATTGTCATCACAGTGGGCCATTACATATGTCATCACAACGCTCCCTGACACCTGTCTTCACAATACTGCATGACCTGGTTATCACAATGCTCCATGTCCTTGTCATCACAATGTGCCATTACAACTGTCATTGCAATAATCCATGAAACTAATTAAACCAATGCTCCATGCCCTTGTCAACACAATGCTCCATGACCTTGTTATCACAATGCTCCATGATCCCTGTCATCACAATGCTCCGTGACTCCAGTCCTCACAATGCTTCATGAACTTTGTCATCACAATGGTCCATGCCCTCGTCATCAACAGTCTCTGTGACCATTTTGACAACAATGCTCCATGAACTTTTCATCACAATTCTCTTCACCCTTGTCATCACAGTGTTCTACGCCTTTTTCAGCAAAATGCTCCATTACACTTGTCATCACAATGCTCCATGCGCTTGTCAACACAGTGCTCCATGACACATGTTATCACAATGCACCATGCGCTTGTCATCACAGTACTGCACAATCTTGTCTTCACAATGCTCCATAAATCTTGTTATCACAATGCTCCATGCACTTCTCATCAAAATGCTCTCTCACTACTGATATCACAATGTTACATCACTATTCGTCACAATACTCCCTCACCCCTGTCATCAAAATGTTCCAGGACTCCTGTCATCACAGTGGTACATGCACTTATCATCACAATGTTCGATGACCCCTGACATCAAAATGTTCCATAATCCCGTCATCAAAATGCTCCATGACCCTTTTCATCAAAATGCTCCATGACCCCTGACATCACAATGTTCCATAACCACTGTCATCAAACTATTCCATGACCCTTTTCTTCAAATTGCTCCAAGACACTGTCATCACAATGCTCCCTGCCCTTCTCATCACAATGCACAATGCCCTTGTCTTCATAATGCTCCATGACCATTTCATCACAAAGATCCATGACACTTTTCATCACAATGCTCCGTGTCCTTGTCATCACAGTGCTCAATGAACGCTCTCATCACATTGCTCCATTCACATGTCATCACAAAGCTCCATAACACATGTCATCAGAATGCTCCATGGGTTTCTCATCAAAATGATCCATGCCCTTGCCATCACAATGCTCCATTACAGCTGTCATAACAATGCTCCATGACCCCTGCCATCAAGATGTTCCTTGGCCTTGTCATCACAAGGATCCATGACCCTTCTCATCACAATGCTCCAAGACCCCTGTAATCACAATGCTTCATGCCCATTTTCATCTCAATGATCCATGAACACTGTCATCACAATGCACCATGCCCATCATCATAAAGCTTCATGCTATTGTCATCACAATGATATCAAAATGCTCCATGAACTCTGCCATAAAAATGCTGCATACCCTTGTGATCACAATATTCCATAACACTTGTCATCACAATGCCCCTTGAAACTCGTCATCACAATTATCCATGGTCTTCTCATCACAATGCTCCATGACCTTTGTCATCACAATGCTCAATACCCTTGTCATCAAAATGCTCCCTCACACTTGTTGTCTGTATGCTCCTTGAACCCTGTCATGAGAAGGCACCATGCCTTTCTCATCACAATGATCCATGCCCTTATCATCACAATGCTCCTTTAACCCTGTCATAACAACGCTCCATGACCCTTGCCATCACAATGTTCCACGGCCTTGTCATAACAAGGCTCCATGCCCTTGTCATCACAATGCTCCAAGACCCCTGTAATCACACTGCTCCGTGCCCTTGCCATCACAAAGCTCCATGACACATGTCATCATAATGTTCCATGGCCTTCTCCTCAAAATGCTCCATGCCCTTGTCATCAAAATGCTCCAAGATCCCTGTTATCACAATACTCCATGCCCCTTTTCATCTCAATGCCCCATGAACCCTGTCATCACAATGCATCATGCACATCATCATAATGCTTCCGGCTATTGTCAGCGCAATGAAATCAAAATTCTCCATGACCTCTCTCATCAAAATGCTCCATGACCCCTGTCATCAAAATACTCCATGAACATTTTCAGCCCAATGCTCCATGACCCTTGTCATCACAATGTGCCACGCGCTTTTCATCAAAACAGTCCACAAATTTGTCATGGCAATACTCCATAAACATTGTAATCACAATGCTCCATGCCCTTCTCATCACAATGCTCCATTAACCCTGTCATAACAATGCTCCATGACCCTTGCCATCACAATGTTCCACGGCCTTGTCATCACAAGGCTCCATGACCTTTGTCATCACAATGCTCAATACCCTTGTCATCAAAATGCTCCCTCACACTTGTTGTCTGTATGCTCCTTGAACCCTGTCATGAGAAGGCACCATGTCTTTCTCATCACAATGATCCATGCCCTTATCATCACAATGCTCCTTTAACCCTGTCATAACAATGCTCCATGACCCTTGCCATCACAATGTTCCACGGCCTTGTCATCACAAGGCTCCATGCCCTTGTCATCACAATGCTCCAAGACCCCTGTAATCACACTGCTCCGTGCCCTTGCCATCACAAAGCTCCATGACACATGTCATCATAATGTTCCATGGCCTTCTCCTCAAAATGCTCCATGCCCTTGTCATCAAAATGCTCCAAGATCCCTGTTATCACAATACTCCATGCCCCTTTTCATCTCAATGCTCCATGAACCCTGTCATCACAATGCATCATGCACATCATCATAATGCTTCCGGCTATTGTCAGCGCCATGAAATCAAAATTCTCCATGACCTCTCTCATCAAAATGCTCCATGACCCCTGTCATCAAAATACTCCATGAACATTTTCAGCCCAATGCTCCATGACACTTGTCATCACAATGATTCTTGCCCTTGTCATCCCAATGCTCCATGACCCATGTATTCACATTGATCCGTGACACTTGTCATCACAGTGCCCCATGACACCTGTCATCACAACGCTCCATGCCTTTGTCAGCAAATTGCTACATGACCTTGTCATTACAAAGCTCTATGCGCTTGTCTTCACAATACACCATTACCATTGTCATCACAATCCTCCATGAACCTTAGGATCACATTGCTTCATGCCCTTGTCATCACAATGCTCCATGCTCCTTGAAATCAAAATATTCCATGACCTCTGTCATCACAATGCTCCAAAGCCTTGTGATCACAAAGTTCCATAACACTTGTCATCACAACGCTCCATGATGCCTGTCATCACAATACTCCATGCCCTTTTCATCACAATGCTCCATGACCTTTGTCATCACAATTCTCAATAGACTTGTCATCACAATGCTCCCTGACACTTGTCGTCAGAATGTTCCTTGAACCCTGTCACGAAAAGGCTCCATGCCTTTTTCTTCACAATGTCCCATGCCGTTTTCATCACAATGCTCCATGCATTTGTCATCAAAATACTCCACAAGCTTGTCATCAGAGTGCTCCATGACCCTTGTCATCACAATTCTCCATGCACTTGTCAGCACAATGCTCCCTGACCCTTGTCATCACAGTGTCCAAAGCCATTGTCATCACTATGCTCCATTACCTTTGTCATCAGAATCCTCCATGACACTTGGCATCACAATGCTCCATGCCATTGTCATCACAGTGGGCCATTACATATGTCATCACAATGCTCCCTGACACCTGTCTTCACAATACTGCATGACCTGGTTATCACAATGCTCCATGTCCTTGTCATCACAATGTGCCATTCCAACTGTCATCGCAATAGTCCATGAAACTTATTAGACCAATGCTCCATGCCCTTTTCATCACAATGTGTCATTCCAACTGTCATCGCAATAATCCATGAAACTAATTAAACCAATGCTCCATGCCCTTGTCAACACAATGCTCCATGACCTTGTTATCACAAAGCTCCATGACCCCTGTCATCACAATGCTCCGTGACTCCAGTCATCACAATGCTTCATGAACTTTGTCATCACAATGGTCCATGCCCTCGTCATCAACAGTCTCTGTGACCATTTTGACAACAATGCTCCATGAACTTTTCAACACAGTGCTCTTGACCCTTGTCATCACAATGCCCTATGCCTTTCTCAGCAAAATGCTCCATTACCCTTGTCATCACAATGCTCCATGCGCTTGTCAACACAGTGCTCCATGACACATGTCATCACAATGCACCATGCGATTGTCATCACAGTGCTCCACAATCTTGTCTTCACAATGCTCCATAAATCTTTTTATCACAATGCTCCATGCACTTCTCATCAAAATGCTCTCTCACTACTGATATCACAATGTTACATCACTATTCGTCACAATACTCCCTCACCCCTGTCATCAAAATGTTCCATGACTCCGGTCATCACAATGGTACATGCACTTATCATCACAATGTTCGATGACCCCTGACATCAAAATGTTCCATAATCCCGTCATCAAAATGCTCCATGACCCTTTTCATCAAAATGCTCCATGACCCCTGACATCACAATGTTCCATAACCACTGTCATCAAAATATTCCATGACCCTTTTCTTCAAATTGCTCCATGACCCTGTCATCACAATGCTCCCTGCCCTTCTCATCACAATGCACAACGCCCTTGTCTTCAAAATGCTCCATGACCTTTTTCATCACAAAGATCCATGACACATGTCATCACAATGCTCCGTGTCCTTGTCATCTCAGTGCTCAATGAACGCTCTCATCACATTGCTCCATGCCCTTGTCATCACAAAGCTCCATAACACATGTCATCAGAATGCTCCATGGGTTTCTCATCAAAATGATCCATGCCCTTGCCATCACAATGCTCCATTACAGCTGTCATAACAATGCTCCATGACCCCTGCCATCAAGATGTTCCTTGGCCTTGTCATCACAAGGATCCATGACCCTTCTCATCACAATGCTCCAAGACCCCTGTAATCACAATGCTCCATACCCATTTTCATCTCAATGATCCATGAAACCTGTCATCACAATGCACCATGCCCATCATCATAAAGCTTCATGCTATTGTCATCACAATGATATCAAAATGCTCCATGAACTCTGCCATAAAAATGCTGCATACCCTTGTGATCACAATATTCCATAACACTTGTCATCACAATGCCCCTTGAAATTCGTCATCACAATTATCCATGGTCTTCTAATCACAATGCTCCATGACCTTTGTCATCACAATGCTCAATACCCTTGTCATCAAAATGCTCCCTCACACTTGTTGTCTGTATGCTCCTTGAACCCTGTCATGAGAAGGCACCATGCCTTTCTCATCACAATGATCCATGCCCTTTTCATCACAATGCTCCAAGACCACTGTAATCACAATGCTCCATGCCCTTTTCATCACAAAACTCAATGACGCATGTCATTAGAATGTTCCTTGGCCTTCTCCTCACATTGCTCCATGCCCTAGTCATCACAATGTTCCAAGACCCCGGTAATCACAGTGGTCCATGCCCCTTTTCATCAGTATGCTCCATGAGATGTGTCATCACAAGGCTCCATGGTTTTCTTATCACAATGATCCAGGAACTTGTCATCACAATGCTGCACGACATTGTCATGAAAATTCTCAATGGTCCTTGTCATCATAATGCCCCAAACCCTAGTCATCACAATGCTCCATTATAATTGTCATCACAATCCTCCATTACATTTGGCATCACAACACTCCCTGCCATTGTCATCGCAATGGAACATGACATATGTCATCACAATGCTCCCTGACAACTTTCTTCAAAATACTTCCTGAACTTCTCATCACAATGTTCCATGCCCTTGTCATCCCAATGCTCCATGCCCTTGTCATCACAATGCTCCATGACCCAAGTCATCACAATGCTCTGTGACTCCAGTCATCACAATGCTTCATAACATTTGTCATCACAATGGTCCATGCCCGCATCATCACAAGGCTCTGTGACCATTGTAACCACAATAATCCATGAACTTTTCATCACAATGCTCCATGCCTTTGTCAGAAAAATGCTCCATGACCCTTGTCATCACAATGTGCCACGCGCTTTTCATCAAAACAGTCCACAAATTTGTCATGGCAATACTCCATAAACCTTGTAATCACAATGCTCCATGCCCTTCTCATCACAATGCTCCATTAACCCTGTCATAACAATGCTCCATGACCCTTGCCATCACAATGTTCCACGGCCTTGTCATCACAAGGCTCCATAACACTTGTCATCACAATGCTCCAAGGCCCCTGTAATCACACTGCTCCGTGCCCTTGCCATCACAAAGCTCCATGACACATGTCATCATAAGGTTCCATGGACTTCTCCTCAAAATGCTCCATGCCCTTGTCATCAAAATGCTCCAAGATCCCTGTTATCACAATACTCCATGCCCCTTTTCATCTCAATGCTCCATGAACCCTGTCATCACAATGCATCATGCACATCATCATAATGCTTCCAGCTATTGTCAGCGCAATGAAATCAAAATTCTCCATGACCTCTCTCATCACAATGCTCCATGACCCCTGTCATCAAAATACTCCATGAACATTTTCAGCCCAATGCTCCTTGACACTTGTCATCACAATGATTCTTGCCCTTGTCATCCCAATGCTCCATGACCCATGTATTCACAATGATCCGTGACGCTTGTCATCACTGTGCCCCATGACACCTGTCATCACAACGCTTCATGCCTTTGTCAGCAAATTGCTACATGACCTTGTCATTACAATGCTCTATGTGCTTGTCTTCACAATACTCCATTTCCATGGTCATCACAATCCTCCATGAACCTTGGGATCACATTGCTTCATGCCCTTGTCATCACAGTGCTCCATGCTCCTTGAAATCAAAATGATCCATGACCTCTGTCATCACAAGACTCCAAAGCCTTGTGATCACAAAGTTCCATAACACTTGTCATCACAACGCTCCATGATGCCTGTCATCACAATACTCCATGCCCTTTTCATCACAATGCTCCATGACCTTTGTCATCACAATTCTCAATACACTTGTCATCACAATGCTCCCTGACACTTGTCGTCAGAATGTTCCTTGAACCCTGTCACGAAAAGGCTCCATGCCTTTTCCTTCACAATGTCCCATGCCGTTTTCATCACAATACTCCATGCTTTTGTCATCAAAATACTCCACAAGCTTGTCATCAGAGTGCTCCATGACCCTTGTCATCACAATTCTCCATGCACTTGTCAGCACAATGCTCCCTGACCCTTGTCATCACAGTGTCCAAAGCCATTGCCATCACTATGCTCCATTACCTTTGTCATAAGAATCCTCCATGACACTTGGCATCACAATGCTCCATGCCATTGTCATCACAGTGGGCCATTACATATGTCATCACAATGCTCCCTGACACCTGTCTTCACAATACTGCATAACCTGGTTATCACAATGCTCCATGTGCTTGTCATCACAATGCGCCATTCCAACTGTCATCGCAATAATCCATGAAACTTATTAGACCAATGCTCAATGCCCTTTTCATCACAATGTGCCATTCCAACTGTCATCGCTATAATCCATGAAACTAATTAAACCAATGCTCCATGCCCTTGTCAACACAATGCTCCATGACCTTGTTATCACAATGCTCCATGACCCTGTTATCACAATGCTCCATGAACCCTGTCATCACAATGCTCCGTTACTCCAGTCATCACAATGCTTCATGAACTTTATCATCACAATGATCCATGACGTCATCATCAACAGTCTCTCTGACCATTTTGACAACAATGCTCCATGAACTTTTCATCACAATGCTCTTGACCCTTGTCATCACAATGCTCTATGCCTTTCTCAGCAAAATGCTCCATGACCCTTGTCATCACAATGCTCCATGCGCTTGTCAACACAGTGCTCCATGACACATGTCATCACAATGCACCATGCGCTTTTCATCACAGTGCTCCACAATCTTGTCTTCACAATGCTCCATAAATCTTGTTATCACAACGCACCATGAACTTCTCATCAAAATGCTCTCTCACTACTGATTTCACAATGTTACATCACTGTTCGTCACAATACTCCCTCACCCCTGTCATCAAAATGTTCCATGACTCCTGTCATCACAATGGTACATGCACTTATCATCACAATGTTCGATGACCCCTGACATCAAAATGTTCCATAATCCCGTCATCAAAATGCTCCATGACCCTTTTCATCAAAATGCTCCATGACCCCTGACATCACAATGTTCCATAACCACTGTCATCAAAGTATTCCATGACCCTTTTCTTCAAATTGCTCCATGACCCTGTCATCACAATGCTCCCTGCCCTTCTCATCACAATGCACAACGCCCTTGTCTTCAAAATGCTCCATGACCTTTTTCATCACAAAGATCCATGACACTTGTCATCACAATGCTCCGTGTCCTTGTCATCACAGTGCTCAACGAATGCTCTCATCACATTGCTCCATGCCCTTGTCATCACAAAGCTCCATAACACATGTCATCAGAATGCTCCATGGGTTTCTCATCAAAATGATCCATGCCCTTGCCATCACAATGCTCCATTACAGCTGTCATAACCATGCTCCATGACCCCTGCCATCAAGATGTTCCTTGGCCTTGTCATCACAAGGATCCATGACCCTTCTCATCACAATGCTCCAAGACCCCTGTAATCACAATGCTCCATGCCCATTTTCATCTCAATGATCCATGAACCCTGTCATCACAATGCACCATGCCCATCATCATAAAGCTTCATGCTATTGTCATCACAATGATATCAAAATGCTCCATGAACTCTGCCATAAAAATGCTGCATACCCTTGTGATCACAATATTCCATAACACTTGTCATCACAATGCCCCTTGAAACTCGTCATCACAATTATCCATGGTCTTCTCATCACAAAGCTCCATGACCTTTGTCATCACAATGCTCAATACCCTTGTCATCAAAATGCTCCCTGACACTTGTTGTCTGTATGCTCCTTGATCCCTGTCATGAGGAGGCTCCATGCCTTTCTCATCACAATGATCCATGCCCTTTTCATCACAATGCTCCAAGACCACTGTAATCACAATGCTCCATGCCCTTGTTATCACAAAGCTCAATGACGCATGTCATTAGAAGGTTCCTTGGCGTTCTCCTCACATTGCTCCATGCCCTAGTCATCACAATGTTCCAAGACCCCGGTAATCACAGTGGTCCATGCCCCTTTTCATCAGTATGCTCCATGAGATGTGTCATCACAAGGCTCCATGGATTTCTTATCACAATGATCCAGGAACTTGTCATCACAATGCTGCACGACATTGTCATGAAAATTCTCAATGGCCCTTGTCATCATAATGCCCCAAACCCTAGTCATCACAATGCTCCATTATAATTGTCATCACAATCCTCCATTACATTTGGCATCACAACACTCCCTGCCATTGTCATCGCAATGGAACATGACATATGTCATCACAATGCTCCCTGACAACTTTCTTCAAAATACTCCCTGAACTTCTCATCACCATGTTCCATGCCCTTGTCATCCGAATGCTCCATGCCCTTGTCATCACAATGCTCCATGACCCAAGTCATCACAATGCCCCGTGACTCCAGTCATCACAATGCTTCATAACATTTGTCATCGCAATGGTCCATGCCCGCGTCATCACAAGGCTCTGTGACCATTGTAACCACAATAATCCATGAACTTTTCATCACAATGCTCCGTGACACTTGTCATCACAATGCTCCATGCCTTTGTCAGAAAAATGCTCCATGACCCTTGTCATCACAATGTGCCACGCGCTTTTCATCAAAACAGTCCACAAATTTGTCATGGCAATACTCCATAAACCTTGTAATCACAATGCTCCATGCCCTTCTCATCACAGTGCTCCATTAACCCTGTCATAACAATGCTCCATGACCCTTGCCATCACAATGTTCCACGGCCTTGTCATCACAAGGCTCCATGACACTTGTCATCACAATGCTCCAAGACCCCTGTAATCACACTGCTCCGTGCCCTTGCCATCACAAAGCTCCATGACACATGTCATCATAATATTCCATGGCCTTCTCCTCAAAATGCTCCATGCCCTTGTCATCACAATGCTCCAAGATCCCTGTTATCACAATACTCCATGCCCCATTTCATCTCAATGCTCCATGAACCCTGTCATTACAATGCATCATGCACATCATCATAATACTTCCGGCTATTTTCAGCGCAATGAAATCAAAATTCTCCATGACCTCTCTCATCACAATGCTCCATGACACCTGTCATCAAAATACTCCATGAACATTTTCAGCCCAATGCTCCATGACACTTGTCATCAAAATGATTCTTGCCCTTGTCATCCCAATGCTCCATGACCCCTGTATTCACAATGATCCATGACGCTTGTCATCACACTGCCCCATGACACATGTCATCACAACGCTTCATGCCTTTGTCAGCAAATTGCTAGATGACCTTGTCATTACAATGCTATATGCGCTTGTCTTCACAATACTCCATTATCATTGTCATCACAATCCTCCATGAACCTTGGGATCACATTGCTTCATGCCCTTATCATCACAATGCTCCATGCTCCTTGAAATCAAAATGATCCATGACCACTGTCATCACAATGCTCCAAAGCCTTGTGATCACAAAGTTCCATAACACTTGTCATCACAACGCTCCATGATGCCTGTCATCACAATACTCCATGCCCTTTTCATCACAATGCTCCATGACCTTTGTCATCACAATTCTCAATACACTTGTCATCACAATGCTCCCTGACACTTGTCGTCAGAATGTTCCTTGAACCCTGTCACGAAAAGGCTCCATGCCTTTTCCTTCACAATGTCCCATGCCGTTTTCATCACAATACTCCATGCTTTTGTCATCAAAATACTCCACAAGCTTGTCATCAGAGTGCTCCATGACCCTTGTCATCACAATTCTCCATGCACTTGTCAGCACAATGCTCCCTGACCCTTGTCATCACAGTGTCCAAAGCCATTGCCATCACTATGCTCCATTACCTTTGTCATAAGAATCCTCCATGACACTTGGCATCACAATGCTCCATGCCATTGTCATCACAGTGGGCCATTACATATGTCATCACAATGCTCCCTGACACCTGTCTTCACAATACTGCATAACCTGGTTATCACAATGCTCCATGTGCTTGTCATCAAAATGCGCCATTCCAACTGTCATGGCAATAATCCATGAAACTTATTAGACCAATGCTCAATGCCCTTTTCATCACAATGTACCATTCCAACTGTCATCGCTATAATCCATGAAAGTAATTAAACCAATGCTCCATGCCCTTGTCAACACAATGCTCCATGACCTTGTTATCACAATGCTCCATGACCCTGTTATCACAATGCTCCATGACCCCTGTCATCACAATGCTCCGTTACTCCAGTCATCACAATGCTTCATGAACTTTATCATCACAATGGTCCATGACGTCATCATCAACAGTCTCTCTGACCATTTTGACAACAATGCTCCATGAACTTTTCATCACAATGCTCTTGACCCTTGTCATCACAATGCTCTATGCCTTTCTCAGCAAAATGCTCCATGACCCTTGTCATCACAATGCTCCATGCGCTTGTCAACACAGTGCTCCATGACACATGTCATCACAATGCACCATGCGCTTTTCATCACAGTGCTCCACAATCTGGTCTTCACAATGCTCCATAAATCTTGTTATCACAACGCACCATGAACTTCTCATCAAAATGCTCTCTCACTACTGATATCACAATGTTACATCACTGTTCGTCACAATACTCCCTCACCCCTGTCATCAAAATGTTCCATGACTCCTGTCATCACAATGGTACATGCACTTATCATCACAATGTTCGATGACCCCTGACATCAAAATGTTCCATAATCCCGTCATCAAAATGCTCCATGACCCTTTTCATCAAAATGCTCCATGACCCCTGACATCACAATGTTCCATAACCACTGTCATCAAAGTATTCCATGACCCTTTTCTTCAAATTGCTCCATGACCCTGTCATCACAATGCTCCCTGCCCTTCTCATCACAATGCACAACGCCCTTGTCTTCAAAATGCTCCATGACCTTTTTCATCACAAAGATCCATGACACTTGTCATCACAATGCTCCGTGTCCTTGTCATCACAGTGCTCAACGAATGCTCTCATCACATTGCTCCATGCCCTTGTCATCACAAAGCTCCATAACACATGTCATCAGAATGCTCCATGGGTTTCTCATCAAAATGATCCATGCCCTTGCCATCACAATGCTCCATTACAGCTGTCATAACCATGCTCCATGACCCCTGCCATCAAGATGTTCCTTGGCCTTGTCATCACAAGGATCCATGACCCTTCTCATCACAATGCTCCAAGACCCCTGTAATCACAATGCTCCATGCCCATTTTCATCTCAATGATCCATGAACCCTGTCATCACAATGCACCATGCCCATCATCATAAAGCTTCATGCTATTGTCATCACAATGATATCAAAATGCTCCATGAACTCTGCCATAAAAATGCTGCATACCCTTGTGATCACAATATTCCATAACACTTGTCATCACAATGCCCCTTGAAACTCGTCATCACAATTATCCATGGTCTTCTCATCACAAAGCTCCATGACCTTTGTCATCACAATGCTCAATATCCTTGTCATCAAAATGCTCCCTGACACTTGTTGTCTTTATGCTCCTTGATCCCTGTCATGAGGAGGCTCCATGCCTTTCTCATCACAATGATCCATGCCCTTTTCATCACAATGCTCCAAGACCACTGTAATCACAATGCTCCATGCCCTTGTTATCACAAAGCTCAATGACGCATGTCATTAGAAGGTTCCTTGGCGTTCTCCTCACATTGCTCCATGCCCTAGTCATCACAATGTTCCAAGACCCCGGTAATCACAGTGGTCCATGCCCCTTTTCATCAGTATGCTCCATGAGATGTGTCATCACAAGGCTCCATGGATTTCTTATCACAATGATCCAGGAACTTGTCATCACAATGCTGCACGACATTGTCATGAAAATTCTCAATGGCCCTTGTCATCATAATGCCCCAAACCCTAGTCATCACAATGCTCCATTATAATTGTCATCACAATCCTCCATTACATTTGGCATCACAACACTCCCTGCCATTGTCATCGCAATGGAACATGACATATGTCATCACAATGCTCCCTGACAACTTTCTTCAAAATACTCCCTGAACTTCTCATCACCATGTTCCATGCCCTTGTCATCCGAATGCTCCATGCCCTTGTCATCACAATGCTCCATGACCCAAGTCATCACAATGCCCCGTGACTCCAGTCATCACAATGCTTCATAACATTTGTCATCGCAATGGTCCATGCCCGCGTCATCACAAGGCTCTGTGACCATTGTAACCACAATAATCCATGAACTTTTCATCACAATGCTCCGTGACACTTGTCATCACAATGCTCCATGCCTTTGTCAGAAAAATGCTCCATGACCCTTGTCATCACAATGTGCCACGCGCTTTTCATCAAAACAGTCCACAAATTTGTCATGGCAATACTCCATAAACCTTGTAATCACAATGCTCCATGCCCTTCTCATCACAGTGCTCCATTAACCCTGTCATAACAATGCTCCATGACCCTTGCCATCACAATGTTCCACGGCCTTGTCATCACAAGGCTCCATGACACTTGTCATCACAATGCTCCAAGACCCCTGTAATCACACTGCTCCGTGCCCTTGCCATCACAAAGCTCCATGACACATGTCATCATAATATTCCATGGCCTTCTCCTCAAAATGCTCCATGCCCTTGTCATCACAATGCTCCAAGATCCCTGTTATCACAATACTCCATGCCCCATTTCATCTCAATGCTCCATGAACCCTGTCATTACAATGCATCATGCACATCATCATAATACTTCCGGCTATTATCAGCGCAATGAAATCAAAATTCTCCATGACCTCTCTCATCACAATGCTCCATGACACCTGTCATCAAAATACTCCATGAACATTTTCAGCCCAATGCTCCATGACACTTGTCATCAAAATGATTCTTGCCCTTGTCATCCCAATGCTCCATGACCCCTGTATTCACAATGATCCATGACGCTTGTCATCACACTGCCCCATGACACCTGTCATCACAACGCTTCATGCCTTTGTCAGCAAATTGCTACATGACCTTGTCATTACAATGCTATATGCGCTTGTCTTCACAATACTCCATTATCATTGTCATCACAATCCTCCATGAACCTTGGGATCACATTGCTTCATGCCCTTGTCATCACAATGCTCCATGCTCCTTGAAATCAAAATGATCCATGACCACTGTCATCACAATGCTCCAAAGCCTTGTGATCACAAAGTTCCATAACACTTGTCATCACAACGCTCCATGATGCCTGTCATCACAATACTCCATGCCCTTTTCAACACAATGCTCCATTACCTTAGTCATCAGAATCCTCCATGACACTTGGCATCACAATGCTCCATGCCATTGTCATCACAGTAGGCCATTACATATGTCATCACAATGCTCCCTGACACCTGTCTTCACTATACTGCATGACATGGTTATCACAATACTCCATGTCCTTGTCATCACAATGCACCATTCCAACTGTCATCACAATAATCCATGAAACTTATTAGACAAATGCTCCATGCCCTTTTCATCACAATGTGCCATTCCAACTGTCATCACAATAATCCATGAAACTAATTAAACCAATGCTCCATGCCCTTGTCAACACAATGCTCCATGACCTTTTTATCACAATGCTCCATGACCCCTGTCATCACAATGCTCCGTGACTCCAGTCATCACAATGCTTCATGAACTTTGTCATCACAATGGTCCATGCCCTCGTCATCAACAGTCTCTGTGACCATTTTGACAACAACGCTCCATGAACTTTTAATCACAATGCTCTTGACCCTTGTCATCACAATGCTCTATGCCTTTCACAGCAAAATGCTCCATTACCCTTGTCATCACAATGCTCCATGCACTTGTCAACACAGTGCTCCATGACACATGTCATCACAATGCACCATGCGCTTGTCATCACAGTGCTCCACAATCTTGTCTTCACAATGCTCCATAAATCTTGTTATCACAACGCTCCATGCACTTCTCATCAAAATGCTCTCTCACTACTGATATCACAATTTTACATCACTATTCGTCACAATACTCCCTCAACCCTGTCATCAAAATGTTCCATGACTCCTGTCATCACAATGGAACATGCACTTATCATCACAATGTTCGATGACCCCTGACATCAAAATGTTCCATAATCCCGTCATCAAAATGCTCCATGACCCTTTTCATCAAAATGCTCCATGACCACTGACATCACAATGTTCCATAACCACTGTCATCAAAATATTCCATGACCCTTTTCTTCAAATTGCTCCATGACCCTGTCATCACAATGCTCCCTGCCCTTCTCATCACAATGCACAACGCCCTTGTCTTCAAAATGCTCCATGACCTTTTTCTTCACAAAGATCCATGACACTTGTCATCACAATGCTCCGTGTCCTTGTCATCACAGTGCTCCATGAAAGCTCTCATCACATTGCTCCATGCCCTTGTCATCACAAAGCTCCATAACACATGTCATCAGAATGCTCCATGGCCTTCTCATCACAATGCTCCTTGCCCTTGCCATCACAATGCTCCATTACACCTGTCATAAAAATGCTACATGACCCCTGCCATCAAGATGTTCCTTGGCCTTGTCATCACAAGGATCCATGACCCTTCTCATCACAATGCTCCAAGACCCCTGTAATCACAATGCTCCATGCCCATTTTCATCTCAATGATCCATGAACCCTGTCATCACAATGCACCAATACCATCATCATAAAGCTTCATGCTACTGTCATCACAATGATATCACAATGCTCCATGAACACTGCCATAAAAAGGCTGCATACCCTTGTGATCACAATATTCCATAACACTTGTCATCACAATGCCCCTTGAAACTCGTCATCACAATTATCCATGGTCTTCTCATCACAAAGCTCCATGACACATGTCATCATAATGTTCCATGGCCTTCTCCTCAAAATGCTCCATGCCCTTGTCATCACAATGCTCCAAGACCCCTGTTATCACAATACTCCATGCCCCTTGTCATCTCAATGCTCCATGAACCCTGTCATCACAATGCATCATGCACATCATCATAATGCTTCCGGCTATTGTCAGCGCAATGAAATCAAAATTCTCCATGACCTCTCTCATCACAATGCTCCATGACCCCTGTCATCAAAATACTCCATGAACATTTTCAGCCCAATGCTCCATGACACTTGTCATCACAATGATTCTTGCCCTTGTCATCCCAATCCTCCATGACCCATGTATTCACAATGATCCATGACGCTTCTCATCACAGTGCCCCATGACACCTGTCATCACAACGCTCCATGCCTTTGTCAGCAAATTGCTACATGACCTTGTCATTACAATGCTCTATGCGCTTGTCTTCACAATACTCCATTACCATTGTCATCACAATCCTCCATGAACCTTGGGATCACATTGCTTTATGCCCTTGTCATCACAATGCTCCATGGTCCTTGAAATCAAAATGATCCATGACCTCTGTCATCACAATGCTCCAAAGCCCTGTGATCACAAAGTTCCATAACACTTGTCATCACAACGCTCCATGATGCCTGTCATCACAATACTCCATGCCCTTTTCATCACAATGTTCCATGACCTTTGTCATCACAATTCTCAATACACTTGTCATCACAATGCTCCCTGACACTTGTTGTCAAAATGTTCCTTGAACCCTGTCACCAAAGGCTCCATGCCTTTTTCTTCACAATGTCCCATGCCGTTTTCATCACAATGCTCCATGCTTTTGTCATCAAAATACTCCACAAGCCTGTCATCAGAGTGCTCCATGACCCTTGTCATCACAATTCTCCGTGCACTTGTCAGCACAATGCTCCCTGACCCTTGTCATCACAGTGTCCAAAGCCATTGTCATCACTATGCTCCATTACCTTTGTCATCAGAATCCACCATGACACTTGGCATCACAATGCTCCATGCCATTGTCATCACAGTGGGCCATTACATATGTCATCACAATGCTCCCTGACACCTGTCTTCACAATACTGCATGACCTGGTTATCACAATGCTCCATGTCCTTGTCATCACAATGCGCCATTCCAACTGTCATCGCAATAATCCATGAAACTTATTAGACCAATGTCCCTTGCCCTTTTCATCACAATGTGCCATTCCAATGTCATCGCAATAATACATGAAACTAATTAAACCAATGCTCCATGCCCTTGTCAACACAATGCTCCATGACCTTGTTATCACAATGCTCCATGACTCCTGTCATCACAATGCTCCGTGACTCCAGTCATCACAATGCTTCATGAACTTTGTCATCACAATGGTCCATGCCCTCGTCATCAACAGTCTCTGTGACCATTTTGACAACAATGATCCATGAACATTTCATCACAATGATCTTGACCCTTGTCATCACAATGCTCTATGCCTTTCACAGCAAAATGCTCCATTACCCTTGTCATCACAATGCTCCATGCACATTTCAACACAGTGCTCCATGACACATGCCATCACAATGCACCATGCACTTGTCATCACAGTGCTCCACAATCCTGTCTTCACAATGCTCCATAAATCTTGTTATCACAACGCTCCATGCACTTCTCATCAAAATGCTCTCTCACTACTGATATCACAATGTTACATCACTATTCGTCACAATACTCCCTCACCCCTGTCATCAAAATGTTCCATGACTCCTGTCATCACAATGGTACATGCACTTATCATCACAATGTTCGATGACCCCTGACATCAAAATGTTCCATAATCCCGTCATCAAAATGCTCCATGACCCTTTTCATCAAAATGCTCCATGACCCCTGACATCACAATGTTCCATAACCACAGTCATCAAAATATTCCATGACCCTTTTCTTCAAATTGCTCCATGACCCTGTCATCACAATGCTCCCTGCCCTTCTCATCACAATGCACAACGCCCTTGTCTTCAAAATGCTCCATGACCTTTTTCATCACAAAGATCCATGACACTTGTCATCACAATGCTCCGTGTTCTTGTCATCACAGTGCTCAATGAATGCTCTCATCACATTGCTCCATGCCCTTGTCATCACAAAGCTCCATAACACATGTCATCAGAATGCTCCATGGCCTTCTCATCACAATGCTCCTTGCCCTTGCCATCAAAATGCTCCATTACACCTGTCATAACAATGCTACATGACCCCTGCCATCAAGATGTTCCTTGGCCTTGTCATCACAAGGATCCATGACCCTTCTCATCACAATGCTCCAAGACCCCTGTAATCACAATGCTCCATGCCCATTTTCATCTCAATGATCCATGAACCCTGTCATCACAATGCACCATGCCCATCATCATAAAGCTTCATGCTATTGTCATCACAATGATATCACAATGCTCCATGAATACTGCCATAAAAATGCTGCATACCCTTGTGATCACAATATTCCATAACACTTGTCATCACAATGCCCCTTGAAACTCGTCATCACAATTATCCATGGTCTTCTCATCACAATGCTCCATGACCTTTGTCATCACAATGCTCAATACCCTTGTCATCAAAATGCTCCCTCACACTTGTTGTCTGTATGCTCCTTGAACCCTGTCATGAGAAGGCTCCATGCCTTTCTCATCACAATGATCCATGCCCTTTTCATCACAATGCTCCAAGACCACTGTAATCACAATGCTCCATGCCCTTGTTATCACAAAGCTCAATGACGCATGTCATTAGAATGTTCCTTGGCCTTCTCCTCACATTGCTCCATGCCCTAGTCATCACAATGTTCCAAGACCCCGGTAATCAGAGTGGTCCATGCACCTTTTCATCAGTATGCTCCATGAGATGTGTCATCACAAGGCTCCATGGTTTTCTTATCACAATGATCCAGGAACTTGTCATCACAATGCTTCACGACATTGTCATGAAAATTCTCAATGGCCCTTGTCATCATAATGCCCCAAAACCTAGTCATCACAATGCTCCATTATAATTGTCATCACAATCCTCCATTACATTTGGCATCACAACACTCCCTGCCATTGTCATCGCAATGGAACATGACATATGTCATCACAATGCTCCCTGACAACTTTCTTCAAAATACTCCCTGAACTTCTCATCACCATGTTCCATGCCCTTGTCATCCCAATGCTCCATGCCCTTGTCATCACAATGCTCCATGACCCAAGTCATCACAATGCTCCGTGACTCCAGTCATCACAATGCTTCATAACATTTGTCATCACAATGGTCCATGCCCGCGTCATCACAAGGCTCTGTGACCATTGTTACCACAATAATCCATGAACTTTTCATCACAATGCTCCGTGACACTTGTCATCACAATGCTCCATGCCTTTGTCAGAAAAATGCTCCATGACCCTTGTCATCACAATGTGCCACGCGCTGTTCATCAAAACAGTCCACAAATTTGTCATGGCAATACTCCATAAACCTTGTAATCACAATGCTCCATGCCCTTCTCATCACAGTGCTCCATTAACCCTGTCATAACAATGCTCCATGACCCTTGCCATCACAGTGTTCCACGGCCTTGTCATCACAAGACTCCATGACACTTGACATCACAATGCTCCAAGACCCCTGTAATCACACTGCTCCGTGCCCTTGCCATCACAAAGCTCCATGACACATATCATCATAATGTTCCATGGCCTTCTCCTCAAAATGCTCCATGTCCTTGTCATCACAATGCTCCAAGATCCCTGTTATCACAATACTCCATGCCCCTTTTCATCTCAATGCTCCATGAACCCTGTCATCACAATGCATCATGCACATCATCATAATGCTTCCGGCTATTGTCAGCACAATGAAATCAAAATTCTCCATGACCTCTCTCATCACAATGCTCCATGACCCCTGTCATCAAAATACTTCATGAACATTTTCAGCCCAATGCTCCATGACACTTGTCATCACAATCATTCTTGCCCTTGTCATCCCAATGCTCCATGACCCATGTATTCACAATGATCCGTGACGCTTCTCATCACAGTGCCCCATGACACCTATCATCACAACGCTCCATGCCTTTGTCACCAAATTGCTACATGACCTTGTCATTACAATGCTCTATGCGCTTGTCTTCACAATACTCCATTATCATTGTCATCACAATCCTCCATGAACCTTGGGATCACATTGCTTTATGCCCTTGTCATCACAATGCTCCATGCTCCTTGAAATCAAAATGATCCATGACCTCTGTCATCACAATGCTCCAAAGCCTTGTGATCACAAAGTTCCATAACACTTGTCATCACAACGCTCCATGATGCCTGTCATCACAATACTCCATGCCCTTTTCATCACAATGCTCCATGACCTTTGTCATCACAATTCTCAATACACTTGTCATCACAATGCTCCCTGACACTTGTCGTCAGAATGTTCCTTGAACCCTTCACGAAAAGGATCCATGCCTTTTTCTTCACAATGTCCCATGCCATTTTCATCACAATGCTCCATGCTTTTGTCATCAAAATACTACACAAGCTGGTCATCAGAGTGCTCCATGACCCTTGTCATCACAATTCTCCATGCACTTGTCAGCACAATGCTCCCTGACCCTTGTCATCACAGTGTCCAAAGCCATTGTCATCACTATGCTCCATTACTTTTGTCATCAGAATCCTCCATGTCACTTGGCATCACAATGCTCCATGCCATTGTCATCACAGTCGCCATTACATATGTCATCACAATGCTCCCTGACACCTGTCTTCACAATACTGCATGACCTGGTTGTCACAATGCTCCATGTCCTTGTCATCACATTGCGACATTCCAACTCTCATCGCAATAATCCATGAAACTTATTAGACCAATGCTCCATGCCCTTTTCATCACAATGTGCCATTCCAACTGTCATCGCAATAATCCATGAAACTAATTAAACCAATGCTCCATGCCCTTGTCAACACAATGCTCCATGACCTTGTTATCACAATTCTCCATGACCCCTTTCATCACAATGCTCCGTGACTCCAGTCATCACAATGCTTCATGAACTTTGTCATCACAATGGTCCATGCCCTCGTCATCAACAGTCTCTGTGACCATTTTGACAACAATGCTCCATGAACTTTTAATCACAATGCTCTTGACCCTTGTCATCACAATGCTCTATGCCTTTCACAGCAAAATGCTCCATTACCCTTGTCATCACAATGCTCCATGCGCTTGTCAACACAGTGCTCCATGGCACATGTCATCACAATGCACCATGCGCTTGTCATCACAGTGCTCCACAATCTTGTCTTCACAATGCTCCATAAATCTTGTTATCACAACGCTCCATGAACTTCTCATCAAAATGCTCTCTCACTAATGATATCACAATGTTACATCACTATTCGTCACAATACTCCCTCACCCCTGTCATCAAAATGTTCCATGACTCCTGTCATCACAATGGTACATGCACTTATCATCACAATGTTCGATGACCCCTGACATCAAAATGTTCCATAATCCCGTCATCAAAATGCTCCATGACCCTTTTCATCAAAATGCTCCATGACCCCTGACATCACAATGTTCCATAACCACTGTCATCAAAGTATTCCATGACACTTTTCTTCAAATTGCTCCATGACCCTGTCATCACAATGCTCCCTGCCCTTCTCATCACAATGCACAACGCCCTTGTCTTCAAAATGCTCCATGACCTTTTTCATCACAAAGATCCATGACACTTGTCATCACAATGCCCCGTGTCCTTGTCATCACAGTGCTCCATGAATGCTCTCATCACATTGCTCCATGCCCTTGTCATCACAAAGCTCCATAACACATGTCATCAGAATGCTCCATGGGTTTCTCATCAAAATGATCCATGCCCTTGCCATCACAATGCTCCATTACAGCTGTCATAACAATGCTCCATGACCCCTGCCATCAAGATGTTCCTTGGCCTTGTAATCACAAGGATCCATGACCCTTCTCATCACAATGCTCCAAGACCCCTGTAATCACAATGCTCCATGCCCATTTTCATCTCAATGATCCATGAACCCTGTCATCACAGTGCACCATGCCCATCATCATAAAGCTTCATGCTATTGTCATCACAATGATATCAAAATGCTCCATGAACTCTGCCATAAAAATGCTGCATACCCTTGTGATCACAATATTCCATAACACTTGTCATCATAATGCCCCTTGAAACTCGTCATCACAATTATCCATGGTCTTCTCATCACAATGCTCCATGACCTTTGTCATCACAATGCTCAATACCCTTGTCATCAAAATGCTCCCTCACACTTGTTGTCTGTATGCTCCTTGAACCCTGTCATGAGAAGGCTCCATGCCTTTCTCATCACAATGATCCATGCCCTTTTCATCACAATGCTCCAAGACCACTGTAATCACAATGCTCCATGCCCTTGTTATCACAAAGCTCAATGACGCATGTCATTAGAATGTTCCTTGGCCTTCTCCTCACATTGCTCCATGCCCTAGTCATCACAATGTTCCAAGACACCGGTAATCACAGTGGTCCATGCCCCTTTTCATCAGTAGGCTCCATGAGATGTGTCATCACAAGGCTCCTTGGTTTTCTTATCACAATGATCCAGGAACTTGTCATCACAATGCTTCACGATATTGTCATGAAAATTCTCAATGGCCCTTGTCATCATAATGCCCCAAACCCTAGTCATCACAATGCTCCATTATAATTGTCATCACAATCCTCCATTACATTTGTCATCACAACACTCCCTGCCATTGTCATCGCAATGGAACATGACATATGTCATCACAATGCTCCCTGACAACTTTCTTCAAAATACTCCCTGAACTTCTCATCACAATGTTCCATGCCCTTGTCATCCCAATGCTCCATGCCCTTGTCATCACCATGCTCCATGACCCAAGTCATCACAATGCTCCCTGACTCCAGTCATCACAATGCTTCATAACATTTGTCATCACAATGGTCCATGCCCGCGTCATCACAAGGCTCTGTGACCATTGTAACCACAATAATCCATGAACTTTTCATCACAATGCTCCGTGACACTTGTCATCACAATGCTCCATGCCTTTGTCAGAAAAATGCTCCATGACCCTTGTCATCACAATGTGCCACGCGCTTTTCATCAAAACAGTCCACAAATTTGTCATGGCAATACTCCATAAACCTTGTAATCACAATGCTCCATGCCCTTCTCATCACAGTGCTCCATTAACCCTGTCTTAACAATGCTCCATGACCCTTGCCATCACAATGTTCCACGGCCTTGTCATCACAAGGCTCCATGACACTTGTCATCACAATGCTCCAAGACCCCTGTAATCACACTGCTCCGTGCCCTTGCCATCACAAAGCTCCATGACACATGTCATCATAATGTTCCATGGCCTTCTCCTCAAAATGCTCCATGCCCTTGTCATCACAATGCTCCAAGATCCCTGTTATCACAATACTCCATGCCCCTTTTCATCTCAATGCTCCATGAACCCTGTCATCACAATGCATAATGCACATCATCATAATACTTCCGGCTATTGTCAGTGCAATGAAATCAAAATTCTCCATGACCTCTCTCATCACAATGCTCCATGACCCCTGTCATCAAAATACTCCATGAACATTTTCAGCCCAATGTTCCATGACACTTGTCATCAAAATGATTCTTGCCCTTGTCATCCCAATGCTCCATGACCACTGCCATCAAGATGTTCCTTGGCCTTGTCATCACAAGGATCCATGACCCTTCTCATCACAATGCTCCAAGACCCCTGTAATCACAATGCTCCATGCCCATTTTCATCTCAATGATCCATGAACCCTGTCATCACAATGCACCAATACCATCATCATAATCCTTCATGCTATTGTCATCACAATGATATCACAATGCTCCATGAACACTGCCATAAAAATGCTGCCTACCATTGTGATCAAAATATTCCATAACACTTGTCATCACAATGCCCCTTGAAACTCGTCATCACAATTATCCATGGTCTTCTCATCACAAAGCTCCATGACACATGTCATCATAATGTTCCATGGCCTTCTCCTCAAAATGCTCCATGCCCTTGTCATCACAATGCTCCAAGACCCCTGTTATCACAATACTCCATGCCCCTTGTCATCTCAATGCTCCATGTACCCTGTCATCACAATGCATCATGCACATCATCATAATGCTTCCGGCTATTGTCAGCGCAATGAAATCAAAATTCTCCATGACCTCTCTCATCACAATGCTCCATGAACCCTGTCATCAAAATACTCCATGAATATTTTCAGCCCAATGCTCTATGACACTTGTCATCACAGTGATTCTTGCCCTTGTCATCCCAATGCTCCATGACCCATGTAATCACAATGATTCGTGAAGCTTGTCATCACAGTGCCCCATGACACCTGTCATCACAACGCTCCATGCCTTTGTCAGCAAATTGCTACATGACCTTGTCATTACAATGCTCTATGCGCTTGTCTTCACAATACTCTATTACCATTGTCATCACAATCCTCCATGAACCTTGGGATCACATTGCTTCATGCCCTTGTCATCACAATGCTCCATGCTCCTTGAAATCAAAATGAACCATGACCTCTGTCATCACAATGCTCCAAAGCCTTGTGATCACAAAGTTCCATAACACTTGTCATCACAACGCTCCATGATGCCTGTCATCACAATACTCCATGCCCTTTTCATCACAATGCTCCATGACCTTTGTCATCACAATTCTCAATACACTTGTCATCACAATGCTCCCTGACACTTGTCGTCAGAATGTTCCTTGAACCCTGTCACGAAAAGGCTCCATGCCTTTTTCTTCACAATATCCCATGCCGTTTTCATCACAATGCTCCATGCTTTTGTCATCAAAATACTCCACAAGCTTGTCATCAGAGTGCTCCATGACCCTTGTCATCACAATTCTCCATGCGCTAGTGAGCACAATGCTCCCTGAACCTTGTCATCACAGTGTCCAAAGCCATTGTCATCACTATGCTCCATTACCTTTGTCATCTGAATCCTCCATGACACTTGGCCTCACAATGCTCCATGCCATTGTCATCACAGTGGGCCATTACATATGTCATCACAATGCTCCCTGACACCTGTCTTCACAATAATGCATGACCTGGTTATCACAATGCTCCATGTCCTTGTCATCACAATGCGCCATTCCAACTGTCATCGCAATAATCCATGAAACTTATTAGACCAATGCTCCATGACCTTTTCATCACAATGTGCCATTCCAACTGTCATCGCAATAATCCATGAAACTAATTAAACCAATGCTCCATGCCCTTGTCAACACAATGCTCCATGACCTTGTTATCACAATGCTCCATGACCCCTGTCATCACAATGCTCCGTGACTCCAGTCATCACAATGCTTCATGAACTTTGTCATCACAATGGTCCATGCCCTCGTCATCAACAGTCTCTGTGAACATGTTGACAACAATGCTCCATGAACTTTTCATCACAATGCTCTTGACCCTTGTCATCACAATGCTCTATGCCTTTCTCAGCAAAATGCTCCATTACCCTTGCCATCACAATGCGCCATGCGCTTGTCAACACAGTGCTGCATAACACATGTCATCACAATGCACCATGCGCTTGTCATCACAGTGCTCCACAATCTTGTCTTCACAATGCTCCATAAATCTTGTTATCACAACGCTCCATGCACTTCTCATCAAAATGCTCTCTCACTACTGATATCACAATGTTACATCACTATTCGTCACAATACTCCCTCACCCCTGTCATCAAAATGTTCCATGACTCCTGTCATCACAGTGGTACATGCACTTATCATCACAATGTTCGATGACCCCTGACATCAAAATGTTCCATAATCCCGTCATCAAAATGCTCCATGTCCCTTTTCATCAAAATGTTCCATGACACCTGACATCACAATGTTCCATAACCACTGTCATCAAAATATTCCATGACCCTTTTCTTCAAATTCCTCCATGACCCTGTCATCACAATGCTCCCTGCCTTTCTCATCACAATGCACAACGCCCTTGTCTTCAAAATGCTCCATGACCTTTTTCATCACAAAGATCCATGACACTTGTCATCACAATGCTCCGTGTCCTTGTCATCACAGTGCTCAATGAATGCTCTCATCACATTGCTCCATGCCCTTGTCATCACAAAGCTCCATAACACATGTCATCAGAATGTTCCATGGGTTTCTCATCAAAATGATCCATGCCCTTGCCATCACAGTGCACCATTACAGCTGTGATAACAATGCTCCTTGACCCCTGCCATCAAGATGTTCCTTGCCCTTGTCATCACAAGGATCCATGACCCTTCTCATCACAATGCTCCAAGACCCCTGTAATCACAATGCTCCATGCCCATTTTCATCTCAATGATCCATGAACCCTGTCATCACAATGCACCATGCCCATCATCATAAAGCTTCATGCTATTGTCATCACAATGATATCAAAATGCTCCATGAACTCTGCCATAAAAATGCTGCATACCCTTGTGATCACAATATTCCATAACACTTGTCATCACAATGCCCCTTGAAACTCGTCATCACAATTATCCATGGTCTTCTCATCACAAAGCTCCATGACCTTTGTCATCACAATGCTCAATACCCTTGTCAAAAATGCTCCCTGACTCTTGTTGTCTGTATGCTCCTTGATCCCTCTCATGAGGAGGCTCCATGCCTTTCTCATCACAATGATCCATGCCCTTTTCATCACAATGCTCCAAGACCACTGTAATCACAATGCTCCATGCCCTTGTTATCACAAAGCTCAATGACGCATGTCATTAGAAGGTTCCTTGGCGTTCTCCTCACATTGCTCCATGCCCTAGTCATCACAATGTTCCAAGACCCCGGTAATCACAGTGGTCCATGCCCCTTTTCATCAGTATGCTCCATGAGATGTGTCATCACAAGGCTCCATGGTTTTCTTATCACAATGATCCAGGAACTTGTCATAACAATGCTTCACGACATTGTCATGAAAATTCTCAATGGCCCTTGTCATCATAATGCCCCAAACCCTAGTCATCACAATGCTCCATTATAATTGTCATCACAATCCTCCATTACATTTGGCATCACAACACTCCCTGCCATTGTCATCGCAATGGAACATGACATATGTCATCACAATGCTCCCTGACAACTTTCTTCAAAATACTCCCTGAACTTCTCATCACCATGTTCCATGCCCTTGTCATCCCAATGCTCCATGCCCTTGTCATCACAATGCTCCATGACCCAAGTCATCACAATGCCCCGTGACTCCAGTCATCACAATGCTTCATAACATTTGTCATAACAATGGTCCATGCCCGCGTCATCACAAGGCTCTGTGACCATTGTAACCACAATAATCCATGAACTTTTCATCACAATGCTCCGAGACACTTGTCATCACAATGCTCCATGCCTTTGTCAGAAAAATGCTCCATGACCCTTGTCATCACAAAGTGCCACGCGCTTTTCAGCAAAACAGTCCACAAATTTGTCATGGCAATACTCAATAAACCTTGTAATCACAATGCTCCATGCCCTTTTCATCACAGTGCTCCACTAACCCTGTCATAAGAATGCTCCATGACCCTTGCTATCACAATGTTCCACGGCCTTGTCTTCACAAGGCTCCATGACAGTTGTCATCACAATGCTCAAAGACCCCTGTAATCACACTGCTCCGTGCCCTTGCCATCACAAAGCTCCATGACACATGTCATCACAATGCTCCATGACTCCAGTCATCACAATGCTTCATGAACTTTGTCATCACAATGGTCCATGCCCTCGTCATCAACAGTCTCTGTGACCATTTTGACAACAATGCTCCATGAACTTTTCATCACAATGCTCTTGACCCTTGTCATCACAATGCTCTATGCCTTTCTCAGCAAAATGCTCCATTACCCTTGTCATCACAATGCTCCATGCGCTTGTCAACACAGTGCTCCATGACACATGTCATCACAATGCACCATGCGCTTGTCATCACAGTGCTCCACAATTTAGTCTTCACAATGCTCCATAAATCTTGTTATCACAACGCTCCATGCACTTCTCATCAAAATGCTCTCTCACTACTGATATCACAATTTTACATCACTATTCGTCACAATACTCCCTCACCCCTGTCATCAAAATGTTCCATGACTCCTGTCATCACAATGGTACATGCACTTATCATCACAATGTTCGATGACCCCTGACATCAAAATGTTCCATAATCCCGTCATCAAAATGCTCCATGACCCTTTTCATCAAAATGCTCCATGACCCCTGACATCACAATGTTCCATAACCACTGTCATCAAAATATTCCATGACCCTTTTCTTCAAATTGCTCCATGACCCTGTCATCACAATGCTCCCTGCCCTTCTCATCACAATGCACAACGCCCTTGTCTTCAAAATGCTCCATGACCTTTTTCATCACAAAGATCCATGACCCTTGTCATCACAATGCTCCGTGTCCTTGTCATCACAGTGCTCAATGAACGCTCTCATCACATTGCTCCATGCCCTTGTAATCACAAAGCTCCATAACACATGGCATCAGAATGCTCCATGGCCTTCTCATCACAATGCTCCTTGCCCTGGCCATCACAATGCTCCATTACACCTGTCATAACAATGCTCCATGACCCCTGCCATCAAGATGTTCCTTGGCCTTGTCATCACAACGATCCATGACCCTTCTCATCACAATGCTCCCAGAACCCTATAATCACAATGCTCCTTGCCCATTTTCATCTCAATGATCCATGAACCCTGTCATCACAATGCACCATGCCCATCATCATAAAGCTTCATGCTATTGTCATCACAATGATATCACAATGCTCCATGAACACTGCCATAAAAATGCTGCATACCCTTGTGATCACAATATTCCTTAACACTTGTCATCACAATGCCCCTTGAAACTCGTCATCACAATTATCCATGGTCTTCTCATCACAAGGCTCCATGACCTTTGTCATCACAATGCTCAATACCCTTGTCATCAAAATGCTCCCTCACACTTGTTGTCTGTATGCTCCTTGAACCCTGTCATGAGAAGGCTCCATGCCTTTCTCATCACAATGATCCATGCCCTTTTCATCACAATGCTCCAAGACCACTGTAATCACAATGCTCCATGCCCTTGTTATCACAAAGCTCAATGACGCATGTCATTAGAATGTTCCTTGGCCTTCTCCTCACATTGCTCCATGCCCTAGTCATCACAATGTTCCAAGACCCCGGTAATAACAGTGGTCCATGCCCCTTTTCATCAGTATGCTCCATGAGATGTGTTATCACAAGGCTCCATGGTTTTCTTATCACAATGATCCAGGAACTTGTCATCACAATGCTTCACGATATTGTCATGAAAATTCTCAATGGCCCTTGTCATCATAATGCCCCAAACCCTAGTCATCTCAATGCTGCATTATAGTTGTCATCACAATCCTCCATTACATTTGGCATCCAACACTCCCTGCCATTGTCATCGCAATGGAACATGACATATGTCATCACAATGCTCCCTGACAACTTTCTTCAAAATACTCCCTGAACTTCTCATCACCATGTTCCATGCCCTTGTCATCCCAATGCTCCATGCCCTTGTCATCACAATGTTCCGTGACTCCAGTCATCACAATGCTTCATAACATTTGTCATCACAATGGTCCATGCCCGCGTCATCACAAGGCTCTGTGACCATTGTAACCACAATAATCCATGAACTTTTCATCACAATGCTCCGTGACACTTGTCATCACAATGCTCCATGCCTTTGTCAGAAAAATGCTCCATGACCCTTGTCATCACAATGTGCCACGCGCTTTTCATCAAAACAGTCCACAAATTTGTCATGGCAATACTCCATAAACATTGTAATCACAATGCTCCATGCCCTTCTCATCACAATGCTCCATTAACCCTGTCATAACAATGCTCCATGACCCGTGCCATCACAATGTTCCACGGCCTTGTCATCACAAGGCTCCATGACACTTGTCATCACAATGCTCCAAGACCCCTGTAATCACACTGCTCCGTGCCCTTGCCATCACAAAGCTCCATGACACATGTCATCATAATGTTCCATGGCCTTCTCCTCAAAATGCTCCATGCCCTTGTCATCACAATGCTCCAAGATCCTTGTTATCACAATACTCCATGCCCCTTTTCATCTCAATGCTCCATGAACCCTGTCATCACGATGCATCATGCACATCATCATAATGCTTCCGGCTATTGTCAGCGCAAAGAAATCAAAATTCTCCATGACCTCTCTCATCACAATGCTCCATGACCCCTGTCATCAAAATACTCCATGAACATTTTCAGCCCAATGCTCCATGACACTTGTCATCACAGTGATTCTTGCCCTTGTCATCCCAATGCTCCATGACCAATGTATTCACAATGACCCGTGACGCTTGTCATCACAGTGCCCCATGACACCTGTCATCACAACGCTCCATGCCTTTGTCAGCAAATTGCTACATGACCTTGTCATTACAATGCTCTATGCGCTTGTCTTCACAATACTCCATTACCATTGTCATCACAATACTCCATGAACCTTGGGTTCACATTGCTTCATGCCCTTGTCATCACAATGCTCCATGCTCCTTGAAATCAAAATGATCCATGACCTCTGTCATCACAATGCTCCAAAGCCTTGTGATCACAAAGTTCCATAACACTTGTCATCACAACGCTCCATGATGCCTGTCATCACAATACTCCATGCCCTTTTCATCACAATGCTCCATGACCTTTGTCATCACAATTCTCAATACAGTTGTCATCACAATGCTCCCTGACACTTGTCGTCAGAATGTTCCTTGAACCCGGTCACGAAAAGGCTCCATGCCTTTTTCTTCACAATATCCCATGCCGTTTTCATCACAATGCTCCATGCTTTTGTCATCAAAATACTCCACAAGCTTGTCATCAGAGTGCTCCATGAGCCTTGTCATCACAATTCTCCATGCGCTTGTGAGCACAATGCTCCCTGAACCTTGTCATCACAGTGTCCAAAGCCATTGTCATCACTATGCTCCATTACCTTTGCCATCAGAATCCTCCATGACACTTGGCATCACAATGCTCCATGCCATTGTGATCACAGTGGGCCATTACATATGTCATCACTATGCTCCCTGACACCTGTCTTCACAATACTGCATAACCTGGTTATCACAATGCTCCATGTCCTTGTAGTCACAATGCGCCATTCCAACTGTCATCGCAATAATCCATGAAACTTATTAGACCAATGCTCCATGCCCTTTTCATCACAATGTGCCATTCCAACTGTCATCGCAATAATCCATGAAACTAATTAAACCAATGCTCCATGCCCTTGTCAACACAATGCTCCATGACCTTGTTATCACAATGCTCCATGACCCCTGTCATCACAATGCTCCGTAACTCCAGTCATCACAATGCTTCATGAACTTTGTCATCACAATGGTCCATGCCCTCGTCATCAACAGTCTCTGTGACCATTTTGACAACAATGCTCCATGAACTTTTCATCACAATGCTCTTGACCCTTGTCATCACAATGCTGTATGCATTTCTCAGCAAATTGCTCCATTACCCTTGTCATCACAATGCTCCATGCGCTTGTCAACACAGTGCTCCATGACACATGTCATCACAATGCACCATGCGCTTGTCATCACAGTGCTCCACAATCTTGTCTTCACAATGCTCCATAAATCTTGTTATCACAACGCTCCATGCACTTCTCATCAAAATGCTCTCTCACTACTGATATCACAGTGTTACATCACTATTCGTCACTATACTCCCTCACCCCTGTCATCAAAATGTTTCATGACTCCTGTCATCACAATGGTACATGCACTTATCATCACAATGTTCGATGACCCGTGACTTCAAAATGTTCCATAATCCCGTCATCAAAATGCTCCATGACCCTTTTCATCAAAATGCTCCATGACCCCTGACATCACAATGTTCCATAACCACTGTCATCAAAATATTCCATGACCCTTTTCTTCAAATTGCTCCATGACCCTGTCATCACAATGCTCCCTGCCCTTCTCATCACAATGCACAACGCCCTTGTCTTCAAAATGCTCCATGACCTTTTTCATCACAAAGATCCATGACACTTGTCATCACAATGCTCCGTGTCCTTGTCATCACAGTGCTCAATGAACGCTCTCATCACTTTGCTCCATGCCCTTGTCATCACAAAGCTCCATAACACATGTCATCAGAATGCTCCATGGGTTTCTCATCAAAATGATCCATGCCCTTGCCATCACAATGCTCCATTACACCTGTCATAACAATGCTCCATGACCCCTGCCATCAAGATGTTCCTTGGCCTTGTCATCACAAGGATCCATGACCCTTCTAATCACAATGCTCCGAGACCCCTGTAATCACAATGCTCCATGCCCATTTTCATCTCAATGATCCATGAACCCTGTCATCACAATGCACCATGCCCATCATCATAAAGCTTCATGCTATTGTCATCACAATGATATCAAAATGCTCCATGAACTCTGCCATAAAAATGCTGCATACCCTTGTGATCACAATATTCCATAACACTTGTCATCACAATGCCCCTTGAAACTCGTCATCACAATTATCCATGGTCTTCTCATCACAATGCTCCATGACCTTTGTCATCACAATGCTCAATACCCTTGTCCTCAAAATGCTCCCTCACACTTGTTGTCTGTATGCTCCTTGAACCCTGTCATGAGAAGGCTCCATGCCTTTCTCTTCACAATGATCCATGCCATTTTCATCACAATGCTCCAAGACCACTGTAATCACAATGCTCCATGCCCTTGTTATCACAAAGCTCAATGACACATGTCATTAGAATGTTCCTTGGCCTTCTCCTCACATTGCTCCATGCCCTAGTCATCACAATGTTCCAAGACCCCGGTAATCACAGTGGTCCATGCCCCTTTTCATCATTATGCTCCATGAGATGTGTCATCACAAGGCTCCATGGTTTTCTTATCACAATGATCCAGGAACTTGTCATCACAATGCTTCACGACATTGTCATGAAAATTCTCAATGGCCCTTGTCATCATAATGCCCTAAACCCTAGTCATCACAATGCTCCATTATAATTGTCATCACAATCCTCCATTACATTTGGCATCACAACACTCCCTGCCATTGTCATCGCAATGGAACATGACTTATGTCATCACAATGCTCCCTGACAACTTTCTTCAAAATAATCCCTGAACTTCTCATCACAATGTTCCATGCCCTTGTCATCCCAATGCTCCATGCCCTTGTCATCACAATGCTCCATGACCCAAGTCATCACAATGCTCCGTGACTCCATTCATCACAAGGCTTCATAACATTTGTCATCACAATGGTCCATGCCCGCGTCATCACAAGGCTCTGTGACCATTGAAACCACAATAATCCATGAACTTTTCATGACAATGCTTCGTGACACTTGTCAACACAATGCTCCATGCCTTTGTCAGAAAAATGCTCCATGACCCTTGTCATCACAAAGTGCCACGCGCTTTTCATCTAAACAGTCCACAAATTAGTCATGGCAATACTCCATAAACCTTGTAATCACAATACTCCATGCCCTTCCCATCACAATGCTCCATTAACCCTGTCATAACAATGCTCCATGACCCTTGCCATCACAATGTTCCACGGCCTTGTCATCACAAGGCTCCATGACACTTGTCATCACAGTGCTCCAAGACCCCTGTAATCACACTGCTCCGTGCCCTTGCCATCACAAAGCTCCATTACACATGTCATCATAAAGTTCCATGGCCTTCTCCTCAAAATGCTCCATGTCATTGTCATCACAATGCTCCAAGACCCATGTTATCACAATACTCCATGCCCCTTTTCATCTCAATGCTCCATGAACCCTGTCATCACAATGCATCATGCACATCATCATAATGCTTCCGGCTATTGTCAGCGCAATGAAATCAAAATTCTCCATGACCTCTCTCATCAAAATGCTCCATGACCCCTGCCATCAAAATACTCCATGAACATTTTCAGCCCAATGCTCCATGACACTTGTCATCACAGTGATTCTTGCCCTTGTCATCCCAATGCTCCATGACCAATGTATTCACAATGACCCGTGACGCTTGTCATCACAGTGCCCCATGACACCTGTCATCACAACGCTCCATGCCTTTGTCAGCAAATTGCTACATGACCTTGTCATTACAATGCTCTATGCGCTTGTCTTCACAATACTCCATTACCATTGTCATCACAATCCTCCATGAACCTTGGTATCACATTGCTTCATGCCCTTGTCATCACAATGCTCCATGCTCCTTGAAATCAAAATGATCCATGACCTCTGTCATCACAATGCTCCAAAGCAGTGTGATCACAAAGTTCCATAACTCTTGTCATCACAACGCTCCATGATGCCTGTCATCACAATACTCCATGCCCTTTTCATCACAATGCTCCATGACCTTTGTCATCACAATTCTCAATACACTTGTCATCACAATGCTCCCTGACACTTGTCATCAGAATGTTCCTTGAACCCTGTCATGAAAAGGCTCCATGCCTTTTCCTTCACAATGTCCCATGCCATTTTCATCACAATGCTCCATGCTTTTGTCATCAAAATACTCCACAAGCTTGTCATCAGAGGGCTCCATGACCCTTGTCATCACAATTCTCCATGCACTTGTCAGCACAATGCTCCCTGACCCTTGTCATCACAGTGTCCAAAGCCATTGTCATCACTATGCTCCATTACCTTTGTCATCAGAATCCTCCATGACACTTGGCATCACAATGCTCCATGCCATTGTCATCACAGTGGGCCAATACATATGTCATCACAATGCTCCCTGACACCTGTCTTCACAATACTGCATGACCTGGTTATCACAATGCTCCATGTCCTTGTCATCACAATGAGCCATTCCAACTGTCATTGCAATAATCCATGAAACTTATTAGACCAATGCTCCATGCCGTTTTCATCACAATGTGCCATTCCAACTGTCATCGCAATTATCCATGAAACTAATTAAACCAATGCTCCATGCCCTTGTCAACACAATGCTCCATGACCTTGTTATCACAATGCTCCATGAACCCTGTCATCACAATGCTCCGTAACTCCAGTCATCACAATGCTTCATGAACTTTGTCATCACAATGGTCCATGCCCTCGTCATCAACAGTCTCTGTGACCATTTTGACAACAGTGCTCCATGAACTTTTCATCACAATGCTCTTGACCCTTGTCATCACAATGCTCTATACCTTTCTCAGCAAAATGCTCCATTACCCTTGTCATCACAATGCTCCATGCGCTTGTCAACACAGTGCTCCATGACACATGTCATCACAATGCACCATGCGCTTGTCATCACAGTGCTCCACAATCTTGTCTTCACAATGCTCCATAAATCTTGTTATCACAACGCTCCATGAACTTCGAATCAAAATGCTCTCTCACTACTGATATCACAATGTTACATCACTATTCGTCACAATACTCCCTCACCCCTGTCATCAAAATGTTCCATGACTCCTGTCATCACAATGGTACATGCACTTATCATCACAATGTTCGATGACCCCTGACATCAAAATGTTCCATAATCCCGTCATCAAAATGCTCCATGACCCTTTTCATCAAAATGCTCCATGACCCCTGACATTACAATGTTCCATAACCACTGTCATCAAAATATTCCATGACCCTTTTCTTCAAATTGCTCCATGACCCTGTCATCACAATGCTCCCTGCCCTTCTCATCACAATGCACAACGCCCTTGTCTTCAAAATGCTCCATGACCTTTTTCATCACAAAAATCCATGACACTTGTCATCACAATGCTCCGTGTCCTTGTCATCACAGTGCTCAATGAACGCTCTCATCACATTGCTCCATGCCCTTGTCATCACAAAGCTCCATAACACATGTCATCAGAATGCTCCATGGGTTTCTCATCAAAATGATCCATGTCCTTGCCATCACAATGCTCCATTACACCTGTCATAACAATGCTCCATGACCCCTGCCATCAAGATGTTCCTTGGCCTTGTCATCACAAGGATCCATGACCCTTCTCATCACAATGCTCCAAGACCCCTGTAATCACAATGCTCCATGCCCATTTTCATCTCAATGATCCATGAACCCTGTAATCACAATGCTCCATGCCCTTCTCATCACAATGCTCCATTAACCCTGTCATAACAATGCTCAATGACCCTTGCCATCACAATGTTCCACGGCCTTGTCATCACAAGGCTCCATGACACTTGTCATCACAATGCTCCAAGACCCCTATTATCACACTGCTCCGTGCACTTGCCATCACAAAGCTCCATGACACATGTCATCATAATGTTCCATGGCCTTCTCCTCAAAATCCTCCATGCCCTTGTCATCAAAATGCTCCAAGATCCCTGTTATCACAATACTCTATCCCCCTTTTCATCTCAATGCTCCATGAACCCTGTCATCACTATTCATCATGCACATCATCATAATGCTTCCGGCTATTGTCAGCGCAATGAAATCAAAATTCTCCATGACCTCTCTCATCAAAATGCTCCATGACCCCTGTCATCAAAATACTCCATGAACATTTTCAGCCCAATGCTCCATGACACTTGTCATCACAGTGATTCTTGCCCTTGTCATCCCAATGCTCCATGACCCATGTATTCACAATGATCCGTGACGCTTGTCATCACAGTGCCCCATGACACCTGTCATCACAACGCTCCATGCCTTTGTCAGCAAATTGCTACATGACCTTGACATTACAATGATCTATGCGCTTGTCTTCACAATACTCCATTACCATTGTCATCACAATCCTCCATGAACCTTGGGATCACATTGCTTCATGCCCTTGTCATCACAATGCTCCATGCTCCTTGAAATCAAAATGATCCATGACCTCTGTCATCACAGTGGTCCAAACCATTGTGATCACAAAGTTCCATGACACTTGTCATCACAACGCTCCATGATGCCTGTCATCACAATACATTATGCCCTTGATATCACAATGCTCCATGCTCCTTGAAATCAAAATGATCCATGACCTCTTTCAGCACAGTGCTCCAAACACTTGTGATCACAGTGTTCCATAACACTTGTCATCACAACGCTCCATGATGCCTGTCATCAAAGTATTCCATGCCCTTTTCATCACAATGTTCCATGACGTTTGTCATCACAATTCTCAATACACTTGTCATCACAATTCTACCTGACACTTGTCGTCAGAATTCTCCTTGAACCCTGTCAAGAAAGTGCTCCAAGCGTTTTTCATCACAGTGCCCCATGCCGTTTTCATCACAATGCTTCATGCCATTGTCATCAAAATACACCACAAGCTTGTCATCAGAATGCTCCCTGACCCTTGTCATCACAATGCCCCAAGCCATTGTCATCAAAATGCTCCATTATCTTTGTCATCAGAATCCTCCATGACACTTGGCATCACAATGATCCATGCTCTTTCATCACAATGCGCCATTCCAACTGTCATTGCAATAATCCATGAAACATATTAGACCAATGCTCAATGCCCTTTTCATCACAATGTGCCATTCCAACTGTCATCACAATAATCCATGAAACATATTCGACCTATGTCCCATGCCCTTGTCATCAAAATGCTCGATGTCCTTGTTATCACAATGCTCCATGACCCCTGTCATCACAATGCTCCGTGACTCCAGTTATCACAATGCTCCCTGCCATTGTCTTCGCAATGGACCATGACATATGTCATAACAGTGCTCACTTACAGCTGTCTTTACAATATTCCATGACCTTCTCATCACAATGATCCATGCCCTTGTCATCACAATGTACCATGTCCACTGTCATCACAATAATCTATGCAACTTGTCAGACCAATGCTCCATGCCCCTGACATCACAATGCTCGATGCGCTTGTCATCACAATGCTCCATGACCACTGTATTCACAATGCTTCAAGACGCTTGTCATCACAGTGCTCCATGACACCTGTCATCACAATGCTACATGCCTTTGTCAGCAAAATGCTACATGACCTTGTCATTAAAATGCTCTATGTGCTTGTCATCACAATACTCCATTACCACTTTAATCACAATCCTCATGAAATTTGGGATCACGTTGCTTCATGCTCTTGTCATCAGAATGCTCCATGCTCCTTGATATCAAAATGATCCATGACCTCTCTCATCACAATGCTCCAAATCCTTGTGATCACAAAGTTCCATAACACTTGTCATCAGAACGCTCCATGATGCCTGTCATCACAATACTGCATGCCCTTTTCATCACAATGCTCCATGATCTTTGTCATCACAATTCTAAATACACTTGTCATCACAATGCTCCCTGACACTTGTCGTCAGAATGCTCCTTGAACCCTGTCACGAAAAGGCTCCATGCCTTTTTCCACATAATGACCCATGCCATTTTCATCACAATGCTCCATGCAATTTTCAACAAAATACTCCACAAGCTTGTCATCAGAATGCTCCATGACCCTTGTCATCACAATTATCCATGGACTTGTCAGCACAATGCTCCCTGACCCTTGTCATCACAATGTGCCATTACATATGTCATCACAATGCTCCCTGACACCTGTCTTCAAAATACTGCATGACCTGGTCATCACAATGCTCCATGCCCTTGTCATCACAATGCGCCATTCCAACTGTCATCGCAATAATCCATGAAACTTATTAGACCAATGCTCCATGCCCTTGTCATCACAATGCTCCATGCTCTTGTTGTCACAATGCTCCATGTCCCCTGACATCACAATGCTCCGTGACACCAGTCATCAAAATGCTTCATGACGTTGGTCATCACAATTGTCCATGCCCTCATCATCAACAGTCTCTGTGACCTTTTTAACCACAATGCTCCATGATCATTTCATCATAATGCTCTTTGACCCATGTCATCACAATGCTCCATGCGCTTGTCAGCACAGTGCTGCACGACACATGTCATCACAATGCACCATTCGCTTGTCATCACAGTGCTCCACAATCTTGTCATCACAATGCTCCATAAAGCTTGTCATCACAATGCTCCATGCACTTCTCATCAAACTGCTCCCTCACTACTGATATCACAATATTACACCACTATTCGTCACAATACTCCCTCAACCCTCTCATCTCACTGTTCCATGACTCCTGTCATCACAATGCTACATGCATTATCATCACAATGTTCGATGACCACTGACATCACAGTGTTCCATAACACGTCATCAAAATGCTCCATGACCCGTTTCATCAAAATTCTCCATGACCCCTGACATCACAATGTTCCATAACCCCTGCCCTCAAAATGTTCCATGACCCTTTTCATCAAATTGCTCCATGAACCTGTCATCACAATGATCCCTGCCCTTCTCATCACAATGCACAACGCCCTTGTCATCAACATGCTCCATGACCTTTGTCATCGCAAAGATCCATGACACTTGGCATAACAATGCTCCATGTCATTGTCATTATGATGCTCCATGAACGCTCTCATCACATTGCTCCATGCCCTTGTCATCACAAAGCTCCATGACACATGTCATCAGAATGCTACATGGCCATATCATCACAATGTTCCATACCCTTGCCGTCAGAATGCTCCATTACACCTGTCATAACAATGTTCCATTATACCTGCCATCACGTTGTTCCATCGCCTTGTCATCACAAGGCTCCATGACCCTTCTCATCACAAGCTCTAAGGCCCCTGTAGTCACAATGCTACATGCCCATTTTCATCTCAATGACCCATGAACCCTGTCATCACAATGCACCATGCCCATCATCATAATGCTTCATGCTATTGTCATCACAATGAATTCAAAATGCTTCAGGACCTCTGTCATAACAATGCTCCAAACCCTTGTGATCACAATATGCCATAACACTTGTCATCACAATGCCACATGACGCTCGTCATCACAATTATCCATGGTCTTCTCATCACAATGCTCCATGACCTTTGTCATCACAATGCTCAATACACTTGTCCTCAAAATGCTCCCAGACACTTGTTGTCTGTATGCTACTAGAACGCTGTCATGACAAGGCTCCATGCCTTTTTCATCACAATGATCCATGACCTTCTCATCACAATGCTCCATGCGCTTGTCATCACAATGCACCATGCCCACTGTCATCACAGTAATCTATGAAACTTGTCAGAATAATGCTCCATGCCCCTGTCATCACAATGCTCCATGCTCTTGTCATCACAAAGCTCCATGACGCATGTCATCAGAATATTCCATGGCCTTCTCAACACAATGCTCCATGCTCTTGTCATGACAATGCTCCAAGACCCCTGTAATCACAATGCTCCATGCCCCTTTTCATCTCAATGCTCCATGAACCCTGTCATCAAAATGCACCATGCCCATCATCATAATACTTCAGGCTATTGTCATCACAATGAAATCAAAATTCTCCATGACCTCTGTCATCATAATGCTCCAAACCCTTGTGATCACAATGTTCCATAACACTTATCATCACAACACCCCTGATGCTCATCATCAAAATTATCGATGGTCTTCTCATCACAATGCTCCATGAAATTTGTCATCACAATGTTCAATACACTTGTCATCACAATGCTCCCTGACACTTGTTGTCTGTATGCTCATTGAACCCTGTCATGACAAGGATCCATGCCTTCTTCATCACAATGATCCATGTCCTTTTCATCACAATGCTCCAAGTCCCCTGTAATCACAATGCTCCATGCCCCTTTTCATCAGAATGCTCCATGAGACTTGCCAACATTAGTCTCCATGATCTTCTCATCACAATGCTCTAGGACGTTGTCATCACTATGCTCCAATCCCTTGTAATCTCAATGTTCCATGAACCCTGTCTTCACAATACTCCATGAGCATTTTGAGTCCAATGCTCCATGACCATCTCATCACAATGCTCCATGAACAATATCATCACAATGCCCCATGACCACTGTCATCACAAAACTCCATGACACCTGACAACACAATGATCCGAGACTCTTGTCATCACAATGTTCCATGACCCCTCTCATCAAAATATTCCATGAACATTTTCAGCCCAATGCTCCATGACACTTATCATCACAATTATCCATGCCCTTGTTATCCCAATGATCCAAAACCCCTGTATACACAATGCTCCGTGACGCTTGTCATCACAGTGCTCCATGGCACCTATCATCACAATGCTCCAATACACTTGTAATCACAATTCTCCATGCCCTTCTCATCACAATGCGCCATTACCCCGTCATAAAAATGCTCCATGACCCCTGCCATCACAATGTTCCACTGCCTTGTCATCACAATGCTCCATGACTCTTGTCATCACAATGCTCCAAGACCCCTGTAATCACAATGCTCCATGCACTTGTCATCACAAAGCTCCATGACACATGTCACCAGAATGTTCCATGGCCTTCTAATCAAAAGGCTCCATGCCCTTGTCATCAAAATGCTCCAAGACCCTTGTAATCACAATGCTCCATGCCCCTTTTCATCTCAGTGCTCTATGAACCCTGTCATCACAATTCATCATGCCCATCATCATCATGCTTCCGGCTATTGTCAGCACGATGAAATCAAAATTCTCCATGACCTCTGTCATCACAGTGCTCAATGACCCCTGGCATCACAAAATTCCATGAACATTTTCAGCCCAATGCTCCATGACATTTGTCATTACAATGATCCATGCCCTTGTCATCCCAATGCTCCATGACCCCTGTATTCACAATGCTCCATGACGCTTGTCATCACAGTGCTCCATGGCACCTGTCATCACAATGCTCCATGCCTTTGTCAGCAAAATGCTACATGACCTTGTCATTACAATGCTCTATGCGCTTGTCATCAGAATACTCCATTACCATTGTCATCACAATCCTCCATGAACCTTGGGATCGCATTGCTTCATGCCCTTGTCATCAAAATGCTCCATGCTCCTTGAAATCAAAACGATTCATGCCCTCTGTCATCGCAATGCTCTAAGCCCTTGTGATCACAATGTTCCATATCACTTGTCATCACAACGCTCCATGATGCCTGTCATCACAATACTCCATGCCCTTTTCATCACAATGCTCCATGACCTATGTCATCACAATTCTCAATACACTTGTCATCACTATGCTTCCTGACACTTGCCATCAGTATGCTCCTTGAACCCTGTCACGAAAAGGCTCCATGGCTTTTTCATCACAATGCCCCATGATGTTTTCATCACAATGCTCCATGCCATTGTCATCAAAATACTCCACAAGCTTGTCATCAGAATGCTCCATGCCCCATGTCATCACAATTCTCCATGCACTTTTCAGCACAATTCTCACTGACCCTTGTCATCACAATGCTCAAAGCCATTGTTATCACAATGATCCATTACCTTTGTCATCAGAATCCTCCATGACACTTGGCCTCAAAATGCTCCATGGCATTGTCATCACAATGGGCCATTACATATGTCATCACAATTTTCCCTGACACTTGTCATCACAATACTGCATGACCTGGTCATCACAATGCTCCATGCCATTGTCATCACAATGCACCATTCCAACTGTCATCGCAATAATCCATGAAACTTATTAGACCAGTGCTTCATGCCCTTGTCATCACAATGCTCCATGACCCCTGTCATCACAATGCTCCATGACCCCTGTCATCACAATGCTTCGTGACTCCAGTCATCACAATGCTTCATGACCTTTGTCATCACAATGGTCCAGGCCCTGGTCATCAACAGTCTCTGTAACCTTTTTAACCACAATGCTCCAAGAACATTTCATCATAATGCTCTTTGACCCATGTCATCACAATGCTCTATGCCTTTCTCAGCACAATGCTCCATGACCCTTGTCATCACAATTCTCCATGCGCTTGTCAGCACAATGCTCCATGACATATGTCATCTCAATGCACCATGTGCTTGTCATCAGAGTGCTCCACAATCTTGTCATCACAATGCTGCATAAAACTTGTCATCGCAATTCTCCATGCTATTGTCATCACAATGAGTCATTACATATATCATCACAGTGCTCCCTGACACCTGTCTTCACAATATGGCATGGCCTGGTGATCACAATGCTCCATGCCCTTGTCATCACAATGTGCCATTCCAACTGTCATCTCAATAATCCATGAAACATATTAGACCAATGCTGCATGCCCTTTTCATCACAAAGTGCCATTCCAACTGTCATCGCAATCATCCGTGAAACTTCTTAGACCAATGATCCATGCCCTTTTCATCACAATGCTCCATGACGCAGGTCATCAGAATGCTCCATGGTCTTCTCTTCACAATGCTCCAAGCCCTTGTCATAACAGTGCTCCAAGACACCTGTAATCACATTGCTCCATGCCCCTTTTCATCAGAATGCTCCATGAGACTTGTCATCACAAGTCTCCATGGTCTTCTAATCACAATGCTACATTTCCTTGTCATCACAATGTACCATGACCAATGTCATCACAATACCCCATGAATATTTTCAGCCCAATGCTCCATGACCTTCTCATCACAATGCTCCATGAACAGTATCATCACAATGGTCCAGGACCACTGTCATCACAACACTCCATGACCCCTGACAACACAGTGATCCGGGATTCTTTCCATGACAATTCACCATTCCCTAGTCATCACAATGCTCCATGAACCCTATCATCAAAATACTCCATGAACATTTTCAGCCCAATGCTCCATGACACTTGCCATCACAATGCTCCAGACTCTTGTCGTCAGAATGCTCCTTGAACCCTGTCACAAAAAGGCTCCATGCATTTTTCATCACAATGCCCCTTGCCGTTTTCATCACAATGCTCCATGCCATTGTCATCAAAATACTCCACAAGCTTGTCATCAAAATGCTCCATGACCCGTGTCATCACAATTCTCAATGCACTTGCCAGCACAATGCTCCCTGACCCTTGTCATCACAATGCTCCAAGCCATTGTCATCACAATGCTCCATTACCTTTATCATCAGAATCCTCCATGACACTTGGCATCACAATGCTCCATGCCATTGTCATCACAATGGGCCTTTACATATGTCATCACAATGCTCCCTGTCACCTGTCTTCACAATACTGCATGACCTGGTCATCACAATTCTCCATGCCCTTGTCATCACAATGTGCCATTCCAACTGTCATCGCAATTATCCATGAAATTTATTAGACCAGTGCTGCATGCCCTTGTCATCACAATGCTCCATGAACTTGTTATCACAATGCTCCATGACCCCTGTCATCACAATGCTCCATAACTCCAGTCATCACAAAGTTTCAGGACCTTTGTCATCACAATGGTCCATGCTCTCCTCATCAACAGTCTCTGTGACAGTTTTAACCACAATGCTCCATGAACTTTTCATCACAATGCTCTTTGACCCTTGTCATCACAATGCTATATGCCTTTCTCACCACAGTGCTCGATGACCGTTGTCATCACAATGCTCCATGTGCTTGTCAGCACAATGATCCATGACACATTTCATCAAAATGCACCATGCGCTTGTCATCACAGTGCTCGACAATCTTGTCATCACAATGCTCTATTAACCTTGTCATCGCAATGCTCCATGATCTTCTCATCAATATGCTGTCTCACCACTGATATCACAATGGTCCATCACTATTCATCACAATAATCCTTCATCCCTGTAATCACAATGTTCCTTGACTCCTGTCATCACACTGCTACATGCACTTATCATCACAATGTTCGATGACCTATGACATCACAATGTTCCATAAGCCATGTCATCAAAATGCTCCATGACCCTTTTCATCAAAAGGCTCCCTGTCCCCTGACATCACAATGCTCCATACCTCTTGTCATTACAGTGTTCCATGACGCTCGTCATAACAATTATACATGGTCTTCTCATCACAATGCTCCACGGTGTTGCCATCACAATGCTCCATGCCCTGGTCATCACAATGCTCCATGTTCCCTGTCATCACAATTCCCCACGTCCTTGGCATCACTATGTTCCATGACAGTTTTCATCACAGTGTTACATGCTTTGTCAGCACAATACTCCACAAGCATGTCATCAGCATGCTCCATGCCCCTTGTCATCACAATTCTCCACGTGCTTGTCATCACAATGCTCCATGACAGTTCTCATCACAATGTTACATGCTTTTGTCGTCACAATTCTCTTTGCACAAGTCACCGCAATGCCCCATGACCACTGAAAAAGCCAGCTCCATGCCTTTGTCATCACAAAGCTTCACGACCTTTTCATCAAAATTCTCAATGGCCGTTGTCATCACAATGCTCCATGATCCTTGTCATCACAAAGCTCAATGACGCATGACATCAAAATGCTCCTTGGTCTTCTCCTCACAATGATCCATGCCCTTGTCATCACAATGTTCCAAGACCCCTGTATTCTCAATGCTCCATGCCCCTTTTCATCAGTATGCTCCATGAGACTTGTCATCACAAGGCTCCATGGTTTTGTCATCACAATGCTTCAGGACCTTGTCATCAAAATGCTTCACGACCATGTCATGAAAATTTTTAATGGCCTTTGTCATCATAATTCTCCAAGCCCCTGTCATCACAATGCTCCATTATATTTGTCATCACAATCCTCCATTACATTTGGAATCACAATTATCCATGCCATTGTCATCGCAATGGACCATGACCTATGTCATCACAATGCTCCCTGACACCTGTCTTCACAATACTCAATGACCTTCTCATCACAATGCTCCATGCCGTTGTCATCACAATGAACCATGCACACTGTCATCACAGTAATCTATGAAACTTGTCAGACCAATGCTCCATGCCCCTGTCAACACAATGCTCCTTGCTCTTGTCATCACAATTCTCCATGCACTTGTCATCACAATGCTCCCTGACACATGTCGTCAGTATGCTCCTTGAACCCTGTCACGAAAAGGCTCCATGCCTTTTTCATCACAATGCCCCATGCCGTTTTCATCACAATGCTCCATGCCATTGTCATCAAAATACTCCACAAGCTTGTCATCAGAATGCTCCCTGAGCTTTGTCATGACAATTCTCCATGCACTTGTCAGCACAATGCTCCCTGACCCTTGTCATCACAATGCTCCAATCCATTGTCATCACAATGCTCCATTACCATTGTCATCAGAATCCTCCATGACACTTGGCATCACAATGCTCCATGCCATTGTTGTCATCGGGCCATTACATATGTCATCACAATGCTCCCTGACAACTGCCTTCACAATAATGCATGACCTGGTCATCACAATGCTCCATGCCCTTGTGATCACAATGTGCCTTTCCAAATGTCATCGCTATAATCCATGAAACTTATTAGACCAATGCTCCATGCCACTGTCATCACAATACTCCATGCCCTTGTTATCACAATGCTCCATGACACCTGTCATCACAATGCTCCGTGACTCCAGTCATCACAATGCTTCATGACCTTTGTCATCACAATGGTCCATGCCCTCGTCATCAACAGTCTCTCTGACCTTTTTAACCACAGTGTTCCATGAGCTTTTCATCACAATGCTCTTTGACCCTTGTCATCACAATGCTCTATGCATTTCTCAGCACAACGCTCCATGCCTTTGTCAGAAGAATGCTCCATGACCCTTGTCATCACAATGTGCAACAGGATTTTCATTACAACGGTCCACAAATTTGTCATCACAGTGCTCCATAAATCTTGTAATCACAATGATCCATGCCCTTTTCATCACAATGCTCCATTACACCTGTAATAACAATGCTCCATGACCCCTGCCATCAAAATGCTCCATGGCCTTGTCAACAAAAGGCTCGATGACACTTCTCATCACAATGCTCCAAGACCCTTGTAATCACAATGCTCCATGCCCTTGTCATCACAAAGCTCCAAGACCCCTGAAATCACAATGCTCCATGCCCCTTTTCATCAGAATTCTCCATGAGACTTCTCATCACAAGTCTTCATGGTCTTCTCATCACAAGGCTCCAAGACCTTGTCATCAGCATGCTCCGTTCCCTTGTCATCAGAGTGCTCCTTGACCCCTGTCATCACAATACTCCATGAATATTTTCAGCACAATTCTCCATGACCTTCTCATCACAATGCTCCATGACCAATATCATCACAACGCTCCATGACCTCTGTCATCACAACACTCCATGACACCTGACAACACAATGATCCGGGACTCTTGTCACCACAGTGCTCAATTCCCTAGTCATCACAATGCTCCATGAACCCTGTCATCACAATACGACATGAATATTTTAAGCCCAATTATCCATGACCCTTGTCATCACAATGATCCATGCCTTTGTCATCCCAATGCTCCATGACCCCTGTATTCACAATGCTCCTTGACGCTTCTCATCACAGTGCTCCATGACAACTGTCATCACAAGGCTCCATGCATTTGTCAGCAAAATGCGGCATGAGCTTTTAATTACACTGTTCTATGCACTTGTCATCACAATACACCATTACCATTTTCATCACAATCCTCCATGAACTTTGGGATCACATTGCTTCCTGCCTTTGTTATCACAATGCTAGATGCCCCTTGAAATCAAAATGAACCATGACCTCTGTCATCACAATGCTCCAAACCCTTGTGATCACAATGCTCCATAACACTTGTCATCACAACGCTCCATGATGCCTGTCATCACAATATTCCATGCCCTTTTCATCACAATGCTCCATGACATTTGTCATCACAATTCTCAATACACTTGTCATCACAATGCTCCCTGACACTTGTCATCAGAATGCTCCTTGAAACCTGTCATGGAAAGGCTCCATGCCTTTTTCATCACAATGCCCCATGCCATTTTCATCACAATGCTCCATGCCGTTGTCATCAAAATACTCCACAAGCTTGTCATCAGAATGCTCCATGACCCTTGTCATCACAATTCTCCATGCACTTGCTAGCACAATGCTCCCTGACCCTTGTCATCATAATGCCCCAAGCCCTAGTCATCACAATGCTCCATTACATTTGTCATCAGAATCCTCCATGACACTTGGCATCACAATGCTCCATGCCATTGTCATCACAATGGGCCATTACATATGTCATGACAATGCTCCCTGACACCTGTCTTCACAATACGGCATGACCTGGTCATCACAATGCTCCATGCCCTTGCCATTACAATGTGCAATTCCAACTGTCATTGCAATAATCCATGAAACTTATTAGACCAATATTCCATGCCCTTGTCATCACAATGTTCCATGACCTTGTTATCACATTGCTCCATTGACCCTGTCATCACAATGCTCCGTGACTCCAGTCTTTACAAGGCTTCATGACATTTGTCATCACAATGGTCCATTCCCTCCTCATCAACAGCCTCTGTGACCATTTTAACCACAATGCTCCATGAACTTTTCATCACAATGCTCTTTGACGCTTGTCATCACAGTGCTCTATGCTTTTCTCAGCACAATGCTCCATGACACATGTCATGAGAATGCTCCATGTCCTTCTCATCAAAATGCTCCATGCCCAAGTCATCACAATGCTCCAAGACCCCTGTAATCACAATGCTCCATGCCCCTTTTCTTCAGAATGCTCCATGAGACTTGTCATCACAAGTCTCCATGGTCTTCACATCACAATGCTCCAGGACCTTGTCATCACCATGCTCAATTCCCTTGTAATCACAATGCTCCATGATCCCTGTCATCACAATAATCCATGAATATTTTCAGCCCAATGCTCCACGACCTACTCATCACAATGCTCCATGGCCAATATCATCACAAAGCTCCATGACCACAGTCATCACAACACTCCATGACACCTGAAAACACAATGATCCGGGACTCTTGTCATCACAATGCTCCATTCCCTAGTCATCACAATGCTCCATTTATGCTGTCATCACAACACTCCATGAACATTTTCAGCCCAGTGCTCCAGGAAACTTGTCATCAAAATGATCCATGCCCTTGTCATCCCAATGCCCCATGACCCCTGTATTCACAATGCTCCGTGACGCTTGTCATCACCGTGCTCCATGACACATGTCATCACAATGCTCCATGCCTTTGTCAACAATATGCTACATGACCTTGTCATTACAATGCTCTATACGCTTGTCATCACAAAACTCCATTTCCATTGTCATCACAATCCTCCGTGAGCCTTGGGATCACATTGCTTCATGCCCTTGTCATCACAATGCTCCATGCACCTTGAAATCAAAATGATCCATGACCTCTATCATCACAATGCTCCAAACCCTTGTAATCACAATATTCCATAACAGTTGTCATCACAACACTCTATGACGCCTGCCATCACAATACTACATGCCCTTTTCATCACAATGCTCCATGCCCTTGTCATCACAAAGCTCAATGACACATGTAATTACAATGCTCCTTGGGCTACTCCTCACAATGCTCCATGCCCTTGTCATCACAATGCTCCAAGACCCATGTAATCACAATGCTCTATGTCCCTTTTCATCTCAATGCTCCATGAACCCTGTCATCACAATGCACCATGTCCATCATCATAATGATTCAAGCTATCGTCATCACAATGAAATCAATATTCTCCATGACCTCTGTCATCATAATGCTCCAAACCCTTGTTATCACAGTGTTCCATAACACTTATCATCACAACACCGCATGATGCTCTTCATCACAATTATCCATGGTGTTCTCAACACAATGCTCCATGATCTTTGTCATCACAATGCTCAATACACTTGTCATCACAATGGCCCCGGACACTTGTCATCAGTATGCTCCTTGAACCCTGTCATGACAAGGCTCCATGCCTTTTTCATCACAATGATCCGTGACATTTTCATCACAAAGTTCCAAGATCCCTGTAATCACAATGCTCCATGCCCTTGTCATCACAAAGCTCCATGACACATGTCATCAGAATGCACCATGGCCTTCTCATCACAATGCTCCATGCCCTAGTCAACACAATGTTCCAAGACCCCTGTAATCACAAGGCTCCATGCCCCTTTTCTTCAGAATGCTCCATGAGAATTGTCATCCCATGTCTCCATGGTCTTCACATCACAATGCTCCAGGACCTTGCCATCACCATGCTCCATTCCCTTGTCATCACAATGCTCCATGATCCCTGTCATCACAATAATCCATGAAAATTTTCAGCCCAATGCTCCACGACCTACTCATCACAATGCTCAATGACCAATATCATCACAATGCTCCATGACCACTGTCATCACAACACTCCATGACACCTGACAACACAATGATCCGGGACTCTTGTCATCACAATGCTCCATTTCCTACTCATCACAATGCTCCATGAACCCTGTCATCAAAACCCTCCATGAACATTTTCAGCCCAGTGCTCCAGGAAACTTGTCATCACACTGATCCATGCCCTTGTCAACCCAATGGTCCATGACACCTGTATTCACAATGCTCTGTGACGCTTGTCACCACAGTGCTCCATGACACATGCCATCACAATGCTCCATGCATTTGTCAGCAAAATTCTACATTACTTTGTTATTACAATGCTCTATGCGCTTGTAATTAGAATACTTCATTTCCATTGTCATCACAATCCTCCATGAACCTTGGGATCACATTGCTTCATGCCCTTGTCATCACAATGCTACATGCTCCTTGAAATCAAAGTGATCCAAGACCTCTGTCATCACAATGCTCCAAACCCTTGTGATCACATTGTTCCATAACACTTGTCATCACAACGCTCCATGATGTCTGTCATCAAAGTACTCCATGCCATTTCATCACAAGGCTTCATGACCATTGTCATCACAATTCTCAATACACTTGTCATCACAATGCTCCCTGACACTTGTCATCAGAATGCTCCTTGAACCCTGACACGAAAAGGCTCCATGCCTTTTTCATCACAGTGCCCCATGCTGTTTTTGTCAAAATGCTCCATGCCACTGTCATCAAAATACTCCACAAGCTTGTCATCAGAAGGCTCCATGACCCTTGTCATCACAATTCTCCATGCACTTTTAAGCACAATGCTCCCTGACACTTGTCACCACAATGCTCCAAGCTATTGTCATCACAATGCTCCGTTACCTTTGTCATCAGAATCCTCCATGACACTTGGCATCACAATGCTCCATGCCATTGTCATCACAATGGGCCATTACATATGTCATCATAATACTCCCTGACACCTGTCTTCACAATACTGCATGACCTGGCCATCACAATGCTCCATGACCTTGTCATCACAATGCGCCATTCCAACTCTCATTGCAATATTCCATGAAACGTATTAGACCAATGTTCCATGCCCTTGTCATCACAATGCTCCATGCCCTTGTTATCACAATGCTCCATGACCCCTGTCATCACAATGCTCCGCGACTCCAGTCATCACAATGCTTCATGACGTTTGCATCACAATGGTCCATGCCCTCGTCATCAATAGTCTCTGTGACGTTTTTAACCACAATGCTCCATGAACATTTCATCACAATGCACTTTGACCCTTGTTATCACAATGCACTATGCCTTTCTCAGCACAATGCTCCATAGCCCTTGTCATCACAATGCTCCTTGCGCTTCTCAGCACAATGATCCATGACACATGTCATCACAATGCACCATGCGCTTGTCATCACAGTGCTCCACAATCTTGTCTTCACAATGCTCCATAAAATTTGATATCACAATGCTCCATGCAATTCTCATCAAAATGCTCCCTCACCACTGATATCACAATGCTACATGCATTTATCATCACAATGTTCGATGACCCCTGACATCACAATGTTCCATAACAGCTGTCATCAAAATGTTCCATGAAAATTTCATCAAATTGCTCCATGACCCTGTAATCACAATGCTCCCTGCCCTTCTCATCACAATGCACAACACCCTTGCCATCTGAATGCTCCATGACCTTTGTCATCAGAAAGTTCCATGACCCTGGCATCACAAAGATCCATGTCATTGTCATCACAATGCTCCATGAACACTCTCATCACATTGTTCCATGCCCTTGTCTTCACAAAGCTCCATGGCACATGTCATCAGAATGCTCCATGGAATTCTCATCACAATGCCCCATGACCCTTCTCATCACAATGCTCCATGCCAATTTTAATCTCAATGATCCATGAACCGTGTCATCAAAATGCACCATGCCCATCATCATAATGCTTCATGCTATTGTCATCACAATGAAATCAAAATGCTCCATGACCTCTGTCATAACAATGCTCCAAAGCCTTGTGATCTCAATATAGTATAACACTTGTCATCACAATGTCCCATGACGCTCTTCATCACAGTTATCAATGGTCTTCTCATGACAATGCTCCATGACATTTGTCATCACAATGCTCAATACACTTGTCATCAAAAAGCTCCCTGACACATTTGTCTGTATGCTCCTTGAACCATGTCTTGACAAGGCTCCATGCCTTTTTCATCACAATGATCCATGCCCTTTTCATCACAATGCTCCAAGACACATGTAATCACAATGCTCCATGCCCTTGTCATCACAAAGCTCAATGACGCATGCCATTAGTATGCTCCTTGGACTTCTCATCACAATGCTCTATGCCCTTTTCATCACAATGTTGCAATACCCCTGTAATCACAGTGCTCCATGCCTCTTTTCATCAGTATGCTCCATGAGACTTGTCATCACAAGGCTCCATGATTTTCTCATCACAATGCTCCAGGACCATGTCATCACAATGCTTCACGACCTTGTCATGAAAATTTTCAATGGCCCTTGTCATCATAATGCTCCAAGCCCTAGGCATCACAATGTTCCTATATATTTGTCATCACAATCCTCCATTACATTTGGCATCACAGTTCTCCATGCCATTGTCATCACAATGGACCATGACATATGTCATCACAATGCTCCCTGACACCTGTCTTCACAGTTTTCGATGAACTTCTTATCACAATGCTCCATGCCCTTGTCATCACAATGCACCATGCCCACTGTCATCACAATAATTTATGAAACTTCTCAGACCAATGCTCCATGACCCTGTCATCACAGTGCTCCATCCCATTGTCATCACAACGCTCCATGAACCCTGTCATCACAATGCTCTGTGACTCCAGTCATCACAATGCTTTATAACGTTTGTCATCACAGTGGTCCATGCCCGCATCATCACAAGGCTCTGTGACCTTTGTAACCACAATGCTCCATGAACTTTTCATCACAATGCTCTGTGACCCTTGTCATCACAATGTTCCATGTCTTTGTCAGAACAATGCTCCATGACCATTTTCATCACAATGTGTCACGCACATTTCATCACAACGGTCCACAACCTTGTTATTGCAATGCTCCATAAACTTTGTAATCACAATGCTCTATGCACTTCTCATCAAAATGCTCTCTCACGAGAGATATCACAGTGTCCATCACTAGTCATCACAATACTCCCTCACCCCTTTAATCACAATGTTCCATGACCCTGTCATCACACTGCTACATCCCCTTATCATCACAATGTTCCTTGACCCCTGAATTCACAATGTTCCATAACCCCGGTCATCAAAAAGCTCCATGACACATTTCATCCCAAAGCTACAAGACCACTGACATCACAATGTTCCAATACAATTTTCATCAAATAGCTGCATGACCCAGTCATCAAAATGCTCCCTCTCCTTCTCATCACAATGCACCATGCCCTTGTCATCAAAAAGCTCCATGACTTTACATGACAAAGCTCCATGACACTTGACATCACAATGCTCCATGTCATTGTCATCAAAATGCTCCATGAACCCTCTCGTAACATTGCTCAATGTCCTTGTCATCAAAAAGCTCCATGACACTTGTCATCACAATGCTCGATGCCCTTCTCATCACAATGCTCCATGCCCCTGTCATTACAATCCTGCATGACCCATGTATCATACTGTTCCGTACCCTTTTCATCACAATGCTCCATGCCCACTCTCATTACAATAATCCATGAAACATTTCAGACCAATGTTCCATGCCCTTCTCATCACAATGCTACATTTCATCTGTCATAACAATGCACCATGTCCCCTGCCATCACAATGTTCCACGCCCTAGTCATCACAAAGTTCTATGACACATGTCATCAGAATATTCAATGGCTTTCTCATCACAATGATCCATACACATGTCATCACAATGCTCTAAGACCCTTGTAATCACAATGCTCCATGATCCTTTTCATCTCAGTGCTGCATGATCACTATCATCACAATGCACCATGCCCATCATCATAATGCTTCCGGCTATTGTCATCACAGTGAAATCAAAATGCTCCATAAACTCTGTCATCACAATGCTCCAAACCCTTGTGATCACTCTGTTCCATAACACTTATCATCACAACACCCCATGACGCTCATCATCACAATTATCCATGGATTTCTCATCACAATGCTCCATAACCTTTGACATCGCAATGCTCAATACACTTGTCATCCCAATGCTCCCTGACACTTGTCGTCAGTATGCTCCTTGAACACTGTCATGACAAGTTTCCATGCCTTTTTCATCACAATGATCCATGCCCTTTTCATCACAATGCTCCAAGACCCCTGTAATCACAATGCTCCATGCCCTTGTCATCGCAAAGCTCCATAACGCATATCATCTGAATGCTCCATGGCCTTCTCATCAAAATGCTCCATGCCCTTGTCATCACAATGCTCAAAGACACCTGTAATCACAATGATCCATGCCACATTTCATCAGAATGCTCCATGAGACTTGCCATCACAAGTCTCCATGGTCTTCTCACCATAATGCTCCAGGACCTTGTCATCACCATGCTCCATTTCCTTGTCATCAAATTGCTCCAGGACCCCTGTCATCACAATACTCCATTAACATTTTCAGCCCAATGCTCCATGACCATCTCATCACAAAGCTCCATGACCAATATGATCACAATGCTCCATGACCACTGTCATCACAACACTCCATGACACCTGACAATACAATAATACGGGACTCTTGTCACACAATGCCCGATTACCTAGTCATCACAATGCTCCATGACCCCTGTCATCACAATATTCCATGGACATTTTCAGCCCAAAACTCCATGACCCTTGTCATCACAATGATCGATGCCCTAGTCATCCCAATGCTCCAGGACCCCAGTATTCAGAATGCTCTGTGACGTTTGTCATCACACTGCTCCTTGACACCTGTCATCACAATGCTCCATGTCTTTGTCAGCAAAATGCTACATGACATTGTCATTACAGTGCTCTATGCGCTTGTCATCACAATACTCCATTACCATTGTCATCACAATCCTCCATGAACCTTGGGATCACATTGCTTCAGGCCTTTGTCATCACAATGCTCCATGCTCCTTGAAATCAAAATGATCCATGACCTCTGTCATCACAATGCTCCAAAACCTTGTGATCACAATGTTCCATAACACTTGTCATCACAACACTCCATGATGACTGTCATCACAATACTGCATGCCCTTTTCATCACAATGCTCCATGAACTTTGTCATCGCAATTCTAAATACACTTGACATCACAATGCTCCCTGACACTTGTCGTCAGAAAGCTCCTTGAACCCTGTCACGAAAAGGCTCCATGTCATTTTCATCACAATGCCCCATGCTATTTTCATCACAATGCTCCATGCCATTTTCATCAAAATACTCCACAAGCTTGTCTTCAGAATGCTCCATGACCCTTGTCATCACAATTCTCCATGCACTTGCCAGCACAATGCTCCCTGACCCTTGTCATCACAATGCTCCAAGCCATTGTCATCACAATGCTCCATTACTTTTGTCATCAGAATCCTCCATGACACTTGCCATCACAATGCTCCATGACATTGTCATCACAATGGGCCATTACATATGTCATAACAATGCTCCCTGACACATGTCTTCACAATACTTCATGACCTGGTCATCACAATGCTCCATGCCCTTGTCATCACAATGTGCCATTCCAACAGTCATCGCAATAATCCATGGAACTTATTAGACCAATGCTCCATGCCCTTGTCATCAAAATGCTCCATGCCCTTGTTATCACAATGCTCCATGACCCCTGTCATCACAATGCTCCGTGGCTCCAGTCATCACAATGCTTCATAACCTTTGTCATAACAATGGTCCATGCCCTCGTCATCAACAGTCTCTGTGACCATTTTAACCACAATGCTCCATGAACTTTTCATCACAATGCTCTTTGACCCTTGTCATCAGAATGCTCTATGCCTTTCTCAGCACAATTCTCCATGACCGTTGTCATCACAATGCTCCATGCGCTTGTCAGCACAATGCTCCATGACACATGTTTTCACAATTCACCATGCGCTTGTCGTCAGAGTGCTCCACAAACTTGTCATCACAATGCTCCATAAACCTTGTCATCACAATGCTCCATGCACTTCTCATCATAATGCTCTCTCACCACTGATATCACAATGTTACATCAGTATTCATCACAATATTCCCTCACCCCTCTCATCCCAGTGTTCCATGACTCCTGTCATCACTATGCTACATGCAATTATCATCACAATGTTCGATGACCCCTGACATGACAGTGTTCCATAACCCCTTTGATCAAAATGCTCCATGAACCTTTGCATCAAAATGCTCTGTGATCCCTGATATCACAATGCTCCATGACCCCTGTCATCACAATGCTCCATGCACCTTGAAATCAAAATGATCCATGACCTCTCTCATCACAATGCTCCAAACCCTTGCGATCACAGTGTTCCATAACACTTGTCATCACAACGCTCCATGATGCCTGTCATCACAATACTCCATGCTCTTTTCATCACAATGCTACATGACTTTTGTCATCACAATTCTCAATACACTTGTCATCACAATGCTCCATGCCCTTCTCATCAAAATGCTCTCTCACCACTGATATCACAATGTTACATCACTATTCATCACAATATTCCCTCACCCCTCTCATCACAATGTTCCATGTCTCCTGTCATCAAAATGCTACATGCACTTATCATCACAATGTTCGATGACCCCTGACATCACAATGTTCCATGACACCTGTCATCAAAATGCTCTATGACCCTTTTCATCAAAATGATCCATGATCCCTGATATCCAAGTGCTCCATGACCCCTGTCATCACAATGCTCCATGCTCCTTGAATTCAAAATGTTCCATGACCTCTCTCATCACAATGCTCCAAACACTTGTGATCACAATGTTCCATAACACTTGTCCTCACAACGCTCCATGATGACTGTTATCACAATACTCTATGCCCTTTTCATCAAAATGCTCCATGACCTTTGTCATCACAATTCTCAATACACTTGTCATCACAATGCTCCCTGACACTTGTCGTCAGGATGCTCCTTGAACCCTGTCAAAAAAATGCTCCATGCCTTCTCCATCACAATGCCACATGCCGTTTTCATCACAATGATCCATGCAATTGTCATCAAAATACTCCACAAGCTTGTCATCAGAATGCTCCATGACATTTGTCATCACAATTCTCCATGCACTTGTCGGCATAATGCTCCCTAACCATTGACATCACAATGCTCCAAACCATTGTCATCACTATGCTCCATTACCTTTGTTATCAGAATCCTCCATGACACTTGGCATCACAATGTGCCATGCCATTGTCATCACAATGGGCCTTTACATATGTCATCACAATGCTCCTTGACACCTGTCTTCACAATACTACATGACCTGGTCATCACAATGCTCCATGCCCTTGTCATCACAATGCACCATTTCAACTGTCATCGCAATAATCCATGAAACATATTAGACATTATTCCATGCCCTTGTTATCACAATGCTCAATGACCCCTGTCATCACAATGCTCCGTGACTCTAGTCATCACAATGCTTCATGACCATTGTTATCACAATGTTCCATGCCCTCGTCATCAACTGTCTCTGTGACCATTTTAACCACAATGCTCCATGTACTTTTCATCACAGTGTTCTTTGACCCTTGTCATCCCAATGCTCTATGCCTTTCTCTGCACAATGCTCCATGACCCTTGTCATCAAAATGCTCCATGTGCTTGTCATCACAGTGCTCCACAACCTTGTCATCACAATGCTCCATAACCATTGTCTTCACAATGCTCCATGCATTTCTCATCTAAATGCTCTCTCACCACTGATATCACAATGTTACATCACTATTCATCACAATACTCCCTCCCCCCTGTCATCACAATGCTCCATGACTCCTGTCATCACAGTGCTACATGCACTTATCATCACAATGTTCGATGACCCCTGACATCACAATGTTCCTTAACACCTCTCATCAAAATGCTCCATGACCCTTTTCATCAATATGCTCCATGAACGCTGACATCACAGTGTTCCATAACCCTTGTCATCAAAATATTCCATAACCCTTTTCATCAAATTGCTCCATGACGCTGTCATCACAATGCTCACAGCCCTTCTCATCACATTGCCAACGCACTTGTCATCAAAATGCTCCATGACGTTTGTCATCACAAAGATCCATGACGCTTGGCATCACAATGCTCCATGTCAATGTTATCACAATGCTCCATGAATGCTCTCATCACATTGCTCCATGCCCTTGTCATCACAAAGCTCCATGATGCATGTCATCAGAATACTCCATGGCCTTCTCGTCACAGTGCTCCATGCAGTTGCCATTACAATGCTCCTTTATCCCTGTCATAAAAATGCTCCATGAAACCTGTCGTCACGATGTTCCATGGACTTGTCATGACAATGCTCCAAGACCCCTGTAATCACAATGCTCCATGCCCCTTTTCATCTCAATGCTTCATGAACCCTGTCATCACAATGCACCATGCCCATTATCATAATGCTTAATGCTATTGTCATCACAATGAAATCAAAATGCTCCATGACCTCTGTCATAACAATGCTCCAAACCCTTGTGATCACAATATTACATAACACTTGTCCTCCCAATGCCCCATTACGCTCGTCAACACAATTATCCATGGTCTTCTCATCACAATGATCCATGATCTTTGTCATCACAATGCTCAATACACGTGTTATCACAATGCTCCCTAACACTTGTCGTCAGTATGCTCCTTGAACCCTGTCATGACAAGGCTCCATGCCTTTTTCATCACAATGATCCATGCCCTTTTCATCTCAATGCTCCAAGACCCCTGTAATCACAATGCTCCATGCCCTTGTCATCACAAAACTCCATGATGCATGTCATCAGAATGCTACATGGCTTTCTCATCACAATGATCCTTGCCCATGCCATCACAATGCTCCATTACCCCTGTCATAACAATTCTTCATGACCCCTGCGATCACAATGCTCCATGCCTTTGTCAGAAAAATGTTCCAGGACCCTTGTCATTATAATGTGGCACACACTTTTCCTCAAAACTGTCCACAAATTTGTCATTGCAATGCTCCATAAAATTTGTAATCACAATGCTCCATGCACTTCTCATCAAAATGCTCTCTCACCAGAGATATCACAATGCTCCATCAGTTGTCGTCACAATACACCCTCACCCCTGTAATAAGAATATTCCATGACCTCTGTCATCACAGTGCGACATACCCTTATAATCACAATGTTCCATGACCCCTGACATCAAATTGATCCATAAAACTTGTCATCAAAATGCTCCATGACCCTTTTCATCCCAAAGCTTCATGACCAATGACATCACAATGGTCTATAACCCCTGTCATCAAAATGTTCCATTACACTTTTCATCAAATTCCTGCATGACCCTGTCATCAATATACTCCCTGCCCTTCTCATCACAATGCACCACACCCTTGTCAACAAAATGCTCCATGACTTTGTCATCACAAAGCTCCATGGCCCTTGGCATCACAATGCTCCATGTCATTGTCATCACAAGGCTCCATGAACACTCTCATCACATTGTTCCATGCACATGTCATCACAAAGCTCCATGACACTTGTCATCACAATGCTCGATGTCCTTCTCATCACAATGCTCCATGCCCTTGTCATTACAATCCTCCTTGACTCATGTATCACAGTGTTCCGAGCACTTGTCATGACAGTGCTCCATGCCCGCTCTCAGCACAATAATCCATGAAATATTTCAGAACAATGCTCCATGTCCTTCTCATCACAGTGCTCCATTACCACTGTCATAACAATGCTCCATGACCCCTGCCATCACAATGTTTCAGGGCCTTGTCATTCACAAGGCTCCATGACACTTCTCATCACAATGCTCCAAGATCCCTGTAATCAAAATGCTCCATGCCCTTGTCATCACAAAGCTCCATGACGCATGTGATCAGAATGTTCCATACCCTTTTCATCACAATGCTCCATGCCCTTGTCCTCGCAATGCTCCAAGACCCTTGTAATCAGAATGCTCCATGCCGCTTTTCATCTCAATGCTCCATGAAACCTGTCATCACAATGCTCCATGCCATTGTCATTACAATGGACCATTGCATATGTCATCAAAATGCTCTCTGACACCAGTCTTCACAATACTGCATGACCTGATCTTCACAATGCTCCATGCCCTTGTCATCAAAATGCACCATTCCAACTGTCATTACAATAATCCATGAAACTTATTAGACCAATGCTCCGTGCACTTGTCATCACAATGTTCCATACCCTTGTTATCACAGTGCTCCATGACCCATGTCATCACAATGCTCCGTGACTCCAGTCATCTCAATGATTCATGACCTTTGTCATCACAATGGTCCATGCCCTCGTCATCAACAGTCTCTGTGACCTTTTTAACCTCAATGCTCCATGAAATTTTCATCACAATGCTCTTTGACCCTTGTCATCACAATACTCTATGCCTTTCTCAGCACAATGCTCGATGACCGTTGTCATCACAGTGCTCCATGCGCTTGTCAGCACAATGCTCCATGACCTTTGTCATCACAATTCTCAATACACTTGTCATCACAATGCTCCCTGTCTCTTGTCGTCAGAAGGCTCCTTGAAACCTGTCACGAAAAGGCTCCATGCCATTTTCATCACAATGCCCCATGCAATTTTCATCACAATAATCCATGCCATTCTCATCAAAATACTCCACAATTTTGTCATCCAAATGCTCCATGACCCGTGTTATCACAATTCTCCATGCACTAGCCAGCACAATGCTCCCTGACCCTTGTCATCACAATGCTTCAAGCCATTGTCATCACAATGCTCCATTACCTTTGTCATCAGAATCCTCCATGACACTTGGCATCACAATGCTCCATGCCATTGTCATCACAATGGGCCATTACATATGTCATCACAATGCTCCCTGACACCAGTCTTCACAAAACTGCATGACCTGGTCTTCACAATGTTCCATGCCCTTGTCATCACAATGCGCCATTCCAACTGTCATTGCAATAATCCATGAAACTTATTAGACCAATGTTCCATGCCCTTGTTATCACAATGCTCCGTGACTCCAGTCATCACAATGCTTCATGACCTTTGTCATCACAGTGGTCCATGCCCTCATCATCAACAGTCTCAGTGACCATTTTAACCTCAATTCTCCATGAAATATTCATCACAATGCTCTTTGACCATTGTCATCACAATACTCTATGCCTTTCTCAGCACAATGCTCCATGACAGTTGTCATCTCAATGCTCCAGGCGCTTGTCAGCACAATGCTCCAGGACACGTCATCACAATGCACCATGCGCTTGTCATCACAGTGCTCCACAATCTTGTCATCACAATGCTCCATTAACTTTGTCATCACAATGCTCCATGCACTTCTCATCAATATGCTCTCTCACCACTGATATCACAATGTTACATCACTATTCATCACAATACTCCCTCACCCCTCTCATAACAATGTTCCATGACTCCAGTTATCACAATGCTACATGCACTTATCATCACAATGTTCGATGACCTATGACATCACAATGTTCCATAATCCCTGTCATCAAAATGCTCCATGAACTTTTTCATCAAATTGCTCCTTGTACCCTGACGTTACAATGCTCCATAGCCCTTGTCATTGCAGTGCTCCAAGACGCTCGTCATCACAATTATCCATGGCCTTCTCTTCACAATGCTCCACGGTCTTGCCATCACAATGCTCCATGCCCTGGTCATCACAATGCTCCATGTCCCTTGTCATCACAATTCTCCACGTCCTTGTCATCACAATGCTCCATAACAGTTCTCATCACAATGTTACATGCTTTTGTCATCACAATTCTCCATGCACATGTCACCACAAAGCCCCATGACCCCTGTCATAGCAAGCTCCATGCCTTTGTCATCACAATGCTTCACGACCTTTTCATCAAAATTCTCAACGGCCGTTGTCATCACAATGCTCCAAGCCCTTGTCATCACAATGCTCCATTACCTTTGTCATCACAATCCTCCAAAACACTTGGCATCACAATGCTCCTTGCCATTGTCATCACAGTGGAACATGAAATAGGTCATCACAATGCTCCCTGACACCTGTCTTCACAATACTCCATGACCTTGTCATCACAATGTGCCATGCCCACTGTCAACACAATTATCCATTAAACTTGTCAGACCAATGCTCCATGCCCCTGTCATCACAGTGCTCCATGCCCTTGTCATCACAATGCTCCATGACCTCAGTTCTCACAATGCTCCGTGACTCCTGTCATCACAATGCTTCATGACCTTTGTCATCACAATGATCCATGTAATCATCATCGCAAGGCTCTGTGAACTTTGTCACCACAATGCTCCATGAACTTTTCATCACAATGCTCCATGACACTTGTTATCACAATGCTCCGTGCCTTTGTCAACTCAATGCTCCATGACCCTTGTCATCACAATGTTCCATGCGCTTGTCAGCGCAGTGCTCCATGACCCATGTCATCACAATGCTCCATAAACCTTGTCATCACAGTGCTCCTTGCACGTCTTATCAAAGTGATCTCTCACCACTGATATCAATATATTCCCTCACTAGTCATCACAATACACCCACTCCCCTGTCATCACAATGTTCCATAACCTCTGTCATGAAAATGTTCCATGACCCATGACATCACAATGTTCCATAACCCCTGTCATCAAAATGTTCCATGACCCTTTTCATCAAATTGCTCCATGACCCTCTCATCACAGTGCTCCCTGCCCTTCGCATCACAATGCACAACGCCCTTGGAATCAAAATGCTCCATGATTTTGTCATCACAAAGATCCATGACCTTGGCATCACAATGCTCCATGTCATTGTCATCACAATGCTCATGATCGCTCTCATCACATTGCTCCATTCCCTTGTCGTCAGAAAGCTCCATGACCCATGTCATCAGAATGCTCCATGGCCTTCTCATCGCCGTGTTCCATGCCCTTGTCATCACAATGCTCAATTACACCTGTCATCGCAATGCTCCAAGACCACTGTAATCACAATGCTCCATGCCCCTTTTCATCTCAATGCTCCATGAACCCTGTCATCACAATGCACCATGCCCACCATCATAATGCTTCAGGCTATTGTGATCACAATGAAATCATAATGCTCCATGACCTCTCTCATCACAATGCTCCAAATCCTTGTGATCAAAATGTTCCATAACATTTATCATCACAACGCCCCATGACGCTCGTCATCACAATTATCCATGGTCTTCTCATCGCAATGCTCCATGACATTTGTCACCACATTGCTCAATATCCTTGTCATCACAATGCTCCCTGACACTTGTCGTCAGTATGCTCCTTGAACCCTGTGATGACAAGGCTCCGTGGCCGTCTCATCCCAATGCTCCATGCCCTTTTCATCACAGTGCTCCACGACCCCTTTAATCACAATGCTCCATGCCCCATTTCATCAGAATGTTACATGAGACATATCATCACAAGGCTCCATGGTCTTCTCATCACAATGCTCCATGACAACTGTCATCACAATACTCCATGAACATTTTCAGCCCAATGCACCATGACCTTCTCCTCACAATGCTCCATGACCCCTGTCATCACCACACTCCATGTCCCTTGTCATCACAATCCTCCATGAACACTTTCATCCCAATGCTCCATGACCCTTGTCATCACAATGATCCATGCCCTTGTTATCACAGTGCTTCATGACCCATGTCATCACAGTGCTCCGTGACTCCAGTCATGTCAATGATTCATGACCTTTGTCATCACAATGGTCCATGCCCTCGTCATCAACAGTCTCTGTGACATTTTTAACCTCAATGCTCCATTAAATTTTCATCACAATGCTCTTTGACCCTTGTCATCACAATACTCTATGCCTTTCTCAGCAAAATGCTCCATGACCGTTGTCATCACAATGCTCCATGACCTTTGTCATCAAAATTCTCAATACACTTGTCCTCACAATGCTCCCTGACTCTTGTCGTCAGAATGCTCCTTGAACCCTGTCACAAAAAAGCTAGATGCCGTTTTCATAACAATGCCCCATGCCATTTTCATCACAATAATCCATGCCATTGTCATCAAAATACTCCACAAGCTTGTCATCCAAATGCTCCATGACCCGTGTCATCACAATCCTCCATGCACTTGCCAGCACAATGCTCCCTGACCCTTGTCATCACAATGCTCCATGCCATTGTCATCACCATGCTCCATTACCTTTGTCATCAGAATCCTCCATGACACTTGGCATCACAATGCTCCATGTCATTGTCATCACAATGGGCCATTACATATGTCATCACAATGCTCCCTGACACCAGTCTTCACAATACTGCATGACCTGGTCTTCACAATGCTCCATGCACTTGTCATCACAATGCTCCATGACCCCTCTATTCACAATGCTCCATGACGATTGTCATCACAGTGCTCCATGACACCTGTCATCACAATGCTCAATGTCTTTGTCAGCAAAAAGCTACATGACCTTGTCATTACAATGCTCTATGCACTTGTCATCACAATACTCCCTTACCATTGTCATCACAATCCTCCATGAACCTTGGGATCACATTGTTTCATGCCCTTGTCATCACAATGCTCCATGCTCCTTGAAATCAATATGATCCATGACCTCTGTCATAACAGTGCTCCAAACACTTGTGATCACAATGTTCCATAACACTTGTCATCACAACGCTCCATGATGCCTGTCATCACAATACTCCATGCCCTTTTCATTACAATGCTCCATGACCTTTGTCATCACAATTCTCAATACACTTGTCATCACATTGCTCCCTGACACTTGTCGTCAGAATGCTACTTTAACCCTGTCACGAAAAGGCTCTATGCCTTTTTCATCACAGTGCCCCACACCATTTTCATCACAATAATCCATGCCATTGTCATCAAAATACTCCACAGGCTTGTCATCAGAATGCTCCATGACCTTTGTCATCACAATTCTCCATGCACTTGTCAGCACAATCCTCCAAGCCATTTTCATCACAATGCTCCATTACCTTTGTCATCAGAATACTCCATGACACTTGGTATCACAGTGCTCCATGCCATTGTCATCACAATGGGACATTACATATGACATCACAATGTTCCATAACCCCTGTCATCAAAATGCTCCATGACCTTTTTCATCAAAATGTTCCATGTCCCCTGACATTACAATGCTCCATAGCCCTTGTCATTACATTGCTCCATGACGCTTGTCATCACAATTATCCATGGTCTTCTCATCACAATGCTCCACGGACTTGCCATCACAATGCTCCATGCCCTGGTCATCACAATGCTCCATGTCCCTTGTCATCACAATTCTCCACGTCCTTGTCATCACAATGCTCCATGACAGTTCTTATCACAATGTTACATGCTTTTGTCATCACAATTCTCCATGCACATGTCATCGCAATGCCCCATGACCCCTGTCATAGCAAGCCCGATGCCTTTGTCATCAAAATGCTTCACGACTTTGCATCAAAATTCTCAGTGGCCGTTGTCATCACAATGCTCCATGACCATTGTCATCACAGTGCTCCAAGCCCTTGTCATCAAAATGCTCCATTACCTTTGTCATCACAATCCTCCAAAACACTTGACATCACAATGCTCCATGCCATTTTCATCACAATGGAACATGAAATATGTCATCACAATGATCCCTGACACCTGTCTTCACAATATTGTATTACCTTGTCATCACAATGTGCCATGCCCACTGTCAACACATTTATCCATGAAACTTGTCAAAGCAATGCTCCATGCCCCTGTCATCACAATGTTCCATGCCCTTGTCATCACAATGCTCCATGACCCCAGTTCTCACAATGCTCCCTGACTCCAGTCATCACAAGGCTTCATGACCTGTGTCATCACAATGATCCATGCCCTCATCATCACAAGGCTCTGTGAACTTTGTCACCACAATGCTCCATGAACTTTTCATCACAATGCTCCGTGACACTAGTTATCACAATGCTCCGTCCCTTTGTCAACTCAATGCTCCATGACCCTTGTCCTCACAATGTTCCATGCGCTGGTCAGCGCATTGCTCCATGACCCATGTCATCACAATGCTCCATAAACCTTGTCATCACAATGCTCCTTGCACGTCTTATCAGAGTGCTCTCTCACCACTGATATCAAAATGTTCCCTCACTCGTCATCACAATACACCCACTCCCCTGTCATCACAATGGTCCATAACCCCTGTCATGAAAATGTTCCATGACCCCTGACATCACAATGTTCCATAACCCCTGTCATCAAAATGTTCCATGACCCTTTCCATCAAATTGCTCCAAGACCCTCGCATCACAATGCTCCCTGCCCTTCGCATCACAATGCACAACGCCCTTGGAATCAAAATGCACCATGACTTTGTCATCACAAAGATCCATGACCCTTGGCATTACAATGCTCCATGTCATTGTCATCACAGTGCTCCATGATCGCTCTCATCACATTGCTCCATTCCCTTGTCGTCACAAAGCTCCATGACCCATGTCATCAGAATGATCCATGGCCTTCTCATCACAGTGCTCCATGCCCTTGCCATCACAATACTCCATTACACCTGTCATCACAATGCTCCAAGACCACTGTAATCAAAATGCTCCATGCCCTTGTCATCACAGTGCTCCACGAACCCTATAATCACAATGCTCCATGCCCCTTTTCATCAGAATGTTCCATGAGACATATCATCACAAGGCTCCATGGTCTTCTCATCACAATGCTCCATGACCTTCTCATCACAATGCTCCATGACACCTGTCATTACAATGCTCCATGACCCCTGTCATCACAACGCTCCATGTCCCTTATCATCACAGTACTCCATGAACACTTTCATCCCAATGCTCCATGACCCTTGTCATCACAATGATCCATGACCTTGTCATCCCAATGCTCCATGACCCCTGTATTCACAATGCTCCGTGACGCTTGTCATCACAGTGCACCATTACACCTGTCATCACAATGCTCCATGCCTTTGTCAGCAAAATGCTACATGACCTTGTCATTACAATGCTCTATGCACTTGCCATCACAATACTCCATTACCATTGTCATCACAATCCTCCATGAACCTTGGCATCACATTGTTTCATGCCGTTGTCATCACAATGCTCCATGCTCCTTGAAATCAAAATGATCCATGACCTCTGTCATCACAATGCTCCAAACACTTGTGATCACGATGTTCCATAACACTTGTCATCACAACACTCCATGATGCCTGTCATTACAATACTCCATGCCCTTTTCATCACAATGCTCCATGACCTTTGTCATCACAATTCTCAATACACTTGTCATCACAATGCTCCCTGACACTTGTCGTCAGAATGCTCCTTGAACCCTGTCAAGAAAAGGCTCCATGCCTTTTTCATCACAAGGCCCCACGCCGTTTTTATCACAATGCTCCATGCCATTGTCATCAGAATACTCCAGAAGCTTCTCATCAGAATTCTCCATGACCTTTGTCATCACAATTCTCCATGCACATGTCAGCAAAATGCTCCAAGCCATTATCATCACAATGCTCCATTACCATTGTCATAAGAATCCTACATGACACTTGGCATCACAATGTTCCATGCCATTGTCATCACAATGGGCCATTACATATGTCATCACAATGCTCCCTGACACCTGTCTCCACAATACTGCATGACCTGGTCATCACAATGCTCCATGCCCTTGTCATCACAAAGCGCCATTCCAAGTGTCATGGCAATAATCCATGAAACTTATTAGACCAAAGTTCCATGCCCTTTTCATCACAATGTGCCATTCCAACTGTCATCGCTATAATCCTTGAAACTTTTTAGACCAATGCTCCATGCCCGTGTCATCACAATGCTCAATGACCCCTGTCATCACAATGCTCCGTGACTCCAGTCATCACAATGCTTCATAACATTTGTCATTACAATGATCTGTGCCCGCATCATCACAAGGCTCTTTGACATTTGTAACCACAATGCTCCATGAACTTTTCATCACAATGCTCCGTGACCCTTGTCATCACAATGCTCCATTATCCCTGTCATAACAATGCTCCATGACCCCTGCCATCACAGTGTCCCACGGTCTTGTCATCACAAGTCTCCATGACACTTGTCATCACAATGCTCCAAGGCCCCTGTAATCACAATGCTCCATGACTTTGTCATGACAATGCTCCAAGACCCCTGTAATCACAATGCTCCATGCCCCTTTTCATCTCAATGTTCCATGAACCCTCTCATCACAATGCATCATGCCCATCACCATAATGCTTCCGGCTATTGTCAGCGCAATGAAATCAAAATTCTCCATCACCTCTGTCATCACAATGCTCCATGACCCCTGTCATCACAATACTCCATGAACATTTTCAGCCCAATGCTCCATGAAACTTGTCATCACAATGATCCATGCCCTTGTCATCCCAATGCTCCATGACCCCTGTATTCAGAATGCTCCGTGACGCTTGTCATCACAGTGCTCCATGACACCTGTCTTCACAATACTGCATGACCTGGTCATCACAATGCTCCATGCCCTTGTCATCACAATGCGCCATTCCAACTGTCATCGCAATAATCCATGAATCTTATTAGACTAATGCTCTATACCCTTGTCATCACAATGTTCCATGCCCTTGTTATCACAATGCTCCATGACTCCAGTCATCACAATGCTTAATGAACTTTGTCATCACAATGGTCCATGCCCTCATCATCAACACTCTCTGTTACCATTTTAACCACAATGCTCCATGAACATTTCATCACAGTGCTCTCTGAACCTTGCCATCAAAATGCGCTATGCGTTTCTAAACACAATGCTCCATGACACTTGTTATCACAGTGCTCCATGACACATGTCATCACAATGCACCATGCGGTTGTCATCACAGTGCTCCACAATCTTGTTATCACAATGCTCCATAAACCTTGTCATCACAATGCTCCATGCAATTCTCATTAAAATGCTCTCTCACCACTGATACCACAATGTTACATCTCTATTTGTCACAATACTTCCTCACCCCTGTCATCTCAATGTTCCATGAATCCTGTCATCACAATGCTACATGCATTAACATCACAAAGTTCTATGACCCCTGACATCACAATATTCCATAACACCTGTCATCAAAATTCTCCATGAACCGTTTCATCAAAATGCTCCATGACCCCTGACATCACAATGTTCCATAACACCTGTCATCAAAACGCTCCATGACACTTTTCATCAAATTGCTCCATGACGATGCCATCACAATGCTCCCTGCCCTTCTCATCACAATGCACAACACCCTTGTCATAAAAATGCTCCATGACCTTTATCATCACAAAGATCCGTGACGCTTGGCATCACAATGCTCCATATCATTTTCATCACATTGCTCCATGCCCTTGTCATCACAAATCTCCATGACACATATCATCAGAATGCTCCATGGCCTTCTCATCACAATACTCCATGCCCTTGCCATCACAACGCTCCATTACCACTGTCATAACAATGCTCCATGACCCCTGGCATCACGATATCCCATGGACTTGTCATCACAAGGCTCCATGGTCCTTCTCATCACAATGCTCCAAGACCCCTCTAATGACAATGCTCCATGCCCCTTTTCGTCTCAATGATCCATGAACCCTGTCATCACAATGCACCATGCCCATCATCATAATGCTTCATGTTATTGTCATCACAATGAAATCAAAATGCTCCATGACTTCTTTCAAAACAATGCTACAAAGACTTGTGATCCCAATATTCCATAACACTTGTCATCACAATGCCACATGACTCTCGTCATCACAATTATCCATGGTCTTCTCATCACAATGCTCCATGACCTTTGTCATCACAATGCTCAAAACACTTGTCATCAAAATGCTCCCTGACACTTATTGTCTGTATGCTCCTTGAAACCTGTCATGACAAGGCTCCAGGCCTTTTTCATCACAATGATCCATACCCTTTCATAACAATGCTCCAAAACGCTTGTAATCACAATGCTCCATGCCCTTGCACCACAAAGCTCCATAGCACCTGTCATCAGAATGTTCCATGGGCTTCTCATCAGAATGATCCATGCCCTTGTCATCACAGTGCTCCAAGATCCCTGTAATCACAACGCTCCATGCGCCTTTCATCAGTATGCTCAATGAGATTTGTCATCACAAGGCTCCATGGTTTGCTCATCACAATGCTCCAGTACATTGTTATCACAATGCTTCACGACTTGTCATGAAAATTCTCAATGGCCCTTGTCATCACTAAACTCCAAGCCCTGGTCATCACAGTGCTCCATTATATTTGTCATCACAATCGACCATTACATTTGGCATCACAATGCTCCCTGCCATTGTCATCGCAATGGACCAAGACATATGTCATCACAATGCTCCCTGAAACCTGTCGTCACAATATTCCATGACCTTCTCATCACAATGATACATGTGCATGTCATCTCAAAGCTCCATGACACATGTCATCAGAATGTTCCATGACCTTCTCATCAAAATGCTCAATGCCCTTGTCATCACAATGCTCCATTACACCTGTCATAACAATGATCCATGCCCATTTTCATCTGAATGTTCCATGATCCCTGTCATCACAATGCATCATGCCCATCATCATAATATTTCAGGCTATTGTCAGGACAATCAAATCAAAATTCTCCATGACATCTGCCATCACAAAACTCCATGACCCATGTCATCACAATACTCCATGAACATTTTCAGCCCAATGCTTCATGACACTTGTCATCACAATGATCCATGCCCTTGTCATCACAATGCTCCATGACGCGTGTATTCACAATGCTCCGTGACGCTTGTCATCACAGTGCTCCAAGACACCTGTCATCACAATGCTCCATGCCTTTGTCCGCAAAATGCTACATAACCTTGTCATTACAATGCTGTATGCGCTTCTCATCACAATACTCCGTTACCATTGTCATCACAATCCTCCATGAACCTTGGGATCACATTGCTTCATGCTTTTGTCATCACAATGCTCTATGCTCCTTGAAATCAAAATAATCTATGACATCTCTCATCACAATGCTCCAAACCTTTGTGATCACATAGTTCCATAAAACTTGTCATCACAATGTTCCATGATGCCTGTCATCACAATACTCCATGCCCTTTTCATCACAATGCTCCATGATCTTTGTCATCACAATTCTCAATACACTTGTCATCACAATGCTCCCTGTCTCTTGTCGTCAGAAGGCTCCTTGAAACCTGTCACGAAAACGCTCCATGCCATTTTCATCACAATGCCCCATGCAATTTTCATCACAATAATCCATGCCATTCTCATCAAAATACTCCACAAGTTTGTCATCCAAATGCTCCATGACCCGTGTCATCACAATTCTCCATGCACTTGCCAGCACAATGCTCCCTGACCCTTGTCATCACAATGCTTCAAGCCATTGTCATCACAATGCTCCATTACCTTTGTCATCAGAATCCTCCATGTCACTTGGCATCACAATGCTCCATGCCATTGTCATCACAATGGGCCATTACATATGTCATCACAATGCTCCCTGACACCAGTCTTCACAATACTGCATGACCTGGTCTTCACAATGTTCCATGCCCTTGTCATCACAATGCGCCATTCCAACTGTCATTGCAATAATCCATGAAACTTATTAGACCAATGTTCCATGCCCTTGTTATCACAATGCTCCGTGAATCCAGTCATCACAATGCTTCATGACCTTTGTCATCACAGTGGTCCATGCCCTCATCATCAACAGTCTCAGTGACCTTTTCAACCTCAATTCTCCATGAAATTTTCATCACAATGCTCTTTGACCATTGTCATCACAATACTCTATGCCTTTCTCAGCACAATGCTCCATGACCGTTGTCATCACAATGCTCCAGGCGCTTGTCAGCACAATGCTCCAGGACACGTCATCACAATGCACCATGCGCTTGTCATCACAGTGCTCCACAATCTTGTCATCACAATGCTCCATTAACATTGTCATCACAATGCTCCATGCACTTCTCATCAATATGCTCTCTCACAACTGATATCACAATGTTACATCACTATTCATCACAATACTCCCTCACCCCTGTCATAACAATGTTCCATGACTCCAGTTATCACAATGCTACATGCACTTATCATCACAATGTTCGATGACCTATGACATCACAATGTTCCATAATCCCTGTCATCAAAATGCTCCATGACCTTTTTCATCAAATTGCTCCTTGTCCCCTGACATTACAATGCTCCATAGCCCTTGTCATTGCAGTGTTCCATGACGCTCGTCATCACAATTATCCATGGTCTTCTCTTCACAATGCTCCATGGTCTTGCCATCACAATGCTCCATGCCCTGGTCATCACAATGCTCCATGTCCCTTGTCATCACAATTCTCCATGTCCTTGTCATCACAATGCTCCATGACAGTTCTCATCACAATGTTACATGCTTTGGTCATCACAATTCTCCATGCACATGTCATCGCAATGCCCCATGACCCCTGTCATAGCAAGCTCCATGCCTTTGTCATCACAATGCTTCACGACCTTTTCATCAAAATTCTCAACGGCCGTTGTCATCACAATGTTCCATGACCCTTGTCATCACAATGCTCCAAGCCCTTGTCATCACAATGCTGCATTACCTTTGTCATCACAATCCTCCAAAACACTTGGCATCACAATGCTCCATGCCATTGTCATCACAATGGAACATGAAATAGGTCATCACAATGCTCCCTGACACCTGTCTTCACAATACTGCATGACCTAGTCATCACAATGTGCCATGCCCACTGTCAACACAATTATCCATGAAACTTGTCAGACCAATGCTCCATGCCCCTGTCATCACAGTGCTCCATGCCCTTGTCATGACAATGCTCCATGACCTCAGTTCTCACAATGCTCCGTGACTCCAGTCATCACAATGCTTCATGACCTTTGTCATCACAATGATCCATGTAATCATCATCGCAAGGCTCTGTGAACTTTGTCACCACAATGCTCCATGAACTTTTCATCTCGATGCTTCGTGACACTTGTTATCACAATGCTCCGTGCCTTTGTCAACACAATGCTCCCTGACCATTGTCATCACAATGTTCCATGCGCTTGTCAGCACAGTGCTCCATGACCCATGTCATCACAATGCTCCATAAACCTTGTCAACACAGTGCTCCTTGCACGTCTTATCAAAGTGCTCTCTCACCACTGATATCAAAATATTCCCTCACTAGTCATCACAATACACCAACTCCCCTGTCATCACAATGTTCCATAACCTCTGTCATGAAAATGTTCCATGACCCATGACATCACAATGTTCCATAACCCCTGTCATCAAAATGTTCCATGACCCTTTTCATCAAATTGCTCCATGACCCTCTCATCACAGTGCTCCCTGCCCTTCGCATCACAATGCACAATGCCCTTGGAATCAAAATGCTCCATGACTTTGTCATCACAAAGATCCATGACCTTGGCATCACAATGCTCCATGTCACTGTCATCACAATGCTCCATGATCGCTCTCATCACATTGCTCCATTTCCTTGTCGTCACAAAGCTCCATGACCCATGTCATCAGAATGCTCCATGGCCTTCTCATCGCTGTGCTCCATGCACTTGCCATCACAATGCTCAATTACACCTGTCTTCGCAATGCTCCAAGACCACTGTAATCACAATGCTCCATGCCCCTTTTCATCTCAATGCTCCATGAACCCTGTCATCACAATGCACCATGCCGACCATCATAATGCTTCAGGCTATTTTCATCACAATGAAATCATAATGCTCCATGACCTCTCTCATCACAATGCTCCAAATCCTTGTGATCAAAATGTTCCATAACACTTATCATCACAACGCCCCATGACGCTCGTCATCACAATTATCCATGGTCTTGTCATCGCAATGCTCCATGACATTTGTCACCACATTGCTCAATACCCTTGTCATCACAATGCTCCCTGACATTTGTCGTCAGTATGCTCCTTGAACCCTGTGATGACAAGGCTCCGTGGACGTCTCATCCCAATGCTCCATACCCTTGTCATCACAGTGCTCCACGACCCCATTAATCACAATGCTCCATGCCCCTTTTCATCAGAATGTTCCATGAGACATATCATCACAAGGCTCCATGGTCTTCTCATCACAATGCTCCAGTGCCTTGTCACCACAATGCTCCATGACAACTGTCATCACAATACTCCATGAACATTTTCAGCCCAATGCTCCATGACCTTCTCCTCACAATGCCCCATGACCCCTGTCATCACAACGCTCCATGTCCCTTGTCATCACAATAATCCATGAACACTTTCATCGCAATGCTCCATGACCCATGCCATCACAATGATCCATGCCCTTGTTATAACAGTGCTTCATGACCCATGTCATCACAGTGCTCCGTGACTCCAGTCATCTCAATGATTCATGACCTTTGTCCTCACAATGGTCCATGCCCTCGTCATCAACAGTCTCTGTGACCTTTTTAACCTCAATGCTCCATGAAATTTTCATCACAATGCTCTTTGACCCTTGTCATCACAATATTCTATGCCGTTCTCAGCTAAATGCTCCATGACCGTTGTCATCACAATGCTCCATGACCTTTGTCATCAAAATTCTCAATACACTTGTCATCACAATGCTCCCTGACTCTTGTCGTCAGAATGCTCCTTGAACCCTGTCAAAAAAAGGCTCGATGGCGTTTTCATAACAATGCCCCATGCCATTTTCATCACAATAATCCATGCCATTTTCATCAAAATACTCCACAACCTTGTCATCCAAATGCTCCATGACCCGTGTCATCACAATCCTCCATGCATTTGCCAGCACAATGCTCCCTGACCCTTGTCATCACAATGGCCCAAGCCATTGTCATCACAATGCTCCATTACCTTTGTCATCAGAATCCTCCATGACACTTGACATCACAATGCTCCATGTCATTGTCATCACAATGGGCCATTACATATGTCATCACAATGCTCCCTGACACCAGTCTTCACAATACTGCATGACCTGGTCTTCACAATGCTCCATGCACTTGTCATTACAATGCTCCATGACCCCTGTATTCACAATGCTCCATGACGCTTGTCATCACAGTGCTCCATGACACATGTCATCACAATGCTCCATGTCTTTGTCAGCAAAAAGCTACATGACCTTGTCATTACAATGCTCTATGCACTTGTCATCACAATACTCCATTACCATTGTCATCACAATCCTCCATGAACATTGGGATCACATTGTTTCACGCCCTTGTCATCACAATGCTCCATGCTCCTTGAAATCACTATGATCCATGACCTCTGTCATCACAGTGCTCCAAACCCTTATGATCACAATGTTCCATAACACTTGTCATCACAACGCTCCATGATGCCTGTCATCACAATACTCCATGCCCTTTTCATTACAATGCTCCATGACCTTTGTCATCACAATTCTCAATACACTTGTCATCACATTGCTCCCTGACACTTGTCGTCAGAATGCTCCTTGAACCCTGTCACGAAAAGGCTCCATGCCTTTTTCATCACAGTGCCCCACGCCATTTTCATCACAATGCTCCATGCCATTGTCATCAAAATACTCCACAAGTTTGTGATCAGAATGCTCCATGACCTTTGTCATCACAATTCTCCATGCACTTGTCAGCACAATACTTCAAGCCATTGTCATCACAATGCTCCATTACATTTGTCATCAGAATCCTCCATGACACTTGGCATCACAGTGCTCCATGCCATTGTCATCACAATGGGCCATTACATATGACATCACAATGTTCCATAACCCCTGTCATCAAAATGCTCCATGACCTTTTTCATCAAAATGTTCCATGTCCCCTGACATTACAATGCTCTATAGCCATTGTCATTACAGTGCTCCATGACGCTTGTCATCACAATTATCCATGGTCTTCTCATCACAATGCTCCACGGACTTGCCATCACAATGCTCCATGCCCTGGTCATCACAATGCTCCATGTCCTTGTCATCACAATTCTCCACGTCCTTGTCATCACAGTGCTCCATGACAGTTCTTATCACAATGTTACATGCTTTTGTCATCACAATTCTCCATGCACATGTCATCGCAATGCCCCATGACCAATGTCATAGCAAGTTCGATGCCTTTGTCATCAAAATGCTTCACGACCTTTGCATCAAAATTCTCAATGGCTGTTGTCATCACAATGCTCCATGACCCTTGTCATCACAATGCTCCAAGCCCTTGTCATCACAATGCTGCATTACCTTTGTCATCGCAATCCTCCAAAACACTTGACATCACAATGCTCCATGACATTGTCATCACAATGGAACATGAAATATGTCATCACAATGCTCCCTGACACCTGTCTTCACAATACTGCATTACCTTGTCATCACAATGTGCCATGCCCACTGTCAACACATTTATCCATGAAACTTGTCAAAGCAATGCTCCATGCCCCTGTCATCACAATGCTCCATGCCCTTGTCATCACAATGCTCCATGACCCCAGTTCTCACAATGCTCCATGACTCCAGTCATCACAAGGATTCATGACCTGTGTCATCACAATGATCCATGCCCTCATCATCACAAGACTCTGTGAACTTTGTCACCACAATGCTCCATGAACTTTTCATCACAATGCTCCGTGACACTAGTTATCACAATGCTCCGTCCCTTTCTCAACTCAATGCTCCATGACCATTGTCCTCACAATGTTCCATGTGCTGGTCAGCACACTGCTCCATGACCCATGTCATCACAATGCTCCATAAACCTTGTCATCACAATGCTCCTTGCACATCTTATCAGAGTGCTCTCTCACCACTGATATCAAAATGTTCCCTCACTAGTCATCACAATACACCCACTCCCCTGTCATCACAATTTTCCATAACCCCTGTCATGAAAATGTTCCATGACCCCTGACATCACAATGATCCATAACCCCTGTCATCAAAATGTTCCATGACCCTTTTCATCAAATTGCTCCATGACCCTCTCATCACAGTGCTCCCTGCCCTTCGCATCACAATGCACAATGCCCTTGGAATCAAAATGCTCCATGACTTTGTCATCACAAAGATCCATGACCCTTGGCATTACAATGCTCCATGTCATTGTCATCACAATGCTCCATGATCGCTCTCATCACATTGCTCCATTCCCTTTTCGTCACAAAGCTCCATGACCCATGTCATCAGAATGATCCATGGCCTTCTCATCACAGTGCTCCATGCCCTTGCCATCACAATGCTCCATTACTCCTGTCATCACAATGCTCCAAGACCACTGTAATCAAAATGCTCCATGCCCTTGTCATCACAGTCCTCCACGACCCCTGTAATCACAATGCTCCATGCCCCTTTTCATCAGAATGTTCCATGAGACATATCATCACAAGGGTCCATGGTCTTCTCATCACAATGCTCCAGTACCTTGTCATCACAATGCTCCATGACACAAGTCATCACAAAACTCCATGAACATTTTCAGCCCAATGCTCCCTGACCTTGTCATCACAATGCTCCATGACACCTGTCATTACAATGCTCCATGACCCCTGTCATCACAACGCTCCATGTCCCTTATCATCACAGTACTCAATGAACACTTTCATCCCAATGCTCCATGACACTTGTCATCACAATGATCCATGCCCTTGTCATCCCAATGCTCCATGACCCCTGTATTCACAATGCTCCGTGACGCTTGTCATCACAGTGCTCCATGACACCTGTCATCACAATGCTCCATGCCTTTGTCAGCAAAATGCTACATGACCTTGTCATTACAATGCTCTATGCACTTGCTATCACAATACTCCATTACCATTGTCATCACAATCGCCCATGAACCTTGGGATCACATTGTTTCATGCCCGTGTCATCACAATGCTCCATGCTCCTTGAAATCAAAATGATCCATGACCTCTGTCATCACAATGCTCCAAACACTTGTGATCACAATTTTCCATAACACTTGTCATCACTACACTCCATGATGCCTGTCATTACAATACTCCATGCCCTTTTCATCACAATGCTCCATGACATTTGTCATCACAATCCTCAATACACTTGTCATCACAATGCTCCCTGACACTTGTCGTCAGAATGCTCCTTGAACCCTGTCAAGAAAAGGCTCCATGCCTTTTTCATCACAATGCCCCACGCCGTTTTCATCACAATGCTCCATGCCTTTGTCATCAGAATACTCCTGAAGCTTCTCATCAGAATTCTCCATGACCTTGTCATCACAATTCTCCATGCACATGACAGCAAAATGCTCCAAGCCATTATCATCACAATGCTCCATTACCTTTGTCATAAGAATCCTCCATGACACTGGGCATCACAATGCTCCATGCCGTTGTCATCACAATGGGCCATTACATATGTCATCACAATGCTTCCTGACACCAGTCTACACAATACTGCGTGACCTGGTCTTCACAATGCTCCATGCCCTTGTCATCAAAATGCACCATTCCAACTGTCATTGCAATAATCCGTGAAACTTATTAGACCAATGCTCCGTGCACTTGTCATCACAATGCTCCATTCCGTTGTTATTACAGTGCTCCATGACCCATGTCATCACAATGCATCGTGACTCCAGTCATCTCAATGATTCATGCCCTTTGTCATCACAATGGTCCATGCCCTCGTCATCAACAGTCTCTGTGACATTTTTAACCTCAATGCTCCATGAAATTTTCATCAAAATGCTCTTTGACCCTTGTCATCACAATACTCTATGCCTTTCTCAGCACAATTCTCCATGACGGTTGTCATCACAATGCTCCATGCGCTTTTCAGCACAATGCTCCATGACCATGGTCATCACAATTCTCAATACACTTGTCATCACAATGCTCCCTGTCTCTTGTCGTCAGAAGGCTCCTTGAAACCTGTCACCAAAAGGCTCCATGCCATTTTCATCACAATGCCCCATGCCATTTTCATCACAATAATCCATGCCATTCTCATCAAAATACTCCACAAGTTTGTCATCCAAATGCTCCATGACCCGTGTCATCACAATTCTCCATGCACTTGCCAGCACAATGCTCCCTGACCCTTGTCAACAGAATGCTTCAAGCCATTGTCATCACAATGCTCGATTACCTTTGTCATCAGAATCCTCCATGACACTTGGCATCACAATGCTCCATGTCATTGTCATCACAATGGGCCATTACATATGTCATCACAATGCTCCCTGACACCAGGCTTCACAATACTGCATGACCTGGTCTTCACAATGTTCCATGCCCTTGTCATCACAATGCGCCATTTCAACTGTCATTGCAATAATCCATGAAACTTATTAGACCAATGTTCCATGCCCTTGTTATCACAATGCTCCGTGAATCCAGTCATCACAATGCTTCATGACCTTTGTCATCACAGTGGTCCATGCCCTCATCATCAACAGTCTTAGTGTCCATTTTAACCTCAATGCTCCATGAAATTTTCATCACAATGCTCTTTGACCATTGTCATCACAATACTCTATGCCTTTCTCAGCACAATGCTCCATGACCGTTGTCAGCACAATGCTCCAGGCGCTTGTCAGCACAATGCTCCATGACACATCATCACAATGCACCATGCGCTTGTCATCACAGTGCTCCACAATCTTGTCATCACAATGCTCCATTAACATTGTCATCACAATGCTCCATGCACATCTCATCAATATGCTCTCTCACCACAGATATCACAATGTTACATCACTATTCATCACAGTACTCCCTCACCCCTGTCATCACAATATTCAATGACTCCTGTCATCACAATGCTACATGCACATATCATCACAATGTTCGATGACCTGTGACATCACAATGTTCCAATACCCCTGTCATCAAAATGCTCCATGACCTTTTTCATCAAAATGCTCCATGTCCCCTGACATCACAATGCTCCATAGCCCTTGTCATTACAGTGCTCCATGATGCTCGTCATCACAATTATCCATGGTCTTCTCTTCACAATGCTCCAAGGTCTTGCAATCACAATGCTCCATGCCCTGGTCATCACAATGCTCCATGTCCCTTTTCATCACAATTCTCCACGTCCTTGTCATCACAATGCTCCATGACAGTTCTCATTACAATGTTACGTGCTTTGGTCATCACAATTCTCCATGCACATGTCGTCGCAATGCCCCATGACCCCTGTCATAGCAAGCTCCATGCCTTTGTCATCACAATGCTTCACGACCATTTCATCAAAATTCTCAATGGCCGTTGTCATCACAATGTTCCATGACCCTTGTCATCACAATGCTCCATGACCCCTGTATTCACAATTCTCCTTGACGCTTGTCATCACAGTGCTCCATGACAACTGTCATCACAATGCTCCATGTCTTTGGCAGCAAAATGCTACATGACTTGTCATTACAATGCTCTATGCACTTGTCATCACAATACTCCATTACCATTGTCATCACAATCCTCCATGAACCTTGGGATCACATTGTTTCATGCCCTTGTCATCACAATACTCCATGCTCCTTGAAATCACAATGATCCATGTCCTCTGTCATCACAGTGCTCCAAACCCTTGTGATCACAATGTTCCATAACACTTGTCATCACAACGCTCCATGATGCCTGTCATCACAATACTCCATGCCTTTTACATTACAATGCTCCATGACCTTTGTCATCACAATTGTCAATACACTTCTCATCACATTGCTCCCTGACACTTGTCGTCAGAATGCTCCTTGAACCCTGTCACAAAAAGGCTACATGCCTTTTTCATCACAGTGCCCCACGCCGTTTTCATCACAATGCTCCATGCCATTGTCATCAAAATACTCCACAAGCTTGTCATCAGAATGCTCCATGACGTTTGTCATCACAATTCTCCATGCACTTGTCATCACGATGCTCCCTGACCCTTGTCATCACAATTCTCCAGCCATTGTCATCACAATGCTCCATTACCTTTGTCATCAGAATCCTCCATGCCATTGTCATCACAATGGGCCATTCCATATGTCATCAAAATGCTCCCTGGACACCAGTCTTCACAATACTGCATGACCTTGTCTTCACAATGCTCCATGCCCTTGTCATCACAATGCACCATTACAACTGTCATTGCAATCATCCATGAAACTTATTAGATCAATGCTCGGTGCATTTGTCATCACAATGCTCCATGCCCTTGTTATAACAATGCTCCATGGCCCTTGTCATCACAATGCTCCTTGACTCCAATCATCTCAATGCTTCATGACCTTTGTCATCACAGTGGTCCATGCCCTCGTCATCAACAGTCTCTGTGACCTTTTTAACCTCAATGCTCCATGAAATTTTCATCACAATGCTCTTTGAACCTTGTCATCACAATACTCTATGCCTTTCTCAGCACAAAGCTCCAAGACCGTTGTCATCACAATGCTCCATGCGCTTGTCATCACAGTGCTCCACAATCTTGCCATCACAATGCTCCGTTAACCTTGTCATCACAATGCTCTGTGCACTTCTCATCAATATGCTCTCTCACCACTGATATCACAATGTTACATCACTATTCACCACAATACTCCCTCACCCCTGTTATCACAATGTTCCATGACTCCTGTCATCACAATGCTACATGCACTTATCATCACAATGTTCGATGACCTATGACATCACAATGTACCATTAGCCCTGTCATCAAAATGCTCCATGACCCTTTTCATCAAAATGCTCCATGTCCCGTGACATCACAATGCTCCATACCCCTTTTCATTACAGTGCTCCATGACGATCTTCATCACAATTATCCATGGTCTTCTCATCACAATGCTCCATGGTCTTGCCATCACAATGCTCCATGCCCCGGTCATCACAATTCTCCAAGTTCTTGTCATCACTATGTTCCATGACACTTCTTATCCCAGTGTTACATACTGTTTCAGCAAAATACTACACAAGCTTGTCATCGGAATGCCCCATGACCCATGTCATCATAATTATCCATGTCCCTGTCATCACAAAGCTCCATGCCCTTGTCATCACAATGCTCCATGACCCCTGTCATCACAATACTCCATGAATATTTTCAGCCCAATGCTCCATGACATTCTCATCGCAATACTCCATTACCAATATCATCACAATGCTCCATGACCGCTGTCATGACAACAATCCATGACACCTGACAACAGAATGATCCGGGACTCTTGTCATCACAATGCCCCATTACCTAGTCATCACAATGCTACATGACCCCTGTCATTACAATACTCCATGAATATATTCAGCCCAAATTCCTTGACCCTTGTCATCAAAATGATCAATTCCCTAGTCATCCCAATGCTCCATGACCTCTGTATTCACACTGCTCTGTGACGCTTGTCATCACAGTGTTCCATGACACCTGTCATCACAATGCTCCATGCCTTTGTCAGCAAAATGCTACATGACCATGTCATTACAATGCTCTATGCGCTTGTCATCACAATACTCCATTACCATTGTCTTCACAATCCTCCATGAACCTTGGGATCACATTACTTCATGCCCTTGTCATCACAATGCTCCATGCTCCATGAAATCAAAATGATCCATGACCTCTGTCATCACAATGCTCCAAAACCTTGTGATCACATTGTTCTATAACACTTGTCATCACAACGCTCCAAGATGCCTGTCATCACAATACTCCATGCCCTTTTCATCACAATGCTCCATGACCATTGTCATCACAATTCTCAATACACTTGTCATCACAATGCTCCGTGACTCTTGTCATCAGTATGCTCCTTGAACCCTGTCAGGAAAACACTCCATGCCTTTTTCATCACAATACCCCATGCCGTATTCATCACAATGCTCCATGCCATTGTTATCACAATGGGACATTACATATGTCATCACAATGCTCCCTGACACCTGTCTTCACAATACTGCGTGACCTGGTCATCACAATGCTCCATGCCCTTTTCATCACAATGCACCAATCCAACTGTCATTGCAACAATCCATTAAACTTATTAGACCAATGCTCCATGCCTTTGTCTTCACAATGCTCCATGCCCTTTTTATCACAATTCTCCATGATCCCTGTCATCACAATGCTCCGTGACTCCAGTCATCACAATGCTTCATGACCTTTGTCATCACAATTATTCATGCCCTCGTCATCAACAGTCTCTGTGACCTTTTTAACCACAATGCTCCATGAACTTTTCATCACAATGCTCTTTGACCATTGTCATCACAATGCTCTTTGCCTTTCTCAGCAGAATTCTCCATGACCGTTCTCATCACAATGCTCCATGTGCTTATCAGCACAGTGCTCCATGACACATATCATCACAAGGCACCATGCGCTTGTCATCAGAGTGCTCCACAATCTTGTCATCACAATGCTCCATAAACCTTTTAATCACTATGCTCCATGCACTTCTCCACAAAATGCTCTCTCACCACTGATATCACAATGTTACATCACTATTCATCACAATATTCTTTCACCTCTCTCATCACAATGTTCCATGACTCCTGTCATCACAATGCTACATACACTTATCATCAAAATGTTCGATGACCTCTGACATCACAATGTTCCTCAACCACTGTCATCAAAATGCTCCATGACCCTTTTCATCAAAATGCTCCATGACCCGTGATATCACAATGCTCCATGACCCCTGTCATCACAAAGCTCCATGCTCCTTGAAATCAAAATGATCCATGTCCTCTGTACTCACAATGCTCCAAACACTTGTAATCACAATGTTCCATAAGAGTTGTCATCAAAACTCTCCATGATGCCTGTCATCACAATACTTCATGTCCTTGTCGTGAGAATGCTCCATGAACTTTGTCATCACAATTCTCAATACACTTGTCATCGCAATGCTCCCTGACACTTGTCGTTAGAATGCTCCTTTAACCCAGTCATAAAAAGGCTCCATGTCTTTTTCATCACAATGCTCCATGCCCTTTTCATCACAATGTTCCATGCCATTGTAATCAAAATGCTCCACGCCCTTGTCATCAAAATGCTCCATGAACCCTGTCATCACAATTCTCCATGACACCTGTCATCACAATTCTCCATGTCCCTTGTCATTACAGTGCTCCATGATGCTCGTCACCACAATTATCCACGGACTTCTCATCACAGTGCTCCATGGTCTTGCCATCACAGTGCTCCATGCCCTGGTAATCACAATGCCCATGTCCATTGTCATCACAGTTCTCTACATCCTTGTCATCACAGTGCTCCATGACAGTTCACATCACAATGTTACATGCTCTTGTCATCACAATTCTCCATGCACTTGTCATCACAATGCCCCATGAACCCTGTCATAGCAAGCTGTATGCCTTTGTCATCACAATGCTTCACGAACTTTTCATCAAAATTCTCAATGGCCGTTGTCGTCACAATGCTCCATGCCCTTCTCATCACAATGCTCCATTACCCTTATCATCACAATGCTCCAAACCCTTGTCATCACAATGCTCCATTACCTTTGTCATCACAATCCTACATAACACTTGGCATCACAATGCTCTATGCCATTGTCATCACAATTGACCATGAAATATGTCATCACAATGCTCCCTGACACATGTCTTCACAATACTCCATGACCTTGTCATCACAATGCTCCATGCCCTTGTTATCACAATGTGCCTTGCCCAATGCCAACACAATTATCCATGAAACTTGTCAGACCAGTGTTCTATGCCCCTGTCATCAAAATGCTCCATGACCCCAGTCATCACAGTGCTCCGTGACTCCAGTCATCACAAGGCTTCATGACCTGTGTCATCACAGTGTTCCATGCCCTCATCATCACAAGGCTCTGTGAACTTTGTCACCACAATTCTCCATGAACTTTTCATCACAATGCTCCTTGACATTTGTCATCACAATGCTCCATCCCTTTGTCAACTCAATGCGCCATGACCCTTTTCATCACAATGTTCCATGTGCTTGTCAGCGCAGTGCTCCCTGACCCATGTCATCACAATGCACCATGCGCTTGACATCACGATGCTCCACAACATTGTCATCACAATGCTCCATAAACCTTATCATCACAATGCTACATGCACTTCTTACCAATATGCTCTCTCACCACTAATATCAAAATGTTCCCTCACTAGTCATCAAAATACACCCACTACCTTGTCATCACAGTGGTCCATAACCCCTGTCATGAAAATGTTCCATGACCCCTGATATCACAATGTTCCATAACCCCTGTCATCAAAATGTTACATGACATTTTCATCAAATTGCTCCATGACCCTGTCATCACAATGCTCCCTGCCCTTCACAACAGAATGCACCACAGCCTTGTCATCAAAATGCTCCCTGACCTTTGTCATCACAATGCCCCAAGACCCTTGTCAACACAATGCTCCAAGACCCCTGTAATCACAATGCTCCATGCACTTGTCATCACAAAGCTTCATGACGCATGTCAACAGAATGCTCCATGGACGTCTCATTCAGTATGCTCCATGCCCTTGTCATCACAATGCTCCAAGACCCTTGCAATCACAATGCTCCATGCCCCTTTTCATCTCAATGCTCCATGAACCCTGTCATCACAATGCACCATGCCCATCATCGTAATGCTTCATGCTATTGTCATCAAAATGAAATCAAAATGCTCCATGACCTCTGTCATCACAATGCTCCAAATCCTTGTGATCAAAATGTTCCATAACTCTTATCATCAAAATGTCCCATGACGCTCGTCATCTCAGTTATCCATGGTCTTCTCATCGCAATGCTCCATGAACCTTGTCAACACAATGCTCAATACACTTGTCATCACAGTGCTCCCAGACACTTGTCATCAGTATCCTCCATGAACCCTGTCATGACAAGGCTCCATGCCTTTTTCATCACAATGTTCCATGCCCTTTTCCTCACAGGGCTCCAAGCTCCCTCTAATCCCAATGCTCCATGCCCCTGTCATCACAAAGCTCCGTGATGCATGTCATCAGAACGCTCCCTTGCCTTCTCATCCCATGCTCCATGCCCTTGTCATCACAATGCTCCACGACTCCTGTAATCACAATTCTCTATGCCCCTTTTCATCAGAATGCTCCATGAGACTTGTCATCACAAGGCTCCATGGTCTTCTCATCACAATGCTCTACTACCTTGTCATCACAATGCTCCATGACACCTGTCATCACAGTACTCCATGAACATTTTCAGCACAATGCTCCATGACCTTCTCATCACAATGCTCCATGACCACTGTCATCACAACGCTCCATGAACCCGGAAAACACAATGATCCGGGACTCTTGTCATCAAAATGTTCCATGCCCTTGTCATCCCACTGCTCCATGACACTTTTAATCACAATGCTCCGTGACGCTTGTCATCACAGTGTTCCATGAACATTGTCATTACAATGCTCCATGCCTTTTTCAGCAAACTGCTACATAATCTTGTCATCACAATGCTCCATGAGCTTGTCATCACAATCCTCCATGACCCTTGTGATCACATTGCTTCATGTCCTTGTCATGTCTCTCTTGCCTTTGTGGTTTTTACAGATTTTCGGATGTCTCTTTTGACCGCGGGGTAGTGACAATTCTTTGTAGTGTGGATTTGCATTGCACGCTTGCTTGATTGGCCATAAACGGTGTATGCGTTTTCTCCTGAATATATTCAGGTGAAAACCCATACACCGTTTTTGGCCAAGTGCATCACTGTCGAAGTTGTGATGCTTTTCCTGTGCTTTAAAAGCGATTCCAATTTACCTCATGCAATATGTTTTGTGCAATTCTGCCTCATTTTTAGTCTGCTTCATTGCCTTCTCTCAACAGATTTTTGGAAGAGAGTAGTCCTTTATAACTCTGCAGGTTTGTGAATTGCTGTGCCCCTGAGCTCCAATTTTCAATTCCCATTTTTGGGAGCTGACTGCAAATCCACAATTTTGCTTCAGGAACTATACTGGTTCCAGGGGTGGCTATACTCTTCCCTATGGGTGGCTGAGGCTTTGGTTAATTCTTCTTCCTGACGGGAATTTAGAGTGACATGTGCCCGTCCAAATGCCTACATCTACTCTCTAATTGGTTCTCCCTCTTCCCTTTCATCCTCTGCACAATTAGCAAACTTTGCGAACCAGGAGGTTATAGGGGCTAACTCTCCTAAGTTGGGAGATTGATAGTAAGGCAGTTGGAATGCCAACCTGGAGCACAAGGAGAGGAAAAATTAGGAGACTCTTAGAAACCTTTCTCCATCACAGTGTGTCCATTCTCTAGGTTTCCCATACATGTTATAACTATAGTGATATTCCCTTCTACCTGGAGATTTGGGACTCATGGAATGGTGTCATGCATTACTACTTTAAAGGGTCTGCATTTTCTCTCCCAATCTCACCAGTCCTCTCAGTCCCAAGTGTCCAGCCTTATGTCTCATCCAGTTGTCTTTGCTGATAGGGTCATTCCAGGTTTCATCAGAACCCCTGAAGGAATTGTGTAAGAATTTCACTGTTTTTTTGTTTGATTTTTGAAATTCATTTTTATAATGGGGTTGAGCTGATTTTCACTGACGTGTTTATGCCGGTCTAGACACACTTGATTCCCTTACGGAGACATATCAATACATAGGTTTTAAGATTCTTACTAGTCAGATATATTCCTCTGCGGGGAATAGGGGTTTTGAGTCACGTTCACTGAGGAAGGTGTACGTCTTGACTCTTCTGTATTTGGTTTATGATATGTTACCTGTGCTAATATCAAACTCTGGTTTTATGCATCACCCCACCTCTCCTTTCCCTTTAAGCAGGCATAAGAGAGTTTTCTAATTGTGAGACTCTGTTCTCTTTCTTAATTCAGTTCATGTGTTGTGATGTTGACATTCCCTCTGTAAGTGCTATCTTATGATAAGATTCTTTTTTTCTGTGTGACTAATTTCACTTAGAATCATCATACCTAAATCCACTCATTATGCTGCTACTGGCCTTATGACATTGATTTCACGTCTGAGTGATATTCCGTTGTACAAAATTACGACAAGTTCTTTATGCATTTCTCTTTTTCCTGGGATAATTTAGGTGTACCGAAGTTGAGGTTCTTGTATGCAGAGCAGCCCTAAACTTTCGGGTGCCTGTGTCTTGTCGATATTTAGTCTTCCCATGTTGTATGCCCATGAGTTGAAGTCCCCTTTGCTCGGGGGCTTTGCATTTTAGATTTTTTAGGCAACAGCATACACTTCTTCAGTGTGGCTCTTGGATATTTATACCCCACCCATCAGCGTGACTAGGCTCCATGTTCTCCCTGGCCTCTCCTGCATTTCTGGTTTGTACACATTTTTTGGATGGCCTTTCTGAGCAGTGTATATTGAGACTTCTTTGTTGTGTGGATTTGCATTTCCCGCTTGCTTGGTTGGCCAAAAACTCTGTAAGTGTTTTATTTTCCTGAAGATTTCACGAAAAAAACACATACACCCTTTTGCCCAACTGCATCATTTTAGAAATTCTGCTGCTTTTCATATGCTTTAAATGTGAGTACAATCTACCTTTTGAAATCTGTTTCCTGCAATTCTGCCTCTCATTCAGATCTTCTTCGTTGCCTTACCTGAATATATTTTTGGACGTTGGTTATCATTTATATCTTTGCAGATCTTTGAATTGTCTGCTCCTGAGCTCCATTTTGCAACTTGCTTTTTTTGTGAGCTGGCCGCCAAACCATTGGATTGCTTCAGGTCCAATTCTGGTTCTGAGGAGGCAGGCTGAGCCTTTGGTTAATTCTTGTTCCTAATGGGAAATTAGAGTGGCATGTGCCTGTCTGAACACCTAAGACTTGTCTCTAAATTTTTCTCATCCTTCCGCTTCTTCATCTGGACAAATTCCAAGCTGTGTGCAAGGGGATGTTGACGGTGCTGATAACCCCAAGTGAGGAGATTGTTAGGAAATATGCTGGAGGGGTGAACCCGAGCACCAGGCGATGAGGAGATGAGGTGCCTTTTCCAAACTCTTTCCGATCAAACGGTGTACCATCCTCTAGGTGTGGCAGGCATGTTTTAGCTGTAGGAAGGATCCCGTGCATGTAAGGAGAACACCAGGGATTTTTCCAAATCAGTGCCTCCCTGTACCCCAAACTGGGGAATTTTTAAGCTACGGCTACACGTATGTCCATTAAGGGCCTTGGGAAATAGGCAGAGCCCAAACTTTAGATGATTGAAATCGTCAGGGTCAGAAGCGCTCACCATCGGCCTTGCTTAGGTTACATTTTATCTGTCATTGATAGATGATGTCAATAAAAATATCGATTCTTTTTCAGATTATTTCCCCTTATAGGTTATTGCAAAATATTCAGTGTAGTTCCCTGTGCTATACAGTAGTTCCTTGTTGATGATCTATTTTATACATAGCAGTGTGTATGTGTTAATCCCAAACTGTTAATTTATCCCTTCTCCTACCTTTGCCCTTTGGTAATAATAAATTAAAAGATTTTATACTTCTCAGAAATGGGGGAACAGAAAGAGAGGTATCATTTTCAATGGAAAAACATTCAAAACAAGATTGAAGCTTCAGCCAAGAGTATTCGATGTACTTCCATGGAAATAAATCACTTCATTTCTCTAACGTTGACCTGACAAATAAGACAGACGTCTTCACTGAACTTGCCTATAGTGAAGTGATGGAAATATCCAATGTAAGTCTTAGAAACATCTTATTTTACCGAGCATTATACACTGCTCTATGTTAACTACAGTTTGGCTCACACATCTGTTCATTGAAGTTACAATGTTCTCAATTTCTGTTACTGATCCTCCAGAGTGGACCCCAACAGGAGTCCCCATGCCCAGTGTCATTGGAGCCGACAGATCAAGACTGAGTTTGGTTCAGAAGCAAAAGAAACATTATTTTGAAAACAGAATGGAGAGGTGAGAGCATGCACTCCCCCACGGGCTGTGGGCTGGGCTGCTGTGTAGGGATCCCGGTAGTGTCAGTGGGAGGGAGCGGATGGAGCTCTCGAGGGCTGGGTTGGCTGCAGTTCAGGCTCTATGCCACGGAGTCAGCATGGGACCCCGCTCGCTGAGGTGTCGACCCAGCCATTCTGTTCTAGGAAATCGGGTCTGAAGTGCCAGGTGTGGGACCTCTGCATGCGGAACCCTAGGAGCACGTGAAATTAGAAAAAGCACAAAGGAAAAACAGGTTAGACTTTATTTTATTGCCCAGATTCTCTTTTTATCTCCCAGGAATTTTTAATGAATGTTGCCGGAGACAAACACCTCCTCTGCTTTTTGTTCTGTTCCACATTCTTGGGGTATTGAGTGTGCAGACCCCTCTTTTGTAACTGCTTCATGCTATGGTAAGAGCCCTGATACCTCGGGGAAGTGGGCAAAACGTCTCCCCACCAGCCTCCAGGTGAGGTTGATTGTCCCAAGGCCTCCTGCTTCAACTCTCGTCTGCCTGAGCACCAGCACTGGAAGTGTTATATATTCTAATGACCTTTAATGGTCCAGGAAAGAGATGTGCAGAGATGCTGAGGTGGCAGGTTTCACCCCACACCACATTTGTTCCGCAACCTTAGGAAGATGGTTTTTGCCAGCCAAGATGCTCTGACCAGTAGTCTGTGCTTTCTTTAATTAGGTCCCTGAATTAATGTACAAACAGCACCATGTGTCAGAGCCCTGCCCACGCAACTCCCAGACAGTCCAGTGTCAGTGGTGATCCAGGACCATGACGTCCACACAGTCAACGGCCTTTAGAAGTAGCCAGCAGTCCAGCCGGTCATATTGGCCACCATCACCGTGTTGTCTGTAGGGTTTTCTATGGTGAAAGCGGGATATACTTTTCCCCCGCCAAGCTTATTAGCTCCCCTGTGGGTGCAGTAAGTCCTGCAGGCAGTAGCCTGTTCTTTCGGGGCACAGTGTTGTTGTTTTCTGAGAGAAACTCCAGGTGAAGTGATGGTCACACAAGTCATCTTGGGGGCCCGTTGCCCCTGTTTGTCTCTCTGGAGGGTGGAGTTGGAGGGCCTCCTCACTCGAGGTCAGTGTGTCCACAGAGCGACTCCTGCAACTTCAGGGCATGATGGGTGGTTAGGATCATCACGTGGGGTCCTTTTCCCTTAGGAGGGAGCTGGCCTTTTGGGCTGCTGATTTTCAGCTTTTTAGATACCCCAGTTTCCTGGCCTGATGAGTCGGTGGCAAAGCCCTTGGTGAACATAGTTTATCATACCTGAAGGGCATTCTTGTGTTGCTCCATTTCAAGTGGTCCCAGTTTTTGCACTAAGGCTCCAAGGGCGATTAACCTTTGACCGGGTATGTAAAGGTCAAAGGGTTTAGCTAAATTAGGGAGTTCCTGGGCAAGGGTCTGAATTGAGTGCTCTTTCCATTCTGGAGAGGCTGCTTCTGAATTCTACTCAAAAGGATCATCATCTTTTCGTGTCAGTGTTTCATGTAGAGGCCCAGCTATTAGACTGTAGTTAGGGATCCAGATGCAGAAAACCTTGGCCTCCCCAGGAACCCCTAAGCTGTCTTCCAGTTTTAGAAGAGGTAAGGCTGCAAATGGCTTCTTCCCTATCCTGGGATGCGTTTCTCCGAATATCTGTGAGAATGAAGCCCAGGCATGTCACCTTAGCCTGGGATATTTGAGCCTTTTTCTTGGACACCTTCTATCCTTTCTTGCCTAGGTAGTTCAGAGGCGTCTTTAGTAGGCCTGGCGATCAGAATGTCATCTTCATATTGAAGGAGGGTTCCCTTTTACAGAGGTAGAACTTTTAGGTCTTTAGAGGACATTTCCCCAATGATGGTGTGGGGATTTTTGAACCATTGGGGCAGGACGGCCCAGCATTATTGCTTTTGTTGCATGTTGTGTCCTGCCACTCACAAGCCAAAAATTCTTGTGACTCTGAGATGAATAAAATACAGAAGAAGGCATCATTGAAGTCTAATACAGAATGCCATGGCCTGGTGGATGGTAGAATGACCAGCAAAGTGTGGGAAATAGCAGCTACTGGATATATATCCTCGGTGGCTTCACTGACTGTCCTGATATCCTTTACCAGGTCTCCAGCAACCCATGGGGCTCTCGTGATCAGGCCAATCCCAGGATATGAAGCTAACCAGGGCTGCACCCCCCACCCCACAGCCCACGGGGCTCTCCTGGTCAAGTCCCTCCCAGGGTATGTAGCTCACCTGTGCAGCTACCCAGCAGCCCATGGGGCTCTCATATTCAGGCTCTTCCCAGGATACGGAACTCCCCTGGGCAGGTACCCCGGCAGGGCTGGAGACACGGGAACTGTGCACATAGCCCACCTTGCAGAGAAACCCCAGCTCACCTGTCGCTCACAGCTGACACAGAACACCTCAGAGCAGGAGTTGAACTAACAAACAGCAGCTCTGACAGTTCTGTGACCCTGGATATCACTCTGTGCAGCCTCTCTCTGCCTGGTCTTCCAGACACTTCCACTGCAGCCAGGGCACCAGGCCTCTGTCTCCACCCACCATCACTCCTCTCCCTGTCTCCTGGGATCTTCTTGTTAGGATATTGTGATCTTGAATTTGTTTTCCACTCATGGACCAGATAAAATGTTAAGAAAACAAGCCGCAGCTGCAGCCCCTTGTCTATTCTGACTCTCAAGAGCTCACACCTGTTTCTTGGGCGTGGCCAGTTTATCAAGGTTCATTTTCTGCAACTGTGAGCCCCTGAGGGATGAGGATTGGCGGATTTGGGCAGCCTGACACTGCCTGCCAGCCCTCCCCAGGTGTGCCTGGGTTGAGGTCAATATAAACACCTCTCCAGTCAGCAAGAGCCCCTGTAGCTGTGCCTGACGCCATATTCTCTGCCCCGTCTGCAGTGTCGTGGCTGGCGTGGTGGGAGGGAGTGAGGGGCCGTGGCTTTGTGGGTGGCCCAGTGTGAGTGGGGCTCTGCTGGACTTTCTGCAGGAGTTGCCAGGCTGCCACCTGCTAAAGAAGAGGATGTGTCACCTATAACTGCCGCTGGAATTTCTCCCCAGGCAGAGGTGAGGAAGTAAAAAAGCAGTGTGGGCCGTGGCAGGAGGGGTATCTCAGGCAGGGAAATGGAAAGCTTCCAGAAGACCATCTGGGGCCAGGACCATCCTAGCTGGCCTGTAGGCACCAAGTCAGCCTGTGTGCTGTCGCTGGTGTGGTTCCACAGACCTTCCTCTAGGCTTGCAAGTGCTTGTACATATTTATGTGTTTTACATGGAAAGGGTGGGAAGAGTTCAGCTGCAGCAGGACTGGGGCTCAGCTCACGTTTACTCACAGACGCCTCGACACAGTCCCCCAGCTTTGCAATGAGGATGCTCCTTGAGGGTGGGAGCGCTGCTGACTGCATGGGAGACGATTTCCCACCTCTGACCAACTTAAGAATTTTTTACCACTGGAGCAAGTGCCCTTATACGATTTTCCTCTGTATAAATGGTGGTTTCTGTTTTTTTTTTTTTTTTTTTTTCTTTTTTTCTTTTTGGTTCAAGGTAGATTTTATTTATTCCTCTTTTTTTTAAATTTGGAGATATAAACATGGAAATAATGCATTAATATAAAGACGTCTATGTGAAGGGAAAAACTTTTTTTCTGTTTTATTTTATTAAATGTTATTTATTTATTTTTAATTTTTTTAAAATTTATGTATTTCTTTTATACAGCAGGTTCGTATTGGATATCTATTTTATACATATAAGTGTGCACATGTGAATCCCAGTCTCCCAATTCATCCCCCCACCACCCTCACATGGCGTTCACCCCTTGGTGTCCATATGTTTGTTCTCTACATCTGTGTCTCAATCTCTGCCCTGCAAACCAGTTCATCTGTAGCATTTTTCTAGGTTCCACATATATGTATTAATATACAATATTGGTTTTTCTCTTTCTAAATTACTTCACTCTGTATGACAGTCTCTAGATCCATCAAGGTCTCTACAAATGACCCAATTTCATTCCTTTGTATGGCTGAGTAATATTCCATTGTATATATGTACCACATCTTTAACCATTCGTCTGTCTGTGGGCACTTAGGTTGCTTTCATTACCTGGCTATTGTAAATAGTGCTGCAATGAACATTGTGGTGAATGTGTCTTTTTGATTTATGGTTTTCTCTGGGTATATGCCCAGTAGTGGGATTGCTGGATTATATGGTAATTCTATTTTTAGTTTTTTAAGGAACCTCCATACTGTTCCACATAGAGACTGCATCAATTTACATTCCCAACAATAGTGGAAGAAAGTTCATTTTCTCCACACCCGCTCCAGTATTTGTTGTTTGTAGATTTTCTGATGATGCCCATTCTAACAGGTGTGACGTGATACCTCATTGTAGTTTTGATTTCCATTTCTCTAATAATTAGTGATGTTGAGCAGATTTTTATGTGCGTACTGGCGATCTCTATGTCTTCTTGGAAGAAATGTCTATTTAGATCTTCCTCCTTTTTTGTATTGGGTTGTTTGTTTTATTAATATTGAGCTGCATGAGCTGTTTATATATATTGGAGTTTAATCATTTGTCCATTGATTCGTTTGGAAATAATTTCTGCCATTCTGAGTGTTGTCTTTTCATCTTGTTTGTAGTTTCCTTTGCTTTGTAAAAGCTTTTACGTTTCATTATGTCCCATCTGTTTAGTTTTCTTTTTTATTTCATTACTATAGGAGGTGGATCAAAAAAGATCTTGCTGTGATTTACGTCAGAGTATCCTTCGTAAGTTTTCCTCTCAGAGTTTTATACTATCCGGTCTTACATTAAGGTCTCTAATCCATTTTGCATATATTTTTATGTATGGTGTTGGGGAGTGTTCTAATTTCAATCTTTTACATGTAGCTGTCCATATTTCCCAGCACCAATGATTGAAGAGACTGTCTTATCTCCATTGTATAGTCTTGCCTCATTTGTCATAGATTAGTTGACCATAGGTGTGTAGGTTTATCTCTGTGCTTTCTTTTTTTTTTCCTTTTACACGTTTATTGGAGTATAATTGCTTTACAATGGAGTGTTCGTTCTGCTGTATAAAAAAGTGAATCAGCTATACATATACAAATATCACCAGATCCCCTCCCTCTTGCATCTCCCTCCCACACCCCATATCCCACACCTTTAGGTGGTCACAAAGCACCGAGCTGATCTCCCTGTTCTATGTGGCTGCTTCCCAGTAGCTATCGGTTTTACATTTGGTAATGTATTTATGTCCATGCCACTCTCTCACTTTGGCCCAGCTTACCCATCCCCCTTCTGGTGTCCTCAAGTCCTTTCTCTATGTCTGTGTCCTTAATCCTGTCCTGCCACTAGGTTCCTCAAAATCTTTTTTTTTTCTTCATTAGGTTACGTATATCTCTGTTCACATACAGTATTAGTTTTTCCCTTTCTGACTTACTTCACTGTGTAGGACAGATTCTAAGTCCATCCACCTCACTACAAATAACTCAGTTTTGCTTCTTTTTATGGCTGAGTAATATCCCATTGTATATATGTGCCAGATCTTCTTTATCTATTCATCTGTCGATGGACACTTAGGTTGCTTCCATGTCCTGGCTATTGTAAATAGAGCTGCAATGAACATTTTTGTACATAACTCTTTTAAAATTATGGTTTTTGCAAGGCAAAGGCCCAGTAGTTGGATTGTTGTGTCCTTGGTACTTCTATTGTTAATTATTTAAAGGAACCTCCTTACTGTTCTCCCTAGTGCCCATATCAATTTACATTCCCACCCCCAGTGCAAGTGTGTTCCCTTTTCTCCAATAAAGGCCTCTCCAGCATTTATTGTTTTGTAGATAATTTTGATGATTGCCACTCTGACTGCTGTGAGGTGATACCTCACGGTAGTTTTGATTTGCATTTCTCTAATGATTAGTGATGTTCAGCATCCTTTCATGTGTTTCTTGGTAATCTGTATATCTTCTTTGGAGAAATGTCTATTTAGGTCTTCTGCCCGTTTTTGGATTGGGTTGTTTGTTTTTGTGATATTGAGCTACATGAGGTGCTTGTAAAGTTTGGATATTAATCCTTTGTCAATTGCTTCATTTGAAAATATTTTCTCCCATTCTGAGGGTTGTTTTTGCATCTTGTTTATGTTTTCCTGTACTGTGTAAAATATTTTAAGTTTCATTAGGTCCCATTTGTTGATTTCAATTTTAATTTCCATTTCTCTAAGAGGTGGGTCAAAAAGGATCTTGCTGTGATTTATGTCATAGAGTGTTCTGCCTATGGTTTCCTCTAAGTGTTTTATAGTGTCTGGTCTTATATTTAGATCTCTAATCCATTTAGAGTTTATTTTTGTGTATGGTGTTATGGAGTGCTCTAATTTCATTCTTTTATGTGTAGGGGTCCAGTTTTCCCAGCACCAATTACTGAAGAGACTGTCTTTTCTCCATTGTATATCCATAGCTCCTTTGTCATAGATGAGATAGCAATAGGTATGTAGGTTTATCTCTGGGCTTTCTGTCCTGTTCCATTGATCTGTGTTTATGCCAATCTACATACACTTGATTCCATTATGGAGCCATATACATACATAGTTTTCAAGATTATTACCAGTCAGATATACTCCTCTTCAGTGAATAGGGTGTTTTGTGTTCAGTTCTTTGAGAAAGGAGTACGTCTGGTCTATTACATATTTGGTATATGGAATGGTATCTGTGCTAATATCAAACTCTGCTTTTACACATCACCCCACGTCACCTTTTCCCTTAAGGAAGAATAAGTGTGTTTTCTAAATGTGTAACTCTGTTCACTTTTGAAATTCAGTTCATGGGTAGCCATGTTTACATTCCCTCTATAAGTGATATATTACAAAAAGTTTCTTTTTTCTTTGTGGTTCATTTCACTTAGCATCATCGTACGTAAAGCCACTCGTTATGATGCTATAGGCCTTATGACATTGATTTTATGTCTGAGTGACATTCCATTTTATATAAGTACCACAACATCTATATCCACTTTTTTTTTCATTTCCTGGGATATTTAAAGTGTACTGAAGTCGAGGTTCTTGTAAACAGAGCAGCCCTAAATTTTGGGCTGGCTGTGTGTTGTGGATTTTTAGTTTTCCCAAAATACACGCCCATGAGTGGAAGTGTGCTATGCTCTGTAGCTCTGTTTTAGAAAACAACATACAGTTCTCCAGAGAGGCTGTTGGCAATTTACATCCTGTCCATCGGTGTAATCAGGCTCCTTTTTCTCCATGGCCTGTCCTGCATTTGTGGTTTTTACACTATTTGCAGACGGCCCTTTTGACTGGAGGTAAGGGACACTTCTATGTTGTGTGGATTTGCAATGCCTGATGGCTTGCTTGGCCAAAAAGGGCTTATGAATTTTTTCCCGAATATATTCAAGAAAATACACATACTCCATTTTCGGCCAAGGGCAACATTGTTGAAGTTCTGTCGCTTTTCATGTGCTTTAAAGATGACTCCATTCTACCTCTTGAAATCTGTTTCCTTCAATTCTGTCTTGCATTCAAATCCTCTTCACTGCCTTAGCTCAATATATTTCTGGATGAAAGTTGTCCTTTATAACTCTGCAAGTTTGTGAATTGCTGTGCCCCTGATTTCCATTTTTCAACTCGCCTATTTGTGAGCTGGCTGCAATACCGTAGGATGACTGTAGGCCCTAGTTTGGTTCCGGGGATTCAGGCTGAGCCTTTGGTTAATTCTTCTTCCTGATGGGAAACTAGAGTGACATGTGCCCATCCAAATACCTACAGCTAATCTCTCATTTGTTTCCCCTCTTCCTGTTCATCCTCTGCACAATTTTCAAACTGTGCATAACAGGAGGGTAAAGGCGCTGATACTCCAAGTCGGGAGATTTTTAGTAATGCAGATGGAATGGCGAAGCCGAGAACGACGAAAGGAAAAATGAGGTACCTTTTAGAAAACTTTCCCAATTACACAGTGTACCATCCAATGGGTTTCCCATGCATGCTTTAAATGTAGGAAGATTCCCTTAAACCTGGAGAGTTGGGACCACTAGAATGGGTAGCACACAGTATTGCTCTAAGTGGTGTTCTTTTGCTCACACAACCTCAGCAATCTTGTCAGCCCCAAGTGTCCAGTCTTATATCTCATCAGGCTGTGGGTGTAAAGGTGGACAATCCATGTTGCATCACAGGCACTGAACGTAATTCTTAAGTCTTGCTCTCTGTTTCACTGTTTTTGCATTTTGATTTTGAAATTTATTTTTATAAGGGGGTTAGGTGAATTTCAGTGCTGTGTTCATGCTGTTATACACACACATGATTCCTTTATGGAGACATGAGAATACATATGTTTTAAAATTCTTGGAGTCAGATATATTCCTCTGCAATGAATCGGGGGTGTTGAGTCCAGTTCATTGTGTCGGCAGTAGGTGTTGTCTATTACATACTTGGTTTATGTAACGGTATCTGTGCTAATTTAAAACTGTTGTTTGATGCATCACCCCACCTCACCTTTCCCCTTAAGAAGGCAGAATATTGTTTCCTAAATGAGTGACTCTGTTGTGTTTGTAATTCAGTTCATTCGTAGCCATGTGTGCATTCCCACTATGAGTGATATCTTATGATAAGATTCGTTACTCTATTATCTTGCCTAACTCAGTTCATGTGTAGCCATCTTTACAGGAACTTCATAAGTGATACCTTATGATAAGTTTATTTTTCTGTGTAATTTATTTCACTTAGAATCATCGTACCTGAATCCACTCATTTCGCTGCTACTGGTCTTATGACATTGATTTCCTGGCTGAGGGATATTCCATCATACGTAAGTACCACAATTTCTTGAACCATTTTTGTCTTTCCTGGGATATTTAAGGTGTACCCAAGTTGAGGTTCTTGTAAGGAGTGCTGCCCTAAATTTTGGGGTAGCACTATCTTATTGGTTTTCAGTTTTCCCAAGGTATATTCCCTAGATTGGAAGTGCCCTTGGCTCTGTAGCTCTGTAGTTTATTGTTGTAGGGAACACAATGCACTCATCCCGAGAGGCAGTTGGCAATTTACATCCCGCCAATCAGCATAAAAATGCTCCCTGTTCTCCAGGGCCTGTCTTGCCTTTCTGGTTTTTACACATTTTGCGGATGTCCCTTTTGATCGGTGGGAATTGATACTTCTGTGTAGTGCAGATTTGCATTGCCCGCTTGCTTGCTTGGCCAAAAAGGGCGTATGCGTTTTCTCCTGAATATATTCAGGAGAAAGTGCATACACACTTTTTGGCCAAGTGCATCCTTGTCGACGTTGTGCCGCTCTTCATGTGCTTTAAAGGTGATTCCAAAGTACCTCTTGAAATCTGTTTCCTGCTATTCTGCCTCTCTTTCAAGTCAGCCTCGATGCCTTCCCTCAACAAATTTTTGGATGATAGTTGTCCTTTATTACTCTGCCAGTTTGTGAATTGCAGTGCCCCTGAGCTCCATTTTTCAACTCGTTTTTGTGAGCTGAACACAAGTCTAAAATTTTGGTTCGGGACCTATACTGGTTCCCGGCAGGTGGCTGAGACTTTGGTTAATTCTTCTTCCTGCCAGGCAATTAGAGTGTCATGTTCCCGTCCAAATGCTTAACAGCTACTATCTCATTGGTTCTCCCTCTTCCCTTTCATAGTCTGCCAAACTGGTAACCTGTGAGAACCATTAGTTTAAAGGGCCTGTCTCTCCAAGTTGGCAGAATAATAGTAAAGCAGTTGGAAAGTCAAAACGGAGCACCAGGAGAGGGACTGTTACTTGAGTTTTACAAACCTTTCGTATTCACAGTGTGTCCGTGCTCTAGGTTTCCCGTACATGTTATACCTGTAGTAATATTCCCTTCAACCTGGAGAGTTGGGACCCATGGAATGGGTGCCACGCATTATTGCTTTAAGGGTCTGCATTTGCCCACCCAATCTCACCAATCCTCTCAGTCCCAAGTGTACAGCCTTATGCCACATCCAGCTGTCGTTGTAGATAGGGTCATTCCAGGTTTCATCAGAAACCCTGAAGGAATTGTAAAGAATTTCCCGGTTTTTTTGTTTTGTTTTGAAATTCCTTTTTATAGTGCGTTTGAGCTGATTCTCACTTCCATGTTTATGCCAGTCTAGACACACTAGATTCCCTTACGGAGACATATCAAGACATAGGTTTTAAAATTCTTACTAGTCAGATATATTCCGCTGCGGGAAATATGGTGTTTTGAGTCCCTTTCACTGAGGAAGGTGTAGGTCTTCTCTGCTCCATAGATGGTTTTTTGAACGGTACCTGTGCTTATATCAAACTGTGGTTTTATGCATCACCCTACCTCTCCTTCCCCCTTAATCAGGCAAAAGAGTGTTTCCTAAATGTGCGACTCTGTTCTCTTTCCTAACTCAGTTCATGTGTAGCCATGTTTACAGGATCTTCATAAGTGATATCTTATGATAAGTTTCTTTTTCTGTTTGACATATTTCATTTAGAATCATCGTACCTGAATCCACTCATTTTGCTGCTACTGCCCTTATAACATTGATTTCATGGCCGAGGGATATTCCATCGTACGTAAGTACCACAATTTCTTGAAGCATTTTTGTCTTTCCTTGGATATTTAAGGTGTACCCAAGTTGAGGTTCTTGTAAGCAGTGCAGCCCGAAATTTTGCGGTGGTTGTGACTTATTGATTTTCAGTATTCCCATGGTATTTTCCATAGACTGGAAGTGCCCTTGGCTCTGTAGCTCTGTTGTTTACTTGTTTTAGGGAACACAGTGCAGTCCTCCAGAGAGGCAGTTGGCAATTTACATCCCACCCATCAGCATAACAAAGCTCCTTGTTCTCCAGGGCCTGTCTTGCCATTCTGCTTTTTACACATTTTGTGGATGTCCCTTTTGACCGGTGTGAAGTGATAATCCTTTGTAGTGCAGATTTCCATTTCCTGCTTGCTTGCCTGGCCAAAAAGGGCGAATTCGTTTTCTCCTGAATATATTCAGGAGAAAATGCATACGCCCTTTTTGGCCAAGTGCATCATTGTCGAAGTTGTGCCCCTCTTCCTGTGCTTTAAAGGTGATTCCTATGTACCTCTTGAAATATGTTTCCTGCTATTCTGCCTCGCTTTCAGGTCTGCATCGTTGCCTTCCCTCAATAGATTTTTGGACGATAGTTGTCCATTATTACTGTGACTGTGTATTGCTGTGCCCCTGAGCTCCATTTTTCAACTCGTTTTTTGTGAGCTGGACGCAAGTCCAAAATTTTGGTTCAGAACCGATACTGGTTCTCAGTGGGTGGCTGAGACTTTGGTTAACTCTTCTTCCTGCCCGGAAATTACAGTGACATGTTCCTGTCCAGATGCCTAACAGCTTCTCGCTCATTGCTTCTCCCTCTTCCCTTTCAACCTCTGCCAAATTTGCAACCTGTACGAACAGGAGGTTAAAGAGGCTGTCTCTCCAAGTTGGGTGATTGATAGTAAAGCAGTTGGAAAGTCAAACCAGAGCTCCAGGAGATGGACTATTCGTTGAGTTTTAGAAACATTTCGTATTCACAGTGTGTCCTTTCTCTAGGTTTCCCGTACATGTTATAGCTGTAGTAATATTCCCTTAAAGCTGGAGAGTTGGGACCCATGGAATGGGTACCATGAATTATTGCCTTAAAGGGTCTGCATTTGCTCACCCAATCTCACCAATCCTCTCAGTCCCAAGTGTCCAGCCTTATGCCACATCCAGCTGTCATTGTAGATAGGGTCATTCCAGGTTTCCTCAGAGACCCTGAAGGAATTGTAAAGAATTTCCCTGTTTTTTTTCTTTTGTTTTTGAAATTCCTTTTTATAGTGGGTTTGAGGTGATTCTCCCTGCCAGGTTTATGCCACTCTAGACACACTTGTTTCCCTTACGCAGACATATCAATACATAGCTTTTAAGATTCTTACTAGTCAGATATATTCTTCTGTGGGAAATATGGGGTTTTGAGTCCCTTTCCCTGAGGAAGGTTTAGGTCTTGTCTACTTCAGAGATGGTTTTTGAACGGTTCCTGTGCTTATATCAAACTCTGATTGTAAGCATCACCCCAACTCTCCATCCCCCTTAAGCAGGCATAAGAGTGTGTTCTAAATGTGAGACTCTGTTCTCTTTCCTAACTCAGTTCAAGTGTAGCCATGTTTACAGGATCTTCATAAGTGATATCTTATGATAAGTTTCTTTTTCTGTGTGACTTATTTCACTTAGAATCATCGTACAGGAATCCACTCATTTTGCTGCTACTGGTCTTATGACATTGATTTCATGGCTGAGGGATATTCCATCGTACGTAAGTACTACAATTTTTTGAACCATTTTTATATTTCCTGGGATATTTAAGGTGTACCCAAGTTGAGGTTCTTGTAAGCAGTGCAGCCCTAAATTTGGGGGTGGCTCTGTCTTTTTGATTTTCAGTTTTCCCAAGATATATTCCCTAGACTGGAAATGCCCTTGGCTCTGTAGCTCTGTTGTTTACTTGTTTTAGGGAACACAATGCACTCCTCCAGTGAGGCTGTTGGCAATTTACATCCCGCCCATCAGCATAACAAGGCTCCCGGTTCTCCAGGGCCTGTCTTGCCTTTCTGTTTTTTACACATTTTGTGGATGTCCCTTTTGAACAGTGGGAAGAAATACTTCTTTGTAGTGCAGATTTGCATTGCCTGCTTGGTTGCTTGGCCAAAAAGAGCGTTTGTGTTTTCTCCTCAATATATTCAGGAGAAAATGCATACGCCCTTTTTGGCCAAGTGCATCATTTTCTAAGTTGTGCCCCTCTTCCTGTGCTTTACAGGCGATTCCTACGTACCTCTTGAAATCTGTTTCCTGCTATTCTGCCTCGCTTTCAAGTCCGCCTCGTTGCCTTCCCTCAACAGATTTTTGGACGTTAGTTGTCCTTTATTACTGCACCAGTTTGTGATTTGCTGTGCCCCATAGCTATATGTTAAAACCCGTTTTTTTTGTGAGCTGAACTCAAGGCCAAAATTTTGGTTCAGGACCTATACTGGTTCCCGGTGAGTGGCTGAGACTTTGGTTAATTCTTCTTCCTGCCGGGAAATTAGAGTCACATGTGCCCGTCCAAATGCCTAAAATCTACTCTCTCATTGGTTCTCCCTCTTCCCTTCCATCCTCTGCCAAATTGGCAACCTGTGCGAACCAGTAGGTTAAAGGGGCTCTCTCTCCATGTTGGGAGACTCATAGTAAAGCAGTTGGAAAGTCAAAGTGGAGCATCAGGAGAAGGACTATTCGTTGAGTTTTAGAATCCTTTCGTATTCACAGTGTGTCCATTCTCTAGGTTTCCCGTACATGTTATAGCTATAGTAATATTCCATTCAATCTGGAGAGTTGGGACCCATGGAATGGGTGCCATGCATTTTTGCTTTAAAGGGTCTGCATTTGCTCACTCAATCTCACCAATCCTCTCAGTCCCAAGTGTCCAGGCGTATGCCATATCCAGCTGTCATTGTAGATAGGGAAATTCCAGCTTTCTTCAGAGACCCTGAAGGAATTGTAAAGAATTTCCCTGTTTTTTATTTGGTTTTTGAAATTCATTTTATAGTGGGTTTGAGCTTATTCTCGCTGCCATGTTTATGCCAGTCTAGACACACTTGATTCCCTTACGGAGACATATCAATACATAAGTTTTAAGATTCTTACTAGTCAGATATAATCCTCCGTGGGAAATATTGGGTTTTGAGTCCCTTTCACTGAGGAAGATGTAGGTATTGTCTATTCCATAGTTGGTTTTTGGAACGGTACCTGTGCTTATATCAAACTCTGGTTTAATCCATCACCCCACCTCTCCTTCCTCCTTAAGCAGGCATAAGAGTGTTTTCTAAATATGAGACTCTGTTCTTTTTCCTAAATAAGTTTATGTGTAGCCATGTTTACATGATCTTCATAAGTGATATCTTATGATAAGTTTCTTTTTCTGTGTGACTTATTTCACTTAGAATCATCGTACCTGAATCCACTCATTATGCTGCTACTGGTCTTATGACATTGATTTCATGGCTGAGGGATATTCCATCATACGTAAATACCACCATTTTTTGAACCATTTTTATACTTCCATGGATATTTAAGGTGTACAGAAGTTGAGGTCCTTGTAAGAACTGCAGCCCGAAATTTGGGGGTGGCTCGGTCTTATTGATTTTCATTTTCCCATGGTATATTCCCTAGAATGGAAATGCCCTTGGCTCTGTAGCTCTGTTGTTTACTTGTTTTAGGGAACACAATGCAATCCTCCAGTGAGGCAGTTGGCAATTTACATCCCGCCCATCAGCATAACAAGGCTCCCTGTTCTCCAGGGTCTGTCTTGCCTTTCTGGTTTTTACATATTTCGTGGATGTCCCTTTTGAACAGTGGGAAGAGATACTTCTTTGTAGTGCAGATTTGCATTGCCTGCTTGCTTGCTTGGCCAAAAAGGGCGTATGCGTTTTCTCCTGAATATATTCACGAGAAAATGCATACACCCTTTTTGGCCAAGTGCATAATTGTCGAAATTCTGCCCTTCTTCCTGTGCTTTAAAGGCGATCCCAAATTACCTCTTTAAATCTGTTTTCTGCTATTCTGCCTCGCTTTAAAGACTGCCTCGTTGCTTTCCCTGAACAGATTTTTGGAAGATAGTTGTCCTTTATTACTCTGCCAGTTTTTGAATTGCTGTGCCCCTGAGCTCCATTTTTTAACTTGTTTCTTGTGAGCTGAACGCAAGTCCAAAGTTTTTGTTAAGCCCCTATATTGGTTCCCAGTGTGTGGCTCAGTCTTTGGTTAATACTTCTTCCTGCCGGGAAATTAGAGTCACATGTTCCAGTCCAAATGCCTAACAGCTACTCTCTCATTGGTTCTCCCTCTTCCCTTTCATCCTCTGTCAAATTGGCAAACTGTGCAAAGCAGGAGTTTAAAGGGGCTGTCTCTCCAAGTTGGGAGATTGATAGTAAAGCAGTTGGAAAGTCAAACCTCAGCACAAGGAGAGGGACTATTTGTTGAGTTTTAGAAACCTTTCGTATTCACAGTGTGCCATTCTCTAGGTTTCCAATACATGTTATAGCTGTAGTGATATTCCCTTCAACCTGGAGAGTTGGGACCCATGGAATGGGTGCCATGCATTCTTGCTTTAAAGCGTCTTCATTTGCTCACCCAATCTCACCAATCCTCTCACTCCCAAGTGTCCAGGCTTATGCCACATCCAACTGTCATTGTAGATAGTGTCATTCAGGTTTCATCAGAGACCCTGAAGGAACTGTAAAGAATTTCCCTGTTTTTTTATTTTGTTTTAGAAATTCCTTTTTATAGTGGGTTTGAGCTGATTCTCGCTGCCATGTTTATGCCAGTCTAGACACACTTGATTCCCTTATGGAAACATATCAATGTATAGGTTTTAAGATTCTTACTAGTCAGATATATTCCTCTGCGGGAAATATGGGGTTTTGAGTCCCTTTCACTGAGGAAGGTGTAGGTCTTGTGTATTCCGTAGTTGGTTTTTGGAACGGTACCTGTACTAATATCAAACTCTGGTTTTCTGCATCACCCCACCTCTCCTTCCCCCTTAAGCAGGCATAAGAGTGTTTTCTAAATATGAGACTCTGTTCTCTTTCCTAACTCAGTCCATGTGTAGCCATGTTTACAGGATCTTCATAAGTGATATATTATGATAAGTTTCATTTTCTGTGTGACTTATTTCACTTAGAATCATCGTACCTGAATCCACTCATTTTGCTGCTACTGGACTTATGACATTGACTTCATGGTCGAGGGATAATCCATCTGACATATGTACCACAAATTTTTGAACGATTTTTATCTTTCCTGGGAAATTTAAGGTGTACACAAGTTGAGGTTCTTGTAAGCAGTGCAGCCCTAAATTTGGGGGTGGCTCTGTCTTATTGATTTTCAGTTTTCCCAAGATATATTCCCTGGACTGGAAGCGCCCTTGGCTCTGTAGCTCTGTGGTTTACTTGTTTTAGGGAACACAATGCACTCCTCCAGAGAGGCAGTTGGCAATTTACATCCCGCCCATCAGCATAACAAGGCTACCTGTTCTCCAGGGCCTGTCTTGCCTTTCTGTTTTTTACACATTTTGTGGATGTCCCTTTTGAATGGTGGGAAGTGATACTTCTTTGTAGTGCAAATTTGCATTGCCCACTTGCTTGCTTGGTCAAAAAGCGTATATGCATCTTCTCCTGAATATATTCACGTGAAAACCCATACGCTCTTTATGGCCATTTCCATAATTTTCGAAGTTGTGATGCTTTTCCTGTGTTTTAAGGTGATTCCAGTGTACCTCTTGAAATCTGTTTCATGCCATTCAGCCTCATTTTCAATTCCGCCTCGTGGCTTTCCCTCAACAGATTTTTTGGAAGAGAGTAGTCCTTTTTAACTCTGCAGGTTAGTGAATTGCTGTGGCCCTGAGCTCCATTTTCCAACTCGCGTTTTTGTGAGCTGGCCGCAAATCCACAATTTTGCTTCAGGAACTAAACTTGTTCTGGGGGGCAGGATGAGACTTTGGTTAATTCCTCTTCATGACGGGAAAATAGAGTGACATGTGGCTGTCCAAATGCCTACAGCTAATCTCTCATTGGTCCTCTCTCTTCCCTTATATCCTCTGCAAAATTTGCCCACTGTGCGAATCAGGAGGTTATAGGGGCTGACTCTCCAAGTTGGGAGGTTGATAGTAAAGCAGTTGGAATGTCAAACTGGAGCACAAGGAGAGAAAAATGTAGTAGAGTTTTAGAAACCTTTCACCATCAGAGTGTTTCCATTCTCTACGTGCCCATACATGTTATAAGTGTAGTGATATTCCTTTCTACCTGGAGAGTTGGGACCAATGGAATGTGTGCCATGCATTATGGCTTTAAAGGGTCTGCATTTGCTCACCCAATGTCACAAATCCTCTCACTCCCAAGTGTCCAGCCTTATGCCACATCCAGCTGTCATTGTAGATAGCGTCATTCCAGGTTTCATCAGAGACCCTGAAGGAATTGTAAAGATTTTCCCTGTTCTTTTGTTTTGTTTTTGAAATTACTTTTTATCGTGGGTTTCAGCTGATTCTTGCTGCCATGTTTATGCCACTCTAGACACACTTGATTCCCTTATGGAGACATATAAATACATAGGTTTTTAGTTTCTTACTAGTCAGATATATTCCTCTGCGGGAAATATGGAGTTTTGAGTCTCTTTCACTGAGGAAGGTGTAGGTCTTGTCTATTTCATAGTAGGTTTTTGCAATGGTACCTATGCTTATATCAAACTCTGCTTTTATGCATCACCTCACCTCTCCTTCCCCCTTAAGCAAGCATAAGAGTGTTTTCTAAATGTGAGACTCAGTTCTCTTTGTAAGTAATTTCATGTCTAACCTTGTTTACAAGATCTTAACAAGTGATATCTTATGATAAGTTTCTTTTCTGTGTGAATTATTTCACTTAGAATCATCGTACCTGAATCCACTCATTTTGCTGCTACTAGTCTTATGACATTGATTTCATGGCTGAGGGATATTCAATCGTACGTAAGTACCACAATTTATTGAACCATTTTTATATTTCCTGGGATATTTAACGTGTACCCAAGTTGAGGTTCTTGTAAGCAGTGCAGCCCTGACTTTGTGGGTATTTCTGTCATATTGATTTTCAGTTTTCCCAAGATATATTCCCTAGACTGGAAGTGCTTTTGGCTCTGTAGCTCTGTTTTTTACTTGTTTTAGGGAACACAATGCACTCCTCCAGTGAGGCAATTGGCAATTTACATCACGCCCATCAGCATAACAAGGCTCCCTATTCTCCAGGGCCTGTCTTGCCTTTCTGGTTTTTACACATTTGGTGGATGTCCCTTTTGACCAGTGGGAAGGGATACTTCTTTGTAGTGAAGATTTGCGTTGCCCACTTGATTGCTTGGCCAAAAAGGGCGTATGCGTTTTCTCCTGAATATATTAAGGAGAAAACACATACACACTTTTTGGCTAAGTGCATCATTGTCGAAATTCTACCCTTCTTCCTGTGCTTTAAAGGCGATTCCAAATTACCTCTTGAAATCTGTTTCCTGGTATTTTGCCTCGCTTTCAAGACCACCTCGTTGCCTTCCCTCAATAGATTTTAGGACGATTGTTGTCCTTTATTACTCTGCCAGTTTGTGAATTGCTGTGCCCCTGAGCTCCATTTTTCAACTTGTTTCTTGTGAGCTGAACGCAAGTCCAAAGTTTTTCTTCAGCCCCAATACTGGTTCCCAGTGTGTGGCTGAGTCTTTGGTTAATGCTTCTTCCTGCCGGGAAATTAGAGTCACATGTGCCTGTCCAAATGCCTAACAGCTACTCTCTCATTGGTTCTTCCTCTTCCCTTTCATCCTCTGTGAAATTGGCAACCTGTGTGAAGCAGGAGTTTAAAGGGGCTGTCTCTCCAAGTTGGGAGATTTATAGTAAAGCATTTCGAAAGTCAAACCTGAGCACAAGGAGAGGGACTATTCGTTGAGTTTTAGAAACCTTTCGTATTCACAGTGTGCCATTCTCTAGGTTTCCCGTACATGTTATAGCTGTAGTGATATTCCCTTCAACCTGGAGAGTTGGGACCCATGGAATGGGTGCCATGCATTATTGTTTTAAAGGGTCTGCATTTGCTCACCCAATCTCACCAATCCTCTCAGTCCCAAGTGTCCAGCCTTATGCCACATCCAGCTGTCGTTGTAGATAGTGTCATTCAGGTTTCATCAGAGACCCTGAATGAATTGTAAAGAATTTCCCTGTTTTTTTTATTTTGTTTTTGAAATTCCTTTTTATAGTGGGTTTGAGCTGATTCTCGCTGCCATGTTTATGCCAGTCTAGACACACTTGATTCCCTTATGGAGACATATCAATGCATAGGTTTTTAGATTCTTACTAGTCAGATATATTCCTCTGCGGGAAATATGGGGTTTTGAGTCCCTTTCACTGAGGAAGGTGTAGGTCTTGTGTATTCCGTAGTTGGTTTTTGGAACGGTACGTGTACTAATATCAAACTCTGGTTTTATGCATCACCCCACCTCTCCTTCCCCCTTAAGCAGGCATAAGAGTGTTTTCTAAATATGAGACTCTGTTCTCTTTCCTAACTCAGTTCATGTGTAGCCATGTTTACAGGATCTTCATAAGTGATATATTATGATAAGTTTCATTTTCTGTGTGACTTATTTCACTTAGAATCATCGTACCTGAATCCACTCATTTTGCTGGTACTGGTCTTATGACATTGATTTCATGGTTGAGGGATAATCCATCTGACATAAGTACCACAAGTTTTTGAACGATTTTTATCTTTCCTGGGAAATTTAAGGTGTACACAAGTTGAGGTTCTTGTAAGCAGTTCAGCCCTAAATTTGGGGGTGGCTCTGTCTTACTGATTTTCAGTTTTCCCAAGATATATTCCCTAGACTGGAAGCGCCCTTGGCTCTGTAGCTCTGTTGTTTACTTGTTTTAGGGAACACAATTCACTCCTCCAGAGAGGCAGTTGGCAATTTACATCCCGCCCATCAGCATAACATGGCTCCCTGTTCTCCAGGGCCTGTCTTGCCTTTCTGTTTTTTACACATTTTGTGGATGTCCCTTTTGAATGGTGGGAAGTGATACTTCTTTGTAGTGCAGATTTGCATTGCCCACTTGCTTGCTTGGTCAAAAAGCGTATATGCATCTTCTCCTGAATATTTTCACGTGAAAACCCATACGCTCTTTATGGCCATTTCCATAATTTTCGAAGTTGTGATGCTTTTCCTGTGTTTTAAGGTGATTCCAGTGTACCTCTTGAAATCTGTTTCATGCCATTCAGCCTCATTTTCAATTCCGCCTCGTGGCTTTCCCTCAACAGATTTTTTGGAAGAGAGTAGTCCTTTTTAACTCTGCAGGTTAGTGAATTGCTGTGGCCCTGAGCTCCATTTTTCAACTCGCGTTTTTGTGAGCTGACCGCAAATCCACAATTTTGCTTCAGGACCTATACTTGTTCTGGGGGGGCAGGATGAGACTTTGGTTAATTCCTCTTCGTGACGGGAAATTAGAGTGACATGTGGCTGTCCAAATGCCTACAGCTACTCTCTCATTGGTCCTCTCTCTTCCCTTATATCCTCTGCAAAATTTGCCCACTGTGCGAATCAGGAGGTTATAGGGGCTGACTCTCCAAGTTGGGAGATTGATAGTAAAGCAGTTGGAATGTCAACCTGGAGCACAAGGAGAGAAAAATGTAGTAGAGATTTAGAAACCTTTCACCATCAGAGTGTTTCCATTCTCTACGTGCCCATACATGTTATAACTGTAGTGATATTCCTTTCTACCTGGAGAGTTGGGAACCATGGAATGTGTGCCATGCATTATTGCTTTAAAGGGTCTGCATTTGCTCACACAATCTCACCAATCCTCTCAATCACAGGTGTCGAGCCTTATGCCACATCCAGCTGTCATTGTAGATAGCGTCATTCCAGGTTTCATCAGAGATCCTGAAGGAATTGTAAAGATTTTCCCTGTTCTTTTGTTTTGTTTTCGAAATTCCTTTTTATAGTGGGTTTGAGCAAATTCTTGCTGCCATGTTTATGCCAGTCTAGACACACTTGATTCCCTTATGGAGACATATAAATACATAGGTTTTTAGATACTTACTAGTCAGATATATTCCTCTGCGGGAAATATGGAGTTTTGAGTCTCTTTCACTGATGAAGGTGTAGGTCTTGTCTATTTCATAGATGGTTTTTGCAGTGGTACCTATGCTTATATCAAACTCTGCTTTTATGCATCACCTCACCTCTCCTTCCCCCTTAAGCAAGCATAAGAGTGTTTTCTAAATGTGAGACTCTGTTCTCTTTGTAAGTAAGTTCATGTCTAGCCATGTTTACAGGATCTTAACAAGTGATATCTTATGATAAGTTTCTTTTCTGTGTGAATTATTTCACTTAGAATCATCGTACCTGAATCCATACATTTTGCTGCTACTGGTCTTATGACATTGAGTTCATGGCTGAGGGATATTCAATCGTACGTAAGTACCACAATTTTTTGAACCATTTTTATATTTCCTGGGATATTTAACGTGTACCCAAGTTGAGGTTCTTGTAAGCAGTGCAGCCCTGACTTTGTGGGTGGATCTGTCATATTGATTTTCAGTTTTCCCAAGATATACTCCCTAGACTGGAAGTGCTTTTGGCTCTGTAGCTCTGTTGTTTACCTTTTTTAGGGAACACAATGCACTCCTCCAGTGAGGCAGTTGGCAATTTACATCGCGCCCATCTGCATAACAAGGCTCCCTATTCTCCAGGGCCTGTCTTGCCTTTCTGGTTTTTACACATTTTGTGGATGTATCTTTTGACCGGTGGGAAGGGATACTACTTTGTAATGAAGATTTGCGTTGCCCACTTGCTTGCTTGGCCAAAAAGGGCATATGCATTTTCTCCTGAATATATTAAGGAGAAAACACATACACACTTTTTGGCTAAGTGCATAATTGTCGAAATTCTGCCCTTCTTCCTGTGCTTTAAAGGCGAATCCAAATTACCTCTTGAAATCTGTTTCCTGGTATTCTGCCTCGCTTTCAAGACCGCCTCGTTGCCTTCCCTCAATAGATATTAGGACGATTGCTGTCCTTTATTACTCTGCCAGTTTGTGAATTGCTGTGCCCCTGAGCTCCATTTTTCAACTTGTTTCTTGTGAGCTGAACGCAAGTCCAAAGTTTTTGTTCAGCCCCTATACTGGTTCCCAGTGTGTGGCTGAGTCTTTGGTTAATGCTTCTTCCTGCCGGGAAATTAGAGTCACATGTGCCTGTCCAAATGCCTAACAGCTATTCTCTCATTGGTTCTCCCTCTTCCCTTTCATCCTCTGTCAAATTGGCAACCTGTGTGAAGCAGGAGTTTAAAGGGGCTGTCTCTCCAAGTTGCGAGATTTATAGTAAAGCAGTTGGAAAGTCAAACCTGAGCACAAGGAGAGGGACTATTCGTTGAGTTTTAGAAAACTTTCATATTCACAGTGTGCCATTCTCTAGGTTTCCCATACATGTTATAGCTGTAGTGAAATTCCCTTCAACCTGGAGAGTTGGCACCCATGGAATGGGTGCCATGCATTATTGCTTTAAAGGGTCTGCATTTGCTCACCCAATCTCACCAATCCTCTCAGTCCCAAGTGTCCAGCCTTATGCCACATCCAGCTGTCGTTGTAGATAGTGTCATTCAGGTTTCATCAGAGACCCTGAATGAATTGTAAAGAATTTCCCTGTTTTTTTTTTTATTTTGATTTTGAAATTCCTTTTTATAGTTGGTTTGAGCTGATTCTCGCTGCCATGTTTATGCCATTCTAGACACACTTGATTCCCTTATGGAGACATATCAATGCATAGGTTTTAAGATTCTTACTAGTCAGATATAATCCTCTGCGGGAAATATGGGGTTTTGAGTCCCTTTCACTGAGGAAGGTGTAGGTTTTGTCTATTCCATAGTTGGTTTTTGGAACGGTACCTGTACTAATATCAAACTCTGGTTTTATGCATCACCCCACCTCTCCTTCCCCCTTAAGCAGGCATAAGAGTGTTTTCTAAATATGAGACTCTGTTCTCTTTCCTAACTCAGTTCATGTGTAGCCATGTTTACAGGATCTTCATAAGTGATATATTATGATAAGTTTCATTTTCTGTGTGACTTATTTCACTTAGAATCATCGTAACTGAATCCACTCATTTTGCTGGTACTGGTCTTATGACATTGATTTCATGGTTGAGGGATAATCCATCTGACATAAGTACCACAAGTTTTTGAACGATTTTTATCTTTCCTGGGAAATTTAAGGTGTACACAAGTTGAGGTTCTTGTAAGCAGTGCAGCCCTAAATTTGGGGGTGGCTCTGTCTTACTGATTTTCAGTTTTCCCAAGATATATTCCCTAGACTGGAAGCGCCCTTGGCTCTGTAGCTCTGTTGTTTACTTGTTTTAGGGAACACAATGCACTCCTCCAGAGAGGCAGTTGGCAATTTACATCCCGCCCATCAGCATAACATGGCTCCCTGTTCTCCAGGGCCTGTCTTGCCTTTCTGCTTTTTACACATTTTGTGGATGTCCCTTTTGAATGGTGGGAAGTGATACTTCTTTGTAGTGCAGATTTGCATTGCCCACTTGCTTGCTTGGTCAAAAAGCGTATATGCATCTTCTCCTGAATATATTCACGTGAAAACCCATACGCTCTTTATGGCCATTTCCATAATTTTCGAAGTTGTGATGCTTTTCCTGTGTTTTAAGGTGATTCCAGTGTACCTCTTGAAATCTGTTTCATGCCATTCAGCCTCATTTTCAATTCGGCCTCGTGGCTTTCCCTCAACAGATTTTTTGGAAGAGAGTAGTCCTTTTTAACTCTGCAGGTTAGTGAATTGCTGTGGCCCTGAGCTCCATTTTTCAACTCGCGTTTTTGTGAGCTGACCGCAAATCCACAATTTTGCTTCAGGACCTATACTTGTTCTGGGGGGGCAGGATGAGACTTTGGTTAATTCCTCTTCGTGACGGGAAATTAGAGTGACATGTGGCTGTCCAAATGCCTACAGCTACTCTCTCATTGGTCCTCTCTCTTCCCTTATATCCTCTGCAAAATTTGCCCACTGTGCGAATCAGGAGGTTATAGGGGCTGACTCTCCAAGTTGGGAGATTGATAGTAAAGCAGTTGGAATGTCAACCTGGAGCACAAGGAGAGAAAAATGTAGTAGAGATTTAGAAACCTTTCACCATCAGAGTGTTTCCATTCTCTACGTGCCCATACATGTTATAACTGTAGTGATATTCCTTTCTACCTGGAGAGTTGGGAACCATGGAATGTGTGCCATGCATTATTGCTTTAAAGGGTCTGCATTTGCTCACACAATCTCACCAATCCTCTCAATCACAGGTGTCGAGCCTTATGCCACATCCAGCTGTCATTGTAGATAGCGTCATTCCAGGTTTCATCAGAGATCCTGAAGGAATTGTAAAGATTTTCCCTGTTCTTTTGTTTTGTTTTCGAAATTCCTTTTTATAGTGGGTTTGAGCAAATTCTTGCTGCCATGTTTATGCCAGTCTAGACACACTTGATTCCCTTATGGAGACATATAAATACATAGGTTTTTAGATACTTACTAGTCAGATATATTCCTCTGCAGGAAATATGGAGTTTTGAGTCTCTTTCACTGATGAAGGTGTAGGTCTTGTCTATTTCATAGATGGTTTTTGCAGTGGTACCTATGCTTATATCAAACTCTGCTTTTATGCATCACCTCACCTCTCCTTCCCCCTTAAGCAAGCATAAGAGTGTTTTCTAAATGTGAGACTCTGTTCTCTTTGTAAGTAAGTTCATGTCTAGCCATGTTTACAGGATCTTAACAAGTGATATCTTATGATAAGTTTCTTTTCTGTGTGAATTATTTCACTTAGAATCATCGTACCTGAATCCATACATTTTGCTGCTACTGGTCTTATGACATTGAGTTCATGGCTGAGGGATATTCAATCGTACGTAAGTACCACAATTTTTTGAACCATTTTTATATTTCCTGGGATATTTAACGTGTACCCAAGTTGAGGTTCTTGTAAGCAGTGCAGCCCTGACTTTGTGGGTGGATCTGTCATATTGATTTTCAGTTTTCCCAAGATATACTCCCTAGACTGGAAGTGCTTTTGGCTCCGTAGCTCTGTTGTTTACCTTTTTTAGGGAACACAATGCACTCCTCCAGTGAGGCAGTTGGCAATTTACATCGCGCCCATCTGCATAACAAGGCTCCCTATTCTCCAGGGCCTGTCTTGCCTTTCTGGTTTTTACACATTTTGTGGATGTATCTTTTGACCGGTGGGAAGGGATACTACTTTGTAATGAAGATTTGCGTTGCCCACTTGCTTGCTTGGCCAAAAAGGGCATATGCATTTTCTCCTGAATATATTAAGGAGAAAACACATACACACTTTTTGGCTAAGTGCATAATTGTCGAAATTCTGCCCTTCTTCCTGTGCTTTAAAGGCGAATCCAAATTACCTCTTGAAATCTGTTTCCTGGTATTCTGCCTCGCTTTCAAGACCGCCTCGTTGCCTTCCCTCAATAGATATTAGGACGATTGTTGTCCTTTATTACTCTGCCAGTTTGTGAATTGCTGTGCCCCTGAGCTCCATTTTTCAACTTGTTTCTTGTGAGCTGAACGCAAGTCCAAAGTTTTTGTTCAGCCCCTATACTGGTTCCCAGTGTGTGGCTGAGTCTTTGGTTAATGCTTCTTCCTGCCGGGAAATTAGAGTCACATGTGCCTGTCCAAATGCCTAACAGCTATTCTCTCATTGGTTCTCCCTCTTCCCTTTCATCCTCTGTCAAATTGGCAACCTGTGTGAAGCAGGAGTTTAAAGGGGCTGTCTCTCCAAGTTGCGAGATTTATAGTAAAGCAGTTGGAAAGTCAAACCTGAGCACAAGGAGAGGGACTATTCGTTGAGTTTTAGAAAACTTTCATATTCACAGTGTGCCATTCTCTAGGTTTCCCATACATGTTATAGCTGTAGTGATATTCCCTTCAACCTGGAGAGTTGGGACCCATGGAATGGGTGCCATGCATTATTGCTTTAAAGGGTCTGCATTTGCTCACCCAATCTCACCAATCCTCTCAGTCCCAAGTGTCCAGCCTTATGCCACATCCAGCTGTCGTTGTAGATAGTGTCATTCAGGTTTCATCAGAGACCCTGAATGAATTGTAAAGAATTTCCCTGTTTTTTTTTTTTATTTTGTTTTTGAAATTCCTTTTTATAGTTGTTTTGAGCTGATTCTCGCTGCCATGTTTATGCCATTCTAGACACACTTGATTCCCTTATGGAGACATATCAGTGCATAGGTTTTAAGATTCTTACTAGTCAGATATAATCCTCTGCGGGAAATATGGGGTTTTGAGTCCCTTTCACTGAGGAAGGTGTAGGTCTTGTGTATTCCGTAGTTGGTTTTTGGAACGGTACGTGTACTAATATCAAACTCTGGTTTTATGCATCACCCCACCTCTCCTTCCCCCTTAAGCAGGCATAAGAGTGTTTTCTAAATATGAGACTCTGTTCTCTTTCCTAACTCAGTTCATGTGTAGCCATGTTTACAGGATCTTCATAAGTGATATATTATGATAAGTTTCATTTTCTGTGTGACTTATTTCACTTAGAATCATCGTAACTGAATCCACTCATTTTGCTGGTACTGGTCTTATGACATTGATTTCATGGTTGAGGGATAATCCATCTGACATAACTACCACAAGTTTTTGAACGATTTTTATCTTTCCTGGGAAATTTAAGGTGTACACAAGTTGAGGTTCTTGTAAGCAGTGCAGCCCTAAATTTGGGGGTGGCTCTGTCTTACTGATTTTCAGTTTTCCCAAGATATATTCCCTAGACTGGAAGCGCCCTTGGCTCTGTAGCTCTGTTGTTTACTTGTTTTAGGGAACACAATGCACTCCTCCAGAGAGGCAGTTGGCAATTTACATCCCGCCCATCAGCATAACATGGCTCCCTGTTCTCCAGGGCCTGTCTTGCCTTTCTGCTTTTTACACATTTTGTGGATGTCCCTTTTGAATGGTGGGAAGTGATACTTCTTTGTAGTGCAGATTTGCATTGCCCACTTGCTTGCTTGGTCAAAAAGCGTATATGCATCTTCTCCTGAATATATTCACGTGAAAACCCATACGCTCTTTATGGCCATTTCCATAATTTTCGAAGTTGTGATGCTTTTCCTGTGTTTTAAGGTGATTCCAGTGTACCTCTTGAAATCTGTTTCATGCCATTCAGCCTCATTTTCAATTCGGCCTCGTGGCTTTCCCTCAACAGATTTTTTGGAAGAGAGTAGTCCTTTTTAACTCTGCAGGTTAGTGAATTGCTGTGGCCCTGAGCTCCATTTTTCAACTCGCGTTTTTGTGAGCTGACCGCAAATCCACAATTTTGCTTCAGGACCTATACTTGTTCTGGGGGGGCAGGATGAGACTTTGGTTAATTCCTCTTCGTGACGGGAAATTAGAGTGACATGTGGCTGTCCAAATGCCTACAGCTACTCTCTCATTGGTCCTCTCTCTTCCCTTATATCCTCTGCAAAATTTGCCCACTGTGCGAATCAGGAGGTTATAGGGGCTGACTCTCCAAGTTGGGAGATTGATAGTAAAGCAGTTGGAATGTCAACCTGGAGCACAAGGAGAGAAAAATGTAGTAGAGATTTAGAAACCTTTCACCATCAGAGTGTTTCCATTCTCTACGTGCCCATACATGTTATAACTGTAGTGATATTCCTTTCTACCTGGAGAGTTGGGAACCATGGAATGTGTGCCATGCATTATTGCTTTAAAGGGTCTGCATTTGCTCACACAATCTCACCAATCCTCTCAATCACAGGTGTCGAGCCTTATGCCACATCCAGCTGTCATTGTAGATAGCGTCATTCCAGGTTTCATCAGAGATCCTGAAGGAATTGTAAAGATTTTCCCTGTTCTTTTGTTTTGTTTTCGAAATTCCTTTTTATAGTGGGTTTGAGCAAATTCTTGCTGCCATGTTTATGCCAGTCTAGACACACTTGATTCCCTTATGGAGACATATAAATACATAGGTTTTTAGATACTTACTAGTCAGATATATTCCTCTGCGGGAAATATGGAGTTTTGAGTCTCTTTCACTGATGAAGGTGTAGGTCTTGTCTATTTCATAGATGGTTTTTGCAGTGGTACCTATGCTTATATCAAACTCTGCTTTTATGCATCACCTCACCTCTCCTTCCCCCTTAAGCAAGCATAAGAGTGTTTTCTAAATGTGAGACTCTGTTCTCTTTGTAAGTAAGTTCATGTCTAGCCATGTTTACAGGATCTTAACAAGTGATATCTTATGATAAGTTTCTTTTCTGTGTGAATTATTTCACTTAGAATCATCGTACCTGAATCCATACATTTTGCTGCTACTGGTCTTATGACATTGAGTTCATGGCTGAGGGATATTCAATCGTACGTAAGTACCACAATTTTTTGAACCATTTTTATATTTCCTGGGATATTTAACGTGTACCCAAGTTGAGGTTCTTGTAAGCAGTGCAGCCCTGACTTTGTGGGTGGATCTGTCATATTGATTTTCAGTTTTCCCAAGATATACTCCCTAGACTGGAAGTGCTTTTGGCTCCGTAGCTCTGTTGTTTACCTTTTTTAGGGAACACAATGCACTCCTCCAGTGAGGCAGTTGGCAATTTACATCGCGCCCATCTGCATAACAAGGCTCCCTATTCTCCAGGGCCTGTCTTGCCTTTCTGGTTTTTACACATTTTGTGGATGTATCTTTTGACCGGTGGGAAGGGATACTACTTTGTAATGAAGATTTGCGTTGCCCACTTGCTTGCTTGGCCAAAAAGGGCATATGCATTTTCTCCTGAATATATTAAGGAGAAAACACATACACACTTTTTGGCTAAGTGCATAATTGTCGAAATTCTGCCCTTCTTCCTGTGCTTTAAAGGCGAATCCAAATTACCTCTTGAAATCTGTTTCCTGGTATTCTGCCTCGCTTTCAAGACCGCCTCGTTGCCTTCCCTCAATAGATATTAGGACGATTGTTGTCCTTTATTACTCTGCCAGTTTGTGAATTGCTGTGCCCCTGAGCTCCATTTTTCAACTTGTTTCTTGTGAGCTGAACGCAAGTCCAAAGTTTTTGTTCAGCCCCTATACTGGTTCCCAGTGTGTGGCTGAGTCTTTGGTTAATGCTTCTTCCTGCCGGGAAATTAGAGTCACATGTGCCTGTCCAAATGCCTAACAGCTATTCTCTCATTGGTTCTCCCTCTTCCCTTTCATCCTCTGTCAAATTGGCAACCTGTGTGAAGCAGGAGTTTAAAGGGGCTGTCTCTCCAAGTTGCGAGATTTATAGTAAAGCAGTTGGAAAGTCAAACCTGAGCACAAGGAGAGGGACTATTCGTTGAGTTTTAGAAAACTTTCATATTCACAGTGTGCCATTCTCTAGGTTTCCCATACATGTTATAGCTGTAGTGATATTCCCTTCAACCTGGAGAGTTGGGACCCATGGAATGGGTGCCATGCATTATTGCTTTAAAGGGTCTGCATTTGCTCACCCAATCTCACCAATCCTCTCAGTCCCAAGTGTCCAGCCTTATGCCACATCCAGCTGTCGTTGTAGATAGTGTCATTCAGGTTTCATCAGAGACCCTGAATGAATTGTAAAGAATTTCCCTGTTTTTTTTTTTATTTTGTTTTTGAAATTCCTTTTTATAGTTGGTTTGAGCTGATTCTCGCTGCCATGTTTATGCCATTCTAGACACACTTGATTCCCTTATGGAGACATATCAATGCATAGGTTTTAAGATTCTTACTAGTCAGATATAATCCTCTGCGGGAAATATGGGGTTTTGAGTCCCTTTCACTGAGGAAGGTGTAGGTCTTGTGTATTCCGTAGTTGGTTTTTGGAACGGTACGTGTACTAATATCAAACTCTGGTTTTATGCATCACCCCACCTCTCCTTCCCCCTTAAGCAGGCATAAGAATGTTTTCTAAATATGAGACTCTGTTCTCTTTCCTAACTCAGTTCATGTGTAGCCATGTTTACAGGATCTTCATAAGTGATATATTATGATAAGTTTCATTTTCTGTGTGACTTATTTCACTTAGAATCATCGTAACTGAATCCACTCATTTTGCTGGTACTGGTCTTATGACATTGATTTCATGGTTGAGGGATAATCCATCTGACATAAGTACCACAAGTTTTTGAACGATTTTTATCTTTCCTGGGAAATTTAAGGTGTACACAAGTTGAGGTTCTTGTAAGCAGTGCAGCCCTAAATTTGGGGGTGGCTCTGTCTTACTGATTTTCAGTTTTCCCAAGATATATTCCCTAGACTGGAAGCGCCCTTGGCTCTGTAGCTCTGTTGTTTACTTGTTTTAGGGAACACAATGCACTCCTCCAGAGAGGCAGTTGGCAATTTACATCCCGCCCATCAGCATAACATGGCTCCCTGTTCTCCAGGGCCTGTCTTGCCTTTCTGCTTTTTACACATTTTGTGGATGTCCCTTTTGAATGGTGGGAAGTGATACTTCTTTGTAGTGCAGATTTGCATTGCCCACTTGCTTGCTTGGTCAAAAAGCGTATATGCATCTTCTCCTGAATATATTCACGTGAAAACCCATACGCTCTTTATGGCCATTTCCATAATTTTCGAAGTTGTGATGCTTTTCCTGTGTTTTAAGGTGATTCCAGTGTACCTCTTGAAATCTGTTTCATGCCATTCAGCCTCATTTTCAATTCGGCCTCGTGGCTTTCCCTCAACAGATTTTTTGGAAGAGAGTAGTCCTTTTTAACTCTGCAGGTTAGTGAATTGCTGTGGCCCTGAGCTCCATTTTTCAACTCGCGTTTTTGTGAGCTGACCGCAAATCCACAATTTTGCTTCAGGACCTATACTTGTTCTGGGGGGGCAGGATGAGACTTTGGTTAATTCCTCTTCGTGACGGGAAATTAGAGTGACATGTGGCTGTCCAAATGCCTACAGCTACTCTCTCATTGGTCCTCTCTCTTCCCTTATATCCTCTGCAAAATTTGCCCACTGTGCGAATCAGGAGGTTATAGGGGCTGACTCTCCAAGTTGGGAGATTGATAGTAAAGCAGTTGGAATGTCAACCTGGAGCACAAGGAGAGAAAAATGTAGTAGAGATTTAGAAACCTTTCACCATCAGAGTGTTTCCATTCTCTACGTGCCCATACATGTTATAACTGTAGTGATATTCCTTTCTACCTGGAGAGTTGGGAACCATGGAATGTGTGCCATGCATTATTGCTTTAAAGGGTCTGCATTTGCTCACACAATCTCACCAATCCTCTCAATCACAGGTGTCGAGCCTTATGCCACATCCAGCTGTCATTGTAGATAGCGTCATTCCAGGTTTCATCAGAGATCCTGAAGGAATTGTAAAGATTTTCCCTGTTCTTTTGTTTTGTTTTCGAAATTCCTTTTTATAGTGGGTTTGAGCAAATTCTTGCTGCCATGTTTATGCCAGTCTAGACACACTTGATTCCCTTATGGAGACATATAAATACATAGGTTTTTAGATACTTACTAGTCAGATATATTCCTCTGCGGGAAATATGGAGTTTTGAGTCTCTTTCACTGATGAAGGTGTAGGTCTTGTCTATTTCATAGATGGTTTTTGCAGTGGTACCTATGCTTATATCAAACTCTGCTTTTATGCATCACCTCACCTCTCCTTCCCCCTTAAGCAAGCATAAGAGTGTTTTCTAAATGTGAGACTCTGTTCTCTTTGTAAGTAAGTTCATGTCTAGCCATGTTTACAGGATCTTAACAAGTGATATCTTATGATAAGTTTCTTTTCTGTGTGAATTATTTCACTTAGAATCATCGTACCTGAATCCATACATTTTGCTGCTACTGGTCTTATGACATTGAGTTCATGGCTGAGGGATATTCAATCGTACGTAAGTACCACAATTTTTTGAACCATTTTTATATTTCCTGGGATATTTAACGTGTACCCAAGTTGAGGTTCTTGTAAGCAGTGCAGCCCTGACTTTGTGGGTGGATCTGTCATATTGATTTTCAGTTTTCCCAAGATATACTCCCTAGACTGGAAGTGCTTTTGGCTCCGTAGCTCTGTTGTTTACCTTTTTTAGGGAACACAATGCACTCCTCCAGTGAGGCAGTTGGCAATTTACATCGCGCCCATCTGCATAACAAGGCTCCCTATTCTCCAGGGCCTGTCTTGCCTTTCTGGTTTTTACACATTTTGTGGATGTATCTTTTGACCGGTGGGAAGGGATACTACTTTGTAATGAAGATTTGCGTTGCCCACTTGCTTGCTTGGCCAAAAAGGGCATATGCATTTTCTCCTGAATATATTAAGGAGAAAACACATACACACTTTTTGGCTAAGTGCATAATTGTCGAAATTCTGCCCTTCTTCCTGTGCTTTAAAGGCGAATCCAAATTACCTCTTGAAATCTGTTTCCTGGTATTCTGCCTCGCTTTCAAGACCGCCTCGTTGCCTTCCCTCAATAGATATTAGGACGATTGTTGTCCTTTATTACTCTGCCAGTTTGTGAATTGCTGTGCCCCTGAGCTCCATTTTTCAACTTGTTTCTTGTGAGCTGAACGCAAGTCCAAAGTTTTTGTTCAGCCCCTATACTGGTTCCCAGTGTGTGGCTGAGTCTTTGGTTAATGCTTCTTCCTGCCGGGAAATTAGAGTCACATGTGCCTGTCCAAATGCCTAACAGCTATTCTCTCATTGGTTCTCCCTCTTCCCTTTCATCCTCTGTCAAATTGGCAACCTGTGTGAAGCAGGAGTTTAAAGGGGCTGTCTCTCCAAGTTGCGAGATTTATAGTAAAGCAGTTGGAAAGTCAAACCTGAGCACAAGGAGAGGGACTATTCGTTGAGTTTTAGAAAACTTTCATATTCACAGTGTGCCATTCTCTAGGTTTCCCATACATGTTATAGCTGTAGTGATATTCCCTTCAACCTGGAGAGTTGGGACCCATGGAATGGGTGCCATGCATTATTGCTTTAAAGGGTCTGCATTTGCTCACCCAATCTCACCAATCCTCTCAGTCCCAAGTGTCCAGCCTTATGCCACATCCAGCTGTCGTTGTAGATAGTGTCATTCAGGTTTCATCAGAGACCCTGAATGAATTGTAAAGAATTTCCCTGTTTTTTTTTTTTATTTTGTTTTTGAAATTCCTTTTTATAGTTGTTTTGAGCTGATTCTCGCTGCCATGTTTATGCCATTCTAGACACACTTGATTCCCTTATGGAGACATATCAGTGCATAGGTTTTAAGATTCTTACTAGTCAGATATAATCCTCTGCGGGAAATATGGGGTTTTGAGTCCCTTTCACTGAGGAAGGTGTAGGTCTTGTGTATTCCGTAGTTGGTTTTTGGAACGGTACGTGTACTAATATCAAACTCTGGTTTTATGCATCACCCCACCTCTCCTTCCCCCTTAAGCAGGCATAAGAGTGTTTTCTAAATATGAGACTCTGTTCTCTTTCCTAACTCAGTTCATGTGTAGCCATGTTTACAGGATCTTCATAAGTGATATATTATGATAAGTTTCATTTTCTGTGTGACTTATTTCACTTAGAATCATCGTAACTGAATCCACTCATTTTGCTGGTACTGGTCTTATGACATTGATTTCATGGTTGAGGGATAATCCATCTGACATAACTACCACAAGTTTTTGAACGATTTTTATCTTTCCTGGGAAATTTAAGGTGTACACAAGTTGAGGTTCTTGTAAGCAGTGCAGCCCTAAATTTGGGGGTGGCTCTGTCTTACTGATTTTCAGTTTTCCCAAGATATATTCCCTAGACTGGAAGCGCCCTTGGCTCTGTAGCTCTGTTGTTTACTTGTTTTAGGGAACACAATGCACTCCTCCAGAGAGGCAGTTGGCAATTTACATCCCGCCCATCAGCATAACATGGCTCCCTGTTCTCCAGGGCCTGTCTTGCCTTTCTGCTTTTTACACATTTTGTGGATGTCCCTTTTGAATGGTGGGAAGTGATACTTCTTTGTAGTGCAGATTTGCATTGCCCACTTGCTTGCTTGGTCAAAAAGCGTATATGCATCTTCTCCTGAATATATTCACGTGAAAACCCATACGCTCTTTATGGCCATTTCCATAATTTTCGAAGTTGTGATGCTTTTCCTGTGTTTTAAGGTGATTCCAGTGTACCTCTTGAAATCTGTTTCATGCCATTCAGCCTCATTTTCAATTCGGCCTCGTGGCTTTCCCTCAACAGATTTTTTGGAAGAGAGTAGTCCTTTTTAACTCTGCAGGTTAGTGAATTGCTGTGGCCCTGAGCTCCATTTTTCAACTCGCGTTTTTGTGAGCTGACCGCAAATCCACAATTTTGCTTCAGGACCTATACTTGTTCTGGGGGGGCAGGATGAGACTTTGGTTAATTCCTCTTCGTGACGGGAAATTAGAGTGACATGTGGCTGTCCAAATGCCTACAGCTACTCTCTCATTGGTCCTCTCTCTTCCCTTATATCCTCTGCAAAATTTGCCCACTGTGCGAATCAGGAGGTTATAGGGGCTGACTCTCCAAGTTGGGAGATTGATAGTAAAGCAGTTGGAATGTCAACCTGGAGCACAAGGAGAGAAAAATGTAGTAGAGATTTAGAAACCTTTCACCATCAGAGTGTTTCCATTCTCTACGTGCCCATACATGTTATAACTGTAGTGATATTCCTTTCTACCTGGAGAGTTGGGAACCATGGAATGTGTGCCATGCATTATTGCTTTAAAGGGTCTGCATTTGCTCACACAATCTCACCAATCCTCTCAATCACAGGTGTCGAGCCTTATGCCACATCCAGCTGTCATTGTAGATAGCGTCATTCCAGGTTTCATCAGAGATCCTGAAGGAATTGTAAAGATTTTCCCTGTTCTTTTGTTTTGTTTTCGAAATTCCTTTTTATAGTGGGTTTGAGCAAATTCTTGCTGCCATGTTTATGCCAGTCTAGACACACTTGATTCCCTTATGGAGACATATAAATACATAGGTTTTTAGATACTTACTAGTCAGATAAATTCCTCTGCGGGAAATATGGAGTTTTGAGTCTCTTTCACTGATGAAGGTGTAGGTCTTGTCTATTTCATAGATGGTTTTTGCAGTGGTACCTATGCTTATATCAAACTCTGCTTTTATGCATCACCTCACCTCTCCTTCCCCCTTAAGCAAGCATAAGAGTGTTTTCTAAATGTGAGACTCTGTTCTCTTTGTAAGTAAGTTCATGTCTAGCCATGTTTACAGGATCTTAACAAGTGATATCTTATGATAAGTTTCTTTTCTGTGTGAATTATTTCACTTAGAATCATCGTACCTGAATCCATACATTTTGCTGCTACTGGTCTTATGACATTGAGTTCATGGCTGAGGGATATTCAATCGTACGTAAGTACCACAATTTTTTGAACCATTTTTATATTTCCTGGGATATTTAACGTGTACCCAAGTTGAGGTTCTTGTAAGCAGTGCAGCCCTGACTTTGTGGGTGGATCTGTCATATTGATTTTCAGTTTTCCCAAGATATACTCCCTAGACTGGAAGTGCTTTTGGCTCCGTAGCTCTGTTGTTTACCTTTTTTAGGGAACACAATGCACTCCTCCAGTGAGGCAGTTGGCAATTTACATCGCGCCCATCTGCATAACAAGGCTCCCTATTCTCCAGGGCCTGTCTTGCCTTTCTGGTTTTTACACATTTTGTGGATGTATCTTTTGACCGGTGGGAAGGGATACTACTTTGTAATGAAGATTTGCGTTGCCCACTTGCTTGCTTGGCCAAAAAGGGCATATGCATTTTCTCCTGAATATATTAAGGAGAAAACACATACACACTTTTTGGCTAAGTGCATAATTGTCGAAATTCTGCCCTTCTTCCTGTGCTTTAAAGGCGAATCCAAATTACCTCTTGAAATCTGTTTCCTGGTATTCTGCCTCGCTTTCAAGACCGCCTCGTTGCCTTCCCTCAATAGATATTAGGACGATTGTTGTCCTTTATTACTCTGCCAGTTTGTGAATTGCTGTGCCCCTGAGCTCCATTTTTCAACTTGTTTCTTGTGAGCTGAACGCAAGTCCAAAGTTTTTGTTCAGCCCCTATACTGGTTCCCAGTGTGTGGCTGAGTCTTTGGTTAATGCTTCTTCCTGCCGGGAAATTAGAGTCACATGTGCCTGTCCAAATGCCTAACAGCTATTCTCTCATTGGTTCTCCCTCTTCCCTTTCATCCTCTGTCAAATTGGCAACCTGTGTGAAGCAGGAGTTTAAAGGGGCTGTCTCTCCAAGTTGCGAGATTTATAGTAAAGCAGTTGGAAAGTCAAACCTGAGCACAAGGAGAGGGACTATTCGTTGAGTTTTAGAAAACTTTCATATTCACAGTGTGCCATTCTCTAGGTTTCCCATACATGTTATAGCTGTAGTGATATTCCCTTCAACCTGGAGAGTTGGGACCCATGGAATGGGTGCCATGCATTATTGCTTTAAAGGGTCTGCATTTGCTCACCCAATCTCACCAATCCTCTCAGTCCCAAGTGTCCAGCCTTATGCCACATCCAGCTGTCGTTGTAGATAGTGTCATTCAGGTTTCATCAGAGACCCTGAATGAATTGTAAAGAATTTCCCTGTTTTTTTTTTTATTTTGTTTTTGAAATTCCTTTTTATAGTTGGTTTGAGCTGATTCTCGCTGCCATGTTTATGCCATTCTAGACACACTTGATTCCCTTATGGAGACATATCAATGCATAGGTTTTAAGATTCTTACTAGTCAGATATAATCCTCTGCGGGAAATATGGGGTTTTGAGTCCCTTTCACTGAGGAAGGTGTAGGTCTTGTGTATTCCGTAGTTGGTTTTTGGAACGGTACGTGTACTAATATCAAACTCTGGTTTTATGCATCACCCCACCTCTCCTTCCCCCTTAAGCAGGCATAAGAATGTTTTCTAAATATGAGACTCTGTTCTCTTTCCTAACTCAGTTCATGTGTAGCCATGTTTACAGGATCTTCATAAGTGATATATTATGATAAGTTTCATTTTCTGTGTGACTTATTTCACTTAGAATCATCGTAACTGAATCCACTCATTTTGCTGGTACTGGTCTTATGACATTGATTTCATGGTTGAGGGATAATCCATCTGACATAAGTACCACAAGTTTTTGAACGATTTTTATCTTTCCTGGGAAATTTAAGGTGTACACAAGTTGAGGTTCTTGTAAGCAGTGCAGCCCTAAATTTGGGGGTGGCTCTGTCTTACTGATTTTCAGTTTTCCCAAGATATATTCCCTAGACTGGAAGCGCCCTTGGCTCTGTAGCTCTGTTGTTTACTTGTTTTAGGGAACACAATGCACTCCTCCAGAGAGGCAGTTGGCAATTTACATCCCGCCCATCAGCATAACATGGCTCCCTGTTCTCCAGGGCCTGTCTTGCCTTTCTGCTTTTTACACATTTTGTGGATGTCCCTTTTGAATGGTGGGAAGTGATACTTCTTTGTAGTGCAGATTTGCATTGCCCACTTGCTTGCTTGGTCAAAAAGCGTATATGCATCTTCTCCTGAATATATTCACGTGAAAACCCATACGCTCTTTATGGCCATTTCCATAATTTTCGAAGTTGTGATGCTTTTCCTGTGTTTTAAGGTGATTCCAGTGTACCTCTTGAAATCTGTTTCATGCCATTCAGCCTCATTTTCAATTCGGCCTCGTGGCTTTCCCTCAACAGATTTTTTGGAAGAGAGTAGTCCTTTTTAACTCTGCAGGTTAGTGAATTGCTGTGGCCCTGAGCTCCATTTTTCAACTCGCGTTTTTGTGAGCTGACCGCAAATCCACAATTTTGCTTCAGGACCTATACTTGTTCTGGGGGGGCAGGATGAGACTTTGGTTAATTCCTCTTCGTGACGGGAAATTAGAGTGACATGTGGCTGTCCAAATGCCTACAGCTACTCTCTCATTGGTCCTCTCTCTTCCCTTATATCCTCTGCAAAATTTGCCCACTGTGCGAATCAGGAGGTTATAGGGGCTGACTCTCCAAGTTGGGAGATTGATAGTAAAGCAGTTGGAATGTCAACCTGGAGCACAAGGAGAGAAAAATGTAGTAGAGATTTAGAAACCTTTCACCATCAGAGTGTTTCCATTCTCTACGTGCCCATACATGTTATAACTGTAGTGATATTCCTTTCTACCTGGAGAGTTGGGAACCATGGAATGTGTGCCATGCATTATTGCTTTAAAGGGTCTGCATTTGCTCACACAATCTCACCAATCCTCTCAATCACAGGTGTCGAGCCTTATGCCACATCCAGCTGTCATTGTAGATAGCGTCATTCCAGGTTTCATCAGAGATCCTGAAGGAATTGTAAAGATTTTCCCTGTTCTTTTGTTTTGTTTTCGAAATTCCTTTTTATAGTGGGTTTGAGCAAATTCTTGCTGCCATGTTTATGCCAGTCTAGACACACTTGATTCCCTTATGGAGACATATAAATACATAGGTTTTTAGATACTTACTAGTCAGATATATTCCTCTGCGGGAAATATGGAGTTTTGAGTCTCTTTCACTGATGAAGGTGTAGGTCTTGTCTATTTCATAGATGGTTTTTGCAGTGGTACCTATGCTTATATCAAACTCTGCTTTTATGCATCACCTCACCTCTCCTTCCCCCTTAAGCAAGCATAAGAGTGTTTTCTAAATGTGAGACTCTGTTCTCTTTGTAAGTAAGTTCATGTCTAGCCATGTTTACAGGATCTTAACAAGTGATATCTTATGATAAGTTTCTTTTCTGTGTGAATTATTTCACTTAGAATCATCGTACCTGAATCCATACATTTTGCTGCTACTGGTCTTATGACATTGAGTTCATGGCTGAGGGATATTCAATCGTACGTAAGTACCACAATTTTTTGAACCATTTTTATATTTCCTGGGATATTTAACGTGTACCCAAGTTGAGGTTCTTGTAAGCAGTGCAGCCCTGACTTTGTGGGTGGATCTGTCATATTGATTTTCAGTTTTCCCAAGATATACTCCCTAGACTGGAAGTGCTTTTGGCTCCGTAGCTCTGTTGTTTACCTTTTTTAGGGAACACAATGCACTCCTCCAGTGAGGCAGTTGGCAATTTACATCGCGCCCATCTGCATAACAAGGCTCCCTATTCTCCAGGGCCTGTCTTGCCTTTCTGGTTTTTACACATTTTGTGGATGTATCTTTTGACCGGTGGGAAGGGATACTACTTTGTAATGAAGATTTGCGTTGCCCACTTGCTTGCTTGGCCAAAAAGGGCATATGCATTTTCTCCTGAATATATTAAGGAGAAAACACATACACACTTTTTGGCTAAGTGCATAATTGTCGAAATTCTGCCCTTCTTCCTGTGCTTTAAAGGCGAATCCAAATTACCTCTTGAAATCTGTTTCCTGGTATTCTGCCTCGCTTTCAAGACCGCCTCGTTGCCTTCCCTCAATAGATATTAGGACGATTGTTGTCCTTTATTACTCTGCCAGTTTGTGAATTGCTGTGCCCCTGAGCTCCATTTTTCAACTTGTTTCTTGTGAGCTGAACGCAAGTCCAAAGTTTTTGTTCAGCCCCTATACTGGTTCCCAGTGTGTGGCTGAGTCTTTGGTTAATGCTTCTTCCTGCCGGGAAATTAGAGTCACATGTGCCTGTCCAAATGCCTAACAGCTATTCTCTCATTGGTTCTCCCTCTTCCCTTTCATCCTCTGTCAAATTGGCAACCTGTGTGAAGCAGGAGTTTAAAGGGGCTGTCTCTCCAAGTTGCGAGATTTATAGTAAAGCAGTTGGAAAGTCAAACCTGAGCACAAGGAGAGGGACTATTCGTTGAGTTTTAGAAAACTTTCATATTCACAGTGTGCCATTCTCTAGGTTTCCCATACATGTTATAGCTGTAGTGATATTCCCTTCAACCTGGAGAGTTGGGACCCATGGAATGGGTGCCATGCATTATTGCTTTAAAGGGTCTGCATTTGCTCACCCAATCTCACCAATCCTCTCAGTCCCAAGTGTCCAGCCTTATGCCACATCCAGCTGTCGTTGTAGATAGTGTCATTCAGGTTTCATCAGAGACCCTGAATGAATTGTAAAGAATTTCCCTGTTTTTTTTTTTATTTTGTTTTTGAAATTCCTTTTTATAGTTGGTTTGAGCTGATTCTCGCTGCCATGTTTATGCCATTCTAGACACACTTGATTCCCTTATGGAGACATATCAATGCATAGGTTTTAAGATTCTTACTAGTCAGATATAATCCTCTGCGGGAAATATGGGGTTTTGAGTCCCTTTCACTGAGGAAGGTGTAGGTCTTGTGTATTCCGTAGTTGGTTTTTGGAACGGTACGTGTACTAATATCAAACTCTGGTTTTATGCATCACCCCACCTCTCCTTCCCCCTTAAGCAGGCATAAGAATGTTTTCTAAATATGAGACTCTGTTCTCTTTCCTAACTCAGTTCATGTGTAGCCATGTTTACAGGATCTTCATAAGTGATATATTATGATAAGTTTCATTTTCTGTGTGACTTATTTCACTTAGAATCATCGTAACTGAATCCACTCATTTTGCTGGTACTGGTCTTATGACATTGATTTCATGGTTGAGGGATAATCCATCTGACATAAGTACCACAAGTTTTTGAACGATTTTTATCTTTCCTGGGAAATTTAAGGTGTACACAAGTTGAGGTTCTTGTAAGCAGTGCAGCCCTAAATTTGGGGGTGGCTCTGTCTTACTGATTTTCAGTTTTCCCAAGATATATTCCCTAGACTGGAAGCGCCCTTGGCTCTGTAGCTCTGTTGTTTACTTGTTTTAGGGAACACAATGCACTCCTCCAGAGAGGCAGTTGGCAATTTACATCCCGCCCATCAGCATAACATGGCTCCCTGTTCTCCAGGGCCTGTCTTGCCTTTCTGCTTTTTACACATTTTGTGGATGTCCCTTTTGAATGGTGGGAAGTGATACTTCTTTGTAGTGCAGATTTGCATTGCCCACTTGCTTGCTTGGTCAAAAAGCGTATATGCATCTTCTCCTGAATATATTCACGTGAAAACCCATACGCTCTTTATGGCCATTTCCATAATTTTCGAAGTTGTGATGCTTTTCCTGTGTTTTAAGGTGATTCCAGTGTACCTCTTGAAATCTGTTTCATGCCATTCAGCCTCATTTTCAATTCGGCCTCGTGGCTTTCCCTCAACAGATTTTTTGGAAGAGAGTAGTCCTTTTTAACTCTGCAGGTTAGTGAATTGCTGTGGCCCTGAGCTCCATTTTTCAACTCGCGTTTTTGTGAGCTGACCGCAAATCCACAATTTTGCTTCAGGACCTATACTTGTTCTGGGGGGGCAGGATGAGACTTTGGTTAATTCCTCTTCGTGACGGGAAATTAGAGTGACATGTGGCTGTCCAAATGCCTACAGCTACTCTCTCATTGGTCCTCTCTCTTCTCTTATATCCTCTGCAAAATTTGCCCACTGTGCGAATCAGGAGGTTATAGGGGCTGACTCTCCAAGTTGGGAGGTTGATAGTAAAACAGTTGGAATGTCAACCTGGAGCACAAGGAGAGAAAAATGTAGTAGAGTTTTAGAAACCTTTCACCATCAGAGTGTTTCCATTCTCTACGTGCCCATACATGTTATAACTGTAGTGATATTCCTTTCTACCTGGAGAGTTGGGAACCATGGAATGTGTGCCATGCATTATTGCTTTAAAGGGTCTGCATTTGCTCACACAATCTCACCAATCCTCTCAATCACAGGTGTCCAGCCTTATGCCACATCCAGCTGTCATTGTAGATAGCGTCATTCCAGGTTTCATCAGAGATCCTGAAGGAATTGTAAAGATTTTCCCTGTTCTTTTGTTTTGTTTTTGAAATTCCTTTTTATAGTGGGTTTGAGCTGATTCTTGCTGCCATGTTTATGCCTGTCTAGACACACTTGATTCCCTTATGGAGACATATAAATACATAGGTTTTTAGATACTTACTAGTCAGATATATTCCTCTGCGGGAAATATGGAGTTTTGAGTCTCTTTCACTGAGGAAGGTGTAGGTCTTGTCTATTTCATAGATGGTTTTTGCAGTGGTACCTATGCTTATATCAAACTCTGCTTTTATGCATCACCTCACCTCTCCTTCCCCCTTAAGCAAGCATAAGAGTGTTTTCTAAATGTGAGACTCTGTTCTCTTTGTAAGTAAGTTCATGTCTAGCCATGTTTACAGGATCTTAACAAGTGATGTCTTATGATAAGTTTCTTTTCTGTGTGAATTATTTCACTTAGAATCATCGTACCTGAATCCATACATTTTGCTGCTACTGGTCTTATGACATTGAGTTCATGGCTGAGGGATATTCAATCGTACGTAAATACCACAATTTTTTGAACCATTTTTATATTTCCTGGGATATTTAACGTGTACCCAAGTTGAGGTTCTTGTAAGCAGTGCAGCCCTGACTTTGTGGGTGGTTCTGTCATATTGATTTTCAGTTTTCCCAAGATATATTCCCTAGACTGGAAGTGCTTTTGGCTCTGTAGCTCTGTTGTTTACTTTTTTTACGGAACACAATGCACTCCTCCAGTGAGGCAGTTGGCAATTTACATCGCGCCCATCTGCATAACAAGGCTCCCTATTCTCCAGGGCCTGTCTTGCCTTTCTGGTTTTTACACATTTTGTGGATGTATCTTTTGACCGGTGGGAAGGGATACTACTTTGTAGTGAAGATTTGCGTTGCCCACTTGCTTGCTTGGCCAAAAAGGGCGTATGCGTTTTCTCCTGAATATATTAAGGAGAAAATACATACACACTTTTTGGCTAAGTGCATAATTGTCGAAATTCTGCCCTTCTTCCTGTGCTTTAAATGCTAATCCAAATTACCTCTTGAAATCTGTTTCCTGGTATTCTGCCTCGCTTTCAAGACCGCCTCGTTGCCTTCCCTCAATAGATTTTAGGACGATTGTTGTCCTTTATTACTCTGCCAGTTTGTGAATTGCTGTGCCCCTGAGCTCCATTTTTCAACTTGTTTCTTGTGAGCTGAACGCAAGTCCAAAGTTTTTGTTCAGCCCCTATACTGGTTCCCAGTGTGTGGCTGAGTCTTTGGTTAATGCTTCTTCCTGCCGGGAAATTAGAGTCACATGTGCCTGTCCAAATGCCTAACAGCTACTCTCTCATTGGTTCTCCCTCTTCCCTTTCATCCCCTGTCATATTGGCAACTTGTGCGAAGCAGGAGTTTAAAGGGGCTGTCTCTCCAAGTTGGGAGATTGATAGTAAAGCAGTTGGAAAGTCAAACCTGAGCACAAGGAGAGGGACTATTTGTTGAGTTTTAGAAACCTTTCGTATTCACAGTTTGCCATTCTCTAGGTTTCCCATACATGTTATAGCTATTGTGATATTCCCTTCAACCTGGAGAGTTGGGACCCATGGAATGGGTGCCATGCATTATTGCTTTAAAGGGTCTGCATTTGCTCACACATTCTCACCAATCCTCTCACTCCCAAGTGTCCAGCCTTATGCCACATCCAGCTTTCATTGTAGATAGTGTCATTCCGGGTTCATCAGAGACCCTGAAGGAATTGTAAAGAATGTCCCTGATTTTTTATTTTGTTTTTGAAATTCCTTTTTATAGAGGGTTTGAGCTGATTCTCGCTGCCATGTTTATGCCAGTCTAGACACACTTGATTCCCTTATGGAGACATATCAATGCATAGGTTTTAAGATTCTTACTAGTCAGATATATTCCTCTGCGGGAAATATGGGGTTTTGAGTCCCTTTCACTGAGGAAGGTGTAGGTCTTGTGTATTCCGTAGTTGGTTTTTGGAACGGTACCTGTACTAATATCAAACTCTGGTTTTCTGCATCACCCCACCTCTCCTTCCCCCTTAAGCAGGCATAAGAGGGTTTTCTAAATATGAGTCTCTGTTCTCTTTCCTAACTCAGTTCATGTGTAGCCATGTTTACTGGATCTTCATAAGTGATATATTATGATAAGTTTCATTTTCTGTGTGACTTATTTCACTTAGAATCATCGTACCTGAATCCACTCATTTTGCTGGTACTGGTCTTATGACATTGATTTCATGGTTCAGGGATAATCCATCTGACATATGTACCACAAATTTTTGAAAGATTTTTATCTTTCCTGGGAAATTTAAGGTGTACACAAGTTGAGGTTCTTGTAAGCAGTGCAGCCCTAAATTTGGGGGTGGCTCTGTCTTATTGATTTTCAGTTTTCCCAAGATATATTCCCTAGACTGGAAGCGCACTTGGCTCTGTAGCTCTGTTGTTTAGTTGTTTTAGGGAACACAATTCACTCCTCCAGGGAGGCAGTTGGCAATTTACATCCCGCCCATCAGCATAACATGGCTCCCTGTTCTCCAGGGCCTGTCTTGCCTTTCTGTTTTTTACACATTTTGTGGATGTCCCTTTTGAATGGTGGGAAGTGATACTTCTTTGTAGTGCAGATTTGCATCGCCCACTTGCTTGCTTGGCCAAAAAGTGCATATGCATCTTCTCCTGAATATATTCACGTGAAAACCCATACGCTCTTTATGGCCATTTCCATAATTTTCGAAGTTGTGATGCTTTTCCTGTGTTTTAAGGTGATTCCAGTGTACCTCTTGAAATCTGTTTCATGCCATTCAGCCTCATTTTCAATTCGGCCTCGTGGCTTTCCCTCAACAGATTTTTTGGAAGAGAGTAGTCCTTTTTAACTCTGCAGGTTAGTGAATTGCTGTGGCCCTGAGCTCCATTTTTCAACTCGCGTTTTTGTGAGCTGACCGCAAATCCACAATTTTGCTTCAGGACCTATACTTGTTCTGGGGGGGCAGGATGAGACTTTGGTTAATTCCTCTTCGTGACGGGAAATTAGAGTGACATGTGGCTGTCCAAATGCCTACAGCTACTCTCTCATTGGTCCTCTCTCTTCCCTTATATCCTCTGCAAAATTTGCCCACTGTGCGAATCAGGAGGTTATAGGGGCTGACTCTCCAAGTTGGGAGGTTGATAGTAAAGCAGTTGGAATGTCAACCTGGAGCACAAGGAGAGAAAAATGTTGTAGAGTTTTAGAAACCTTTCACCATCAGAGTGTTTCCATTCTCTACGTGCCCATACATGTTATAACTGTAGTGATATTCCTTTCTACCTGGAGAGTTGGGAACCATGGAATGTGTGCCATGCATTATTGCTTTAAAGGGTCTGCATTTGCTCACACAATCTCACCAATCCTCTCAATCACAGGTGTCCAGCCTTATGCCACATCCAGCTGTCATTGTAGATAGCGTCATTCCAGGTTTCATCAGAGATCCTGAAGGAATTGTAAAGATTTTCCCTGTTCTTTTGTTTTGTTTTTGAAATTCCTTTTTATAGTGGGTTTGAGCTGATTCTTGCTGCCATGTTTATGCCTGTCTAGACACACTTGATTCCCTTATGGAGACATATAAATACATAGGTTTTTAGATACTTACTAGTCAGATATATTCCTCTGCGGGAAATATGGAGTTTTGAGTCTCTTTCACTGAGGAAGGTGTAGGTCTTGTCTATTTCATAGATGGTTTTTGCAGTGGTACCTATGCTTATATCAAACTCTGCTTTTATGCATCACCTCACCTCTCCTTCCCCCTTAAGCAAGCATAAGAGTGTTTTCTAAATGTGAGACTCTGTTCTCTTTGTAAGTAAGTTCATGTCTAGCCATGTTTACAGGATCTTAACAAGTGATATCTTATGATAAGTTTCTTTTCTGTGTGAATTATTTCACTTAGAATCATCGTACCTGAATCCATACATTTTGCTGCTACTGGTCTTATGACATTGAGTTCATGGCTGAGGGATATTCAATCGTACGTAAATACCACAATTTTTTGAACCATTTTTATATTTCCTGGGATATTTAACGTGTACCCAAGTTGAGGTTCTTGTAAGCAGTGCAGCCCTGACTTTGTGGGTGGTTCTGTCATATTGATTTTCAGTTTTCCCAAGATATATTCCCTAGACTGGAAGTGCTTTTGGCTCTGTAGCTCTGTTGTTTACTTGTTTTACGGAACACAATGCACTCCTCCAGTGAGGCAGTTGGCAATTTACATCGCGCCCATCTGCATAACAAGGCTCCCTATTCTCCAGGGCCTGTCTTGCCTTTCTGGTTTTTACACATTTTGTGGATGTATCTTTTGACCGGTGGGAAGGGATACTACTTTGTAGTGAAGATTTGCGTTGCCCACTTGCTTGCTTGGCCAAAAAGGGCGTATGCGTTTTCTCCTGAATATATTAAGGAGAAAATACATACACACTTTTTGGCTAAGTGCATAATTGTCGAAATTCTGCCCTTCTTCCTGTGCTTTAAAGGCTAATCCAAATTACCTCTTGAAATCTGTTTCCTGGTATTCTGCCTCGCTTTCAAGACCGCCTCGTTGCCTTCCCTCAATAGATTTTAGGACGATTGTTGTCCTTTATTACTCTGCCAGTTTGTGAATTGCTGTGCCCCTGAGCTCCATTTTTCAACTTGTTTCTTGTGAGCTGAACGCAAGTCCAAAGTTTTTGTTCAGCCCCTATACTGGTTCCCAGTGTGTGGCTGAGTCTTTGGTTAATGCTTCTTCCTGCCGGGAAATTAGAGTCACATGTGCCTGACCAAATGCCTAACAGCTATTCTCTCATTGGTTCTCCCTCTTCCCTTTCATCCCCTGTCATATTGGCAACTTGTGCGAAGCAGGAGTTTAAAGGGGCTGTCTCTCCAAGTTGGGAGATTGATAGTAAAGCAGTTGGAAAGTCAAACCTGAGCACAAGGAGAGGGACTATTTGTTGAGTTTTAGAAACCTTTCGTATTCACAGTTTGCCATTCTCTAGGTTTCCCATACATGTTATAGCTATTGTGATATTCCCTTCAACCTGGAGAGTTGGGACCCATGGAATGGGTGCCATGCATTATTGCTTTAAAGGGTCTGCATTTGCTCACACAATCTCACCAGTCCTCTCACTCCCAAGTGTCCAGCCTTATGCCACATCCAGCTGTCATTGTAGATAGTGTCATTCCGGGTTCATCAGAGACCCTGAAGGAATTGTAAAGAATGTCCCTGTTTTTTTATTTTGTTTTTGAAATTCCTTTTTATAGAGGGTTTGAGCTGATTCTCGCTGCCATGTTTATGCCAGTCTAGACACACTTGATTCCCTTATGGAGACATATCAATGCATAGGTTTTAAGATTCTTACTAGTCAGATATATTCCTCTGCGGGAAATATGGGGTTTTGAGTCCCTTTCACTGAGGAAGGTGTAGGTCTTGTGTATTCCGTAGTTGGTTTTTGGAACGGTACCTGTACTAATATCAAACTCTGGTTTTCTGCATCACCCCACCTCTCCTTCCCCCTTAAGCAGGCATAAGAGGGTTTTCTAAATATGAGTCTCTGTTCTCTTTCCTAACTCAGTTCATGTGTAGCCATGTTTACTGGATCTTCATAAGTGATATATTATGATAAGTTTCATTTTCTGTGTGACTTATTTCACTTAGAATCATCGTACCTGAATCCACTCATTTTGCTGGTACTGGTCTTATGACATTGATTTCATGGTTCAGGGATAATCCATCTGACATATGTACCACAAATTTTTGAAAGATTTTTATCTTTCCTGGGAAATTTAAGGTGTACACAAGTTGAGGTTCTTGTAAGCAGTGCAGCCCTAAATTTGGGGGTGGCTCTGTCTTATTGATTTTCAGTTTTCCCAAGATATATTCCCTAGACTGGAAGCGCACTTGGCTCTGTAGCTCTGTTGTTTAGTTGTTTTAGGGAACACAATTCACTCCTCCAGGGAGGCAGTTGGCAATTTACATCCCGCCCATCAGCATAACATGGCTCCCTGTTCTCCAGGGCCTGTCTTGCCTTTCTGTTTTTTACACATTTTGTGGATGTCCCTTTTGAATGGTGGGAAGTGATACTTCTTTGTAGTGCAGATTTGCATCGCCCACTTGCTTGCTTGCCCAAAAAGCGCATATGCATCTTCTCCTGAATATATTCACGTGAAAACCCATACGCTCTTTATGGCCATTTCCATAATTTTCGAAGTTGTGATGCTTTTCCTGTGTTTTAAGGTGATTCCAGTGTACCTCTTGAAATCTGTTTCATGCCATTCAGCCTCATTTTCAATTCGGCCTCGTGGCTTTCCCTCAACAGATTTTTTGGAAGAGAGTAGTCCTTTTTAATTCTGCAGGTTAGTGAATTTCTGTGGCCCTGAGCTCCATTTTTCAACTCGCGTTTTTGTGAGCTGACCGCAAATCCACAATTTTGCTTCAGGACCTATACTTGTTCTGGGGGGGCAGGATGAGACTTTGGTTAATTCCTCTTCGTGACGGGAAATTAGAGTGACATGTGGCTGTCCAAATGCCTACAGCTACTCTCTCATTGGTCCTCTCTCTTCCCTTATATCCTCTGCAAAATTTGCCCACTGTGCGAATCAGGAGGTTATAGGGGCTGACTCTCCAAGTTGGGAGGTTGATAGTAAAGCAGTTGGAATGTCAACCTGGAGCACAAGGAGAGAAAAATGTAGTAGAGTTTTAGAAACCTTTCACCATCAGAGTGTTTCCATTCTCTACGTGCCCATACATGTTATAACTGTAGTGATATTCCTTTCTACCTGGAGAGTTGGGAACCATGGAATGTGTGCCATGCATTATTGCTTTAAAGGGTCTGCATTTGCTCACACAATCTCACCAATCCTCTCAATCACAGGTGTCCAGCCTTATGCCACATCCAGCTGTCATTGTAGATAGCGTCATTCCAGGTTTCATCAGAGACCCTGAAGGAATTGTAAAAATTTTCCCTGTTCTTTTGTTTTGTTTTTGAAATTCATTTTTATAGTGGGTTTCAGCTGATTCTTGCTGCCATGTTTATGCCAGTCTAGACACACTTGATTCCCTTATGGAGACTTATAAATACATAGGTTTTTAGATTCTTACTAGTCAGATATATTCCTCTGCGGGAAATATGGAGTTTTGAGTCTCTTTCACTGAGGAAGGTGTAGGTCTTGTCTATTTCATAGTTGGTTTTGGCAATGGTACCTATGCTTATATCAAACAATGCTTTTATTCATCACCTCACCTCTCCTTCCCCCTTAAGCAAGCATAAGAGTGTTTTCTAAATGTGAGACTCTGTTCTCTTTGTAAGTAAGTTCATGTCTAGCCATGTTTACAAGATCTTAACAATGATATCTTATGATAAGTTTCTTTTCTGTGTGAATTATTTCACTTAGAATCATCGTACCTGAATCCACTCATTTTGCTGCTACTGGTCTAATGACATTGATTTCATGGCTGAGGGATATTCAATCGTACGTAAGTACCACAATTTTTTGAACCATTTTTATATTTCCTGGGATATTTAACGTGTACCCAAGTTGAGGTTCTTGTAAGCAGTGCAGCCCTGACTTTGTGGGTGGTTCTGTCATATTGATTTTCAGTTTTCCCAAGATATATTCCCTAGACTGGAAGTGCTTTTGGCTCTGTAGCTCTGTTGTTTTCTTGTTTTATGGAACACAATGCACTCCTTCAGTGAGGCAGTTGGCAATTTACATCGCGCCCATCAGCATAACAAGGCTCCCTATTCTCCAGGGCCTGTCTTGCCTTTCTGGTTTTTACACATTTGGTGGATGTCCCTTTTGACCGGTGAGAAGGGATACTTCTTTGTAGTGAAGATTTGCGTTGGCCGCTTGCTTGCTTGGCCAAAAAGGGCGTATGTGTTTTCTCCTGAATATATTAAGGAGAAAACAAATACACCCTTTTTGGCTAAGTGCATCATTGTCGAAATTCTGTCCTTCTTCCTGTGCTTTAAAGGCGATTCCAAATTACCTCTTGAAATCTGTTTCCTGGTAATCTGCCTCGCTTTCAAGTCCACCTCGTTGGCTTCCCTCATTAGATTTTAGGACGATTGTTGTTCTTTATTACTCTGCCAATTTGTGAATTGCTGTGCCCCTGAGCTCCATTTTTCAACTTGTTTTTTGTGAGCTGAACGCAAGTCCAATGTTTTTGTTCAGCCCCTATACTGGTTCCCAGTGTGTGGTTGAGTCTTTGGTTAATACTTCTTCCTGCCGGGAAATTAGAGTCACATGTGCCTGTCCAAATGCCTAACAGCTACTCTCTCATTGGTTCTCCCTATTCCCTTTCATCCCCTGCCAAATTGGCAACCTGTGCGAACCAGGAGGTTAAAGGGGCTGTCTCTCCAAGTTGGGAGATTTATAGTAAAGCAGTTGGAAAGTCAAACCTGAGCACAAGGAGAGGGACTATTCGTTGAGTTTTAGAAACCTTTCGTATTCACAGTGTGCCATTCTCTAGGATTCCGTACATGTTATAGCTGTAGTGATATTCCCTTCAACCTGGAGATTTGGGACCCATGGAATGGGTGCCATGCATTATTGCTTTAAAGGGTCTACATTTGCTCACCCAGTCTCACCAATCCTCTCACTCCCAATTGTCCAGCCTTATGCCACATCCAGCTGTCATTGTAGATAGTGTCATTCAGGATTCATCAGAGACCCTGAAGGAATTTTAAAGAATTTCCCTGTTTTTTATTTTGTTTTTGAAATTCCTTTTTATAGTGGGTTTGAGCTGATTCTCGCTGCCATGTTTATGCCAGTCTAGACACACTTGATTCCCTTATGGAGACATATCAATGCATAGGTTTTAAGATTCTTACTAGTCAGATATATTCCTCTGCGGGAAATATGGGGTTTTGAGTCCCTTTCACTGAGGAAGGTGTAGGTCTTGTGTATTCCGTAGTTGGTTTTTGGAACGGTACCTGTACTAATATCAAACTCTGGTTTTCTGCATCACCCCACCTCTCCTTCCCCCTTAAGCAGGCATAAGAGTGTTTTCTAAATATGAGACTCTGTTCTCTTTCCTAACTCAGTTCATGTGTAGCCATGTTTACAGGATCTTCATAAGTGATATATTATGATAAGTTTCATTTTCTGTGTGACTTATTTCACTTAGAATCATCGTACCTGAATCCACTCATTTTGCTGCTACTGGTCTTATGACATTGATTTCATGGTTCAGGGATAATCCACCTGACATAAGTACCACAAATTTTTGAACGATTTTTATCTTTCCTGGGAAATTTAAGGTGTTCACAAGTTGAGGTTCTTGTAAGCAGTGCAGCCCTAAATTTGGGGGTGGCTCTGTCTTATTGATTTTCAGTTTTCCCAAGATATATTCCCTAGACTGGAAGCGCCCTTGGCTCTGTAGCTCTGTTGTTTACTTGTTTTAGGGAACACAATGCACTCCTCCAGAGAGACAGTTGGCAATTTACATCCCGCCCATCAGCATAACATGGCTCCCTGTTCTCCAGGGCCTGTCTTGCCTTTCTGTTTTTTACACATTTTGTGGATGTCCCTTTTGAATGGTGGGAAGTGATACTTCTTTGTAGTGCAGATTTGCATTGCCCACTTGCTTGCTTGGTCAAAAAGCATATATGCATCTTCTCCTGAATATATTCACGTGAAAACCCATACGCTCTTTGTGGCCATTTCCATAATTTTCGAAGTTGTGATGCTTTTCCTGTGTTTTAAGGTGATTCCAGTGTACCTCTTGAAATCTGTTTCATTCCTTTCAGCCTCATTTTCAATTCCGCCTCGTGGCTTTCCCTCAACAGATTTTTTGGAAGAGAGTAGTCCTTTTAAACTCTGCAGGTTAGTGAATTGCTGTGGCCCTGAGCTCCATTTTTCAACTCGCATTTTTGTGAGCTGACCGCAAATCCACAATTTTGCTTCAGGACCTATACTTTTTCTGGGGGGGGCAGGATGAGACTTTGGTTAATTCCTCTTCGTGACGGGAAATTAGAGTGACATGAGGCTGTCCAAATGCCTACAGCTACTCTCTCATTGGTCCTCTCTCTTCCCTTATATGCTCTGCAAAATTTGCCCACTGTGCGAATCAGGAGGTTATAGGGGCTGACTCTCCAAGTTGGGAGATTGATAGTAAAGCAGTTGGAATGTCAAACTGGAGCATGAGGAGAGATAAATGTAGTAGAGTTTTAGAAACCTTTCACCATCAGAGCGTTTCCATTCTCTACGTGCCCATACATGTTATAACTGTAGTGATATTCCTTTCTACCTGGAGAGTTGGGAACCATGGAATGGGTGGCAGGCATTATTGCTTTAAAGGGTCTGCATTTTTTCACCCAATCTCACCAGTCCTCTCAGTCTCACGTGACCAGCCTTATGCCACATCCAGCTGTCATTGTAGATTTGGTCATTCCAGGTTTCATCAGAACGTGTAAAGGAATTGTGTAAGAATTTTACTATTTATGTTTTGTTTTGAAATTCATTTTTATAGTGGGTTTGAGCTGATTCTCACTGAAATGTTATGTCGTTCTAGACACACTTGTTTCCCTTATAGAGACTTATCAATACATAGGTTTTAAAATTCTTACTAGTCAGATATATTTCTCTCCGCGCAATAGGGATGTTGAGTTCCATTCATTGAGGAAGGAGTAGGGCTTGTCTCTTCTGTTTTTGGATTATTGAACGGTTCCTGTGCTAATATCAAACTTTTGTTTTGTGCATCTCCCCACCTCTCTTTCCCCTTAAGCAAGCATAAGTGTGTTTTCTAAATCTGAGAATCTGTTCTCTTCCCTAATTCAGTTCATATGTAGCCATGTTTACATTCCCTTCATAAGTGATATCATTTGTCAGAATGCACCATGGCCCTTGTCATAATAAAGCTCCATGTCCCCTGTCATCACAATGCTCCATGCCCTGGTTATCACAATGCTCCATGTCCCTTGTCATCACAGTTCTCCACGTCCTTGTCATCACAATGCTACATGACACATCTCGTCACAATGTTACATGCACTTTTCATCACAATTCTCCCTGCTCTTGTCATTGCAGTGCTCCATGCACTTGTCATCACAATGCTCCTTGCACTTGTCATCACAATGCTTCATGCCCTTGTCATCACAATGTCTATGACCCCTCTCATCACAATGCTCCCTGACACCTGTCATCACAATGCTTCAGGCCATTTGTCCTTACAGTGCTCCATGATGCTCGACATCACAATTACCCAAGGTCTTCTCATCACAATGCTCCACGGTTTTGCCATCACCATGCTCCATGCCTTGTCATCTCAAAGCTCAATGTCCCTTGTCCTCACAAATCTCCACGTCCTTGTCATTACAATGCTCCATGACACTTCACATCACAATGTTATATGCTCTTGTCATCACAGTACTCCATGCACTTGTCATCGCGATGCTCCATGACCCCTGTCATAGGAAGCTCCATGCTCTTGTCATCACAATGTTTCACGACATGGACATTAAAATTATCAATGGCCCATGATATCAAAATGCTCCATGCCCTTGTCATCACAATGCTCCTTTACTTTGTCACAACAATCCTCCAGGACACTTGGCAACACAATGCTCAATTATATTGTCATCAAACTGGAACATGACATATTTCATCACAATGCTCCCTGACACCTTTCTTCACAATAATTCATGACCTTGTCATCACAGTGCTCCAAGCCCTTGTCGTCACAATGTGCCATGTCCACTCTTATCACAGTAATCCATGAAACTTGTCAGAACAATGATCCATGCCACTTTTCATCACAAGGCTCAATGAATGCTGTCATCACAATGCACCATGCCCATCATCATAATGCTTCATGCTATTGTCATCACAATGAAATCAAAATGCTCCATGACCTCTGTCATCACAATGCTCCACACCCTTGTGATCACAATGTTCCATAATACTTGTCATCAAAATGCCCCATGACGCTGGTCATCACAATTATCCATGGTTTTCTCATCACAATGCACCATGATTTTTGTCATCACAAGGTTCAATACACTTGTCGGCACAATGCTCCCTGACTATTGCCATCAGTATGCACCTTGAAATCTTTCATGACAAGGCTCCATGCCTTTTTCCTCACAATGATCCATGCCGTTTTCATCACAATGCTCCAAGACACCTGTGATCACAATGCTCCTTGCACTTGTCATCACAAAGCTCCAAGACGCATGTCTTCAGAATGCTCCATGGCCTTCTCATCATAATGTTCCATGCCCTTATCATCACAATGCTCCAAGACACCTGTAATCACAATGCTCCATGCGCCTTTTCATCAGAATGCTACATGAGACTAGTCATTACAAGTTTCCATGGTCTTCACATCACAGTGCTCCACGACATTGTCATCACAATGGTCCATGCCCTCATCATCAACAGTCTCTGTGACATTTTTAACCACAATGCTCCATGAACTTTTCATCACAATGCACTTTGACCCTTGTCATCAAAATGCTCTATGCCTTTCTCAGCACAATGTTCCATGACCCTTGTCATCACAGTGCTCCATGCGCTTGTCAACACAGTGCTCCATGACACATGCCATCACAATGCGCCATGTGCTTGTCATCACAGTGCTCCACAATCTTGTCATCACAATGCTCCATGCACTTCTCATCAAAATGCTCTCTTGCCACTGATATCCCAATGTTACATCACTATTCGTCACAATACTCCCTCACCTCTGTCATCACAATGTTCTATGACACCTGTCATCACAATGCTACATGCACTTATCATCACAATGTTCGATGACCCCAGACATCACAGTGTTCCATAAGCCCTGTCATCAAAATGCTCCATGACCCTTTTCATCAAAATGCTCCATGACCCCTGTCATTACAATGTTCCATAACCCCTGTCATCAAAAAGTTCCATGACAATTTTCATCAAATTGCTCCATGACTGTGTCATCACAATGCTCCCTGCCCTTCTCATCACAGTGCACATTGCACTTGACATCAAAATGCTCCATGAACTTTGTCATCAAAATGATCCATGACACTTCGCATCACAATGTTCCATGTCATTGTCATCACAATGTTCAATGAACGCTCTCATCACATTGCTCCAGTATCTTGTCATCACAAAGCTCCATGACACATGTCATCAGAATGCTCCATGGCCTTCTCATCAAAATGCTCCATGCTCGTGTCATCACAATGCTCCATGACTTGTCATCGCAAAGTTCCATGACCCATGACCCATGTATCACAGTGTTCCGTGCCCTTGTCATCACAGTGCTCCATGCCCACGCTCATCACAATAATCCATGAAATATTTCAGAGCAATGCTCCATGCCCTTCTGATCAAAATGCTCCATTACGCCTGTCATAACAATGCTCGATGACCCCTGCCATCAAAATGATCCACGGCCTTGTCATCACAAGGCTCCATGACACTTGTCATCACAGTGCTCAAAACCCCTGTGATCACAATGCTCCATGCCCTTGTCATCACAAAGCTCCATGACACATGTCATCACAATGTTCCATGGCCTTCACATCACAATGCTCCATGCCCTTGTCATCACAATGTTCCAAGACCGCTGTAATCACAATGCTCCATGCCCCTTTTCAACAGAATGCTCCATGAGATTTCTCATCAAAAGTCTCCATGGTCTTCTCATCACAATGCTCCAGGACCTTGTCATCACCATGCTCCATTCCCTTGTCATCACAATGCTCCCTGACCAATGTCATCACAATACTCCATTAACATTTTCAGCCAAATGCTCCATGATCTTATCATCACAATGCTCCATGACCAATATCATCCACATTCTCCATGACCACTGTCATCACAACACTCCATGACACCTGCCAACAGAATGATCTGGGACCGTTGTAATCACAATGCTCCATTCCCTAGTAATCACAATGCTCCATTACCCCTGTCATCACAATACTTCATGAGAATTTTCAGCCCAATGCTCCATGACCCCTGCCATCACAATGTTCAACGGCCTTGTCATCACAAAGCTCCATGACACATGTCATCACAATGTTCCATGGCCTTCACATCACATTGCTCCATGCCCTTGTCATCACAAAGCTCCATGACACATGTCATCAGAATGCTCCATGGCTTTCTCATCACAATGCTCCATGCCCTTGCCATCACAATGCTCCATTTCCCCTGTCATAACAATGCTCCATGACACCTGCCATCACGATGGTACATCGCCTTGTCATCACAAGGCTCCATGACCCTTCTCACCACAATGCTCCATGCCCCTTTTCATCTCAATAATCCATGAACCCTGTCATCACAGTGCACCATGCCCATCATCATAATGCTTCATGCTATTGTCATCACAATGAAATCAAAATGATCCATGACCTCTGTCATAACAATGCTCCAAACCCTTGTGATCACAATATTCCATAACACTTGTCATCACAATGTCCCATGACTCTCGTCATCACAATTATCCATGGTCTTCTCATCAAAATGCTCCATGACCTTTGTCATCACAATGCTCAATACTCTTGTCATCAAAATGCTCCATGACACTTGTTGTCTGTATGCTCCTTGTACCCTGTCATGTCAAGGCTCCATGCCTTTTTCATCACAATGATCCATGCCCTTTTCATCACAATGATCCATGCCCGTTTCATCACAACGCTCCAAGACCCATTTAAACACAGTGCACCATGCCCTTGTCAACACAAAGCTCAATGACACATGTCATTAGAATGCTCCTTGGCCTTCTCCTCACAATGCTCCATGCCCATGTCATCACAATGTTCCAAGACCCCTGAAATCACAATGGTCCATGTCCCTTTTCATCAGTATGCTCCATGAGATTTGTCATCAAAAGGCTCCATGGTTTTCTCATCACAATGCTCCAGGAACTTTTCATCACAATGCTTCATGACATTGTCATGAAAATTCTCAATGGCCCTTGTCATCATAATGCTCCAAGCCCCAGTCATCACAATGCTCATTATTTTTGTCATCACAAGTCTCCATTTCATTTGGCATCACAATGCTCCCTGCCATTGTCATCACAATGGACCGTGACATATGTCATCACAACGCTCCCTTACCCTTGTATTCACAATACTCCATGACCTTCTCATCACAATGATACATGCCCTTGTTATCACAATGCACCAGGTCCACTGTCATCACAATAATATATGAAACTTGTCACACCAATGCTCCATGCCCCTGACATCACAATGCTCCATGCGCTTGTCATCACAATGCTCCATGACGCCTGTCATCACAATACTCCATGAACATTTTCAGCCCAATGCTCCATGACACTGGTCATCACAATGATCCATGCCCTTGTCATCCAAATCCTCCATGACCCCTGTATTCACAATGCATCCTTACGCTTGTCATCACAGTGCTCCATGATCCCTGTCATCACAATGCTCCTTGCCTTTGTCAGCAAAATGCTACATGACATTGTCATTACAATGCTCTATTCGCTTGTCATCACAATACTCCATTACCATTGTCATCACAATCCTCCATGAACCTTGGGATCACATTGCTTCTTACCCTTGACCTCACAATGCTCGATGCTCCTTGAAATCAAAATGATCCATGACCTCTGTCATCATAATGCTCCAAACACTTGTGATCACAAAGTTCCATAACACTTGTCATCACAATGCTCAATGATGCCTGTCAGCACAATACTCCTTGCCCTTGACATCACAATGCTCTATGCTCCTTGAAATCAAAATGATCCATGACCACTGTCATCACAGTGCTCCAAACTCTTGTGATCACAAAGTTCCATAACACTTGTAATCACAATGCTCCATGATGCCTGTCATCAAAATACTCCTTGCCCTTTTCATCACAATGTCCATGACCTTTGTCATCAAAATTCTCAATACACTTGTCATCACAATGCTCCCTGACACTTCTCTTCAGAATGCTCCTTGTAACATGTCTCGAAAAGGCTCCTTGCCTTTTTCATCACAATGCCCCATGCCGTTTTCATCAAAATGCTCCATGTCATTGTCATCAAAATACACCACAAGCTTGTCATCAGAATGCTCCATGACCCTTGTCATCACAATTCTCCATGCCGTTGTCAGCATAATGCTCCGTGACCCTTGTCATCACAATGCCCCAAGCCATTGTCATCAAAATGCTCCATTACCTTTATCATCAGAATCCTCCATGGCACTTCGCATCACAATGCTCCATGCCCTTTTCATCACAATGTGCCATTCCAACTGTCATCGCAATAATCCATGAATCATATTAGACCAATGCTCCATGCCCTTGTCATCACAATGCTCCATGCCCTTTTTATCACAATGCTCCATGACCCCTGTCATCACAATGCTCCATGACTCCGGTCATCACAATGCTCCCTGCCATTGTCATCGCAATGGGCCATGACATATGTCATCACAATGCTCCCTGACACCTGTCTTCACAATACTGCATGACATTCTCATCACAATGATCCATGCCCTTATCATCACAATGCACCATGTCCACTGTCATCACAATAATCTATGAAACTTTTCAGACCAATGCTCCATGCCCCTGACATCACAATGCTCCATGTGCTTGTCATCACAGTGCTCCATGAACCCTGTCATCACAATGCTCCTTGACTCCAGGCATCACAGTGCTTCATAACATTTGTCATCACAGTGATCCATGCCCGCATCATCACAAGGCTCTGTGACCTTTGTAACCACAATTCTCCATGAACTTTTCATCACAATGCTCCATGCCCTTCTCATGACAATGCTCCATTACACCTGTCATAACAATGCTCCATGACCCCTGCCATCACAATGTTACACGGCCTTGTCATCACAAGGCTCCATGACACCTGTCATCACAATGCTCCAAGAACCCTGTAATCACAATGCTCCATGCCCTTGTCTTCACAAAGCTCCATGACACATTGCATCAGAATGTTCCATGACCTTCTCATCAAAATGCTCCATGCCCTTGTCATAACAATGCTCCAAGAACCCTGTAATCACAATGCTACATGCCCCTTTTCATCTCAATGCTCCAAGATCCCTGTCATCACAATGCATCATGCCCATCATCATAATGCTTCAGGCTATTGTCAGCAAAATGAAATCAAAATTCTCCATGACCTCTGTCATCACAATGCTCCATGACCCCTGTCATCACAATGCTCAGTGCCTCCAGTCATCACAATGCTTCATAACGTTTGTCATCACAACGGTCCATGCCTGCATCATCACAAGGCTCTCTGACCTTTGTAACCACAATGCACAGTGAACTTTTCATCGCAATGCTCCATAACCCTTGTCATCACAATGCTCTAAGCCTTTGTCAGAACAGTGCTCCATGACCCTTGTCGTCACAATGTGCCACGTGCTTTTCATCCCATCGGTCCACACCCTTGTCATCACTATGCTCCAGAAACCTTATAATCACAATGCTCCATGCACTTCTCATCCAAAAGCTCTCTCACCAGATATATAACAATGTTCCATCTCTAGTCATCACAATACTGCCTCACCCGTGTAATCACAATGTACCATGACCCTTGCCATCACAATGCTACAACCCCTTATCATCACAATGTTCCATGACCCCTGAAATCACAATGTTCCATAACCCATGTCATCAAAATGCTCCTTGACTCTTTTCATCCCTATGCTCCATTAACCCTGACATCACAATATTTTATAACCACTGTCATCAAAAATTTCCATTACATTTTTTATCAAATTGCTTCATGATCCTGTCATCAAAATGCTCCCTGCCCTTCTCATCACAATGCACCACACCCTTGTCATCAAAATGCTCCATGACCTTTGTCATCACAAAGCTCCATGACACTTGGCATCACAATGCCCATGTCATTGTCATCACAATGCTCCATGAACACTCTCATCACATTGCTCTATGCCCTTGTCATTACAATCCACCATAACCCATGTATAACAGTGTTCCGTGCCTTTTCCATCACAATGCCCCATGCCGTTTTCTTCAAAATGCTCCTTGCCATTGTCATCAAAATACTCCACAAGCTTGTCATCAGAATGCTACATGACCCATGTCATCACAGTTCTCCGTGCACTTGTCGGCACAATGCTCCCTAACCATTGTCATCACAATGCTCCAAGCCATTGTCATCACAATGCTCCATTATCTTTGTTATCAGAATCCTCCATGACACTTGGCATCATAATGCTCCATGCCACTGTCATCACAATGGGCCTTTACATATGTCATCACAAAGCTCCCTGACACCTATCTTCACAATACTGCATGACCTGGTCATCACAATGCTCCATGCCCTTTTCATCACAATGCACCATTCCAACTGTCATCGCAATAATCCCTGAAACTTTTTAGACCAATGCTCCATGTTCTTGTCATCACAATGCTCCATGCCCTTATTATCACAATGCTCCATGACCCCTGTCAACACAATACTCCGTGACTCCAGTCATCACAATGCTTCATGACCATTTTTATCACAATGGTCCATGCCCTCGTCATCAACAGTCTCTGTGACCATTTTAACCACAATGCTCCATGAAGTTTTCATCACAATGCTCTTTGACCCTTGTCATCCCAATGCTCTATGCCTTTCTCTGCACAATGCTCCATGACCCTTGTCATCACAATGCTCCATGAGCTTGTCAGCAGAGTGCTCCACAATCTTGTCATCACAATGCTCCATAACCATTGTCTTCACAATGCTCCATGCATTTCTAATCAAAATGCTCTCTCACCACTGATATCACAATGTTACATCACTATTCATCACAATACTCCCTCACCCCAGTCATCACAATGCTCCATGAATCCTGTTATCACAATGCTACATGCACTTATCATCACAATATTCGACGACCCCTGACATCACAATGTTCCTTAACCCCTGTCATCAAAATGCTCCATGACTCTTTTCATCAAAATGCTCCATGACCACTGATACCACAGTGTTCCATAACCCTTGTCATCAAAATATTCCATAACGCTTTTCAGGAAATTGCTCCATGACGCTGTCATCACAATGCTCCCTGCCCTTCTCATCACATTGCCAACGCACTTGCCATCAAAATGCTCCATGACATTTGTCATCACAAAGATCCATGACGCTTGGCATCACAATGATCCATGTCAATGTTATCACAATGCTCCATGAAAGCTCTCATCACATTGCTCCACGCCCCTGTCATCACAGAGCTCCATGACGCATGTCATCAGAATACTCCATGGCCTACTCATCACAGTGCTCCATGCAGTTGCCATTACAATGCTCCATTATCCTTGTCATAAAAATGCTACATGAACACTGCCATCACGATGTTCCATGACCTTGTCATCACAAGGCTCCATGACCCTTCTGATCACAATGCTCCAAGACCGCTGTAATCAGAATGCTCCATGCCCCTTTTCATCTCAATGATCCATGAACCCTGTCATCACAATGCCCCATGCCCATCATCATAATGCTTCATGCTGTTGTCCTCACAAGGAAATCAAAATGCTCCATGACCTCTGTCATAACAATGCTCCAAACCCTTGTGATCACAATATTCCATAACACTTGTCATCACAATGTCCCATGACTCTCGTCATCACAATTATCCATGGTCTTCTCATCACAATGCTCCATGACGTTTGTCATCACAATGCTCAATACACTTGTCATCAAAATGATCCCTGACACTTGTTGTCTGTATGCTCCTTGAAACCTGTCATGACAAGGCTCCATGCCTTTTATATCACAATGATCCATGCCCTTTTCATCACAATGATCCACGCCCGTTTCATCACAATGCTCCAAGACCCCTTTAATCACAGTGCACCATGCCCTTGTCAACACAAAGCTCAATGACACATGTCATTAGAATGCTCCTTGGCCTTCTCCTCACAATGTTCCATGCCCATGTCATCACAATGTTCCAAGACCCCTGTAATCACAATGGTCCATGTCCCTTTTCATCAGTATGCTCCATGAGATTTGTCATCAAAAGGCTCCATGGTTTTCTCATCACAATGCTCCAGGAACTTGTCATCACAATGCTTCATGACATTGTCATGAAAATTCTCAAAGGCCCTTGTCATCATAATGCTCCAATCCCGAGTCATCACAATGCTCCATTATTTTTGTCATCACAAGTCTCCATTTCATTTGGCATCACAATGCTCCATGCCATTGTCATCGCTGTGGACCATGACATATGTCATCACAATGCTCCCTTACCCTTGTATTCACAATACTCCATGACCTTCTCATCACAATGATACATGCCCTTGTTATCACAATGCACCAGGTCCACTGTCATCACGATAATATATGAAACTTGTCAGACCAATGCTCCATGCCCCTGACATCACAATGCTCCATGCGCTTGTCATCACAATGCTCCATGACGCCTGTCATCACAATACTCCATGAACATTTTCAGCCCAATGCTCCATGACACTTGTCATCACAATGATCCATGCCCTTGTCATCCCAATCCTCCATGACCCCTGTATTCACAATGCATCCTTACGCTTGTCATCACAGTGCTCCATGTTCCCTGCCATCACAATGCTCCTTGCCTTTGTCAGCAAAATGCTACATGACATTGTCATTACAATGCTCTATGCGCTTGTCATCACAATACTCCATTACCATTGTCATCACAATCCTCCATGTACCTTGGGATCACATTGCTTCTTACCCTTGACATCACAATGCTCGATGCTCCTTGAAATCAAAATGATCCATGACCTCTGTCATCATAATGCTCCAAACACTAGTGATCACAAAGTTCCATAACACTTGTCATCACAATGCTCAATGATGACTGTCAGCACAATACTCCTTGCCCTTGACATAACAATGCTCTATGCTCCTTGAAATCAATATGATCCATGACCACTGTCATCACAGTGCTCCAAACCCTTGTGATCACAAAGTTCCATAACACTTGTAATCGCAATGCTCCATGATGCCTGTCATCAAAATACTCCTTGCCCTTTTCATCACAATGTCCATGACCTTTGTCATCAAAATTCTCAATACACTTGTCATCACAATGGTCCCTGACACTTGTCGTCAGAATGCTCCTTGTAACCTGTCTCGAAAAGGCTCCTTGCCTTTTTCATCACAATGCCCCATGCCGTTTTCATCAAAATGCTCCATGCCATTGTCATCAAAATACACCACAAGCTTGTCATCAGAATGCTCCATGACCCTTGTCATCACAATTCTCCATGCCGTTGTCAGCATAATGCTCCGTGACCCTTGTCATCACAATGCCCCAAGCCATTGTCATCAAAATGCTCCATTACCTTTATCATCAGAATCCTCCATGGCACTTCGCATCACAATGCTCCATGCCCTTTTCATCACAATGTGCCATTCCAACTGTCATCGCAATAATCCATGAAACATATTAGACCAATGTTCCATGCCCTTGTCATCACAATGCTCCATGCCCTTGTTATCACAAAGCTCCATGACCCCTGTCATCACAATGCTCCATGACTCCAGTCATCACAATGCTCCCTGCCATTGTCATCGCAATGGGCCATGACATATGTCATCACAATGCTCCCTGACACCTGTCTTCACAATACTGCATGACATTCTCATCACAATGATCCATGCCCTTATCATCACAATGCACCATGTCCACTGTCATCACAATAATCTATGAAACTTTTCAGACCAATGCTCCATGCCCCTGACATCACAATGCTCCATGCGCTTGTCATCACAGTGCTCCATGAACCCTGTCATCACAATGCTCCTTGACTCCAGGCATCACAGTGCTTCATAACATTTGTCATCACAGTGATCCATGCCCGCATCATCACAAGGCTCTGTGACCTTTGTAACCACAATTCTCCATGAACTTTTCATCACAATGCTCCATGCCCTTCTCATGACAATGCTCCATTACACCTGTCATAACAATGCTCCATGACCCCTGCCATCACAATGTTACACGGCCTTGTCATCACAAGGCTCCATGACACCTGTCATCACAATGCTCCAAGAACCCTGTAATCACAATGCTCCATGCCCTTGTCTTCACAAAGCTCCATGACACATGGCATCAGAATGTTCCATGACCTTCTCATCAAAATGCTCCATGCCCTTGTCATAACAATGCTCCAAGAACCCTGTAATCACAATGCTACATGCCCCTTTTCATCTCAATGCTCCAAGATCCCTGTCATCACAATGCATCATGCCCATCATCATAATGCTTCAGGCTATTGTCAGCAAAATGAAATCAAAATTCTCCATGACCTCTGTCATCACAATGCTCCATGACCCCTGTCATCACAATGCTCAGTGCCTCCAGTCATCACAATGCTTCATAACGTTTGTCATCACAACGGTCCATGCCTGCGTCATCACAAGGCTCTCTGACCTTTGTAACCACAATGCACAATGAACTTATCATCACAATGCTCTAAGCCTTTGTCAGAACAGTGCTCCATGACCCTTGTCGTCACAATGTGCCACGTGCTTTTCATCCCATCGGTCCACACCCTTGTCATCACTATGCTCCAGAAACCTTATAATCACAATGCTCCATGCACTTCTCATCCAAAAGCTCTCTCACCAGATATATAACAATGTTCCATCTCTAGTCATCATAATACTGCCTCACCCGTGTAATCACAATGTACCATGACCCTTGCCATCACAATGCTACAACCCCTTATCATCACAATGTTCCATGACCCCTGACATCACAATGTTCCATAACCCATGTCATCAAAATGCTCCTTGACTCTTTTCATCCCTATGCTCCATTAACCCTGACATCACAATATTTTATAACCACTGTCACCAAAATTTTCCATTACATTTTTTATCAAATTGCTTCATGATCCTGTCATCAAAATGCTCCCTGCCCTTCTCATCACAATGCACCACACCCTTGTCATCAAAATGCTCCATGACCTTTGTCATCACAAAGCTCCATGACACTTGGCATCACAATGCCCATGTCATTGTCATCACAATGCTCCATGAACACTCTCATCACATTGCTCTATGCCCTTGTCATTACAATCCACCATAACCCATGTATAACAGTGTTCCGTGCCTTTTCCATCACAATGCCCCATGCCGTTTTCTTCAAAATGCTCCTTGCCATTGTCATCAAAATACTCCACAAGCTTGTCATCAGAATGCTACATGACCCATGTCATCACAGTTCTCCGTGCACTTGTCGGCACAATGCTCCCTAACCATTGTCATCACAATGCTCCAAGCCATTGTCATCACAATGCTCCATTATCTTTGTTATCAGAATCCTCCATGACACTTGGCATCATAATGCTCCATGCCACTGTCATCACAATGGGCCTTTACATATGTCATCACAAAGCTCCCTGACACCTATCTTCACAATACTGCATGACCTGGTCATCACAATGCTCCATGCCCTTTTCATCACAATGCACCATTCCAACTGTCATCGCAATAATCCCTGAAACTTTTTAGACCAATGCTCCATGTTCTTGTCATCACAATGCTCCATGCCCTTATTATCACAATGCTCCATGACCCCTGTCCACACAATACTCCGTGACTCCAGTCATCACAATGCTTCATGACCATTTTTATCACAATGGTCCATGCCCTCGTCATCAACAGTCTCTGTGACCATTTTAACCACAATGCTCCATGAAGTTTTCATCACAATGCTCTTTGACCCTTGTCATCCCAATGCTCTATGCCTTTCTCTGCACAATGCTCCATGACCCTTGTCATCACAATGCTCCATGAGCTTGTCAGCACAGTGCTCCACAATCTTGTCATCACAATGCTCCATAACCATTGTCCTCACAATGCTCCATGCATTTCTCATCAAAATGCTCTCTCACCACTGATATCACAATGTTACATCACTATTCATCACAATACTCCCTCACCCCAGTCATCACAATGCTCCATGAATCCTGTTATCACAATGCTACATGCACTTATCATCACAATATTCGACGACCCCTGACATCACAATGTTCCTTAACCCCTGTCATCAAAATGCTCCATGACTCTTTTCATCAAAATGCTCCATGACCGCTGATACCACAGTGTTCCATAACCCTTGTCCTCAAAATATTCCATAACGTTTTTCAGGAAATTGCTCCATGACGCTGTCATCACAATGCTCCCTGCCCTTCTCATCACATTGCCAACGCACTTGCCATCAAAATGCTATGACAGGGGTCATGGAGCATTGCGATGACAAGTGCTTAGAGCTGTGATGACAAAGCATGTAACACAGTGATGAGAAGTGTCATGGTGCATAGTGATGCCAAGGACGTGGTGAATTGAGATGACACGGAACATGGAGCATTGTGATGACCAGTGCATGGAGCATTGTAATGGCAAGACAGTGGAGCATTGTGATGACAAGGGACATGGAGCATTGTGATGACAAGGGCATGGAGCATTGTGATGACAAGGGTCATTGAGAATTTTGATGACAAGTTTTTGAAGCATTGTGATGACAAGGGTCATGGAGCATTTTGATGACAAGGGCGTGGAGCATTGTGATGAGAAGACCATGGATAATTGTGATGACGAGCATCATGGAGCACAGTAATAAAAAGGGATATGGAACATTGTGCTGACAATGGCTTGGAGCATTTTAATGACAAGGGTCAGGGCGCATTGTGCTGAAAAGTGCATGGAGAATTGTGATGAAACGGATCATGGAGCATTCTGATGACAAGCTTGTGGAGTATTGTTATGACAGTGGCATGGAGCATTGTGATGAAAAGGGCATGGAGCATTGTGATGAAAAAGGCATGGATCCTTTTCATGACAGGATTCAAGGAGCATTCTGACAAGTGTCAGGGAGCATTGTGATGACAAGTGTATTGAGAATTGTTATGACAAATATCATGGAGCATTTTGATGAGAAGGGCATGGAGTATTGTGATGACAGGCATCATGGAGCGTTGTAATGACAAGTGTTATGGAACAATGTGATCACAAGAGTTTGGAGCATTGTGATGACAGAAGTCATGGATCATTTTTTTTTTCAAGGAGCATGTAGCATTGTGATGACAAGGGCATGAAACAATGTGATCCCAAGGTTCATGGAGGATTGTGATGACAATGGTAATGGAGTATTTTGATGACAAGCAAATGGAGAATTGTGATGAGAAGGTCATGTAGCATTTTGCTGACAGAGGCATGGAGCATTGTGATGATAAGGCTCATGGAGCACTGTGATGACAAGTGTCACGGATCATTGTGATGAAAAGTGTCATGGAACATTGGGCTGAAAATGGTCATAGAGCATTGTGATGACAAGGGAATGGAGCATTGTGATGACAACTGTCCAGGATCATTGTGTTGTCAGGGGTCATGGACCGTTGTGATGACAGTGTTCATGGAGCATTGTGATGATATGGATCATGAAGCATTGTGATGAGAAGTGCCTGGAGAATTGGGCTGAAATTGTTCAGGAAGTATTGTGAGGACAGGGGTCATGGAGCATTGTGATGACAAGGGAATGGAGCACTGTGACGAAAAGGTCCTGTAGCATTGTGATGAGAAGACCATGGAGCCTTGTAATGACAAGTCTCATTGAGCATTCTGATGAAAACGGGCAAGGATTATTGTGATTACAGGGTTCTTGGAGCATTGTGATCACAAGGGCATGTAACATTGTGATTACAGGGTTCTTGGAGCATTGTGATGAAATTGGCATGGATCATTGTTATGAAAATTGTATGGAGCATTGTCATGACAGGTTTCAAGGAGTATACTGATGACAAGTGTCAGGGAGCATCGTGATGACAAGTGTATAGAGCATTGTGATGACAAATGTCATGGAGCATTGTGATGAAAATACCATGGATAATTGTGATGATGAGCGTCATGGGGCGTTGGGATGATAAGTGTTATGGAACATTTTGATCACAAGGATTTGGAGCATTGTGATGAGAGAGATCATGGAATATTTTGATTTCATTGTGATGACAATAGCCTGAAGCATTATGATGATGGGCATGGTGCCTTTTCATGACAGGGTTCATGGAGCATTGAGATGAAAAGGGGCATGTAGCATTGTGATTACAGGGGTCCTGAAGCATTTTGATGACAATGGCATGGAGCATTGTGATGAGAATTCCATGGAACCGTCAAATGACATGCTTCATGGAGCTTTGTGATGACAAGGGCATGGAGCATTGTGATTATATGGGTCTTGGAACATTGTGATGACAAGGGTCATGGAGCCTTGTGATGACAAGGCCGTGGATCATTGTGATGGCTGGGGTCATGGAGCATTGTTATGACAGGTGTAATGAAGCATTGTCATGAGAAGGGAATGGAGCATTGGTCTGAAATGTTTCATGGATTATTGTGATGAGAGTGAGCATGGAGCATTGTGATGACAAGGACCCGGAACACTCTGATACATGGGTCATGGAGGATTGTAATGACAAGGGCATGGAGCATTTTGATTAGAAAGGCATCGAGCATTGTGATGACAAGCGTCATGGAGTTTTGTGATGATAAGGGCATGGAACAATGTGATGAGAGGGTCCATAGATCATTGTGATGACAATGGCATGGAGCATTGAGATGCCAAGGGTCATGGAGCAATATGATGACAAAGGTCATGGAGCATTTTGATGACAAGGGCATGGTGCATTGTGATGAGAAGGGAACGGAGCATTGTGATGACAGGGTCATGGAGCAATTTGATGAAAAGCGTCATGGAATATTTTGATGACAGTGGTTATGGAACATTGTGATGTCAGGGGTCATGGAGCTTTGTAATGACAAGGGCATGGAGCTTTGTGATGACAAGGGCATGGAGCAATGTCATGAGAGGGTTCATGGAGCATTGTGATGACAATGACATGGAGCACTGTGATGCCAAGGGTCATGGATATATGTGATGACAAGGGTCAAGGAGCATTTTGATGAAAAGTGCGTGGTGCTTTGTGATGATAAGGGCAGGGAGCATTTTGATGACAGGGTCACGGAGCAATATGATGAAATGTGTAATGGAATATTTTGCTGACAGGTGTTATAGATCATTGAGATGTCAGGGGTCCTGGAGCTTTGGGATGAAAAGGGTCATGGAGAATTTTGCTGACAGGGGTTATGGAACATTGTGATGTCAGGGGTCAAGGAAATTTGTGATGATAAGTGTATGTAGCATTGTGAAGACAGGGTTCATGGAACATTGTGATTACAGGTGTGAGGGAGTATTGTGATGACTAGTGATGGAACATTGTGATATCAGTGGTGAGAGAGCATTTTGATGAGAAGTGCATGGAGCATTGTGATTACGAGGTTTATGGAGCATTGCGATGACAAGGTTGTGGACCTTTGTGATGAAAACCGTGTGGCACATTGTGATGACAAGGGTCATGGAGCATTGTTTTGACAAAGGCATGGAGCATTGTGCTGACAAGGGTCACGGAGCTTTGTGATGAAAAGTTCATGGAGCACTGTGGTTACAAAGTCACAGAGCCATGTGATGAAACGGGCATGGACCATTGTGATGAAAAATGTTATGAAGCATTCTGATTACTGGAGTAACGGAGCATTGTGATGACAAGGGTAATGGAGCATTGTGCTGAGAAAGGCATAGAGCATTGTGATGACAAGTGTCAAAAAGCATTGTGATGAAAAGTTCAGGGAGCATGGTGGTTAAAATCGTAACAGAGACTGTTGATGACGATGGCATGGACCATTGTGATGACGAAGGTCATGAAACATTGTGGCGATTGGAGTCACGGTGTATTGAGATGACAGGGGTCATGGAGCATTGTGATAACAAGGGCATGGAGCATTGTGATGACAAGGGTTTGAAGCATTGGGCTGAAAATGTTAATGGAATATTGTGATGACAGCGTTAATGACCTTTGTCATCACAATGGTCCATGCCCTCGTCATCACAAGGCTCTGTGACATTTGTCACCAAAATGCTCCATGAAATTTTCATCACAATGCTCGGTGACCCTTGTCATCACAATGCTCCATGCCTTTGCCAGCCCAGAGCTCCATGACCCATGTCATCACAATGCGCCATGTGCTTGTCATCACAATGCTACACAACTTTGTCATCACAATACTCCATAAAACTTGTCATCACAATGCTCCATGCACTTCTTAGCAAAACGCTCTCTCACCACTGATATCAATTTGTTCCCTCACTAGTCATCACAATACACCCACTCCCCTGTCATCTCAGTGGTCCACAACACCGTCATGAAAATGTTCCTTGACTCCTGACATCACAATGTTCCATAACCCCTGTCATCATAATGTTCCATGACACATTTCATCAAATTGCTCCATGACCCTGTCATCACAATGCTCCCTGCCCTTCACAAGAGAATGCACCACACCCTTGTCGTCAAAATGCTCCATTACCATTGTTGTCACAATACTCCATGACCCTTGGCATCACAATGCTCCATGCCATTGTCATCACAATGCTCCATGAAACCTCTCATCACATTGTCCCATGCCCTTTTCATCACAGGCTCCATGATGCTTTTCATCACATTGCTCGATGCCATTCTTCTCACAATGCTCCATGCGTTTGTCATTACATTCATCCATGAACCATGTATCACAGTGTTCCGTGCCCTTGTTATCACAATGCTCCTTGCCCCCTCTCATCACAATAATCCATTTAACATTTCAGACCAATGTTCCATGCCCTTTTCATCACAATGCTCCAAGACTCCTGTAATCACAATGCTCCATTCCCCTTTTCATCTCAATGCTCCATGAACACTGTCATCACAATGCACCAATGCACTTCATCATAAGGCTTCATGCTATTGTCATCACAATGAAATCAAAATGCTCTATGACCTCTGTCATCACAATGCTCCAAATCCTTGTGATCAAAATATTCCATAACACTTATCATCACAACTCCCCATGACGTTCGTCATCACAATTATCCATGGTCTTCTCATCACAATGCTCCATGACATTTGTCATCACAGTGCTCAATACCCTTGTCATCACAATGGTCCCTGACACTTGTCATCAGTATGCTCCTTGAACCCTGTCATGACAAGGCTCCATGCCTTTTTCATCATAACGTTCCATGCTCTTTTCCTCACAGTTCTCCAGGACCCCTGTAATCACAATGCTCCATGCCCTTGTCATCACAACCTCCATGATGCATGTCATCAGAACACTCCATGGCATTCTCATCCCAATGCTCCATTCCGTTGTCATCACAATGCTCCAAGACCCCTGTAATCACAATGTTCCATGCCCCTTTTCATCAGAATGCTCCATGAGACTTGTCATCACAAGGCTCCAAGATCTTCTCATCACAATGCTCCAGTACCTTTTCATCACAATACTCCATGACCCCTGTCATCACAATACTCCATGAACATTTTCAGCCCAATGCTCCATGACGTTCTCATCACAATGCTCCATGACCACTGTCATCACAACGCTCCATGAACCCTGACAACACAGTGATCCAGGACCCTTGTCATCCGAGTGCTCCATGCCCTTGTCATCCCAATGTTCCATGAACCCTGTAATCACAATGCTCCATGACGCTTGTCATCACAGTGGTCCATGAAACTTGTCATCACAATGCTCCATGCCTTTGTCAGCAATATGCTACATAATCTTGTCATCACAATGCTCAATGCGCTTGTCATCACAATCCTCCATGACCCATGGGATCACATTGCTTCAAGCCTTTGTCATCTCTCTCTTGCCTTTCTGGTTTTTAAAGATTTTCGGATGTCCTTTTTGACCGGTGGGAAGTGACAATTCTTTGTAGAGTGGATTTGCATTGCACGGTTGCTTGATTGGCCAAAAAGGGCCTATGCCTTTTCTACTGAATATATTCAGGAGAAAAGGCATACGCTGTTTTTGGCCAAGTGCATCATTGTCGAAGTTGTGATGCTTTTCTTGTGCTTTAAAGGTGATTCCAATTTACCTCTTGAAATATGTTTTGTGCAATTCTGCCTCATTTTCAAGTCTGCTTCGTTGTCTTCCCTCTACAGATTTTTGAAAGAGAGTAGTCCTTTATAACTCTGCAGGTTTGTGAATTGCTTTGCCCCTGAGCTCCAATATTCAAATCCCATTTTTGGGAGCTGACCGCAAATCCACAATTTTGCTTCAGGACCTATACTGGTTCCAGGGGTGGCTATACTGGTTCCCTATGGGTCGCTGAGGCTTTGGTTAATTCTTCTTCCTGAGGAGAAATTAGAGTGACATGTGCCCATCCAAATGCCTAACAACTACTCTCTCATTGGTTCTCCCTATTCCCTTTCAACCTCTGCACAATTAGCAAACTGTGCGAACCAGGAGGTTTTAGGGGCTGACTCTCCTAAGTTGGGAGATTGATAGTAAAGCAGTTGGAATGCCAAACTGCAGTACAAGGAGAGGAAAAATTAGGAGAGTTTCAGAAACCTTTCGCCATCACAGGGTGTCCTTTCTCTAGGTTTCCCATACATGTTATAACAGTAGTGATCTACCTGGAGATTTGGGACCAATGGAATGGTGGCATGCATTACTACTTTAAAGGGTCTGAATTTTCTCTCCCAATCTCACCAGTCCTCTCAGTCCCAAGTGTCCAACCTTATGTCTCATCCAGCTGTATTTGCAGATAGGGTCATTCCAGGTTTCATCAGATCCCCTGAAGGTATTGTGTAAGAATTTTGCTGTTTTTTTGTTTTGTTTTTGAAATTAATTTTTATAATGGGGTTGAGCTGATTTTCACTGACGTGTTTATGCCGGTCTAGACACACTTGATTCCCTTACAGAGGCATATCAATACATAGGTTTTAAGTTTCTTACTAATCAGATATATTCCTCTGTGGGGAATAGGGGTTTTGAGCCCCGTTCACTGAGGAAGGTGTAGGTCTTGTCTATTCTGTATTTGGTTTATGGAATGGTACCTGTGCTAATATCAAACTCTGGTTTTATGCATCACCCCACCTCTCCTTTCCCGTTTAGCAGGCATAAGAGTGTTTTCTAAATGTGAGACGCTGCTCTCTTTCCTAATTCAGTTCATGTGTTGTGATGTTGACATTCCCTCTGTAAGTGATATCTTATGATAAGATTCTTTTTTTCTGTGTGACTAATTTCCCTTAGAATCATCATACCTAAATCCACTCATTATGCTGCTACTGGCCTTATGACATTGATTTCCTGTCTGAGTGATATTCCATTGTACAAATTACCACAAGTTCTTTATGCATTTCTCTTTTTCCTGGGATAATTTAAGTGTAACTAAGTTGAGGTTATTTTATGCAGAGCAGCCCGAAACTTTGGGGAGCCTGTGTCTTGTTGATATTTAGTCTTCCCAAGTTATATGCCCATGAGTTGAAGTCCCCTTTGCTCGGGGTCTTTGTAGTTTAGATGTTTTAGGAAACAGCACACACTTCTTCAGAGTGGCTCTTGGATATTTATACCCCACCCATCAGTGTGACTAGTCTCCCTGTTTTCCATGGCCTCTCCTGCATTTCTGGTTTCTACACATTTTTTGGATGACCTTTCTGAGCAGTGGAAATTGAGACTTCTTTGTTGTGCGGATTTGCATTTCTCTCTTGCTTGGTTGACCAAAAACTCTGTATGTGTTTTTTTTTTTTTTTCCTGAAGATATTCACGAAAATAACGCATACACCCTTTTGCTCAACTGCATCATTTTAGAAATTCTGCTGCTTTTCATATGCTTTAAATGTGAGTACAATCTACCTTTTGAAATCTGTTTCCTGCAATTCTGCCTCTCATTCAGATCCTCTTCGTTGCCTTACCTGAATATATTTTTGGACGTTGGTTATCATTTATATCTTTGCAGGTCTTTGAATTGTCTGCTCCTGAGCTCCATTTTGCAACTCACATTTTTTGTGAGCTGGCCACCAAACCATTGGATTGCTTCCGGCCCTATTCTGATTCTGGGGAGGCAGGCTGAGCCTTTTGTTAATTCTTCTTCCTAATGGGAAATTAGAGTGACATGTGCCTGTCTAAACTCCTACAGCTAATCTCTCCTTGGTTCCTCCTCTTCCCATTTATCCTCTGCACAATTTGCAAACTGTGTGAAACAGGAGGTTAAAGGTGCTGATTCTCCAAGTGGGGAGATTGTTAGTAATGTGGCTGGAATGGCTAACCCCAGCACCAGGACATCAAAAATGAGGTGCATGTTAGACACCTTTCCTGAGCACACGGTGTACATTCTTCTCGGTTTCCCAGGCATGTTTTCGCTGTCAGAAGATTGCCTTGAACCTGCAGATTTGGTACCCATGGAATGGATACCAGGCAGTATTACTTTAAAAGGTCTGCATTTCCTCACCCAGCCTCTCTAACATCTCTTAGCATGCATAGCTTCCAGCCTTATATATCATCCTGCTGTGGGTCTACATGTGTTCAATCCATGTTACATCGTAGCCCTTTAACAAAAGTTGTAAGAATTTATGTCATTCTCACTTTTTTATAAATATTTTAAAATTTATTTTTATATTGGTTACAGCTGATTTTCAAAGCTCTGTTTTTTGCTGCTGTACATCCACTTGATTCATGTACTGTGAGACAAAAATAAATTCTTTTTCAGATGCTTACGAGTCATATGTATTATTATCCAGTGCCTTGAGTGGGCTGAGTGCAGTTCTTTGAGGTACCGTGGAGGCCTTGTCAGTTATTCAATTTGGTACTTGGAATGGTATCTTTGCTAATTTCAACCTCCTGGATAATACCTCACCATTCCCCACCTTTCCCATTTAGCAGCCTTATGTCTATTTTCCACATATTTGACTATGTTTCTGTTTTGTAGTTTATTTCATGTGTAGCCATTTTTGATTCCACCTTTAAGTGACATCTTATGATATGTGTCTTTTTCTTTCTGACATATGTCACTTAGAATGATCGTATGTAACTCCTGCAGAGTTGTTACAACTGGCCTTACTTCAATGATTTCTGGATGAGTAATAGTCCACTCTACATAAGTACCCCATCTCTTTTATCCATTTTATCCTTCCAGGGACATTTAGGTTATATCCAAGTGGAGGCACATTTTAACAGAGGTGGTAAACGTTGGGGTGCCTGTTTTCTGTCCATTTTTGTTTTCCCTAGGTATACGCCCATAAGTGCAATTGCCCTATGCTCTGTAGCTCATTTTTTAGATGTTTTAGCAAACACAATACACTTCTCCAGAGTGGCCGTTGGCAAATTACATTTCCACTATCAGCCTCACAGGGCTCCCTTTTCTCCTCGCCCTGTCCTGCATTTCTGGTGTTTACACTTTATGTGGATGGCCCTTCTGACAGATGTGAAGTGATACATTTTGTAGTATTTATTTCCAGTGCCCACCTGTTTGGTTGGATCAAAGTGTGTATGGCCTTAGTTGAATATATTCAGAAAAAATGCATACGCCCTTTTGGGCCAACTGCATCATTGGCGATGTTCAGCCCCTTTTCTTGTGCTTTAACGGGGAGTCCTTTCTACCTCTTCAAATCTGTTTCCTGCCACTCTCCCTTGCTTACAAGTCCTTTTCTTTGACTTACATCAAGACGTTTTTCGACAATAGATATTTTCATCTCTGCCGTTTCATGAATTTTAGTGACCCTGAGTTCCATTTTTCAACTTGTGTTTTTGGAAACTGGACACAAAAGAGCGGGATTTCCTCTAGCCCTATTCTGTTTTTGTGGGCAATTCTAGCCTTCGATGAATTTGTCTTCCGGATTGGAAATTAGAGTGGCATGTGCCTGTCCGAACACCTAAGACTTGTCTCTAAATTTTTCCCATCCTTCCGCTTCATTCTCTGGACAAATTCCAAACTGTGTGCAACAGGATGTTGACAGTGCTGTTATCCCCAAGTGAGGAGATTGTTAAGAAAGATGCTGGAGGGGTGAACCCGAGCACCAGGCGATGAGGAGATGAGGTGCCTTTTCCAAACTCTTTCCGATCAAACGGTGTACCATCCTCTAGGTGTGACAGGCATGTTTTAGCTATAGGAACGGTCTCGTGCATGTAAGGAGAACACCAGGGATTATTCCAAATCAGTGCCTCCCCGAACCACAAACTGGGGAATTTTTAAGCTATGGCTACACATATGTCCATTAAGGGCTTTGAGAAATAGGAAGAGCCCAAACTTTAGATGATTGAAATCTTCAGGGTCAGAAGTGTTCACCATCGACCTTGCTTAGGTTACATTTTATCTGTCATTGATAGATGATGTCAATAAAAATATCGATTCTTTTTCAGATTATTTCCCCTTATAGGTTATTGCAAAATATTCAGTGTAGTTCCCTGTGCTATACAGTAGTTCCTTGTTGATGATCTATTTTATACATAGCAGTTTGTATATGTTAATCCCAAACTGTTAATTTATCCCTTCTCCTACCTTTCAACTTTGGTAGTAATAAATTATAAGATTTTATACTTCTCAGAAATGGGGGAGCTGAAAAAGAGGTATCATTTTCAATGGAAAAGCTTTCAAAACAAGATTGAAGCTTCAGCCAAGAGTATTCGGTGTACATCCATGGAAATAAATCACTTCATTTCTCTAATGTTGACCTGACAAAGAAGACAGACATCTTCACTGAACTTGCTTATAGTAAAGTGATGGAAATATCAAATATAAGACTTAGAAACATCTTATTTTACCAGAGCATTATACACTGCTCTATGTTAACTACAGTTTGGCTCACACATCTGTTCATTGAAGTTACAATGTTCTCAATTTCTGTTACTGATCCTCCAGAGTGGACCCCAACCGGAGTCCCCATGCACAGTGTCATTAGAGCCAACAGATCAAGACTGAGTTTGGTTCAGAAGCAAAGGAAACATTATTTTGAAAACAGAATGGAGAGGTGAGAGCGTGCACTCCCCCACGGGCTGTGTGCTGGGCTGCTGTGTAGGGATACCGGCAGCGTCAGTGGGAGGGAGGGGATGGAGCTCTCGAGGGCTTGGTTGACTGCAGCTCAGGCTCTATGCCGCGGAGTCTGCATGGAACCCCGCTAGCTGAGGTGTCGACCCAGCCATTCTGCACTAGGAAATCAGGTCTGAAGTGCCGGATGTGGGACCACTGCATGCGGAACACTAGGAGCACGTGACATTAGACAAAGCACAAAGGAAAAACAGGTTAGACTTTATTTTATTGCACAGATTCTCTTTTTATCTCCCAGGAATTTTTAATGAACGTTGCCAGAGACGAACACCACTACTGCTTTTTCTTCCGTTCCTCATTCTTGGCGTGTTGAGGGTGCAGACCCCTCTTTTGTAACTGCTTCATGCTGTGGTGGGAGCCCTGATACCTGGGGGGAGGGGCAAAATGTCTCCCCACCAGCCTCCAGGTGAGGTTGATTGTCCCAATGCCTCCTGCCTCACTTCTCGTCCACCTGAGCACCAGCATTGGAAGTGTTATAGATTCTAATGACCTTTAAGGGTCCAGGAAAGAGATGCACAGAGATACTGCAGTGGCAGGTTTCACCCCACCCCACATTTGTTCGGTGACCTTAGGCTGACGGCTTTTGCCAGCCTAGATGCTCTGAACAGTAGTCTGTGCTTTCTTTAATTAGGTCCCTGAATTAATGTACAAACAGCACCATGTGTCAGGGCCCTGCCCGCACAACTACCAGACAGTCCAGGGTCAGTGGTGATCCAGGACCATGACGTCCACTGAGTCAACGGCCTTTAGAAGTAGCCAGCAGTCCGGCCGGTCATATTGGCACCATCACCGCGGTATCCGTAGGGTTTTCTATGGTGAAAGCGTGATATACGTTTCCCCCGCCAAGCTTATTAGCTCCCCTCTGGGTGCAGGAAGTCCTGCAAGCAGTAGTCTGCTCTTTCGGGGCACAGTCTTGTTGTTTTCTGAGAGAAACTCCAGGTCAAGTGATGGTCACATGAGTCATCTTGGGGGCCCGTTGCCCCGTTTCTTTCTCTGGAGTTTGGAGTTGGAGGGCCTCCTCACTCGATGTCAGTGTGTCCACAGAGCGACCCCTGCAACTTCAGGGCATGATGGGTGGTTAGGAATACCACGTGGGGTCCTTTTCCCTTAGGAGGGAGCTGGCTTTGCGGGCTGCTGATTTCCAGCTTTTTAGATACCCCAGTATCCGGGCCTGATGAGTCGGTGGGCAAAGCCCTTGGTGACCATAGTTTATCATACCTGAAGGGCATTCTTGTGTTACTCCATTTCAAGTGGTCCCAGTTTTTTCACTAAGGCTCCAAGGGCGATTACCCTTTGACCGGGTATGTAAAGGTCAAAGGGTTTAGCTAAATTAGCGAGTTCCTGGGCAAGGATCTGAATTTACTGCACTTTCCATTCTTGGAAGGCTGCTTCTGGATTCTATTCAAAAGGATCATCATCTTTTCGTGTCAGTGTTTCATGTAGAGGCCCAGCTATTAGACTGTAGTTAGGGATCCAGATGCAGAAAACCTTGGCCTCCCCAGGAACCCCTATGCTGTCTTCTAATTTTAGAAGAGGTAGGGCTGCAAATGGCTTCCTCCCATTCCTGGGATGCGTTTCTCTGAATATCTGTGAGAATGAAGCCCAGGCATGTCACCTGAGCATGGGATATTTGAGCCTTTTTTTTGGACACCTTCTATCCTTTATTGGCTAGGTAGTTCAGAGGCGTCTTTAGTAGGTCTGGCGATCAGAATGTCATCTGCATATTGAAGGAGGGTTCCCTTTTACAGAGGTAGAACTTTTAGGTCTTTAGAGGACATTTCCCCAATGATGGTGTGGGGATTTTTGAACCATTGGGGCAGGACGGCCCAGCATTATTGCTTTTGTTGCATGTTGTGTCCTGCCACTCACAAGCCAAAAATTCTTGTGACTCTGAGATGAGTGGAACACAGAAGAAGGCATCATTGAAGTCTAATACAGAATGCCATGGCCTGGTGGATGGTTGAATGAGCAGCAGGGTGTAGGAAATAGGAGCTACTGGATGTATATCCTCGGTGGCTTCACTGACTGTCCTGATATATTTTCCCAGGTCTCCAGCAGCCCATGGGGCTCTCGTGGTCAGGCCAATCCCAGGATATGGAGCTCACCTGGGCTGCACCTCCCACCCCAGAGCCCACGGGGCTCTCGTGGTCAAGTCCCTCCCAGGGTATGGAGCTCACCTGTGCAGCTACCCAGCAGCCCATGGGGCTCTCATAGTCAGGCCCTTCCCAGGATACAGAACTCCCCTGGCCAGGTACCCCAGCATGGCTGGACACACAGGAACTGTGCACATAGCCCACCTTGCAGAGAACCCCCAGCTCACCTGTGACTCACAGCTGACAAAGAACACCTCAGAGCAGGAATGGAACTAACAAACATCAGCTCTGACAGTTCTGTGACCCTGGCTATCACTCTGTGCAGCCTCTCTCTGCCTGGTCTACCAGACACTTCCACTGCAGCCAGGGCACCAGGCCTCTGTCTCCACCCACCATCACTCCTCTCCATGACTCCTGGGTTCCTCTCATTAGGATAGGGTCTTCTTGAAGTTGTTTCCCACTCATGGACCAGATAAAATGATGAGAAAACAAGCCGCAGCTGCAGCCCCTTGTCTATCCTGACTCTCAAGAACCCACACCTGTTCCTTGGGCCTGGTCCGTTTAGGAAGGTTCATTTTCTGCAACTGTGAGCCCCTGAGGTGTGAGGATTGGCTGATTTGGGCAGCCTGACACTGCCTGCCAGCTCCCCCCCAGGTGTGCCTGGGTTGAGGTCAATATAAGCACCTCTCCAGTCAGCAAGAGCCCCTGTAGCTGTGCATGACACCATATTCTCTGCCCCGTCATCAGTGTCGGGGCTGGGTTGGTGGGAGGGAGTGAGAGGCCGTGGGTTTGTGGGTGGCCCAGTGTGAGTGGGGCTCTCCTGGACTTTCTACAGGAGTTGCCAGGCTGCCACCTGCTAAAGAAGAGGATATCTCACCCATACCTGCCGCTGGAATTTCTCCCGAGGCAGAGGTGAGGAAGTAAAAAAGCAGTGGGGTCCGTGGCAGGAGTGGTATCTCAGGCAGGGAAATGGAAAACTTCCAGAAGATCATCTGGGGCCAGGACCATCCTGGGTGGCCTGCAGGCACCAAGTCGGCCTGCGTGCTCTCACTGGTGTGGCTCCACAGCCCTTCCTCTAGGCTTGCAAGTGCTTGTACATATTCAGGTGTTTTACCTGGAAAGGGTGGGAAGAGTTCAGCTGCAGCAGGACTGGGGCTCATATCACATTTACTCACAGACGCCTCGACACAGTGCCCCATCTTTGCAATGAGGATGCTCCTTGTGGAGGGGAGCGCTGCTGACTGCATGGGAGATGATTTCCCACCTCTGACCAACTTAAGAATTTTTTTACCACTGGAGCAAGTGCCCTGATAAGATTTTCCTCTGTATAACTGGTGGGTTCTGTTTTTTTTTTTTTTTTTTTTTTTTCTTTTATTTCTTTTTGGTTCAAGGTAGATTTTATTTATTTCTCTTTTTTTTTAATTTGGAGATATAAACATGGAAATAATGCATTAATATAAAGACGTCTATGTGAAGGGCAAAACTTTTTTTCTGTTTTATTTTATTAAATTTTATTTATTTATTTTTATTTTTTAAAATTTATTTCTTTTATACAGCTGGTTCTTATTGGATATCTATTTTATACATATAAGTGTGCACATGTGAATCCCAGTCTCACAATTCATCCCACCACCACCCTCACATGGCGTTCCCTCCTTGGTGTCCATATGTTTGTTCTCTACATCTGTGTCTCTATCTCTGCCCTGAAAACCAGTTCATCTGTACCATTTTTCTAGGTTCCACATATATGCATTAATATACAATATTTGTTTTTCTCTATCTGACTTACTTCACTCTGTATGACAGTCTCTAGATCCATCAAGGTCTCTACAAATGACCCAATTTCATTCCTATGTATTGCTGAGTATTATTCCGTTGTATATATGTACCACATCTTTATCCATTCGTCTGTCTGTGGTCACTTAGGTTGCTTTCATTACCTGTCTATTGTAAATAGTGCTGCAATGAACATTGTGGTGTATGTGTCTTTTTGATTTATGGTTTTCTCTGGGTATATGCCCAGTAGTGGGATTGCTGGATTATATGGTAATTCTATTTTTAGTTTTTTAAGGAACCTCCATACTGTTCTCTATAGAGACTGTATCAATTTACATTCCCAACAATAGTGGAAGAAGGTTCCTTTTCTCCACACCCTCTCCAGCATTTGTTGTTTGTAGATTTTCTGATGATGCCCATTCTAAGAGGTGTGACGTGATACCTCATTGTTGTTTCGATTTCCATTTCTCTAATAATTAGTGATGTTCAGCAGATTTTCATGTGCGTACTGGCGATCTCTATGTCTTCTTGGAAGAAATGTCTATTTAGATCTTCCATTTTTGTATTGTGTTGTTTGTTTTATTAATATTGAGCTTCATGAGCTGTTTATATATATTGGAGGTTAATCATTTGTCCATTGATTCATTTGCAAATATTTTCTGCCATTCTGAGGGTTGTCTTTTCGTCTTGTTTGTTGTTTCCTTTGCTTTGCAAAAGCTTTTACGTTTCATTAGGTCCCATCTGTTTACTTTTCTTTTTTATTTCATTACTATAGGAGGTGGATCAGAAAAGATCTTGCTGTGATATACGTCAGAGTATCCTTCGTAAGTTTTCCTCTCAGGGTTTTATACTGTCCGGTCTTACATTAAGGTCTCTAATCCATTTTGAATATATTTTTATGTATGGTGTTTGGGAGTGTTCTAATTTCATTCTTTTACATATAGCTGTCCATATTTCCCAGCATCAATGATTGAAGAGACTGTCTTAACTCCATTGTATATTCTTGCCTCCTTTGTCATAGATTAGTTGACCATAGGTGTGTATTTTTATCCATGTGCTTTCTTTTTTTTTGCCTTTTACACGTTTATTGGAGTATAATTGCTTTACAATGGAGTGTTCATTTCTGCTGTTTAAAAAAGTGAATTAGCTATACATATTCAAATATCAACAGATCCCCTCCCTCTTGCATCTCCCTGCCACACTCCATATCCCACCCCTTTATGTGGTCACAAAGCACCGAGCTGATTTCCCTGTACTATGTGGCTGCTTCCCAGTAGCTATCAGTGTTACATTTGGTAATGTATTTATGTCCATGCCACTCTCTCACTTCGTCCCAGCTTACCCATCCCGCTTCCGGTGTCCTCAATTCTTTCTCTATGTCTGTGTCCTTAATCCTGTCCTGCCACTAGGTTCTTCAGAATCTTTTTTTTTTCTCCTTTAGATTCCATATATCTCTGTTAACATACAGTATTTTTTTTTCCCTTTCTGACTTACTTCACCGTGTAGGACAGATTCTAAGTCCATCCACCTCAGTACAAATAACTCAGTTTTGCCTCTTTTTATGGCTGAGTAATATTCCATTGTATATATGTGCCAGATCTTCTTTATCCATTCAGCTGCCAATGGACACTTAGGTTGCTTCCATGTCCTGGCTATTGCATATAGAGCTGCAATGAACATTTTTGTACATAACTCTTTTTGAATTATGGTTTTCGCAAGGCAAATGCCCTGTAGTTGGATTGTTGTGTCGTATGGTACTTCTATTGTTAGTTATTTAAAGGAACCTTCGTACTGTTCTCCCTAGTGCCCATATCAATTTATATTCCCACCCACAGTGCAAGTGTGTTCCCTTTTCTCCAATAAAGGCCTCTCCAGGATTTATTGTTTTGTAGATTATTTTGATGATTGGCACTCTGACTGCTGTGAGGTGATACCTCACGGTAGTTTTGATTTGCATTTCTCTAATGATTAGTGATGTTCAGCATCCTTTCATGTGTTTCTTGGTAATCTGTATATCTTCTTTGGAGAAATGTCTATTAGGTCTTCTGCCCGTTTTTGGATTGGGTTGTTTTTTTTTTGTGATATTGAGCTACATGAGGTGCTTCTAAAGTTTGGAGATTAATCCTTTGTCAGTTGCTTCATTTGAAAATATTTTCTCCATTTCTGAGGGTTGTTTTTGCATCTTGATTATGTTTTCCTGTACTGTGTAAAAGCTTTTAAGTTTCATTAGGTCCCATTTGTTGATTTCTGTTTTTATTTCCATTTATCTAGGAGGTGGGTCAAAAAGGATCTTGCTGTGATTTATGTCATAGAGTGTTCTGCCTATGGTTTCCTCTAAGTGTTTTATAGTGTCTGGTCTTATATTTAGATCTCTAATCCATTTAGAGTTTATTTTTGTGTATGGTGTTATGGAGTGTTCTAATTTCATTCTTTTATGTGTAGGGGTCCAGTTTTCCCAGCACCAATTACTGAAGAGACTGTCTTTTCTCCATTTTATATCCTTAGCTCCTTTGTCATATATGAGATAGCAATAGGTATGTCGGTTTATCTCTTGGCTTTCTGTCCTGTTCCATTGATCTGTGTTTATGCCAATCTACATACACTTGATTCCATTATGGAGACATATAAATACATAGGTTTCATGGTTATTACCAATCAGATATATTCCTCTTCAGTGAATAGGGTGTTTTGTGTCCAGTTCATTGAGAAAGGAGTAGGTCTTGTCTATTACATATTTGGTATATGGAATGGTATCTGTGCTAATTTGAAACTCTGCTTTTACACATCACCCCACCTCACCTTTGCCCTTAAGGTGGCATAAGTGTGTTTTCTATATGTGTGACTCTGTTCTCTTTTGAAATTCAGTTCATGTGTAGCCATGTTTACATTCCCTCTATAAGTGATATATTACAATAAGTTTCTTTCTCTTTGTGGCTCATTTCACCTAGCATCATCGTACCTAAAGCCACTTAATATGCTGCTATTGGCCTTATGACATTGATTTTATGTCTGAGTGGCATTCGATTGTATATAAGTCCCACAACATCTATATCCATTTTTTTTTCCTTTCCTGGGATATATAAAGTGTACCGAAGTTGAGGTTCATGTAAACAGGGCAGCCTTAAACTTTGGGCTGGCTGTGTGTTGTGGATTATTAGTTTTCCCAAAATACACGCCCATGAGTGGAAGTGTGCTATGCTCTGTAGCTCTGTTTTAGAAAACAACATACAGTTCTCCAGAGAGGCTGTTGGCAATTTTCATCCTGTACATCTGTGTAACCAGGCTCCCTTTTCTCCATGGACTCTCCTGCATTTGTGTTTTTTACTCTATTTGCGGATGGCCCTTTTGACTGGAGGTAAGGGACACTTCTATGTAGTGCGGATTTGCAATGCCTGATGGCTTGCTTGGCCAAAAAGGGCGTATGCATTTTTTCCCAAATATATTCAAGAAAATACACATACTCCCTTTTCGGCCAAGGGCAACATTGTGGAAGTTCTGTCGCTTTTCATGTGCTTTAAAGACGACTCCATTCTACCTCTTGAAATCTGTTTCCTTCAATTCTGCCTTGCATTCAAATCCTCTTCACTGCCTTACCTCAATATATTTCTGGATGATAGTTGTCCTTTATAACTCTGCAAGTTTGTGAATTGCTGTGCCCCTGATTTCCATTTTTTAACTCGCCTATTAGTGAGCTGGATGCAATACCGCAGGATGGCTTTAGGCCCTATTCTGGTTCCGGGGCTTCAGGCTTAGCCTTTGGGTAATTCTTCTTCCTGATGGGAAACTAGAGTGACATGTGCCCATCCAAACACCTACAGCTAATCTCTCATTTATTTCCCCTCTTCCTGTTCATCCTCTGCACAATTTTCAAACTGTGCATAACAGGAGGGTAAAGGCGCTGACACTCCAAGTGGGGAGATTTTTAGTAATGCAGATGGAATGGTGAAGCCGAGCACGACGAAAGGAAAAATGAGGTACCTTTTAGAAAACTTTCCCGATTACACTGTGTACTATCCACTGGGTTTCCAATGCATGTTTTAACTGTAGGAAGATTCCCTTAATCCTGTAGAGTTGGGACCACTAGAATGGGTAGCACAGAGTATTGCTCTAAGTGGTATTCTTTTGCTCACACAACCTCAGCAATCTTGTCAGCCCCAAGTGTCCAGTCTTATGTCTCATCCAGCTGTGGGTGTAAATGTGGTCAATCTAGGTTTTATCACAGGCCCTGAACGTAATTTTTAAGACTTTCTCTCTGTTTTTGCATTTTGCTTTTGAAATTTATTTTTATAAGTGGGTTTAACTGAATTTCAGTGCTGTGTTCATGCCGTTATACACACTCATGATTCCTTTATGGAGACCTGAGAATACATATGTTTTAAAATACTTAGAGTCAGACATATTCCTCAGCAATGAATAGTGGGTGTTGAGTCCAGTTAATTGTGCCAGGAGTTGGTGTTGTCTAATACATACATAGTTTATGTAAAGGTATCTGTGCTAATTTAAAACTGTGGTTTGATGCATCACCCCACCTCGCCTTTCCCCTTAAGCAGGCAGAAGCTTGTTTTCTAAATGTGTGACTCTGTTGTGTTTGTAATTCAGTTCATGTGTAGCCATGTGTACATTCCCACTATGAGTTATATCTTTTGATATGATTGTTACTCTGTTATCTTTCGTAACACAGTTCATGTTTAGCTTTGCTGACAGGACATTCATAAGTGATATGTTATGATAAGTTTCTTTTTCTGTGTGACTTATTTCACTTAGAATCATCGTACCTGAATCCACTCTTTTTGCTGCTACTGGCCTTATGACATTGATTTCATGGCTGAGGAATATTGCATCGTATGTAAGTACCACAGTATCTTGAACCATTTTTGTCTTTCCTGGGATACATAAGGTGTACCAAAGTTGAGGTTCTTGTAAGCAGTGCAGCCCTGAATTTTGGGGTGGCTCTGTCTTATTGATTTCAGGTTTCCCAAGGTATATTCCCTAAACAGGAAGTGCCCTTGGCTGTGTAGCTCTCTTGTTTGCTTGTTGTAGGGATCACAATGCATTCCTGCAGAGAGGCAGTTGGCCACTTATATCCCGCCCATCAGCATAACAATGTTCCCTGTTCTCCAGGGCCTGTCTTGCCTTTCTGGCTTTTACACATTTTGCGGATGTCCCTTTTGACAGGTGGGTAGTGATACTTCTTTGTAGTGCAGATTTGCATTGCCCGCTTTCTTGCTTAGCCAAAAAAGGGCGTATGCATTTTCCCCTGAATATATTCAGGAGAAAATGCATACACCCTTTTTGGCCAAGTGCATCATTGTCGAAGCTGTGCCCCTCTTCCTGTGCTTTACAGGCGACTCCTACATACCTCTTGAAATCTGTTTCCTGCTATTCTGCCTCGCTTTCAAGTCCGCCTCGTTGCCTTCCCTCAACAGATTTTTGGACGATAGTTGTTTTTATTACTCTGCTAGTTTGTGAATTGCTGTGCCCCTGAGCTCCATTTTTCAACTTGTTATTTGTGAGCTGCACGCAAGTCCAAAATTTTGGTTCAGGACCTAAACTGGTTTCCGGTGGGTGCCTGAGACTTTGGTTAATTCTTCTTCCTGCTGGGATATTAGAGTGACATGTGCCCGTCCAAATGCCTAACCACTACTCTCTCATTGGTTCTCCCTCTTCCCTACCATACTCTGCCAAATTGGCAACCTGTGGGAACCAGGAGGTTAAAGGGGCTCTCTCTCCAAGTTGGGAGATTGATAGTAAAGCAGTTGAAAGTCAAACCAGAGAACCAGGAATGGGACTATTCGTTGAGTTTTAGAAACCTTTCGTATTCACAGTGTGTCCATTCTCTTGGTTTCCCGTACATGTTATAGGTGTAGTAATATTCCCTTCAACTTGGAGAGTTGGGACCCATGGAATGGGTGCCATTCATTATTGCTTAAAGGGTCTGCATTTGCTCACCCAATCTCACCAATCCTCTCAGTCCCAAGTGTCCAGCCTTATGCCACATCCAGCTCTCATTGTAGATAGGGTCATTCCAGGTTTCGTAAGAGACCCTGAAGGAATTGTAAAGAATTTCCTTGTTTTTTGTTTTCTTTTTGAAATTCCTTTTTATAGTGGGTTTGGGCTGATTCTCCCTGCCATTTTTATGCCAGTCTAGACACACTTGATTCCCTTACGGAGACATATCAATACATAGGTTTTAAGATTGTTACTAGTAAGATATATTCTTCTGCAGGGAATATGGGGTGTTGAGTCCCTTTCACTGAGGAAGGTGTAGGTGTTGTCTATTCCGTATTTGGTTTTTGGAACGGTACCTGTACTAATATCAAACTCTGGTTTTATGAATCACCCCACCTCTCCTGCACCCTTAAGCAAGCATAAGAGTGTTTTCTAAATGTGAGGCTCTCTTCTGTTTCCTATCTCAGTTCATGTGTAGCCATGTTTACAGGACCTTCATAAGTGATATCTTATGATAATTTTCTATTTCTTTGTGACTTATTTCACTTAGAATCATCGTACCTGAATCCACTCACTTTGCTGCTCCTGGTTTTATGGCATTGATTTCATTTCTGAGTGATATTCCATCGTACATAAGTACCACAATTTTTTGAACCATTTTTATATTTCCTGGGATATTTAAGGTGTACCCAAGTTGAGGTTCTTGTAAGCAGTGCAGCCCTAAATTTGGGGGTGGCTCTGTCTTATTGATTTTCAGTTTTCCCAAGGTATATTCCCTAGACTGGAAGTGTCCTTGGCTCTGTAGCTCGTTGTTTACTTGTTTTAGGGAACACAATGCACTCCTCCAGAGAGGCAGTTGTCAATTTACATCCCGCCCATCAGCATAAAAAGGCTCCCAGTTCTCCAGATCCTATCTTGCCTTTCTGGTTTTTACCATTTTGTTGATGTCCCTTTTGACAGATCGGAAGTGATACTTCTTTGTAGTGCAGATTTGCACTGCCCGCTTGCTTGCTTGGCCAAAAAGGGCGTAAGTGTTTTCTCCTGAATATATTCAGGAGAAAACACATACGCCCTTTATGGCCAATTCCATAATTGTCGAAGTTGTGATGCTTTTCCTGTGTTTAAAGGCGATTCCAATGTACTTCTTGAAATCTGTTTCATGGAATTCTGCCTCATTTTCAATGCCTCCTCGTGGCATTCCCTCAACAGATTTTTGGAAGTGAGTAGTCCTTTATAACTCTGCAAGTTAGTTAATTGTTGTGCCCATGAGCTCTATTTTTCAACTCGCATTTTTGTGAGCTGACCGCAAATCCACACTTTTGCTTCAGGACCTATACTCTTTCCGGGGGTTGACAGGCTGAGAGATTGGTTAATTCTTCTTTGTGATGGGAAATTTGAGTGCCATGTGTCCATCGAAATGCCTACAGCTCCTCTCCCATTGTTTCTCCCTCTTCCCTTATATCCTCTGCACTATTTGCCAACTGTGCAAAACAGGAGGTTATAGGGGCTGACTCTCCAACTTGGGAGATTGATAGTAAAGCAGTTGCAATATCAAACTGGAGCACAAGGAGCCAAATAATTTGTACAGTTTTAGAAACCTTTCACCATCAGAGGGTGTCCATTCTCTAGGTTCCCCATACAGGTTAAAACTCTAGTGATATTCCCTTCTACCTGTAGAGTTGGAAACCATGGAATGGATGGCAGGCATTATTGTTTTAAAGGGTCTGCATTTTCTCACCCAATCTCGACCATACTCTCAGTCCCAAGTGACCAGCCTTATGCCATATCCAGCTGTCGTTGTAGATAGGGTCATTCCAGGTTTCATCAGAAACCCTGAAGGTATTGTGTAAGAATTTCCCTGTTATTTTGTTTTCTTTTGAAATTCATTTTTATTGTGCGTTTGAGCTGATTCTCACTGCCGTGTTTATGTCGTTCTAGCCACACTTCTTTCCCTTACCGAGACATATCAATACATAGGTTTTAAAGTTCTTACTAGTCTGATATATTTCTCTGTGGGGAATATGGGTGTTAGTTCCGTTCACTGAGGAAGGAGTATGGCTTGTCTCTTCTGTATTTGGATTATGGAACGGTACCTGAGCTAATATCAAACTCTGGTTTGTGCATCTCCCCACCACTCGTTTCCACTTAAGGAAGCATAAGAGTTTTTTTTTTTCTAAATCTGAGACCCTATTCTCTTTCCTAATTCAGTTCATATGTAGTCATGTATTCATTCCCATCATAAGTGATATCATATGTCAGAATGCACCATGGCCCTTGTCATAATAATGCTCCATGACTCCTGTCATCTCAATGCTCAATGCCCTAGTTATCACAATGCTCCATGTCCCTTGTCATTACAATTCACCAAGTCCTTGTCATCAAAAAGCTACATGACACTTCTCATCACACTGTTACATGCTCTTGTCATCACAATTCTCAATGCACTTGTCATTGCAATGCTCCATGACCCCTGGCATAGCAAGCTCCAAGTGTTTGTCATCACAATGCTACACGGCGTTGTCATCAAAATTCTAAATGGCCTTGTTATCACAATGCTCATTACACTTGTCATCACAATTCTCCATGCCCTTGTCATCACAATGCTCCATGACCCCTGTCATTACAATGCTCCCTGACCCCTGTCATCACAATAATTCACGCCCCTTGTCATTACAGTGCTCCATGATACTCATCATCACAATAACACAAGGTCTTCTCATCACAATGCCACATGACATTTGCCATCACAATGCTCAATACACTTGACATCACAATGCTCCCTGACTATTGCCATCAGTATGCTCCTTGAACACTTTCATGACAAGGATACATGCGTTTTTCATTACAATGATCCAGGCCCTATTCATCACAATGCTAAAAGACCCCTGTAATCACAATGCTCCTTGCCCTTGCCATCACAAAGCTCCATGACGCATGTCATTAGAATGCTCCATGGCATTCTCATCACAATGTTCCATGCCCTTGTCATCACACAGGTCAATGACACATGTCAGCAGAATGCTCCTTGGCCTTCTCCTCACAATATGCCATGCCCTTGTCATCACAATGATCCAAGACCCCTGTAATCACAATGCTCCAGGCCCCTTTTCATCAGTATGCTCCATGAGACTTGTCATTACAAGGCTCCATGGATTTCTCATCACAATGCTCCAGGAGCTTGTCATCCAAATGCTTCACGACCTTGTCATTAAAATTCAAAATGGCCCTTGTCAGCATAATGCTCCAAGCCCTAGTCATCACAATGCTCCATTATATTGGTCATCACAATCCTCCATTACATTTGGCATCACAGTGCTCCATGCCATTGTCATCGCAATGGACCAAACATATGTCATCACAATGCTCCCTGACAACTGTCTTCACAATAATCCATGACCTTCTTATCACAGTGCTCCATGCCATTGTCATCACAATGCAACATGTCCACTGTCATCACAATAATCTATGAAACTTGTCAGACCGAAGCTCCATGCCCCTGTCATCACAATTCTCCATGCCCTTGTCATCACAATACTCCATGACCCCTGTCATCACAATGCTCCGTGACTCCAGTCATCTCAATGCTTCATGACCTTTGTCATCACAGTGGACCTTGCCTTCTTCATCAACAGTCTCTGCGACATTTTTAACCACTATGCTCCAGGAAATTTTCATCACATTGCTCTGTGACCCTTGTCACCACAATGCTCTATGCCTTTGTCAGCACAATGCTCCATGACACTTGTCATCACAATGCTCCATGTGATTGTCAGCACAATGCTCCATGACACATGTCATCACAATGCACCATGCACTTGTCATCACAGTGCTCCACAACCTTGTCATCACAATGCTCCATAAATCTTGTCATCACAATGCTCCATGCACTTCTCGTCAAAATGCTCTCTCACCAGTGATATCACAATGTTACATCACAATTCATCAAAATACACCCTCACCCCTGTCATCACAATGTTCCATGACACCTGTCATCACAATGCTACATGCACTTATCATCACAAGGTTCGATGAGCCCTGACAACACAATATTCCATAAACCCTGTCATTAAAATGCTCCATGACCATTTTCATCAAAATGCTCCATGACCCCTGACATCACAATGTTCCATAACCACTGTCATCACAATGTTCCATGACCCTTTTCATCTAATTTCTCCATGATACTGTCATCACAATGCTCCCTGCCCTTCTCATCACAATGCACAGCGCCCTTGTCATCAAAATTCTCCAACACCTTTGTCATCACAAAGATCCATGACCCTTGGCATCACAAAGCTCCATGAAAGCTATCATCACATTGCTCTTTGTCCTTGTCATCACAAAGCTCCATGACACATGTCATCAGAATGCTCCATGGCCGTCTCATCACAATGCTCAATGCCCTTGGCATCACAATGCTCCATTACACCTGTCATAACTATGCTCCAAGAACCCTGCCATCACGATATTCCATGTCTCTTTCATCACAAGGCTCCATGACGCTTAACATCAAAATGCTCCAAGACCACTGTAATCACAATGCTCCATGCCCCTTTTCATCTCAATGATCCATGAACCCTGTCATCACAATATACCATGCCCATCATCATAATGCTTCATGCTATTGTCATCACTATGAAAGCAAAATGCTCCATGACCACTGTCATAACAATGCTCCACACCCTTTTGATACCAATATTCCATAACACTTGTCATCACAATACCCATGACGCTCCTCATCACAATTATCCATGGTCTTCTCATCACAATGCTCCATGACCTTTGTCATCACAATGCTCAATACACTTTGATCAAAATGCTCCCTGACACTTGTTGTCTGTATGCTCCTTGAACCCTGTCATGACAAGGCTCCATGCCTTTTTCATCACAATGATCCATGCCCTTATCATCACAATGCTCCAAGACCCCTGTAATCACAATGCTCCATAACCATGTCATCACAAACTCAGTGACGCATGTCATCAGTATGCTCCTTGGCCTTCTTCTCACAATGACCCATGCCCTTGTCATCACAATGTTCCAAGAGCCCTATAATCAAAATGCTCCATGCACCTTTTCATCAGTATGCTCCATGAGACTTGTCATAACAAGACTCCATTTTTTTCTCATCACAATGCTCCAGGATATTGCCATCACAATGCTTCACGAACTTGTCATGAAAATTCTCAATTGCCTTTGTCATCATTATGCTCCAAGCCCTAGTCTTCACAATCCTCCATTACATTTGGCATCACAATGCTCCAATCCATTTTCATCGCAATGGACCATGACATATTTCGTAACAGTGCTCCCCGACACCTGTCTTCACAATACTCCATGACCTTCTCATCACAATGCTCCATGCCCTTGTCATCACAATGAACCATGTCCACTGTCATCACAATAATCTATGAAACTTGTCAGAAAAATGTTCCTTGCCCCTGTCATAACAATGCTCCATGACCCCTGTCATCACAATGCTCCGTGACTCCAGTCATCTCAATGTTTCATAACCTTTGTCATCACAATGGTCCATGCCCGCATCATCACAAGGCTCTGTGACTTTTGTAACCTCAATGCTCCATGAGTTTTTCATCACAATGCTCCGTGACCCTTGTCTTCACAATGCACCATGACCACTGTCATCACAATAATCTATGAAACATTTTAGACCAATGCTCCATGCCCCTGTCATCACAATGCTCCATGCCTTTGTCATCACAATGCTCCATGACCGCTGTCATCACAAAGCTCCGTGACTCCAGTCATCACAATGCTTCATAACGTTTGTCATCACAATGCTCCATGACTTTGACAGAAAAATGCTCCGTGACCCTTGTCATCACAATGTGCCACACGCTTTTCATCACAACGGTCCACAAATTTGTCATTGCTATGCTCCATTATCCTTGTAATCACAATGCTCCATTGCACTTTTCATCTTAATGCTCTATGAACCCTGTCATCACAATGCACCATGCCCATCATCATAATGCTTCACGCTATTGTCATCACAATGAAATCAGTATTCACCATGACCACTGTCATCAAAACTCTTCCTGACACCAGACAACACAATGATCCGGGACTCTTGTCATCACAGTGCTCCATTCCCAAGTCATCACACTGGTCCATGACCCCTGTCATCACAATACTCCATGAACATTTTCAGCCCAATGCTCCATGACCCTTGTCATCAGAATGATCCATGCCCTTGTCATCCCAATGCTCCATGACCCCTGTATTCACAATGCTCTGTGACGCTTGTCATCACTGTGCTCCATGACACCTGTCATCACAATGCTCCATGCCTTTGTCAGCAAAATGCTTTATGACCTTTTCATTACAGTGCTCTATGTGCTTGTCATCACAATACTCCATTACTATTGTCATCACAATCCTCCATGAATCTTGGGATTACATTGCTTAATTCCCTTGACATCACAATGCTCCATGCTCCTTGAAATCATAATGATCCATGACCTCTGTCATAACAATGCTCCAAACCCTTTTGATCACAATATTCCATAACACTTGTCATCACAATGCCCCATGACGCTTGTCATCACAATTATCCATGGTTTTCTTATCACAATGCTCCATGACCTTTGTCATCACTATGCTCTATACAATAGTCATCAAAATGCTCCCTGACACTTGTTGTCTGTATGCTCCTTGAACCCTGTCATGACAAGGCTCCATGCCGTTTTCATCACAATGATCCATGCCCTTTTCATCACAATGCTCCAAGACCCACGTAATCACAATGCTCCATGCACTTGTCATCACAATGCTCAATGACGCAAGCCATCAGAATGCTCCTTGGTCTTCGCTTCACAATGATCCATACCCTTGTCATCACAAAGTTCCAAGACCCCTGTAATCACAATGCTCCATGCCCCTTTTCATCAGTATGCTCCAGGAGACTTGTCATCACAAGGCTCCATGGTTTCCTCATCACAATGCTCCAGGACCTTGACATCACAATGCTTCACGACCATGTCATGAAAATTTTCAATGGCCCTCTTCATCATAATGCTCTAAGCCTCAGTCATCACAATGCTCCATTATATTTGTCATCACAATCCTCAATACACTTGTCATCACAATGCTCCCTGACACTTATCGTCAGAATGCTCCTTGAACCCTGTCACGAAAAGGCTCCATGCCTTTTTCATCACAAAGCCCCATGCCGTTTTCATCACATTGCTCCATGCCATTGTCATCAAAATACTCCACAAGCTTTTCATCAGAATGTTGCATGACCATTGTCATCATAAATGTCCATGCACATGTCAGCACATTGCTCCCTGACCCTTGTCCTCACAATGCTCCAAGCCATTGTCATGACAATGCTCCATTACCTTTGTCATCAGAATCCTCCATGACACTTGTCATCACAGTGCTCCATGCCAGTGTCATCACAATGGGCCATTACATATGTCAGCACAATGCTCCCTGACACATGTCTTAACAATAATTCATGACCTCGTCATCACAATGCTCCATGCCGTTGTCATCACAATGCACCATTCAAACTCTCATCGCAATAATACATGAAACTTATTAGACAATGTTCCATGCCGTTGTCATCAAAATGCACCATGCCGTTGTTATCTCAATGCTCCATGACCCCTGTCATCACAATGCTCCGTGACTCCAGTCATCACAATGCTTCATGACCTTTGTCATCACAATGGTCCATGTCCTCGTCATCAACAGTCTCTGTGACCTTTTAAACCACAATGCTCCATGAACTTTTCATCACAATGCTCTTTGACCCTTGTCATCACAATGATCTATGCCTTTCTCAGCACAGTGCTCCAAGACCCTTGTCATCAAATGCTGCAGGCGCTTGTCAGCACAATGCTCCATGACATATGTCATCGCAATGCACCATACGCTTGTCATCACAGTGCTACACAATCGTGTCATCACAATGCTCCCTAAAACTTGTCATCATAATTCTCCATGCACTTCTCATCAAAATGCTCTCTCACCACTGATATCACAATGCTACATCACTATTTGTCACAATACTCCCTCAACCCTGTCATCACAATGCCCCATGACGCTCGTCATCACAATTATCCATTGTCTTCTCATCACAATGCTCCATGACCTTTGTCATCACAATGCTCAATACAATTGTCATCAAAATGCTCCCTGACACTTGTTGTCTGTATGCTCATTGAACCCTGTCATGACAAGGCTCCATGCCTTTTTCATCACAATGATCCATGCCCTTTTCATCAAAGTGCTCCAAGACCCATGTAATCACAATGTTCCATGTCCTTGTTATCAGAAAGCTCAATGATGCATGCCAGCAGAATGCTCCTTGGTCTTCTCCTCACAATGCTCCATGTCCTTGTTATCACAATGTTCCAAAACCCCTGTAATCACAATGTTCCATACCCCTTTTCATCAGTATGCTCCATGAGACTTGGCATCACAAGGCTCCCTGGTTTTGTCATCACAATGCTTTACGACCTTGTCCTGAAATTTTTCAATGGCCCTTGTCATCATAATGTTCAAAACCCTAATCATCACAATGCTCCATTACATTTGTCATCTCAATCCTCCGTTACATTTGGGATCACAATGCTCCATGCCATTGTCATCGCAATGGACCATGAAATATGTCATCACAATGCTCCCTGACACCTGTCTTCACAGTACTCCATGACCTTCTCATCACAGTGCTCCATGCCCTTGTCATCACAATGCACCATGCCAATGTCATCACAATAATCTATGAAACTTGTCAGACCAATGCTCCATGCCCCTGTCATCACAATGCTCCATGCCCTTGTCATCACAGTGATCCATAACCCCTGTCATCACAATGCTCCTTGACTCTAGTCATCACAATGCTTCATAACGTTTGTCATCACAATGGTCCATGCCCGTGTCATCACAAGGCTCTGTGACCTTTGTAACCACAATGCTCCATGAACTTTTCATCACAATTCTCTGTGACCCTTGTCATCACAATGCTCCATGTCTTTGTCAGACCTATGCTCCCTGACGATTGTCATCACAATATGCCACGTGCATTTCATCACAACGGTCCACAACCTTGTCATTGCAATGCTCCATAAACATTGTAATCAAAATTGTCCATGCACTTCTCATCAAAATGCGCTCTCACCAATGATATCACAATGTTCCATCACTAGTCATCACAATACTCCCTCACCCCAGTAATCACAATGTTCCATGACCCTGTCATCACAATGCTTCATCCAATTATCATCACAATGTTCCATGACCCCTGACATCACAATGTTCCATAACACCTGTCATCAAAATGCTCCATGACCCTTTTCATCCCAAAGCTCCAAGACCCCTGACATCACAATGTTCTATTACCTCTGCCATCAAAATGTTCCATTACACTTTATATCAAATTGCTCCATGACCCGGTCATCAAAAGGTTCCCTGCCCTTATCATCACAAAGCACCATACCCTTGTCATCAAAATGCTCCATGACTTGTCATCATAAAGCTCCATGACCCTTGGCATCACAATGCTCCGTGCCCTTGTCATCACAATGCTCCATGCCCACTCTCATCACAATAATCCATGAAACATTTCAGACCAATGTTCCATGCCCTTCTAATCACAATGCTCCATTACACCTGTCATAACAATGCACCATGACCCCTGCCAACAAAATGTTCAACGGCCTAGTCATCACAGGGTTCCATGACACTTGTGGTCACCATGCTCAAGACCGCTGAAATCACAATGCTCCATGCCCTTGTCATCACAATGCTCCAAGACCCTTGTAATCACAATGCTCCATGCCCCTTTTCATCTCCATGCTCCATGAAACCTGTCATCACAATGCACCATACCCATCATCATAATGCTTCATGCTATTGTCATCACAATGAAATCAATATTCTCCATGACCTCTGTCATCATAATGCTCCAAACCCTTGTTATCACAATGTTCCATAACACTTATCATCACAACACCACATGACGCTCATCATCACAATTTTCTATGGTCTTCTCATCACAATGTTCCATGATCGTTGTCATCACAATGCTCAGTACACTTGTCATCACAGTGCTCCCTGACACTTGTCGTCAGTATGCTCCATGAACCCTGTCATGACAAGGCTCCATGCCTTTTTCATCACAATGATCCATGCCCTTTTCATCACAATGCTCCAAGATCCCTGTAATCAAAATGATCCATGCCATTGTCATCACAAAACTCCATGACGCATGTCATCAGAATGCTCCCTGGCCGTCTCATCACAATGCTCAATGCCATAGTCATCACAATGCTCCAAATCTCCTGTAACCACAGTGTTCTATGCCCATTTTCATCAGAATGCTCCATGAGATTTTCAGCACAAGTTTCCATGGTCTTCACATCACAGTGCTCCAGCACTGTGTCATCACCATGATCCATTCCCTTATCATCACAGTGCTCCATGACCTCTGTCATCACAATAATCCATGAACATTTTCAGCCCAGTGCTCCAGGAACTACTCATCACAATGCTCCATGGCCAACATCATCACAATGCTCCATGACCACTGTCATCACAACACTCCATGACACCTGACAAAACAAGGATCTGGGACTCTTGTCATCACAGTGCTCCATTCTCTAGTCATCTCAGTGCTCCTTGACCCCTGTTATCACAATACTCCATGAACATTTTCAGCCCAGTGCTCCAGGAGACTTGTCATTAAAATGATCCATGCACTTGTCATCCCAATGCTCCATGAACCCTATATTCACAATGCTCCGTGACGCTTGTCATCACAGTGCTCCATGACACCTGTCATCACAATGCTCCATGGTTTATCAGCAAAATGCTACATGACCTTGCCATTACAATGCTCTATGCGCTTGTCATCACAATACTCCATTTCCATTGTCATCACAATCCTCCATGAACCTTGGGATCACATTGCTTTATGCCCTTGTCATCACAGTGCTCCATGCACCTTGAAATCAAAATGATCCATGACCTCTATCATCACAATGCTCCAAACAATTGTGATCACAATGTTCCATAACACTTGTCATCACAACGCTGCATGACGCCTGTCATCACAATCCTCCATGCCCTTTTCAACACAATGCTCCCTGACACTTGCCATCAGAATGCTCCTTGAACCCTGTCAAGAAAAGGCTCTATGCCTTTTTCATCACAAAGCCCCATGACGTTTTCATCACAATGCTCCATGCCATTGTCATAAAAATACCCCACAAGCTTGTCATCAGAATGCTTCATGACCGTTGTCATAACAATTCTCCATGCACTTGTCAGCACAATACTCCCTGACCTTTGTCATCACAATGCTCCAAGCAGTTGTCATCACAATGCTCCATGCCATTATCATCACAATGGGCCATTACATATGTCATCACAATGCTCCCTGACACATGTCTTCACAATACCTCATGACCTGGTCATCACAATGCTCCATGCCCTTGTTATCAGAATGCCCCATGACCACTGTCATCACAATGCTCCGTGACCCCAGGCATCACAATGCTTCATGAACATTGTCATCACAATGGTCCAAGCCCTCGTCATCAACAGTCTGTGTGACCTTTTTAACCACAATGCTCCATGAACTTTTCATCACAGTGCTCTTTGACCCTTGTCATCACAATGCTCCATGCGCTTTTCAGCACAATGCTCCATGACACGTCATCACAATGCACCATTAGCTTGTCATCACAGTGCTCCAAAATCTTGTCATCACCATGCTCCATAAACCTTGTCATCACAATGCTCCATGCAATTATCATGAAAATGCTCTCTCAACACTGATATCACAATGTTACATCACAATTCGTCACAAGACTCCCTCACCCCTGGCATCGCAATGTTCCATGACCCCTGTCTTCACCATGCTACATGCATTTTCATCACAATGTTCGATGACCCCTGACATCACAATGTTCCTTAACACCTGTCATCAAAATGCTCCATGACCCTTTTCATCAAAATACTCCATGACCGCTGATATCACAATGTTCCATAACACCTCTCATCAAAATGTTCCATGACACTTTTTATCAAATTGCGCAATGACCCTGTCATCACAATGCTCCCTGCCATTCTCATCACAATGCACAACGCCCTTGTCATCTAAAATGCTCCATGACCTTGTCATCACAAAGATCCATGACCTTTGGCATCACAATGCTCCATGTCATTTTCATCACAATGCTCCATGAACGCTCTCATCACATTGTTCCATTTCCTTGTCATCACAAACCTCCATGACACATGTCATTAGAATGCTCCATGGCCTTCTCATCACAATGCTCCATGCCCTTGCCATCACAATGCTCCATTACCCCTGTCATAACAATGCTCCATGACCACTGCCATCACGATGTTCCTTGGCCTTTTCATCACAAGTCTCCATTACCCTTCTCATCACATGCTCCAAGACAACTGTAATCACAATGCTCCATGCCCCTTTTCATCTCAATGATCCATGAACCCTGTCATCACTATGCAACATTCCCATCATCATAATGCTTCATGCAATTGTCATCACAAAGAAATCAAAATGCTCCATGAACTCTGTCATAACAATGTTCCAAACCCTTGTGATCACAATATTCCATAACACTTGTCATCAAAATGCCCTATGACACTCGTCATCACAATTATCCATGGTCTGCTCATCACAATGCTCCATGATCTTTGCCATCACAATGCTCAATACACTTGTCATCAAAATGCTCCCTGTCACTTGTTGTCTGTATGTTCCTGGAACCCTGTCATGACAAGGCTCCATGCCTTTTTAATCACAATGATCCATGCCTTTTTCATCACAATGCTCCAAGACCCCTGTAATCCCAATTCTCCATGCCCTTGTCATCACAATGTTCTATGACACATATCATTAGAATGCTGCTTGGCCTTCTCCTCACAATGCTCCATGACCTTGTCATAACAATGTTCCAAGACACCTGTAATCACAGTCGTCCCTACCCGTTTTCATCAGTATGCTCCATGAGATTTGTCATCACAAGGCTCCATCGTTTTCTTATCACAATGCTCCAGGACCTTGTCATCACAATGCTTTATGACCTTGTTATGAAAATTCTCAATGGCCCTTGTCATCATAATGCTCCAAGCCCTAGTCCTCACAATGCTCCATTATATTTGTCATCACAATCCTCCATTACATTTGGCATCACAATGCTAACTGCTATTGTCATCGCAATGGACCATGACATATGTCATCACAATGCTCCCTGACACCTTTCTTCAAAATACTCCATGAACTTCTCATCACAATGCTCCATGCCCCTATCATCACAATGCTCCATGTCCTTGTTATCACAATGCTCCATGACCCCTGTCATCACATTGCTCCGTGACTCCAGTCATCACAATGCTTCATGACATTTGTCATCACAGTGGTCCATGCCCGCATCATCACAAGAATCTGTGACCATTGTAACCACAATGCTCCATGAACATTTCATCACAATGCATTGGAATCCTTGTCATCACAATGCTCCATGCCTTTGTCAGAAAAATGCTCCATGACCCTTGTCATCAAAATGTGCCACACGCTTTTTATCACAACGGTCCACAAATTTGTCATCACAATGCTCCATAAACATTGAAAACACAATGCTCCTTTCCCTTCTCATCACAATGCTCCATTAACACATCATAACAATGATCCATGACCCCTGCCATCACAATGTTCCACGGCATTGTCATCACAAGGCTCCAAGACACTTGTCATCACAATGCTCCAAGGCCCCTGTAATCACAGTGCTCCATGCCCTTGTCATCACAAAGCTCCCTGACACATGTCATCAGAATGTTCCATGTCCTTCTCATCAAAATGCTCCATGCCTTGACATCACAGTGCTCCAAGACCCCGGTAATCACAATGCTCCATGCCCATTTTCATCAGTATGCTCCATGAGATTTGTCATCACAAGGCTCCATGGTTTTCTCATCACAATGCTCCAGGACCTTGTCCTCACAATGCTTCACGACCTTGTCATGAAAATTCTCAATGGCCATTGTCATCATAATGCTCCAATCTCTAGTCATCACAATGCTCCATTATATTTGTCATCACAATCCTCCATTACATTTGTCTTCACAATGCTCCCTGCCATTGTCATCACAATGGACCATGACATATGTCATCACAATGCTCCCTGACACGTCTTTACAATATTCCATGACCTTCTCATCACAATGCTCCATACACTTGTCATCACAATGCTCCATGCATTTCTCATCAAAATGCTCTCTCACCACTGATATCACATTGTTACATCACTATTCGTCACAATAATCCCTCACCCCTGTCATCATAATGTTCCATGACTCCTGTCATCACAATGTTCCATAACACCTGTCATCAAAATGCTCCATGACACTTTACATCAATATGCTACCTGACCCCTGATATCACAATGTTCCATATCACCTCTCATCAAAATGTTCCATGACACTTTTCATCAAATTGCTCCATGACCCTGTCATCACAATGCTCCCTGCCCTTCTCATCACAATGCACAACGCCCTTATCATCAAAATGCTCCATGACCTTGTCATCACAAATATCCATGACCCTTGGCATCACAATGCTCCCTGTCATTTTCATCACAATGCTCCATGAATGCTCTCAACACATTGTTCCATTCCCTTGTCATCACAAAGCTCCATGACACAAGTCATCAGAATGCTCCATGGCCTTCTCATCACAATGCTCCATGCCCTTGACATCACAATGCTCCATTACCCCTGTCATAACAATGCTCCATGACCACTGCCATCATGATGTTCCTTGGCCTTTTCATCACAAGGCTCCATGACCCTTCTCATCACATGCTCCAAGACAACTGTAATCACAATGTTCCATTCCCCATTTCATCTCAATGATCCATGAACCCTGTCATCACAATGCAACATTCCCTTCATCATAATGCTTCATGCAATTGTCATCACAAAGAAATCAAAATGCTCTATGAACTCTGTCATAACAATGTTCCAAACCCTTGTGATCACAATATTCCATAACACTTGTCATCACAATGCCCCATGACACTCTTCATCACAATTATCCATGGTCTGCTCATCACAAAGCTCCATGACATTTGCCATCACAATGCTCAATACACTTGTCATCAAAATGCTCCCTGTCACTTGTTGTCTGTATGCTCCTTGAACCCTGTCATGACAAGGCTCCATGCCTTTTTCATCACAATGATCCATGCCTTTTTCATCACAATGCTCCAAGACCCCTGTAATCACAATGCTCCATGCACTTGTCATCACAATGTTCTATGACGCATATCATTAGAATGCTCCTTGGCCTTCTCCTCACAATGCTCCATGCCCTTGTTATCAAAATGTTCCAAGACCCGTGTAATCACAGTGGTCCATGACCATTTTCATCAGTATGCTCCATGAGATTTGTCATCACAAGCGTCCATGGTTTTCTTATCACAATACTCCAGGACCTTGTCATCACAATGCTTCATGACCTTGTCATGAAAATTCTCAATGGCCCTTCTCATCATAATGCTCCAAGCCCTAGTCATCACAATGCTCCATTATATTTGTCATCACGATCCTCCATTACATTTGGCATCACAATGCTCCCTGCCATTGTCATCGCAATGGACCATGACATATGTCATCACAATGCTCCCTGACAACATTCTTCAAAATATTCCATGAACTTCTCATCACAATGCCCCATGCCCCTGTCATAACAATGCTCCATGACCCTTGCCATCACAATGTTCCACGGCCTTGTCATCACAAGGCTCCATGACACTTGTCATCACAAAGCTCCAAGACCCCTGTATTCACAATGCTCCATGCCCTTGTCAACACAATGTCAATGACAAATGTCATCAGAATGTTCCATGGCCTTCTCATCAAAATGCTCCTTGCCCTTGTCATCACAATGCTCCAAGACAACTGTAATCACAATGCTCCATGCCCCTTTTCATCAGTATGCTCCATGAGATTTGTCATCACAAGGCTCCATGGAGTTCTCATCAGAATGCTCCATGATGCTTGTCATCACAGTGCTCCATGACACCTGTCATCACAATACTCCATGCCTTTGTCAGCAAAATGCTACATGACCTTGTCATTACAATGCTCTATGCGCTTGTCATCACAATACTCCATTACCATTGTCATCACAATCCTCCATGAATGTTGTGATCACATTGCTTCATCCCCTTGTCATCAAAATGCTCCATGCTCATTTAAATCAAAATGATCCATGAGCTCTGTCATCACAATGCTCCAAACACTTGTGATCACAAAGTTCCATAACACTTGTCATAACAACGTTCCATGATGCCTGTCATCACAGTACTCCATGCCCTTTTCATCACAATGCTCCATGATCTTTGTCATCACAATTCTCAATACACTGGTCATCACAATGCTCCCTAACACTTGTCTTCAGAATGCTCCTTGAACACTGTCACGAAAAGGCTCCATGCATTTTTCATCACAATGCCCCATGCCATTTTCATCACAATGCTCCATGCCATTGTCATCAAAATACTCCACAAGCTTGTCTTCAGACAGCTCCATGACCCTTGTCATCACAATTCTCCACGCACTGCTCAGCACAATGCTCCCTGAACCTTGTCATCACAATGCTCCAAGCTATTGCCATCACAATGCTATATTACCTTTGTCATCAGAGTCCTCCATGACACATGGCATCACAATGCTCAATGTTATTATCATCACAATGGCCCATTACATATGTCATCACAATGCTCCGTGACACCTGTCTTCACAATACTGCATGACCTGGTCATCACAATGCTCTATGCACTTGTCGTCACAATGCTCCATGACCCCTGTTATCACAATGCTCCGTGACTCCACTCATCACAATGCTTCATAACATTTGTCATCACAAAGGTCCATGCCCTCATCATCAACAGTCTCTGTGACCTTTTTAACCACAGTGCTCCATGAACTTTTCATCACAATGCTCCTTGATTCTTGTCATCACAAAGCTCCATGCCTTTTTCAGAAAAATGCTCCATGACCCTTGTCATCACAATGTGCCACGCGCTTTTCATCACAATGGTCCACAATTTTGTCAGGTCAATGCTCCATAAACCTTGTAATCACAATGCTCCATGCCCTTCTCATCACAGTGCTCCATTACACCTGTCATAACATTGCTCCATGACCCTTGCCATCACAATGTTCCAAGGACTTGTCATCACAAGGCACCATGACGCTTGTCATCACAATGTTCCAAGACCACTGTAATCACAATGCTCCATGCCCTTGTCATCACAAAGTTCCATTACCCCTGTCATAACAATGCTCACTGACCCTTACCTTCACAATGCTCCCTGCCCTTCTCATCACAATGCAAAATGCACTTGTCATCAAAATGTTCCTTGACATTTGTCACCACAAAGATCCATGACCCTTGGCATCACAATGCTCCATATCATTGTGATCACAATGCTCCATGAATGATCTAATCAAATTGATCCGTGCCCTTGTCATCACAAAGCTCCATGACACATGTCATCAGAATGCTCCAAGACCCCTGTAATCACAATGCTCCATGCCCCTATTCATCTCACTGATCCATGAACCCTGTCATCACAATGCACCATGCCCATCATCATAAGGCTTCATGCTATTGTCATCACAATGAAATCAAAATGCTCCATGAACTCTGTCATCACTATTCTCCATGACCCCTATTATCACAATAATCCATGAACATTTTCAGCCCAATGTTACATGACACTTTTCATCACTATCATCCATGACCTTGTCATCCCAATGCTCCATGATCCCTGTTTTCACAATGTTCCGTGACGCTTGTCATCACAGTGCTCCATGACACCTGTCTTCACAATACTCCATGACCTTCTCATCACAATGCTCCATGCCCTAGTCATCACAATGCACCATGCCCACTGTCATCACAATAATCTATGAAACTTGTCAGACCAATGTTTCATGACCCTGTCATCACAATGCTCCATGCCCTAGTCATCACAATGCTCCATGACCCCTGTCATCACAATGCTCCGTGACTCCAGTCATCACAATGCTACATAACGTTTGTCATCACAATGGTCCATGCCCGCGTCATCACAAGGCTCTGTGACATTTGTAACCACAATGCTCCATAAACCTTGTAATCGCAATGCTCCCTGCATTTCTCATCAACATGCTCTCTCACCAGAGATATCACAATGTTCCATCACTAGTCATCACAATACTCCCTCACCCCTGTAATCACAATATTCCATGACCCCTGTCATCACAATTCTACATCCCCTTATAATCACAATGTTCCATGACCTCTGACATCACAATGTTCCATAACACCTGTCAACAAAATGCTCCATGATCCTTTTCTTCCCAAAGCTCCATGAACCCTGACATCACAATGTTCTATAAACCGTGTCATCAAAATGTTCCATTACAATTTTCATCAAATTCCTGCATAAACTTGTCACCAAAATACTCCCTGGCCTTCTCATCCCAATGCACCACACCCCTGTCATCACAATGCTCCGTGACCTTTGTCATCACCGAGCTCCATGACCCTTGGCATAAAATGTTCCATGTCATTGTCATCACAAAGCTCCATGACAATTGTCATCACAATGCTCGATGCCCTTCTCATCACAGTGCTCCATGACCTTGTCATTACAATCCTCCTTGACTCATGTATCACAGTGTTCCGTGCCCTTGTCATCACAATGCTCCATGCCCACTCTCATCACAATAATCCATGAAATATTTCAGACCAATGCTCCTTATGCTTCTCATCACAATGCTCCATTACCACTGTCATAAAAATGCTCCATGACCCCTGCCATCAGAGTGTTCCAAGGCTTTGTCTTTCACAAGGCTCCATGACACTTGTCATCACAATGCTCCAAGACCCATGTAATCAAAATTCTCCATGCTCTTTTAATCACAAAGATCCATGACACATGCCATCAGAATGTTCCATGCCCTTGTCATCAAAATGCTCCTAGCCCTTGTCATCACAATGCTCCAAGACCCTTGTAATCACAATCCTCCATGCCCCTTTTCATCTCATTGCTCCATGAAACCTGTCATCACAATGCACCATGCCCATCATCATAATGCTTTAGGCTATTGTCAGCACAGTGAAGTCAAAATGCTCCATTACCTCTGTCATCACAATGATCCAAAACCTTTTGATCACAATGTTCCATAACACTTATCATCACAACACCCCGTGACGCTCATCGTCACAATTATCCATGGTCTTCTCATCACTATGCTCCATAACCCTTGTCATCACAATGCTCAATACACTTATCATCACAATGCTCCCTGACACTTGTCATCAGTATGCTCCTTGAACCCTGTCATGACAAGGCTCCATGCCCTTTTCATCACAATTCTTAAAGACCCCTGTAATCACTGTGCTCCATGCACTTGTCATCACAAAGCTCCATGACGCATGTCATCAGAATGCTCCATGGCCTTCTCCTCACAAAGCTCCATGCCCTTGTCATAGCAATGCTCCAAGTCTCCTGTAATCAAAATGCTCAATGCCCCTTTTCAACAGAATGCTACAGGAGACTTGTCATCACAAGTCTCTGTGGTCTTCTATTCACAGTGCTACATTTCCTTGTCATCACAATGTTCCATGACCCCTGTCATCACAATACTCCATGAATATTTTCAGCCCAATGCTCCATGACCTTCTCATCACAATGCTCCATGACAAATATCATCACAATGCTCCATGACCACTGTCATCAAAACACTCCATGACCGCTGACAACACAGTGATATGGGACACTTGTCATCACAATGCTCCATTCCCTAGTCATCACAATGCCCCATGATACCTGTCATCACTATACTCCATGAAAATTTTCAGCCCTATGCTCCATGAACCTTGTCATCACAATGATCCATGCCCTAGTCATCCCAATGCTAAATGACCCCTGTATTCACAATGCTCTGTGACGCATGTCACCACAGTGCTCCATGACAGCTGACATCACAAGGCTCTGTGCCTTTTTCAGCAAAATTCTACATGACATTTTCATTACAATGCTCTAGGCGCCTGACATCAGAAAACGACATTACCATTGTCATCACAATTCTACATGAACCTTGGGATCACATTGCTTCATGCCGTTGTCATCACAATGCTCCATGCTCCTTGAAATCAAAATGATCCATGACCTCTGTCATGGCAATGCTCCAAACACTTGTGATCACAGTGTTCCATAACACTTGTCATCACAACGATCCATGATGCCTGGCATCACAATACTCCATGCCCTTTTCATCACAATGTTCCATGACCTTTGTCATCACAATTCTCAATACACTTGTCATCACAATGCTCACTGACTCTTGTCCTCAGAATGCTCCTTGAACCCTGTCACTAAAAGGCTCCGTGCATTTTACATCACAATGTCCCATGCCATTTTCATCACAATGCTCCATGCCATTGTCATCAAAATACTCCACAAGTTTGTCATCAAAATGCTCCATGACCCGTGTTATCACAATTCTCCATGCACTTGCCAGCACAGTGCTCCCTGACCCTTGTCATCACAAGGCTCCAAGCCATTGTCATCACAATGCTCCATTACCTTTGTCATCAGAATCCTCCATGACACTTGGCATCACAATGCTCCAATCCATTGTCATCACAGTGGGCCATTACATATGTCATCACAATGCTCCCTCACACCTGTCTTCACAATACTGCAAGACCTGGTCTTCACAATGTTCCATGCCCTTGGCATCACAATGTTCCTTGCCCTTCTTATCAAAATGCTCCGTGACTCCAGTCATCACAATGCTTCATGACCTTTGTCATCACAGTGGTCCAGGCCCTCGTCATTAACAGTCTCTGTGACCTTTTTAACCTCAATGCTCCATGAAAATTTCATCACAATGCTCTTTGACCCTTGTCATCACAATACTCTGTGCCTTTCTCAGCGCAATGTTCCATGACCGTTGTCATCACAATGCTCCATGCGCTTGTCAGCACAATGCTCCATGACACGTCATCACAATGCACCATTCGCTTGTCGTCACAGTGCTCCAAAATCTTTCCAACACAATGCTCCATAAATCTTGTCATCACAATGCTCCATGAACTTCTCATCAATATGCTCTATCACAACTGATATCACACTGTTATATCATTATTCATCACAATACTCCCCCACCCCTGTCATCACAATGTTCCATGACTCCTGTCATCACAATGCTACATGCACTTATCATCACAATGTTCGATGACCTATGACATCACAATGTTCCATTAGCCCTGTCATCAAAATGCTCCATGACACTTTTCATCAAAATGCTACATGTCCCCTGGCATCACAATGCTCCATAGCCCTTGTCATTGCAGTGCTCCATGACGCTCTTCATCACAATTATACATGGTCTTCTCATCACAATTTTCCATGACCATTGTCGTCACAATGCTCCATACACTTGTCATCAAAATGCTCTTTGACGCTTGTTGTCTGAATGCTCCTTGAACCCTGTTATGACAAGTCTCCATGCCTTTTTCATCACAATGATACATGCCCTTTTCATCACAATGCTCCAAGACCCCTGTAATCAAAATGCTCCGTGCCCTTTTCATCACAGAGCTCCAAGATGCATGTTATCAGAATGCTCCATGGCCTTTTCCTCACAATGTTCCATGCCCTTGTCATCACAATGCTCCAAGACCCCTGTAATCACAATGCTCCATGCCCCATTTCATCAGAATTCTCCATGAGACTGGTCATCTCAAGTCTCCAAGGTCTTCTCATCACAATTCTCCAGTACCTTGTCATCACCATGCTCTATTTCCTTGTGATCACAATGCTCCATGACCCCTGTCATCTCAATAGTCCGTGACTCCAGTCATCACAATGCTTCATAACGTTTGTCATCACAATGGTCCATGCCCACGTCATCACAAGGCTCTTTTACCTTTGTAACCACAATGCTCCCTGAATTTATCATCACAATGCTCCGGGACCCTTGTCATCACAATGCTCCATGCCTTTGTCAGAAAAATGATACATGACACTTCTCATCACATTGTGCCACGCGCTTTTCATCACAACAGTCCACAAATTTGTCATTGCAATGCTCGATAAACCTTGTAATCACAATGTTCCATGCCCTTCTCATCACAATGCTCCATTACACCTGTCATACCAATGCTCCATGACCCCTGCCATCACAATGTTCCACGGCCTTGTCATCAAAAGGCTCCATGACACTTGTCATCACAATGCTCCAAGACCCCTGTAATCACAATGCTCCATGCACTTATCATCACAAAACTCCATGACACATGTCATCAGAATGTTCCATGGCCTTCTCATCACAATGCTCCATGCCCTTGTCATCACAATGCTCACAGACCCCCGTAATCACAATTATCCATGGCCCTTTTCATCTCAATGCTCCATGAACCCTGTCATCACAATGCTCCATGAACCTGTCATCACAATACTCCATGAACCTGTCATCACAATACTCCATGAACATTTTCAGCCCAATGCTCCATGACACTTATCATCACAATGATCCATGCCCTTGTCATCCCAATACTCCATGACCTCAGTATTCACAATGCTCCGTGACGCTTGTTATCACAGAGCTCCATGACACCTGTCATCACGATGCTCCATGCCTTTGTCAAAAACATGCTACATGACCTTGTCATTACAATGCTCTATTCGCTTGTCATCACAATACTCTATTACCATTGTCATCACAATCCTCCATGAAACATGGGATCACAGTGCTTCATACCCATGTCATCACAATGCTCCATGCTCCTTGAAATCAAATGATCCATGACCTCTGTCATCACAATGCTCCAAACCCTTGTGATCACAATGTACCATAACACTTGTCATCACAACGCTCCATGATGCATGTCATCACAATACTCCATGCCCTTTTCATCTCAATGCTCCATGACCTTTGTCATCACAATTCTCAATACAATTGTCATCACAATGCTCCCTGACAATTGTCGTAAGAATGCTCCATGAAGCCTGTCATGAAAAGTCTCAATGCCTTTTTCATCACAATGCCACATGCCATTTTCATCACAGTGCTCCATGCCATTGTCATCAAAATACTCCACAAGCTTGTCGTCAGAATGCTCCATGATCCTTTTCATCACAATTCTCCATGCACTTGTCAGCACAATGCTCCTTGACCCTTGTCATCACAATGCTCCAAGCCATTGTCATCACAATGCTCCATTACCTTTGTCATCAGAATCCTCCATGACACTTGGCATCACAATGCTCCATGCCATTGTCATCACAATGGGCCATTACATATGTCATCTCAATGAACTCTGACACCTGTCTTCACAATACTGCAGGACCTGGTCATCACAATGCTCCATGCCCTTGTCATCACAATGGGCCATTCCAACTGTCATCACACGAATCCTTGAAACTTATTAGAACAATGCTCCATGACCTGGTCATCTCAATGCTCCATGCCCTTCTCATCACAATGCTCCATGCCCTTGTCATTACAATCCTGTATGACCCATGTATCACAGTGTTCCGTGCCCTTGTCATCACAATGCTCCATGCCCACTCTCATCACAATAATACATGAAACATTTCAGACCAATGTTCTATGCCCTTCTCATCATAATGCTCCATTACGCCTCTCATAACAATGCACCATGACCTCTGCCATCACAATGTTCCACTGCGTAGTCATCACAAGGTTCCATGACACTTGTCATAAGAAAGTTCCATGGACTTCTCATCAAAATGCTCCATACCCTTGCATCACAATGCTCCAAGACCCTTGTAATCACAATGCCCCATGCCCCTTTTCATCTCAATGCTCCACGAACCCTGTCATCACAGTGCACCATGCCCATCATCATAATGCTTCAGGCTATTGTTATCACAATGAAATCAATATTCTCCATGACCTCTGTAATCATAATGCTCTAAACCCTTGTTATCACAATGTTCCATGACACTTATCATCACAAAACCCCATGACGCTCATCATCACAATTATCCATGGTCTTCTCATCACAATGCTCCATGATCTTTGTCATCACAATGCTCAATACACTTGTTATCACAATGCTCCCTGACACTTGTCATCAGTATGCTCCATGAACCCTGTCACGACAAGGCTCCATGCCTTTGTCAAAACAATGATCCATGCCCTTTTCATCACAATGCTCCATGACCCCTGTCATCACAATGCTCCGTGACTCCAGTCATCACAATGCTTCATAACGTTTGTCATCACAATGGTCCATGCCCGCGTCATCACAAGGCTCTGTGACCTTTGTAACCACAATGCTCCATGAACTTTTCATCACAATTCTCTGGGACCCTTGTCATCACAATGCACCATGTCTTTGTCAGAACAATGCTCCATTACTATTGTTATCACAAATTGCCCCGTGCATTTCATCACAACGGTCCACAACCTTGTCATTGAAATGCTCCATAAACCGTGTAATCTCAATGCTCCATGTACTTCTCATCAAAATACTCTCTCACCAGCGATATCACAATGTTCCATCACTAGTCATCACAATACTCCCTCACCCCTGTAATCACTGTGTTCAATGACCCTGTCATCACAATGCTACATGACCTTTGTCATAACAATGGTCCATGCCCTCGACAGTCTCTGTGACCTTTTTAATCACAATGCTCCATGAACTTTTCATCACAATGCTCTTTGACACTTGTCAACACAATGCTCTATGCCATTCTCAGCACAGTGCTCCATGCCCTTGTCATCACAATGCTCCATGACCCCTGTCATCACAATGCTCCGTGATTCCAGTCATCACAATGCTTCATAACATTTGTCATCACAATGGTCCATGCCCGCATCATCACAAGGCTCTGTTACATTTGTTACCACAATGCTCCATGAACTTTTCATCACAATGCTCTGTGACCCTTGTCATCACAATGTGCCATGCGCTTCTCATCACAGTGTTCCACAATGTTGTCATCACAAGGTTCCATAAACTTTGTCTTCACAATGCTCCATGCACTTCTCACCAAAATGCTCTCCCACCACTGATATCACAATGTTACATCACTATTCATTACAATACTCCCTCAACCCTTTCATCAGAATGTTCCATGACTCCTGTCATAAGAATGCTACATGCACTTATCATCACAATGTTCGATGACCCCAGACATCACAATGTTCCATAACACCTGTCATCAAAATGCTCCATGACCCTTTTCATCAAAATGCTCCATGACCACTGACATCACAGTGCTCCATGACCCCTGTCATCACAATGCTCCATGCTCCTTGAAATCAAAAAGATCCATGACCTCTGTCATCACAATGCTCCAAATCCTTGTGATCACAATTTTACATAACACTTGTCATCACAATGCTACATGATGCCTGTCATCACAATACTGCATGCCTTTGTCGTCACAATGCTCCATCATCTTTTTTTTTTTTTTTTTTTTTTTTTTTTTTTGCTGTACGCGGGCCTCTCACTGCTGTGGCCTCTCCCGTTGTGGAGCACAGGCTCCGGACACACAGGCTCCGCGGCCATGGCTCGCGGGCCCAGCCGCTCCGCGGCATGTGGGATCTTCCGGGATAGGGGCACGAACCCGTGTCCCCTGCATCGGCAGGCGGACTCTCAACCACTGCGCCACCAGGGAAGCCCCATCATCTTTTTCATCACAATTCTCAATACACTTGTCATCACAATGCTCCCTGACACTTGTCGTCAGAATGCTCCTTGAACCCTTTCATGGAAAGGCTCCATTACTTTTTCATCACAATGCTCAATGCACTTTTCATCAAAATGCTCCTTGACATTGTCATCACTATACTCCACACACTTGTCATCAGAATGCTCCATGACCCTTGTCATCCCAATTCTCCATGACCCCTGTAATCACAATGCTCCGTGACGCTTGTCATCACAGTGCTCCATGAAACTTGTCATCACAATGCTCCATACCTTTGTCAGCAATATGCTACATAATCTTGTCATCACAATGCTCCATTCGCTTGTCATCACAATCCTCCATGACCCTTGGGATAACATTTCTTCATTCCCTTCTCATCTCTCTCTTGCCTTTCTGGTTTTTACAGATTTTCGGATGTCCCTTTTGACCGGTGGGAAGTGACAATTCTTTGTAGTGTGGATTTGCATTGTGTGCTTGCTTGATTGGCCAGAAAGGTCGTATGCGTTTTCTCCTGAATACATTCAGGAGAAAAGGCATACGCCATTTTTGGCCAAGTGCATCATTGTCGAAGTTGTGATGCTTTTCCTGGCTTTAAAGGTGATTCCAATTTACCTCTTGAAATATGTTTTGTGCAATTCTGCCTCATTTTCAAGTCCGCTTTATTGCCTTCCCTCAACAGATTTTTTGAAGAGAGTAGTCCTTTAAAACTCTCAGGGTTGTGAATTGCTGTGCCCCTGAGCACCAATTTTCAGATCCCATTATTGGGAGCTGACCGCAAATACACAATTTTGCTTCAGGACCTGTACTGCTTCCAGGGGTGGCTATACTGTTCCCTGCGGGTGGCTGAGGCTTTGGTAATTCTTCTTCCTGACGGGAATTTAGAGTGGCATGTGTCCATCCAAATGCCTACATCTACTCTCTGATTGGTTCTCCCTCTTCCCTTTCATCCTCTGCACAATTAGCAAACTGTGCGAACCAGGAGGTTATAGGAACTGACTCTCCTAAGTTGGGAGATTGATAGTAAGGCAGTTGGAATGCCAAACTGGAGCACAAGGAGAGGAAAAGTTTGGAGACTTTTAGAAAACTTTCGCCATCACAGGGTGTCCATTCTCTAGGTTTCTCATACATGTTATATCTGTAGTGATATTCCCTTCTACTTGGAGATTTGGGACCCATGGTATGTTGGCATGCATTACTACTTTAAAGGGTCTGAATTTTCTCTCCCAATCTCACCAGTCCTCTCAGTCCCAAGTGTCCAGCCTTATGTCTCATCCAGCTGTCTTTGCAGATAGGGTCATTCCAGGTTTCATCAGAACCCCTGAAGGAATTGTGTAAGAATTTCGCTGTTTTTTTGTTTTGTGTTTGAAATTCATTTTTATAATGGGGTTGAGCTGATTTTCACTGACATGTTTATGACGGTCTAGACACACTTGATTCCCATACGGAGACATATCAATACATAGGTTTTTAAGATTCTTACTATTCAGACATATTCCTCTGCGGGGAATAGGCGTTTTGAGTCCCGTTCACTGAGGTAGGTGTAGATTTTGTCTCTTCTGTATTTGGTTTATGGAATGGTACCTGTTCTAATATCAAACTCTCGTTTCATGCATCACCCCACCTCTGCTTTCCCCTTAAGGAGGCATAAGAGTGTTTTCTAAATGTGAGTCTCTGTTCTCTTTCTTAATTCATTTCATGTGCTGTGATGTTGACATTCCCTTTGTAAGTGATATCTTATGATAAGATTCTTTTATCTGTGTGACTAATTTCACTTAGAATCATCATACCTAAATCCACTCATTATGCTGCTACTGGCCTTATATACATTGGTTTCATGTCTGAGTGATATTCTGTTGTACAAAATTACCACAAGTTCTTTAGGCATTTCTCTTTTTCCTGGGATATTTTAAGTGAACCGAAGTTGAGGTTCTTGTATGCAGAGCAGCCCTAAACTATGGGGTGCCTGTGTCTTGTTGATATTTAGTCTTCCCAAGTTATATGCCCATGAGTTGAAAACCCCTTTGCTCGGGGGCCTTGTATTTTTGATGTTTTAGGAAACAGCATACACTTCTTCAGAGTGGCTGTTGGATATTTATACCCCACCCATCAGTGTGACTAGGCTCCCTGTTCTCCATGGCCTCTCCTGCATTTCTGGTTTGTACACATTTTTTGGATGGCCTTTGTGAGCAGTGGAAATTGAGACTTCTTTGTTGTGCAGATTTGCATTTCCCGCTTGCTTGGTTGGCCAAAAACTCTGTATGTGTTTTATTTTCCTGAAGATATTCACGAAAAAACACATACACCCTTTTGCCCAACTGCATCATTTTAGAAATTCTGCTGCTTTTCATATGCTTTAAATGTGAGTACAATCTACCTTTTGAAATCTGTTTCCTGCAATTCTGCCTCTCATTCAGATCCTCTTCGTTGCCTTACCTGAATATATTTTTGGACGTTGGTTATCATTTATATCTTTGCAGGTCTTTGAATTGTCTGCTCCTGAGCTCCATTTTGCAACTCGCTTTTTGTGAGCTGGCCGCCAAACCATTGGATTGCTTCTGGTCCTATTCTGGTTCTGAGGAGGCAGGCTGAGCCTTTGTTTAATTCTTCTTCCTAATGGGAAATTCGAGTGACATGTGCCTGTCAAAACCCCTACAGCTAATCTCTCATTGGTTCCCCATCTTCCCATTTATCCTCTGCACAAATTGCAAACTGTGTGACACAGGAGGTTAAAGGTGCTGATTCTCCATGTGGGGAGATTGTTAGTAATGTGGCTGGAATGGCGAACCCCAGCACCAGGAGATCAAAAATGAGGTGCATTTTAGACACATTTCCTGAGCACACGGTGTACATTCATCTCGGTTTCCCAGGCATATTTTCGCTGTCAGAATATTCCCTTGAACCTGCAGATTTGGGACCCATGGAATGGGTACCAGGCAGTATTTAAAAGGTCTGCATTTCCTCACCCAGCCTCTCTAACATCTCTTAGCGTGCATAGCTTCCAGCCTTATATATCATCCTGCTGTGGGTCTACATGTGTTCAATCTATGTTACATCATAGCCCTTCAACAAAAGTTGTAAGAATTTTTGTCTGTCTCACGGTTTTTATAAATATTTTTTAAATTTATTTTTATATTGGTTACAGCTGATTTTCAAAGCTCTGTTTTTTGCTGCTGTACATCCACTTGATTCATGTACTGTGAGACAACAATATTTTTTTTTCAGATGCTTACCAGTCATATGTATTATTTTCCAGTTACTTGAGTGAGCTGAGTTCAGTTCTTTGAGGTACTGTGTAGGCCTTGTCAGTTATTCAATTTGATACTTGGAATGGTAACTTTGCTAATTTCAACCTCCTGGATAATACCTCACCATTCCCCACCTTTCCCATTTAGCAGCCTTATGTCTATTTTCTACATATTTGACTATGTTTCTGTGTTGTAGTTTATTTCATGTGTAACCATTTTTGATTCCACCTTTAAGTGACATCTTATGATATGTGTCTTTTTCTTTCTGACATATGTCACTTAGAATGATTGTATGTAACTCCTCCAGAGTTGTTCCAACTGGCCTTATTTCATTGATTTCTGGATGAGTAATATTCCACTCTACATAAGTAGCCCATCTCTTTTATCCATTTTATCCTTCCAGGGACATTTAGGTTATATCCAAGTGGAGGCCCTTTTTAACAGAGAGGTGGTAAACGTTGGGGTGCCTGTTTTCTGTTGATTTTTGTTTTTCCCAAGGTATACGCCCATGAGTGCAAGTGCCCTATGCTCTGTAGCTCATTGTTTAGATGTTTTAGCAAACACAATACACTTCTCCAGAGTGGCCGTTGGCAAATTACATTTCCACTATCAGTCTCACAGGGTTCCCTTTTCTCCTCGACCTGTCCTGCATTTCTGGTGTTTACACTTTATGTGGATGGCCCTTCTGACTGATGTGAAGTGATACATTTTGTAGTATTGATTTCCAGTGCCCACCTGTTTGGTTGGATCAAAAGTGTGTATGGCCTTTACTTGAATATATTCAGAAAAAATGCATACGCCCTTTTGGGCCAACTGCATCATTGGCGATGTTCAGCCCCTTTTCTTCTACTTTAATGGGGAGTCCTTTCTACCTCTTCAAATATGTTTCCTGCCACTCTCCCTTGCTTACAAGTCTTTTTCTGTGTCTTACCTCAAGACATTTTTCGACGATAGATAATTTCAACTCTGCAGTTTCATGAATTTTAGTGACCCTGATTTCCATTTTTCAACTTGTGTTTTTGGAAACTGGACACAAAACAGCGGGATTTCCTCTAGCCCTATTCTGTTTCCGTGGGCGATTCTAGCCTTTGATGAATTTGTCTTCCGGATTGGAAATTAGAGTGGCATGTGCCTGTCTGATCACCTAAGACTTGTCTCTAAATTTTTCTTATCCTTCCGTTTCATCCGCTAGACAAATTCCAAACAGTGTGCAACAGGATGTTGACGGTGCTGATATCCCCAAGTGAGGAGATTGTTAGGAAATATGCTGGAGGGGTGAACCCGAGCACCAGGCAATGAGGAGATGAGGTGCCTTTTCCAAACTCTTTCCGATCAAACGGTGTACCATCCTCTAGGTGTGGCAGGCATGTTTTAGCTGTAGGAAGGGTCCCGTGCATGTAAGGAGAACACCAGGGATTTTTCCAAATCGGTGCCTCCCCGAACCCCAAACTGGGGAATTTTTAAGCTACGGCTACATGTATGTCCATTAGGAGCCTTGGGAAATAGGCAGAGCCCAAACTTTAGATGATTGAAATCTTCAGGGTCAGAAGCACTCACCATCGGCCTTGCTTAGGTTACATTTTATCTGTCATTGATAGATGATGCCAATAAAAATATCGATTCTTTTTCAGATTATTTCCCCTTATAGGTTATTGCAAAATATTCAGTGTAGTTCCCTGTGCTATACAGTAGTTCCTTGTTGATGATCTATTTTATACATAGCAGTGTGTATGTGTTAATCCCAAACTGTTAATTTATCCCTTCTCCTACCTTTCCCCTTTGGTAATAATAAATTATAAGATTTTATACTTCTCAGAAATGGGGGAACTGAAAGAGAGGTATCATTTTCAATGGAAAAGCATTCAAAACATGATTGAAGCTTCAGCCAAGAGTATTCGATGTACATCCATGGAAATAAATCACTTCATTTCTCTAATGTTGACCTGACAAGTAAGACAGACGTGTTCACTGAACTTGCTTACAGTAAAGTGATGGAAATATCAAATATAAGTCTTAAAATCATCTTATTTTACCTGAGCATTATACACTGCTCTATGTTAACTATAGTTTGGCTCTCACACCTGTTCATTGAAGTTACAATGTCTCAATTTCTGTTACTGATCCTCCAGAGGGGACCCCAACAGGAGTCCCCGTGCCCAGTGTCATTGGAGCCAAAAGATCAAGACTGAGTTTGGTTCAGAAGCAAAGGAAACATTATTTTGAAAACAGAATGGAGAGTTGAGAGTGTGCACTCCACCACGGGCTGTGGGCTGGGCTGCTCTGTAGGGATCAAGGCAGCGTCAGTGGGTGGGAGGGCATGGAGCTCTCGAGGGCTGGGTTGGCTGCAGCTCAGGCTCTATGTCACGGAGTCTGCATGGGACCCCGCTAGCTGAGGTGTCGACCCAGCCATTCTGCTCTAGGATATCGGATCTGAAATGCCGGCTGTGGGACCTCTGCATGCGGAGCCCTAGGAGCACGTGAAATTAGACAAAGCACAATGGAAAAACAGCTTAGACTTTATTTTATTGCCCAGATTCTCTTTATATCTCCCAGGAATTTTTAATGAACGTTGCCGGAGATGAACACCTCCTCTGCTTTTTGTTCTGTTCCTCATTTTTGGGGTGTTGAGGGTGCAGACCCCTGTTTTGTAACTGCTTCATGCTGTGGTGTGAGCCCTGATACATGGCGGGAGGGTCAAAACATCTCCCCACCAGCCTCCAGGTGAGGTTGATTGCCCCAAGGCCTCCTGCCTCACTTCTCGTCTGCCTGAGCACCAGCACTGGAAGTGTTATAGATTCTAATGACCTTTAAGGTCCAGGAAGGAGATGCGCAGAGATGCTGCTGTGGCAGGTTTCACCCCACCCCACATTTGTTCGGCAATCTTAGGCTGACGGTTTTTGTCAGCCTAGATGCTATGACCACTAGTCTGTGCTTTCTTTAATTAGGTCCCTGAATTAATGTACAAACAGCACCATGTGTCAGAGCCCTGCCCGCACAACTCCCAGACAGTCCACGGTCAGTGGTGGTCCAGGACCATGACGTCCTCTGAGACAACGGCCTTTAGAAGTAGCCAGCAGTCCACCCGGTCATATTGGTTACAATCACCACGGTGCCTGTAGGGTTTTCTATGGTGAAAGCATGATATATGTTTCCCCCTCCAAGCTTATTAGCTCCCCTCTTGGTGCAGGAAGTCCTACAAGCAGTAGTCTGCTCTTTCGGGGCACAGTCTTGTTGTTTTCTGAGAGAAACTCCACGTCAAGTGATGGTCACACAAGTCATCTTGGGGGCCCGTTGCCCCCGTTTGTCTCTCTGGAGGTGGGAGTTGGAGGGCCTCCTCACTCGAGGTCAGTGTGTCCACAGAGCGATCCCTGCAACTTCAGGGCATGAAGGGTGGTTATGATCACCACGTGGGGTCCTTTTCCCTTAAGAGGGAGCTGGCCTTGCGGGCTGCTGATTTCCAGCTTTTTAGATACCCCAGTATCCTGGCCTGATGAGTCGGTGGGCAAAGACCTTGGTGATCATAGTTTATCATACCTGAAGGGCATTCTTGTGTTGCTCCATTTCAAGTGGTCCCAGTTTTTGCACTAAGTCTCCAAGGTTGATTAACCTTTGACCGGGTATGTAAAGTTCAAAGGTTTAGCTAAATTAGGGAGTTCCTGGGCAAGGGTCTTAATTTACTGCTCTTTCCATTCTTGAGAGGCTGCTTCTGGATTCTATTCAAAAGGATCATCATCTTTTCGTGTCAGTGTTTCATGTAGAGGCCCAGGTATTAGACTGTAGTTAGGGATCCAGATGCAGAAAACCTTGGCCTCCCCAGGAACCCCTAAGCTGTCTTCTAGTTTTAGAAGAGGTAAGGCTGCAAATGGCTTCTTCCCTATCCTGGCATGCGTTTCTCCGAATATCTGTGAGAATGAAGCCCAGGCATGTCACCTTAGCCTGGGATATTTGAGCCTTTTTCTTGGACACCTTCTATCCTTTATTGGCTAGGTAGTTCAGAGGTGTCTTTAGTAGGCCTGGTGATCAGAATGTCCTCTGCATATTGAAGGAGGGTTCCCTTTCACAGAGGTAGAACTTTTAGGTCTTTAGAGGACATTTCCCCAATGATGGTGTGGGGATTTTTGAACCATTGGTGCAGGACGGCCCAGCATTATTGATTTGGTTGCATGTTGTGTCCTGCCTCTCACAAGCCAAAAATTCTTGTGACTCTGAGATGAATGGAATACAGAAGAAGGCATCATTGAAGTCTAATACAGAATGCCATGGACTGGTGGATGGTAGAATGACAAGCATTGTGTAGGAAATAGGAGCTACTGCTTGTATATATATCCTCGGTGGCTTCACTGACTGTCCTGATATCCTTTACCAGGTCTCCAGCAGCCCATGGGGCTCTCGTGGTCAGGCCAATCCCAGGATATGGAGCTCACCTGGGCTGCACCCCCACCCCACAGACCACGGGGCTCTCGTGGTCAAGTCCCTCCCACGGTATGGAGCTCACCTGTGAAGCTACCCAGCAGCCCATGGGGCTCTCAGTGTCAGGCCCTTACCAGGATACAGAGCTCCCCTGGGCAGGTACCCGAGCAGGGCTGGACACACAGGAACTGTGCACATAGCCCACATTGCAGAGAACCCCCAGCTCACCTGTCACAGCTGACACAGAACACCTCAGAGCAGGACTTGAACTAACAAACAGCAGCTATGACAGGTCTGTGACCCTGACTATCACTCTGTGCAGCCTCTCTCTGCCTGGTCTTCCAGACACTTCCACTGCAGCCACGGCACCAGGCCTCTGTCTCCACCCACCATCACTCCTCTCCCTGACTCCTGGGTTCCTCTCATTAGGATAGGGTCTTCTTGAAGTTGTTTTCCACTCATGGACCAGATAAAATGATAAGAAAACAAGCCGCAGCTGCAGCCCCTTGTCTATCCTGACTCTCAAGAACCCACACCTGTTCCTTGGGACTGGCCCGTTTAGCAAGGTTCATTTTCTGCAACTGTGAGCCCCTGAGGGGTGAGGATTGGCTGATTTGGGCAGCCTGACACTGCCTGCCAGCCCTCCCCAGGTGTGCCTGGGTTGAGATCAATATAAACACCTCTCCAGTCAGCAAGAGCCCCTGTAGCTGTGCCTGACGCCATATTCTCTGCCCTGTCAGCAGTGTCGGGGCTGGGGTGGTGGGAGGGAGTGAGGGGCTGTGGCTTTGTTGGTGGCCGACTGTGAGTGGGGCTCTGCTGGACTTTCTGCAGGAGTTGCCAGGCTGCCACCTTTTAAAGAAGAGGATGTGTCACCCATACCTGCCGCTGGAATTTCTCCCCAGGCAGAGGTGAGGAAGTAAAAAAACAGTGTGGGCCGTGGCAGGAGGGGTATCTCAGGCAGGGAAATGGAAAGCTTCCAGAAGAGCATCTGGGGCCAGGACCATCCTGGCTGGCCTGCAGGCACCAAGTCAGCCTGCGTGCTGTCGCTGGTGTGGCTCCACAGCCCTTCCTCTAGGCTTGCAAGTGCTTGTACATATTCATGTGTTTTACCTGGAAAGGGTGGGAAGAGTTCAGCTGCTGCAGGACTGGGGCTCAGCTCACATTAACTCACAGACGCCTCGACACAGTCCCCCAGCTTTGCAATGAGGATGCTCCTTGTTGTGGGGAGTGCTGCTCACTGCATGGGAGATGATTTCCCACCTCTGACCAAATTAAGAATTTTTTACCACTTGAGCAAGTGCCCTGATTAGATTTTCCTCTGTATAACTGGTGGGTTCTGTTTTTTTTTTTTTTTTTTTTTTTTTTTTTTTTTTTTCTTTTTGGTTCAAGGTAGATTTTATTTCTTCTTTTTTTTTAAATTTGGAGATATAAACATGGAAATAATGCATTAATATAAAGACGTCTATGTGAAGGGAAAAACTTTTTTTGGTTTATTTTATTAAATTTTATTTATTTATTTTTAATTTTTTTTCAATTTATTTATTTCTTTTATACAGCCGGTTCTTATTGGATATCTATTTTATACATATAAGTGTGCACATATGAATCCCAGTCTCCCAATTCATCCTACCACCACCCTCACATGGCATTACCACCTTGGTGTCCATATGTTTGTTCTCTACATCTGTGTCTCTATCTCTGCCCTGCAAACTGGTTCATCTGTACCATTTTTCTAGGTTCCACATATATGCATTAACATAAAATATTTGTTTTTTTCTCTTTCTGACTTACTTCACTCTGTATGAGAGTCTCTAGATCCATCAAGGTCTCTACAGATGACCCAATTTCATTCCTATGTGTGGCTGAGTAATATTCCATTGTATATATGTACCACATCTTTATCCATTCATTTGTCTGTGGGCACTTAGGTTGATTTCATTACCTGGCTATTGTAAATAGTGCTGCAATGAACATTGTGGTGAATGTGTCTTTTTGATTTATGGTTTTCTCTGGGTATATGCTCAGTAGTGGGATTGCTGGATTATATGGTAATTCTATTTTTAGTTTTTTAAGGAAACTCCATACTGTTCTCCATAGAGACTATATCGATTTACATTCCCAACAATAGTGGAAGAAGGTTCCTTTTCTCCACACCCTCTCCAGCATTTGTTGTTTGTAGATTTTCTGATGATGCCCATTCTAACAGGTGTGACGTGATACCTCATTGTAGTTTCCATTTCCATTTCTCTAATAATTAGTGATGTTGAGCAGATTTTCATGTGTGTACTGGCCATCTCTATGTCTTCTTGGAAGAAATGTCTATTTAGATCTTCTTCCATTTTTGTATTGGGTTGTTTGTTTCATTAATATTGAGCTGCATGAGCTGTTTATATATATATTGGAGATTAATCATTTGTCCATTGGTTCATTTGGAAATATTTTCTGCCATTCTGAGGGTTGTCTTTTTGTCTTGTTTGTAGTTTCCTTTGCTTTGAAAAAAGCTTTTACATTTCATTAGGTCCCATCTGTTTAGTTTTCTTTTTTATTTCATTACTATAGGAGGTGGATCAAAAAAGATCTTGCTGTGATTTACGTCAGAGTATCCTTCGTAAGTTTTCCTCTCAGAGTTTTATACTGTCCGGTCTTACATTAAGGTCTCTAATCCATTTTGAATATATTTTTATGTATGGTGTTGGGGAGTGTTCTAATTTCATTCTTTTACATGTAGCTGTCCATATTTCCCAGCACCAATGATTGAAGAGACTGTCTTATCTCCATTGTATAGTCTTGCCTCCTTTGTCATAGATTAGTTGACCATAGGTGTGTAGGTTTATCCCTGGACATTCTGATTTTTTTTCCTTTTACACGTTTATTGGAGTATAATTGTTTTACAATGGAGTGTTAGTTTCTGCTGTATAAGAAAGTGAATCAGCTATACATATACAAATATCACCAGATCCCCTCCCTCTTGCATCTCCCTCCCACACTCCATATCCCACACGTTTATGTGGTCACAAAGCACCGAGCTGATCTCCCTGTTCTATGTGGCTGCTTCCCAGTAGCTATCGGTGTTACATTTGGTAATGTATTTATGTCCATGCCACTCTGTCACTTCGTCTCAGCTTACCCATCCCCCGTCCAGTGTCCTCAAGTCCTTTCTCTACGTAATTGTCCTTAATCCTGTCCTGCCACTAGGTTCTTCAAAATCTTTTTTATTTCTTCATTAGATTCCATATATCTCTGTTAACATACAGTATTTGTTTTTCCCTTTCTGACTTACTTCACTGTGTAGGACAGATTTAAGTCCATCCACCTCAGTACAAATAACTCAGTTTTGCTTCTTTTTATGGCTGAGTAATATTCCAATGTATATATGTGCCAGATCTTCTTTATCCATTCATCTGTCGATGGACACTTAGGTTGTTTCTGTGTCCTGGCTATTGTAAATAGAGATGCAATGAACATTTTTTCTACATAACTATTTTTGAATTACGGTTTTCACAAGGCAAATACCCAGTAGTTGGATTGTTGTGATGTATGGTACCTCTATTGTTAGTTATTTAGAGGAACCTCTGTACTGTTCTCCCAAGTGCCCATATCAATTTACATTCCCACCCACAGTGCAAGTGTGTTCCCTTTTCTCCAATAAAGGCCTCTCCAGCATTTATTGCTTTGTAGATTTTTTTGATGATTGCCACTCTGACTGCTGTGAGGTGATACCTCACGGTAGTTTTGATTTGCATTTCTCTAATGATTAGTGATGTTCAGCATCCTTTCATGTGTTTCTTTGTAATCTGTATATCTTCTTTGGAGAAATGTCTATTTAGGTCTTCTGCCCGTTTTTGGATTGGGTTCTTTGTTTTTGTGATATTGAGCTACATGAGGTGCTTGTAAAGTTTGGGGATTAATCCTTTGTCAATTGCTTCATTTGAAAATATTTTCTCCAATTCTGAGGGTTGTTTTTGTATCTTGTTTAAGTTTTCCTCTACTGTGTAAAAGCTTTTAAGTTTCATTAGGTCCCATTTGTTGATTTCTGTTTTTATTTCCATTTCTCTAGGAGGTGAGTCAAAAAGGATCTTGCTGTGATTTATGTCATAGTGTGTTCTGCCTATTGTTTCCTCTAACAGTTTTATCGTGTCTGGTCTTATATTTAGATCTCTAATCCATTTAGAGTTTATTTTTGTGTATGGTGTTATGGAGTGTTCTAATTTCATTCTTTTATTTGTAGGGGTCCAGTTTTCCCAGCACCAATTACTGAAGAGACTGTCTTTTCTCCATTGTATATCCTTAGCTCCTTTGTCATAGATGAGATAGCCATAGGTATGTACGTTTATCTCTGGACTTTCTGTCCTGTTCCATTGATCTGTGTTTATGCCAATCTACATACACTTGATTCCATTATGGAGACATATAAATACATAGGTTTCAAGATTATTACCAGTCAGATATATTCATCTTCAGTGAATAGGGTGTTTGGTGTCCAGTTCATTCAGAAAGGAGTAGATCTTTTCTATTACATATTTGGTATATGGAATGGGATCTGTGCTAATATCAAACTCTGCTTTTACACATCACCCCACGTCACCTTTCCCCTTAAGGAGGCATAAGTGTGTTTTCTAAATGTGTAACTCTGTTCTTTTGAAATTCAGTTCATGTGTAGCCATGTTTACATTCCCTCTATAAGTGATATATTACAATAAGTTTATTTTTCTTTGTGGCTCATTTCACTTAGCATCATCGTACCTAAAGCCACTCATTATGCTGCTATTGGCCTTATGACATTGATTTTATGTGAGTGACATTCCATTGTATATAAGTACCAAAACATCTATATCCATTTTTTTTTTCCTTTCCTGGGATATTTAAAGTGTACCGAAGTTGAGGTTCTTGTAAACAGAGCAGCCCTAAACTTTTGGCTGGCTGTGTGTTGTGGATTTTTAGTTTTCCCAAAATACACGCCCATGAGTGGAAGTGTGCTATGCTTTGTAGCTCTGTTTTAGAAAACAACATACAGTTCTCCAGAGAGGCTGTTGGCAATTTACATCCTGTCCATCGGTGTAACCAGGCTCCCTTTTCTCCATGGCCTGTCCTGCATTTGTGGTTTTTACACTATATGTGGATGGCCCTTTTGACTGGAGGTAAGGTACACTTCTATGTAGTGTGGATTTGCAATGCCTGATGGCTTGCTTGGCCAAAAAGGGCGTATGCATTTTTTCCCGAATATATTCAAGAAAATACACATACTCCCTTTTCGGCCAAGGGCAACATTGTTGAAGTTCTGTCGCTTTTCATGTGCTTTAAAGATGACTCCAATGTACCTCTTGAAATCTGTTTCCTTCAATTCTGCCTTGCATTCAAATCCTCTTCACTGCCTTATCTCAATATATTTCTGGATGATAGTTGTCCTTATAACTCTGCAAGTTTGTGAATTGCTGTGCCCCTGATTTCCATTTTTCAACTCGCCTATTTGTGAGCTGGCTGCAATACCGCAGGATGGCTTTAGGCCTTAGTCTGGTTCCGGGGCTTCAGGCTGAGCCTTTGGTTAATTCTTCTTCCTGATGGGAAACTAGGGTGATATGTGCCCATCCAAACACCTACAGCTAATCTCTCATTTGTTTCCCCTCTTCCTGTTCATCCTCTGCACAATTTGCAAACTGTGCATAACAGGAGGGTAAAGGCGCTGACACTCCAAGTGGGGAGATTTTTAGTAACGCAGATGGAATGGCGAAGCCGAGCACGACGAAAGGAAAAATGAGGTACCCTTTAGAAAACTTTCACAATTACACAGTGTACCATCCACTGGGTTTCCCATGCATTTTTTAACTGTAGGAAGATTCCCTTAAACCAGGAGATTTGGGACCACTAGAATGGGTAGCACACGGTATTGCTCTAAGTGGTGTTCTTTTGCTCACACAACCTCAGGAAACTTGTCAGCCCCAAGTGTCCAGTCATATGTCTCATCCAGCTGTGGGTGAAAAGGTGGTCAATCCAGGTTGGATTACAGGCCCTGAACGTAATTTTTAAGATTTCTCTCTGTTTCGCGGTTTTTGAATTTTGCTTTTGAAACTTATTTTTATAAGGTGGTTTAGCTGAATTTCAGTGCTGTGTTCATGCCATTATACACACATATGATTCCTTTATGGAGATATGAGAATACATGGGTTTTAAAATACTTAGAGTCAGATATATTCCTCTACAATGAATAGGGGGTGTTGAGTCCAGTTCATTGTGCCGGGAGTAGGTGTTGTCTATTGCATACATGGTTAATGTAACAGTATCTGTGCTAATTTAAAACTGTGGTTTTATGCATCACCCCACCTCGCCTTTCCCATTAAGCAGGCAGAAGTTTGTTTTCTAAATGTGTGACTCTGTTGTGTTTGTAATTCAATTCATGTGTAGCGATGTGTACATTCACCATATGAGTGATATATTCTGATAATATTCGTTACTCTGTTATCTTTCCTAACTCAGTTCACGTGTAGCCATGGTTTCAGGACCTTCATAAGTGATATCTTATGATAAGTTTCTTTTTCTGTGTGACTTATTTCACTTAGAATCATCAACCTGAATCCAATCAGTTTTCTGTTACTGGCCTTATGACATTGATTTCATGGCTAAGGGATATTCAATCGTACGTAAGTACCACAATTTTTTGAAATATTTTTATATTTGCTGGGACATTTAAGGTGTACCCAAGTTGGGGTTCTTGTAAGCAGTGCAGCCCTAAATTTTGGGGTGGCACTGACTTACTGATTTTCAGTTTTCCCAAGGTATATTCCCTAGAGTGGAACTGCCCTTGGCTCTGTAGCTCTGTGGTATATTTTTTAGGGAACACAATGCAGTACTCCAGAGAGGCAGGTGGCAATTTACATCTTGCCCATTAGCCTAACAAGGCTCCCTGTTCTCCAGGGCCAGTCTTGCCTTTCTGGTTTTTACATATTTTTCGGATGTCCCTTTGGACAAGTGGGATGTGGTCGTTCTTGTACTGCACATTTGCATTACCCGCTTGCTTGCTTGACCAAAAAGGTCATATGCATTTTTTCTTGAATATATTCAGGAGAAGACGCCTGTGCCCTTTGTGCCAAGTGCATCATTGTTGAAGTAGTGCCCACCTTCCTGTGCTTTAAAGGCAATACCAATGTACCTCTTGTAATCTGTTTCCTGCTATTCTGCCTAGCTTTCATGTCTGCCTCATTGCCTTCCCTCAACAGATTTTTGGAAGACAATTGTCCTTTATTACTCTGCCAGTTTGTGAATTGCTGTGCCCCTGAGCTCTATTTTTCACCTCGTTTTTTGTGAGCTGAACGCAAGTCCAAAATTTTGGTAGAGGACCTATACTGGATCCCGGTGGGTGCCTGAGACTTTGGTTAATTCTTCTTCTTGCCGGGAAATTAGAGTCACATGTGCCAGTCCAAATGCCTAACAGCTATTCTCTCATTGGTTCTCCCTCTTCCCTTCCATCCTCTGCCAAATTGGCAACCTGTGCGAACCAGGAGGATAAAGGGGCTGTCTCTCCAAGTTGGGAGATTGATAGGAAAACAGGTGGGAAGTCAAACCGGAGCAACAGGAGAGGGACTATTCGTTGAATTTTAGAAACCTTTCGTATTCACAGTGTGTCCATTCTCTAGGTTTCCCATACATGTTTTAGCTGTAGTAATATTCCCTTTAACCTGGAGAGTTGGGACCCATGGAATGGGGGCCATGCATTATTGCTTTAAAGGGTCTGCATTTGCTCACACAATCTCACCAATCCTCTCAGTCCCAAGTGTCCAGCCTTATGCCACATCCAGCTGTCATTGTAGATAGTGTCATTCCAGGGTTCATCAGAGACCCTGAAGGAATTGTAAAGAGTTTCCCTGTTTTTTGTATTGTTTTTAAAATTCCTTTTTAGAGTGGGGTGAGCTGATTCTCGCTGCCATATTAATGCCAGTCTAGACACACTTGATTTCCTTACCCAGACATATCAGTAAATAGGTTTTAAGATCCTTACTAGTCAGATATATTCCTCTGAGGGAAATATGGGGTTTTGAGTCCCTTTAACTGAGGAAGGTGTAGGTCTTGTCTATTCCATAGTTGGTTTTTGGAATGGTACCTGTACTTATATAAAACTCTGGTTTTATGCATCACCCCATCTCTCCTTCCTCCTTAAGCAGGCATAAGAGTGTTTTCTAAATGTGAGACTCTGTTCTCTTTCCTAACAGATTTCCTGTGTAGCCATGTTTAAAGGATATTCATACATGATATTTTATGGTAAGTTTCTTTTTCTGTGTGACTTATTTCACTTAGAATCATCGTACCTGAATCCACTCACTTTGCTGCTACTGGTCTTATGAAATTGATTTCATGGCTGAGGGATATTCCATCGTACGTAAGTACCACAATTTTTGAACCATTTTTATATTTCCTGGGATATTTAAGGTGTACCCAAGTTGAGGTTCTTGTAAGCAGTGCAACCCTAAATTTGGGGGTCGCTCTATCTTATTTATTTTCTGTTTCCCCAAGGTATATTCCCTAGACAGGAAGTGCCCTTGGCTCTGTAGCTCTGATGTTTACTTGTTTTAGGGAACACAATGCACACCTCCAGTGAGGCAGTTGGCAGTTTACATCCCACCCATCAGCATAACAAGGCTCCCAATTCTCCAGGGCCTGTCTTGCATTTCTGGTATTTACATATTTTGTGGATGTCCCTTTTGAATGGTGGGATGTGATACTTCTTTGTAGTGGAGATTTGAATTGCCCCCTTGCTTGCTTGGCCAAAAAGGGCGAATGTCTTTTATCCTGAATATATTCATGAGAAAATGAATACGCCCTTTTTGGCCAAGTGCATCATTGTCGAAGTTGTGCCCCTCTTCCTGTGCTTTACAGGTGATTCCAATGTACCTCTTGAAATCTGTTTCCTGCTATTCTGCCTCGCTATGAAGTCCTCCTCGTTGCCTTTCTTCAACAGATTTTGGGACGATAGTTGTCCTTTATTACTCTGTCAGTTTGTGAATTGCTGTGCCCCTGAGCTCCATACTTCAACTCGTTTTTAGTGAGATGAACGCAAGTCCAAAATTTTGGTTTAGGACCTATACTGGTTCCCGGTGGGTGTTTTAGACTTTGGTTAATTCTTCTTCCTTCCGGGAATTGAGAGTGACATGTGCCCTTCCAAATGCCTAACAGCTACTCTCTCATTGGTTCTCCCTCATCCCTTCCATACGCTGCCAAATTGGCAACCTGTGCGAACCAGGAGGTTAAAGGGGCTGTCTCACAAAGTTGGGAGATTGATAGTAAAGCAGTTGGAATGTCAAACCGAAGCACCCCGAGTGGGACTATTCGTTGAGGCTTAGAAACCTTTCGTATTCACAGTGTGTCCATTCTCTAGGTTTCCCGTACATATTATAGCTGTAGTAATATTCCTTTCAACCTGGAGAGTTGGGACCCATGGAATGGGGGCCATGCATTATTGCTTTAAAGCGACTGCATTTGCTCACCCAATCTCACCAATCCTCTCAGTCCCAAGTGTCCAGCCTTATGCCACATCCAGCTGTCATTGTAGATAGGGTCATTCCATTTTCCATCAGAGTACCTGAAGGTATTGTAAAGAATTTCCCTGTTTTTTTGTTTTGTTTGTGAAATTCCTGTTTATAGTGGGTTTGAGCTGATTCTCGCTGCCATGTTTATGCCAGTCTAGACACACTTGATTCCCTTACGGAGATATATCAATACATAGGTTTTAAGATTGTTACTAGTCAGATATATTCCTCTGTGGGAAATATGGGGTTTGGGGTCCCTTTCACTGAGGAAGGTGTACGTCTTGTCTATTCCATAGTTGGTTTTTGAATGGTACCTGTGCATATATCAAACTCTTGTTTTATGCATCACCCCACCTCTCCTTCCCCTTTAAGCAGGCATAAGAGAGTTTTCTAAATGTGAGACTCTGTTCTCTTTCCTAACTCAGTTCATGTGTAGCCATGTTTACAGGACCTAGATAAGTGATATCTTATGATAAGTTTCTTTTTCTGTGTGACTTATTTCACTTAGAATCATCGTACCTGATTCCACTCACTTTGCTGCTACTGGTCTTATGACATTGATTTCATGGCTGAGGGATATTCCATCGTACGTAAGTACCACAATTTTTGAACCATTTTTATATTTCCTGGGATATTTAAGGTGTACCCAAGTTGAGGTTCTTGTAAGCAGTGCAGCCATTAATTTGGGGGTGGCTCTGTCTTATTGATTTTCAGTTTCCCCAATGTATATTCCCTAGACTGGAAGTGCCCTTGGCTCTGTAGCTCTGATGTTTACTTGTTTAAGGGTACACAATGCGCACATCCAGTGAGGCAGTTGGCAATTTATATCCCACCAATTAGCATAACAAGGCTCCCTGTTCTCCAGGGCCTGTCTTGCATTTCTGGTATTTACACATTTTGTGGATGTCCCTTTTGACCGGTGGGATGTGATACTTCTTTGTAGTGCAGATTTGCATTGCCCGCTTGCTTGCTTTGCCAAAAAGGGCAAATGCGTTTTATCCTGAATATATTCATGAGAAAATGAATACGCCCTTTTTGGCCAAGTGCATCATTGTCGAAGTTGTGCCCCTCATGCTCTGCTTTACAGGCGAATCCAACGCACCTCTTGAAATGTGTTTCCTGCTATTCTGCCTCGCTTTCAACTTGGCCTCGTTGACTACCCTCAACAGATTTTTGGACTGTAGTTGCCCTGTATTACTCTACCAGTTTGTGAATTGCTGTGCCCCTGAGCTCCATGATTCAACTCGTTTTTTGTGAGCTGAACGCAAGTCCAAAAATTTGGTTCAGGACCTATACTGGTTCCCGGTGGGTGGCTGAGACTTGGTTAATTCTTCTTCCTGCCGGGAAATTAGAGAGACATGTGCCCTTCCAAATGCCTAACCGCGACTCTCTCATTGGTTCTCCCTCATCCCTTCCATACGCTGCCAAATTGGCAACCTGTGCGAACCAGGAGGTTAAAGGGGCTGTCTCACCAAGTTGGGAGATTGATAGTAAAGCAGTTGGAATGTCAAACCGGAGCAACACGAGTGGGACTATTCTTTGAGTTTTAGAAACCTTTCGTGTTCACAGTGTGTCCATTCTCTAAGATTCCCGTACATGTTATAGCTGTAGTAATATTCTTTTCATCCTGGAGAGTTGGGACCCATGGAATGGGGGCCATGCATTATTGCTTTAAAGCGACTGCATTTGCTCACCCAATCTCACCAATCCTCTCAGTCCCAAGTGTGCAGCCTTATGCCACATCCAGCTGTCATTGTAGATAGGGTCATTTCAGGTTCCATCAGAGAACCTGAAGGAATTGTAAAGAATTTCCCTGGTTTTTTTTTTTGTTTTGTTTTTGAAATTCCTGTTTATACTGGGTTTGAGCTGATTCTCGCTGCCATGTTTATGCCAGTCTAGACACACTTGATTCCCTTACGGAGATATATCAATACATAGGTTTTAAGATTCTTACTAGTCAGATATATTCCTCTGCGGGAAATATTGGGTTTTCAGTCCCTTTCACTGAGGAAGGTTTAGGTCTTGTCTATTGCATAGTTGGTTTTCGGAACGGTACCTGTGCTTATATCAAACTCTGGTTTTATGCATCACCCCACCTCTCCTTCCCCCTTAAGTAGGCATAAGAGAGTTTTGTAAATGTGAGACTCTTTTCTCTTTCCTAACTCAGTTCATGTGTAGCCAGGTTTACAGGATCTTCATAAGTGATATCTTATGATAAGTTTCTTTTTTTGTGGCTTATTTCACTTAGAATCATCGTACCGGAATTCACTCACTTTGCTGCTACTGTTCTTATGACATTCATTTCATGGCTAAAGGATATTCCATCGTACGTAAGTACCACAATTTTTGAACCATTTTTATATTTCCTGGGATATTTAAGGTGTACCCAAGTTGAGGTTCTTGTAAGCAGTGCAGCCCTAAATTTGGGGGTGGCTCTGTCTTATTGACTTTCAGTTTTCCCAAGGTATATTCCCTAGACTGAAAGTGTCCTTGGCTCTGTAGCTCTGTTGTTTACTTGTTTTAGGGAACACAATGCACTCGTCCAGTGAGGCAGTTGGCAATTTATATCCCTCCCATCAGTATAACAAGGCTCCCTGTTCTCCAGGGCCTGTCTTGCCTTTCTGGTTTTTACATATTTTGTGGATGTCCCTTTTGACCGGAGGGAAGTGATACTTCTTTGTAGTGCAGATTTGCATTGTATGATTGCTTGCTTGGCCAAAAAGGGCGTATGCGTTTTCTCCTGAATATATTCAGGAGAAAATGCATACGCCCTTTTTGGCCAAGTGCATCATTGTCGAAGATGTGCAGATCTTCCTGTGCTTTACAGGTGATTCCAACGCACCTCCTGAAATGTGTTTCCTGCTATTCTGCTTCACTTCCAAATCGGCCTCTTTGCATTTCCTCAACACATATTTGGACGATAGTTGTCCTTTATTACTCTGCCAGTTTGTGAATTGCTGAGCCCCTGTGCTCCATTTTTCAACTCGTTTTTTGTGAGCTGAACGCAAGTCCAAAAATTCTCTTCAGGGCCTATACTGGTTCCCGGTGGGTGGCTGTGACTTTGGTTAATTCTTCTTCCTGCTGGGAAAGTAGAGAGACATGTGCCCTTCCAAATGCCTAAGAGCTACTCTCTCACTGGTTCTCCCTCTTCCCTTCCATCCTCTGCCAAGTTGGCAACCTGGGCGAACCAGGAGTTTGAAGGGGCTGTCTCTCCAAGTTGGGAGATTGATAGTAAAGCAGTTGGAATGTCAAAGTGGAACACCACGAGTGGGACCATTTGTTGTGTTTTAGAAACATTTCTTATTCACAGTGTGTCCATTCTCTAGGTTTCCCGTACATGTGATAGCTGTAGTAATATTCACTTCAACCTGGAGAGTTGGGACCCATGGAATGGGGGCCATGCATTATTGCTTTAAAGCGACTGCATTTGCTCACCCAATCTCAACAATCCTCTCAGACCCAAGTGTCCAGCCTTTTGCCACATCCAGCTGTCATTGTAGATACGGTCATTCCAGTTTCCATCAGAGACCCTGATGGATTTGTAAAGAATTTCCCTGTTTTTTTTGTTTTGTTTTTGAAATTCCTGTTTATAGTGTGTTTGAGCTGATTCTTGCTGCCATGTTTATGCCAGTCTGGACACACTTGATTCCCTTATGGAGATATATCAATACATAGGTTTTAAGATACTTACTAGTCATATATATTCCTCTGTGGGAAATATGGGGTTTGAGTCCCTTTCACTGAGGAAGGTGTAGGTTTTGTCTATTCCATAGTTGGTTTTTGGAACGGTACCTGTGCTTATTTCAAACTGTGGATTTATGCATCACCCCACCTCTCCTTCCCCCTTAAGCAGGCATAAGAGTGTTTTCTAAATGTGAGACTCTGTTCTCTTTCCTAACTCAGTTCATGTGTAGCCATGTTTACTGGATCTTCATAAGTGATATCTTATGATAAGTTTCTTTTTCTGTGTGACTTACTTCGCTTAGAATCATCGTACCTGAATCCACTCACTTTGCTGCTACTGGTCTTATGACATTGATTTCATGGCTGAGGGATATTCCATAATACGTAAGTACCACAATAATTGAACCATTTTTATATTTCCTGGGATATTTAAGGTGTACCCAAGTTGAGGTTCTGGTAAGCAGTGCAGCCCTAAATTTGGGGGTGGCTCTCTCTTATTGATTTTCAGTTTTCCCAAGGTATATTCCCTAGACTGGAAGTGCCCTTGGCTCTGTATCTCTGTTGTTCACTTGTTTTAGGGAATGCAATGCACTCCTCCAGTGAGGCAGGTGGCAGTTTACATCCCGCCCCTCAGCATAAAAAGGCTCCCTCTTCTCCAGGGCCTGTTTTGCCTTTCTGGTTTTTTCACATTTTGTGGATGTCCCTTTTGACCAGTGGGAAGGGATACTACTTTGTAGTGCAGATTTGCATTGCCCGCTTGCTTGCTGGGCCAAAAAGGGCGTATGCGTTTTCTCCTTAATATATTCAGGAGAAAACGCATACACACTTTTTGGCCAAGTGCATCATTGTCGAAGTTGTGCCCCTCTTCCTCTGCTTTACAGGCGAATACAACGCACCTCTTGAAATGTGTTTCCTGCAATTCTGCATCGCTTTTAAGTCGGCCTCGTTGACTTCCCTCAACAGATTTTTGGACGATAGTTTTCCTGTGATACTCTACCTGTTTGTGAATTGCTGTGCCGCTGAGCTCCATGATTCAACTCGTTTTTTGTGAGCTGAACGCAAGTCCAAAAATTTGGTTCAGGACCTATACTGGTTGCCGGTGGGTGGCTGAGACTTTGGTTAATTCTTCTTCCTGCTGGGAAATTAGAGAGACATGTGCCCGTCCAAATGCCTAACAGCTACTCTCTCACTGGTTCTCCATCTTCCCTTCCATCCTCTGCCACGTTGGCAACCTGTTCGAACCAGGAGGTTAAAGGGGCTGTCTCTCGAAGTTGGGAGATTGATAGTAAAGCAGTTGGAATATCAAACTGGAGCACCAGGAGAGGGACTAATCGTTGAGTTTTAGAAACCTTTCATATGCACACTGTGTCCATTCTCTAGGTTTCCCATACATGTTACAGCTGTAGTAATATTCCCTTCAACCTTGAGAGTTGGGACCCATGGAATGGGGGCCATGCATTATTGATTTAAAGCGACTGCATTTGCTCACCCAATCTCACCAATCCTCTCAGTCCCAAATGTCCAGCCTTATGCCACATTCAGCTGTCATTGTAGATAGTGTCATTTCAGGTTTCATCAGAGACCCTGAAGGATTTGTAAAGAATTTCACTGTTCTTTTGTTTTGTATTTGAAATGCCTTTTTATAGTGGGTTTGAGCTGATTCTCGCTGCCATGCTTATGCCAGTCTAGACACACATGTTTCCCTTACGGAGACATATCATTACATAGGTTTTAAGATTCTTACTAGTCAGATATATTCCTCTGCGGGAAATATGGTGTTTTGAGTCCCTTTCACTGAGGAAGGTGTAGGTCTTGTCTATTCCATAGTTGGTTTTTGGAACGGTACCTGTGCTTATTTCAAACTGTGGATTTATGCATCACCCCACCTCTCCTTCCCCCTTAATCATGCATAAGAGTGTTTTCTAAATGTGAGACTCTGTTCTCTTTCCTAACTCAGTTCATGTGCAGCCATGTTTACAGGATCTTCATAAGTGATATCTTATGTTATGTCTCTTTTTCTGTGTCACTTATTTCACTTAGAATCATCGTACCTGAATCCACTCACTTTGCTGCTACTGGTTTTATGACATTGATTTCATGGCTGAGGGGTATTCCATCGTATGTAAGTACCACAATTTTTTGAACCATTTTTATATTTCCTGGTATATTTAAGGTGTACCCAAGTTGAGGTTCTTGTAAGCAGTGCATCCCTAAATTTGGGGGTGGCTCTGTCTTATTGATTTTCTGTTTCCCCATGGTATATTCCCTAGACTGGAAGTGCCCTTGGCTCTGTAGCTCTGATGTTTACTTGTTTTAGGGAACACAGTGCACACCTCCAGTGAGGCAGTTGGCAGTTTACATCCCTCCCATCAGCATAACAAGGCTCCCAGTTCTCCAGGGCCTGTCTTGCATTTCTGGTATTTACATATTTTGTGGATGTCCCTTTTGACTGGTGGGATGTGATACTTCTTTGTAGTGCAGATTTGAATTGCCCGCTTGCTTGCTTGGCCAAAAAGGGCGAATGTCTTTTATCCTGAATATATTCATGAGAAAATGAATACGCCCTTTTTGGCCAAGTGCATCATTGTCGAAGTTGTGCCCCTCTTCCTGTGCTTTACAGGTGATTCCAATGTACCTCTTGAAATCTGTTTCCTGCTATTCTGCCTCGCTTTGAAGTCCTCCTCGTTGCCTTTCTTCAACAGATTTTTGGACGATAGTTGTCCTTTATTACTCTGTCAGTTTGTGAATTGCTGTGCCCCTGAGCTCCATACTTCAACTCGTTTTTAGTGAGCTGAACGCAAGTCCAAAATTTTGGTTTAGGACGTATACTGGTTCCCGGTGGGTGGCTTAGGTTTTGGTTAATTCTTCTTCCTGCCGGGAAATTAGAGTGACATGTGCCCTTCCAAATGCCTAACAGCTACTCTCTCTTTGGTTCTCCCTCATCCCTTACATACGCTGCCAAATTGACAACCTGTGCGAACCAGGAGGTTAAAGGGGCTGTCTCACCAAGTTGGGAGATTGATAGTAAAGCAGTTGGAATGTCAAACCGGAGCAACACGAGTGGGACTATTCGTTGAGTCTTAGAAACCTTTCGTATTCACTGTGTGTCCATTCTCTAGGTTTCCCGTACATATTATAGCTGTAGTAATATTCCTTTCAACCTGGAGAGTTGGGACCCATGGAATGGGGGCCATGCATTATTGCTTTAAAGCGACTGCATTTGCTCACCCAATCTCACCAATCCTATCAGTCCCAAGTGTCCAGCCTTATGCCACATCCAGCTGTCATTGTAGATAGGGTCATTCCAGTTTCCATCAGAGTACCTGAAGGAATTGTAAAGAATTTCCCTGTTTTTTTGTTTCGTTTGTGAAATTCCTGTTTATAGTGGGTTTGAGCTGATTCTCGCTGCCATGTTTATGCCAGTCTAGACACACTTGATTCCCTTACGGAGATATATCAATACATAGGTTTTAAGAATCTTACTAGTCAGATATATTCCTCTGTGGGAAATATGGGGTTTGGGGTCCCTTTCACTGAGGAAGGTGTACGTCTTGTCTATTCCATAGTTGGTTTTTGAATGGTACCTGTGCTTATATCAAACTCTGGTTTTATGCATCACCCCACCTCTCCTTCCCCTTAAGCAGGCATAAGGGAGTTTTCTAAATGTGAGACTCTGTTCTCTTTCCTAACTCAGTTCATGTGTAGCCATGTTTACAGGATCTTGATAAGTGATATCTTATGATAAGTTTCTTTTTCTGTGTGACTTCTTTCACTTGGAATCATCGTACCTGAATCCACTCACTTTGCTTCTACGGGTCTTAGGACTTTGATTTCATGGCTGAGGGATATTCCATCGTATGTAAGTACCACAATTTTTGATCCATTTTTATATTTCCTGGGATATTTAAGGTGTACCCAAGTTGAGGTTCTTGTAAGCAGTGCAGCCCTGAATTTGGGGGTGGCTCTGTCTTATTGATTTTCAGTTTTCCAAAGGTATATTTCCTAGATTCGTAGTGCCCTTGGCTCTTTAGCTCTGTTGATTACTTGTTTTAGGGAACACAATGCACACCACCAGTGAGGCAGTTCGCAATTTACATCTCGCCCATCAGCATAACAAGGCTCCCTGTTCTCCAGGGCCTGTCTTGTATTTCTGGTTTTTACACATTTTGTGGATGTCCCTTTAGACCAGTGGGAAGTGATACTTCTTTATAGTGCAGATTTGCATTGCCCACTTGCTTGCTTGTCCAAAAAGGGCGTATGCGTTTTCTCCGCAATATATTCAGGAGAAAACGCATACGCCCTTTTTGGCCAAGTGCATCATTGTCGAAGTTGTGCCCCTCTTCCTGTGCTTTACAGGCGAATCCAACGCACCTCTTGAAATGTGTTTCCTGCTATTCTGCCTCTCTTTCATGTCGGCCTCGTTGACTTCCCTCAACAGATTTTTGGACGATAGATGTCCTGTATTACTCTGCCAGTGTGTGAATTGCTGTGCCCCTGAGCTCCATTTATCAACTCGTTTTTTGTGAGCTGAACGCAAGTCTAAAAATTTGGTTCCGGACCTATACTGGTTCCCGGTGGGTGGCTGAGACATTGGTTAATTCTTCTTCCTGCCGGGAAATTAGAGAGACATGTGCCCGTCCAAATGCCTAACAGCTAATCTCTCATTGGTTCTCCCTCTTCGCTTCCATCCTCTGCCAAATTGGCAACCTGTGCGAACCAGGAGGTTAAAGGGGCTGTCTCTCGAAGTTGGGAGATTGATAGTAAAGCAGTTGGAATGTCAAACTGGAGCACCAGGAGAGGGACTACTCGTTGAGTTTTAGAAACCTTTCATATGCACACTGTGTCCATTCTCTAGGTTTCCCATACATGTTATAGCTGTAGTAATATCCCCTTCAACCTGGAGAGTTGGGACCCATGGAATGGGGGCCATGCATTATTGATTTAAAGCGACTGCATTTGCTCACCCAATCTCACCAATCCTCTCAGTCCCAAGGGTCCAGCCTTATGCCACATCCAGCTGTCATTGTAGATAGTGTCATTCCAGGTTTCATCAGAGACCCTGAAGGATGTGTAAAGAATTTCACTGTTCTTTTGTTTTGTATTTGAAATGCCTTTTTATAGTGGGTTTGAGCTGATTCTCGCTGCCATGCTTATGCCAGTCTAGACACACATGTTTCCCTTATGGAGACATATCAATACATAGGTTTTAAGATTCTTACTAGTCAGATATATTCCTCTGCGGGAAATATGGTGTTTTGAGTCCCTTTCACTGAGGAAGGCGTAGGTCTTGTCTATTCCATAGTTGGTTTTTGGAACGGTACCTGTGCTTATTTCAACCTGTGGATTTATGCATCACCCCACCTCTCCTTCCCCCTTAAGCAGGCATAAGAGTGTTTTCTAAATGTGAGACTCTGTTCTCTTTCCTAACTCAGTTCATGTGCAGCCATGTTTACAGGATCTTCATAAGTGATATCTTATGATATGTCTCTTTTTCTGTGTCACTTATTTCACTTAGAATCATCGTACCTGAATCCACTCACTTTGCTGCTACTGGTCTTATGACATTGATTTCATGGCTGAGGGGTATTCCATCGTATGTAAGTACCACAATTTTTTGAACCATTTTTACATTTCCTGGGATATTTAAGGTGTACCCAAGTTGAGGTTCTTGTAAGCAGTGCATCCCTAAATTTGGGGGTGGCTCTGTCTTATTGATTTTCTGTTTCCCCATGGTATATTCCCTAGACTGGAAGTGCCCTTGGCTCTGTAGCTCTGATGTTTACTTGTTTTCGGGAACACAATGCACACCTCCAGTGAGGCAGTTGGCAGTTTACATCCCTCCCATCAGCATAACAAGGCTCCCAGTTCTCCAGGGCCTGTCTTGCTTTTCTGGTATTTACATATTTTGTGGATGTCCCTTTTGACTGGTGGGATGTGATACTTCTTTGTAGTGCAGATTTGAATTGCCCGCTTGCTTGCTTGGCCAAAAAGGGCGAATGTGTTTTATCCTGAATATATTCATGAGAAAATGAATATGCCCTTTTTGGCCAAGTGCATCATTGTCGAAGTTGTGCCCCTCTTCTTGTGCTTTACAGGTGATTCCAATGTACCTCTTGAAATCTGTTTCCTGCTATTCTGCCTCGCTTTGAAGTCCTCCTCGTTGCCTTTCTTCAACAGATTTTTGGACGATAGTTGTCCTTTATTACTCTGTCAGTTTGTGAATTGCTGTGCCCCTGAGCTCCATACTTCAACTCGTTATTAGTGAGCTGAACGCAAGTCCAAAATTTTGGTTTAGGACATACACTGGTTCCCGGTGGGTGGCTTAGACTTTGGTTAATTCTTCTTCCTGCCGGGAAATTAGAGTGACATGTGCCCTTCCAAATGCCTAACAGCTACTCTCTCATTCGTTCTCCCTCATCCCTTCCATACGCTGCCAAATTGACAACCTGTGCGAACCAGGAGGTTAAAGGGGCTGTCTCACCAAGTTGGAAGATTGATAGTAAAGCAGTTGGAATGTCAAAAAGGAGCACCACGAGTGGGACCATTCGTTGAGTCTTAGAAACCTTTCGTATTCACAGTGTGTCCATTCTCTAGGTTTCCCGTACATATTATAGCTGTAGTAATATTCCTTTCAACCTGGAGAGTTGGGACCCATGGAATGGGGGCCATGCATTATTGCTTTAAAGCGACTGCATTTGCTCACCCAATCTCACCAATCCTATCAGTCCCAAGTGTCCAGCCTTATGCCACATCCAGCTGTCATTGTAGATAGGGTCATTCCAGTTTCCATCAGAATACCTGAAGGAATTGTAAAGAATTTCCCTGTTTTTTTGTTTTGTTTGTGAAATTCCTGTTTATAGTGGGTTTGAGCTGATTCTCGCTGCCATGTTTATGCCAGTCTAGACACACTTGATTCCCTTACGGAGATATATCAATACATAGGTTTTAAGAATCTTACTAGTCAGATATATTCCTCTGTGGGAAATATGGGGTTTGGGGTCCCTTTCACTGAGGAAGGTGTACGTCTTGTCTATTCCATAGTTGGTTTTTGAATGGTACCTGTGCATATATCAAACTCTGGTTTTATGCATCACCCCACCTCTCCTTCCCCTTAAGCAGGCATAAGGGAGTTTTCTAAATGTGAGACTCTGTTCTCTTTCCTAACTCAGTTCATGTGTAGCCATGTTTACAGGATCTTGATAAGTGATATCTTATGATAAGTTTCTTTTTCTGTGTGACTTCTTTCACTTGGAATCATCGTACCTGAATCCACTCACTTTGCTTCTACGGGTCTTAGGACTTTGATTTCATGGCTGAGGGATATTCCATCGTATGTAAGTACCACAATTTTTGATCCATTTTTATATTTCCTGGGATATTTAAGGTGTACCCAAGTTGAGGTTCTTGTAAGCAGTGCAGCCCTGAATTTGGGGGTGGCTCTGTCTTATTGATTTTCAGTTTTCCAAAGGTATATTTCCTAGATTCGTAGTGCCCTTGGCTCTTTAGCTCTGTTGATTACTTGTTTTAGGGAACACAATGCACACCACCAGTGAGGCAGTTCGCAATTTACATCTCACCCATCAGCATAACAAGGCTCCCTGTTCTCCAGGGCCTGTCTTGTATTTCTGGTTTTTACACATTTTGTGGATGTCCCTTTAGACCAGTGGGAACTGGTACTTCTTTATAGTGCAGATTTGCATTGCCCACTTGCTTGCTTGTCCAAAAAGGGCGTATGCGTTTTCTCCGCAATATATTCAGGAGAAAACGCATACGCCCTTTTTGGCCAAGTGCATCATTGTAGAAGTTGTGCCCCTCTTCCTGTGCTTTACAGGCGAATCCAACGCACCTCTTGAAATGTGTTTCATGCTATTCTGCCTCTCTTTCATGTCGGCCTCGTTGACTTCCCTCAACAGATTTTTGGACGATAGATGTCCTGTATTACTCTGCCACTGTGTGAATTGCTGTGCCCCTGAGCTCCATTTATCAACTCGTTTTTTGTGAGCTGAACGCAAGTCTAAAAATTTGGTTCCGGACCTATACGGGTTCCCGGTGGGTGGCTGAGACATTGGTTAATTCTTCTTCCTGCCGGGAAATTAGAGAGACATGTGCCCGTCCAAATGCCTAACAGCTAATCTCTCATTGGTTCTCCCTCTTCGCTTCCATCCTCTGCCAAATTGGCAACCTGTGCGAACCAGGAGGTTAAAGGGGCTGTCTCTCGAAGTTGGGAGATTGATAGTAAAGCAGTTGGAATGTCAAACTGGAGCACCAGGAGAGGGACTACTCGTTGAGTTTTAGAAACCTTTCATATGCACACTGTGTCCATTCTCTAGGTTTCCCATACATGTTATAGCTGTAGTAATATTCCCTTCAACCTGGAGAGTTGGGACCCATGGAATGGGGGCCATGCATTATTGATTTAAAGCGACTGCATTTGCTCACCCAATCTCACCAATCCTATCAGTCCCAAGTGTCCAGCCTTATGCCACATCCAGCTGTCATTGTAGATAGGGTCATTCCAGTTTCCATCAGAGTACCTGAAGGAATTGTAAAGAATTTCCCTGTTTTTTTGTTTCGTTTGTGAAATTCCTGTTTATAGTGGGTTTGAGCTGATTCTCGCTGCCATGTTTATGCCAGTCTAGACACACTTGATTCCCTTACGGAGATATATCAATACATAGGTTTTAAGAATCTTACTAGTCAGATATATTCCTCTGTGGGAAATATGGGGTTTGGGGTCCCTTTCACTGAGGAAGGTGTACGTCTTGTCTATTCCATAGTTGGTTTTTGAATGGTACCTGTGCTTATATCAAACTCTGGTTTTATGCATCACCCCACCTCTCCTTCCCCTTAAGCAGGCATAAGGGAGTTTTCTAAATGTGAGACTCTGTTCTCTTTCCTAACTCAGTTCATGTGTAGCCATGTTTACAGGATCTTGATAAGTGATATCTTATGATAAGTTTCTTTTTCTGTGTGACTTCTTTCACTTGGAATCATCGTACCTGAATCCACTCACTTTGCTTCTACGGGTCTTAGGACTTTGATTTCATGGCTGAGGGATATTCCATCGTATGTAAGTACCACAATTTTTGATCCATTTTTATATTTCCTGGGATATTTAAGGTGTACCCAAGTTGAGGTTCTTGTAAGCAGTGCAGCCCTGAATTTGGGGGTGGCTCTGTCTTATTGATTTTCAGTTTTCCAAAGGTATATTTCCTAGATTCGTAGTGCCCTTGGCTCTTTAGCTCTGTTGATTACTTGTTTTAGGGAACACAATGCACACCACCAGTGAGGCAGTTCGCAATTTACATCTCGCCCATCAGCATAACAAGGCTCCCTGTTCTCCAGGGCCTGTCTTGTATTTCTGGTTTTTACACATTTTGTGGATGTCCCTTTAGACCAGTGGGAAGTGATACTTCTTTATAGTGCAGATTTGCATTGCCCACTTGCTTGCTTGTCCAAAAAGGGCGTATGCGTTTTCTCCGCAATATATTCAGGAGAAAACGCATACGCCCTTTTTGGCCAAGTGCATCATTGTCGAAGTTGTGCCCCTCTTCCTGTGCTTTACAGGCGAATCCAACGCACCTCTTGAAATGTGTTTCCTGCTATTCTGCCTCTCTTTCATGTCGGCCTCGTTGACTTCCCTCAACAGATTTTTGGACGATAGATGTCCTGTATTACTCTGCCAGTGTGTGAATTGCTGTGCCCCTGAGCTCCATTTATCAACTCGTTTTTTGTGAGCTGAACGCAAGTCTAAAAATTTGGTTCCGGACCTATACTGGTTCCCGGTGGGTGGCTGAGACATTGGTTAATTCTTCTTCCTGCCGGGAAATTAGAGAGACATGTGCCCGTCCAAATGCCTAACAGCTAATCTCTCATTGGTTCTCCCTCTTCGCTTCCATCCTCTGCCAAATTGGCAACCTGTGCGAACCAGGAGGTTAAAGGGGCTGTCTCTCGAAGTTGGGAGATTGATAGTAAAGCAGTTGGAATGTCAAACTGGAGCACCAGGAGAGGGACTACTCGTTGAGTTTTAGAAACCTTTCATATGCACACTGTGTCCATTCTCTAGGTTTCCCATACATGTTATAGCTGTAGTAATATCCCCTTCAACCTGGAGAGTTGGGACCCATGGAATGGGGGCCATGCATTATTGATTTAAAGCGACTGCATTTGCTCACCCAATCTCACCAATCCTCTCAGTCCCAAGGGTCCAGCCTTATGCCACATCCAGCTGTCATTGTAGATAGTGTCATTCCAGGTTTCATCAGAGACCCTGAAGGATGTGTAAAGAATTTCACTGTTCTTTTGTTTTGTATTTGAAATGCCTTTTTATAGTGGGTTTGAGCTGATTCTCGCTGCCATGCTTATGCCAGTCTAGACACACATGTTTCCCTTATGGAGACATATCAATACATAGGTTTTAAGATTCTTACTAGTCAGATATATTCCTCTGCGGGAAATATGGTGTTTTGAGTCCCTTTCACTGAGGAAGGCGTAGGTCTTGTCTATTCCATAGTTGGTTTTTGGAACGGTACCTGTGCTTATTTCAACCTGTGGATTTATGCATCACCCCACCTCTCCTTCCCCCTTAAGCAGGCATAAGAGTGTTTTCTAAATGTGAGACTCTGTTCTCTTTCCTAACTCAGTTCATGTGCAGCCATGTTTACAGGATCTTCATAAGTGATATCTTATGATATGTCTCTTTTTCTGTGTCACTTATTTCACTTAGAATCATCGTACCTGAATCCACTCACTTTGCTGCTACTGGTCTTATGACATTGATTTCATGGCTGAGGCGTATTCCATCGTATGTAAGTACCACAATTTTTTGAACCATTTTTATATTTCCTGGGATATTTAAGGTGTACCCAAGTTGAGGTTCTTGTAAGCAGTGCATCCCTAAATTTGGGGGTGGCTCTGTCTTATTGATTTTCTGTTTCCCCATGGTATATTCCCTAGACTGGAAGTGCCCTTGTCTCTGTAGCTCTGATATTTACTTGTTTTAGGGAAAACAGTGCACACCTACAGTGAGGCAGTTGGCAATTTACATCCCACCCATTAGCATAACAAGGCTCCCTGTTCTCCAGGGCCTGTCTTGCATTTCTGGTATTTACACATTTTGTGGATGTCCCTTTTGACCGGTGGGATGTGATACTTCATTCTAGTGCAGATTTGCATTGCCCGCTTGCTTGCTTTGCCAAAAAGGGCAAATGCGATTTATCCTGAATATATTCAGGAGAAAATGAATATGCCCTTTTTGGCCAAGTGCATCAGTGTCGAAGTTGTGCCCCTCATGCTATGCTTTACAGGCGAATCCAACACACCTCTTGAAAAGTGTTTCCTGCTATTCTGCCTCGCTTTCAAGTCGGCCTCGTTGAGTACCCTCAACAGATTTTTGGACTATAGTTGTCCTGTATTACTCTACCAGTTTGTGAATTGCTGTGCCCCTGAGCTCCATACTTCAACTCGTTTTTAGTGAGCTGAACGCAAGTCCAAAATTTTGGTTTAGGACGTATACTGGTTCCCGGTGGGTGGCTTAGACTTTGGTTAATTCTTCTTCCTGCCGGGAAATTAGAGTGACATGTGCCCTTCCAAATGCCTAACAGCTACTCTCTCATTGGTTCTCCCTCATCCCTTCCATACGCTGCCAAATTGACAACCTGAGCGAACCAGGAGGTTAAAGGGGCTGTCTCACCAAGTTGTGAGATTGATAGTAAAGCAGTTGGAATGTCAAACCGGAGCACCACGAGTGGGACTATTCGTTGAGTCTTAGAAACCTTTCGTATTCACTGTGTGTCCATTCTCTAGGTTTCCCGTACATATTATAGCTGTAGTAATATTCCTTTCAACCTGGAGAGTTGGGACCCATGGAATGGGGGCCATGCATTATTGCTTTAAAGCGACTGCATTTGCTCACCCAATCTCACCAATCCTATCAGTCCCAAGTGTCCAGCCTTATGCCACATCCAGCTGTCATTGTAGATAGGGTCATTCCAGTTTCCATCAGAGTACCTGAAGGAATTGTAAAGAATTTCCCTGTTTTTTTGTTTTGTTTGTGAAATTCCTGTTTATAGTGGGTTTGAGCTGATTCTCGCTGCCATGTTTATGCCAGTCTAGACACACTTGATTCCCTTACGGAGATATATCAATACATAGGTTTTAAGAATCTTACTAGTCAGATATATTCCTCTGTGGGAAATATGGGGTTTGGGGTCCCTTTCACTGAGGAAGGTGTACGTCTTGTCTATTCCATAGTTGGTTTTTGAATGGTACCTGTGCTTATATCAAACTCTGGTTTTATGCATCACCCCACCTCTCCTTCCCCCTTAAGCAGGCATAAGAGAGTTTTCTAAATGTGAGACTCTGTTCTCTTTCCTAACTCAGTTCATGTGTAGCCATGTTTACAGGATCTTGATAAGTGATATCTTATGATAAGTTTCTTTTTCTGTGTGACTTCTTTCACTTGGAATCATCGTACCTGAATCCACTCACTTTGCTTCTACGGGTCTTAGGACTTTGATTTCATGGCTGAGGGATATTCCATCGTATGTAAGTACCACAATTTTTGATCCATTTTTATATTTCCTGGGATATTTAAGGTGTACCCAAGTTGAGGTTCTTGTAAGCAGTGCAGCCCTGAATTTGGGGGTGGCTCTGTCTTATTGATTTTCAGATTTCCAAAGGTATATTTCCTAGATTCGTAGTGCCCTTGGCTCTTTAGCTCTGTTGATTACTTGTTTTAGGGAACACAATGCACACCACCAGTGAGGCAGTTCGCAATTTACATCTTGCCCATCAGCATAACAAGGCTCCCTGTTCTCCAGGGCCTGTCTTGTATTTCTGGTTTTTACACATTTTGTGGATGTCCCTTTAGACCAGTGGGAAGTGATACTTCTTTATAGTGCAGATTTGCATTGCCCACTTGCTTGCTTGTCCAAAAAGGGCGTATGCGTTTCTCCGCAATATATTCAGGAGAAAACGCATACGCCCTTTTTGGCCAAGTGCATCATTGTCGAAGTTGTGCCCCTCTTCCTGTGCTTTACAGGCGAATCCAACGCACCTCTTGAAATGTGTTTCCTGCTATACTGCCTCTCTTTCATGTCGGCCTCGTTGACTTCCCTCAACAGATTTTTGGACGATAGATGTCCTGTATTACTCTGCCACTGTGTGAATTGCTGTGCCCCTGAGCTCCATTTATCAACTCGTTTTTTGTGAGCTGAACGCAAGTCTAAAAATTTGGTTCCGGACCTATACTGGTTCCCGGTGGGTGGCTGAGACATTGGTTAATTCTTCTTCCTGCCGGGAAATTAGAGAGACATGTGCCCGTCCAAATGCCTAACAGCTAATCTCTCATTGGTTCTCCCTCTTCGCTTCCATCCTCTGCCAAATTGGCAACCTGTGAGAACCAGGAGGTTAAAGGGGCTGTCTCTCGAAGTTGGGAGATTGATAGTAAAGCAGTTGGAATGTCAAACTGGAGCACCAGGAGAGGGACTATTCGTTGAGTTTTAGAAACCTTTCATATGCACACTGTGTCCATTCTCTAGGTTTCCCATACATGTTATAGCTGTAGTAATATTCCCTTCAACCTGGAGAGTTGGGACCCATGGAATGGGGGCCATGCATTATTGATTTAAAGCGACTGCATTTGCTCACCCAATCTCACCAATCCTCTCAGTCCCAAGTGTCCAGCCTTATGCCACATCCAGCTGTCATTGTAGATAGTGTCATACCAGGTTTCATCAGAGACCCTGAAGGATGTGTAAAGAATTTCACTGTTCTTTTGTTTTGTATTTGAAATGCCTTTTTATAGTGGGTTTGAGCTGATTCTCGCTGCCATGCTTATGCCAGTCTAGACACACATGTTTCCCTTATGGAGACATATCAATACATAGGTTTTAAGATTCTTACTAGTCAGATATATTCCTCTGCGGGAAATATGGTGTTTTGAGTCCCTTTCACTGAGGAAGGCGTAGGTCTTGTCTATTCCATAGTTGGTTTTTGGAACGGTACCTGTGCTTATTTCAACCTGTGGATTTATGCATCACCCCACCTCTCCTTCCCCCTTAAGCAGGCATAAGAGTGTTTTCTAAATGTGAGACTCTGTTCTCTTTCCTAACTCAGTTCATGTGCAGCCATGTTTACAGGATCTTCATAAGTGATATCTTATGATATGTCTCTTTTTCTGTGTCACTTATTTCACTTAGAATCATCGTACCTGAATCCACTCACTTTGCTGCTACTGGTCTTATGACATTGATTTCATGGCTGAGGCGTATTCCATCGTATGTAAGTACCACAATTTTTTGAACCATTTTTATATTTCCTGGGATATTTAAGGTGTACCCAAGTTGAGGTTCTTGTAAGCAGTGCATCCCTAAATTTGGGGGTGGCTCTGTCTTATTGATTTTCTGTTTCCCCATGGTATATTCCCTAGACTGGAAGTGCCCTTGTCTCTGTAGCTCTGATATTTACTTGTTTTAGGGAAAACAGTGCACACCTACAGTGAGGCAGTTGGCAATTTACATCCCACCCATTAGCATAACAAGGCTCCCTGTTCTCCAGGGCCTGTCTTGCATTTCTGGTATTTACACATTTTGTGGATGTCCCTTTTGACCGGTGGGATGTGATACTTCATTCTAGTGCAGATTTGCATTGCCCGCTTGCTTGCTTTGCCAAAAAGGGCAAATGCGATTTATCCTGAATATATTCAGGAGAAAATGAATATGCCCTTTTTGGCCAAGTGCATCAGTGTCGAAGTTGTGCCCCTCATGCTATGCTTTACAGGCGAATCCAACACACCTCTTGAAAAGTGTTTCCTGCTATTCTGCCTCGCTTTCAAGTCGGCCTCGTTGAGTACCCTCAACAGATTTTTGGACTATAGTTGTCCTGTATTACTCTACCAGTTTGTGAATTGCTGTGCCCCTGAGCTCCATACTTCAACTCGTTTTTAGTGAGCTGAACGCAAGTCCAAAATTTTGGTTTAGGACGTATACTGGTTCCCGGTGGGTGGCTTAGACTTTGGTTAATTCTTCTTCCTGCCGGGAAATTAGAGTGACATGTGCCCTTCCAAATGCCTAACAGCTACTCTCTCATTGGTTCTCCCTCATCCCTTCCATACGCTGCCAAATTGACAACCTGAGCGAACCAGGAGGTTAAAGGGGCTGTCTCACCAAGTTGTGAGATTGATAGTAAAGCAGTTGGAATGTCAAACCGGAGCACCACGAGTGGGACTATTCGTTGAGTCTTAGAAACCTTTCGTATTCACTGTGTGTCCATTCTCTAGGTTTCCCGTACATATTATAGCTGTAGTAATATTCCTTTCAACCTGGAGAGTTGGGACCCATGGAATGGGGGCCATGCATTATTGCTTTAAAGCGACTGCATTTGCTCACCCAATCTCACCAATCCTATCAGTCCCAAGTGTCCAGCCTTATGCCACATCCAGCTGTCATTGTAGATAGGGTCATTCCAGTTTCCATCAGAGTACCTGAAGGAATTGTAAAGAATTTCCCTGTTTTTTTGTTTTGTTTGTGAAATTCCTGTTTATAGTGGGTTTGAGCTGATTCTCGCTGCCATGTTTATGCCAGTCTAGACACACTTGATTCCCTTACGGAGATATATCAATACATAGGTTTTAAGAATCTTACTAGTCAGATATATTCCTCTGTGGGAAATATGGGGTTTGGGGTCCCTTTCACTGAGGAAGGTGTACGTCTTGTCTATTCCATAGTTGGTTTTTGAATGGTACCTGTGCTTATATCAAACTCTGGTTTTATGCATCACCCCACCTCTCCTTCCCCCTTAAGCAGGCATAAGAGAGTTTTCTAAATGTGAGACTCTGTTCTCTTTCCTAACTCAGTTCATGTGTAGCCATGTTTACAGGATCTTGATAAGTGATATCTTATGATAAGTTTCTTTTTCTGTGTGACTTCTTTCACTTGGAATCATCGTACCTGAATCCACTCACTTTGCTTCTACGGGTCTTAGGACTTTGATTTCATGGCTGAGGGATATTCCATCGTATGTAAGTACCACAATTTTTGATCCATTTTTATATTTCCTGGGATATTTAAGGTGTACCCAAGTTGAGGTTCTTGTAAGCAGTGCAGCCCTGAATTTGGGGGTGGCTCTGTCTTATTGATTTTCAGTTTTCCAAAGGTATATTTCCTAGATTCGTAGTGCCCTTGGCTCTTTAGCTCTGTTGATTACTTGTTTTAGGGAACACAATGCACACCACCAGTGAGGCAGTTCGCAATTTACATCTTGCCCATCAGCATAACAAGGCTCCCTGTTCTCCAGGGCCTGTCTTGTATTTCTGGTTTTTACACATTTTGTGGATGTCCCTTTAGACCAGTGGGAAGTGATACTTCTTTATAGTGCAGATTTGCATTGCCCACTTGCTTGCTTGTCCAAAAAGGGCGTATGCGTTTCTCCGCAATATATTCAGGAGAAAACGCATACGCCCTTTTTGGCCAAGTGCATCATTGTCGAAGTTGTGCCCCTCTTCCTGTGCTTTACAGGCGAATCCAACGCACCTCTTGAAATGTGTTTCCTGCTATACTGCCTCTCTTTCATGTCGGCCTCGTTGACTTCCCTCAACAGATTTTTGGACGATAGATGTCCTGTATTACTCTGCCACTGTGTGAATTGCTGTGCCCCTGAGCTCCATTTATCAACTCGTTTTTTGTGAGCTGAACGCAAGTCTAAAAATTTGGTTCCGGACCTATACTGGTTCCCGGTGGGTGGCTGAGACATTGGTTAATTCTTCTTCCTGCCGGGAAATTAGAGAGACATGTGCCCGTCCAAATGCCTAACAGCTAATCTCTCATTGGTTCTCCCTCTTCGCTTCCATCCTCTGCCAAATTGGCAACCTGTGAGAACCAGGAGGTTAAAGGGGCTGTCTCTCGAAGTTGGGAGATTGATAGTAAAGCAGTTGGAATGTCAAACTGGAGCACCAGGAGAGGGACTATTCGTTGAGTTTTAGAAACCTTTCATATGCACACTGTGTCCATTCTCTAGGTTTCCCATACATGTTATAGCTGTAGTAATATTCCCTTCAACCTGGAGAGTTGGGACCCATGGAATGGGGGCCATGCATTATTGATTTAAAGCGACTGCATTTGCTCACCCAATCTCACCAATCCTCTCAGTCCCAAGTGTCCAGCCTTATGCCACATCCAGCTGTCATTGTAGATAGTGTCATACCAGGTTTCATCAGAGACCCTGAAGGATGTGTAAAGAATTTCACTGTTCTTTTGTTTTGTATTTGAAATGCCTTTTTATAGTGGGTTTGAGCTGATTCTCGCTGCCATGCTTATGCCAGTCTAGACACACATGTTTCCCTTATGGAGACATATCAATACATAGGTTTTAAGATTCTTACTAGTCAGATATATTCCTCTGCGGGAAATATGGTGTTTTGAGTCCCTTTCACTGAGGAAGGCGTAGGTCTTGTCTATTCCATAGTTGGTTTTTGGAACGGTACCTGTGCTTATTTCAACCTGTGGATTTATGCATCACCCCACCTCTCCTTCCCCCTTAAGCAGGCATAAGAGTGTTTTCTAAATGTGAGACTCTGTTCTCTTTCCTAACTCAGTTCATGTGCAGCCATGTTTACAGGATCTTCATAAGTGATATCTTATGATATGTCTCTTTTTCTGTGTCACTTATTTCACTTAGAATCATCGTACCTGAATCCACTCACTTTGCTGCTACTGGTCTTATGACATTGATTTCATGGCTGAGGCGTATTCCATCGTATGTAAGTACCACAATTTTTTGAACCATTTTTATATTTCCTGGGATATTTAAGGTGTACCCAAGTTGAGGTTCTTGTAAGCAGTGCATCCCTAAATTTGGGGGTGGCTCTGTCTTATTGATTTTCTGTTTCCCCATGGTATATTCCCTAGACTGGAAGTGCCCTTGTCTCTGTAGCTCTGATATTTACTTGTTTTAGGGAAAACAGTGCACACCTACAGTGAGGCAGTTGGCAATTTACATCCCACCCATTAGCATAACAAGGCTCCCTGTTCTCCAGGGCCTGTCTTGCATTTCTGGTATTTACACATTTTGTGGATGTCCCTTTTGACCGGTGGGATGTGATACTTCATTCTAGTGCAGATTTGCATTGCCCGCTTGCTTGCTTTGCCAAAAAGGGCAAATGCGATTTATCCTGAATATATTCAGGAGAAAATGAATATGCCCTTTTTGGCCAAGTGCATCAGTGTCGAAGTTGTGCCCCTCATGCTATGCTTTACAGGCGAATCCAACACACCTCTTGAAAAGTGTTTCCTGCTATTCTGCCTCGCTTTCAAGTCGGCCTCGTTGAGTACCCTCAACAGATTTTTGGACTATAGTTGTCCTGTATTACTCTACCAGTTTGTGAATTGCTGTGCCCCTGAGCTCCATACTTCAACTCGTTTTTAGTGAGCTGAACGCAAGTCCAAAATTTTGGTTTAGGACGTATACTGGTTCCCGGTGGGTGGCTTAGACTTTGGTTAATTCTTCTTCCTGCCGGGAAATTAGAGTGACATGTGCCCTTCCAAATGCCTAACAGCTACTCTCTCATTGGTTCTCCCTCATCCCTTCCATACGCTGCCAAATTGACAACCTGAGCGAACCAGGAGGTTAAAGGGGCTGTCTCACCAAGTTGTGAGATTGATAGTAAAGCAGTTGGAATGTCAAACCGGAGCACCACGAGTGGGACTATTCGTTGAGTCTTAGAAACCTTTCGTATTCACTGTGTGTCCATTCTCTAGGTTTCCCGTACATATTATAGCTGTAGTAATATTCCTTTCAACCTGGAGAGTTGGGACCCATGGAATGGGGGCCATGCATTATTGCTTTAAAGCGACTGCATTTGCTCACCCAATCTCACCAATCCTATCAGTCCCAAGTGTCCAGCCTTATGCCACATCCAGCTGTCATTGTAGATAGGGTCATTCCAGTTTCCATCAGAGTACCTGAAGGAATTGTAAAGAATTTCCCTGTTTTTTTGTTTTGTTTGTGAAATTCCTGTTTATAGTGGGTTTGAGCTGATTCTCGCTGCCATGTTTATGCCAGTCTAGACACACTTGATTCCCTTACGGAGATATATCAATACATAGGTTTTAAGAATCTTACTAGTCAGATATATTCCTCTGTGGGAAATATGGGGTTTGGGGTCCCTTTCACTGAGGAAGGTGTACGTCTTGTCTATTCCATAGTTGGTTTTTGAATGGTACCTGTGCTTATATCAAACTCTGGTTTTATGCATCACCCCACCTCTCCTTCCCCCTTAAGCAGGCATAAGAGAGTTTTCTAAATGTGAGACTCTGTTCTCTTTCCTAACTCAGTTCATGTGTAGCCATGTTTACAGGATCTTGATAAGTGATATCTTATGATAAGTTTCTTTTTCTGTGTGACTTCTTTCACTTGGAATCATCGTACCTGAATCCACTCACTTTGCTTCTACGGGTCTTAGGACTTTGATTTCATGGCTGAGGGATATTCCATCGTATGCAAGTACCACAATTTTTGATCCATTTTTATATTTCCTGGGATATTTAAGGTGTACCCAAGTTGAGGTTCTTGTAAGCAGTGCAGCCCTGAATTTGGGGGTGGCTCTGTCTTATTGATTTTAAGTTTTCCAAAGGTATATTTCCTAGATTCGTAGTGCCCTTGGCTCTTTAGCTCTGTTGATTACTTGTTTTAGGGAACACAATGCACACCACCAGTGAGGCAGTTCGCAATTTACATCTTGCCCATCAGCATAACAAGGCTCCCTGTTCTCCAGGGCCTGTCTTGTATTTCTGGTTTTTACACATTTTGTGGATGTCCCTTTAGACCAGTGGGAAGTGATACTTCTTTATAGTGCAGATTTGCATTGCCCACTTGCTTGCTTGTCCAAAAAGGGCGTATGCGTTTCTCCGCAATATATTCAGGAGAAAACGCATACGCCCTTTTTGGCCAAGTGCATCATTGTCGAAGTTGTGCCCCTCTTCCTGTGCTTTACAGGCGAATCCAACGCACCTCTTGAAATGTGTTTCCTGCTATACTGCCTCTCTTTCATGTCGGCCTCGTTGACTTCCCTCAACAGATTTTTGGACGATAGATGTCCTGTATTACTCTGCCACTGTGTGAATTGCTGTGCCCCTGAGCTCCATTTATCAACTCGTTTTTTGTGAGCTGAACGCAAGTCTAAAAATTTGGTTCCGGACCTATACTGGTTCCCGGTGGGTGGCTGAGACATTGGTTAATTCTTCTTCCTGCCGGGAAATTAGAGAGACATGTGCCCGTCCAAATGCCTAACAGCTAATCTCTCATTGGTTCTCCCTCTTCGCTTCCATCCTCTGCCAAATTGGCAACCTGTGAGAACCAGGAGGTTAAAGGGGCTGTCTCTCGAAGTTGGGAGATTGATAGTAAAGCAGTTGGAATGTCAAACTGGAGCACCAGGAGAGGGACTATTCGTTGAGTTTTAGAAACCTTTCATATGCACACTGTGTCCATTCTCTAGGTTTCCCATACATGTTATAGCTGTAGTAATATTCCCTTCAACCTGGAGAGTTGGGACCCATGGAATGGGGGCCATGCATTATTGATTTAAAGCGACTGCATTTGCTCACCCAATCTCACCAATCCTCTCAGTCCCAAGTGTCCAGCCTTATGCCACATCCAGCTGTCATTGTAGATAGTGTCATACCAGGTTTCATCAGAGACCCTGAAGGATGTGTAAAGAATTTCACTGTTCTTTTGTTTTGTATTTGAAATGCCTTTTTATAGTGGGTTTGAGCTGATTCTCGCTGCCATGCTTATGCCAGTCTAGACACACATGTTTCCCTTATGGAGACATATCAATACATAGGTTTTAAGATTCTTACTAGTCAGATATATTCCTCTGCGGGAAATATGGTGTTTTGAGTCCCTTTCACTGAGGAAGGCGTAGGTCTTGTCTATTCCATAGTTGGTTTTTGGAACGGTACCTGTGCTTATTTCAACCTGTGGATTTATGCATCACCCCACCTCTCCTTCCCCCTTAAGCAGGCATAAGAGTGTTTTCTAAATGTGAGACTCTGTTCTCTTTCCTAACTCAGTTCATGTGCAGCCATGTTTACAGGATCTTCATAAGTGATATCTTATGATATGTCTCTTTTTCTGTGTCACTTATTTCACTTAGAATCATCGTACCTGAATCCACTCACTTTGCTGCTACTGGTCTTATGACATTGATTTCATGGCTGAGGCGTATTCCATCGTATGTAAGTACCACAATTTTTTGAACCATTTTTATATTTCCTGGGATATTTAAGGTGTACCCAAGTTGAGGTTCTTGTAAGCAGTGCATCCCTAAATTTGGGGGTGGCTCTGTCTTATTGATTTTCTGTTTCCCCATGGTATATTCCCTAGACTGGAAGTGCCCTTGTCTCTGTAGCTCTGATATTTACTTGTTTTAGGGAAAACAGTGCACACCTACAGTGAGGCAGTTGGCAATTTACATCCCACCCATTAGCATAACAAGGCTCCCTGTTCTCCAGGGCCTGTCTTGCATTTCTGGTATTTACACATTTTGTGGATGTCCCTTTTGACCGGTGGGATGTGATACTTCATTCTAGTGCAGATTTGCATTGCCCGCTTGCTTGCTTTGCCAAAAAGGGCAAATGCGATTTATCCTGAATATATTCAGGAGAAAATGAATATGCCCTTTTTGGCCAAGTGCATCAGTGTCGAAGTTGTGCCCCTCATGCTATGCTTTACAGGCGAATCCAACACACCTCTTGAAAAGTGTTTCCTGCTATTCTGCCTCGCTTTCAAGTCGGCCTCGTTGAGTACCCTCAACAGATTTTTGGACTATAGTTGTCCTGTATTACTCTACCAGTTTGTGAATTGCTGTGCCCCTGAGCTCCATACTTCAACTCGTTTTTAGTGAGCTGAACGCAAGTCCAAAATTTTGGTTTAGGACGTATACTGGTTCCCGGTGGGTGGCTTAGACTTTGGTTAATTCTTCTTCCTGCCGGGAAATTAGAGTGACATGTGCCCTTCCAAATGCCTAACAGCTACTCTCTCATTGGTTCTCCCTCATCCCTTCCATACGCTGCCAAATTGACAACCTGAGCGAACCAGGAGGTTAAAGGGGCTGTCTCACCAAGTTGGGAGATTGATAGTAAAGCAGTTGGAATGTCAAACCGGAGCACCACGAGTGGGACTATTCGTTGAGTCTTAGAAACCTTTCGTATTCACTGTGTGTCCATTCTCTAGGTTTCCCGTACATATTATAGCTGTAGTAATATTCCTTTCAACCTGGAGAGTTGGGACCCATGGAATGGGGGCCATGCATTATTGCTTTAAAGCGACTGCATTTGCTCACCCAATCTCACCAATCCTATCAGTCCCAAGTGTCCAGCCTTATGCCACATCCAGCTGTCATTGTAGATAGGGTCATTCCAGTTTCCATCAGAGTACCTGAAGGAATTGTAAAGAATTTCCCTGTTTTTTTGTTTTGTTTGTGAAATTCCTGTTTATAGTGGGTTTGAGCTGATTCTCGCTGCCATGTTTATGCCAGTCTAGACACACTTGATTCCCTTACGGAGATATATCAATACATAGGTTTTAAGAATCTTACTAGTCAGATATATTCCTCTGTGGGAAATATGGGGTTTGGGGTCCCTTTCACTGAGGAAGGTGTACGTCTTGTCTATTCCATAGTTGGTTTTTGAATGGTACCTGTGCTTATATCAAACTCTGGTTTTATGCATCACCCCACCTCTCCTTCCCCCTTAAGCAGGCATAAGAGAGTTTTCTAAATGTGAGACTCTGTTCTCTTTCCTAACTCAGTTCATGTGTAGCCATGTTTACAGGATCTTGATAAGTGATATCTTATGATAAGTTTCTTTTTCTGTGTGACTTCTTTCACTTGGAATCATCGTACCTGAATCCACTCACTTTGCTTCTACGGGTCTTAGGACTTTGATTTCATGGCTGAGGGATATTCCATCGTATGTAAGTACCACAATTTTTGATCCATTTTTATATTTCCTGGGATATTTAAGGTGTACCCAAGTTGAGGTTCTTGTAAGCAGTGCAGCCCTGAATTTGGGGGTGGCTCTGTCTTATTGATTTTCAGATTTCCAAAGGTATATTTCCTAGATTCGTAGTGCCCTTGGCTCTTTAGCTCTGTTGATTACTTGTTTTAGGGAACACAATGCACACCACCAGTGAGGCAGTTCGCAATTTACATCTTGCCCATCAGCATAACAAGGCTCCCTGTTCTCCAGGGCCTGTCTTGTATTTCTGGTTTTTACACATTTTGTGGATGTCCCTTTAGACCAGTGGGAAGTGATACTTCTTTATAGTGCAGATTTGCATTGCCCACTTGCTTGCTTGTCCAAAAAGGGCGTATGCGTTTCTCCGCAATATATTCAGGAGAAAACGCATACGCCCTTTTTGGCCAAGTGCATCATTGTCGAAGTTGTGCCCCTCTTCCTGTGCTTTACAGGCGAATCCAACGCACCTCTTGAAATGTGTTTCCTGCTATACTGCCTCTCTTTCATGTCGGCCTCGTTGACTTCCCTCAACAGATTTTTGGACGATAGATGTCCTGTATTACTCTGCCACTGTGTGAATTGCTGTGCCCCTGAGCTCCATTTATCAACTCGTTTTTTGTGAGCTGAACGCAAGTCTAAAAATTTGGTTCCGGACCTATACTGGTTCCCGGTGGGTGGCTGAGACATTGGTTAATTCTTCTTCCTGCCGGGAAATTAGAGAGACATGTGCCCGTCCAAATGCCTAACAGCTAATCTCTCATTGGTTCTCCCTCTTCGCTTCCATCCTCTGCCAAATTGGCAACCTGTGAGAACCAGGAGGTTAAAGGGGCTGTCTCTCGAAGTTGGGAGATTGATAGTAAAGCAGTTGGAATGTCAAACTGGAGCACCAGGAGAGGGACTATTCGTTGAGTTTTAGAAACCTTTCATATGCACACTGTGTCCATTCTCTAGGTTTCCCATACATGTTATAGCTGTAGTAATATTCCCTTCAACCTGGAGAGTTGGGACCCATGGAATGGGGGCCATGCATTATTGATTTAAAGCGACTGCATTTGCTCACCCAATCTCACCAATCCTCTCAGTCCCAAGTGTCCAGCCTTATGCCACATCCAGCTGTCATTGTAGATAGTGTCATACCAGGTTTCATCAGAGACCCTGAAGGATGTGTAAAGAATTTCACTGTTCTTTTGTTTTGTATTTGAAATGCCTTTTTATAGTGGGTTTGAGCTGATTCTCGCTGCCATGCTTATGCCAGTCTAGACACACATGTTTCCCTTATGGAGACATATCAATACATAGGTTTTAAGATTCTTACTAGTCAGATATATTCCTCTGCGGGAAATATGGTGTTTTGAGTCCCTTTCACTGAGGAAGGCGTAGGTCTTGTCTATTCCATAGTTGGTTTTTGGAACGGTACCTGTGCTTATTTCAACCTGTGGATTTATGCATCACCCCACCTCTCCTTCCCCCTTAAGCAGGCATAAGAGTGTTTTCTAAATGTGAGACTCTGTTCTCTTTCCTAACTCAGTTCATGTGCAGCCATGTTTACAGGATCTTCATAAGTGATATCTTATGATATGTCTCTTTTTCTGTGTCACTTATTTCACTTAGAATCATCGTACCTGAATCCACTCACTTTGCTGCTACTGGTCTTATGACATTGATTTCATGGCTGAGGCGTATTCCATCGTATGTAAGTACCACAATTTTTTGAACCATTTTTATATTTCCTGGGATATTTAAGGTGTACCCAAGTTGAGGTTCTTGTAAGCAGTGCATCCCTAAATTTGGGGGTGGCTCTGTCTTATTGATTTTCTGTTTCCCCATGGTATATTCCCTAGACTGGAAGTGCCCTTGTCTCTGTAGCTCTGATATTTACTTGTTTTAGGGAAAACAGTGCACACCTACAGTGAGGCAGTTGGCAATTTACATCCCACCCATTAGCATAACAAGGCTCCCTGTTCTCCAGGGCCTGTCTTGCATTTCTGGTATTTACACATTTTGTGGATGTCCCTTTTGACCGGTGGGATGTGATACTTCATTCTAGTGCAGATTTGCATTGCCCGCTTGCTTGCTTTGCCAAAAAGGGCAAATGCGATTTATCCTGAATATATTCAGGAGAAAATGAATATGCCCTTTTTGGCCAAGTGCATCAGTGTCGAAGTTGTGCCCCTCATGCTATGCTTTACAGGCGAATCCAACACACCTCTTGAAAAGTGTTTCCTGCTATTCTGCCTCGCTTTCAAGTCGGCCTCGTTGAGTACCCTCAACAGATTTTTGGACTATAGTTGTCCTGTATTACTCTACCAGTTTGTGAATTGCTGTGCCCCTGAGCTCCATACTTCAACTCGTTTTTAGTGAGCTGAACGCAAGTCCAAAATTTTGGTTTAGGACGTATACTGGTTCCCGGTGGGTGGCTTAGACTTTGGTTAATTCTTCTTCCTGCCGGGAAATTAGAGTGACATGTGCCCTTCCAAATGCCTAACAGCTACTCTCTCATTGGTTCTCCCTCATCCCTTCCATACGCTGCCAAATTGACAACCTGAGCGAACCAGGAGGTTAAAGGGGCTGTCTCACCAAGTTGGGAGATTGATAGTAAAGCAGTTGGAATGTCAAACCGGAGCACCACGAGTGGGACTATTCGTTGAGTCTTAGAAACCTTTCGTATTCACTGTGTGTCCATTCTCTAGGTTTCCCGTACATATTATAGCTGTAGTAATATTCCTTTCAACCTGGAGAGTTGGGACCCATGGAATGGGGGCCATGCATTATTGCTTTAAAGCGACTGCATTTGCTCACCCAATCTCACCAATCCTATCAGTCCCAAGTGTCCAGCCTTATGCCACATCCAGCTGTCATTGTAGATAGGGTCATTCCAGTTTCCATCAGAGTACCTGAAGGAATTGTAAAGAATTTCCCTGTTTTTTTGTTTTGTTTGTGAAATTCCTGTTTATAGTGGGTTTGAGCTGATTCTCGCTGCCATGTTTATGCCAGTCTAGACACACTTGATTCCCTTACGGAGATATATCAATACATAGGTTTTAAGAATCTTACTAGTCAGATATATTCCTCTGTGGGAAATATGGGGTTTGGGGTCCCTTTCACTGAGGAAGGTGTACGTCTTGTCTATTCCATAGTTGGTTTTTGAATGGTACCTGTGCTTATATCAAACTCTGGTTTTATGCATCACCCCACCTCTCCTTCCCCCTTAAGCAGGCATAAGAGAGTTTTCTAAATGTGAGACTCTGTTCTCTTTCCTAACTCAGTTCATGTGTAGCCATGTTTACAGGATCTTGATAAGTGATATCTTATGATAAGTTTCTTTTTCTGTGTGACTTCTTTCACTTGGAATCATCGTACCTGAATCCACTCACTTTGCTTCTACGGGTCTTAGGACTTTGATTTCATGGCTGAGGGATATTCCATCGTATGTAAGTACCACAATTTTTGATCCATTTTTATATTTCCTGGGATATTTAAGGTGTACCCAAGTTGAGGTTCTTGTAAGCAGTGCAGCCCTGAATTTGGGGGTGGCTCTGTCTTATTGATTTTCAGTTTTCCAAAGGTATATTTCCTAGATTCGTAGTGCCCTTGGCTCTTTAGCTCTGTTGATTACTTGTTTTAGGGAACACAATGCACACCACCAGTGAGGCAGTTCGCAATTTACATCTTGCCCATCAGCATAACAAGGCTCCCTGTTCTCCAGGGCCTGTCTTGTATTTCTGGTTTTTACACATTTTGTGGATGTCCCTTTAGACCAGTGGGAAGTGATACTTCTTTATAGTGCAGATTTGCATTGCCCACTTGCTTGCTTGTCCAAAAAGGGCGTATGCGTTTCTCCGCAATATATTCAGGAGAAAACGCATACGCCCTTTTTGGCCAAGTGCATCATTGTCGAAGTTGTGCCCCTCTTCCTGTGCTTTACAGGCGAATCCAACGCACCTCTTGAAATGTGTTTCCTGCTATACTGCCTCTCTTTCATGTCGGCCTCGTTGACTTCCCTCAACAGATTTTTGGACGATAGATGTCCTGTATTACTCTGCCACTGTGTGAATTGCTGTGCCCCTGAGCTCCATTTATCAACTCGTTTTTTGTGAGCTGAACGCAAGTCTAAAAATTTGGTTCCGGACCTATACTGGTTCCCGGTGGGTGGCTGAGACATTGGTTAATTCTTCTTCCTGCCGGGAAATTAGAGAGACATGTGCCCGTCCAAATGCCTAACAGCTAATCTCTCATTGGTTCTCCCTCTTCGCTTCCATCCTCTGCCAAATTGGCAACCTGTGAGAACCAGGAGGTTAAAGGGGCTGTCTCTCGAAGTTGGGAGATTGATAGTAAAGCAGTTGGAATGTCAAACTGGAGCACCAGGAGAGGGACTATTCGTTGAGTTTTAGAAACCTTTCATATGCACACTGTGTCCATTCTCTAGGTTTCCCATACATGTTATAGCTGTAGTAATATTCCCTTCAACCTGGAGAGTTGGGACCCATGGAATGGGGGCCATGCATTATTGATTTAAAGCGACTGCATTTGCTCACCCAATCTCACCAATCCTCTCAGTCCCAAGTGTCCAGCCTTATGCCACATCCAGCTGTCATTGTAGATAGTGTCATACCAGGTTTCATCAGAGACCCTGAAGGATGTGTAAAGAATTTCACTGTTCTTTTGTTTTGTATTTGAAATGCCTTTTTATAGTGGGTTTGAGCTGATTCTCGCTGCCATGCTTATGCCAGTCTAGACACACATGTTTCCCTTATGGAGACATATCAATACATAGGTTTTAAGATTCTTACTAGTCAGATATATTCCTCTGCGGGAAATATGGTGTTTTGAGTCCCTTTCACTGAGGAAGGCGTAGGTCTTGTCTATTCCATAGTTGGTTTTTGGAACGGTACCTGTGCTTATTTCAACCTGTGGATTTATGCATCACCCCACCTCTCCTTCCCCCTTAAGCAGGCATAAGAGTGTTTTCTAAATGTGAGACTCTGTTCTCTTTCCTAACTCAGTTCATGTGCAGCCATGTTTACAGGATCTTCATAAGTGATATCTTATGATATGTCTCTTTTTCTGTGTCACTTATTTCACTTAGAATCATCGTACCTGAATCCACTCACTTTGCTGCTACTGGTCTTATGACATTGATTTCATGGCTGAGGCGTATTCCATCGTATGTAAGTACCACAATTTTTTGAACCATTTTTATATTTCCTGGGATATTTAAGGTGTACCCAAGTTGAGGTTCTTGTAAGCAGTGCATCCCTAAATTTGGGGGTGGCTCTGTCTTATTGATTTTCTGTTTCCCCATGTTATATTCCCTAGACTGGAAGTGCCCTTGTCTCTGTAGCTCTGATATTTACTTGTTTTAGGGAAAACAGTGCACACCTACAGTGAGGCAGTTGGCAATTTACATCCCACCCATTAGCATAACAAGGCTCCCTGTTCTCCAGGGCCTGTCTTGCATTTCTGGTATTTACACATTTTGTGGATGTCCCTTTTGACCGGTGGGATGTGATACTTCATTCTAGTGCAGATTTGCATTGCCCGCTTGCTTGCTTTGCCAAAAAGGGCAAATACGATTTATCCTGAATATATTCAGGAGAAAATGAATATGCCCTTTTTGGCCAAGTGCATCAGTGTCGAAGTTGTGCCCCTCATGCTATGCTTTACAGGCGAATCCAACACACCTCTTGAAAAGTGTTTCCTGCTATTCTGCCTCGCTTTCAAGTCGGCCTCGTTGAGTACCCTCAACAGATTTTTGGACTATAGTTGTCCTGTATTACTCTACCAGTTTGTGAATTGCTGTGCCCCTGAGCTCCATACTTCAACTCGTTTTTAGTGAGCTGAACGCAAGTCCAAAATTTTGGTTTAGGACGTATACTGGTTCCCGGTGGGTGGCTTAGACTTTGGTTAATTCTTCTTCCTGCCGGGAAATTAGAGTGACATGTGCCCTTCCAAATGCCTAACAGCTACTCTCTCATTGGTTCTCCCTCATCCCTTCCATACGCTGCCAAATTGACAACCTGAGCGAACCAGGAGGTTAAAGGGGCTGTCTCACCAAGTTGTGAGATTGATAGTAAAGCAGTTGGAATGTCAAACCGGAGCACCACGAGTGGGACTATTCGTTGAGTCTTAGAAACCTTTCGTATGCACTGTGTGTCCATTCTCTAGGTTTCCCGTACATATTATAGCTGTAGTAATATTCCTTTCAACCTGGAGAGTTGGGACCCATGGAATGGGGGCCATGCATTATTGCTTTAAAGCGACTGCATTTGCTCACCCAATCTCACCAATCCTATCAGTCCCAAGTGTCCAGCCTTATGCCACATCCAGCTGTCATTGTAGATAGGGTCATTCCAGTTTCCATCAGAGTACCTGAAGGAATTGTAAAGAATTTCCCTGTTTTTTTGTTTTGTTTGTGAAATTCCTGTTTATAGTGGGTTTGAGCTGATTCTCGCTGCCATGTTTATGCCAGTCTAGACACACTTGATTCCCTTACGGAGATATATCAATACATAGGTTTTAAGAATCTTACTAGTCAGATATATTCCTCTGTGGGAAATATGGGGTTTGGGGTCCCTTTCACTGAGGAAGGTGTACGTCTTGTCTATTCCATAGTTGGTTTTTGAATGGTACCTGTGCTTATATCAAACTCTGGTTTTATGCATCACCCCACCTCTCCTTCCCCTTAAGCAGGCATAAGGGAGTTTTCTAAATGTGAGACTCTGTTCTCTTTCCTAACTCAGTTCATGTGTAGCCATGTTTACAGGATCTTGATAAGTGATATCTTATGATAAGTTTCTTTTTCTGTGTGACTTCTTTCACTTGGAATCATCGTACCTGAATCCACTCACTTTGCTTCTACGGGTCTTAGGACTTTGATTTCATGGCTGAGGGATATTCCATCGTATGTAAGTACCACAATTTTTGATCCATTTTTATATTTCCTGGGATATTTAAGGTGTACCCAAGTTGAGGTTCTTGTAAGCAGTGCAGCCCTGAATTTGGGGGTGGCTCTGTCTTATTGATTTTCAGTTTTCCCTAGGTATATTCCCTAGACTGGAAGTGCCCTTGGCTCTGTAGCTCTGTTGTTTACTTGTTTTAGGGAACGCACTGCACTCGTCCAGTGAGGCAGTTGGCAATGTATATCCCGACCATCAGCATAACAAGGCTCACTGTTCTCCAGGGCCTGTCTTGCCTTTCTGGTTTTTACACATTTTGTGGATGTCCCTTTTGACTGGTGGGAAGTGATACTTCTTTGTAGTGCAGATTTGCATTGTATGATTGCTTGCTTGGCCAAAAAGGGCGTATGCGTTTTCTCCTGAATATAATCAGGTGAAAATGCATACGCCCTTTTTGGCCAAGTGCATCATTGTCGAAGTTGTGCAGATCTTCCTGTGCTTTACAGGTGATTCCAACGCACCTACTGAAATGTGTTTCCTGCTATTCTGCTTGGCTTCCAAATCGGCCTCGTTGCATTCCCTCAACAGATTTTTGGACGATAGTTGTCCTGTATTACTCTGCCACTTTGTGAATTCCTGAGCCACTGAGCTCCATTTTTCAACTCGTTTTTTGTGAGCTGAACGCAAGTCCAAAAATTAGGTTCAGGACCTATACTGGTTCCCGGTGGGTGGCTGAGACTTTGGTTAATTCTTCTTCCTGCTGGGAAAGTAGAGAGACATATGCCCGTCCAAATGCCTAACAGCTACTCTCTCACTGGTTCTCACTCTTCCCTTCCATCCTCTGCCAAGTTGGCAACCTGGGCGAACCAGGAGTTTGAAGGGGCTGTCTCTCCAAGTTGGGAGATTGATAGTAAAGCAGTTGGAATGTCAAAGTGGAGCACCACGAGTGGGACCATTCGTTGAGTTTTAGAAACCTTTCATATTCACAGTGTGTCCATTCTCTAGGTTTCCTGTACATGTGATAGCTGTAGTAATATTCCCTTCAACATGGAGAGTTGGGACCCATGGAATAGGGGCCATGCATTATTGTTTTAAAGCGACTGCATTTTCTCACGCAATCTCACCAATCCTCTCAGACCCAAGTGTCCAGCCTTTTGCCACATCTAGCTGTCATTGTAGATAGGGTCATTCCAGTTTCCATCAGAGACCCTGATGGATTTGTAAAGAATTTCCCTGTTTTTTTGTTTTGTTTTTGAAATTCCTGTTTATAGTGGGTTTGAGCTGATTCTTGCTGCCATGTTTATGCCAGTCTGGACACACTTGATTCCCTTATGGAGATATATCAATACATAGGTTTTAAGATACTTACTAGTCATATATATTCCTCTGTGGGAAATATGGGGTTTGAGTCCCTTTCACTGAGGAAGGTGTAGGTCTTGTCTATTCCATAGTTGTTTTTTGTAACGGTACATGTGCTTATATCAAACTCTGCTTTTATGCATCACCCCACCTCTCCTTCCCCCTTAAGCAGGCATAAGAGTGTTTTCTAAATGTGAGACTCTGTTCTCTTTCCTAACTCAGTTCATGTGTAGCCATGTTTACAGGATCTTGATAAGTGATATCTTATGATAAGTTTGTTTTTCTGTGTGACTTCTTTCGCTTAGAATCATCGTACCTGAATCCACTCACTTTGCTGCTACTGGTCTTATGACATTGATTTCATGGCTGAGGGATATTCCATCGTATGTAAGTACCACAATTTTTTGAACCATTTTTATATTTCCTGGGATATTTAAGGTGTACCCATGTAGAGGTTCTTGTAAGCAGTGCAGCAATAAATTTGTTGGTGGCTCTGTGTTATTGATTTTCAGTTTTCCCAAGATATATTCCCTAGACTGGAAGTTCCCTTGGCTCTGTATCTCTGTTGTTTACTTGTTTTAGGGAACACAATGCACTCCTCCAGTGAGTCAGTTGGCAATTTACATCCCGACCCTCACCATAACAAGGCTCGCTGTTCTCCAGGGCCTGTTTTGCCTTTCTTGTTTTTACACATTTTGTGGATGTCCCTTTTGACCAGTGGGAAGTGATACTACTTTGTAATGCAGATTTCCATTGCCCGCTTGCTTGATGGGCCAAAAAGTGTGTATGCGTTTTCTCCTGAATATATTCAGGAGAAAACGCATACGCACTTTTTGGCCAAGTGCATCATTGTCGAAATTGTGCCCCGCTTCCTGTGCTTTATAGGCGAATCCAATGCACCTCTTGAAATGTGTTTCCTGCTATTCTGCCTCGCTTTCAAGTCGGCCTCGTTGACTCCCTCAACAGATTTTTGGACTATTGTTGTCCTGTATTACTCTGCCAGTTTGTGAATTGCTGTGCCCCTGAGCTCCATGATTCAACTCGTTTTTTGTGAGCTGAACGCAAGTCCAAAAATTTGGTTCAGGACCTATACTGGTTCCCAGTGGGTGGCTGAGACTTTGGTTAATTCTTCTTCCTGCTGGGAAATTAGAGACACATGTGCCCGTCCAAATGCCTAACAGCTACTCTCATACTGGTTCTCCCACTTCCCTTCCATCCTCTGCCAAGTTGGCAACCTGTGCGAACCAAGAGGTTAAAAGGGCTGTCTCTCCAAGTTGGGAAATTGATAGTAAAGCAGTTGGAATGTCAAACTTGAGCACCACGAGAGGGACTATTCGTTGAGTTTTAGAAATCTTTCGTATTCTCAGTGTGTCCAATCTCTAGGTTTCCTGTACATGTTATAGCTGTAGTAATATTCCCTTCAACCTGGAGACTTGGGACCCATGGAATGGGTGCCATGCATTATTGCTTTAAAGCGACCGTATTTGCTCACCCTATCTCACCAATCCTCTCAGTCCCAAGTGTCCAGCCTTATGCCACATCCAGCTGTCATTGTAGATAGGGTCATTCCAGGTTCCATCAGAGACCCTGAAGGAATTGTAAAGAATTTCCCTGTTTTTTGTTTTGTTTTTTAAATTCATTTTATAGTGGGTTTGAGCTGATTCTCGCTCCCATGTTTATGCCACTCTAGACACACTTGATTCCCTTACAGAGATATATCATTACATATGTTATAAGATTCTTTCTAGTCAGAAATATTCCTCTGCGGGATATATGGGGTTTTGAGTCCCTTTCACTGAGGAAGGCGTAGGTCTTGTGTATTCTATAGTTGGTTTTTCGAACGGTATCTGTGCTTATATCAAACTCTGGTTTTATGCATCACCGCACCTCTCCTTCCCCCTTAATCAGGCATAAGAGTGTTTTCTAAATGTGAGACTCTGTTCTCTTCCTAACTCAGTTCATGTGTAGCTATGTTTACAGAATCTTCATAAGAGATATCTTATGATAAGATACTTTTTCTGTGTGACTTATTTTACTTAGAATCATCGTACGTGAATCCACTCACTTTGCTGCTACTGCTCTTATGACATTCATTTCTTGGCTGAGGGATATTCCATCGTACGTAAGTACCACAATTTTTGAACCATTTTTATATTTCCTGGGATATTTAAGGTGTACCCAAGTTGAGGTTCTTGTAAGCAGTGCAGCCCTTAATTTGGGGGTGGCTCTGTCTTACTGATTTTCAGTTTCCCCAAGGTATATTCCCTAGACTGGAAGTGCCCTTGGCTCTGTAGCTCTGATGTTTAATTGTTTTAGGGAACACAATGAACACCTCCAGTGTGGGAGTTGGCAATTTGCATCCCACCCATTAGCATAACAAGGCTCCCTGTTCTCCAGGGCCTTTCTTGCATTTCTGGTATTTACACATTTTGTGGATGTCCCTTTTGATCCGTGGGATGTGATACTTCTTTGTAGTGCAGATTTGCATTGCCCGCTTGCTTGCTTGGCCAAAAAGGGCAAATGTGTTTTATCCTGAATATATTCAGGAGAAAATGAATACACCCTTTTTGGCCAAGTGCATCATTGTCGAAGTTGTGCCCCTCTTCCTGTGCTTTACAGGAAAATCCAACGCACCTCTTGAAATGTGTTTCCTGCTATTGTGCCTCTCTTTCATGTCGGCCTCGTTGACTTCCCTCAACAGATTTTTGGACAATAGTTGTCCTGTATTACTCTGCCAGTTTGTGAATTGCTGTGCCCCTGAGCTCCATTTATAAACTCGTTTTTTGTGAGCTGCACACAAGTCCAAAAATTTAGTTCAGGACCCATACTGGTACCCGGTTGGTGGCTGATACTTTGGTTAATTCTTCTTCCTGCCGGTAAATTAAAGTCAGATGTGCCCGTCCAAATGCCTAACAACTACTCTCTCATTGGTTCTCCCTCTTTCCTTCCATCCTCTGCCAAATTGGCAACCTGTACGAACCAGGAAGTTAAAGGGGCTGTCTCTCCAAGTTTGGATATTGATAATAAAGCAGGTGGAAAGTCAAACCAGAGCATCAGGAGAGGGACTACTCATTGAGATTTAGAAACCTTTCGTATTCAGAGTGTGTCCATTCTCTAGGTTTCCCGTACACGTTATAGCTGTAGTAATATTCCCTTCAACCTGGAGAGTTGGGACCCATGAAATGCGTGTCATGCATTATTGCTTTAAACGGTTTGCATTTGCTCACCCAATCTCACCAGTCCTCTCAGTTCCAAGTGTCCAGCCTTATGCCACATCCAGCTGTCATTGTAGATAAGGTCATTCCAGGTTTCGTCAGGGACACTGAAGTAATTTTAAAGAATTTCCCTGTTTTCTGTTTTGTTTTTGAAATTCCTTTTTATATTGGGTTTGGGCTGATTCTCGCTGCCATGTTTATTCCAGTCTAGACACACTTGTTTCATTTACGGAGACATATCAATACATAGGTTTTAAGATTCTTACTAGTCAGATATATTCCTCTGCGGGAAATATGGGGTTTTGAGTCCCTTTCACTGAGGAAGATGTTGGTCTTGTCTATCCTATAGTTGGTTTTTAGAACGGTACCAGTGCTTATATCAAACTCTGGTTTTATGCATCATCCCACCTCTCCTTCCCCCTTAAGAAGGCATAAGAGTGTTTTCTAACTGTGAGACACTGTTCTCTTTCCTAACTCAGTTCATGTGTAGCTATGTTCACAGTATCTTCCTAAGTGATATCTTATGATGTTTCTTTTTCTGTGTGACTTATTTCACTTAGAATCATCGTACTTGAATCCACTCACATTGCTGCTACTGGTCTTTTGACATTGATTTCATGGCTGAGGGATATTCCATCATACGTAAGAGCCACAATTTTTTGAACCATTTTTATATTTCCTGGGATATTTAAGGTGTACCCAAGTTGAGGTTCTTGTAAGCAGTTCAACCGTAAATTTGGGGGTGCATCTCTCTTATTGGTTTTCAGTTTTCCCAAGGTATATTCCCTAGACTGGAAGTGCCCTTGGCTCTGTAGCTCTGTTGTTTACTTGTTTTAGGGAACGCAATGCACTCCTCCGGTGAGGCAGTTGGCAATATACATCCTGCCCATCAGCATAACAAGGCTCCCTGTTCTCCAGGGCCTATCTTGCCTTTCTGGTTTTTACACATTTTGTGGATGTCCCTCTGGACCTGTGGGAAGAGATACTTGTTTGTAGTAGAGATTTACATTGCCCGCTTGCTTGCTTGGCCAAAAAGGGCGTATGCGTTTTCTCCTGAATATATTCAGGAGAAAATGCATTCGCCCTTTTTGGCCAAGTGCATTGTTGTCGAAGTTGTGCCCCTCTTCCTGTGCTTTACTGGCAAATCCTGCGTACCTCCTGAAATCTGGTTCCTGCTATTCTGCCTCACTTTCAAATCTGCCTCGAAGCATTCCCTCAACAGATTTTTGGACGATAGTTGTCTTTATTACTCTGCCAGTTTGTGAATTGCTGTGCCCCTGAGCTCCATTTTTCAACTAATTTTTGTGAGCGGAACACAAGTCCAAAATGTTGGTTCAGGACCTATACTTGTTCCTGGTGGGTGACTGAGACTTTGGTTAATTCTTCTTCCTGCCGGTATATTAGAGTCAGATGTGCCCGTCCAAATGCCTAACAACTACTCTCTCATTGGTTCTCCCTCTTCCCTTCCATCCTCTTCCAAATCGGCAACCTGTGCGAACCAGGAGGTTAAAGGGGCTGTCTCTCCAAGTTGGGATATTGATAATAAAGAAGTTGGAAAGTCAAACCAGAGCACCAGGAGAGGGACTACTCGTTGAGATTTAGAAACCTTTCGTATTCACAGTGTGTCCATTCTCTAGGTTTCCCGTACATGATATAGCTCTATAATATTCCCTTCAACCTGAAGAGTTGGGACCCATGGAATGCGTGCCATGCATTATTTCTTTAAAGGGTCTGCATTTGCTCACCCAATCTCACCAATCCTCTGTGTCCCAAGTGTCCAGCCTTATGCCACATCCAGCTGTCATTGTAGTTAGGATCATTCCAGGTTTCATCATGGACCTTGAAGGAATTGTAAAGAATTTCCATGTTTTTTTGGTTTGTTTTTGAAATTCCTTTTTATAGTGGGTTTAGGCTGATTCTCGCTGCCATGTTTATGCCAGTATAGACACACTTGATTCCCTTATGGAGACATATCAATACATAGGTTTTAAGATCCTTACTTGTCAGATATATACCTCTGCGGGAAGTATGGGGTTTTGTGTCCCTTTCACTGAGGAAGGTGTTGGTCTTGTCTATCCCATATTTGGTTTTTGGAACGGTACCTGTGCTTATATCAAACTGTTGTTTTATGCATCACCCCACGTCTCCTTCACCCTTAAGCAGGGATAAGAGTGTTTTCTAAATGTGAGACTCTGTTCTCTTTCCTAACTCAGTTCATGTGTAGGTATGTTTACAGGATCTTCCTAAGTGATATCTTATGATCAGTTTCTTTTTCTGTGTGACTTATTTCACGTAGAATCATCGTACCTGAATCCACGCATTTTGCTGCTACTGGTATTATGACATTGATTTCATGGCTGAGGGATATTCCATCATGCGTAAGTACCACAATTTTTTGAACCATTTTTATATTTCCTGGGATATTTAAGGTGTACCCAAGTTGAGGTTCTTGTAAGCAGTGCAGCCCTAAATTTAGGGGTGGATCTGTCTTATTGATTTTCAGTTTTCCAAAGGTATATTCTCTAGACTGGAATTCCCTTGGCTCTGTAGCTCTGTTGTTTATTGTTTTAGGGAATACAGTGCACACTTCCAGTGAGGCAGTAGGCAACTTACATCTAGCCCATCAGCATAACAAGGTTCCCTGTTCTGCAGGGCCTGTCTTGCCTTTCTGGTTTTTACACATGTTGTGGATGTCCCTTTTGACAGGTGGGAAGTGATACTTCTTTGTAGAGCAGATTTGCATTGCCTGCTTGCTTGCTTGGCCAAAAAGGGCGTATGCGTTTTCTCCTGAATATATTCAGGATAAAATGCATACGCCCTTTTTTGCCAAGTGCAACATGTTCGAAGTTGTACCCCTCTTCCTGTCCTTTACAGGAAACTCCTGCGTACCTCATGAAATCTGTTTCCTGCTATTCTGCCTCACTTTCAAGTCCGCCTCGATGTATTCCCTCAACAGATTTTTGGACGATAGTTGTCCTTTATTACACTTCCAGTTTGTGAATTGCTGTGCCCCTGAACTCCATTAATCAACTCGTTTTTGTGAGCTGAACGCAAGTCCAAAGTTTTGGTTCAGGACCTATACTGGTCCCCATTGTGTGGCTGAGACTTTGATTAATTCTTCTTCCTGCCGGGAAATTAGAGTAACATGTGCCCGTCCAAATGCCTAACAGCTACTCTCTCATTGGTTCTCCCTCTTCTCTTCCATCATCTGCCAAATTGGCAACCTGTGCGAACCAAGAGGTTAAAGGGGCCGTCTCTCCAAGTTGGGAGTTTGATAGTAAAGCAGTTGGAAAGTCAACCCGGAGCACCAAGAGATGGACTATTCGTTGAGTTTTAGAAACCATTCTTATTCACAGTGTGTCCATTCCCTAGGTTTACCGTACATGTTATAATTGTAGTAATATTCCCTTCAACCTGGAGAGTTGGGACACATGGAATTGGGGCCATGCATTTTTGCATTAAATGGTCTGCATTTGCTCAACCAATCTCACCAATCCTCTCAGTGCCAAGTGTCCATCCTTATGACACATGCAGTTGTCATTGTAGATAGGGTCATTCCAGGTTTCGTCAGAGACCCTGTAGGAATTCTAAAGAATTTCCCTGTTTTTTTTTTGTTTGTTTGTTTTTGAAATTCATTTTCATAGTGGGTTTGAGCTGATTCTCGCTGCCATGTTTATGCCAGTCTAGACACACTTGATTCCCTTACGGAGACATATCAATACATAGGTTTTAAGATTCTTACTAGTCAGTTATATTCCTCTGTGGGAAATATGGGGTTTTCAGTACCTTTCACTGAGGAAGGTGTAGGTCTTGCCTATTCCATACTTGGTTTTTGAAACGGTACCTGTGCTTATATCAAACTCTGGTTTTATGCATCACCCCACCTCTCCTTCCCCCTTAAGCATGCATAAGAGTGTTTTCTAAATGTGAGACTGTTCTCTTTCCTAACTCAGTTCATGTGTAGCCATGTTTACAGGATCTTCATAAGTGATATCTTATGATAAGTTTCTTTTTCTGTGTGACTTATTTCACTTAGATTCATCGTACTTGAATCCACTCACATTGCTGCTACTGGTCTTATGACATTGATTTCATGGCTGAGGGATATTCCATCATACGTAAGAGCCACAATTTTTTGAACCTTTTTTATATTTCCTGGGATATTTAAGGTGTACCCAAGTTGAGGTTCTTGTAAGCAGTTCAACCCTAAATTTGGGGGTGGATCTGTCTTATTGATTTTCAGTTTTCCCAAAGTATATTCCCTAGACTGGAAGTGCCCTTGGCTCTGTAGCTCTGTTGTTTACTTGTTTTAGGTAATGCAATGCACTACTCCAGTGAGGCAGTTGGCAGTTTACATCCTGCCCATCAGCATAACAAGGCTCCCTGTTCCCCAGGGCCTATCTTGCCTTTCTGGTTTTTACACATTTTGTGGATGTTCCTCTTGAACTGTGGGAAGAGATACTTCTTTGTAGTACAGATTTACATTGCCCGCTTGCTTGCTTGGCCAAAAAGGGCGTATGCCTTCTGTCCTGAATATATTCAGGAGAAAATGCATACGCCCTTTGTGGCCAAGTGCATCATTGTGGAATTTGTGCCCCTCTTCCTGTGCTTTACAGGCAACTTCTGCTTACCTCTTGAAATCTCTTTCTTGCTATTCTGCATCGCTTTCAAGTCCACCTCTTTGCCTTCCCTCAACATATTTTTGGTAGATAGTTGTCCTTTATTACTCTGCCAGCTTGTGAATTGCTGTGCCCCTGAGCTCCATTATTCTACCCGTTTTTTGTGAGCTGAACGCAAGTCCAAAATTTTGGTTCAGGACCTATATTGCTTCCCGGTGGGTGGCTGAGACTTTGGTTAATTCTTCTTCCTGCTGGGAAAGTAGAGAGACATATGCCCGTCCAAATGCCTAACAGCTACTCTCTCATTGGTTCTCCCTCTTCTCTTCCATCATCTGCCAAATTGGCAACCTGTGCGAACCAAGAGGTTAAAGGGGCCGTCTCTCCAAGTTGGGAGTTTGATAGTAAAGCAGTTGGAAAGTCAAACCGGAGCACCAAGAGATGGACTATTCGTTGAGTTTTAGAAACCATTCTTATTCACAGTGTGTCCATTCCCTAGGTTTACCGTACATGTTATAATTGTAGTAATATTCCCTTCAACCTGGAGAGTTGGGACACATGGAATTGGGGCCATGCATTTTTGCTTTAAATGGTCTGCATTTGCTCAACCAATCTCACCAATCCTCTCAGTGCCAAGTGTCCAGCCTTATGACACATGCAGTTGTCATTGTAGATAGGGTCATTCCAGGTTTTGTCAGAGACCCTGTAGGAATTCTAAAGAATTTCCCTGTTTTTTTTTGTTTGTTTGTTTTTGAAATTCATTTTCATAGTGGGTTTGAGCTGATTCCTGCTGCCATGTTTATGCCAGTCTAGACACACTTGATTCCCTTACGGAGACATATCAATACATAGTTTTTAAGATTCTTACCAGTCTGATATATTCCTCTGAGGGAAATATGGGGTTTTGAGTCCCTTTCACTGAGGAAGGTGTAGGTCTTGCCTATTCCATATTGGTTTTTGAAACGGTACCTGTGCTTATATCAAACTCTGGTTTTATGCATCACCCCACCTCTCCTTCCCCCTTAAGCATGCATAAGAGTGTTTTCTAAATGTGAGACTGTTCTCTTTCCTAACTCAGTTCATGTGTAGCCATGTTTACAGGATCTTCATAAGTGATATCTTATGATAAGTTTCTTTTTCTGTGTGACATATTTCACTTAGATTCATCGTACTTGAATCCACTCACATTGCTGCTACTGGTCTTATGACATTGATTTCATGGCTGAGGGATATTCCATCATACGTAAGAGCCACAATTTTTTGAACCATTTTTATAGTTCCTGGGATATTTAAGGTGTACCCAAGTTGAGGTTCTTGTAAGCAGTTCAAACCTATATTTGGGGGTGGCTGTGTCTTACTGTTTTTCAGTTTTCCCAAGGTATATTCCCCAGACTGGAAGTGCCCTTGGCTCTGTAGCTCTGTTGTTTACTTGTTTTAGGGAACGCAATGCACTACTCTAGTGAGGCAGTTGGCAATTTACATCCTGCCCATCAGCATAACAAGGCTCCCTGTTCCCCAGGGCCTATCTTGCCTTTCAGGTTTTTACACATTTTGTGGATGTCCCTCTTGACCTGTGGGAAGAAATACTTCTTTGTAGTACAGATTTACATTGCCCGCTTGCTTGCTTGGCCAAAAAGGGCATATGCGTTCTGTCCTGAATATATTCAGGAGAAAATGCATACGCCCTTTTTGGCCAAGTGCATTGTTGTCGAAGTTGTGCCCCTCTTCCTGTGCTTTACAGGCAACTCCTGAGTACCTCCTGAAATCTGTTTCCTGCTATTCTGCCCCACTTTCAAATCTGCCTCGAAGCATTCCCTCAACAGATTTTTGGACGATAGTTGTACTTTATTACTCTGCCAGTTTGTGAATTGCTGTGCCCCTGAGCTCCATTTTTCAACTCGTTTTTGTGAGCTGAACGCAAGTCCAAAATGTTGGTTCAGGACCTATACTGGTTCCCGCTGGGTGGCTGAGACTTTGGTTGATTCTTCTTCCTGCTGGTAAATTAGAGTCAGATGTGCCCGTCCTAATGCCTAACAACTATCCTCTCATTGGTTCCCCCTCTTCCCTTCCATCCTCTGTCAAATTTGCAACCTGTGCGAACCAGGAGGTTTAAAGGGCTGTCTCTCCAAGTTGGGATATTGATAATAAAGCAGTTGGAAAGTCAAACCAGAGCACCAGGAGAGGGACTACTCGTTGACATTTAGAAACCTTTCGTATTCACAGTGTGTCCATTCCCTAGGTTTCCCGTACATGTTATAGCTGTAGTAATATCCCCTTCATCTTGGAGAGTTGGGACTCATGGAATGCGTACCATGCATTATTGCTTTAAAGGGTCTGCATTTGCTCACCCAATCTTACCAATCCTCTCAGTCCCAAGTGTCCAGCCTTATGCCACATCCAGCTGTCATTGTAGTTAGAGTCATTCCAGGTTTCATCAGGGACCCTGAAGGAATTGTAAAGAATTTCCCAGTTTTTTGTTTTGATTTTGAAATTCCTTTTTATAGTGAGTTTGGGCTGATTCTCGCTGCCATGTTTATGCCAGTCTAGACACACTTGATTCCCTTATGGAGACATATCAATACATAGGTTTTAAGATTCTTACTTGTCAGATATATTCCTCAGCGGGAAGTATGGGGTTTTGAGTCCCTTTCACTGAAGAAGGTTTTGGTCTTGTCAATCCCATAGTAGGTTTTTGGAAAGGTACCTGTGCTTATAAAAACTCTGGTTTTATGCATCACCCCACCTCTCCTTCCCCCTTAAGCAGGCATAAGAGTGTTTTCTAAATGTGAGACTCTGTTCTCTTTCCTAACTCAGTTCATGTGTAGCTATGTTCACAGTATCTTCCTAAGTGATATCTTATGATAAGTTTCTTTTTCTGAGTGACTTATTTCACGTAGAATCATCGTACCTGAATCCACGCATTTTGCTGCTACTGGTATTATGACATTGATTTCATGGCTGAGGGATATTCCATCGTGCGAAAGTACCACAATTTTTTGAACTATTTTTATATTTCCTGGGATATTTAAGGTGTACCCAAGTGGTGGTTCTCGAAAGCAGTGCAGCCCTAAATTTAGGGGTGGATCTGTCTTATTGATTTTCAGTTTTTCATAGGTATATTCTCTAGACAGGAAGTGCCCTTGTCTCTGTAGCTGTGTTGTTTACTTGTTTTAGGGAACACAGTGCACACTTCCAGTGAGGCAGTAGGCAACTTGCATCCCGCCCATCAGCATAACAAGGTTCCCTGTTCTGCAGGGCCTGTCTTGCCTTTCTGGTTTTTCCAAATTTTGTGGATGTCCCTTTAGACACGTGGGAAGTGATACTTCTTTGTAGTGCAGATTTGCATTGCCTGCTTGCTTGCTTGGCCAAAAAGGGCGTATGCATTTTCTCCCGAATATATTCAGAATAAAATGCATACGCCATTTTTAGCCAAGTGCGACATTTTCGAAGTTGTGCCCCTCTTCCTGTCCTTTACAGGCAAATCCTGCGTACCTCTTGAAATCTGTTTCCTGATATTCTGCCTCACTTTCAAGTCCGCCTCGATGCCTTCCCTCGACAGATTTTTGGACGAGAGTTGTCCTTTATTACTCTGCTAGTTTGTGAATTGCTGTGCTTCTGAGCTCCATGTTTCAACTCGATTTTGTGAGCTGAACGCAAGTCGAAAATTTTGGTTCAGAACCTATACTGGTCCCCGGTGGGTGGCTGAGACTTTGGTTAATTCTTCTTCCCAACGGGAAATTAGAGTCACATGTGCCCATCCAAATGCCTAACAGCTACTCTCTCATTGGTTCTCCCTCTTCACTTCCATCATCTGCCAAATTGGCAACCTGTGCGAACCAAGAGGTTAAAGGGGCTGTCTCTCCAAGTTGGGAGATTGATAGTAAAGCAGTTGGAAAGTCAAACCGGAGCACCAAGAGATTTACTGTTCGTTGCGTTATAGAAAACATTCGTATTCACAGTGTGTCCATACCCTAGGTCTCCCGTACATGTTATAATTGTAGTAATATTCCCTTCAACCTGGAGAGTTGGGACCCATGGAATGGGGGCCATGCATTATTTCTTTAAAGCGACTGCATTTGCTCACCCAATCTCACCAATCCTCTCAGTCCCAAGGGTCCAGCCTTTTGCCACATCCAGCTGTCATTGTAGATAGGGTCATTCCAGCTTTCGTCAGAGACCCTGAAGGAATTGTAAAGAATTTCCCTGTTTTTTTGTTTTGTTTTTGAAATTCCATTTCATAGTGGGTTTGAGCTGATTCTCGCTGCCATGTTTATGCCAGTCTAGACACACTTGATTCCCTTACGGAGACATATCAATACATAGGTTTTAAGATTCTTACTAGTCAGTTATATTCCTCTGTGGGAAATATGGGGTTTTCAGTACCTTTCACTGAGGAAGGTGTAGGTCTTGCCTATTCCATACTTGGTTTTTGAAACGGTACCTGTGCTTATATCAAACTCTGGTTTTATGCATCACCCCACCTCTCCTTCCCCCTTAAGCATGCATAAGAGTGTTTTCTAAATGTGAGACTGTTCTCTTTCCTAACTCAGTTCATGTGTAGCCATGTTTACAGGATCTTCATAAGTGATATCTTATGATAAGTTTCTTTTTCTGTGTGACTTATTTCACTTAGATTCATCGTACTTGAATCCACTCACATTGCTGCTACTGGTCTTATGACATTGATTTCATGGCTGAGGGATATTCCATCATACGTAAGAGCCACAATTTTTTGAACCTTTTTTATATTTCCTGGGATATTTAAGGTGTACCCAAGTTGAGGTTCTTGTAAGCAGTTCAACCCTAAATTTGGGGGTGGATCTGTCTTATTGATTTTCAGTTTTCCCAAAGTATATTCCCTAGACTGGAAGTGCCCTTGGCTCTGTAGCTCTGTTGTTTACTTGTTTTAGGTAATGCAATGCACTACTCCAGTGAGGCAGTTGGCAGTTTACATCCTGCCCATCAGCATAACAAGGCTCCCTGTTCCCCAGGGCCTATCTTGCCTTTCTGGTTTTTACACATTTTGTGGATGTCCCTCTTGAACTGTGGGAAGAGATACTTCTTTGTAGTACAGATTTACATTGCCCGCTTGCTTGCTTGGCCAAAAAGGGCGTATGCCTTCTGTCCTGAATATATTCAGGAGAAAATGCATACGCCCTTTGTGGCCAAGTGCATCATTGTGGAATTTGTGCCCCTCTTCCTGTGCTTTACAGGCAACTCCTGCTTACCTCTTGAAATCTCTTTCTTGCTATTCTGCATCGCTTTCAAGTCCACCTCTTTGCCTTCCCTCAACATATTTTTGGTAGATAGTTGTCCTTTATTACTCTGCCAGCTTGTGAATTGCTGTGCCCCTGAGCTCCATTATTCTACCCGTTTTTTGTGAGCTGAACGCAAGTCCAAAATTTTGGTTCAGGACCTATATTGCTTCCCGGTGGGTGGCTGAGACTTTGGTTAATTCTTCTTCCTGCTGGGAAAGTAGAGAGACATATGCCCGTCCAAATGCCTAACAGCTACTCTCTCATTGGTTCTCCCTCTTCTCTTCCATCATCTGCCAAATTGGCAACCTGTGCGAACCAAGAGGTTAAAGGGGCCGTCTCTCCAAGTTGGGAGTTTGATAGTAAAGCAGTTGGAAAGTCAAACCGGAGCACCAAGAGATGGACTATTCGTTGAGTTTTAGAAACCATTCTTATTCACTGTGTGTCCATTCCCTAGGTTTACCGTACATGTTATAATTGTAGTAATATTCCCTTCAACCTGGAGAGTTGGCACACATGGAATTGGGGCCATGCATTTTTGCTTTAAATGGTCTGCATTTGCTCAACCAATCTCACCAATCCTCTCAGTGCCAAGTGTCCAGCCTTATGACACATGCAGTTGTCATTGTAGATAGGGTCATTCCAGGTTTTGTCAGAGACCCTGTAGGAATTCTAAAGAGTTTCCCTGTTTTTTTTTGTTTGTTTGTTTTTGAAATTCATTTTCATAGTGGGTTTGAGCTGATTCCTGCTGCCATGTTTATGCCAGTCTAGACACACTTGATTCCCTTACGGAGACATATCAATACATAGTTTTTAAGATTCTTACCAGTCTGATATATTCCTCTGAGGGAAATATGGGGTTTTGAGTCCCTTTCACTGAGGAAGGTGTAGGTCTTGCCTATTCCATATTGGTTTTTAAAACGGTACCTGTGCTTATATCAAACTCTGGTTTTATGCATCACCCCACCTCTCCTTCCCCCTTAAGCATGCATAAGAGTGTTTTCTAAATGTGAGACTGTTCTCTTTCCTAACTCAGTTCATGTGTAGCCATGTTTACAGGATCTTCATAAGTGATATCTTATGATAAGTTTCTTTTTCTGTGTGACATATTTCACTTAGATTCATCGTACTTGAATCCACTCACATTGCTGCTACTGGTCTTATGACATTGATTTCATGGCTGAGGGATATTCCATCATACGTAAGAGCCACAATTTTTTGAACCATTTTTATAGTTCCTGGGATATTTAAGGTGTACCCAAGTTGAGGTTCTTGTAAGCAGTTCAAACCTATATTTGGGGGTGGCTGTGTCTTACTGTTTTTCAGTTTTCCCAAGGTATATTCCCCAGACTGGAAGTGCCCTTGGCTCTGTAGCTCTGTTGTTTACTTGTTTTAGGGAACGCAATGCACTACTCTAGTGAGGCAGTTGGCAATTTGCATCCTGCCCATCAGCATAACAAGGCTCCCTGTTCCCCAGGGCCTATCTTGCCTTTCAGGTTTTTACACATTTTGTGGATGTCCCTCTTGACCTGTGGGAAGAGATACTTCTTTGTAGTACAGATTTACATTGCCCGCTTGCTTGCTTGGCCAAAAAGGGCATATGCGTTCTGTCCTGAATATATTCAGGAGAAAATGCATACGCCCTTTTTGGCCAAGTGCATTGTTGTCGAAGTTGTGCCCCTCTTCCTGTGCTTTACAGGCAACTCCTGAGTACCTCCTGAAATCTGTTTCCTGCTATTCTGCCTCACTTTCAAATCTGCCTCGAAGCATTCCCTCAACAGATTTTTGGACGATAGTTGTACTTTATTACTCTGCCAGTTTGTGAATTGCTGTGCCCCTGAGCTCCATTTTTCAACTCATTTTTGTGAGCTGAACGCAAGTCCAAAATGTTGGTTCAGGACCTATACTGGTTCCCGCTGGGTGGCTGAGACTTTGGTTGATTCTTCTTCCTGCTGGTAAATTAGAGTCAGATGTGCCCGTCCTAATGCCTAACAAATATCCTCTTATTGGTTCCCCCTCTTCCCTTCCATCCTCTGTCAAATTTGCAACCTGTGCGAACCAGGAGGTTTAAAGGGCTGTCTCTCCAAGTTGGGATATTGATAATAAAGCAGTTGGAAAGTCAAACCAGAGCACCAGGAGAGGGACTACTCGTTGACATTTAGAAACCTTTCGTATTCACAGTGTGTCCATTCCCTAGGTTTCCCGTACATGTTATAGCTGTAGTAATATCCCCTTCATCTTGGAGAGTTGGGACTCATGGAATGCGTACCATGCATTATTGCTTTAAAGGGTCTGCATTTGCTCACCCAATCTTACCAATCCTCTCAGTCCCAAGTGTCCAGCCTTATGCCACATCCAGCTGTCATTGTAGTTAGAGTCATTCCAGGTTTCATCAGGGACCCTGAAGGAATTGTAAAGAATTTCCCAGTTTTTTGTTTTGATTTTGAAATTCCTTTTTATAGTGAGTTTGGGCTGATTCTCGCTGCCATGTTTATGCCAGTCTAGACACACTTGATTCCCTTATGGAGACATATCAATACATAGGTTTTAAGATTCTTACTTGTCAGATATATTCCTCAGCGGGAAGTATGGGGTTTTGAGTCCCTTTCACTGAAGAAGGTTTTGGTCTTGTCAATCCCATAGTAGGTTTTTGGAAAGGTACCTGTGCTTATAAAAACTCTGGTTTTATGCATCACCCCACCTCTCCTTCCCCCTTAAGCAGGCATAAGAGTGTTTTCTAAATGTGAGACTCTGTTCTCTTTCCTAACTCAGTTCATGTGTAGCTATGTTCACAGTATCTTCCTAAGTGATATCTTATGATAAGTTTCTTTTTCTGAGTGACTTATTTCACGTAGAATCATCGTACCTGAATCCACGCATTTTGCTGCTACTGGTATTATGACATTGATTTCATGGCTGAGGGATATTCCATCGTGCGAAAGTACCACAATTTTTTGAACCATTTTTATATTTCCTGGGATATTTAAGGTGTACCCAAGTGGTGGTTCTCGAAAGCAGTGCAGCCCTAAATTTAGGGGTGGATCTGTCTTATTGATTTTCAGTTTTTCATAGGTATATTCTCTAGACAGGAAGTGCCCTTGTCTCTGTAGCTGTGTTGTTTACTTGTTTTAGGGAACACAGTGCACTCTTCCAGTGAGGCAGTAGGCAACTTGCATCCCGCCCATCAGCATAACAAGGTTCCCTGTTCTGCAGGGCCTGTCTTGCCTTTCTGGTTTTTCCAAATTTTGTGGATGTCCCTTTAGACACGTGGGAAGTGATACTTCTTTGTAGTGCAGATTTGCATTGCCTGCTTGCTTGCTTGGCCAAAAAGGGCGTATGCATTTTCTCCCGAATATATTCAGAATAAAATGCATACGCCCTTTTTAGCCAAGTGCAACATTTTCGAAGTTGTGCCCCTCTTCCTGTCCTTTACAGGCAAATCCTGCGTACCTCTTGAAATCTGTTTCCTGATATTCTGCCTCACTTTCAAGTCCGCCTCGATGCCTTCCCTCGACAGATTTTTGGACGAGAGTTGTCCTTTATTACTCTGCTAGTTTGTGAATTGCTGTGCTTCTGAGCTCCATGTTTCAACTCGATTTTGTGAGCTGAACGCAAGTCGAAAATTTTGGTTCAGAACCTATACTGGTCCCCGGTGGGTGGCTGAGACTTTGGTTAATTCTTCTTCCCAACGGGAAATTAGAGTCACATGTGCCCATCCAAATGCCTAACAGCTACTCTCTCATTGGTTCTCCCTCTTCACTTCCATCATCTGCCAAATTGGCAACCTGTGCGAACCAAGAGGTTAAAGGGGCTGTCTCTCCAAGTTGGGAGATTGATAGTAAAGCAGTTGGAAAGTCAAACCGGAGCACCAAGAGATTTACTGTTCGTTGCGTTATAGAAAACATTCGTATTCACAGTGTGTCCATACCCTAGGTCTCCCGTACATGTTATAATTGTAGTAATATTCCCTTCAACCTGGAGAGTTGGGACCCATGGAATGGGGGCCATGCATTATTTCTTTAAAGCGACTGCATTTGCTCACCCAATCTCACCAATCCTCTCAGTCCCAAGGGTCCAGCCTTTTGCCACATCCAGCTGTCATTGTAGATAGGGTCATTCCAGCTTTCGTCAGAGACCCTGAAGGAATTGTAAAGAATTTCCCTGTTTTTTTGTTTTGTTTTTGAAATTCCATTTCATAGTGGGTTTGAGCTGATTCTCGCTGCCATGTTTATGCCAGTCTAGACACACTTGATTCCCTTACGGAGACCTATCAATATATAGGTTTTAAGATTCTTACTAGTCAGTTATATTCCTCTGTGGGAAATATGGGGTTTTCAGTACCTTTCACTGAGGAAGGTGTAGGTCTTGCCTATTCCATACTTGGTTTTTGAAACGGTACCTGTGCTTATATCAAACTCTGGTTTTATGCATCACCCCACCTCTCCTTCCCCCTTAAGCATGCATAAGAGTGTTTTCTAAATGTGAGACTGTTCTCTTTCCTAACTCAGTTCATGTGTAGCCATGTTTACAGGATCTTCATAAGTGATATCTTATGATAAGTTTCTTTTTCTGTGTGACTTATTTCACTTAGATTCATCGTACTTGAATCCACTCACATTGCTGCTACTGGTCTTATGACATTGATTTCATGGCTGAGGGATATTCTATCATACGAAAGAGCCACAATTTTTTGAACCTTTTTTATTTTTCCTGGGATATTTAAGGTGTACCCAAGTTGAGGTTCTTGTAAGCAGTTCAACCCTAAATTTGGGGGTGGATCTGTCTTATTGATTTTCAGATTTCCCAAAGTATATTCCCTAGACTGGAAGTGCCCTTGGCTCTGTAGCTCTGTTGTTTACTTGTTTTAGGTAATGCAATGCACTACTCCAGTGAGGCAGTTGGCAGTTTACATCCTGCCCATCAGCATAACAAGGCTCCCTGTTCCCCAGGGCCTATCTTGGCTTTCTGGTTTTTACACATTTTGTGGATGTCCCTCTTGAACTGTGGGAAGAGATACTTCTTTGTAGTACAGATTTACATTGCCCGCTTGCTTGCTTGGCCAAAAAGGGCGTATGCCTTCTGTCCTGAATATATTCAGGAGAAAATGCATACGCCCTTTGTGGCCAAGTGCATCATTGTGGAATTTGTGCCCCTCTTCCTGTGCTTTACAGACAACTACTGCTTACCTCTTGAAATCTCTTTCTTGCTATTCTGCATCGCTTTCAAGTCCACCTCTTTGCCTTCCCTCAACATATTTTTGGTAGATAGTTGTCCTTTATTACTCTGCCAGCTTGTGAATTGCTGTGCCCCTGAGCTCCATTATTCTACCCGTTTTTTGTGAGATGAACGCAAGTCCAAAATTTTGGTTCAGGACCTATATTGCTTCCCGGTGGGTGGCTGAGACTTTGGTTAATTCTTCTTCCTGCCGGTAAAATAGGGTGACCTGTCCCGGTCCAAATGGCTAAACAACTACTCTCTCATTGGTTCTCCCTCTTCCCTTCCATCCTCTGCCAAATTGGCAAGCTGTGGGAACCAGGAAGTTAAAGGGGCTGTCTCTCCAAGTTGGGATATTGATAATAAAGCAGTTGGAAAGTCAAACCAGAGCACCAGGAGAGGGACTACTCATTGAGATTTAGAAACCATTCGTATTCACAGTGTGTCCATTCTCTAGGTCTCCCGTACATGTTATAGCTGTAGTAATATTCCCTTCAACCTGGTGAGTTGGGACCCATGGAATGTGGGCCATGCATTATTGCTTTAAAGGGTCTGCATTAGCTCACCCAATCTCACCAATCCTCTCAGTCCCAAGTGTCCAGCCTTATACCATATCCAGCTGTCATTTTAGATAGGGTCACTCCAGGTTTCATCAGAGACACTGAAGGAATTGTAAAGAATTTCACTTTTTTTTTGTTTTGTTTTTGAAAGTCCTTTTTATAGTGGGTTTGAGCTGATTCTCGCTGCCATGTTTATGCCAGTCTAGACACACTTGTTTCCCTTACGGGGACATATCATTACATAGGTTTTAAGATTCTTACTAGTCAGATATATTCCTCTCCTGGAAATATGGTGTTTTGAGTCCTTTTCACTGAGGAAGGTGTAGGTCTTGCCTATTCCATACTTGGTTTTTGAAACGGTACCTGTGCTTATTTCAAACTGTGGTTTTATGCATCACCCCACCTCTCCTTCCCCCTTAAGCAGGCATAAGAGTGTTTTCTAAATGTGAGACTCTCTTCTTTTTCCTAACTCAGTTCATGTGTAGCCATGTCTACAGGATCTTCATAAATGATATCTTATGATAAGTTTCTTTTTTTGTGTGACTTATTTCACTTAGAATCATCGTACATGAATCCACTCACTTTGCTGCTACTGGTCTTATAACATTCATTTCATGGCTGCAGGATATTCCATCGTACGTAAGTACCACAATTTTTGAACCATTTTTATACTTCCTGGGATATTTAAGGTGTACCCAAGTTGAGGTTCTTGTAAGCAGTGCAGCCCTAAATTTGGGGTGGCTCTGTCTTATTTATTTTCAGTTTTCCCAAGGTATATTCCCTATACTGGATGTGCCCTTGGCTCTGTATCTCTGTTGTTTACTTGTTTTAGGGAACACAATGCACTCCTCCAGTGAGTCAGTTGGCAATTTACATCTTACCCATCAGGATATCAAGGCTCCCTGTTGTCCAGTGCCTGTCTTGCCTTTCTGGTTTTTACACATTTTGTGGATGTCCCTTTTGAGAGGTGAGAAGAGGTACTTCTTTGTAGTGCAGCTTTTCATTGCCCGCTTGCTTGCTTGGCCAAAAAGAGTGTATGCATTGTCACCTGAATATATTCAGGAGAAAACGCATACGCACTTTTTAGCCACGTGCATCATTGTCGAAGTTGTGGCCCTCTTCCTGTGCTTTACAGGCGATTCCAACGTACCTCTTGAAATCTGTTTCCTGCTATTCTTCCTTGCTTTCAATTCTGCCTCGTTGCCTTCCCTCAACAGATTTTTGGACGATAGTTATCCTTTAATTCTGTTCCAGTTTGGGAATTGCTGTGCCCCTGAGCTCCATTTGTCAACTCCTTTTTTTGTGAGCTGAAAGCAAGTGCAAAATTTTGGTTCAGGACCTATACTGGTTCCCGGTGGGTATCTGAGATTTTGGTTAATTCTTCTTCCTGCCGGGAATTTAGAGTGACATGTGCCCGTCCAAATGCCTAACAGCTACTCTCTCATTGGTTCTCCCTCTTCCCTTCCATCCTCTGCAAATTGGCAACCTGTGCGAACCACGAGGTTAAAGGGGGTGTCTCTCCAAGTTGGGAGATTGATAGTCAAGCATTTGGAAAGTCAAACCGGAGCACTAGGAGAGGGACTAATCATTGAGTTTAGAAACCATTCGTATTCACAATGTGTCCATTCTCTAGGTTTCCGGTACATGTTATAGCTGTAGTAATATTCCCTTCAACCTGGAGAGTTGGGACCCATGGAATGCGTGCCATGCATTATTGCTATAGAGGGTCTGCATTTCCTCCCCCAATCTCCTCAAACCTCTCAGTCCCAAGTGTCCAGCCTTATGCCGCATCCTGCTGATATTGTAGATAGGGTCATTCCAGGTTTCGTCACAGACATTAAAGGAATTGTAAAGAATTTCCCTGTTTTTTTCTTTTGCTTTTGAAATTCCTTTTTATACTGGGTTTGAGCTGATTCTCGCTGCCATGTTTATGCCAGTCTAGACACACTTGAATCCCTTACACAGACATATCAATAAATAGGTTTTAAGATTCTTACTAGTCAGATATATTCCTCTGAGGGAAATATGGGGTTTTGAGTCCCTTTCACTCAGGAAGGTGTAGGTCTTGTGTATCCCATAGTTGGTTATTGGAACGGTACCAGTGCTTATATCAAACTCTGGTTTTATGCATCATACCACCTCTCCTTCCCTCTTAAGCAGGCATAAGAGTGTTTTCTAAATATGAGACTCTGTTCTCTTTCCTAAATCAGTTCATGTGTAGCCATGTTTACAGGATCTTCATAAGTGATATCTTATGATAAGTTTCTTTTTCTGTTTGACTTATTTCACTTAGAATCATCGTACCTTAATGCACTCATTTTGCTGCTACTGATCTTATGACATTGATTTCAAGGCTGAGGGATATTCCATTGTATGTAAGTACCACAATTACTTGAACCATTTTTATATTTCCTGGGATATTTAAGGTGTAACCAAGTTGAGGTTGTTGTAAGCAGTGCAGCAATAAATTTGTTGGTGGCTCTGTGTTATTGATTTTCCGTTTTCCCAATGTATATTCCCTAGCCTGGAAGTGCCCTTGGCTCGGAAGCTCTGTTGTTTACTTGTTTTAGGGAACACAGTGCACTCCTCCAGTGATGCAGTTGGCAATTTACATCCCTCCCATCAGCATAACAATGCTCCCTGTTCTCCAGGGCCAATCTTGCCTTTCTGGTTTTTACACATTTTGTGGATGTCCCTCTCGACCGGTTGGAAGAGATACTTCATTGTTGTGCAGATATACATTGCCCGCTTGCTTGCTTGGCCAAAAGTTCGTATGCTTTCTGTACTGAATATATTCAGGACAAAATGCATATGCCCTTTTTGGCCAAGTGCATCATTGTCGAAATTGTTCCCCTCTTCCTGTGCTTTACAGGCGATTCCAACTTACGTCTTAAAATCTGTTTCCTGCTATTCTGCCTCGCTTTCAAGTCCGCCTCGTTGCCTTGCCTCAACAGATTTTTGGATGATAGTTTTTCTTTATTACTCTGCCAGTTTGTGAATTGCTGTGCCCCTGAGCTCCATTGTTCAACTCGTTTTTTTTGAGCTGAACGCAAGTCCAAAATTTTGGTTCAGAAACTATACTGGTTCCCTGAGGGTGGCTGAGACTTTGGTTAATTGTTCTTCCTGCCGGGAAATTAGAGTGACATGTGCCCGTCCAAATGCCTAACAGCTACTCTCTCATTGGTTCTCCCACTTCCGTTTCAACCTCTGCCACATTGGCAACCTGTGCGAACACGAGGTTAAAGGGGCTGTCTCTCCAAGTCGGGTGATTGATAGTAAAGCAGTTGGAAAGTCAAACAGGAGCTCCAGGATAGGGACTATTCGTTGAGTTTTAGAAACCTTTCGTATTCACAGTGTGTCCTTTCTCTAGGTTTCCCGTACATGTTATAGTTGTAGTAATATTCCCTTCAAGCTGGAGAGTTGGGACCCATGGAATGTGGGCCATGCATTATTGCTTTAAAGGGTCTGCATTTGCTCACCCAATCTCACCAATCCTCTCAGTCCCAAGTGTCCAGCCTTATACCACATCCAGCTGTCATTTTAGATAGGGTCACTGAAGGTTTCATCAGAGACACTGAAGGAATTGTAAAGAATTTCACTGTTTTTTTGTTTTGTTTTTGAAAGTCCTTTTTATAGTGGGATTGAGCTGATTCTCGCTGCCATTTTTATGCCAGTCTAGACACACTTGTTTCCCTTACGGGGACATATCAGTACATAGGTTTTAAGATTCTTACTAGTCAGATATATTCCTCTCCTGGAAATATGGTGTTTTGAGTCCCTTTCACTGAGGAAGGTGTAGGTCTTGCCTATTCCATACTTGGTTTTTGAAACGGTACCTGTGCTTATTTCAAACTGTGGTTTTATGCATCACCCCACCTCTCCTTCCCCCTTAAGCAGGCATAAGAGTGTTTTCTAAATGTGAGACTCTCTTCTTTTTCCTAACTCAGTTCATGTGTAGCCATGTCTACAGGATCTTCATAAATGATATCTTATGATAAGTTTCTTTTTTTGTGTGACTTATTTCACTTAGAATCATCGTACATGAATCCACTCACTTTGCTGCTACTGGTCTTATAACATTCATTTCATGGCTGCAGGATATTCCATCGTACATAAGTACCACAATTTTTGAACCATTTTTATACTTCCTGGGATATTTAAGGTGTACCCAAGTTGAGGTTCTTGTAAGCAGTGCAGCCCTAAATTTGGGGTGGCTCTGTCTTATTGATTTTCAGTTTTCCCAAGGTATATTGCCTACACTGGATGTGCCCTTGGCTCTGTATCTCTGTTATTTACTTGTTTTAGGGAACACAGTGCACTCCTCCAGTGAGTCAGTTGGCAATTTACATCTTACCCATCAGGATATCAAGGCTCCCTGTTGTCCAGTGCCTGTCTTGCCTTTCTGGTTTTTACACATTTTGTGGATGTCCCTTTTGAGAGGTGAGAAGAGGTACTTCTTTGTAGTGCAGCTTTTCATTGCCAGCTTGCTTTCTTGGCCAAAAAGAGTGTATGCATTGTCACCTGAATATATTCAGGAGAAAACGCATACGCACTTTTTAGCCACGTGCATCATTGTCGAAGTGGTGGCCCTTTTCCTGTGCTTTACAGGTGATTCCAATGTACCTCTTGAAATCTGTTTCCTGCTATTCTTCCTTGCTTTCAATTCTGCCTCGTTGCCTTCCCTCAACAGATTTTTGGACGATAGTTATCCTTTAATTCTGTTCCAGTTTGTGAATTGCTGTGCCCCTGAGCTCCATTTGTCAACTCCTATTTTTGTGAGCTGAAAGCAAGTGCAAAATTTTGGTTCAGGACCTATACTGGTTCCCGGTGGGTATCTGAGATTTTGGTTAATTCTTCTTCCTGCCGGGAAGTTAGAGTGACATGTGCCCGTCCAAATGCCTAACAGCTACTCTCTCATTGGTTCTCCCTCTTCCCTTCCATCCTCTGCAAATTGGCAACCTGTGCGAACCACGAGGTTAAAGGGGGTGTCTCTCCAAGTTGGGAGATTGATAGTAAAGCATTTGGAAAGTCAAACCGGAGCACTAGGAGAGGGACTAATCATTGAGTTTAGAAACCATTCGTATTCACAGTGTGTCCATTCTCTAGGTTTCCGGTACATGTTATAGCTGTAGCAATATTCCCTTCAACATGGAGAGTTGGGACCCATGGAATGCGTGCCATGCATTATTGCTATAGAAGGTCTGCATTTCCTCCCCCAATCTCCTCAATTCTCTCAGTCCCAAGTGTCCAGCCTTATGCCGCATCCTGCTGACATTGTAGATAGGGTCATTCCAGGTTTCGTCACAGACATTAAAGGAATTGTAAAGAATTTCCCTGTTTTTTTCTTTTGCTTTTTAAAATTCCTTTTTATACTGGGTTTGAGCTGATTCTCGCTGCCATGTTTATGCCAGTCTAGACACACTTGAATCCCTTACGCAGACATATCAATAAATAGGTTTTAAGATTCTTACTAGTCAGATATATTCCTCTGAGGGAAATATGGGGTTTTGAGTCCCTTTCACTCAGGAAGGTGTAGGTCTTGTGTATCCCATAGTTGGTTATTGGATCGGTACCAGTGCTTATATCAAACTCTGGTTTTATGCATCATCCCACCTCTCCTTCCCTCTTAAGCAGGCATAAGAGTGTTTTCTAAATATGAGACTCTGTTCTCTTTCCTAAATCAGTTCATGTGTAGCCATGTTTACAGGATCTTCATAAGTGATATCTTATGATAAGTTTCTTTTTCTGTTTGACTTATTTCACTTAGAATCATCGTACCTTAATGCACTCATTTTGCTGCTACTGATCTTATGACATTGATTTCAAGGCTGAGGGCTATTCCATTGTATGTAAGTACCACAATTACTTGAACCATTTTTATATTTCCTGGGATATTTAAGGTGTAACCAAGTTGAGGTTGTTGTAAGCAGTGCAGCAATAAATTTGTTGGTGGCTCTTTGTTATTGATTTTCCGTTTTCCCAATGTATATTCCCTAGCCTGGAAGTGCCCTTGGCTCGGAAGCTCTGTTGTTTACTTGTTTTAGGGAACACAGTGCACTCCTCCAGTGATGCAGTTGGCAATTTACATCCCGCCCATCAGCATAACAATGCTCCCTGTTCTCCAGGGCCAATCTTGCCTTTCTGGTTTTTACACATTTTGTGGATGTCCCTCTCGACCGGTTGGAAGAGATACTTCATTGTTGTGCAGATTTACATTGCCTGCTTGCTTGCTTGGCCAAAAGGTCGTATGCTTTCTGTACTGAATATATTCAGGACAAAATGCATATGCCCTTTTTGGCCAAGTGCATCATTGTCGAAGTTGTTCCCCTCTTCCTGTGCTTTACAGGCGATTCCAACTTACGTCTTAAAATCTGTTTCCTGCTATTCTGCCTCGCTTTCAAGTCCGCCTCGTTGCCTTGCCTCAACAGATTTTTGGATGATAGTTTTTCTTTATTACTCTGCCAGTTTGTGAATTGCTGTGCCCCTGAGCTCCATTGTTCAACTCGTTTTTTTTGAGCTGAACGCAAGTCCAAAATTTTGGTTCAGAAACTATACTGGTTCCCTGAGGGTGGCTGAGACTTTGGTTAATTGTACTTCCTGCCGGGAAATTAGAGTGACATGTGCCCGTCCAAATGCCTAACAGCTACTCTCTCATTGGTTCTCCCCCTTCCGTTTCAACCTCTGCCACATTGGCAACCTTTGCGAACACGAGGTTAAAGGGGCTGTCTCTCCAAGTCGGGTGATTGATAGTAAAGCAGTTGGAAAGTCAAACAGGAGCTCCAGGATAGGGACTATTCGTTGAGTTTTAGAAACCTTTCGTATTCACAGTGTGTCCTTTCTCTAGGTTTCCCGTACATGTTATAGTTGTAGTAATATTCCCTTCAAGCTGGAGAGTTGGGACCCATGGAATGGGTGCCATGAATTATTGCTTTAAAGGGTCTGCATTTGCTCACCCAATCTCACCATTCCTCTCAGTCCCAAGTGTCCAGCCTTATGCCACATCCAGCTGTCATTGTAGATAGGGTCATTCCAGGTTTCATCAGAGACCCTGAAGGAATTGTAAAGAATTTCCCTGTTTTATTCTTTTGTTTTTTTTGGGGGGGGTATTTTTTTTTATTTATTTTATTTTTTTTTAATATTTTTAATTAGTTTCTGCTTTATAACAAAGTGAATCAGTCATACATATACATCTGTTCCCACATCCCTTCCCTCATGCATCTCCCTCCCTCCCACCCTCCCCATCCCACCCCTCCAGGCGGTCACAAAGCACCGAGCTGATCTCCCTGTGCTCTGTGGCTGCTTCCCCCTATCTATCTACCTTACATTTGTTAGTGTATATATGTCCATGCCTCTCTTTCGTTTTGTCACAGCTTACCCTTCCCCCTCCCCATATCCTCAAGTCCATTCTCAAGTAGGTCTGTGTCTTTATTCCTGTTTTGCCCCTAGGTCCTTCATGACTTTTTTTTTTTTTTTAAATTCCGGATATATGTGTTAGCATACGGTATTTGTCTTTCTCTTTCTGACTTACTTCACTCTGTATGACAGACTCTAGGTCTATCCACCTCATTACAAATAGCTCATTTTCGTTTCTTTTTATGGCTGAGTAATATTCCATTGTATATATGTGCCACATCTTCTTTATCCATTCATCCGATGATGGACACTTAAGTTGTTTCCAGCTCCGGGCTATTGTGAATAGAGCTGCAATGAACATTTTGGTACATGTCTCTTTTGGAATTATGGTTTTCTCAGGGTATATGCCTAGTAGTGGGATTGCTGGGTCATATGGTAGTTCTATTTGTAGTTTTTTAAGGAACCTCCATACCGTTCTCCATAGTGGCTGTACCAATTCACATTCCCACCAGCAGTGCAAGAGTGTTCCCTTTTTTCCACACCCTCTCCAGCATTTATTGTTTCTAGAATTCTTGATGATGGCCATTCTGACTGGTGTGAGATGATATCTCATTGTAGTTTTGATTTGCATTTCTCTAATGATTAATGATATTGAGCATTCTTTCATGTGTTTGTTGGCAGTCTGTATATCTTCTTTGGAGAAATGCCTATTTAAGTCTTCTGCCCATTTTTGGATTGGGTTGTTTGTTTTTTTTGCTGTTGAGCTGCATGAGCTGTTTATAAATTTTGGAGATTAATCCTTTGTCAGTTGCTTCATTTGCAAATATTTTCTCCCATTCTGAGGGTTGTCTTTTGGTCTTGTTTATGGTTTCCTTTGCTGTGCAAAAGCTTTGAAGTTTCATTAGGTCCCATTTGTTTATCTTTGTTTTTATTTCCATTTCTCTAGGAGGTGGGTCCAAAAGGATCTTGCTGTGATTTATGTCATAGAGTGTTCTACCTATGTTTTCCTCTAAGAGTTTGATAGTTTCTGGCCTTACATTTAAGTCTTTAATCCATTTTGAGCTTATTTTTGTGTATGGTGTTAGGGAATGATCTAATCTCAAACTTTTACATGTCCCTGTCCAGTTTTCCCAGCACCACTTATTGAAGAGGCTGTCCTTTCTCCACTGTACATTCCTGCCTCCTTTATCAAAGATAAGTTGGCCATATGTGCGTGGGTTTAACTCTGGGCTTTCTATCCTGATCCACTGATCTATCTTTCTGTTTTTATGCCAGTACCACACTGTCTTGATGACTGTAGCTTTGTAGTATAGTCTGAAGTCAGGGAGCCTGATTCCTCCAGCTCCGTTTTTCGTTCTCAAGATTGCTTTGGCTATTCGGGGTCTTTTGTTTTCCCAAACAAATTTTGAAATTTTTTGTTCTAGTTCTGTGAAAAATGCCAGTGGTAGTTTGATAGGGATTGCATTGAATCTGTAGATTGCTTTGGGTAGTAGAGTCATTTTCAAAATATTGATTCTTCCAATCCAGGAGCATGGTATATCTCTCCATCTATTTGTATCATCTTTAATTTCTTTCATCAGTGTCTTATAATTTTCTGCATACAGGTCTTTTGTCTCCTTAGGTAGGTTTATTCCTAGATATTTTATTCTTTTTGTTGCAAAGGTAAATGGGAGTGTTTTCTTGATTTCATTTTCAGATTTTTCATCATTAGTCTACAGGAATGCCAGAGATTTCTGTACATTAATTTTGTATCCTGCTACTTTACCAAATTCATTGATTAGCTCTAGTAGTTTTTCGGTAGCATCTTTAGGATTCTCTATGTATAGTATCATGTCATCTGCAAACAGTGACAGCTTTACTTCTTCTTTTCCAATTTGGATTCCTTTTATTTCCTTTTCTTCTCTGATTGCTGTGGCTAAAACTTCCAAAACTATGTTGAATAAGAGTGGTGAGAGTGGGCAGCCTTGTCTTGTTCCTGATCTTAGTTGAAATGGTTTCAATTTTTCACCATTGAGGACAATGTTGGCTGTGGGTTTGTCATATATGGCCTTTATGATGTTGAGGAAAGTTCCCTCTATGCCTACTTTCTGCAGGGTTTTTATCATAAATGGGTGTTGAATTTTGTCGAAAGCTTTCTCTGCATCTATTGAGATGATCATATGGTTTTTCTCCTTCAACTTGTTAATATGGTGTATCACATTGATTGATTTGCGTACATTGAAGAATCCTTGCATTCCTGGAATAAACCCCACTTGATCATGGTGTATGATCCTTTTAATGTGCTGTTGGATTCTGTTTGCTAGTATTTTGTTGAGGATTTTTGCATCTATGTTCATCAGTGATATTGGCTTGTAGTATTCTTTCTTTGTGACATCCTTGCCTGGTTTTGGTATCAAGGTGATGGTGGCCTCGTAGAATGAGTTTGGGAGTGTTCCTTCCTCTGATATTGTTTGGAAGAGTTTGAGAAGGATGGGTGTTAGCTCTTCTCTAAATGTTTGATAGAATTCGCCTGTGAAGCCATCTGGTCCTGGGCTTTTGTTTGTTGGAAGATTTTTAATCACAGTTTCAATTTCAGTGCTTGTGATTGGTCTGTTCATATTTTCTATTTCTTCCTGAGTCAGTCTTGGCAGGTTGTGCATTTCTAAGAATTTGTCAATCTCTTCCAGGTTGTCCATTTTATGGGCATAGAGTTGCTTGTAGTAATCTCTCATGATCTTTTGTATTTCTGCAGTGTCAGTTGTTACTTCTCCTTTTTCATTTCTAATTCTATTGATTTGAGTCTTCTCCCTTCTTTTCTTGATGAGTCTGGTTAATGGTTTATCAATTTTGTTTATCTTCTCAAAGAACCAGCTTTTAGTTTTATTGATCTTTGCTATCGTTTCCTTCATTTCTTTTTCATTTATTTCTGATCTGATTTTTATGATTTCTTTCCTTCTGCTAACTTTGGGGTGTTTTTGTTCTTCTTTCTCTAATTGCTTTAGGTGCAAGGTTAGGTTGTTTATTCGAGATGTTTCCTGTTTCTTAAGGTGGGGTTGTATTGCTATAAACTTCCCTCTTAGAACTGCTTTTGCTGCATCCCATAGGTTTTGGGTCGTCGTGTCTCCATTGTCATTTGTTTCTAGGTATTTTTTAAATTCCTCTTTGATTTCTTCAGTGATCACTTCGTTATTAAGTAGTGTATTGTTTAGCCTCCATGTGTTTGTATTTTTTACACATCTTTTCCTGTAATTGATATCTAGTCTCATAGCATTGTGGTCAGAAAAGACACTTGATACAATTTCAATTTTCTTAAATTTACCAAGGCTTGATTTGTGACCCAAGATATGATCTATCCTGGAGAATGTTCCATGAGCACTTGAGAAAAATGTGTATTCTGTTGTTTTTGCATGGAATGTCCTATAAATATCAATTAAGTCCATCTTGTTTAATGTATCATTTAAAGCTTGTGTTTCCTTATTTATTTTCATTTTGGAAGATCTGTCCATTGGTGAAAGTGGGGTGTTAAAGTCCCCTACTATGATTGTGTTACTGTCGATTTCTCCTTTTATGGCTGTTAGTATTTGCCTTATGTATTGAGGTGCTCCTATGTTTGGTGCATAAATATTTACAATTGTTATATCTTCTTCTTGGATCGATCCCTTGATCATTATGTAGTGTCCTTCATTGTCTCTTCTAGTAGTCTTTATTTTAAAGTCTATTTTGTCTGATATGAGAATAGCTACTCCAGCTTTCTTTTGATTTCCATTTGCATGGAATATCTTTTTCCATCCCCTTACTTTCAGTCTGTATGTGTCTCTAGGTCTGAAGTGGGTCTCTTGTAGACAGCATATATATGGGTCCTGTTTTTGTATCCATTCAGCCAATCTGTGTCTTTTGGTGGGAGCATTTAGTCCATTTACATTTAAGGTAATTATCAATATGTATGTTCCTATTCCCATTTTCTTAATTGTTTTGGGTTCGTTATTGTAGGTCTTTTCCTTCTGTTGTGTTTCTTGCCTAGAGAAGTTCCTTTAGCATTTTTTGTAAAGCTGGTTTGGTGGTGCTGAAGTCTCTCAGCTTTTGCTTGTCTGTAAACGTTTTAATTTCTCCATCAAATCTGAATGAGATCCTTGCTGGGTAGAGTAATCTTGGTTGCAGGTTTTTCTCCTTCATCACTTTAATTATGTCCTGCCACTCCCTTCTGGCTTGTAGAGTTTCTGCTGAGAGATCAGCTGTTATCCTGATGGGGATTCCCTTGTGTGTTATTTGTTGTTTTTGCCTTGCTGCTTTTAATATGATTTCTTTGTGTTTAATTTTTGACAGTTTGATTAATATGTGTCTTGGCGTATTTCTCCTTGGATTTATTCTGTATGGGACTCTCTGTTCTTCCTGGACTTGATTAACTATTTCCTTTCCCATATTAGGGAAGTTTTCAACTATAATCTCTTCAAATATTTTCTCAGTCCCTTTCTTTTTCTCTTCTTCTTCTGGAAACCCTATAATTCGAATGTTGGTGCGTTTAATGTTGTCCCAGATGTCTCTGAGACTGTCCTCTGTTCTTTTCATTCTTTTTTCTTTATTTTGCTCTGCAGCAGTTATTTCCACTATTTTATCTTCCACCTCACTTATCCGTTCTTCTGCCTCAGTTATTCTGCTATTGATCCCATCTAGAGTATTTTTTATTTCATGTATTGTGTTTTTAATCGATGCTTGATTCACCTTTAGTTCTTCTAGGTCCTTGTTAACTGTTTCTTGCATTTTGTCTATTCTATTTCCAAGATTTTGAATCTGGGAAATAGAATCTTGGATCATCTTTACCATCATTATTCTGAATTCTTTTTCAGGTAGACTGCCTATTACGTCTTCATTTGTTAGGTCTGGTGGGTTTTTATCTTGTTCCTTCTCCTGCTGTGTGTTTTTCTGTCTTCTCATTTTGCTTATGTTACTGTGTTTGGGGTCCCCTTTTTGCAGGCTGCAGGTTCGTAGTTCCCGTTGTTTTTGGTGTCTGTCCCCAGTGGCTAAGGTTGGTTTAGTGGGTTGTGTAGGCTTCCTGGTGGAAGGTACTAGTGCCTGTGCTCTGGTGAGGCTGGATCTTGTCTTTCTGGTGGGCTGGTCCACGTCTGGTGGTGTGTTTTGGGGTGTCTGCGGACTTTTTATGATTTTAGGCCACCTCTCTGCTAATGGGTGGCGTTGTGTTTCTGTCTTGCTAGTTGTTTGGCATAGGGTGTCCAGCACTGTAGCTTGCTGGTCGTTGAGTGAAGCTGGGTGCTGGTGTTGAGATGGAGATCTCTGGAAGATTTTCGCCGTTTGATATTATGTGAGCTGGGAGGTCTCTTGTGGACCAGTGTCCTGAAGTTGGCTCTCCCACCTCAGAGGCACAGCACTGACTCCTGGCTCCTCAATTTGGGATGATTTGTTGTCTATTCATGTATTCCACAGATGCAGGGTACATCAAGTTGATTGTGGAGCATTAATCCGCTGCTTCTGAGGCTGCTGGGAGAGGTTTCCCTTTCTCTTCTTTGTTCTCACAGCTCCTGGGTCTCAGCTTTGGATTTGGCCCCGCCTCTACGTGTAGGTCGCCGGAGGGCGTCTGTTCTTCCCTCAGAGAGGACAGGGTTAAAGGAGCAGCCTCTTCAGGGACTCTGGCTCACTCAGGCAGGGCGGGAGGGAGGGGCACGGAGTGCGGGGCGAGCCTGCAGCGGTAGAGTTCGGCGTGACGTTGCACCAGCCCGAGGCGCGCCGTGCGTTCTCCCAGGGAAGCCGCCCCTGGATCCCGGGACCCCAGCAGTGGCGGGCTGCACAGGCTCCTGGAAGGGCGGTGTGGACAGTGACCTGCGTTCTCACACAGGCTTCTTGGCTGTGGCAGCAGCAGCCCCAGCGTCCCACGCCCGTCACTGGGCTCCGCGCTTTCAGTCGTGACTCGCGCCCGTCTGTGGAGCCCCTTTAAGCAGCGCTCTTAATCCCTCTCCTCGCGCACCAGGAAACCAAGAGGGAAGAAAAAGTCTCTTGCCTCTTCGGCAGCTCCAGAGTTTTCCCGGACTCCCTGCCGGCTAGCTGTGGCACATTAGCCCCCTTCAAGCTGAGTTCTCGCCGCCAGCCCCTGTCCTTTCCCTGCGCACTGACCGAAGCCCGAGCCTCAGCTTCCAGCGCCGCCCGCCCTGGCGGGCGAGCAGACAAGCCTCTCGGTCGGGTGAGTGCCGCTCGGCACCGATCCTCTGTGCGGGAATCTCTCCGCTTTGCCCTACCCAGGTATGTGGGGAGTTTCTTGCCTTTTGGGAGGTCTGGGGTCTTCTGCCAGCATTCAGTAGGTGTTCTATAGGAGTTGTTCCATGTGTAGCTGTATTTCTGGTGTATCCGTGGGGAGGAAGGTGATCTCCGCGTCTTACTCTTCCGCCATCTTACCCGGAAGTCTATTCTTTTGTTTTTGAAATTCCTTTTTATAGTGGGTTTGAGCTGATTCGCGCTGCCAGGTTTATGCCACTCTAGACACACTTGATTCCCTTACGCAGACATATCAATACATAGGTTTTAAGATTCTTACTAGTCAGATATATTCCTCTGCGGGAAATATGGGGTTTTGAGCTCCTTTCACTGAGGAAGGTGTAGGTCTTGTCTATTCCATAGTTTGTTTTTGGAACGGTACCTGTGCTTATATCAAACTCTGGTTTTATGCATCACTCCACCTTTCCATCCTCCTTAAGCAGGCATAAGAGTGTTTTCTAAATGTGAGACTCTGTTCTCTTTCCTACCTCAGGTCAAGTGTAGCCATGTTTACAGGATCTTCATAAATGATATCTTATGATAAGTTTCTTTTTCTGTGTGACTTATTTCACTTAGAATCATCGTACCTGAAACCACTCATTTTGTTGCTACTGGTCTTATGACATTGATTTCATGGCTGAGGGATATTCCATCGTACTTAAGTACCACAATTTTTAGAACCATTTTTATATTTCCTGGGATATTTAAGGTGTACCCAAGTTGAGGTTCTTGTAAGCAGTGCAGCCCTAAATTTTGGGGTGGCTCTGTCATTCATTTAAACTTTTTAAAGGTATATTCCCTAGACTGGAATCGCCCTTGAATCTGTAGCTCTGTTGTTTAGTTTTTTTAGGGAACACAATGCACTCCTCCAGAGAGGCCATTGGCAATTTACATCCCGCCCATCAGCATAACAAGGCTCCCTGTTCTCCAGGGCCTCTCTTGACTTTCTGTTTTTTACACATTTTGTGGAGGTCCCTTTTGAACTCTGGGAAGTGATACTTCTTTGTAGGGCAGATTTGCATTACCCGCTTGATTGCTTGTCCTAAAAGGGTGTACGCGTTTTCTCCTGAATATATTCAGGAGAAAACGAATACGCCCTTTTTGGCCAAGTACATCATTGTCGAAGTTCTGCCCCTCGCCCTGTGCTTTAAAGGCAAATCCAACGTACCTCATGAAATCTGTTTCCTGCTCTTCTGCCTCTGTTTCAAGTACACCTCGTTGCCTTCACTCAACAGATTTTTGGATGATAGTTGTCCTTTATTACTCTCACAGTTTGTGAATTGCTGTGCCCCTGAGCTCCATTGTTCAACTCATTTTATGTGAGCTGAACGCAAGTCCAAAATTTTGGTTCAGGTCCTTTACTGGTTCCCGGTGGGTGGCTGTGACTTTGGTTAATTCTTCTTTCTGCCTGGAAATTAGAGTGACATGTGCCTGTCCAAATGCCTAACAGCTACTCTCTCATTGGTTCTCCCTCTTTCCTGCCATCCTCTGCCAAATTGGCAACCTGTGAGAACCAGGAGGTTAAATGGGCTGTCTCCCCATGTTGGGTGATTGATAGTAAAGCAGTTGGAAAGTCAAACAGGGGCACCAGGTGAGGGACAATTCATTGAGTTTTAGAAACCTTTCGTATTCACAGTGTGACCATTCTCTAGGTTTCCCGTACATGTTATACCTGTAGTAATATTCCCTTCAAGCTGGAGAGTTTGGACCCATGGAATGGGTTCCATGCATTATTGCTTTAAAGGGTCTGCATTTGCTCAGGCAAAGTCAGCTATCCTCTCAGTTCCAAGTGTACAGTCTTATGCCACATCCAGCTGTCATTGTAGATAATGTCATTACAAGTATCATCAGAGACCCTGAAGGAATTGAAAAGAATTTCCCTGTTTTTTTGTTTTGTTTTCGAAATTCCGTTTTATAGTGTGTTTGAGCTGATTGTCGCTGCCATGTTTATGCCAGTCTAGACACACTTAATTCGCTTACCCAGACATATAAGTACATAGGTTTTAAGATCCTTACTAGTCAGATATATTCCTCTGCGGGAATTATTGTTTTTGAGTCGCTTTCACTGAGGAATGTGTAGGTGTTGTCTATTCCGTAGTTGGTTTTTTGAACAGTACCTGTGCTTATATCAAAATCTGGTTTATGCATCAACCCACCTCTCCTTCACCCTTAAGCAGGCAAAAGAGTGTTTTCTAAATGTGAGACTCTGTTCTCTTTCCTAACTCAGTTCATGTGTAGCCATGTTTACAGGAGCTTCATAAGTGATATCTTATGATAAGTTTCCTTTTCTGTGTGACATATTTCACTAAGAATCATCGTACCTGAATCCACTCATTTTGCTGCTACTGATCTTATGACATTGATTTCAAGGATGAGGGATATTCCATTGTATGTAAGTACCACAATTACTTGAAGCATTTTTATATTTCCTGGGTATTTAACGTGGACCCAGTTGAGGTTCTTGTAAGCAGTGCAGCCCTAAATTTTGGGGTGGCTCTGTCTTATTGATTCTCAGTTTTCCCAAGGTATATTCCCTAGACTGGAAGTGCCCTTGGCTCTGTAGCTCTGGTGTTAACTTGTTTTAGGGAACACACTGCACTCCTCCAGTGAGGCAGTTGTCAATTCACATCCCTCCCATCAGCATAACAAGGCTCCCTGTTCTCCAGGGCCTGTCTTGCTTTTCTGGTTTTTACACATTTTGTGGATGTCCCTTTTGACCGGTGGGAAGTGATACTTCTTTGTAGTGCAAATTTGCATTGCCCGCTTGCTTGCTTGGATAAAAAGGTCGTATGCGTTTTCGCCTGAATATATTCAGGCGAAAACGCATACGCCCTTTTTGGCCAAGTGCATCATTGTCGACGATGTGCCCATCTTCCTGTGCCTTACAGGCGATTCCTATGTACCTCTTGAAATCTTTTTCCTGCTATTCGGCCTCACTTTTACGTCCGCTTCATTGCCTTCCCTCAACAGATTTTTGGACGATAGTTGTCCTTTATTACTCTGCTAGATTGTGAATTGCTGTGCCACAGACATCCATTTTTCAACTCACTTTTTGTGAGCTGAACGCAAGTCCAAAATTTTGGTTCAGGACCTATACTGGTTCCCGATGGGTTGCTGAGACTTTGGTTAATTCTTCTTCCTGCCGGGAAATTAGAGTTACCTGTGCCCGTCCAAATGCCTAACAGCTACACTCTCATTGGTTCTCCCTCTTCCCTTCATTGCTCTGCCAAATTGGCAAATATGGGCACCAGGATGTTAAACGGGCTGTGTCTCCAATTTCGGAGATTGATAGTAAAACAGTTGGAAATTCAAATCGGAGCCCCAGGAGAGGGACTATTCGTTGAGTTTTAGAAACCTTTCGTATTCACAGTGTTTCCATTCTCTAGGTTTCCCGTACATGTTATAGCTGTTGTAATATTCCCTTCAACCTGGTGAGTTGGGAACCATGGAAAGGGCGCCATGCATTATTGCTTTAAAGGGTCTGCATTTGTTCACCCAATCTCACCATTCCTCTCAGTCCCAAGTGACCAGCCTTATGCCACATCCAGCTGTCATTGTAGATAGGGTCATTCCAGATTTCGGCAGAGACTCTGAAGGAATTGTAAAGAATTTCCCTGTTTTTTTGTTTTGATTTTGAAATTCCTTTTTATAGTGGGTTTGAGCTGATTCTCGCTGCCATGTTTATGCCAATGTAGACACACTTGATTCCCTTATGGAGACATATCAATACATATGTTTTAAGATTGTTACTAGTCAGATATATTCCTCTGCGGTAAATATGGGGTTTTGAGTCCATTTTACTGAGGTAGGTGTACGTCTTGTCTATTCCATAGTTGGTTTTTGGATCGGTACCTGTGTTTCTATGAAACTCTGCTTTTATGCATCACCCCACCTCTCCTTCCCCCTTAAGCAGGCATAAGAGTGTTTTCTAAATGTGAGACTCTGTTCTCCTTCCTAAATCAGTTCATGTGTAGCCATGTTTACAGGATCTTCATAAGTGATATCTTATGATAAGTTTCTTTTTCTGTGTGACTTATTTCACTTAGAATCATCGTACCTGAATCCACTCACTTTGCTGCTACTGGTCTTATGACATTGATTTCATGGCTGCGGGATATTCCATCGTACGTAAGTACCACAATATTTTGAACCATTTTTATATTTCCTGGGATATTTAAGGTGTACCCAAGTTGAGGTTCTTGTAAGCAGTGCAGCCCTAAATTTGGGGGTGGCACTGTCTTATTGATTTTCAGTTTTCCCAAGGTATATTCCCTAGACTGGAAGTGCCCTTGGCTCTGTAGCTCTGTTGTTTACTTGTTTTAGGGAACACAATGCACTCCTCCAGTGAGGCAGTTGGCAATTTATATCCCGCCCATCAGCATAAGAAGGCTCCCAGTTCTCCAGGGCCTGTCTTGCCTTTCTGCTTTTTACACATTTTGTGGATGTCCCTTTCGACCTATGGGAAGAGATACTTCTTTGTACTGCAGATTTGCATTGCCTGCTTGACTGCTTGGCCAAAAAGGGCGTATGTGTTTTCTCTTGAATATATTCAGGAGAAAATGCATATGCGATTTTTGGCCAAGTGCATCATTCTCGAAGTTGTACCCCTCTTCCTGTGCTTTACAGGCGATTCCTACGTACCTCTTGAAATCTGTTTCCTGCTCTTCTGCCTCACTTTCTAGTCCACCTCGATGCCTTCCCTCAACAGATTTTTGGACGACACTTGTCCTTAATTACTCTGCTAGTTTGTGAATACCTGTGCCCCTGAACTCCATTTTTCAAATCGTTTTTTGTGATCTGAAAGCAAGTCCACAATTTTGGTTCAGGAACTATAATTTTTCCCGGTGGGTGACTGAGACTTTCGTTAATTCTTCTTCCTGCTGGGAAATTAGAGTCACATGTCCCCGTCCAAATGCCTAACAGCTACTCTCTCATTGGTTCTCCGTCTTCCCTTCCATCCTCTGCCAATTTGGCAACCTGTGCGAACCAGTAGTTTAAAGGGGCTGTCTCTCCAAGTTGGGAGATTGATAGTAATGCAGTTGGAAAGTCAAAGCGGAGCACCAGGAGAGAGACTATTCGTTGAGTTTTAGAAACCATTCATATTCACAGTGTGACCATTCTCTAGGTTTCCCATACATGTTATAGCTGTAGTAATATTCCCTTCAACCTGGAGAGTTGGGACCCATGGAATGGGTGCCATACATTATTGCTTTAAAGGGTCTGCATTTGCTCTCCCAATCTCACCAATCCTCTCAGTCCCAAGTTTCCAGCCTTATGTCACATCCAGCTGTCATTGTAAATAGGGTCATTCCAAGATTTGTCAGGGACCCTGAAGGAATTGTAAAGAATTTCCCTGTTTTTTTGTTTTGTTTTTGAAATTCCTTTTTATAGTGGGTTTGAGCTGATTCTCGCTGCCTTGTTTTTGCCAGTCTAGACACACTTAAATCCCTTAACCAGACATATAAGTACATAGGTTTTATGGTCCTTACTAGTCAGATATATTCCTCTGCAGGAAATATGGGGTTTTGAGTCTCTTTCACTGAGGAAGGTGTAGGTCTTGTCGATTCCTTAGTTGGTTTTTGCAGCGGTACATGTGCTTATATCAAACTCTGTTTTTATGCATCTCCCCACCTCTCATTCCCCCATAAGCAGGCATAACAGTATTTTCTAAATGTGAGACTCTGTTCTCTTTCCTAACTCACTTCATGTGTAGCCATGTTTACAGGATCTTCATAAGTGATATCTTATGATAAGTTTCATTTTCTGTGTGACTTATTTCACTTAGAATCATCGTACCTGAATCCACTCATTTCGCTGCTACTGGTCTTATGACATTGATTTCATGGCTGAGGGATATTCCATCGTACGTAAGTACCACTATTTTTTGAAACATTTTTATATTTCCTGGGATATTTAAGGTGGAACCAAGTTGAGATTCTTGTGAGCAGTGCAGATCTAAATTTGGGGGTTGCTCTATCTTATTGATTTACAGTTCTGCCAAGGTATATTCCCTAGACTGGAAGTGCCCTTGGTTCTGTAGCTCTATTTTTTACTTGTTTTAGGGAACACAATGCACTCCTCCAGTGAGGCAGTTGGCAACTTACATCCCGCCCATCAGCATAACATGCCTCCCAGTTCTCCAGCGCCTGTCTTGCCTTTCTGGTTTTTATATATTTTGTGGGTGTCCCTTTTGACCAGTGGGAAGAGATACTTCTTTGCAGTGCAGATTTGCATTGCCTGCTCGCTTGCTTGGCCAAAAACGGCGTATGTGTTTTCCCCTGAATATATTCAGGAGAAAATGCATGTGCCCTTATGTCCAGGTGCATCATTGTCGAAGCTGTGCCCCTCTTCCAGTGCTTTACGGGGGATTCCTACGTAGCTCTTGAAATCTGTTTCCTGCTATTCTGCCTCGCTTTCAAGTCTGCCTCGTTGCCTTCCGTCAACAGATTTTTGGATGAGAGTCGTCCTTTATTACTCTGCTAGTTTGTGAATTGCTGTGCCCCTGAGCTCCACTTTTCAACTCGTTTTTTATGAGCTGAACGCAAGTCCAAAATTTTGGTTCAGGACCTATACTGGTTCCCGGTGGGTGGCTGACATTTTGGTTAATTCTTCTTCCTGCCGGGAAATTAGAGTGGCATATGCCCGTCCAAATGCCAAACAACTACTCTCTCATTTGTTCTCCCACTTCCCTTCCATCCTCTGCCATATTGGCAACGTGTGGGAACCAGGAGGTAAAAGTGTCTGTCTCTCCAAGTTGCGAGATTGATAGTAAAGCAGTTGGAAAGTCAAAGCGGAGCACCAGGAGAGGGACTATTTGTTGAGTTTTAGAAACCTTTCATATTCACAGTGTGTCCATTCTCTAGGTTTCCCGTACATGTTATAGCTGTAGTAATATTCCCTTCAACCTGGAGAGTTCGGAACCATGGAATGGGTGCCATGCATTATTGCTTTAAAGGGTCTGCATTTTTTTTTTTATGGTCTACCTTTTTTTTTTAATAACAAATTTAATCAGTTATATATATACATATGTTTCCATATCCCCTCCCTTTTGCGTCTCCCTCCCACCCTCCCTATCCCACCCCTCCAGGCTGTCACAAAACACCGAGCTGATCTCCCTGTGCTATGCGGCTGCTTCCCACTAGCTGTCTACCTTACATTTGGTAGTGTATATATGTCCATGCCGCTATTTCACTTTGTCACAGCTTACCCTTCCCCCTCCCCATATCCTCAAGTCCATTCTCTAGTAGGTCTGTGTCTTTATTCCTGTCTTACCACTATGTTCTTCATGACATTTTTTTTCTTAAATTCCATATATATGTGTTAGCATACAGTATTTGTCTTTCTCTTTCTGACTTACTTCACTCTGTATGACAGACTCTAGGTCTAACCACCTCATTACAAATAGCTCAATTTCATTTCTTTTTATGGCTGAGTAATATTCCATTATATATATGTGCCACATCTTCTTTATCCATTCATCTGATGATGGACACTTAGGTTGTTTCCATCTCCGGGCTATTGTAAATAGGGCTGCTATGAACATTTTGGTACATGTCTCTTTTTGAGTTATGGTTTTCTCAGGGTATATGCCCAGTAGTGGGATTGCTGGGTCATATGGTAGTTCTATTTGTAGTTTTTTAAGGAACCTCCATACCGTTCTCCATAGCGGCTGTACCAATTCACATTCCCACCAGCAGTGCAAGAGTATTCCCTTTTTTCCACACCCTCTCCAGCATTTATTGTTTCTAGATTTTTTAATGATGGCCATTCTGACTGGTGTGAGATGATATCTCATTGTAGTTTTGATTTGCATTTCTCTAATGAGTAAAGATGTTGAGCATCCTTTCATGTGTTTGTTGGCAGTCTAGTTGTCCTTTATTACTCTGCCAGTTTGTGAATTGCTGTGCCCCTGAGCTCCATTTTTCAACTCGTTTCTTGGGAGCTGAACGCAAGTCCAAAATTTTGGTTCAGGACCTATATTTGTTCCCGGTGCGTGGCTGAGAGTTTGGTTAATTCTTTTTCCTGCCGGGAAATTAGAATGACATGTGCCCGTCCAAATGCCTAACAGCTACTCTCTCATTGGTTCTCCCTCTTCCCTTTCACCCTCTGCCAAACTGGCAACCTGTTCGAAATAGTAGGTTAATGGGGCTGTCTCTCCAAGTTTGGAGATTGATAGTAGAGCAGTTGGAATGTCAAACTGGAGCACAAGGAGAGGGATTATTCGTTGAGGTTTAGAAACCTTTCGTATTCACAGTGTGTCCATTCTCTAGCTTTCCCTTACATGTTATAGCTGTAGTAATATTCCCTTCAATCTGGAGAGTTGGGACTCATGGAATGGGTGCCATGCATTATTGTTTTATAGGGTCTGCATTTGCTCACCCAATCTCACCAATCCTCTCAGTCCCAAGTGTCCAGGTTTATGCCACATCCAGCTGTCATTGTAGATAGGGTTATTCCAGGTTTCATCAGAGACACTGAAAGAATTGTAAAAAATTTCCCTGTTTTTTTGTTTTGTTTTTGAAATTCCTTTTTATAGTGGGTGTGAGCTGATTCTCGCTGCCATGTTTATGCCAGTCTAGACACACTTGATTCCCTTTCACAGACATATCAATGCATAGGTTTTAAGATTCTTACTAGTCAGATATATTCCCTTGCGGGAAATATGGGATTTTGAGTCCCTTTCACTGAGGAAGGTCTAGGTCTTCTCTATTCCAGAGTTGGTTTTTGGAATGGTACCTGTGCTTATATCAAACTCTGATTTTATGCATCACCCCACCTCTCCTTCCCCCTTAAGCAGGCATAAGAGAGTTTTCTAAATGTGAGGCTCTGTTCTCTTCCCTAACTCAGTTCAAGTGTAGCCATATTTACAAGATCTTCCTAAATGATATCTTATGATATGTTTCTTTTTCTGTGTGACTTGTTTCAGTTAGAATCATCGTACCTAAATCCAATCATTTTGCTGCTACTGGCCTTATGACATTGATTTCATGGTTGAGGGATAATCCATTGGACATAAGTACTACAAATTTTTGAACGATTTTTATCTTTCCTGGGAAATTTAAGGTGGACACAAGTTGAGGTTCTTGTAACCGGTGCAGCCGTAAATTTTGGGGTGCCTGTGTCTTATTGATTTTCAGTTTTCCCAAGGTATATTCCCTACACTGCAAGCTCCCTTGGCTCTGTAGCTCTGTTGTTTAATTGTTTTAGGGAACACAATGCACTCCTCCAGAGAAGCAGTTGGCAATTTACATCCCGCCGACCAGCATAACAAGGCTCCCTGTTCTCCAGGGCCTGTCTTGCCTTTCTGGTTTTTACACATTTTGTGGATGTCCCTTTTGAATGGTGGGAAGTGATATTTCTGTGTAGTGCAGATTTGCATTGCCCGCTTGCTTGCTTGTCCCAAATGGTATATGCATCTTCTCCTGAATATATTCAGGAGAAAACGCATAGGCAGTTTTTGGCCAGGTGCATTATTGTCAATGTTGAAACCCTCTTCCTGTGCTTTCAAGGTGATTCCAACGTACCTCTTGAAATCTGTTTCCTGCTATTCTGCCTCGCTTTCAAGTCCACCACGTAGCCTTCCCTCAACAGATTTTTGGATGAGATATGTCCTTTACTACTCTGCCAGTTGGGGAATTGCTGTGCCCCTGAGCTCCATTTTTCAATATGTTATTTGTGACCTGAATATAAGTCTAAATTTTGGTTCAGGACCTACACTGGTGTCCGGTGGGTGGCTGAGACTTTGGTTAATTCTTCTTCCGGCCGGGAAATTAGAGTGACATGTGCCCATCCAAATGCCGCATGGCTACTCTCTCATTGGTTCTCCCTCTTCCCTTTCATCCTCTGCCAATTTGGCAACCTGTTATAACCTGGAGGTTAAAAGGTGTGTCTCTCCAAGTTGGGAGATTTATAGTAAAGCAGTTGGAAAATCAAACCAGAGCACCAGTATACGGACTATTGGTTGAGTTTTAGACACCTTTCGTATTCACAGTGTGTCCATTCTCTAGGTCTCCCGTACATGTTATAGCTGTTGTAATATTCCCTTCAACCTGGAGAGTTGGGACCCATGGAATGGGGGCCATGCATTATTGCCTTAAAGGGTCTGCATTTTCCCACCCAATCTCACCAATCCTCTCAGTCCCAAGTGTCCAGCCTTATGCCATATCCAGCTGTCATTGTAGATAGGGTCATTCCAGGTTTCATCAGAGACCCTGAAGGATTTGTAAAGAATATCACTGTTTTTTTTGTTTTGTTTTTGAAATTCCTTTTTATATTGTGTTTGAGCTGATTCTCACTGCCATGTTTATGCCAGTCTAGAAACACTTGATTCCCTTATGGAGACATATAAATACATAGGTTTTAAGATTCTTACTAGTTAGATATATTACTCTGCGCTGAATATGGGGTTTTGAGTCCCTTTCACTGAGGAAGGTGTAGGTCTGGTCTATCCCGTCTTTGGTTTTTGGAACGGTACCTGTACTAATATCAAACTCTGGTTTTATGCATCACCCCACCTCTCCTTCCCCCTTAAGCAGGCATAAGTGTGTTTTATAAATATGAGACTCTCTTCTCTTTACTAGCTCAGTTCATGTGTAGCCATGTTTACAGGATCTTCATAAGTGATACCTTATGATAAGTTTATTTTTCTGTGTGACTTATTTCACTTAGAATTATCGTACCTGAATCCACTCATTTTTCTGCCACTGGCCTTATGACATTGATTTCATGGCTTAGGAATATTCCATCATACGTAAGTACCAAAATTTCTTGAACCACTTTTTTTTCTTTCCTGGGATATTTAAAGTGTCCCCAAGTTGAGGTTCTTGTAAGCAGTGCAGCCCTGAATTTTGGTGTGGATCTCTCTTATTGATTTTCAGTTTTCCCAAGGTATATTCCCTAGTCTCGAAGTGCCCTTGGTTCTGTAGCTTCTGTTGTTTACTTGTTTTAGGGAACAGAATGCATTCCTTGAGAGATGCAGTTGGCAATTTACATCCCGCCCATCAGCATAACAGTGTTCCCTGTTCTCCAGTGCCTGTCTTGCCTTTCTGGTTTTTACACATTTTGCGGATGTCCCTTTTGACAGGTGGGAAGTGCTACTTCTTTGTAGTGCAGATTTGCATTGCCCGCTTTCTTGCTTGGCCGAAAAGGGCATATGCGTTTTCTCCTGAATATATTCACGTGAAAACCCTTACACTCTTTATGGCTGTTTCCATAATTTCAAAGTTGTGATGCTTTTCCTGTGTTTAAAGGTGATTCCAATGTACCTCTTGAAATCTGTTTCATGCTATTCTGCCTCATTTTCAATTCCGCCTCGTGGCTTTCCCTCAACAGATTTTTGGAAGAGAGTAGTCCTTTGAAACTCTGCAGGTTAGTGAATTGCTGTGGCCCTGATCTCCATTTTTCAACTCGCTTTTTTGTGAGCTGACCGCAAATCCACAATTTTGCTTCAGAACCTATACTTGTTCTGGCAGGGCAGGCTGAGACTTTGGTTAATTCCTCTTCGTGACGCGAAATTAGAGTGACATGTTACCGTCCAAATGCCTACAGCTAGTCTCTCATTGGTTCTCCCCCTTCCCTTATATCCTCTGCACAATTTGTCCACTGTGCGAATTAGGAAGTTATAGGGGCTGACTCTCCAAGTTGGGAGATTGTTAGTAAAGCATTTGGAATGTCAAACTGGAGCACAAGGAGAGAAAAAAGTAGTAGAGTTTTAGAAACCTTTCACCATCAGAGTGTTTCCAGTCTCTACGTTCGCATACATGTTATAACTGTAGTGATATTTCTTTCTACCTGGATAGTTGGGAACCATGGAATGGGTGGCAGGCACTATTGCTTTAAAGGGTCTGCATTTTTTCACCCAATGTCACCAATCCTCTCAGTCTCAAGTGACCAGCCTTATGCCACATCCAGCTGTCATTGTAGATAGGGTCATTCTAGGTTTCATCAGAACACCTGAAGGAATTGTGTAAGAATTTTACTGTTTTTATGTTTTGTTTTGAACTTCATTTTTTTTTGTATGTCTGTGTCTTTATTCCCGTTTTACCCCTAGGTTCTTCATGACATTTTTTTTTTAATTCCGTATATATGTGTTAGCATACGGTATTTGTCTTTCTCTTTCTGACTTACTTCACTCTGTATGACAGACTCTAGGTCTATCCACCTCATTACAAAGAGCTCAGTTTCGTTTCTTTTTATAGCTGAGTAATATTCCATTGTATATATGTGCCACATCTTCTTTATCCATTCATCCGATGATGGACACTTAGGTTGTTTCCAGCTCCAGGCTATTGTGAATAGAGCTGCAATGAACATTTTGGTACATGTCTCTTTTGGAATTATGGTTTTCTCAGGGTATATGCCTAGTAGTGGGATTGCTGGGTCATATGGTAGTTCTATTTGTAGTTTTTTAAGGAACCTCCATACCGTTCTCCATAGTGGCTGTACCAATTCACATTCCCACCAGCAGTGCAAGAGTGTTCCCTTTTCTCCACACCCTCTCCAGTATTTATTGTTTCTAGGTTTCTTGATGATGGCCATTCTGACTGGTGTGAGATGATATCTCATTGTAGTTTTGATTTGCATTTCTCTAATGATTAATGATGTTGAGCATTCTTCCATGTGTTTGTTGGCAGTCTGTATATCTTCTTTGGAGAAATGCCTATTTAAGTCTTCTGCCCAATTTTGGATTGGGTTGTTTGTTTTTTTGCTGTTGAGCTGCATGAGCTGTTTATAAATTTTGGAGATTAATCCTTTGTCAGTTGCTGCATTTGCAAATATTTTCTCCCATTCTGAGGGTTGTCTTTTGGTCTTGTTTATGGTTTCCTTTGCTGTGCAAAAGCTTTGAAGTTTCATTAGGTCCCATTTGTTTATCTTTGTTTTTATTTCCATTTCTCTAGGAGGTGGGTTCAAAAGGATCTTGCTGTGATTTATGTCATAGAGTGTTCTACCTATGTTTTCCTCTAAGAGTTTGATAGTTTCTGGAATTACATTTAAGTCTTTAATCCATTTTGAGCTTATTTTTGTGTATGGTGTTAGGGAATGATCTAATCTCAAACTTTTACATGTCCCTGTCCAGTTTTCCCAGCACCACTTATTGAAGAGGCTGTCCTTTCTCCACTGTACATTCCTGCCTCCTTTATCAATGATAAGTTGACCATATGTGCGTGGGTTTATCACTGGGCATTCTATCCTGTTCCATTGATCTATCTTTCTGTTTTTGTGCCAGTACCACAGTCTTGATTACTGTAGCTTTGTAGTATAGTCTGAAGTCAGGGAGCCTGATTCCTCCAGCTCCGTTTTTCGTTCTCAAGATTGCTTTGGCTATGCGGGGTCTTTTGTTTTTCCAAACAAATTTTGAAATATTTTGTTCTAGTTCTGTGAAAAATGCCAGTGGTAGTTTGATAGGGATTGCATTGAATCTGTAGATTGCTTTGGGTATTAGAGTCATTTTCAAAATATTGATTCTTCCAATCCAGGAGCATGGTATATCTCTCCATCTATTTGTATCATCTTTAATTTCTTTCATCAGTGTCTTATAATTTTCTGCATACAGGTCTTTTGTCTCCTTAGGTAGGTTTATTCCTAGATATTTTATTCTTTTTGTTGCAATGGTAAATGGGAGTGTTTTCTTGATTTCATTTTCAGATTTTTCATCATTAGTGTACAGGAATGACAGAGATTTCTGTGCATTAATTTTGTATCCTGCTACTTTACCAAATTCATTGATTAGCTCTAGTAGTTTTTCGGTAGCATCTTTAGGATTCTCTATGTATAGTATCATGTCATCTGCAAACAGTGACAGCTTTACTTCTTCTTTTCCAATTTGGATTCCTTTTATTTCCTTTTCTTCTCTGATTGCTGTGGCTAAAACTTCCAAAACTATGTTGAATAAGAGTGGTGAGAGTGGGCAGCCTTGTCTTGTTCCTGATCTTAGTGGAAATGGTTTCAGTTTTTCACCATTGAGGACAATGTTGGCTGTGGGTTTGTCATATATGGCCTTTATTATGTTGAGGAAAGTTCCCTCTATGCCTACTTTCTGCAGGGTTTTTATCATAAATGGGTGTTGAATTTTGTCGAAAGCTTTATCTGCATCTATTGAGATGATCATATGGTTTTTCTCCTTCAACTTGTTAATATGGTGTATCACATTGATTGATTTGCGTATATTGAAGAATCCTTGCATTCCTGGAATAAACCCCACTTGATCATGTTGTATGATCCTTTTAATGTGCTGTTGGATTCTGTTTGCTAGTATTTTGTTGAGGATTTTTGCATCTATGTTCATCAGTGATATTGGCCTGTAGTTTTCTTTCTTTGTGACATCCTTGCCTGGTTTTGGTATCAAGGTGATGGTGGCCTCGTAGAATGAGTTTGGGAGTGTTCCTCCCTCTGCTATATTTTGGAAGAGTTTGAGAAGGATAGGTGTTCGCTCTTCTCTAAATGCTTGATAGAATTCGCCTGTGAAGCCATCTGGTCCTGGGCTTTTGTTTGTTGGAAGATTTTTAATCACAGTTTCAATTTCAGTGCTTGTGATTGGTCTATTCATATTTTCTATTTCTTCCTGAGTCAGTCTTGGCAGGTTGTGCATTTCTAAGAATTTATCCATTTCTTCCAGGTTGTCTATTTTATGGGCATAGAGTTGCTTATAGTAATCTCTCATGATCTTCTGTATTTCTGCAGTGTCAGTTGTTACTTCTCCTTTTTCATTTCTAATTCTATTGATTTGAGTCTTCTCCCTTCTTTTCTTGATGAGTCTGGCTAATGGTTTATCAATTTTGTTTATCTTCTCAAAGAACCAGCTTTTAGTTTTATTGATCTTTGCTATCGTTTCCTTCATTTCTTTTTCATTTATTTCTGATCTGATTTTTATGATTTCTTTCCTTCTGCTAACTTTGGGATGTTTTTGTTCTTCTTTCTCTAATTGCTTTAGGTTCAATGTTAGGTTGTTTATTCGAGATGTTTCCTGTTTCTTAAGGTGGGATTGTATTGCTATAAACTTCCCTCTTAGAACTGCTGTTGCTGCATCCCATAGGTTTTGGGTCGTCGTGTCTCCATTGTCATTTGTTTCTAGGTATTTTTTAATTTCCTCTTTGATTTCTTCAGTGATCACTTCGTTATTAAGTAGTGTATTGTTTAGCCTCCATGTGTTTGTATTTTTTACAGCTCTTTTCCTGTAATTGATATCTAGTCTCATAGCATTGTGGTCAGAAAAGACACTTGATACAATTTCAGTTTTCTTAAATTGACCGAGGCTTGATTTGTGACCCAAGATATGATCTATCCTGGAGAATGTTCCATGAGCACTTGAGAAAAATGTGTATTCTGTTGTTTTTGGATGGAATGTCCTATAAATATCAATTAAGTCCATCTTGTTTCATGTATTATTTAAAGCTTGTGTTTCCTTATTTATTTTCATTTTGGAAGATCTGTCCATTGGTGAAAGTGGGGTGTTAAAGTCCCCTACTATGATTGTGTTACTGTCGATTTCTCCTTTTATGGCTGTTAGTATTTGCCTTATGTATTGAGCTGCTCCTATGTTGGGTGCATAAATATTTACAATTGTTATATCTTCTTCTTGGATCGATCCCTGGATCATAATGTAGTGTCCTTCTTTGTCTCTTCTAGTAGTCTTTATTTTAAAGTTTATTTTGTCTGATATGAGAATTGCTACTCCAGCTTTCTTTTGGTTTCCATTTGCATGGAATATCTTTTTCCATCGCCTTACTTTCAGTCTGTATGTGTCTCTAGGTCTGAAGTGGGTCTCTTGTAGACAGCATAAATATGGGTCTTGTTTTTGTATCCATTCAGCCAATCTGTGTCTTTTGGTGGGAGCATTTAGTCCATTTACATTTAAGGTAATTATCGATATGTATGGTCCTATTCCCATTTTCTTAATTGTTTTGGGTTCATTATTGTAGGTCTTTTCCTTCGTTGTGTTTCTTGCCTAGAGAAGTTCCTTTAGCATTTGTTGTAAAGCTGGTTTGGTGGTGCTGAACTCTCTTAGCTTTTGCTTGTCTGTAAACGTTTTAATTTCTCCATCAAATCTGAATGAGATCCATGCTGGGTAGAGTAATCTTGGTTGCCGGTTTTTCTCCTTCATCACTTTAATTATGTCCTGCCACTCCCTTCTGGCTTGTAGAGTTTCTGCTGAGAGATCAGCTGTTATCCTGATGGGGATTCCCTTGTGTGTTATTTGTTGTTTTTGCCTTGCTGCTTTTAATATGATTTCTTTGTGTTTAATTTTTGACAGTTTGATTAATATGTGTCTTGGCGTATTTCTCCTTGGATTTATTCTGTATGGGACTCTCTGTGCCTCCTGGACTTGATTAACTATTTCCTTTCCCATATTAGGGAAGTTTTCAACTATAATCTCTTCAAATATTTTCTCAGTCCCTTTCTTTTTCTCTTCTTCTTCTGGAACCCCTATAATTCGAATGTTGGTGCGTTTAATGTTGTCCCAGAGGTCTCTGAGACTGTCCTCTGTTCTTTTCATTCTTTTTTCTTTATTTTGCTCTGCATCAGTTATTTCCACTATTTTATCTTCCACCTCACTTATCCGTTCTTCTGCCTCAGTTATTCTGCTATTGATCCCATCTAGAGTATTTTTTATTTCATGTATTGTGTTTTTAATCGATGCTTGATTCATCTTTAGTTCTTCTAGGTCCTTGTTAACTGTTTCTTGCATTTTGTCTATTCTATTTCCAAGATTTTGAATCTGGGAAATAGAATCTTGGATCATCTTTACCATCATTATTCTGAATTCTTTTTCAGGTAGACTGCCTATTACCTCTTCATTTGTTAGGTCTGGTGGGTTTTTATCTTGTTCCTTCTCCTGCTGTGTGTTTTTCTGTCTTCTCATTTTGCTTATGTTACTGTGTTTGGGGTCTCCTTTTTGCAGGCTGCAGGTTCGTAGTTCCCGTTGTTTTTGGTGTCTGTCCCCAGTGGCTATGGTTGGTTTAGTGGGTTGTGTAGGCTTCCTGGTGGAGGGGACTAGTGCCTGTGTTTTGGTGGATGAGGCTGGATCTTGTCTTTCTGGTGGGCAGGTCCACGACTGGTGGTGTGTTTTGGGGTGTCTGCAGACTTTTTATGATTTTAGGCCGCCTCTCTCCTAATGGGTGGCGTTGTGTTCCTGTCTTGCTAGTTGTTTGGCATAGGGTGTCCAGCACTGTAGCTTGCTGGTCCTTGAGTGAGGCTGGGTGCTGCTGTTGAGATGGAGATCTCTGGAAGATTTTCGCCGTTTGATATTATGTGGAGCTGGGTGGTCTCTTGTGGACCAGTGTCCTGAAGTTGGCTCTCCCACCTCAGAGGCACAGCACTGACTCCTGGCTCCTCAATTTGGGATGATTTGTTGTCTATTCATGTATTCCACAGATGCAGGGTACATCAAGTTGATTATGGAGCTTTAATCCGCTACTTCTGAGGCTGCTGGGAGAGGTTTCCCTTTCTCTTCTTTGTTCTCACAGCTCCTGGGTCTCAGCTTTGGATTTGGCACCGCCTCTGCGTGTAGGTCGCCAGAGGGTGTCTATACTTCGCTCAGACCGGTCAGGGTTAAAGGAGCAGCCTCTTCGGGGACTCTGGCTCACTCATGCCGGGTGGGAGGGATGGGCACGGAGTGCGGGGCGAGCCTGCAGCGGCAGAGGTCGGCGTGACGTTGTACCAGCCCGAGGCGCGCCATGCGTTCTCCCAGGGAAGCCGCCCCTGGATCCCGGGACCCCGGCAGTGGCGGGCTGCACAGGCTCCCGGGAGGACTGTGTGGACAGTGACCTGCGCTCGCACACAGGCTTCTTGGCGGCGGCAGCAGCAGCCCCAGCGTCCCACGCCCGTCACTGGGCTCCGCACTTTCAGTTGTGACTCACGCCCGTCTGTGGAGCTCCTTTAAGCAGCGCTCTTAATCCCCTCTCCTCGCGCACCAGCTGAAATTCATTTTTATAGTGGGTTTCAGCTGATTCTCACTGCCATGTTTATGTTGTTCTAGACACACTTGGTTCCCTTACGGAGACATATCAATACATAGGTTTTAAAATTCTTACTAGTCAGATATATTTCTCTGTGGGGAATAGGGATGTTGAGTTCTGTTCACTGAGGAAGGAGTAGGGCTTGTCTCTTCTGTATTTGGATTATGGAACGGTACCTGAGCTAATATCAAACTCTGGTTTGTGCATCTCCCCACCACTCGTTTCCCCTTAAGGAAGCATAAGAGTTTTTTTTTTCTAAATCTGAGACCCTATTCTCTTTCCTAATTCAGTTCATATGTAGTCATGTATTCATTCCCATCATAAGTTGTTCCATCACAATGCTACATGCCTCTGTCAGCAAATTGCTACATGACCTTTTCATTATAATGCTCTATGCGCTTGTCCTCACAATACTCCATTTCCATTGTCATCAGAATCCTCCATGAATCTTGGGATCACATTGCTTCATGCCCTTGTCATCACAATGCTCCATGCTCCTTGAAATCAAAATGATCCATGACCTCTGTCATCACAATGCTCCAAACCCTTGTGATCCCAAAGTTCCATAACACTTGTCATCACAACGCTCCATGATGCCTGTCATCACAATACTCCATGCCCTTTTCATCTCAATGCTCCATGACCTTTGTCATCACAATTCTCAATACACTTGTCATCACAATGCTCCCTGACACTTGTCGTCAGAATGCTCCTTAAACTCTGTCAGGAAAAGGCTCCATGCCTTTTTCATCACAATGCCCCATGCCGTTTTCATCACAATGCTCCTTGCCATTGTCATCAATATACTCCACAAGCTTGTCATCAGAATGTTCCATGACCCTTGCCATCACAATTCTCCATGCACTTGTCAGCACAATGCTCCCTGACCCTTGTCATCTCAATGACCCAAGCCATTGTCATCACAATGCTCCATTACATTTGTCATCAGAATCCTCCATGACAATTGGCATCACAGTGCTCCATGCCATTGTCATCACAATGGACCACTACATATGTCATCACAATGCTCCCTGACACCTGTCTTCACAGTACTGCCTGACCTTGTTATCACAATGCTCCATGCTCTTGTCATCACAATGCACCATTCCAACTGTCATCGCAATAATCCATGAAACTTATTAGACCAATGCTCCATGCCCTTGTCATCACAATGCTCCATGCCCTTGTTATCACAATGCTCCATGACCCCTGTCATCACAATTCTCCGTGACTCCAGTCATCACAATGCTTCATGACCTTTGTCATCACAATGGTCCATGCCCTCTTCAGCAACAGTCTCTGTGACATTTTTAACCACAAGGCTGCATGAAATTTTCATCACAATGCTCTTCGACCCTTGTCACCAAAATTCTCTATTCCTTTCTCAACAAAATGCTCCATGACCCTTGTCATCACAATGATAAATGCGCTTGTCAGCACAATGCTCCATGACACATGTCATCACAATGCACGATGCGCTTGTCATCACAGTGCTCCACAATCTTGTCATCACTATGCTCCATAAACATTGTCATCACAATGCTCCATGCACTTCTCATCAAAGTGCTCTCTCACCACTGATATCACAATGTTACATCTCTATTCATGGCAATACTCCCTCTCCCCTGTCATCATAATATTCCATGACTCCTGTCATCACAATGGTCCATGCAATTATCATCACAATGTTCGATGACTCCTGATATCACAATGTTCCTTAACCCCTGTCATCAAAATGCTCCATGACCCATTTCATCAAAATGCTCCATGACCCATGACATCACAATGTTCCATAACCCCTGTCATCAAAATGTTCCATGACCCTTTTCATCAAATTGCTCCATGACCTTGTCATCACAATGTTCCCTGCCCTTCTCATCACAATGCACAACGCCCTTGTCATCCAAATGCTCCATGACTTTGTCATCACAAAGATCCATGACCCTTGGCATCACAATGCTCCATGTCATTGTGATCACAATGCTCTATGAATGCTCTCATCACATTGCTCCATGCCCTTCTCATCACAATGCTCCATGCCCTTGCCATCACAATGCTCCATTACCCCTGTCATAACAATGCTCCATGACCCCTGCCATCACGATGATCCTTGGCCTTGTCATCACAAGGCTCCATGACCCTTCTCATCACAATGCTCCAAGACCCCTCTAATCACAATGCTCCATGCCCCTTTTCATCTCAGTGATCCATGAACACTCTCATCACATTGCACCATGCAAATCATCATAATGCTTCATGCTATTGTCATCACAAAAAAACAACTTTGCTCCATGAACTCTGTCATAACCATGTTCCAAACCCTAGTGATCACAATATTCCATAACACTTGTCAGCACAATGCCCCATGACACACGTCATCACAATTATCCATGTTCTTCTCATCACAATGCTCCATGACCTTTCTCATCACAATGCACAATACACATGTCATCAAAATGCTCCCTGACACTTCTTGTCTGTATGCTCCTTGAACCCTGTAATGACAAGGCTCCATGCCTTTTTCATCACCATGATCCATGCCCTTTTCATCACAATGCTCCAAGACCCCTGTTATCACAATGCTCCATGCCCTTGTCATCACAAAGTTCTATGACACATATCATTAGAATGCTCCTTAAACTTCCCCTCACAGTGCTCCATGCCCTTGTTATCACAATGTTCCAAGACCCCTGTAATCACAGTGGTCCATGCCCCTTTTCATCAGTATGCTCCATGAGATTTGTCATCACAAGTCTCCATGGTTTTCTTATCACAATGCTCCAGGACCTAGTCATCAGAATGTTTCATGACCTTGTCCTGAAAATTCTCAATGGCCCTTCTCATCATAATGCTCCAAGCCCTAGTCATCACAATGCTCCATTATATTTTTCATCACAATCCTCCATTACATTTGGCATCACAATGCTCCCTGCCTTTGTCATCGCAATGGACAATGACATATGTTATCGCAATGCTCCCTGACACCTGTCTTCACAATACTCCATGACCTTCTCATCACTGTGATCCATGCCCTTGTCAGCACAATGCACCATGTCCACTGTCATCACAATAATCTATGAAACTGGTCAGACCAATGCTCCATGCCCCTAACATCACAATGCTCCATGCCGTTGTCATCAAAATGCTCCATGACCCATGTCATCACAATGCTCAGTGACTCCAGGCATCAGAATGCTGCATAACATTTGTCATCACAATGGTCCATGCCCGCGTCATCACAAGGCTCTGTGACATTTGTAACCACAATGCTCCATGAAATTTCCATCACAATGCTCTGTGACCATTGTCATCACAATGCTCCATGCCTTTGTCAGAAAAATGCTCCATGACTCTTGTCATCACATTACGCTACGCTCTTTTCTTCACAACAGTCCACAATTTTGTCATGGCAATGCTCCATACACATTGTAATCAAAATGCTCCATGCCCTTCTCATCACAATGCTCCATTACCCCTGTCATAACAATGATCCATGACCCTTGCAATCACAATGTTCCACGGCCTTGTCATCACAAGGCTCCATGACACTTGTCATCACAATGCTCCAAGACACCTGTAATCACTATGCTCCATTCCCTTGTCATCACAATGTCCATGACACATGTCATCACAAAGTTCCATGGCCTTCTCATCAAAATGCTCCTTGCCCTTGTCATCACAGTGCTCCAAGACACCTGTAATCACAATGCTCCATGCCCCTTTTCATGTCAACGCTCCATGAACCCTGTCATCACAATGCATCATGCACATCATCATAATGCTTCTGGCTATTGTCAGCGCAATGAAATCAAAATTCTCCATGACCTCTGTCACCACAATGCTCCATGACCACTGTCATCAAAATACTCCATGAATATTTTCAGCCCAATGCTCCATGACCCTTGTCATCACAATGATCCATGCCCTTGTCATCCCAATGCTCCATGACCCCTGTATTCACAATGCCCCGTGAGGCTTGTCTTCACAGTGCTCCATGACACCTGTCATCACAATGCTACATGCCTTTGTCAGCAAATTGCTACATGACCTTTTCATTATAATGCTCTATGCGCTTGTCCTCACAATACACCATTACCATTGTCATCAGAATCCTCCATGAAACTTGGGATCACATTGCTTCATGCCCTTGTCATCACAATGCTCCATGCTCCTTGAAATCAAAATGATCCATGACCTCTGTCATCACAATGCTCCAAACCCTTGTGATCCCAAAGTTCCATAACACTTGTCATCACAACGCTCCATGATGCCTGTCATCACAATACTCCATGCCCTTTTCATCTCAATGCTCCATGACCATTGTCATCACAATTCTCAATACACTTGTCATCACAATGCTCCCTGACACTTGTCGTCAGAATGCTCTTTACACTCTGTCAGGGAAAGGCTCCATGCCTTTTTCATCACAATGCCCCATGCCGTTTTCATCACAATGCTCCTTACCATTGTCATCAAAATACTCCACAAGCTTGTCATCAGAATGCTCCATGACCCTTGCCATCACAATTCTCCATGCACTTGTCAGCACAATGCTCCCTGACCCTTGTCATCTCAATGACCCAAGCCATTGTCATCAAAATGCTCCATTACATTTGTCATCAGAATCCTCCATGACAATTGGCATCACAATGCTCCATGCCATTGTCATCACAATGGACCACTACATATGTCATCACAATGCTCCCTGACACCTGTCTTCACAATACTGCCTGACCTGGTTATCACAATGCTCCATGCCCTTGTCATCACAATGCACCATTCCAACTGTCATCGCAATAATCCATGAAACTTATTAGACCAATGCTCCATGCCCTTGTCATCACAATGCTCCATGCCCTTGTTATCACAATGCTCCATGACCCCTGTCATCACAATGCTCCGTGACTCCAGTCATCACAATGCTTCATGACCTTTGTCATCACAATGGTCCATGCCCTCGTCAGCAACAGTCTCTGTGACATTTTTAACCACAATGCTGCATGAAATTTTCATCACAATGCTCTTCGACCCTTGTCACCAAAATTCTCTATTCCTTTCTCAACACAATGCTCCATGACCCTTGTCATCACAATGATCCATGCGCTTGTCAGCACAATGCTCCATGACACATGTCATCACAAGGCACGATGCGCTTGTCATCACAGTGCTCCACAATCTTGTCATCACAATGCTCCATAAACCTTGTCATCACAATGCTCCATGCACTTCTCATCAAAATGCTCTCGCACCACTGATATCACAATGTTACATCTCTATTCATGGCAATACTCCCTCTTCCCTGTCATCAAAATGTTCCATGACTCCTGTCATCACAATGGTCCATGCAATTATCATCACAATGTTCGATGACTCCTGACATCACAATGTTCCATAACCCCTGTCATCAAAATGCTCCATGACCCTTTTCATCAAAATGCTCCATGACCCATGACATCACAATGTTCCATAACCCCTGTCATCAAAATGTTCCATGACCCTTTTCATCAAATTGCTCCATGACCCTGTCATCACAATGTTCCCTACCCTTCTCATCACAATGCACAACGCCCTTGTCATCAAAATGCTCCATGACCTTTTTCATCACAAAGATCCATGACCCTTGGCATCACAATGCTCCATGTCATTGTGATCACAATGCTCTATGAATGCTCTCATCACATTGCTCCATGCCCTTCTCATCACAATGCTCCATGCCCTTGCCATCACAATGCTCCATTACCCCTGTCATAACAATGCTCCATGACCCCTGCCATCACGATGATCCTTGGCCTTGTCATCACAAGGCTCCATGACCCTTCTCATCACAATGCTCCAAGACCCCTCTAATCACAATGCTCCATGCCCCTTTTCATCTCAGTGATCCATGAACACTGTCATCACATTGCACCATGCAAATCATCATAATGCTTTATGCTATTGTCATCACAAAAAAACAACTTTGCTCCATGAACTCTGTCATAACCATGTTCCAAACACTAGTGATCACAATATTCCATAACACTTGTCAGCACAATGCCCCATGACACACGTCATCACAATTATCCATGTTCTTCTCATCACAATGCTCCATGACCTTTGTCATCACAATGCACAATACACATGTCATCAAAATGCTCCCTGACACTTGTTGTCTGTATGCTCCTTGAACCCTGTAATGACAAGGCTCCATGTCTTTTTCATCACCATGATCCATGACCTTTTCATCACAATGCTCCAAGACCCCTGTAATCACAATGCTCCATGCCCTTGTCATCACAAAGTTCTATGACGCATATCATTAGAATGCTCCTTAAACTTCCCCTCACAGTGCTCCATGCCCTTGTTATCACAATGTTCCAAGACCCCTGTAATCACAGTGGTCCATGCCCCTTTTCATCAGTATGCTCCATGAGATTTGTCATCACAAGTCTCCATGGTTTTCTTATCACAATGCTCCAGGACCTAGTCATCAGAATGTTTCATGACCTTGTCCTGAAAATTCTCAATGGCCCTTCTCATCATAATGCTCCAAGCCCTAGTCATCACAATGCTCCATTATATTTTTCATCACAATCCTCCATTACATTTGGCATCACAATGCTCCCTGCCTTTGTCATCGCAATGGACAATGACATATGTTATTGCAATGCTCCCTGACACCTGTCTTCACAATATTCCATGACCTTCTCATCACTGTGATCCATGCCCTTGTCAGCACAATGCACCATGTCCACTGTCATCACAATAATCTATGAAACTGGTCAGACCAATGCTCCATGCCCCTGACATCACAATGCTCCATGCCGTTGTCATCAAAATGCTCCATGACCCCTGTCATCACAATGCTCAGTGACTCCAGGCATCACAATGCTTCATAACATTTGTCATCACAATGGTCCATGCCCGCGTCATCACAAGGCTCTGTGACCTTTGTAACCACAATGCTCCATGAAATTTCCATCACAATGCTCTGTGACCATTGTCATCACAATGCTCCGTGCCGTTGTCAGAAAAATGCTCCATGACCCTTGTCATCACATTACGCTACGCTCTTTTCTTCACAACAGTCCACAATTTTGTCATGGCAATGCTCAATAAACATTGTAATCAAAATGCTCCATGCCCTTCTCATCACAATGCTCCATTACCCCTGTCATAACAATGATCCATGACCCTTGCAATCACAATGTTCCACGGCCTTGTCATCACAAGGCTCCATGACACTTGTCATCACAATGCTCCAAGACACCTGTAATCACTATGCTCCATTCCCTTGTCATCACAATGTCCATGACACATGTCATCACAAAGTTCCATGGCCTTCTCATCAAAATGCTCCTTGCCCTTGTCATCACAATGCTCCAAGACACCTGTAATCACAATGCTCCATGCCCCTTTTCATGTCAACGCTCCATGAACCCTGTCATCACAATGCATCATGCACATCATCATAATGCTTCTGGCTATTGTCAGCGCAATGAAATCAAAATTCTCCATGACCTCTGTCACCACAATGCTCCATGACCACTGTCATCAAAATACTCCATGAACATTTTCAGCCAAATGCTCCATGACCCTTGTCATCAAAATGATCCATGCCCTTGTCATCCCAATGCTCCATGACCCCTGTATTCACAATGCTCCGTGAGGCTTGTCTTCACAGTGCTCCATGACACCTGTCAAAACAATGCTACATGCCTTTGTCAGCAAATTGCTACATGACCTTTTCATTATAATGCTCTATGCGCTTGTCCTCACAATACTCCATTACCATTGTCATCAGAATCCTCCATGAACCTTGGGATCACATTGCTTCATGCCCTTGTTATCACAATGCTCCATGCTCCTTGAAATCAAAATGATCCATGGCCACTGTCATCACAATGCTCCAAACCCTTGTGATCCCAAAGTTCCATAACACTTTTCATCACAACGCTCCATGATGCCTGTCATCACAATACTCCATGCCCTTTTCATCTCAATGCTCCATGACCTTTGTCATCACAATTCTCAATACACTTGTCATCACAATGCTCCCTGACACTTGTCGTCAGAATGCTCCTTAAACTCTGTCAGGAAAAGGCTCCATGCCTTTTTCATCACAATGCCCCATGCCGTTTTCATCACAATGCTCCTTGCCATTGTCATCAAAATACTCCACAAGCTTGTCATCAGAATGCTCCATGACCCTTGCCATCACAATTCTCCATGCACTTGTCAGCACAATGCTCCCTGACCCTTGTCATCTCAATGACCCAAGCCATTGTCATCACAATGCTCCATTACATTTGTCATCAGAATCCTCCATGACAATTGGCATCACAATGCTCCATGCCATTGTCATCACAATGGACCACTACATATGTCATCACAATGCTCCCTGACACCTGTCTTCACAATACTGCCTGACCTGGTTATCAAAATGCTCCATGCCCTTGTCATCACAATGCACCATTCCAACTGTCATCACAATAATCCATGAAACTTATTAGACCAATGCTCCATTCCCTTGTCATCACAATGCTCCATGCCCTTGTTATCACAATGCTCCATGACCCCTGTCATCACAATGCTCCGTGACTCCAGTCATCACAATGCTTCATGACCTTTGTCATCACAATGGTCCATGCCCTCGTCAGCAACAGTCTCTGTGACATTTTTAACCACAATGCTGCATGAAATTTTCATCACAATGCTCTTCGACCCTTGTCACCAAAATTCTCTATTCCTTTCTCAACACAATGCTCCATGACCCTTGTCATCACAATGATCCATGCGCTTGTCAGCACAATGCTCCATGACACATGTCATCACAATGCACGATGCGCTTGTCATCACAGTGCTCCACAATCTTGTCATCACAATGCTCCATCAACCTTGTCATCACAATGCTCCATGCACTTCTCATCAAAATGCTCTCTCACCACTGATATCACAATGTTACATCTCTATTCATGGCAATACTCCCTCTCCCCTGTCATCATAATGTTCCATGACTCCTGTCTTCACAATGGTACATGCAATTATCATCACAATGTTCGATGACTCCTGACATCACAATGTTCCATAACCCCTGTCATCAAAATGCTCCATGACCCTTTTCATCAAAATGCTCCATGACCCATGACATCACAATGTTCCATAACCCCTGTCATCAAAATGTTCCATGACCCTTTTCATCAAATTGCTCCATGACCCTGTCATCACAATGTTCCCTGCCCTTCTCATCACAATGCACAACGCCCTTGTCATCAAAATGCTCCATGACCTTTGTCATCACAAAGATCCATGACCCTTGGCATCACAATGCTCCATGTCATTGTGATCACAATGCTCTATGAATGCTCTCATCACATTGCTCCATGGCCTTCTCATCCCTATGCTCCATGCCCTTGCCATCACAATGCTCCATTACCCCTGTCATAACAATGCTCCATGACCCCTGCCATCACGATGATCCTTGGCCTTGTCATCACAAGGCTCCATGACCCTTCTCATCACAATGCTCCAAGATCCCTCTAATCACAATGCTCCATGCCCCTTTTCATCTCAGTGATCCATGAACACTGTCATCACATTGCACCATGCAAATCATCATAATGCTTCATGCTATTGTCATCACAAAAAAACAACTTTGCTCCATGAACTCTGTCATAACCATGTTCCAAACACTAGTGATCACAATATTCCATAACACTTGTCAGCACAATGCCCCATGACACACGTCATCACAATTATCCATGTTCTTCTCATCACAATGCTCCATGACCTTTGTCATCACAATGCACAATACACATGTCATCAAAATGCTCCCTGACACTTGTTGTCTGTATGCTCCTTAAACCCTGTAATGACAAGGCTCCATGCCTTTTTCATCACCATGATCCATGCCCTTTTCATCACAATGCTCCAAGACCCCTGTAATCACAATGCTCCATGCCCTTGTCATCACAATGTTCTATGACTCATATCATTAGAATGCTCCTTAAACTTCCCCTCACAGTGCTCCATGCCCTTGTTATCACAATGTTCCAAGACCCCTGTAATCACAGTGGTCCATGCCCCTTTTCATCAGTATGCTCCATGAGATTTGTCATCACAAGTCTCCATGGTTTTCTTATCACAATGCTCCAGGACCTAGTCATCAGAATGTTTCATGACCTTGTCCTGAAAATTCTCAATGGCCCTTCTCATCATAATGCTCCAAGCCCTAGTCATCACAATGCTCCATTATATTTTTCATCACAATCCTCCATTACATTTGGCATCACAATGCTCCCTGCCTTTGTCATCGCAATGGACAATGACATATGTTATCGCAATGCTCCCTGACACCTGTCTTCACAATACACCATGACCTTCTCATCACTGTGATCCATGCCCTTGTCAGCACAATGCACCATGTCCACTGTCATCACAATAATCTATGAAACTGGTCAGACCAATGCTCCATGCCCCTGACATCACAATGCTCCATGCCGTTGTCATCAAAATGCTCCATGACCCCTGTCATCACAATGCTCAGTGACTCCAGGCATCACAATGCTTCATAACATTTGTCATCACAATGGTCCATGCCCGCGTCATCACAAGGCTCTGTGACCTTTGTAACCACAATGCTCCATGAAATTTCCATCACAATGCTCTGTGACCATTGTCATCACAATGCTCCATGCCTTTGCCAGAAAAATGCTCCATGACTCTTGTCATCACATTACGCCACGCTCTTTTCTTCACAACAGTCCACAATTTTGTCATGGCAATGCTCCATAAACATTGTAATCAAAATGCTCCATGCCCTTCTCATCACAATGCTCCATTACCCCTGTCATAACAATGATCCATGACCCTTGCAATCACAATGTTCCACGGCCTTGTCATCACAAGGCTCCATGACACTTGTCATCACAATGCTCCAAGACACCTGTAATCACTATGCTCCATTCCCCTGTCATCACAATGTCCATGACACATGTCATCACAAAGTTCCATGGCCTTCTCATCAAAATGCTCCTTGCCCTTGTCATCACAATGCTCCAAGACACCTGTAATCACAATGCTCCATGCCCCTTTTCATGTCAACGCTCCATGAACCCTGTCATCACAATGCATCATTCACATCATCATAATGCTTCTGGCTATTGTCAGCGCAATGAAATCAAAATTCTCCATGACCTCTGTCACCACAATGCTCCATGACCACTGTCATCAAAATACTCCATGAACATTTTCAGCCCAATGCTCCATGACCCTTGTCATCACAATGATCCATGCCCTTGTCATCCCAATGCTCCATGACCCCTGTATTCACAATGCTCCGTGAGGCTTGTCTTCACAGTGCTCCATGACACCTGTCATCACAATGCTACATGCCTTTGTTCGCAAATTGCTACATGACCTTTTCATTATAATGCTCTATGCGCTTGTCCTCACAATACTCCATTACCATTGTCATCAGAATCCTCCATGAACCTTGGGATCACATTGCTTCATGCCCTTGTCATCACAATGCTCCATGCTCCTTGAAATCAAAATGATCCATGACCTCTGTCATCACAATGCTCCAAACCCTTGTGATCCCAAAGTTCCATAACACTTGTCATCACAACGCTCCATGATGCCTGTCATCACAATACTCCATGCCCTTTTCATCTCAATGCTCCATGACCTTTGTCATCACAATTCTCAATACACTTGTCATCACAATGCTCCCTGACACTTGTCGTCAGAATGCTCCTTAAACTCTGTCAGGAAAAGGCTCCGTGCCTTTTTCATCACAATGCCCCATGCCGTTTTCATCACAATGCTCCTTACCATTGTCATCAAAATACTCCACAAGCTTGTCATCAGAATGCTCCATGACCCTTGCCATCACAATTCTCCATGCACTTGTCAGCACAATGCTCCCTGACCCTTGTCATCTCAATGACCCAAGCCATTGTCATCACAATGCTCCATTACATTTGTCATCAGAATCCTCCATGACAATTGGCATCACAATGCTCCATGCCATTGTCATCACAATGGACCACTACATATGTCATCACAATGCTCCCTGACACCTGTCTTCACAATACTGCCTGACCTGGTTATCACAATGCTCCATGCCCTTGTCATCACAATGCACCATTCCAACTGTCATCGCAATAATCCATGAAACTTATTAGACCAATGCTCCATGCCCTTGTCATCACAATGCTCCATGCCCTTGTTATCACAATGCTCCATGACCCCTATCATCACAATGCTCCGTGACTCCAGTCATCACAATGCTTCATGACCTTTGTCATCACAATGGTCCATGCCGTCGTCAGCAACAGTCTCTGTGACATTTTTAACCACAATGCTGCATGAAATTTTCATCACAATGCTCTTCGACCCTTGTCACCAAAATTCTCTATTCCTTTCTCAACACAATGCTCCATGACCCTTGTCATCACAATGATCCATGCGCTTGTCAGCACAATGCTCCATGACACATGTCATCACAAGGCACGATGCGCTTGTCATCACAGTGCTCCACAATCTTGTCATCACAATGCTCCATAAACCTTGTCATCACAATGCTCCATGCACTTCTCATCAAAATGCTCTCGCACCACTGATATCACAATGTTACATCTCTATTCATGGCAATACTCCCTCTTCCCTGTCATCAAAATGTTCCATGACTCCTGTCATCACAATGGTCCATGCAAATATCATCACAATGTTCGATGACTCCTGACATCACAATGTTCCATAACCCCTGTCATCAAAATGCTCCATGACCCTTTTCATCAAAATGCTCCATGACCCATGACATCACAATGTTCCATAACCCCTGTCATCAAAATGTTCCATGACCCTTTACATCAAATTGCTCCATGACCCTGTCATCACAATGTTCCCTACCCTTCTCATCACAATGCACAACGCCCTTGTCATCAAAATGCTCCATGACCTTTGTCATCACAAAGATCCATGACCCTTGGCATCACAATGCTCCATGTCATTGTGATCACAATGCTCTATGAATGCTCTCATCACATTGCTCCATGGCCTTCTCATCCCTATGCTCCATGCCCTTGCCATCACAATGCTCCATTACCCCTGTCATAACAATGCTCCATGACCCCTGCCATCACGATGATCCTTGGTCTTGTCATCACAAGGCTCCATGACCCTTCTCATCACAATGCTCCAAGACCCCTCTAATCACAATGCTCCATGCCCCTTTTCATCTCAGTGATCCATGAACACTCTCATCACATTGCACCATGCAAATCATCATAATGCTTCATGCTATTGTCATCACAAAAAAACAACTTTGCTCCATGAACTCTGTCATAACCATGTTCCAAACACTAGTGATCACAATATTCCATAACACTTGTCAGCACAATGCCCCATGACACACTTCATCACAATTATCCATGTTCTTCTCATCACAATGCTCCATGACCATTGTCATCACAATGCACAATACACATGTCATCAAAATGCTCCCTGACACTTGTTGTCTGTATGCTCCTTGAACCCTGTAATGACAAGGCTCCATGCCTTTTTCATCACCATGATCCATGACCTTTTCATCACAATGCTCCAAGACCCCTGTAATCACAATGCTCCATGCCCTTGTCATCACAAAGTTCTATGACGCATATCATTAGAATGCTCCTTAAACTTCCCCTCACAGTGCTCCATGCCCTTGTTATCACAATGTTCCAAGACCCCTGTAATCACAGTGGTCCATGCCCCTTTTCATCAGTATGCTCCATGAGATTTGTCATCACAAGTCTCCATGGTTTTCTTATCACAATGCTCCAGGACCTAGTCATCAGAATGTTTCATGACCTTGTCATGAAAATTCTCAATGGCCCTTCTCATCATAATGCTCCAAGCCCTAGTCATCACAATGCTCCATTATATTTTTCATCACAATCCTCCATTATATTTGGCATCACAATGCTCCCTGCCTTTGTCATCGCAATGGACAATGACATATGTTATCGCAATGCTCCCTGACACCTGTCTTCACAATACTCCATGACCTTCTCATCACTGTGATCCATGCCCTTGTCAGCACAATGCACCATGTCCACTGTCATCACAATAATCTATGAAACTGGTCAGACCAATGCTCCATGCCCCTGACATCACAATGCTCCATGCCGTTGTCATCAAAATGCTCCATGACCTCTGTCATCACAATGCTCAGTGACTCCAGGCATCACAATGCTTCATAACATTTGTCATCACAATGGTCCATGCCCGCATCATCACAAGGCTCTGTGACCTTTGTAACCACAATGCACCATGAAATTTCCATCACAATGCTCTGTGACCATTGTCATCACAATGCTCCGTGCCGTTGTCAGAAAAATGCTCCATGACTCTTGTCATCACGTTACGCTACGCTCTTTTCTTCACAAGTCATGTAGCATTGTGATGACAAGTTCCTGGAGCATTGTGATGAGAATACCATGGAGCCTTGTGATGACAAATCTCATGGAGCATACTGAAGAAAATGGACATGGACCATTGTGATTACAGGGGTCTTGGAACTTTGTGATGACATGGGCATGGAGCATTGTGAGGTGAAGGCCAAGGAGCATTCTAATGACATACGTCATTGAGCTTTCTGATGACAAGGGCATGGAGCATTGTGATTACAGGGGTCTTAAAACATTGTGATGAAAAGGACATGGATCATTGTGATGAAAATGGCATGGAGCCTTTTAATGACAGGTTTCAAGGATCATACAGACAATAAGTGTCAGGGAGCATTTTGATGACAAGTGTATTGAGCATTGTGATGACAAAGGTCATAGAGCATTGTGATGAGAAGACCATGGATAATTGTGATAACGAGAGTCATGGGGCATTGTGATGACAAGAGTTATGAAATATTGTGATCACAAGGATTTGGAGCATTGTTATGACAGAGGTCATGGAGCATTTTGATTTCATTTTGATGACAATAGCATGAATCATTATGATGATGGGCATGGTGCATTTTGATGACAGGGTTCAGGGATCATTGAGATGAAAAAGGGCATGGTGCATTGTGATTACAGGGGTCTTGGAGCATTGTGATGGGAACGGCATTGGAGCCTTGTGATGAGAAGACCATGGAACATCGTGATGGCAGGTGTTATGGAGCATTTTTTTGACAGGTGTAATGGAGCACTGTGATGGCAAGGGCGTGGTGCATTGTGATGAGAAGGCCGTGTAGCATTCTGATGACATGTGTCATGGAGCTTTGTAATGACAAGGGCATGGAGCAATGTGATGAGAGCGTTCATGGAGCATCGTGATGACAATGACATGGAGCATTGTGATGCCAAGTGTCATGGACCTTTGTGATGACAAATGTCATGGAGCAGTTTGAGGACAAGGGTGTTGTGCATTGTGATGAGAAGTGCAGGGAGCATTTTGATGACAGGGTCATGGAGCAATTTGATGAAAAGCGTCATGGAGCATTTTGATGACAGGGTTGATGGAACATTTTGATGTCAGGGGTCATGGAACATTGTGATGAAAATGCATGTAGCATGGTGAAGACAGGAGTCATGGAACATTGCGATGCAATGGGTGAGGGAGTATTGTGACGAACTGTGATGTAACATGGTGATATCAGTGTTGAGAGAACATTTTGATGATAATTGCATGGAGCATTGTGATGACATGAGTCATGGAGCATTGTGCTGAAAAGCGCATGGAGAATTGTGATGACAAGGGTCAAAGAGCATTGTGATGAAAAGTTCATGGAGCATTGTGGTTAAAAAGGTCACAGAGACCGTTGATGACGAGGGCATGGACGATTGTGATGACAAAGTTCATGAAGAATTGTGATGCCTGGAGTCACGGAGCATTGTGATGGCAGTGGTCATGGGGCATTGTGATAACAAGGGCATGGAGCATTGTGATGACAAGGGCATGGAGCATTGGTCTATTAAGTTTCATGGATTATTGCAATGACATTTGGAATGGCGCATTGTGATGACAAGGACATGGAGCATTGTGATGAGTAGACCATGGATAATTGTGATAACGAGAGTCATGGGGCATTGTGATGACAAGAGTTATGGAATATTGTGATCACAAGGGTTTGTAGCATTGTTATGACAGAGGTCATGGAGCATTTTGATTTCATTTTGATGACAATAGCATGAAGCATTATGATAATGGGCATGGTGCAATGTGATGACAGGGTTCATGGATCATTGAGATGAAAAGGGGCATGGAGCATTGTGATTACAAGGGTCTTGGAGCATTGTGATGAGAACGGTCATGGAGCCTTGTGATGACAAGACCATGGAACATCGTGATGGCAGGTGTCATGGGGCATTTTTATGACAGGTGTAATGGAGCATTGTGATGGCAAGGGCGTGGTGCATTGTGAGGAGAAGGCCATGGAGCATTCTGATGACATGTGTCATGGAGCTTTGTAATGACAAGGGCATGGAGCAATGTGATGAGAGTGTTCATGGAGCATCGTGATGACAATGACATGGAGCATTGTGATGCCAAGTGTCATGGATCTTTGTGATGACAAATGTCATGGAGCATTTTGATGACAAGGGTGTTGTGCATTGTGATGAGAATGGCAGGAAGCATTTTGATGACAGGTTCATGGAGCAATTTGATGAAAAGCGTCATGGAGCATTTTGATGACAGGGGTCATGGAACATTGTGATGTCAGGGGTCATCGAACATTGTGATGAAAATGCATGTAGCATGGTGAAGACAGGAGTCATGGAACATTGCGATGCCAGGTGTGAAGGATTATTGTGACGAATTGTGATGTAACATTGTGATAAGAATGTTGAGAGAGCATTTTGATGATAATTGCATGGAGCACTGTGATGACAAGGTTTATGGAGCATTGTGATGACAAGGTTTTGGAGCACTGTGGTGACAAGCTAATGGTGCATTGCGATGATATGTGTCATGGAGCATTGTGCTGAAAAGCACATGGAGCATTGTGATGACAAGGGTCAAAGAGCATTGTGATGAAACGTTCATGGAGCGTTGTGGTTAAAAAGGTAACAGAGACTGTTGATGACGAGGGCATGGACCATTGTGATGACAAAGTTCATGAAGCATTGTGATGACTGGAGTCACGGAGCATTGTGATGACAGTGGTCATGCAGCATTGTGATAACAAGGGCATGGATCATTGTCATGACAAGGGTCATGGAGCATTTGGATGAAAATGTTCATGGAATATTGTGATGACAGGGGTCATGGAGCATTGTGATGACAGAGGTCATGGAGAATTTTGATTTCATTGTGGTGACAACAGCCGGAAGCATCATGATGATGGGCATGATGCATTGTGATGACAGGGTTCATGGAGCATTGAGATGAAAAGTGGCATGGAGCATTGTGATTACAGGGGTCTTGGAGCATTGTGATGACAAGTGTCATGGAGACTTGTGATGATAAGGCCGTGGAACATTGTGATGGCGGGTGTCATGGAGCATTGTTATGAGAGGGGTAATGAAGCATTGTGATGAGAAGGGCATGGAACATTGTGATTACAAGGTTTATGGAGCATTGCGATGAATAATTTGTGGACCGTTGGGATGACAAGGCCATGCAAGGGTCCTAGAGAATTTTTCTTACAAAGGCATGGAGCATTGTGATGACAAGTGTCACGGAGCATTGTGATGAAATGTTCATGGAGCATTGTGGTTACAAAGGTCACAGAGCGTTATGATGACGCGGGCATCGACCACTGTGATGACAAATGTTATGAAGCATTGTGATGCCTGGAGTCACGGAACATTGTGATGACAGGGATCATGGAGCATTGTGATGACAAGGGCATGGAGCACTGTGATGAGAAGGTCATGGAATATTGTGAAGACATGTGTCAGGGAGCATTGTGATGACACATGTCATGGTCCATTGTGATGACATTGGCAGGGAGCATTGTGATGAGAAATGTAATGGAGAATTGTGATGACAAATATAATGGAGCATTGTGATGACTAGGGATTGGAGCATTATGATGACAAGGGCCATTGAGAGTTTTCATGACAAGGTCGTGAAGCATTGTGATGACAAGGTCCTGGAGCATTGTGATGAGAAAACCATGGAGCCTTGTGATGACAAACCTCATGGAGCATACTGATGAAAAGGGGCATGGAGCATTTTGATTACAGGTGTCTTGGAGCACTGTGATGACAAGGCATGGATCATTTTGATGAGAAGGCCATGGAACATTCTGATGACATGTGTCATGGAGCTTTGTGGTGACAAGGGCATGGAGCATTGAGATTACAGGGGTCTTGGAGCATTGTGATGACAAGTGTCTTGGAGCCCTGTTATGACAATGCCGTGGATCATTGTGATGGCAGAGGTCAAGGATCATTGTTATGATGGGTTAATGGAGCATTGTGATGAGAAGCGAAAGGAGCATTGTGTTTCAATGTTTATGGAGCATTGTGATGACAAATTTGTGGACCGATGTGATAAAAAGGGCGTGGCATATTGTGATGACAACGGTCATGGAGCATTTTTCTGACAAAGGCATGGAGCATGGTGATGACAAGGGTCACGGAGCATTGTGATGAAAAGTTCATGGAGCACTGTGGTTACAACGGTCGTCACAGATTCTTGTGATGATGCGGGCATGGACCATTGTGATGACAAACGTTATGAAGCATTGTGATGACTGGTGTCACGGAGCAATGTGATGACAGGGGTCATGGAGCACTGTGATGACAAGGGCATGGAACATTGTGATGATAGGGGCATGGAGCATTGTGTTGAGAAGATCATGGAGTATTTTGAAGAAAGGTGTCAGGGAGTATTGTGATGACATATGCCATGGTCCATTGCGATGACCATGACAGGGAGCATTGTGATGCCAAATTTAATGTAGGATTGTGATGACAAACATAATGAAGCATTGTGATGACTAGGGCTTGGAGCATTATGATGAAAAGGGCCATTGAGAATTTTTATGACAAGTCATGTAGCATTGTGATGACAAGTTCCTGGAGCATTGTGATGAGAATACCATGGAGCCTTGTGATGACAAATCTCATGGAGCATACTGAAGAAAAGGGACATGGACCATTGTGATTACAGGGGTCTTGGAACTTTGTGATGACATGGGCATGGAGCATTGTGAGGTGAAGGCCAAGGAGCATTCTAATGACATACGTCATTGAGCTCTGTGATGACAAGGGCATGGAGCATTGTGATTACAGGGGTCTTGGAGCATTGTGATGAAAAAGACATGGATCATTGTGATGAAAATGGCATGGAGCCTTGTAATGACAGGTTTCAAGGATCATCCAGACAATAAGTGTCAGGGAGCATTTTGATGACAAGTGTATTGAGCATTGTGATGACAAAGGTCATGGAGCATTGTGATGAGAAGACCATGAATAATTGTGATAACGAGAGTCATGGGGCATTGTGAAGACAAGAGATATGAAATATTGTGATCACAAGGATTTGGAGCATTGTTATGACAGAGGTCATGGAGCATTTTGATTTCATTTTGATGACAATAGCATGAATCATTATGATGATGGGCATGGTGCATTGTGATGACAGGGTTCATGGATCATTGAGATGAAAAGGGGCATGGAGCATTGTGATTACAGGGGTCTTGGAGCATTGTGATGAGAACGGTCATGGAGCCTTGTGATGAGAAGACCATGGAACATCGTGATAGCAGGTGTCATGGATCATTTATTTTGACAGGTGTAATGGAGCATTGTGATGGCAAGGGCGTGGTGCATTGTGATGAGAAGGCCATGGAGCATTCTGATGACATGTGTCATGGAGCTTTGTTATGACAAGGGCATGGAGCAATGTGATGAGAGCGTTCATGGAGCATCGTGATGATAATGACATAGAGCATTGTGATGCCAAGTGTCATGGATCTTTGTGATGACAAATGTCATGGAGCATTTTGATGACAAGTGTGTTGTGCATTGTGATGACAAGGGCCTGGAGCATTTTCATGACAGGGTCATGGAGCAATTTGATGAAAAGTGTCATGGAGCATTTTGATGACAGGGGTCATGGAACATTGTGATGTCAGGGGTCATCGAATATTGTGATGAAAATGCATGTAGCATGTTGAAGACAGGAGTCATGGAACATTGCGATGCCAGGTGTGAGGGAGTATGGCGACGAATTGTGATGTAACATTGTGATATCAGTGTTGAGAGAGCATTTTGATGATAAATGCATGGAGCACTGTGATGACAAGGTTTATGGAGCATTGTGATGACAAGATTTTGGAGCACTGTGATGACAAGCTAATGGTGCATTGTGATGACATGTGACATGGAGCATTGTGCTGAAAAGCGCATGGAGCATTGTGATGACAAGGGTCAAAGAGCATTGTGATGAAAAGTTCATGGAGCATTGTGGTTAAAAAGGTCACAGAGACTGTTGATGACGAGGGCATGGACCATTGTGATGACAAAGTTCATGAAGCATTGTGATGACTGGAGTCACGGATCATTGTGATGACACTGGTCATGGAGCATTGTGATAACAAGGGCATGGAGCATTGTGATGACAAGCACATGGAGCATTGTTCTAATAAGTTTCATGGATTATTGCGATGCCATTTGGAATGGCGCATTGTGATGACAAGCGCATGGTGCATCTTGATGACATGTGTCATTGTGCTGACAAGCGCTTGGAGCATTGTGATGACAAGGGTCATGGAGCATTGTGCTGAGAAAGGCATAGAGCATTGTGATGACAAGGGTCAAAGGGCATTGTGCTGAAAAGTTCATGGAGCATTGTGGTTAAAAAGATCACAGAGACTGTTGATGACGAGGGCATGGACCATTGTGATGACAAAGGTCATGAAGAATTGTGATGACTGGAGTCACGTAGCAATGTGATGACAGGGTTCATAGAGCATTGTGATGAAAGGGCATGAAGCATTGGTCTAATAAGTTTCATGGATTATTGTGATGACACTTGGAATGGCGCATTGTGATGGCAATGGCATGGAGCATTGTGATGACCAAGTCATGCAGTATTGTGAAGACAGATGTCAGAGAGCATTGTGATGACATATGTAATGGTCCATTGTGATGGCAATGGCATGGAGCATTGTGATGCCAAGTGTCATGGAGGATTCTGATGACAAAGGTAATGGAGAATTGCGATGACAATGGCTTGGAGCATTGTGATGACAAGGGTCAGGGAGCAATGTGCTGACAAGTGCATGGAGAATTGTGATGACAACGGTCATGGAGCATTCTGATGACAAGCTTGTGGAGTATTTTGATGACAATGGCATGGAGCATTGTGATGAAAATAGCATGGGACATTGTGATGAAAAAGGCATGGAGCCTTTTCGTGACAGTGTTCAAGGAGCATTCTGACGACAAGTGTCAGGGAGCATTGTAATGACAAGTGTATTGAGAATTGTGATGACAAAGTTCAAGGAGCATTTTTATGAAAAGTGCAAGGAGTATTGTGATGACAGGCATCATGGAGCGTTGGGATGACAAAGGTTATTGAACTTTGTGATCACAAGGGTTTGGAGCATTGTGATGACAGAGGTCATGGATCATTTTGATTTCAGGAGCATGGAGCATTGTGATGACAAGAGCATGAAGCAATCTGATCCCAAGTTTCATGGAGGATTGTGATGACAATATTAATGGAGTATTGTGATGAAAGGCGCATAGAGCATTGTAATGACAAGGTCATGTAGCATTTTCTGACAAAGGCATGGAGCATTGTGATGACTGGTGTCATGGAGCACTGTGATGACAAGCATCACGGAGCATTGTGAATACAGGGGTCATGGAGCATTGGGATGACAAGGGCATGGATCATTTTGATGACAAGTGTCATGGATCACTGGGCTGAAAATGTTCATGGATTATTGTGATGACAGGGGTCATGGAGCATTGTGATGACAGAGGTCATGGAGAATTTTAATTTAATTGTGGTAACAATAGCCGGAAGCATTATGATGTTGGGCATGATGCATTGTGATAACTGTGTTCACGGAGCATTGAGATGAAAAGGGGCATGGAGCATTGTGATTACAGGGGTCTTGGAGCATTGTGATGACAAGTGTCATGGAGACTTGTGATGATAAGGCCGTGGAACATTGTGATGGCAGGTGTCATGGAGCATTGTTATGAGAGGGGTAATGGAGCATTGTGATGAGAAGGGCATGAAACATTGTGATTACAAGGTTTATGGAGCATTGCAATGAATAATTTGTGGACCGTTGGGATGACAAGGGTCATGCAAGGGTAATAGAGAATTCTTCTTACAAAGGCATGGAGCATCGTGATGACAAGGGTCACGGAGCATTGTGATGAAATGTTCATGGAGCATTGTGGTTACAAAGTCACAGAGCCTTATGATGACGCGGGCATCGACCACTGTGATGACAAATGTTATGAAGCATTGTGATGCCTGGAGTCACGGAACATTGTGATGACAGGGGTCATGGAGCATTGTGATGACAAGGGCATGGAGCATTGTGATGAGAAGGTCATGGAATATTGTAAAGACATGTGTCAGGGAGCATTGTGATGACATATGTCATGGTCCATTGTGATGACAATGGCAGGGAGCATTGTGATGACAAATGTAATGGAGGATTGTGATGACAAATATAATGGAGCATTGTGATGACTAGGGATTGGAGCATTATGATGACAAGGGCCATTGAGAATTCTCATGACAAGTTCGTGAAGCATTGTGATGACAAGGTCCTGGAGCATTGTGATGAGAAAACCATGGAGCCTTGTGATGACAAACCTCATGGAGCATACTGATGAAAAGGGGCATGGAGCATTGTGATTACAGGTGTCTTGAAGCACTGTGATGACAAGGCAGGGATCATTTTGATGAGAAGGCCATGGAACATTCTGATGACATGTATCATGGAGCTTTGTGATGACAAGGGCATGGAGCATTGTGATTACAGGTGTCTTGGAGCATTGTGATGACAAGTGTCTTGGAGACTTGTGATGACAATGCCGTGGAACATTGTGAATGCAGAGGTCATGGATCATTGTTATGATGGGTTAATGGAGCATTGTGATGAGAAGGGAAAGGAGCATTGTGTTTTCAATGTTTATGGAGCATTGTGATGACAAATTTGTGGACCGTTGTGATAAAAAGCACGTGGCACATTGTGATGACAAGTGTCATGGAGCATTTTTCTGACAAAGGCATGGAGCATTGTGATGACAAGGGTCACGGAGCATTGTGATGAAAAGTTCATGGAGCACTGTGGTTACAACGGTCGTCACAGATTCTTGTGATGATGCGGGCATGGACCATTGTGATGACAAATGTTATGAAGCATTTTGATGACTGGAGTCACGGAGCAATGTGATGACAGGGGTCATGGAGCATTGTGATGACAAGGGCATGGAGCATTGTGATGATAGGGGCATGGAGCATTGTGATGAGAAGTTCATGGAGTATTTTGAAGAAAGGTGTCAGGGAGCATTGTGATGACATATGTCATGGTCCATTGCGATGACAATGACAGGGAGCATTGTGATGCCAAATGTAATGTAGGATTGTGATGACAAACATAATGAAGCATTGTGATGACTAGGGCTTGGAGCATTATGATGAAAAGGGCCATTGAGAATTTTTATGACAAGTCATGTAGCATTGTGATGACAAGTTCCTGGAGCATTGTGATGAGAATACCATGGAGCCTTGTGATGACAAATTTCATGGAGCATACTGAAGAAAATGGACATGGACCATTGTGATTACAGGGGTCTTGGAACTTTGTGATGACATGGGCATGGAGCATTGTGAGGTGAAGGCCAAGGAGCATTCTAATGACATACGTCATTGAGCTTTGTGATGACAAGGGCATGGAGCATTGTGATTACAGGGGTCTTAAAACATTGTGATGAAAAGGACATGGATCATTGTGATGAAAATGGCATGGAGCCTTTTAATGACAGGTTTCAAGGATCATACAGACAATAAGTGTCAGGGAGCATTTTGATGACAAGTGTATTGAGCATTGTGATGACAAAGGTCATAGAGCATTGTGATGAGAAGACCATGCATAATTGTGATAACAAGAGTCATGGGGCATTGTGATGACAAGAGTTATGAAATATTGTGATCACAAGGATTTGGAGCATTGTTATGACAGAGGTCATGGAGCATTTTGATTTCATTTTGATGACAATAGCATGAATCATTATGATGATGGGCATGGTGCATTGTGATGACAGGGTTCATGGATCATTGAGATGAAAAAGGGCATGGTGCATTGTGATTACAGGGGTCTTGGAGCATTGTGATGGGAACGGCCTTGGAGCCTTGTGATGAGAAGACCATGGAACATCGTGATGGCAGGTGTTATGGAGCATTTTTTTGACAGGTGTAATGGAGCACTGTGATGGCAAGGGCGTGGTGCATTGTGATGAGAAGGCCGTGTAGCATTCTGATGACATGTGTCATGGAGCTTTGTAATGACAAGGGCATGGAGCAATGTGATGAGAGCGTTCATGGAGCATCGTGATGACAATGACATGGAGCATTGTGATGCCAAGTGTCATGGACCTTTGTGATGACAAATGTCATGGAGCAGTTTGAGGACAAGGGTGTTGTGCATTGTGATGAGAAGTGCAGGGAGCATTTTGATGACATGGTCATGGAGCAATTTGATGAAAAGCGTCATGGAGCATTTTGATGACAGGGGTGATGGAACATTTTGATGTCAGGGGTCATGGAACATTGTGATGAAAATGCATGTAGCATGGTGAAGACAGGAGTCATGGAACATTGCGATGCAATGTGTGAGGGAGTATTGTGACGAACTGTGATGTAACATGGTGATATCAGTGTTGAGAGAACATTTTGATGATAATTGCATGGAGCATTGTGATGACATGAGTCATGGAGCATTGTGCTGAAAAGCGCATGGAGAATTGTGATGACAAGGGTCAAAGAGCATTGTGATGAAAAGTTCATGGAGCATTGTGGTTAAAAAGGTCACAGAGACCGTTGATGACGAGGGCATGGACCATTGTGATGACAAAGTTCATGAAGAATTGTGATGACTGGAGTCACGGAGCATTGTGATGGCAGTGGTCATGGGGCATTGTGATAACAAGGGCATGGAGCATTGTGATGACAAGGGCATGGAGCATTGGTCTATTAAGTTTCATGGATTATTGCAATGACATTTGGAATGGCGCATTGTGATGACAAGGGCATGGAGCATTGTGATGAGTAGACCATGGATAATTGTGATAACGAGAGTCATGGGGCATTGTGATGACAAGAGTTATGGAATATTGTGATCACAAGGGTTTGTAGCATTGTTATGACAGAGGTCATGGAGCATTTTGATTTCATTTTGATGACAATAGCATGAATCATTATGATGATGGGCATGGTGCAATGTGATGACAGGGTTCATGGATCATTGAGATGAAAAGGGGCATGGAGCATTGTGATTACAGGGGTCTTGGAGCATTGTGATGAGAACGGTCATGGAGCCTTGTGATGACAAGACCATGGAACATCGTGATGGCAGGTGTCATGGGGCATTTTTATGACAGGTGTAATGGAGCATTGTGATGGCAAGGGCGTGGTGCATTGTGAGGAGAAGGCCATGGAGCATTCTGATGACATGTGTCATGGAGCTTTGTAATGACAAGGGCATGGAGCAATGTGATGAGAGTGTTCATGGAGCATCGTGATGACAATGACATGGAGCAATGTGATGCCAAGTGTCATGGATCTTTGTGATGACAAATGTCATGGAGCATTTTGATGACAAGGGTGTTGTGCATTGTGATGAGAAGGGCAGGGAGCATTTTGATGACAGGTTCATGGAGCAATTTGATGAAAAGCGTCATGGAGCATTTTGATGACAGGGGTCATGGAACATTGTGATGTCAGGGGTCATCGAACATTGTGATGAAAATGCATGTAGCATGGTGAAGACAGGAGTCATGGAACATTGCGATGCCAGGTGTGAAGGAGTATTGTGACGAATTGTGATGTAAGATTGTGATAAGAGTGCTGAGAGAGCATTTTGAGGATAATTGCATGGAGCACTGTGATGACAAGGTTTATGGAGCATTGTGTTGACAAGATTTTGGAGCACTGTGATGACAAGCTAATGGTGCATTGTGATGATATGTGTCATGGAGCATTGTGCTGAAAAGCACATGGAGCATTGTGATGACAAGGGTCAAAGAGCATTGTGATGAAACGTTCATGGAGCATTGTGGTTAAAAAGGTAACAGAGACTGTTGATGACGAGGGCATGGACCATTGTGATGACAAAGTTCATGAAGCATTGTGATGACTGGAGTCACGGAGCATTGTGATGACAGTGGTCATGGAGCATTGTGATAACAAGGGCATGGATCATTGTGATGACAAGGGTCATGGAGCATTGGGCTGAAAATGTACATGGAGTATTGTGATGACAGGGGTCATGGAGCATTGTGATGACAGCGTTCATGGAGAATTTTGATTTCATTGTGGTGACAATAGCCGGAAGCGTCATGATGATGGGCATGATGCATTGTGATGACAGGGTTCATGGAGCATTGAGATGAAAAGGGGCATGGAGCATTGTGATTACAGTGGTCTTGGAGCATTGTGATGATAAGTGTCATGGAGACTTGTGATGATAAGGCCGTGGAACATTGTGATGGCGGGTGTCATGGAGCATAGTTATGAGAGGGGTAATGAAGCATTGTGATGAGAAGGGCATGGAACATTGTGATTACAATGTTTATGGAGCATTGCAATGAATAATTTGTGGACCGTTGGGATGACAAGGGTCATGCAAGGGTCATAGAGAATTTTTCTTACAAAGGCATGGAGCATTGTGATGACAAGGGTCACGGAGCATTGTGATGAATTGTTCATGGAGCATTGTGGTTACAAAGGTCACAGAGCCTTATGATGACACGGGCATCGTCCACTGTGATGACAAATGTTATGAAGCATTGTGATGCCTGGAGTCACGGAACATTGTGATGACAGGGGTCATGGAGCATTGTGATGACAAGGGCATGGAGCACTGTGATGAGAAGTTCATGGAATATTGTGAAGACATGTGCTAGGGAGCATTGTGATGACACATGTCATGGTCCATTGTGATGACAATGGCAGGGAGCATTGTGATGAGAAATGTAATGGAGAATTGTGATGACAAATATAATGGAGCATTGTGATGACTAGGGATTGGAGCATTATGATGACAAGGGCCATTGAGAGTTTTCATGACAAGGTCGTGAAGCATTGTGATGACAAGGTCCTGGAGCATTGTGATGAGAAAACCATGGAGCCTTGTGATGACAAACCTCATGGAGCATACTGATGAAAAGGGGCATGGAGCATTTTGATTACAGGGGTCTTGGAGCACTGTGATGACAAGGCATGGATCATTTTGATGAGAAGGCCATGGAACATTCTGATGACATGTGTCATGGAGCTTTGTGATGACAAGGGCATGGAGCATTGTGATTACAGGGGTCTTGGAGCATTTTGATGACAAGTGTCTTGGAGCCCTGTTATGACAATGCCGTGGAACATTGTGATGGCAGAGGTCAAGGATCATTGTTATGATGGGTTAATGGAGCATTGTGATGAGAAGGGAAAGGAGCATTGTGTTTCAATGATTATGGAGCATTGTGATGACAAATTTGTGGACCGATATGATAAAAAGGGCGTGGCATATTGTGATGACAAGGGTCATGGAGCATTTTTCTGACAAAGGCATGGAGCATTGTGATGACAAGGGTCACGGAGCATTGTGATGAAAAGTTCATGGAGCACTGTGGTTACAACGGTCGTCACAGATTCTCGTGATGATGCGGGCATGGACCATTGTGATGACAAATGTTATGAAGCATTGTGATGACTGGTGTCACGGAGCAATATGATGACAGGGGTCATGGAGCATTGTGATGACAAGGGCATGGAACATTGTGATGATAGGGGCATGGAGCATTGTGATGAGAAGATCATGGAGTATTTTGAAGAAAGTTGTCAGGGAGTATTGTGATGACATATGCCATGGTCCATTGCGATGACCATGACAGGGAGCATTGTGATGCCAAATTTAATGTAGGATAGTGATGACAAACATAATGAAGCATTGTGATGACTAGGGCTTGGAGCATTATGATGAAAAGGGCCATTGAGAATTTTTATGACAAGTCATGTAGCATTGTGATGACAAGATCCTGGAGCATTGTGATGAGAATACCATGGAGCCTTGTGATGACAAATCTCATGGAGCATACTGAAGAAAAGGGACATGGACCATTGTGATTACAGGGGTCTTGGAACTTTGTGATGACATGGGCATGGAGCATTGTGAGGTGAAGGCCAAGGAGCATTCTAATGACATACGTCATTGAGCTTTGTGATGACAAGGGCATGGAGCATTGTGATTACAGGGGTCTTGGAGCATTGTGATGAAAAAGACATGGATCATTGTGATGAAAATGGCATGGAGCCGTGTAATGACAGGTTTCAAGGATCATCCAGACAATAAGTGTCAGGGAGCATTTTGATGACAAGTGTATTGAGCATTGTGATGACAAAGGTCATGGAGCATTGTGAAGAGAAGACCATGAATAATTGTGACAACGAGAGTCATTGGGCATTGTGATGACAAGAGTTATGAAATATTGTGATCACAAGGATTTGGAGCATTGTTATGACAGAGGTCATGGAGCATTTTGATTTCATTTTGATGACAATAGCATGAATCATTATGAGGATGGGCATGGTGCATTGTGATGACAGGGTTCATGGATCATTGAGATGAAAAGGGGCATGGAACATTGTGATTACAGGGGTCTTGGAGCATTGTGATGAGAACGGTCATGGAGCCTTGTGATGAGAAGACCATGGAACATCGTGATGGCAGGTGTCATGGATCATTTTTTTTGACAGGTGTAATGGAGCATTGTGATGGCAAGGGCGGGGTGCATTGTGATGAGAAGGCCATGGAGCATTCTGATGACATGTGTCATGGAGCTTTGTTATGACAAGGGCATGGAGCAATGTGATGAGAGCGTTCATGGAGCATCGTGATGACAATGACATAGAGCATTGTGATGCCAAGTGTCATGGATCTTTGTGATGACAAATGTCATGGAGGATTTTGATGACAAGGGTGTTGTGCATTGTGATGACAAGGGCCTGGAGCATTTTCATGACAGGGTCATGGAGCAATTTGATGAAAAGCGTCATGGAGCATTTTGATGACAGGGGTCATGGAACATTGTGATGTCAGGGGTCATCGAATATTGTGATGAAAATGCATGTAGCATGGTGAAGACAGGAGTCATGGAACATTGCGATGCCAGGTGTGAGGGAGTATTGCGACGAATTGTGATGTAACATTGTGATATCAAAGTTGAGAGAGCATTTTGATGATAAATGCATGGAGCACTGTGATGACAAGGTTTATGGAGCATTGTGATGACAAGATTTTGGAGCACTGTGATGACAAGCTAATGGTGCATTGTGATGACATGTGACATGGAGCATTGTGCTGAAAAGCGCATGGAGCATTGTGATGACAAGGGTCAAAGAGCATTGTGATGAAAAGTTCATGGAGCATTGTGGTTAAAAAGGTCACAGAGACTGTTGATGACGAGGGCATGGACCGTTGTGATGACAAAGTTCATGAAGCATTGTGACGACTGGAGTCACGGAGCATTGTGATGACACTGGTCATGGAGCATTGTGATAACAAGGGCATGGAGCATTGTGATGACAAGCGCATGGAGCATTGTTCTAATAAGTTTCATGGATTATTGCGATGCCATTTGGAATGGCGCATTGTGATGACAAGTGCATGGTGCATCTTGATGACATGTGTCATTGTGCTGACAAGCGCTTGGAGCATTGTGATGACAAGGGTCATGGAGCATTGTGCTGAGAAAGGCATAGAGCATTGTGATGACAAGGGTCAAAGGGCATTGTGCTGAAAAGTTCATGGAGCATTGTGGTTAAAAAGATCACAGAGACTGTTGATGACGAGGGCATGGACCATTGTGATGACAAAGGTCATGAAGAATTGTGATGACAAAGGTCATGAAGAATTGTGATGACTGGAGTCACGTAGCATTGTGATTACAGGGTTCATAGAGCATTGTGATGAAAGGGCATGAAGCATTGGTCTAATAAGTTTCATGGATTATTGTGATGACAGTTGGATTGGTGCATTGTGATGGCAATGGCATGGAGCATTGTGATGACCAGGTCATGCAGTATTGTGAAGACAGATGTCAGGGAGCATTGTGATGACATATGTAATGGTCCATTGTGATGACAATGGCATGGAGCATTGTGATGCCAAGTGTCATGGAGGATTCTGATGACAAATGTAATGGAGAATTGCGATGACAATGGCTTGGAGCATTGTGATGACAAGGGTCAGGGAGCATTGTGCTGACAAGTGCATGGAGAATTGTGATGACAACGGTCATGGAGCATTCTGATGACAAGCTTGTGGAGTATTTTGATGACAATGGCATGGAGCATTGTGATGAAAATAGCATGGGACATTGTGATGAAAAAGGCATGGAGCCTTTTCGTGACAGTGTTCAAGGAGCATTCTGACGACAAGTGTCAGGGAGCATTGTAATGACAAGTGTATTGAGAATTGTGATGACAAAGTTCAAGGAGCATTTTTATGAAAAGTGCAAGGAGTATTGTGATGACAGGCATCATGGAGCGTTGGGATGACAAAGGTTATTGAACTTTGTGATCACAAGGGTTTGGAGCATTGTGATGACAGAGGTCATGGATCATTTTGATTTCAGGAGCATGGAGCATTGTGATAACAAGAGCATGAAGCAATCTGATCCCAAGGTTTATGGAGGATTGTGATGACAATATTAATGGAGTATTGTGATGAAAAGCGCATAGAGCATTGTAATGACAAGATCATGTAGCATTTTGCTGACAAAGGCATGGAGCATTGTGATGACTGGTGTCATGGAGCACTGTGATGACAAGCATCACGGAGCATTGTGAATACAGGTGTCATGGAGCATTGGGATGACAAGGGCATGGATCATTGTGATGACAAGGGTCATGGAGCATTGGGCTGAAAATGTTCATGGAGTATTGTGATGACAGGGGTCATGGAGCATTGTGATGACAGAGGTCATGGAGAATATTGATTTCATTGTGGTGACAATAGCCGGAAGCATTATGATGATGGGCATGATGCATTGTGATGACAGGGTTCATGGTGCATTGAGATGAAAAGGGGCATGGAGCATTGTGATTACAGGGGTCTTGGAGCATTGTGATGACAAGTGTCATGGAGACTTGTGATGATAAGGCCGTGGAACATTGTGATGGCGGGTGTCATGGAGCATTGTTATGAGAAAGGTAATGGAGCATTGTGATGAAAAGGGCATGGAACATTGTGATTACAAGGTTTATGGAGCATTGCGATGAATAATTTGTGGACCGTTGGGATGACAAGGGTCATGCAAGGGTCATAGAGAATTTTTCTTACAAAGCATGGAGCATTGTGATGACAAGGGTCACGGAGCATTGTGATGAAATGTTCATGGATCATTGTGGTTACAAAGGTCACAGAGCCTTATGATGACGTGGGCATCGACCACTGTGATGACAAAAGTTATGAAGCATTGTGATGCCTGGAGTCACGGAACATTGTGATGACAGGGGTCATGGAGCATTGTGATGACAAGGGCATGGAGCATTGTGATGAGAAGGTCATGGAATATAGTGAAGACATGTGACAGGGAGCATTGTGATGACATATGTCATGGTCCATTGTGATGACAATGGCAGGGAGCATTTTGATGACAAATGTAATGGAGGATTGTGATGACAAATATAATGGAGCATTGTGATGACTAGGGATTGGAGCATTATGATGACAAGGGCCATTGAGAATTTTCATGCAAGGTCGTGAAGCATTGTGATGACAATGTCCTGGAGCATTGTGATGAGAAAACCATGGAGCCTTGTGATGACAAACCTCATGGAGCATACTTATGAAAAGAGGCATGGAGCATTGTGATTACAGGGGTCTTGGAGCACTGTGATGACAAGGCATGGATCATTTTGATGAGAAGGACATGGAACATTCTGATGACATGTGTCATGGAGCTTTGTGATGACAAGGGCATGGAGCATTGTGATTACAGGGGTCTTGGAGCATTGTGATGACAAGTGTCTTGGAGCCTTGTGATGACAATGCCGTGGAACATTGTGATGGCAGAGGTCATGGATCATTGTTATGATGGGTTAATGGAGCATTGTGATGAGAAGGGAAAGGAGCATTGTGTTTTCAATGTTTATGGAACATTGTGATGATAAATTGGTGGACCGTTGTGATAAAAAGCGCTTGGCACATTGTGATGACAAGGGTCATGGAGCATTTTTCTGACAAAGGCATGGAGCATTGTGATGACAAGGGTCACGGAGCATTGTGATGAAAAGTTCATGGAGCACTGTGGTTACAACGGTCGTCACAGATTCTTGTGATGATGCGGGCATGGACCATTGTGATGACAAACGTTATGAAGCATTGTGATGACTGGAGTCACGGAGCAATGTGATGACAGGGGTCATGGAGCATTGTGATGACAAGGGCATGGAGCATTGTGATGATAGGGGCATGGAGCATTGTGATGAGAAGTTCATGGAGTATTTTGAAGAAAGTTGTCAGGGAGCATTGTGATGACATATGTCATGGTCCATTGCGATGACAATGACAGGGAGCATTGTGATGCCAAATGTAATGTAGGATTGTGATGACAAACATAATGAAGCATTGTGATGACTAGGGCTTGGAGCTTTATGATGAAAATGGCCATTGAGAATTTTTATGACAAGTCATGTAGCATTGTGATGACAAGTTCCTGGAGCATTGTGATGAGAATACCATGGAGCCTTGTGATGACAAATCTCATGGAGCATACTGAAGAAAAGGGACATGGACCATTGTGATTACAGGGGTCTTGGAACTTTGTGATGACATGGGCATGGAGCACTATGAGGTGAAGGCCAAGGAGCATTCTAATGACATACGTCATTGAGCTTTGTGATGACAACGGCATGGAGCATTGTGATTACAGGGGTCTTGGAGCATTGTGATGAAAAAGACATGGATCATTGTGATGAAAATGGCATGGAGCCTTGTAATGACAGGTTTCAAGGATCATCCAGACAATAAGTGTCAGGGAGCATTTTGATGACAAGTGTATTGAGCATTGTGATGACAAAGGTCATGGAGCATTGTGATGAGAAGACCATGGATAATTGTGATAACGAGAGTCATGGTGCATTGTGATGACAAGTGTTATGAAATATTGTGATCACAAGGATTTGGAGCATTGTTATGACAGAGGTCATGGAGCATTTTGATTTCATTTTGATGACAATAGCATGAGTCATTATGATGATGGGCATGGTGCATTGTGATGACAGGGTTCATGGATCATTGAGATGAAAAGGGGCATGGAGCACTGTGATTACAGGGGTCTTGGAGCATTGTGATGAGTACGGTCATGGAGCCTTGTGATGAGAAGACCATGGAACATCGTGATAGCAGGTGTCATTGAGCAATTTTTTGACAGGTGTAATGGAGCATTGCGATGGCAAGGGCGTGGTGCATTGTGATGAGAAGGCCATGGAGCATTCTGATAACATGTGTCATGGAGCTTTGTAATGACAAGGGCATGGAGCAATGTGATGAGAGCGTTCATGGAGCATCGTGATGACAATGACATGGAGCATTGTGATGCCAAGTGTCATGGATCTTTGTGATGACAAATGTCATGGAGCATTTTGATGACAAGGATGTTGTGCATTGTGATGACAAGGGCCTGGAGCATTTTGATGACACGGTCATGGAGCAATTTGATGAAAAGCGTCATGGAGCATTTTGATGACAGGGGTCATGGAACATTGTGATGTCAGGGGTCATCGAACATTGTGATGAAAATGCATGTAGCATTGTGAAGACAGGAGTCATGGAACATTGCAATGCCAGGGGTGAGGGAGTATTGTGACGAATTGTGATGTAACATTGTGATATCAGTGTTGAGAGAGCATTTTGATGATAATTGCATGGAGCATTGTGATGACAAGTTTTATGGAGCATTGTGATGACAATATTTTGGAGCACTGTGCTGACAATCTAATTGTGCATTGTGATGACATGTGTCATGGAGCATTGTGCTGAAAAGCGCATGGAGAATTGTGATGACAAGGTTCAAAGAGCATTGTGATGAAAAGTTCATGGAGCATTGTGGTTAAAAAGGTCACATAGACGGTTGATGAAGAGGGCATGGACCATTGTGATGACAATGTTCATGAAGCATTGTGATGCCTGGAGTCACGGAGCATTGTGATGACAGTGGTCATGGGGCATTGTGATAACAAGGGCATGGAGCATTGTGATGACAAGGGCATGGAACATTGGTCTAATAAGTTTCATGAATTATTGCGATGACATTTGGAATGGCGCATTGTGATGACAAGGGCATGGAGCATTGTGATGAGAAGACCATGCATAATTGTGATAACGAGAGTCATGGGGCATTGTAATGACAAGAGTTATGGAATATTGTGATCACAAGGGTTTGGAGCATTGTTATGACAGAGGTCATGGAGCAATTTGATTTCATTTTGATGACAATAGCATGAAGCATTATGATGATGGGCATGGTGCAATGTGATGACAGGGTTCATGGATCATTGAGATTAACAGGGTCATGGAGCATTGTGATTACAGGGGTCTTGGAGCATTGTGATGAGAACGGTCATGGAGCCTTGTGATGACAAGTCCATGGAACATCGTGATGGCAGGTGTCATGGGGCATTTTTATGACAGGTGTAAAGTAGAATTGTGTTGGCAAGGGCGTGGTGCATTGTGAGGAGAAGGTCATGGAGCATTCTGATGACATGTGTCATGGAGCTTTGTAATGACAAGGGCATGGAGCAATGTGATGAGAGCGTTCATGGAGCATCGTGATGTCAATGAGATGGAGCATTGTGATGCCAAGTGTCATGGATCTTTGTGATGACAAATGTCATGGAGCATTTTGATGACAAGGGTGTTGTGCATTGTGATGAGAAGGGCAGGCAGCATTTTGATGACAGGGTCATGGAGCAATTTGATGAAAAGCGTCATGGAGCATTTTGATGACAGGGGTGATGGAACATTGTGATGTCAGGGGTCATCGAACATTGTGATGAAAGTGCATGTAGCATGGTGAAGACTGGAGTCATGGAACATTGCGATGCCAGGGGTGAGGGAGTATTGTGACGAACTCTGATGTAAAATGGTGATATCAGTGTTGAGAGAGCATTTTGATGATAATTTCATGGAGCATTGTGATGACAAGGTTTATGGAGCATTGTGATGACAAGATTTTGGAGCACTGTGATGACAAGCTAATGGTGCATTGTGATGACATGTGTCATGGAGCATTGTGCTGAAAAGCGCATGAAGAATTGTGATGACAAGGGTCAAAGAGCATTGTGATGAAAAGTTCATGGAGCATTGTGGTTAAAAAGGTCACAGAGACCGTTGATGACGAGGGCATGGACCATTGTGATGACAAAGTTCATGAAGAATTGTGATGCCTGGAGTCACGGAGCATTGTGATGGCAGTGGTCATGGGGCACTGTGATAACAAGGGCATGGAGCATTGTGATGACAAGGGCATGGATCATTGGTCTAATAAGTTTCATGGATTATTGCAATGACATTTGGAATGGCGCATTGTGATGACAAGGGCATGGAGCATTGTGATGAGAAGACCATGGATATTTGTGATAACGAGAGTCATGGGGCATTGTGATGACAAGAGTTATGGAATATTGTGATCACAAGGGTTTGGAGCATTGTTATGACAGAGGTCATGGAGCATTTTGATTTCATTTTGATGACAATAGCATGAAGCATTATGATGATGGGCATGGTGCACTGTGATGACAGGGTTCATGGATCATTGAGGTGAAAAGGGTCATGGAGCATTGTGATTACAGGGGTCTTGGAGCATTGTGATGAGAACGGTCATGGAGCCTTGTGATGACAAGACCATGGAACATCGTGATGGCAGGTGTCAGGGGCATTTTTATGACAGGTGTAATGGAGCATTGTGATGGCAAGGGCGTGGTGCATTGTGAGGAGAAGGCCATGGAGCATTCTAATGACATGTGTCATCGAGCTTTGTAATGACAAGGGCATGGAGCAATGTGATGAGAGTGTTCATGGAGCATCGTGATGACAATGACATGGAGCATTGTGATGCACAGTGTCATGGATCTTTGTAATGACAAATGTCATGGAGCATTTTGATGACAAGGGTGTTGTGCATTGTGATGAGAAGGGCAGGGAGCATTTTGATGACAGGTTGATGGAGCAATTTGATGAAAAGCGTCATGGAGCATTTTGATGACAGGGGTCATGGAACATTGTGATATCAGGGGTCATCGAACATTGTGATGAAAATGCATGTAGCATGGTGAAGACAGGAGTCATGGAACATTGTGATGCCAGGTGTGAAGGAGAATTGTGACGAATTGTGATGTGACATTGTGATAAGACTGTTGAGAGAGCATTTTGATGATAATTGCATGGAGCACTGTGATGACAAGGTTTATGGAGCATTGTGATGACAAGATTTTGGAGCACTGTGATGACAAGCTAATGGTGCATTGTGATGATATGTGTCATGGAGCATTGTGCTGAAAAGCACATGGAGCATTGTGATGACAAGGGTCAAAGAGCATTGTGATGAAACGTTCATGGAGCATTGTGGTTAAAAAGGTAACAGAGACTGTTGATGACGAGGGCATGGACCATTGTGATGACAAAGTTCATGAAGCATTGTGATGACTGGAGTCACGGAGCATTGTGATGACAGCGGTCATGGAGCATTGTGATAACAAGGGCATGGATCATTGTGATGACAAGGGTCATGGAGCATTGGGCTGAAAATGGACATGGAGTATTGTGATGACAGGGGTCATGGAGCATTGTGATGACAGAGGTCATGGAGAATTTTGATTTCATTGTGGTGACAATAGCCGGAAGCATCATGATGATGGGCATGATGCATTGTGATGACAGGGTTCATGGAGCATTGAGATGAAAAGGGGCATGGAGCATTGTGATTACAGGGGTCTTGGAGCATTGTGATGACAAGTGTCATGGAGACTTGTGAGGATAAGGCCATGGAACATTGTGATGGCGGGTGTCATGGAGCATTGTTATGAGAGGGGTAATGAAGCATTGTGATGAGAAGGGCATGGAACATTGTGATTACAAGGTTTATGGAGCATTGCGATGAATAATTTGTGGACCGTTGGGATGACAAGGGTCATGCAAGGGTCATAGAAAAATTTTCTTACAAAGGCATGGAGCATTGTGATGACAAGTGTCACGGAGCATTGTGATGAAATGTTCATGGAGCATTGTGGTTACAAAGGTCACAGAGCCTTATGATGACGCGGGCATCGACCACTGTGATGACAAATGTTATGAAGCATTGTGATGCCTGGAGTCACGGAACATTGTGATGACAGGGATCATGGAGCATTGTGATGACAAGGGCATGGAGCATTGTGATGAGAAGGTCATGGAATATTGTGAAGACATGTGTCAGGGAGCATTGTGATGACACATGTCATGGTCTGTTGTGATGACAATGGCAGGGAGCATTGTGATGAGAAATGTAATGGAGAATTGTGATGACAAATATAATGGAGCATTGTGATGACTAGGGATTGGAGCATTATGATGACAAGGGCCATTGAGAGTTTTCATGATAAGGTCGTGAAGCATTGTGATGACAAGGTCCTGGAGCATTGTGATGAGAAAACCATGGAGCCTTGTGATGAAAAACCTCATGGAGCATACTGATGAAAAGGGGCATGGATCATTTTGATTACAGGGGTCTTGGAGCACTGTGATTACAAGGCATGGATCATTTTGATGAGAAGGCCATGGAACATTCTGATGACATGTGTCATGGAGCTTTGTGATGACAAGGTCATGGAGCATTGTGATTACAGGTGTCTTGGAGCATTGTGATGACAAGTGTCTTGGAGCCCTGTGATGACAATGCCGTGGAACATTGTGATAGCAGAGGTCAAGGATCATTGTTATGATGGGTTAATGGAGCATTGTGATGAGAAGGGAAAGGAGCATTGTGTTTCAATGTTTATGGAGCATTGTGATGACAAATTTGTGGACCAATGTGATAAAAAGGGTGTGGCACATTGTGATGACAAGGGTCATGGAGCATTTTTCTGACAAAGGCATGGAGCATTCTGATGACAAGGGTCACGGAGCATTGTGATGAAAAGTTCATGGAGCACTGTGGTTACAACGGTCGTCACAGATTCTTGTGATGATGCGGGCATGGACCATTGTGATGACAAATGTTATGAAGCATTGTGATAACTGGTGTCACGGAGCAATGTGATGACAGGGGCCATGGAGCATTGTAATGACAAGGGCATGGAGCATTGTGATGATAGGGGCATGGAGCATTGTGATGAGAAGATCATGGAGTATTTTGAAGAAATGTGTCAGGGAGTATTGTGATGACACATGCCATGGTCCATTGCGATGACCATGACAGGGAGCATTGTGATGCCAAATTTAATGTAGGATTGTGATGACAATCATAATGAAGCATTGTGATGACTAGGGCTTGGAGCATTATGATGAAAAGGGCCATTGAGAATTTTTATGACAAGTCATGTAGCATTGTGATGACAAGTTCCTGGAGCATTGTGATGAGAATACCATGGAGCCTTGTGATGACAAATCTCATGGAGCATACTGAAGAAAAGGGACATGGACCATTGTGATTACAGGGGTCTTGGAACTTTGTGATGACATGGGCATGGAGCATTGTGAGGTGAAGGCCAAGGAGCATTCTAATGACATACGTCATTGAGCTTTGTGATGACAAGGGCACGGAGCATTGTGATTACAGGGGTCTTGGAGCATTGTGATGAAAAAGACATGGATCATTGTGATGAAAATGGCATGGAGCCTTGTAATGACAGGTTTCAAGGATCATCCAGACAATAAGTGTCAGGGAGCATTTTGATGACAAGTGTATTGAGCATTGTGATGACAAAGGTCATGGAGCATTGTGATGAGAAGACCATGAATAATTGTGACAACGAGAGTCATGGGGCATTGTGATGACAAGAGTTATGAAATATTGTGATCACAAGGATTTGGAGCATTGTTATGACAGAGGTCATGGAGCATTTTGATTTCATTTTGATGACAATAGCATGAATCATTATGATGATGGGCATGGTGCATTGTGATGACAGGGTTCATGGATCATTGAGATGAAAAGGGGCATGGAGCATTGTGATTACAGGATTCTTGGAGCATTGTGATGAGAACGGTCATGGAGCCTTGTGATTAGAAGACCATGGAACATCGTGATGGCAGGTGTCATGGATCATTTTTTTTGACAGGTGTAGTGGAGCATTGTGATGGCAAGGGCGTGGTGCATTGTGATGAGAAGGCCATGGAGCATTCTGATGACATGTGTCATGGAGCTTTGTTATGACAAGGGCATGGAGCAATGTGATGAGAGCGTTCATGGAGCATCGTGATGACAATGACATAGAGCATTGTGATGCCAAGTGTCATGGATCTTTGTGATGACAAATGTCATGGAGCATTTTGATGACAAGGGTGTTGTGCATTGTGATGACAAGGGCCTGGAGCATTTTCATGACAGGGTCATGGAGCAAATTGATGAAAAGTGTCATGGAGCATTTTGATGACAGGGGTCATGGAAAATTGTGATGTCAGGGGTCATCGAATATTGTGATGAAAATGCATGTAGCATGGTGAAGACAGGAGTCATGGAACATTGCGATGCCAGGTGTGAGGGAGTATTGCTACGAATTGTGATGTAACATTGTGATATCAGTGTTGAGAGAGCATTTTGATGATAAATGCATGGAGCACTGTGATGACAAGGTTTATGGAGCATTGTGATGACAAGATTTTGGAGCACTGTGATGACAAGCTAATGGTGCATTGTGATGACATGTGACATGGAGCATTGTGCTGAAAAGCGCATGGAGCATTGTGATGACAAGGGTCAAAGAGCATTGTGATGAAAAGTTCATGGAGCACTGTGGTTAAAAAGGTCACAGAGACTGTTGATGACGAGGGCATGGACCATTGTGATGACAAAGTTCATGAAGCATTGTGATGACTGGAGTCACGGAGCATTGTGATGACAGTGGTCATGGAGCATTGTGATAACAAGGGCATGGATCATTGTGATGACAAGGGTCATGGAGCATTGGGCTGAAAATGTACATGGAGTATTGTGATGACAGGGGTCATGGAGCATTGTGATGACAGAGGTCATGGAGAATTTTGATTTCATTGTGGTGACAATAGCCGGAAGCATCATGATGATGGGCATGATGCATTGTGATGACAGGGTTCATGGAGCATTGAGATGAAAAGGGGCATGGAGCATTGTGATTACAGGGGTCTTGGAGCATTGTGATGACAAGTGTCATGGAGACTTGTGAGGATAAGGCCATGGAACATTGTGATGGCGGGTGTCATGGAGCATTGTTATGAGAGGGGTAATGAAGCATTGTGATGAGAAGGGCATGGAACATTGTGATTACAAGGTTTATGGAGCATTGCGATGAATAATTTGTGGACCGTTGGGATGACAAGGGTCATGCAAGGGTCATAGAAAAATTTTCTTACAAAGGCATGGAGCATTGTGATGACAAGTGTCACGGAGCATTGTGATGAAATGTTCATGGAGCATTGTGGTTACAAAGGTCACAGAGCCTTATGATGACGCGGGCATCGACCACTGTGATGACAAATGTTATGAAGCATTGTGATGCCTGGAGTCACGGAACATTGTGATGACAGGGATCATGGAGCATTGTGATGACAAGGGCATGGAGCATTGTGATGAGAAGGTCATGGAATATTGTGAAGACATGTGTCAGGGAGCATTGTGATGACACATGTCATGGTCTGTTGTGATGACAATGGCAGGGAGCATTGTGATGAGAAATGTAATGGAGAATTGTGATGACAAATATAATGGAGCATTGTGATGACTAGGGATTGGAGCATTATGATGACAAGGGCCATTGAGAGTTTTCATGACAAGGTCGTGAAGCATTGTGATGACAAGGTCCTGGAGCATTGTGATGAGAAAACCATGGAGCCTTGTGATGAAAAACCTCATGGAGCATACTGATGAAAAGGGGCATGGATCATTTTGATTACAGGGGTCTTGGAGCACTGTGATTACAAGGCATGGATCATTTTGATGAGAAGGCCATGGAACATTCTGATGACATGTGTCATGGAGCTTTGTGATGACAAGGTCATGGAGCATTGTGATTACAGGTGTCTTGGAGCATTGTGATGACAAGTGTCTTGGAGCCCTGTGATGACAATGCCGTGGAACATTGTGATAGCAGAGGTCAAGGATCATTGTTATGATGGGTTAATGGAGCATTGTGATGAGAAGGGAAAGGAGCATTGTGTTTCAATGTTTATGGAGCATTGTGATGACAAATTTGTGGACCGATGTGATAAAAAGGGTGTGGCACATTGTGATGACAAGGGTCATGGAGCATTTTTCTGACAAAGGCATGGAGCATTCTGATGACAAGGGTCACGGAGCATTGTGATGAAAAGTTCATGGAGCACTGTGGTTACAACGGTCGTCACAGATTCTTGTGATGATGCGGGCATGGACCATTGTGATGACAAATATTATGAAGCATTGTGGTAACTGGTGTCACGGAGCAATGTGATGACAGGGGCCATGGAGCATTGTAATGACAAGGGCATGGAGCATTGTGATGATAGGGGCATGGAGCATTGTGATGAGAAGATCATGGAGTATTTTGAAGAAATGTGTCAGGGAGTATTGTGATGACACATGCCATGGTCCATTGCGATGACCATGACAGGGAGCATTGTGATGCCAAATTTAATGTAGGATTGTGATGACAATCATAATGAAGCATTGTGATGACTAGGGCTTGGAGCATTATGATGAAAAGGGCCATTGAGAATTTTTATGACAAGTCATGTAGCATTGTGATGACAAGTTCCTGGAGCATTGTGATGAGAATACCATGGAGCCTTGTGATGACAAATCTCATGGAGCATACTGAAGAAAAGGGACATGGACCATTGTGATTACAGGGGTCTTGGAACTTTGTGATGACATGGGCATGGAGCATTGTGAGGTGAAGGCCAAGGAGCATTCTAATGACATACGTCATTGAGCTTTGTGATGACAAGGGCACGGAGCATTGTGATTACAGGGGTCTTGGAGCATTGTGATGAAAAAGACATGGATCATTGTGATGAAAATGGCATGGAGCCTTGTAATGACAGGTTTCAAGGATCATCCAGACAATAAGTGTCAGGGAGCATTTTGATGACAAGTGTATTGAGCATTGTGATGACAAAGGTCATGGAGCATTGTGATGAGAAGACCATGAATAATTGTGACAACGAGAGTCATGGGGCATTGTGATGACAAGAGTTATGAAATATTGTGATCACAAGGATTTGGAGCATTGTTATGACAGAGGTCATGGAGCATTTTGATTTCATTTTGATGACAATAGCATGAATCATTATGATGATGGGCATGGTGCATTGTGATGACAGGGTTCATGGATCATTGAGATGAAAAGGGGCATGGAGCATTGTGATTACAGGATTCTTGGAGCATTGTGATGAGAACGGTCATGGAGCCTTGTGATTAGAAGACCATGGAACATCGTGATGGCAGGTGTCATGGATCATTTTTTTTGACAGGTGTAGTGGAGCATTGTGATGGCAAGGGCGTGGTGCATTGTGATGAGAAGGCCATGGAGCATTCTGATGACATGTGTCATGGATCTTTGTTATGACAAGGGCATGGAGCAATGTGATGAGAGCGTTCATGGAGCATCGTGATGACAATGACATAGAGCATTGTGATGCCAAGTGTCATGGATCTTTGTGATGACAAATGTCATGGAGCATTTTGATGACAAGGGTGTTGTGCATTGTGATGACAAGGGCCTGGAGCATTTTCATGACAGGGTCATGGAGCAAATTGATGAAAAGTGTCATGGAGCATTTTGATGACAGGGGTCATGGAAAATTGTGATGTCAGGGGTCATCGAATATTGTGATGAAAATGCATGTAGCATGGTGAAGACAGGAGTCATGGAACATTGCGATGCCAGGTGTGAGGGAGTATTGCTACGAATTGTGATGTAACATTGTGATATCAGTGTTGAGAGAGCATTTTGATGATAAATGCATGGAGCACTGTGATGACAAGGTTTATGGAGCATTGTGATGACAAGATTTTGGAGCACTGTGATGACAAGCTAATGGTGCATTGTGATGACATGTGACATGGAGCATTGTGCTGAAAAGCGCATGGAGCATTGTGATGACAAGGGTCAAAGAGCATTGTGATGAAAAGTTCATGGAGCACTGTGGTTAAAAAGGTCACAGAGACTGTTGATGACGAGGGCATGGACCATTGTGATGACAAAGTTCATGAAGCATTGTGATGACTGGAGTCACGGAGCATTGTGATGACAGTGGTCATGGAGCATTGTGATAACAAGGGCATGGATCATTGTGATGACAAGGGTCATGGAGCATTGGGCTGAAAATGTACATGGAGTATTGTGATGACAGGGGTCATGGAGCATTGTGATGACAGAGGTCATGGAGAATTTTGATTTCATTGTGGTGACAATAGCCGGAAGCATCATGATGATGGGCATGATGCATTGTGATGACAGGGTTCATGGAGCATTGAGATGAAAAGGGGCATGGAGCATTGTGATTACAGGGGTCTTGGAGCATTGTGATGACAAGTGTCATGGAGACTTGTGAGGATAAGGCCATGGAACATTGTGATGGCGGGTGTCATGGAGCATTGTTATGAGAGGGGTAATGAAGCATTGTGATGAGAAGGGCATGGAACATTGTGATTACAAGGTTTATGGAGCATTGCGATGAATAATTTGTGGACCGTTGGGATGACAAGGGTCATGCAAGGGTCATAGAAAAATTTTCTTACAAAGGCATGGAGCATTGTGATGACAAGTGTCACGGAGCATTGTGATGAAATGTTCATGGAGCATTGTGGTTACAAAGGTCACAGAGCCTTATGATGACGCGGGCATCGACCACTGTGATGACAAATGTTATGAAGCATTGTGATGCCTGGAGTCATGGAACATTGTGATGACAGGGATCATGGAGCATTGTGATGACAAGGGCATGGAGCATTGTGATGAGAAGGTCATGGAATATTGTGAAGACATGTGTCAGGGAGCATTGTGATGACACATGTCATGGTCTGTTGTGATGACAATGGCAGGGAGCATTGTGATGAGAAATGTAATGGAGAATTGTGATGACAAATATAATGGAGCATTGTGATGACTAGGGATTGGAGCATTATGATGACAAGGGCCATTGAGAGTTTTCATGACAAGGTCGTGAAGCATTGTGATGACAAGGTCCTGGAGCATTGTGATGAGAAAACCATGGAGCCTTGTGATGAAAAACCTCATGGAGCATACTGATGAAAAGGGGCATGGATCATTTTGATTACAGGGGTCTTGGAGCACTGTGATTACAAGGCATGGATCATTTTGATGAGAAGGCCATGGAACATTCTGATGACATGTGTCATGGAGCTTTGTGATGACAAGGTCATGGAGCATTGTGATTACAGGTGTCTTGGAGCATTGTGATGACAAGTGTCTTGGAGCCCTGTGATGACAATGCCGTGGAACATTGTGATAGCAGAGGTCAAGGATCATTGTTATGATGGGTTAATGGAGCATTGTGATGAGAAGGGAAAGGAGCATTGTGTTTCAATGTTTATGGAGCATTGTGATGACAAATTTGTGGACCGATGTGATAAAAAGGGTGTGGCACATTGTGATGACAAGGGTCATGGAGCATTTTTCTGACAAAGGCATGGAGCATTCTGATGACAAGGGTCACGGAGCATTGTGATGAAAAGTTCATGGAGCACTGTGGTTACAACGGTCGTCACAGATTCTTGTGATGATGCGGGCATGGACCATTGTGATGACAAATGTTATGAAGCATTGTGATAACTGGTGTCACGGAGCAATGTGATGACAGGGGCCATGGAGCATTGTAATGACAAGGGCATGGAGCATTGTGATGATAGGGGCATGGAGCATTGTGATGAGAAGATCATGGAGTATTTTGAAGAAATGTGTCAGGGAGTATTGTGATGACACATGCCATGGTCCATTGCGATGACCATGACAGGGAGCATTGTGATGCCAAATTTAATGTAGGATTGTGATGACAATCATAATGAAGCATTGTGATGACTAGGGCTTGGAGCATTATGATGAAAAGGGCCATTGAGAATTTTTATGACAAGTCATGTAGCATTGTGATGACAAGTTCCTGGAGCATTGTGATGAGAATACCATGGAGCCTTGTGATGACAAATCTCATGGAGCATACTGAAGAAAAGGGACATGGACCATTGTGATTACAGGGGTCTTGGAACTTTGTGATGACATGGGCATGGAGCATTGTGAGGTGAAGGCCAAGGAGCATTCTAATGACATACGTCATTGAGCTTTGTGATGACAAGGGCACGGAGCATTGTGATTACAGGGGTCTTGGAGCATTGTGATGAAAAAGACATGGATCATTGTGATGAAAATGGCATGGAGCCTTGTAATGACAGGTTTCAAGGATCATCCAGACAATAAGTGTCAGGGAGCATTTTGATGACAAGTGTATTGAGCATTGTGATGACAAAGGTCATGGAGCATTGTGATGAGAAGACCATGAATAATTGTGACAACGAGAGTCATGGGGCATTGTGATGACAAGAGTTATGAAATATTGTGATCACAAGGATTTGGAGCATTGTTATGACAGAGGTCATGGAGCATTTTGATTTCATTTTGATGACAATAGCATGAATCATTATGATGATGGGCATGGTGCATTGTGATGACAGGGTTCATGGATCATTGAGATGAAAAGGGGCATGGAGCATTGTGATTACAGGATTCTTGGAGCATTGTGATGAGAACGGTCATGGAGCCTTGTGATTAGAAGACCATGGAACATCGTGATGGCAGGTGTCATGGATCATTTTTTTTGACAGGTGTAGTGGAGCATTGTGATGGCAAGGGCGTGGTGCATTGTGATGAGAAGGCCATGGAGCATTCTGATGACATGTGTCATGGAGCTTTGTTATGACAAGGGCATGGAGCAATGTGATGAGAGCGTTCATGGAGCATCGTGATGACAATGACATAGAGCATTGTGATGCCAAGTGTCATGGATCTTTGTGATGACAAATGTCATGGAGCATTTTGATGACAAGGGTGTTGTGCATTGTGATGACAAGGGCCTGGAGCATTTTCATGACAGGGTCATGGAGCAAATTGATGAAAAGTGTCATGGAGCATTTTGATGACAGGGGTCATGGAAAATTGTGATGTCAGGGGTCATCAAATATTGTGATGAAAATGCATGTAGCATGGTGAAGACAGGAGTCATGGAACATTGCGATGCCAGGTGTGAGGGAGTATTGCGACGAATTGTGATGTAACATTGTGATATCAGTGTTGAGAGAGCATTTTGATGATAAATGCATGGAGCACTGTGATGACAAGGTTTATGGAGCATTGTGATGACAAGATTTTGGAGCACTGTGATGACAAGCTAATGGTGCATTGTGATGACATGTGACATGGAGCATTGTGCTGAAAAGCGCATGGAGCATTGTGATGACAAGGGTCAAAGAGCATTGTGATGAAAAGTTCATGGAGCACTGTGGTTAAAAAGGTCACAGAGACTCTTGATGACGAGGGCATGGACCATTGTGATGACAAAGTTCATGAAGCATTGTGATGACTGGAGTCACGGAGCATTGTGATGACACTGGTCATGGAGCATTGTGATAACAAGGGCATGGAGCATTGTGATGACATGCGCATGGAGCATTGGTCTAATAAGTTTCATGGATTATTGCGATGCCATTTGGAATGGCGCATTGTGATGACAAGCGCATGGTGCATCTTGATGACATGTGTCATTGTGCTGACAAGCGCTTGGAGCATTGTGATGACAAGGGTCATGGAGCATTGTGCTGAGAAAGGCATAGAGCATTGTGATGACAAGGGTCAAAGGGCATTGTGCTGAAAAGTTCATGGAGCATTGTGGTTAAAAAGATCACAGAGACTGTTGATAACGAGGGCATGGACCATTGTGATGACAAAGGTCATGAAGAATTGTGATGACTGGAGTCACGTAGCATTGTGATGACAGGGTTCATAGAGCATTGTGATGAAAGGGCATGAAGCATTGGTCTAATAAGTTTCATGGATTATTGCGATGACAGTTGGAATGGCGCATTGTGATGGCAATGGCCTGCAGCATTGTGATGACCAGGTCATGCAGTATTGTGAAGACAGATGTCAGGGAGCATAGTGATGACATATGTAATGGCCCAATGTGATGACAATGGCATGGAGCATTGTGATGCCAAGTGTCATGGAGGATTCTGATGACAAAGGTAATGGAAAATTGCGATGACAATGGCTTGGAGCATTGTGATGACAAGAGTCAGGGAGCATTGTGCTGACAAGTGCATGGAGAATTGTGATGACAACGGTCATGGAGCATTCTGATGACAAGCTTGTGGAGTATTTTGATGACAATGGCATGGAGCATTGTGATGAAAATAGCATGGGATATTGTGATGAAAAAGGCATGGAGCCTTTTCATGACAGAGTTCAAGGAGCATTCTGACGACAAGTGTCAGGGAGCATTGTAATGACAAGTGTTTTGAGAATTGTGATGACAAAGTTCAAGGAGCATTTTTATGAAAAGTGCAAGGAGTATTGTGATGACAGGCATCATGGAGAGTTGGGATGACAAAGGTTATTGAACTTTGTGATCACAAGGGTTTGGAGCATTGTGATGACAGAGGTCATGGATCATTTTGATTTCAGGAGCATGGAGAATTGTGATGACAAGAGCATGAAGCAATCTGATCCCAAGGTTCATGGAGGATTGTGATGACAATATTAATAGAGTATTGTGATGAAAATCGCATAGAGCATTGTAATGACAATATCATGTAGCATTTTGCTGACAAAGGCATGGAGCATTGTGATGACTGGTGTCATGGAGAACTGTGATGACAAGCATCACCTGGCATTGTGAATACAGGGGTCATGGAGCATTGGGATGGCAAGGGCATGGATCATTGTGATGACAAGGGTCATGGAGCATTGGGCTGAAAATGTTCATGGAGTATTGTGATGACAGGCGTCATGGAGCATTGTGATGACAGAGGTCATGGAGAATTTTGATTTCATTGTGGTGACAATAGCCGGAAGCATTATGATGATGGGCATGATGCATTGTGATGACAGGGTTCATGGAGCATTGAGATGAAAAGGGGCATGGAGCATTGTGATTACAGGGGTCTTGGAGCATTGTGATGACAAGTGTCATGGAGACTTGTGATGATAAGGCCGTGGAACATTGTGATGGCGGGTGTCATGGAGCATTGTTATGAGAAAGGTAATGGAGCATTGTGATGAGAAGGGCATGGAACATTGTGATTACAAGGTTTATGGAGCATTGTGATGAATAATTTGTGGACCGTTGGGATGACAATGGTCATGCAAGGGTCATAGAGAATTTTTCTTACAAATGCATGGAGCATTGTGATGACAAGTGTCACGGAGCATTGTGATGAAATGTTCATGGATCATTGTGGTTACAAAGGTCACAGAGCCTTATGATGACGTGGGCATCGACCACTGTGATGACAAATGTTATGAAGCATTGTGATGCCTGGAGTCACGGAACATTGTGATGACAGGGGTCATGGAGCATTGTGATGACAAGGGCATGGAGCATTGTGATGAGAAGGTCATGGAATATTGTGAAGACATGTGACAGGGAGCATTGTGATGACATAGGTCATGGTCCATTGTGATGACAATGGCAGGGAGCATTGTGATGACAAATGTAATGGAGGATTGTGATGACAAATATAATGGAGCATTGTGATGACTAGGGATTGGAGCATTATGATGACAAGGGCCTTTGAGAATTTTCATGACAAGGTCGTGAAGCATTGTGATGACAATGTCCTGGAGCACTGTGATGAGAAAACCATGGAGCCTTGTGATGACAAACCTCATGGAGCATACTTATGAAAAGGGGCATGGAGCATTGTGATTACAGGGGTCTTGGAGCAGTGTGATGACAAGGCATGGATCATTTTGATGAGAAGGACATGGAACATTCTGATGACATGTGTCATGGAGCTTTGTGATGACAAGGGCATGGAGCATTGTGATTACAGGGGTCTTGGAGCATTGTGATGACAAGTGTCTTGGAGCCTTGTGATGACTATGCCGTGGAACATTGTGATGGCAGAGGTCATGGATCATTGTTATGATGGGTTAATGGAGCATTGTGATGAGAAGGGAAAGGAGAATTGTGTTTTCAATGTTTATGGAACATTGTGATGATAAATTTGTGGACCGTGGTGATAAAAAGCACGTGGCACATTGTGATGACAAGGGTCATGGAGCATTTTTCTGACAAAGGCATGGAGCATTTTGATGACAAGGGTCAAGGAGCATTGTGATGAAAAGTTCATGGAGCACTGTGGTTACAACGGTCGTCACAGATTCTTGTGATGATGCGGGGATGGACCAGTGTGATGACAAATGTTTGAAGCATTGTGATGACTGGAGTCACGGAGCAATGTGATGACAGGGGTCATGGAGCATTGTGATGACAAGGGCATGGAGTATTGTGATGATAGGGGCATGGAGCATTGTGATGAGAAGTTCATGGAGAATTTTGAAGAAAGCTGTCAGGGAGCATTGTGATGACATATGTCATGGTCCATTGCGAAGACAATGACAGGGAGCATTGTGATGCCAAATGTAATGTAGGATTGTGATGACAAATATAATGAAGCATTGTGATGACTAGGGCTTGGAGCATTATGATGAAAATGGCCATTGATAATTTTTATGACAAGTCATGTAGCATTGTGATGACAAGTTCCTGGAGCATTGTGATAAGAATACCATGGAGCCTTGTGATGACAAATCTCATGGAGCATACTGAAGAAAAGGGACATGGACCATTTTGATTACAGGGGTCTTGGAACTTTGTGATGACATGGGCATGGAGCACTGTGAGGTGAAGGCCAAGGAGCATTCTAATGACATACGTCATTGAGCTTTGTGATGACAAGGGCATGGAGCATTGTGATTACAGGGGTCTTGGAGCATTGTGATGAAAAAGACATGGATCATTGTGATGAAAATGGCATGGAGCCTTGTAATGACAGGTTTCAAGGATCATCCAGACAATAAGTGTCAGGGAGCATTTTGATGACAAGTGTATTGAGCATTGTGATGACAAAGGTCATGGAGCATTGTGATGAGAAGACCATGGATAATTGTGATAACGAGAGTCATGGGGCATTGTGATGACAAGAGTTATGAAATATTGTGATCACAAGGATTTGGAGCATTGTTATGACAGATGTCATGGAGCATTTTGATTTCATTTTGATGACAATAGCATGAATCATTATGATGATGGGCATGGTGCATTGTGATGACAGGGTTCATGGATCATTGAGATGAAAAGGGGCATGGAGCATTGTGATTACAGGGGTCTTGGAGCATTGTGATGAGAACGGTCATGGAGCCTTGTGATGAGAAGACCATGGAACATCGTGATAGCAGGTGTCATTGAGCATTTTTTTGACAGGTGTAATGGAGCATTGTGATGGCAAGGGCGTGGTGCATTGTGATGAGAAGGCCATGGAGCATTCTGATGACATGTGTCATGAAGCTTTGTAATGACAAGGGCATGGAGCAATGTGATGAGAGCGTTCATGGAGCATCGTGATGACAATGACATGGAGCATTGTGATGCCAAGTGTCATGGATCTTTGTGATGACAAATGTCATGGAGCATTTTGATGACAAGGATGTTGTGCATTGTGATGACAAGGGCCTGGAGCATTTTGATGACAGGGTCATGGAGCAATTTGATGAAAAGTGTCATGGAACATTTTGATGACAGGGGTGATGGAACATTGTGATATCAGGGGTCATCGAACATTGTGATGAAAATGCATGTAGCATGGTGAAGACAGGAGTCATGGAACATTGTGATGCCATGTGTGAGGGAGTATTGTGACGAATTGTGATGTAACATTGTGATATCAGTGTTGAGAGAGCATTTTGATGATAATTGTATGGAGCACTGTGATGACAACGTTTATGGAGCATTGTGATGACAAGATTTTGGAGCACTGTGATGACAAGCTATTGGTGCATTGTGATGACATGTGTCATGGAGCATTGTGCTGAAAAGCGCATGGAGCATTGTGATGACAAGGGTTAAAGAGTATTGTGATGAAATGTTCATGGAGCATTGTGGTTAAAAGGTCACAGAGACTGTTGATGACCAGGGCATAGACCATTGTGATGACAAAGTTCATGAAGCATTGTGATGACTGGAGTCACGGAGCATTGTGATGACAGTGGTCATGGAGCATTGTGGTAACAAGGGCATGGAGCATTGAGATGACAAAGGCATGGAGCATTGGTCTAATAAGTTTCATGGATTATTGCGATGACATTTGGAATGGCACATAGTGATGACAAACGCATGGTGCATCTTGATGACATGTGTCATGGACCATTGTGCTGACCAGCACATGGAGCATTCTGATGACAAGGGTCATGGAGCATTGTGCTGAGAAAGGCATAGAGCATTGTGATGACAAGAGTCAAAGGGCATTGTGCTGAAATGTTCATGGAGCATTGTGGTTAAAAAGATCACAGAGACTGTTGATGACGAGGGCATGGACCATTGTGATGACAAAGGTCATGAATAATTGTGATGACTGGAGTCACGTAGCATTGTGATGACAGGGTTCATAGAGCTTTGTGATGAAAGGGCATGAAGCATTGGTCTAATAAGTTTCATGGATTATTGCGATGACATTTGGAATGGCACATTGTGATGACAAGCGCATGGTGCATCTTGATGACATATGTCATGGAGCATTGTGGTGACAAGCACATGGAGCATTCTGATGACAAGGGTCATGGAGCATTGTGCTGAGAAAGGCATAGAGCATTGTGATGACAAGAGTCAAAGGGCATTGTGCTGAAATGTTCATGGAGCATTGTGGTTAAAAAGATCACAGAGACTGTTGATGACGAGGGCATGGACCATTGTGATGACAAAGGTCATGAATAATTGTGATGACTGGAGTCACGTAGCATTGTGATGACAGGGTTCATAGAGCTTTGTGATGAAAGGGCATGAAGCATTTGTCTAATAAGTTTCATGGATTATTGCAATGACACTTGGAATGGCGCATTGTGATGGCAATGGCATGGAGCATTGTGATGACCAGATCATGCAGTATTGTGAAGACAGGTGTCAGGGAGCATTGTGATGACATATGTAATGGCACATTGTGATGACAAAGGCATGGAGCATTGTCATGCCAAGTGTCATGGAGGATTCTGATGACGAAGGTAATGGAGCATTGCGATGACAATGGCCTGGAGCATTGTGATGACAAGGTTCAGGGAGCCTTGTGCTGACAAGTGCATGGAGAATTGTGATGACAACGGTCATGGAGCATTCTGATGACAAGCTGGTGGAGTATTTTGATGACAATGGCATGGAGCATTGTGATGAAAATGGCATGGGACATTGTGATAAAAATTCATGGAGCCTTTTCGTGACAGTGTTCAAGGAGCATTCTGACGACAAGTGTCAGGGAGGATTGTAATGACAAGTGTATTGAGAATTGTGATGACCAAGTTCAAGGAGCATTTTGATGAAAAGGGCATGGAGTATTGTGATGACAGGCATCATGGAGCGCTGTGATGACAAAGGTTATTGAACTTTGTGATCACAAGGGTTTGGAGCATTGTGATGACACAGGTCATGGATCATTTTGATTTCAGGAGCATGGAGCATTGTGATGACAAGAGCATGAAGCAATCTGATCCCAAGGTTTATGGAGGATTGTGATGACAATAGTAATGGAGTATTGTGATGAAAATCGCATAGAGCATTGTAATGACAAGGTCATGTAGCATTTTGCTGACAAAGGCATGGAGCATTGTGATGACTGGTGACATGGAGCACTGTGATGACATGCATCACGGAGCATTGTGAATACAGGGGTCAAGGAGCATTGGGATGACAAGGGCATGGATCATTGTGATGACAAGAGTCATGGAGCACTGGGCTGAAAATGTTCATGGAGTATTGTGATGACAGGGGTCATGGATCATTGTGATGACAGAGGTCATGGAGAATTTTGATTTCATTGTGGTGACAATAGCCGGAAGCATCATGATGATGGGCATGATGCATTGTGATGACAGGGTTCAAGGAGCATTGAGATGAAAAGTGAAATGGAGCATTTTGATTACAGGGGTCTTGGAGCATTGTGATGACAAGTGTCATGGAGACTTGTGATGATAAGGCCGTGAAACATTGTGATGGCGGGTGTCATGGAGCATTGTTATGAGAGGGGTAATGGAGCATTGTGATGAGAAGGGCATGGAACATTGTGATTACAAGGTTTATGGAGCATTGCGATGAATAATTTGTGGACCGTTGGGATGACAAGGGTCATGCAAGGGTCATAGAGAATTTTTCTTACAAAGGCATGGAGCATTGTGATGACAAGTGTCAGGGAGCATTGTGATGAAATGTTCATGGACCATTGTGGTTACAAAGGTCACAGAGCCTTATGAAGACGCGGGCATCGACCACTGTGATGACAAATGTTATGAAGCAATGTGATGCCTGGAGTCACGGAACATTGTGATGACAGGGATCATGGAGCTTTGTGATGACAAGGGCATGGAGCATTGTGATGAGGAGGTCGTGGAATATTGTGAAGACATGTGTCAGGGAGCATTGTGATGACATATGTCATGGTCCATTGTGATGACAATGGCAGGGAGCATTGTGATGACAAATGTAATGGAGGATTGTGATGACAAATATAATGGAGCATTGTGATGACTAGGGATTGGAGCATTATGATGACAAGGGCCTTTGAGAATTTTCATGACAAGGTCGGGAAGCATTTTGATGACAAGGACCTGGAGCATTGTGATGAGAATACCATGGAGCCTTGTGATGACAAACCTCATGGAGCATACTGATGAAAAGGGGCATGGAGCATTGTGATTACAGGGGTCTTGGAGCACTGTGATTACAAGGCATGGATCATTTTGATGAGAAGGACATGGAACATTCTGATGACATGTGTCATGGAGCTTTGTGATGACAAGGGCATGGAGCATTGTGAATACAGGGGTCTTGGAGCATTGTGATGACAAGTGTCTTGGAGCCTTGTGATGACAATGCCGTGGAACATTGTGATGGCAGAGGTCATGGATCATTGTTATGATGGGTTAATGGAGCATTGTGATGAGAAGGGAAAGGAGCATTGTCTTTTCAATGTTTATGGAGCATTGTGATGACAAATTTGTGGACCGTTGTGATGAAAAGTGCATGGCTCATTGTGATGACAAGGGTAATGGAGCATTTTTCTGACAAAGGCATGGAGCATTGTGATGACAAGGGTCACGGAGCATTGTGATGAAAAGTTCATGGAGCACTCTGGTTACAACGGTCGTCACAGATTCTTGTGATGATGCGGGCATGGACCATTGTGATGACAAATGTTATGAAGCATTGTGATGACTGGAGTCACGGAGCAATGTGATGACAGGCGTCATGGAGCATTGTGATGACAAGGGCATGGAGCATTGTGATGATAGGGGCATGGAGCATTGTGATGAGAAGTTCATGGAGTATTTTGAAGAATGGTGTCAGGGAGCATTGTGATGACATATGTCATGGTCCATTGCGATGACAATGACAGGGAGCATTGTGATGCCAAATTTAATGTAGGATTGTGATGACAAACATAATGAAGCATTGGGATGACTAGGGCTTGGAGCATTATGATGAAAAGGGCCATTGAGAATTTTTATGACAAGTCATGTAGCATTGTGATGACTAGTTCCTGGAGCATTGTGATGAGAATACCATGGAGCCTTGTGATGACAAATCTCATGGAGCATACTGAAGAAAAGGGACATGGACCATTGTGATTACAGGGGTCTTGGAACTTTGTGATGACATGGGCATGGAGCATTGTGAGGTGAAGGCCAAGGAGCATTCTAATGACACATGTCACTGAGCTTTGTGATGACAAGGGCATGGAGCATGGTGATTACAGCGTTCTTAGAACATTGTGATGAAAAGGACATGGATCATTGTGATGAAAATGGCATGGAGCCTTGTAATGACAGGTTTCAAGGATCATACAGACAATAAGTGTCAGGGAGCATTTTGATGACAAGTGTATTGAGCATTGTGATGACAAAGGTCTTGGAGCATTGTTATGAGAAGACCATGGATAATTGTGATAGCGAGAGTCATGGGGCATTGTGATGACAAGAGTTATGAAATATTGTGATCACAAGGATTTGGAGCATTGTTATGACAGAGGTCATGGAGCATTTTGATTTCATTTTGATGACAATAGCATGAAGCATTATGATGATGGGCATGGTGCATTGTGATGACAGGGTTCATGGACCATTGAGATGAAAAGGGGCATGGAGCATTGTGATTACAGGGGTCTTGGAGCATTGTGATGAGAACGGTCATGGAGCCTTGTGATGAGAAGACCATGGAACATCGTGATGGCAGGTGTCATGGAGCATTTTTTTGACAGGTGTAATGGAGCATTGTGATGGCAAGGGCGTGGTGCATTTTGATGAGAAGGCAATGGAGCATTCTGATGACATGTGTCATGGAGCTTTGTAATGACAAGGGCATGGAGCAATGTGATGAGAGCGTTCATGGAGCATCGTGATGACAATGACATGGAGCATTGTGATGCCAAGTGTCATGGATCTTTGTGATGACAAATGTCATGGAGCATTTTGATGACAAGTGTGTTGTGCATTGTGATGAGAAGGGCAGGGAGCATTTAGATGACAGGGTCATGGAGCAATTTGATGAAAAGCGTCATGGAGCATTTTGATGACAGGGGTCATGGAACATTGTGATGTCAGGGGTCATCGAACATTGTGATGAAAATGCATGTAGCATGGTGAAGACAGGAGTCATGGAACATTGCGATGCCAGGGGTGAGGGAGTATTGTGACGAACTGTGGTGTAACATTGTGATATCAGTGTTGAGAGAACATTTTGATGATAATTGCATGGAGCATTGTGATGACAAGGTTTATTGAGCATTGTGATGACAAGATTTTGGAGCACTGTGATGACAAGCTAATGGTGCATTGTGATGACATGTGTCATGGAGCACTGTGCTGAAAAGCGCATGGAGAATTGTGAAGACAAGGGTCAAAGAGCATTGTGATGAAAAGTTCATGGAGCATTGTGGTTAAAAAGATCACAGAGACCGTTGATGTCGAGGGCATGGACCATTGTGATGACAAAGTTCATGAAGAATTGTGATGCCTGGAGTCACGGAGCATTGCGATGACAGTGGTCATGGGGCATTGTGATAACAAGGGCATGGAGCATTGTGATGAGAAGACCATGGATAATTGTGATAACGAGAGTCATGGGGCATTGTGATGACAAGAGTTATGGAATATTGTGATCACAAGGGTTTGGAGCATTGTTATGACAGAGGTCATGGAGCATTTTTATTTCATTTTGATGACAATAACATGAAGCATTATGATGATGGGCATGGTGCAATGTGATGACAGGGTTCGTGGATCATTGAGATGTAAAGGGGCATGGAGCATTGTGATTACAGGGGTCTTGGAGCATTGTGATGAGAACGGTCATGGAGCCTTGTGATGACAAGACCATGGAACATCGTGATGGCAGGTGTCATGGGGCATTTTTATGACAGGTGTAATGGAGCATTGTGATGGCAAGGGCGTGGTGCATTGTGAGGAGAAGGCCATGGAGCATTCTGATGACATGTGTAATGGAGCTTTGTAATGACAAGGGCATGGAGCAATGTGATGAGAGCGTTCGTGGAGCATCGTGATGACAATGACATGGAGCATTGTGATGCCAAGTGTCATGGATCTTTGTGATGACAAATGTCATGGAGCATTTTGATGACAAGGGTGTTGTGCATTGTGATGAGAAGGGCAGGGAGCATTTTGATGACAGGGTCATGGAGCAATTTGTTGAAAAGCGTCATGGAGCATTTTGATGACAGGGGTCATGGAACATTGTGATGTCAGGGGTCATCGAACATTGTGATGAAAATGCATTTAGCATGTTGAAGACAGGAGTAATGGAACATTTCGATGCCAGGTTTGAGGGAGTATAGTGACGAATTGTGATGTAATATTGTGATATCAGTGTTGAGAGAGCATTATGATGATAATTGCATGGAGCACTGTGATGACAAGATTTTGGAGCACTGTGATGACAAGCTAATGGTGCATTGTGATGACATGTGTCATGGAGCATTGTGCTGAAAAGCGCATGGAGCATTGTGATGACAAGGGTCAAAGAGCATTGTGATGAAAAGTTCATGGAGCATTCTTGTTAAAATGTTAACAGAGACTGTTGATGACGAGGGCATGGACCATTGTGATGACAAAGTTCATGAAGCATTGTGATGACTGGAGTCATGGAGCATTGTGATGACAGTGGTCATGGAGCATTGTGATAACAATGGCATGGATCATTGTGATGACAAGTGTCACGGAGCATTGGGCTGAAAATGTTCACGGAGTATTGTGATGACAGGGGTCATGGAGCATTGTGATGACAGAGGTCATAGAGAATTTTGATTTCATTGTGGTGACAATAGCCGGAAGCATCATGATGATGGACATGATGCATTGTGATGACAGGGTTCATGGAGCATTGAGATGAAAAGGGGCATGGAGCATTGTGATTACAGGGGTCTTGGAGCATTGTGATGACAAGTGTCATGGAGACTTGTGATGATAAGGCCGTGGAACATTGTGATGGCGGGTGTCATGGAGTATTGTTATGAGAGGGGTAATGGAGCATTGTGATGAGAAGGACATGGAACATTGTGATTACAAGGTTTATGGAGCATTGCGATGAATAATTTGTGGACCGTTGTGATGACAAGGGTCTTGCAAGGGTCATAGAGAATTTTTCTTACAAAGGCATGGAACATTGTGATGACAAGGGTCACGGAGCATTGTGATGAAATGTTCATGGAGCATTGTGGTTACAAATGTCACTGAGCCTTATGATGACACGGGCATCGACCACTGTGATGACAAATGTTATGAAGCATTGTGATGCCTGGAGTCACGGAACATTGTGATGACAGGGATCATGGAGCATTGTGATGACAAGGGCATGGAGCATTGTGATGAGAAGGTCATGGAATATTGTGAAGACATGTGCCAGGGAGCATTGTGATGACATATGTCATGGTCCATTGTGATGACAATGGCAGGGAGCATTGTGATGACAAATGTAATGGAGGATTGTGATGACAAATATAATGGAGCATTGTGATGACTAGGGATTGGAGCATTATGATGACAAGGGCCATTGAGAATTTTCATGACAAGGTCGTGAAGCATTGTGATGACCAGGTCCTGGAGCATTGTGATGAGAAAACCATGGAGCCTTGTGATGACAAACCTCATGGAGCATACTGATGAAAAGGGGCATCGAGCATTGTGATAACAGGGGTCTTGGAGCACTGTGATGAGAAGGCCATGGAACATTCTGATGGCATGTGTCATGGAGCTTTGTGATGACAAGGGCATGGAGCACTGTGATTACAGGGGTCTTGGAGCATTGTGATGACAAGTGTCTTGGAGCCTTGTGATGACAATGCCGTGGAACATTGTGATGGCCGAGGTCATGGATCATTGTTATGATGGGTTAATGGAGCATTGTGATGAGAAGGGAAAGGAGCATTGCGTTTTCAATGTTTATTGAGCATTGTGATGACAAATTTGTGGACCGTTGTGATAAAAACCGTGTGGCACTTTGTGATGACAAGGGTCATGGAGCATTTTTCTGACAAAGGCATGGAGCATTGTGATGACAAGGGTCACGGAGCATTGTGATGAAAAGTTCATGGAGCACTGTGGTTACAACGGTCCTCACAGATTCTTGTGATGATGCGGGCATTGACCATTGTGATGACAAATGTTATGAATCATTGTGATGACTGGAGTCACGGAGCAATGTGATGACAGGGGTCATGAAGCATTGTGATGACAAGGGCATGGAGCATTGTGATGATAGGGGCATGGAGCATTGTGATGAGAAGTTCATGGAGTATTTTGAAGAAAGGTGTCAGGGAGCATTGTGATGACATATGTCATGGTCAATTGCGATGACAATGACAGGGAGCATTGTGATGCCAAATTTAATGTAGGATTGTGATGACAAACATAATGAAGCATTGTGATAACTAGGGCTTGGAGCATTATGATGAAAAGGGCCATTGAGAATTTTTATGACAAGTCATGTAGCATTGTGATGACAAGTTCCTGGAGCATTGTGATGAGAATACCATGGAGCCTTGTGATGACAAATCTCATGGAGCATACTGAAGAAAAGGGACATGGACCATTGTGATTACAGGGGTCTTGGAACTTTGTGATGACATGGGCATGGAGCATTGTGAGGTGAAGGCCAAGGAGCATTCTAATGACATACGTCATTGAGATTTATGATGACTAGGGCATGGAGCATTGTGATTACAGGGGTCTTGGAACATTGTGATAAAAAGGACATGGATCATTGTGATGAAAATGGCATGGAGCCTTGTAATGACAGGTTTCAAGGATCATCCAGACAATAAGTGTCAGGGAGCATTTTGATGACAAGTGTATTGAGCATTGTGATGACAAAGGTCATGGAGCATTGTGATGAGAAGACCATGTATAACTGTGATAACGAGACTCAAGGGGCATTGTGATGACAAGAGTTATGAAATATTGTGATCACAAGGATTTGGAGCATTGTTATGACAGAGGTCATGGAGCATTTTGATTTCATTTTGATGACAATAGCATGAAGCATTATGATGATGGGCCTGGTGCATTGTGATGACAGGGGTCATGGATCATTGAGATGAAAAGGGGCATGGAGCATTGTGATTACAGGGGTCTTGGAGCATTGTGATGAGAACGGTCATGGAGCCTTGTGATGAGAAGACCATGGAACATCGTGATGGCAGGTGTCATGGAGCATTTTTTTGACAGGTGTAATGGAGCATTGTGATGGCAAGGGCGTGGTGCATTGTGATGAGAAGGCCATGGAGCATTCTGATGACATGTGTCATGGAGCTTTGTAATGACAAGGGCATGGAGCAATGTGATGAGAGCGTTCATGGAGCATCGTGATGACAATGACATGGAGCATTGTGATGCCAAGTGTCATGGATTTTGTGATGACAAATGTCATGGAGCATTTTGATGACAAGGATGTTGTGCATTGTGATGACAAGGGCCTGGAGCATTTTGATTAAAGGGTCATGGAGCAATTTGATGAAAAGTGTCATGGAGCATTTTGATGACAGGGGTGATGGAATATTGTGATGTCAGGGGTCATCGAACATGGTGATGAAAATGCATGTAGCATGGTGAAGACAGGAGTCATGGAACATTGCGATGCCAGGGGTGAGGGAGTATTGTGACGAATTGTGATGTAACTTTGTGATATCAGTGTTGAGAGAGAATTTTGATGATAATTGCATGGAGCATTGTGATGACAAATTTTATGGAGCATTGTGATGACAAGATTTTGGAGCACTGTGATGACAAGCTAATGGTGCATTGTGATAACATGTGTCATGGAGCATAGTGCTGAAAAGCGCTTGGAGCATTGTGATGACAAGGGTCAAAGAGCATTGTGATGAAAAGTTCATGGAGCATTGTGGTTAAAAAGGTCACAGAGACTGTTGATGACGAGGGCATGGACCATTGTGATGACAAAGTTCATGAAGCATTGTGATGACTCGAGTCACGGAGCATTGTGATGACTGTGGTCATGGAGCATTGTGATAACAAGGGCATGGAGCATTGTGATGACAAGGGCATGGAGCATTGGTCTAATAAGTTTCATGGATTATTGCGATGACAACTGGAATGGCGCTTTGTGATGACAAGCGAATGGTGCATCTTGATGACATGTGTCATGGAGCATTGTGCTGACAAGCACATGGAGCATTCTGATGACAAGGGTCATGGAGCATTGTGCTGAGAAAGGCATAGAGCATTGTGATGACAAGGGTCAAAGGGCATTGTGCGAAAAGTTCATGGAGCATTGTGGTTAAAACGATCACAGAGACTGTTGATGACGAGGGCATGGACCATTTTGATGAGAAAGGTCATGAAGAATTGTGATGACTGGAGTCACGTGGCATTGTGATGACAGGGTTCATAGAGCATTGTGATGAAAGGGCATTAAGCATTGGTCTAATAAGTTTCATGGATTATTGCGATGACACTTGGAATGGCGCATTGTGATGGCAATGGCATGGAGCATTGTGATGACCAGGTCATGCAGTATTGTGAAGACAGGTGTCAGGGAGCATTGTGATGACATATGTAATGGCCCATTGTGATGACAATGGCATGGAGCATTGTGATGCCAAGTGTCTTGGAGGATTCTGATGACGAAGGTAATGGAGCATTGCGATGACAATGGCTTGGAGCATTCTGATGACAAGGGTCAGGGAGCATTGTGCTGACAAGTGCATGGAGAATTGTGATGACAACGGTCATGGAGCATTCTGATGACAAGCTTGTGGAGTATTTTGATGACAATGGCATGGAGCATTGTGATGAAAATGGCATGGGACTTTGTGATGAAAATGTCATGGAGCCTTTTCGTGACAGTGTTCAAGGAGCTTTCTGACGACAAGTGTCAGGGAGCATTGTAATGACAAGTGTATTCAGAATTGTGATGACCAAGTTCAAGGAGCATTTTGATGAAAAGGGCATGGAGTATTGTGATGACAGGCATCATGGAGCGTTGTGATGACAAAGGTTATTGAACTTTGTGATCACAAGGGTTTGGAGCATTGTGATGACATAGGTCACGGATCATTTTGATTTCAGGAGCATGGAGCATTGTGATGACAAGAGCATGAAGCAATCTGATCCCAAGGTTCATGGAGGATTGTGATGACAATAGTAATGGAGTGTTGTGATGAAAAGCGCAGAGAGCATTGTAATGACAAGGTCATGTAGCATTTTGCTGACAAAGGCATGGAGCATTGTGATGACTGGTGTCATGGAGCACTGTGATGACAAGCATCACGGAGCATTGTGAATACAGGGGTCATGGAGCACTGGGATGACAAGGGCATGGATCATTTTAATGACAAGGGTCATGGAGCATTGGGCTGAAAATGTTCATGGAGTATTGTGATGACAGGGGTCATGGAGCATTGTGATGACAGAGGTCATGGAGAATTTTGATTTCATTTTGGTGACAATAGCCGGAAGCATTATGATGATGGGCATGATGCATTGTGATGACAGGGTTCATGGAGCATTGAGATGAAAAGGGGCATGGAGCATTGTGATTACAGGGGTCTTGGAGCATTGTGATGACAAGTGTCATGGAGACTTGTGATGATAAGGCCGTGGAACATTGTGATGGCGGGTGTCATGGAGCATTGTTATGAGAGGGGTAATGGAGCATTGTGATGAGAAGGGCATGGAACATTGTGATTACAAGTTATATGGAGCATTGCGATGAATAATTTGTGGACCGTTGGGATGACAAGGGTCATGCAAGTGTCATAGAGAATTTTTCTTACAAAGGCATGGAGCATTGTGATGACTGGGGTCACGGAGCATTGTGATTAAATGTTCATGGAGCATTGTGGTTACAAAGGTCACAGAGCCTTATGATGACACGGGCATCATCCACTGTGATGACAAATGTTATGAAGCATTGTGATGCCTGGAGTCACGGAACATTGTGATGACAGGGGTCATGGAGCATTGTGATGACAACGGCATGGAGCATTGTGATGAGAAGGTCGTGGAATTTTGTGAAGACATGTGTCAGGGAGCATTGTGATGACATATGTCATGGTCCATTGTGATGACAATGGCAGGGAGCATTGTGATGACAAATGTAATGGAGGATTGTGATGACAAATATAATGGAGCATTGTGATGACTAGGGATTGGAGCATTATGATGAAAAGGGCCATTGAGAATTATCATGACAAGGTCGGGAAGCATTGTGATGACAAGGTCCTGGAGCATTGTGATGAGAAAACCATGGAGCCTTGTGATGACAAACCTCATGGAGCATACTGATGAAAAGGGGCATGGAGCATTTTGATTACAGGGGTCTTGGAGCACTGTGATGACAAGGCATGGATCATTTTGATGAGAAGGCCATGGAACATTATGATGACATGTGTCATGGAGCTTTGTGATGACAAGGGCATGGAGCATTGTGATTACAGGGGTCTTGGAGCATTGTGACGACAAGTGTCTTGGAGCCTTGTGATGACAATGCCGTGGAACATTGTGATGGCAGAGGTCATGGAACATTGTTATGATGGGTTAATGGAGCATTGTGATGAGAAGGGAAAGGAGCATTGTGTTTTCAATGTTTATGGAGCATTGTGATGACAAATTTGTGGACCGTTGTGATAAAAATTGTGTGGCACATTGTGATGGCAAGTGTAAGGGAGCATTTTTCTGACAAAGGCATGGAGCATTGTGATGACAAGGGTCACGGAGCATTGTGATGAAAAGTTCATGGAGCACTGTGGTTACAAAATTCGTCACAGATTCTTGTGATGATGTGGGCATGGACCATTGTGATGACAAATGTTATGAAGCATTGTGATGACTGGAGTCACGGAGCAATGTGATGACAGGGGTCATGGAGCATTGTGATGACAAGGGCATGGAGCATTGTGATGATAGGGACATGGAGCATTGTGATGAGAAGTTCATGGAGTATTTTGAAGAAAGGTGTCAGGGAGCATTGTGATGACATATGTCATGGTCCATTGCGATGACAATGACAGGGAGCATTGTGATGCCAAATGTAATGTAGGATTGTTATGACAAACATAATGAAGCATTGTGATGACTAGGGCTTGGAGCATTATGATGAAAAGGGCCATTGAGAATTTTTATTACAAGTCATGTAGCATTGTGATGACAAGTTCCTGGAGCATTGTGATGAGAATACCATCGAGCCTTGTGATGACAAATCTCATGGAGCATACTGAAGAAAAGGGACATGGACCATTGTGATTACAGGGGTCTTGGAACTTTGTGATGACATGGGCATGGAGCATTGTGAGGTGAAGGCCAAGGAGCATTCTAATGACATACGTCACTGAGCTTTGTGATGACAAGGGCATGGAGCATTGTGATTACAGCGGTCTTGGAACATTGTGATAAAAAGGACATGGATCATTGTGATGAAAATGGCATGGAGCCTTGTAATGACAGGTTTCAAGGATCATACAGACAATCAGTGTCAGGGAGCATTTTGATGACAAGTGTATTGAGCATTGTGATGACAAAGTTCATAGAGCATTGTGATGAGAAGACCATGGATAATTGTGATAACGAGAGTCATGGGGCATTGTGATAACAACAGTTATGAAATATTGTGATCACAAGGGTTTGGAGCATTGTTATGACAGAGGTCATGGAGCATTTTGATTTCATTTTGTTGACAATAGCATGAAGCATTATGATGATGGGCATGGTGCACTGTGATGACAGGGTTCATGGATCATAGAGATGAAAAGGGGCATGGAGTATTGTGATTACAGGGGTCTTGGAGCATTGTGATGAGAACGGTCATGGAGCCTTGTGATGAGAAGACCATGGATCATCGTGATGGCAGGTGTCATGGAGCATTTTTTTGACAGGTGTAAAGGAGTATTGTGATGGCAAGGGCGTGGTGCATTGTGATGAGAAGGCCATGGAGCATTCGGATGACATGTGTCATGGAGCTTTGTAATGACAAGGGCATGGAGCAATGTGATGAGACTGTTCATGGAGCATCGTGATGACAATGACATGGAGCATTGTGGTGCCAAGTGTCATGGATCTTTGTGATGACAAATGTCATGGAGCATTTTGATGACAAGGGTGTTGTGCATTGTGATGACAAGGGCCTAGAGCATTTTGATGACAGGGTCATGGAGCAATTTGATGAAAAGCGTCATGGAGCATTTTGATGACAGTTGTTTTGGAACATTGTGATGTCAGGGGTCATCGAACATTGTGATGAAAATGCATGTAGCATTGTGAAGACAGGAGTCATGGAACATTGCGATGCCAGGTGTGAGGGAGTATTGTGACGAATTGTGATGTAACATTGTGATATCAAAGTTGAGAGAGCATTTTGATGATAATTGCATGGAGCACTGTGATGACAAGATTTTGGAGCACTGTGATATCAAGCTAATGGTGCATTGTGATGACATGTGTCATGGAGCATTGTGCTGAAAAGCGCATGCAGCATTGTGATGACAAGGGTCAAAGAGCATTGTGATGAAAAGTTCATGGAGCATTGTGGTTAAAAAGGTAACAGAGCCCTCCCTGGTGGCGCAGTGGTTGAGGGTCCGCCTGCCGATGCAGGGGATACGCGTTCGTGCCCCGGTCTGGGAGGATACCATATGCCGCGGAGCGGCTGGGCCCGTGAGCCATGGCCGCTGGGCCTGCGCCTCCGGAGCCTGTGCTCCGCAACGGGAGAGGCCACAGCAGTGAGAGGCCCGCATACCGCAAATAGAAAAAAAAAAAAAAAAAATGTAACAGAGACTGTTGATGACGAGGGCATGGACCATTGTGATGACAAAGTTCATGAAGCATTGTGATGACTGGAGTCACGGAGCATTGTGATGACAGTGGTCATGGAGCATTGTGATGACAAGGGCATGGATCATTGTGATGACAAGGGTCATGGAGCATTGGGCTGAAAATATTCATGGAGTATTGTGATGACAGGGGTCATGGAGCATTGTGATGACAGAGGTCATGGAGAATTTTGATTTCATTGTGGTGACAATAGCCAGAAGCATCATGATGATGGGCATGATGCATTGTGATGACAGGGTTCATGGAGCATTGAGATGAAAAGGGGCATGGAGCATTGTGATTACAGGGGTCTTGAGCATTGTGATGACAAGTGTTATGGAGACTTGTGATGATAAGGCCGTGGAACATTGTGATGTCGGGTGTCATGGAGCATTTTTATGAGAGGGGTAATGGAGCATTGTGATGAGAAGGGCATGGAACATTGTGATTACAAGGTTTATGGATCATTGCGATGAATAATTTGTGGACCGTTGGGATGACAAGGGTCATGCAAGGGTCATAGAGAATTTATCTTACAAAGGCATGGAGCATTGTGATGACAAGCGTCACGTTAATTGTGATGAAATATTCATGAGGCATTGTGGTTACAAAGGTCACAGAGCTTTATGATGACACGGGCATCGACCACTGTGATGACAAATGTTATGAAGCATTGTGATGCCTGGAGTCACGGAACATTGTGATGACAGGGGTCATGGAGCATTGTGATGACAAGGGCATGGAGCATTGTTATGAGAAGGTCGTGGAATATTGTGAAGACATGTGTCAGGGAGCATTGTGATGACATATGTCATGGTCCATTGTGATGACAATGGCAGGGAGCATTGTGATGACAAATGTAATGGAGGATTGTGATGACAAATATAATGGAGCATTGTGATGACTAGGGATTGGAGCATTATGATGACAAGTGCCATTGAGAATTTTCATGACAAGGTCGTGAAGCATTGTGATGACAAAGTCCTGGAGCATTGTGATGAGAAAACCATGGAGCCTTGTGATGACAAACCTCATGGAGCATACTGATGAAAAGTGGCATGGAGCATTGTGATTACAGGGGTCTTGGAGCACTGTGATGACAAGTCATGGATCATTTTGATGAGAAGGCCATGGAACATTCTGAAGATATGTGTCATGGAGCCTTGTGATGACAAGTGCATGGAGCATTGTGATTACAGGGGTCTTGGAGCATTGTGATGACGAGTGTCTTGGAGACTTGTGATGACAATGCCGTGGAACATTGTGATGGCAGAGGTCATGGATCATTGTTATGATGGGTTAATGGAGCATTGTGATGAGAAGGGAAAGGAGCATTGTGTTTTCAATCTTTATGGAGCATTGTGATGACAAATTTGTGGACCGTTTTGATAAAAAGCACGTGGCACATTGTGATGACAAGGGTCATGGAGCATTTTTCTGACAAAGGCATGGAGCATTGTGATGACAAGGGTCACGGAGCATTGTGATGAAAAGTTCATGGAGCACTGTGGTTACAACGGTCGTCACAGATTCTTGTGATGATGCGGGCATGGACCATTGTGATGACAATTTTTATGAAGCATTGTGATGACTGGAGTCACGGAGCAATGTGATGACAGGGGTCATGGAGCATTGTGTGGACAAGGGCATGGAGCATTGTGATGATAGGGGCATGGAGCATTGTGATGAGAAGTTCATGGAGTATTTTGAAGAATGGTGTCAGGGAGCATTGTGATGACATATGTCATGGTCGATTGTGATGACAATGACAGGGAGCATTGTGATGCCAAATGTAATGTAGGATTGTGATGACAAACATAATTAAGCATTGTGATGACTAGGGCTTGGAGCATTATGGTGAAAAGGGCCATTGAGAATTTTTATGACAAGTCATGTAGCATTGTGATGACAAGTTCCTGGAGCATTGTGATGAGAATACCATGGAGCCTTGTGATGACAAATCTCATGGAGCATACTGAAGAAAAGGGACATCGACCATTGTGATTACAGGGGTCTTGGAACTTTGTGATGACATGGGAATGGAGCATTGTGAGGTGAAGGCCAAGGAGCATTCTAATTACATACGTCATTGAGCTTTGTGATGACAAGGGAATGGAGCATTGCGATTACAGGGGTCTTGGAACATTGTGATGAAAAGGACATGGATCATTGTGATGAAAATGGCATGGAGCCTTGTAATGACAGGTTTCAAGGATCATACAGACAATAAGTGTCAGGGAGCATTTTGATGACAAGTGTATTGAGCATTGTGATGACAAAGGTCATGGAGCATTGTGATGAGAAGACCATGGATAACTGTGATAACGAGAGTCATGGGGCATTGTGATGACAAGAGTTATGAAATATTGTGATCACAAGGGTTTGGAGCATTGTTATGACAGAGGTCATGGAGCATTTTGATTTCATTTTGATGACAATAGCATGAAGCATTACGATGATGGGCATGGTGCATTGTGATGACATGGTTCATGGATCATAGAGATGAAAAGGGGCATGGAGCATTGTGATTACAGGGGTCTTGGAGCATTGTGATGAGAACGGTCATGGAGCCTTGTGATGAGAAGACCATGGAACATCGTGATGGCAGTTGTCATGGAGCATTTTTTTGACAGGTGTAATGGAGCATTGTGATGGCAAGGGCGTGGTGCATTGTGATGAGAAGGCCATGGAGCATTCTGATGACATGTGTCATGGAGCTTTGTAATGACAAGGCCATGGAGCAATGTGATGAGAGCGTTCATGGAGCATCGTGATGACAATGACATGGAGCATTGGGATGCCAAGTGTCATGGATCTTTGTGATGACAAATGTCATGGAGCATTTTGATGACAGGGGTGATGGAACATTGTGATGTCAGGGGTCATCGAACATTGTGATGAAAATGCATGTAGCATGGTGAAGACAGGAGTCATGGAATATTGTGATGCCAGGGGTGAGGGAGTATTGTGACGAACTGTGATGTAACATTGTGATATCAGTGTTGAGAGAGCATTTTGATGATAATTGCATGGAGCATTGTGATGACAAGATTTTGGAGCACTGTGATGACAAGCTAATGGTGCATTGTGATGACATGTGTCATGGAGCATTGTGCTGAAAAGCGCATGGAGAAGTGTGATGACAAGGGTCAAAGAGCATTGTGATGAAAAGTTCATGGAGCATTGTGGTATAAAAGGTCACAGAGAACGTTGATGACGAGGGCATGGACCATTGTGATGACAAAGTTCATGAAGAATTGTGATGCCTGGATTCAAGGAGCATTGTGATGACAGTGGTCATGGGGCATTGTGATAACAAGGGCATGGAGCATTGTGATGGCAAGGGCATGGAGCATTGTGATGAGAAGACCATGGATAATTGTGATAACGAGAGTCATGGGGCATTGTGATGACAAGAGTTATGGAATATTGTGATCACAAAGGTTTGGAGCATTGTTATGACAGAGGTCATGGAGCATTTTGATTTCATTTTGATGACAATAGCATGAAGCATTATGATGATGGGAATGGTGCAATGTGATCACAGTGTTCATGTATCATTGAGATGAAAAGGGGCATGGAACATTGTGATTACAGGGGTCTTGGAGCATTGTGATGAGAACGATCATGGAGCCTTGTGATGACAAGACCATGGAACATCGTGATGGCAGGTGTCATGGGGCATTTTTATGACAGGTGTAATGGAGCATTGTGATGGCAAGGGCGTGGTGCATTGTGAGGAGTAGGCCATGGAGCATTCTGATGACATGTGTCATGGAGCTTTGTAATGACAAGGGCATGGAGCAATGTGATGAGAGTGTTCATGGAGCATTGTGATGACAATGACATGGAGCATTGTGAGGCCAAGTGTCATGGATCTTTGTGATGACAAATGTCATGGAGCATTTTGATGACAAGGGTGTTGTGCATTGTGATGAGAAGGGCAGGGAGCATTTTGATGACAGGGTCATGGAGCAATTTGATGAAAAGCGTCATGGAGCATTTTGATGACAGGGGTCATGGAACATTGTGATGTCAGCGGTCATCGAACACTGTGATGAAAATGCATTTAGCATGGTGAAGACAGGAGTCATGGAACATTGCGATGCCAGGTGTGAGGGAGTATTGTGACGAACTGTGATGTAACATTGTGATATCAGTGTTGAGAGAGCATTTTGATGATAATTGCATGGAGCACTGTGATGACAAGTTTTATGGAGCATTGTGATGACAAGATTTTGGAGCACTGTGATGACAAGCTAAAGGTGCATTGTGATGACATGTGTCATGGAGCATTGTGCTGAAAAGCGCATGGAGCATTGTGATGGCAAGGGTCAAAGAGCATTGTGAGGAAAAGTTCATGGAGCATTGTGGTTAAAAAGGTAACAGAGACTGTTGATGACGAGGGCAAGGACCATTGTGATGACAAAGTTCATGAAGCATTGTGATGACTGGAGTCACGGAGCATTGTGATGACAGTGGTCATGGAGCATTGTGATGACAGAGGTCATGGAGAATTTTGATTTCATTGTGGTGACAATAGCCGGAAGCATCATGATGATGGGCATGATGCATTGTGATGACAGGGTTCATGGAGCATTGAGATGAAAAGCGGCATGGAGCATTGTGATTACAGTGGTCTTGGTGCATTGTGATGACAATTGTCATGGAGGCTTGTGATGATAAGGCCGTGGAACATTGTGATGATGGGTGTCATGGAGCATTGCTATGAGAGGGGTAATGGAGCATTGTGATGAGAAGGGCATGAAACATTGTGATTACAAGGTTTATGGAGCATTGCAATGAATAATTTGTGGACCGTTGGGATGACAAGGGTCATGCAAGGGTCATAGAGAATTTTTCTTACAAAGGCATGGAGCATTGTGATGACAAGGGTCACGGAGCATTGTGATGAAATATTCATGGAGCATTGTGGTTACAAAGGTCACAGAGCCTTATGATGACGCGGGCATCGACCACTGTGATGTCAAATGTTATGAAGCATTGTGATGCCAGGAGTCACGGAACATTGTGATGACAGGGGTCATGGAGCATTGTGATGACAAGGGCATGGAGCATTGTGATGAGAAAGTCATGGAATATTGTGAAGACATGGGTCAGGGAGCATTGTGATGACATATGTCATGGTCCATTGTGATGACAATGGCAGGGAGCATTGTGATGACAAATGTAATGGAGGATTGTGATGACAAATATAATGGAGTATTGTGATGACTAGGGATTGGAGCATTATGATGACAAGGGCTATTGAGAATTTTCATGACAAGGTCGTGAAGCATTGTGATGACAAGGTCCTGGAGAATTGTGATGAGAAAACCTTGGAGCCTTGTGATGACAAACCTCATGGAGGATACTGATGAAAAGGGGCATGTAGCATTGTGATTACAGGGGTCTTGGAGCACTGTGATGACAAGGCATGGATCATTTTGTTGAGAAGGACATGGAACATTCTGATGATATGTGTCATGGAGCTTTGTGATGACAAGGCCATGGAGCATTGTGATTACAGGGGTCTTGGAGCATTGTGATGACATGTGTCTTGGAGCCTTGTGATGACAATGCCGTGGAACATTGTGATGGCAGGGGTCATGGATCATTGTTATGATGGGTTAATGGAGCATTGTGATGAGAAGGGAAAGGAGCATTGTGATTTTAATGTTTATGGAGCATTGTGATGACAAATTTGTGGACCGTTGTGATAAAAAGCTCGTGGCACATTGTGATGACAAGGGTCATGGAGCATTTTTCTGACCAAGGCATGGAGCATTGTGATGACAAGGGTCACGGAGCATTGTGATGAAAAGTTCATGGAGCACTGTGGTTACAACGGTCGTCACAGATTCTTGTGATGATGCGGGCATGGACCATTGTGATGACAATTTTTATGAAGCATTGTGATGACTGGAGTCACGGAGCAATGTGATGACAGGGGTCATGGAGCATTGTGTGGACAAGGGCATGGAGCATTGTGATGATAGGGGCATGGAGCATTGTGATGAGAAGTTCATGGAGTATTTTGAAGAATGGTGTCAGGGAGCATTGTGATGACATATGTCATGGTCCATTGTGATGACAATGACAGGGAGCATTGTGATGCCAAATGTAATGTAGGATTGTGATGACAAACATAATGAAGCATTGTGATGACTAGGGCTTGGAGCATTATGGTGAAAAGGGCCATTGAGAATTTTTATGACAAGTCATGTAGCATTGTGATGACAAGTTCCTGGAGCATTGTGATGAGAATACCATGGAGCCTTGTGATGACAAATCTCATGGAGCATACTGAAGAAAAGGGACATGGACCATTGTGATTACAGGGGTCTTGGAACTTTGTGATGACATGGGCATGGAGCATTGTGAGGTGAAGGCCAAGGAGCATTCTAATGACATACGTCATTGAGCTTTGTGATGACAAGGGAATGGAGCATTGTGATTACAGGGGTCTTGGAACATTGTGATGAAAAGGACATGGATCATTGTGATGAAAATGGCATGGAGCCTTGTAATGACAGGTTTCAAGGATCATACAGACAATAAGTGTCAGGGAGCAGTTTGATGACAAGTGTATTGAGCATTGTGATGACAAAGGTCATGGAGCATTGTGATGAGAAGACCATGGATAACTGTGATAACGAGAGTCATGGGGCATTGTGATGACAAGAGTTATGAAATATTGTGATCACAAGGGTTTGGAGCATTGTTATGACAGAGGTCATGGAGCATTTTGATTTCATTTTGATGACAATAGCATGAAGCATTATGATGATGGGCATGGTGCATTGTGATGACATGGTTCATGGATCATAGAGATGAAAAGGGGCATGGAGCATTTTGATTACAGGGGTCTTGGAGCATTGTGATGAGAACGGTCATGGAGCCTTGTGATGAGAAGACCATGGAACATCGTGATGGCAGTTGTCATGGAGCATTTTTTTGACAGGTGTAATGGAGCATTGTGATGGCAAGGGCGTGGTGCATTGTGATGAGAAGGCCATGGAGCATTCTGATGACATGTGTCATGGAGCTTTGTAATGACAAGGCCATGGAGCAATGTGATGAGAGCGTTCATGGAGCATCGTGATGACAATGACATGGAGCATTGTGATGCCAAGTGTCATGGATCTTATTTTTTTTTTTTTTTTTTTTTGTGCTGTACGCGGGCCTCTCACTGCTGTGGCCTCTCCCGTTGCGGAGCACAGGCTCCGGACACACAGGCTCCGCGGCCATGGCTCGCGGGCCCAGCCGCTGCGCGGCATGTGGGATCTTCCGGGATAGGGGCACGAACCCGTGTCCCCTGCATCGGCAGGCGGACTCTCAACCACTGCGCCACCAGGGAAGCCCTGTCATGGATCTTTGTGATGACAAATGTCATGGAGCATTTTGATGACAGGGGTGATGGAACATTGTGATGTCAGGGGTCATCGAACATTGTGATGAAAATGCATGTAGCATGGTGAAGACAGGAGTCATGGAATATTGTGATGCCAGGGGTGAGGGAGTATTGTGACGAACTGTGATGTAACATTGTGATATCAGTGTTGAGAGAGCATTTTGATGATAATTGCATGGAGCACTGTGATGACAAGTTTTATGGAGCATTGTGATGACAAGATTTTGGAGCACTGTGATGACAAGCTAAAGGTGCATTGTGATGACATGTGTCATGGAGCATTGTGCTGAAAAGCGCATGGAGCATTGTGATGGCAAGGGTCAAAGAGCATTGTGATGAAAAGTTCATGGAGCATTGTGGTTAAAAAGGTAACAGAGACTGTTGATGACGAGGGCATGGACCATTGTGATGACAAAGTTCATGAAGCATTGTGATGACTGGAGTCACGGAGCATTGTGATGACAGTGGTCATGGAGCATTGTGATGACAGAGGTCATGGAGAATTTTGATTTCATTGTGGTGACAATAGCCGGAAGCATCATGATGATGGGCATGATGCATTGTGATGACAGGGTTCATGGAGCATTGAGATGAAAAGGGGCATGGAGCATTGTGATTACAGGGGTCTTGGTGCATTGTGATGACAATTGTCATGGAGACTTGTGATGATAAGGCCGTGGAACATTGTGATGATGGGTGTCATGGAGCATTGCTATGAGAGGGGTAATGGAGCATTGTGATGAGAAGGGCATGAAACATTGTGATTACAAGGTTTATGGAGCATTGCAATGAATAATTTGTGGACCGTTGGGATGACAAGGGTCATGCAAGGGTCATAGAGAATTTTTCTTACAAAGGCATGGAGCATTGTGATGACAAGGGTCACGGAGCATTGTGATGAAATATTCATGGAGCATTGTGGTTACAAAGGTCACAGAGCCTTATGATGACGCGGGCATCGACCACTGTGATGTCAAATGTTATGAAGCATTGTGATGCCAGGAGTCACGGAACATTGTGATGACAGGGGTCATGGAGCATTGTGATGACAAGGGCATGGAGCATTGTGATGAGAAGGTCATGGAATATTGTGAAGACATGTGTCAGGGAGCATTGTGATGACATATGTCATGGTCCATTGTGATGACAATGGCAGGGAGCATTGTGATGACAAATGTAATGGAGGATTGTGATGACAAATATAATGGAGTATTGTGATGACTAGGGATTGGAGCATTATGATGACAAGGGCCATTGAAAATTTTCATGACAAGGTCGTGAAGCATTGTGATGACAATGTCCTGGAGAACTGTGATGAGAAAACCATGGAGCCTTGTGATGACAAACCTCATGGAGCATACTGATGAAAAGGGGCATGTAGCATTGTGATTACAGGGGTCTTGGAGCACTGTGATGACAAGGCATGGATCATTTTGATGAGAAGGACATGGAACATTCTGATGATATGTGTCATGGAGCTTTGTGATGACAAGGCCATGGAGCATTGTGATTACAGGGGTCTTAGAGCACTGTGATGACATGTGTCTTGGAGCCTTGTGATGACAATGCCGTGGAACATTGTGATGGCAGGGGTCATGGATCATTGTTATGATGGGTTAATGGAGCATTGTGATGAGAAGGGAAAGGAGCATTGTGATTTTAATGTTTATGGAGCATTGTGATGACAAATTTGTGGACCGTTGTGATAAAAAGCGCGTGGCACCTTGTGATGACAAGGGTCATGGAGCATTTTTCTGACAAAGGCATGGAGCATTGTGATGACAAGGGTCACGGAGCATTGTGATGAAAAGTTCATGGAGCACTGTGGTTACAACGGTCGTCACAGATTCTTGTGATGATGCGGGCATGGACCATTGTGATGACAATTTTTATGAAGCATTGTGATGACTGGAGTCACGGAGCAATGTGATGACAGGGGTCATGGAGCATTGTGTGGACAAGGGCATGGAACATTGTGATGATAGGGGCATGGAGCATTGTGATGAGAAGTTCATGGAGTATTTTGAAGAATGGTGTCAGGGAACATTGTGATGACATATGTCATGGTCCATTGTGATGACAATGACAGGGAGCATTGTGATGCCAAATGTAATGTAGGATTGTGATGACAAACATAATGAAGCATTGTGATGACTAGGGCTTGGAGCATTATGGTGAAAAGGGCCATTGAGAATTTTTATGACAAGTCATGTAGCATTGTGATGACAAGTTCCTGGAGCATTGTGATGAGAATACCATGGAGCCTTGTGATGACAAATCTCATGGAGCATACTGAAGAAAAGGGACATGGACCATTGTGATTACAGGGGTCTTGGAACTTTGTGATGACATGGGCATGGAGCATTGTGAGGTGAAGGCCAAGGAGCATTCTAATGACATACGTCATTGAGCTTTGTGATGACAAGGGAATGGAGCATTGTGATTACAGGGGTCTTGGAACATTGTGATGAAAAGGACATGGATCATTGTGATGAAAATGGCATGGAGCCTTGTAATGACAGGTTTCAAGGATCATACAGACAATAAGTGTCAGGGAGCATTTTGATGACAAGTGTATTGAGCATTGTGATGACAAAGGTCATGGAGCATTGTGATGAGAAGACCATGGATAACTGTGATAACGAGAGTCATGGGGCATTGTGATGACAAGAGTTATGAAATATTGTGATCACAAGGGTTTGGAGCATTGTTATGACAGAGGTCATGGAGCATTTTGATTTCATTTTGATGACAATAGCATGAAGCATTATGATGATGGGCATGGTGCATTGTGATGACATGGTTCATGGATCATAGAGATGAAAAGGGGCATGGAGCATTGTGATTACAGGGGTCTTGGAGCATTGTGATGAGAACAGTCATGGAGCCTTGTGATGAGAAGACCATGGAACATCGTGATGGCAGGTGTCATGGAGCATTTTTTTGACAGGTGTAATGGAGCATTGTGATGGCAAGGGCGTGGTGCATTGTGATGAGAAGGCCATGGAGCATTCTGATGGCATGTGTCATGGAGCTTTGTAATGACAAGGCCATGGAGCAATGTGATGAGAGCGTTCATGGAGCATCGTGATGACAATGACATGGAGCATTGTGATGCCAAGTGTCATGGATCTTTGTGATGACAAATGTCATGGAGCATTTTGATGACAAGTGTGTTGTGCATTGTGATGACAAGGGCCTGGAGCATTTTGATGACAGGGTCATGGAGCAATTTGATGAAAAGCGTCATGGAGCATTTTGATGACAGTGGTCATGGAACATTGTGATGTCAGGGGTCATCGAACATTGTGATGAAAATGCATGTAGCATGGTGAAGAAAGGAGTCATGGAACATTGCGATGCCAGGGTTGAGGGAGTGTTGTGACGAATTGTGATGTAACATAGTGATATCAGTGTTGAGAGAGCATTTTGATGATAATTGCATCGAGCATTGTGATGACAAGGTTTATGGAGCATTGTGATGACAAGATTTTGGAGCACTGTGATGACATGCTAATGGTGCATTGTGATGACATGTGTCATGGAGCATTGTGCTGAAAAGCGCATGGAGCATTGTGATGACAAGGGTCAAAGAGCATTGTGATGAAAAGTTCATGGAGCATTGTGGTTAAAAAGGTCACAGAGACTATTGATGACGAGGGCATGGACCATTGTGATGACAAAGTTCATGAAGAATTGTGATGACTGGAGTCAAGGAGCATTGTGATGACAGTGGTCATGGAGCATTGTGATAACAAGGGCATGGAGCATTGTGATGACAAGGGCATGGAGCATTGGTCTAATAAGTTTCATGGATTATGGCGATGACATTTGGAATGGCGCATTGTGATGACAAGCGCATGGTGCATCTTGATGACATGTGTCATGGAGCATTGTGCTGACAAGCACATGGAGCATTCTGATGACAAGGGTCATGGAGCATTGTGCTGAGAAAGGCATAGAGCATTGTGATGACAAGGGTCAGAGAGCATTGTGCTGAAAAGTTCATGGAGCATTTTGGTTAAAAAGATCACAGAGACTGTTGATGATGAGGGCATGGACCATTGTGATGACAAAGGTCATGAAGAATTGTGATGACTGGAGTCACGTAGCATTGTGATGACAGGGTTCATAGAGCATTGTGATGAAAGGGCATGAAGCATTGGTCTAATAAGTTTCATGGATTATTGCGATGACACTTGGAATGGCGCATTGTGATGGCAACGGCATGGAGCATTGTGATGACCAGGTCATTCAGTATTGTGAAGACAGGTGTCAGGGAGCATTGTGATGACATATGTAATGGCCCATTGTGATGACAATGGCATGGAGCATTGTGATGCCAAGTGTCATGGAGGATTCTGATGACAAAGGTAATGGAGCATTGCGATGACTATGGCTTGGATCATTGTGATGACAGGTGTCAGGGAGCATTGTGCTGACAAGTGCATGGAGAATTGTGATGACAACGGTCATGGAGCATTCTGATGACAAGCATGTGGAGTATTTTGATGACAATGGCATGGAGCTTTGTGATGAAAATGGCATGGGACATTGTGATGAAAATATCATGGAGCCTTTTCGTGACAGTGTTCAAGGAGCATTCTGACGACAAGTGTCAGGGAGCATTGTAATGACAAGTGTATTGAGAATTGTGATGACAAAGTTCAAGGAACATTTTGATGAAAAGGGCATGGAGTATTGTGAATGACAGGCATCATGGAGCGTTGTGATGACAAAGGTTATTGAACTCTGTGATCACAAGTGTTTGGAGCATTGTGATGACAGAGGTCATGGATCATTTTGATTTCAGGAGCATGGAGCATTGTGATGACAAGAGAATGAAGCAATCTGATCCAAAGGTTCATGGAGGATTGCGATGACAATAGAAATGGAGTATTGTGAATGAAAAGCGCATAGAACATTGTAATGTCAAGGTCATGTAGCATTTTGCTGACAAAGGCATGGAGCATTGTGATGACTGGTGTCATGGAGCACCGTGATGCCAAGCATCACGGAGCATTGTGAATACAGGGGTCATGGAGCATTGGGATGACAAGGGCATGGATCATTTTGATGACAAGTGTCATGGAGCTTGGGCTGAAAATGTTCTTGGAGTATTGTGATGACAGGGGTCATGGAGAATTGTGATGACAGAGGTCATGGAGAATTTTGATTTCATTGTGGTGACAGTAGCCGGAAGCATTATGATGATGGGCATGATGCATTGTGATGACAGGGTTCATGGAGCATTGAGATGAAAAGGGCCATGGAGCATTGTGATTACAGGGGTCTTGGAGCATTGTGATGAGAAGTGTCATGGAGACTTGTGATGATAAGGCCGTGGAACATTGTGATGGTGGGTGTCATGGAGCATTGTTATGAGAGGGGTAATGGAGCATTGTGATGAGAAGGGCATGGAACATTGTGATTACAAGGTTTATGGAGCATTGCGATGAATAATTTGTGGACCGTTGGGATGACAAGGGTCATGCAAGGGTCATAGATAATTGTTCTTACAAAGGCATGGAGCATTGTGATGACAAGGGTCACGGAGTATTGTGATGAAATGTTCATGGAGCATTGTGGTTACAAAGTTCACAGAGGCTTATGATGACGCGGGCATCGAGAACTGTGATGACAAATGTTATGAAGCATTGTGATGCCTGGAGTCACGGAACATTGTGATGAAATGTTCATGGAGCATTGTGGTTACAAAAGTCACAGAGCCTTATGATGACGCGGGCATCGACCACTGTGATGACAAATGTTATGAAGCATTGAGATGCCTGGAGTCACGGAACATTGTGATGACTGTGGTCATGGAACATTGTGATGACAAGGGCCTGGAGCATTGTTATGAGAAGGTCGTGGAATATTGTGAAGACATGTGTCAGGGAGCATTGTGATGACATATGTCATGGTCCATTGTGATGACAATGGAAGGGAGCATTGTGATGACAAATGTAATGGAGGATTGTGATGACAAATATAATGGAGCATTGTGATGACTAGGGATTGGAGCATTATGATGACAAGGGCCATTGCGTATTTTCATGACAAGGTCGTGAAGCATTGTGATGACAAGGTCCTGGAGAATTGTGATGATAAAACAATGGAGCCTTGTGATGACAAACCTCATGGAGCATACTGATGAAAAGGGGCATGTAGCATTGTGATTACAGGGGTTTTGGAGCACTGTGATGACAAGGCATGGATCATTTTGATGAGAAGGACATGGAACATTCTGATGACATGTGTCATGGAGCTTTGTGATGACAAGGGCATGGAGCACTGTGATTACAGGGGTCTTGGAGCATTGTGATGACAAGTGTCTTGGAGACTTGTGATGAAAATGCCGTGGAACATTGTGATGGCAGAGGTCATGGATCATTGTTATGATGGGTTAATGGAGCATTGTGATGAGAAGGGAAAGGAGCATTGTGTTTTCAATGTTTATGGAGCATTGTGATGACAAATTTGTGGACCGTTGTGATAAAAAGCGCGTTGCACATTGTGATGACAAGTGTAATGGAGCATTTTTCTGACAAAGGCATGGAGCATTGTGATGAAAAGTTCATGGAGCACTGTGGTTACAATGGTCGTCACAGATTCTTGTGATGATGCGGGCATCGACCATTGTAATGACAAATGTTATGAAGCATTGTGATGACTGGTGTCACGGAGCAATGTGATGACAGGGGTCATGGAGCATTGTGATGACAAGGGCATGGAGCATTGTGATGATAGGGGCATGGAGCATTGTGATGAGAAGTTCTTGGAGTATTTTGAAGAAAGGTGTCAGGGAGCATTGTGATGACATATGTCATGGTCCATTGTGATGACAATGACAGGGAGCATTGTGATGCCAAATGTAATGTAGGATTGTGATGACAAACATAATGAAGCATTGTGATGACTAGGGCTTTCAGCATTATGATGAAAAGGACCATTGAGAATTTTTATGACAAGTCATGTAGCATTGTGATGACAGGTGCCTGGAGCATTGTGATGAGAATACCATGGAGCCTTGTGATGACAAATCTCATGGAGCATACTGAAGAAAAGGGACATGGACCATTGTGATTACAGGGGTCTTGGAACTTTGTGATGACATGGGCATGGAGCATTGTGAGGTGAAGGCCAAGGAGCATTCTAATGACATACGTCATTGAGCTTTGTGATGACAAGGGAATGGAGCATTGTGATTACAGGGGTCTTGGAACATTGTGATGAAAAGGACATGGATCATTGTGATGAAAATGGCATGGAGCCTCGTAATGACAGGTTTCAAGGATCATCCAGACAATAAGTGTCAGGGAGCATTTTGATGACAAGTGTATTGAGCATTGTGATGACAAAGGTCATGGAGCATTGTGATGAGAAGACCATGGATAATTGTGATAACGAGAGTCATGGGGCATTGTGATGACAAGAGTTATGAAATATTGTGATCACAAGGATTTAGAGCATTGTTATGACAGTGGTCATGGAGCATTTTGATTTCATTTTGATAACAATAGCATGAAGCATTATGATGATGGGCATGGTGCACTGTGATGACAGGGTTCATGGATCATAGAGATGAAAAGGGGCATGGAGCATTTTGATTACAGGGGTCTTGGAGCATTGTGATGAGAACGGTCATGGAGCCTTGTGATGAGAAGACCATGGAACATCGTGATGGCAGGTGTCATGGAGCATTTTTTTGACAGGTGTAATGGAGCAATTTGATGGCAAGGGCGTGGTGCATTGTGATGAAAAGGCCATGGAGCATTCTGATGACATGTGTCATGGAGCTTTGTAATGACAAGGGCATGGAGCAATGTGATGAGAGCGTTCATGGAGCATCGTGATGACAATGACATGGAGCATTGTGATGCCAAGTGTCATGGTTCTTTGTGATGACAAATGTCATGGAGCATTTTGATGACAAGGGTGTGGTGCATTGTGATGACAAGGGCCTAGAGCATTTTGATGACAGGGTCATGGAGCAATTTGTTGAAAAGTGTCATGGAGCATTTTGATGACAGGGGTCATGGAACATTGTGATGTCAGGGGTCATCGAACATTGTGATGAAAATGCATGTAGCATGGTGAAGACAGGAGTCATGGAACATTGTGATGCCGGGTGTGAGGGAGTATTGTGACGAACTGTGATGTAACATTGTGATATCAGTGTTGAGAGAGCATTTTGATGATAATTGCATGGAACATTGTGATGACAAGGTTTATGGAGCATTGCGATGACAAGATTTTGGAGCACTGTGATGACAAGCTAATGGTGCATTGTGATGACATGTGTCATGGAGCATTGTGCTGAAAAGTGCATGGAGAATTGTGATGACAAGGGTCAAAGAGCATTGTGATGAAAAGTTCATGGAGCATTGTGGTTAAAAAGGTCACAGAGACCGTTGATGACGAGGGCATGGACCACTGTGATGACAAAGTTCATGAAGAATTGTGATGCCTGTAGTCACGGAACATTGTGATGACAGTGGTCATGGGGCATTGTGATAACAAGGGCATGTAGCATTGTGATGACAAGGGCATGGAGCATTGGTCTAATAAGTTTCATGGATTATTTCAATGACATTTGGAATGGTGCATTGTGATGACAAGGGCATGGAGCATTGTGATGAGAAGACCATGGATAATTGTGATAACGAGAGTCATGGGGCATTGTGATGACAAGAGTTATGGAATATTGTGATCACAATGGTTTGGAGCATTGTTATGACAGAGGTCATGGAGCATTTTGATTTCATTTTGATGACAATAGCATGAAGCATAATGATGATGGGCATGGTGCAATGTGATGCCAGGGTTCATGGATCATTGAGATGAAAAGGGGCATGGAGCATTGTGATTACAGGGGTCTTGGAGCATTGTGATGAGAACGGTCATGGAGCCTTGTGATGACAAGACCATGGAACATCGTGATGGCAGGTGCATTGAGGCATTTTTATGACAGTTGTAAAGGAGCATTGTGATGGCAAGGGCGTGGTGCATTGTGAGGAGATGGCCATGGAGCATTCTGATGACATGTGTCATGGAGCTTTGTAATGACAAGGGCATGGAGCAATGTGATGAGAGTGTTCATGGAGCATCGTGATGACAATGACATGGAGCATTGTGATGACATGGGTGTTGTGCATTGTGAAGAGAAGGGCAGGGAGCAGTTTGGTGACAGGGTCATGGAGCAATTTGATGAAAAGCGTCATGGAGCATTTTGATGACAGGGGTCATGGAACATTGTGATGTCAGGGGTCATCGAACATTGTGATGAAAATGCATGTAGCATGGTGAAGACAGGAGTCATGGAACATTGTGATGCCGGGTGTGAGGGAGTATTGTGACGAACTGTGATGTAACATTGTGATATCAGTGTTGAGAGAGCATTTTGATGATAATTGCATGGAGCATTGTGATGGCAAGGGTCAAAGAGCATTGTGATGAAAAGTTCATGGAGCATTGTGGTTAAAAAGGTAACAGAGACTGTTGATGACGAGGGCATGGACCATTGTGATGACAAAGTTCATGAAGCATTGTGATGACTGGAGTCACGGAGCATTGTGATGACAGTGGTCATGGAGCATTGTGATAACAAGGGCATGGATCATTTTGATGACAAGGGTCATGGAGCATTGGGCTGAAAATGTTCATGGAGTATTGTGATGACAGGCATCATGGAGCATTGTGATGACAGAGGTCATGGAGAATTTTGATTTCATTGTGGTGACAATAGCCGGAAGCATCATGATGATGGGCATGATGCATTGTGATGACAGGGTTCATGGAGCATTGAGATGAAAAGGGGCATGGAGCACTGTGATTACAGGGGTCTTGGAGCATTGTGATGACAAGTGTCATGGAGACTTGTGATGATAAGGCCGTGGAACATTGTGATGGCGGGTGTCATGGAGCATTGTTATGAGAGGGGTAATGGAGCATTGTGATGAGAAGGGCATGAAACATTGTGATTACAAGGTTTATGGAGCATTGCAATGAATAATTTGTGGACCGTTGGTATGACAAGGGTCATGCAAGGTCATAGAGAATTTTTCTTACAAAGGCATGGAGCATTGTGATGACAAGGGTCACGGAGCATTGTGATGAAATGTTCATGGAGCATTGTGGTTACAAAGGTCACAGAGCCTTATGATGACGCGGGCATCGACCACTGTGATGACAAATGTTATGAAGCATTGTGATGCCTGGAGTCACGGAATATTGTGATGACAGGTTTCATGGAGCATTGTGATGACAAGGGCATGGAGCACTGTGATGAGAAGGTCATGGAATATTGTGAAGACATGTGTCAGGGAGCATTGTGATGACATATGTCATGGTCCATTGTGATGACAATGGCAGGGAGCATTGTGATGACAAATGTAATGGAAGTTTGTGTTGACAAATATAATGGAGTATTGTGATGCCTAGGGATTGGAGCATTATGATGAGAAGGGCCATTGAGTATTTTCATGACAAGGTCGTGAAGCATTGTGATGACAAGGTCCTGGAGCATTGTGATGAGAAAACCATGGAGCCTTGTGATGACAAACCTCATGGAGCATACTGATGAAAAGGGGCATGGAGCATTGTGATTACAGGGGTCTTGGAGCACTGTGATGACAAGGCATGGATCATTTTGATGAGAAGGACATGGAACATTCTGATGATATGTGTCATGGAGCTTTCTGATGACAAGGGCATGGAGCACTGTGATTATAGGGGTCATGGAGCATTGTGATGACAAGTGTCTTGGAGCCTTGTGATGACAATGCCGTGGAACATTGTGATGGCAGGGGTCATGGATCATTGTTATGATGGGTTAATGGAGCATTATGATGAGAAGGGAAAGGAGCATTGTGATTTTAATGTTTATGGAGCATTGTGATGACAAATTTGTGGACCGTTGTGATAAAAAGCGTGTGGCACTTTGTGATGACAAGGGTCATGGAGAATTTTTCTGACAAAGGCATGGAGCATTGTGATGACAAGGGTTACGGAGCATTGTGATGAAAAGTTCATGGAGCACTGTGGTTACAACAGTCGTCACAGATTCTTGTGATGATGCCGGCATGGACCATTGTGATGACAAATGTTATGAAGCATTGTGATGACTGGAGTCACGGAGCAATGTGATGTCAGGGGTCATGCAGCATTGTGATGACAAAGGCATGGAGAATTGTGATGATAGTGGCATGGAGCATTGTGATGAGAAGTTCATGGAGTATTTTGAAGAAAGATGTCAGGGAGCATTGTGATGACATATGTCATGGTCCATTGCGATGACAATGACTGGGAGCATTGTGATGCCAAATGTAATGTAGGATTGTGATGACAAATATAATGAAGCATTGTGATGACTAGGACTTGGAACATTATTATGAAAAGGGCCATTGAGAATTTTTATGACAAGTCATGTAGCATTGTGATGACAAGTTTCTGGAGCATTGTGATGAGAATACCACGGAGCCTTTTGATGACAAATCTCATGGAGCATACTGAAGAAAAGGGACATGGATCATTGTGATTACAGGGGTCTTGGAACTTTGTGATGACATGGGCATGGAACATTGTGAGGTGAAGGCCAAGGAGCATTCTAATGACATACATCATTGAGCTTTGGGATGACAAGGGCATGGAGCATAGTGATTAAAGGGGTCTTGGAACATTGTGATGAAAAGGACATGGATCATTGTGATGAAAATGGCATGGAGCCTTGTAATGACAGGTTTCAAGGATCATACAGACAATAAGTGTCAGGGAGCATTTTGATGACAAGTGTATTGAGCATTGTGATGACAAAGGTCATGGAGCATTGTGATGAGAAGACCATGGATAATTGTGATAACGAGAGTCATGGGGCATTGTGATGACAAGAGTTATGAAATATTGTGATCACAAGGGTTTGGAGCATTGTTATGACAGAGGTCATAGAGCATTTTGATTTCATTTTGATGACAATAGCATGAAGCATTATGATGATGGGCATGGTGCATTGTGATGACAGTATTCATGGATCATTGAGATGAAAATGGGCATGGAGCACTGTGATTACAGGGGTCTTGGAGCATTGTGATGAGAACGGTCATGGAACCTTGTGATGAGAAGACCATGGAACATCGTGATGGCAGGTGTCATGGAGCATTTTTATGACAGGTGTAATGGAGCATTGTGATGGCAAGGGCGTGGTGCATTGTGATGAGAAGGCCATGGAGCATTCTGATGGCATGTGTCATGGAGCTTTGTAATGACAAGGGCATGGAGAAATGTGATGAGAGCGTTCATGGAGCATCGTGATGACAATGACATGGAGCATTGTGATGCCAAGTGTCATGGATCTTTGTGATGACAAATGTCATGGAGCATTTTGATGACAAGTGTGTTGTGCATTGTGATGACAAGGGCCTGGAGCATTTTGATGACAGGTTCATGGAGCAATTTGATGAAAAGCTTCATGGAGCATTTTGATGACAGTTGTGATGGAACATTGTGATGTCAGGGGTCATCGAACATTGTGATGAAAATGCGTGTAGCATGGTGAAGACAGGAGTCATGGAACATTGCGATGCCAGGGGTGAGGGAGTATTGTGACGAATTGTGATGTAACATTGTGATATCAGTGTTGAGAGAGCATTTTGATGATAATTGCATGGAGCATTGTGATGACAATGTTTATGGAGCATTGTGATGACAAGATTTTGGAGCACTGTGATGACAAGCTAATGGTGCATTGTGATGACATGTGTCATGGAGCATTGTGCTGAAAAGCGCATGGAGCATTGTGATGACAAGGGTCAAAGAGCATTGTGATGAAAAGTTCATGGAGCATTGTGGTTAAAAAGGTCACAGAGACTGTTGATGACGAGGGCATGGACCATTGTGATGACAAAGTTCATGAAGCATTGTGATTACTGGAGTCACGGAGCATTGTGATGACAGTGGTCATGGAGCATTGTGATAACAATGGCATGGATCATTGTGATGAAAAGGGCATGGAGCATTGGTCTAATAAGTTTCATGGATTATTGCGATGACATTTGGAATGGCGCATTGTGATGACAAGCGCATGGTGCATCTTGATGACATGTGTCATGGAGCATTGTGCTGACAAGCACATGGAGCATTCTGATGACAAGGGTCATGGAGCATTGTGCTGAGAAAGGCATAGAGCATTGTGATGACAAGGGTCAAAGGGCATTGTGCTGAAAAGTTCATGGAGCATTGTGGTTAAAAAGATCACAGAGACTGTTGATGATGAGGGCATGGACCATTTTGATGACAAAGGTCATGAAGAATTGTGATGACTGGAGTCACGTAGCATTGTGATGACAGGGTTCATAGAGCATTGTGATGAAAGGGCATGAAGCATTGGTCTAATAAGTTTCATGGATTATTGCGATGACACTTGGAATGGCGCATTGTGATGACAAGGGCATGGAGCATTGTGATGAGGAAACCATGGAGCCTTGTGATGGCAAATCTCATGGACCATACTGATGAAAAGAGGCATGGAGCATTTTCATTAGAGGGGTCTTGGAGCACTGTGATGACAAGGGCATGGAGCATTTTGATGAGAATGCCATGGAACATTCTGATAACATGTGTCATGGAGCTTTGTCATGACAAAGACATCGAGCATTGTGATTACAGGGGTCTTGGAGCATTGTGATGACAATGTCATGGAACATTTTGATGAGAAAGCCATGGAACATTCTGATTACATGTGTCATGGAGCCTTGTGATGACAAGGTCAGCATGCATTTTGATTACAGTGGTCTTGGAGCATGGAGATGACAAGTGTCATGGAGCCTTGTGATGATAAGGCCGTGGAACATTGTGATGGCAGGTGTCATGGAGCATTGTTATGAGAGGGGTAATGGAGCATTGTGATGAGAAGGGCAAGGTGCATTGTGATTACAAGTTTTATGGAGCTCTATGATGACAAATTTGTGGACCGTTGTGATGAAATGCACATGGCATATTGTGATGACAAGGGTCATTGAGCATTTTTCTGACAAAGGCATGGAGCATTGTGATGACAATGGTCACGGAGCATTGTGATGACAAGTTCATGGAGCATTGTGGTTACAGATGTCACAGAGCCTTGTGATGACGCGGGCATGGAACATTGTGATGAAAAATGTTATGAAGCATTTTGATGACAGGGGTCATGGAGCATTGTGATGACAGAGGCATGGAACATTGTGATTAGAAGTTCATGGTGTATTTTGAAGAAAGTTGTCAGGGAGCATTGTGATGACATATGTCATGGTCCATTGCGATGGCAATGGCAGGGAGCATTGTGATGCCAAATGTAATGGAGAATTGTGATGACAAATATAATGGAGCATTGTGATGACTAGGGCTTGGAGCATTATGATGAGAAGGGCCATTGAGAATTTTCATGACAAGGTCATGAAGCATTGTGATGACAAGTTCCTGGAGCATTGTGATGAGAAAACCATGGAGCCTTGTGATGAAAATTTCTCATGTAGCATACTAATGAAAAGGGGCATGGACCATTGTGATTACAGGGGTCTTGGAACATTGTGATGACAAGGGCAAGGAGCATTGTGAGGAGAAGTTTAAGGAGCATCCTAATGACATGCGTCATTGAATTTTGTGATTACAAGGGCAAGGAGCATTGTGAGGAGAAGGCTAAGGAGCATTCTAATGACATGCGTCATTGAGCTTTGTGATGACAAGGGCGTGGAGCATTGTGATTGCAGGGGTCTTGGAGCATTGTGATGACAATGTCATGGAACATTTTGATGAGAAAGCCATGGAACATTCTGATTACATGTGTCATGGAGCCTTGTGATGACAAGGTCAGCATGCATTTTGATTACAGTGGTCTTGGAGCATGGAGATGACAAGTGTCATGGAGCCTTGTGATGACAAGACTGTGGAACATTGTGATGGCAGGGGTCATGGAGCATAGTTATGACAGGGGTAATGGAGCATTGTGATGAGAAAGGCATGGAGCATTGTGATTAAAATGTTTATGGAACATAGCCATGATAAATTTATGGACCGTTTTGATGACAACGCGTGCCACATTGTGATTACAAGGGTCATGGAGTATTTTTCTGACGAAGGCATGGAGCATTGTGATGACAAGGGTCACGGAGCATTGTGATTGAAATTACATGGAGCATTGTGGTTACAAATGTAACAGAGCCTTCTGATGATGCGGGCATGGACCACTGTGATGACAACTGTTATGAAGCATTGTGATGCCTGGATTCACGGAGCATTGTGATGACAGGGGTCATGGAGCATTGTGATGACAAGGGCATGGAGCATTGTGATGTCAGGGGCATGGAATATTGGTATGTCAAGTTTCATAGATTATTGTGATGACATTTGGCATGGTGCATTGTGATGACAAGGGCATGGATCATTGTGATGATAAGGTCATGGAGTATTGTGAAGACAGTTGTCAGGGAGCATTGTGATGACATATGTCTTGGTCCATTGCGATGAAAATGTCAGGGAGCACGGTAATGCCAAATGTAATGGAGGATTGTGATGACAAATATAATGGAGCATTGTGATAACTAGGGCTTGGAGCATTATGATGACAAGGGACATTGAGAATTTTCATGACAAGGTCGTGAAGCATTGTGATGACAGTATCCTGGAGCATTGTGATGAGAGACCCATGGAGACTTGTGATGACAAATCTCATGGAGCATACTGATGAAAAGGGGCATGGAGCATTGTCATTACAGGGGTGTTGGAGCACTGTGATGACAAGGGCATGGAGCATTTTGATGAGAAGGCCATGGAATATTCTGATGACATGTGTCATGGAGCTTTGTGATGACAAGGACATGGAGCATTTTGAATACTGTGGTCTTGGAGCATTGTGATTACAAGTGTCATGGAGTCTTGTGATGACAAGGCCGTGGAACATTGTGATGGCAGGGGTCATGGAGCATTGTGATGACAAGGTCATGCAGTATTGTGAAGACAGGTGTCAGGGAGCATTGTGATGACTTATGTAATGGCCCATTGTGATGACAATGGCATGGAGCATTGTGATATCAAGTGTCATGGAGGATTCTGATGACAAAGGTCATGGAGCTCTTTGATGACAATGGCTTGAGACATTGTGATGACAAGGGTCAAGGAGCTTTGTGCTGACAAGTGCATGGAGAATTGTGATGAAAAGGGTCATGGAGCATTCTGATGACAAGCTTGTGGAGTACTTTGATGACGTTTGCATGGAGAATTGTGATGAAAATGGCATGGGTCATTGTGATGAAAAAGGCATGGAGCCTTTTCGTGACAGGGTTCAAGGAGCATTCTGACGACAAGTGTCAGGGAGCATTCTTATGACAAGTGTATTGAGAATTGTGATGACAAAGATCAGGAGCCTTGTGATGAAAAGTGCATGGAGTATTGTGATGATAGGAATCATGGAGCGATTTGATGACAAGAGTTATGGAACGTTGTAATCACAAGGTTTTGGAGCATTGTGATGACAGAGGTCATGGATCATTTTAATTTCAAGGAGCATGATACATTGTGATGAAAAGGGCATGAAGCAATGTGATCCCACGGTTCATGGAGGATTTTGATGACAATGGTAATGGAGTATTGTGATGACAAGGGCATAGAGCATTGTAATGACAAGGTCATGTAGCATTTTGCTGTCAAAGCCATGGAGCAATGTGATGACAGGTGTCATGGAGCACTGTGATGACAAGCGTCACGGAGCATTGTGAATACAAGGGTCATGGAGCATTGTGATGCCAAGGGTCATGGAGCATTGGGCTGAAAATATTCATAAAGTATTGTGATGATAGGTGTCATGGAGCATTGTGATGAGAGAGGTCATGGAGTATTTTGATTTCATTGTGCTGGCAATAGCCTGAAGCATTAGCATGATGGGCATAATGCATTGTGATGACAGGGTTCATGGAGCATTGAGTTGAAAAGGGTTATGGAGCATTGTGATTACAGGAGTCTTGGAGCATTTTGATGAGAAGGGCATGGAATATTTTGATGAGAATGCCATGGAACATTCTGATGACATGTGTCATGGTGCTTTGTGATGACAAGGGCAAGGAGAAATGTGATGAGAGTGTTCATGTAACATCGTGAAGAAAATGACATGGAGCTTTGTGATGCCAAGAGTCATGGATCTTTGTGATGACGAAGGTCATGGAGCATTTTGATTAGAAGTGTGTTATTCATTGTGATGAGAAGGGCCGGGCGCATTGTGATGACATGGTCATGGAGCAATTTGATTAAAAGGGTCATTGAACATTTTGATGACTGTTGTTATGGAACATTGTGATGTCAGGGGTCATGGAGCATTTTGATGAAAAGGGTCATGGAGCATTTTGATGACAGTGGTTTTGGAACATTGTGATGTCAGGGGTCATCAAACATTGTGATGATAATGCATGTAGCATTGTGAGAACAGGAGTCATGGAACATTGTGACGACAGGGGTGAGGGAGTATTGTGACGAATAGAGATGTAACATTGTGATATCAGTGGTGAGAGAGCCTTTTGATGAGAAGTGCATGGAGCATTGTTATGACAAGGTTTATGGAGCATTTTGATGACAAGATTGTGGAGCACTCTGATGACAAGCACATGGTGCATTGTGATGACATGTGTCATGGAGCATTGTGCTGACAAGCGCATGGAGCATTGTGATGACAAGGGTCATGGAGCATTGTGCTGAGAAAGGCATAGAACATTTTGGTGACAAGGGTCAAAGAGCATTATGATGAAAAGTTCATGGAGCATTGTGGTTAAAAAGGTCCCAGAGACTGTTGATGATGAGGCTATGGACCATTGTGATGAAAAAGGTCATGAAGCATTGTGATGACTGGAGTCACGGAGCATTGTGATGACAGAGGTCATGGAGCACTGTGATAACAAGGGCATGGAGCATTGTGATGTCAAGGGCATGGAGCATTGGTCTAAAAAGTTTCATGGATTATTGCGATGACAGTTGGAATGGCGCATTGTGATGACAAGGGCATGGAGCATTGTGATGACCAGGTTATGCAGTATTGTGAAGACAGTTGTCAGGGAGCATTGTGATGACATATGTAATGGCCCATTTTGATGACAATGGCATGGAGCATTGTGATGCCAAGTGTCATGGAGGATTCTGATGACAAAGGAAATGGAGCATTTTGATGTCAGGGGTCAGGGAGCATTGTGCTGACAAGTGCATGGAGAATTGTGATGACAAGGGTCATGGAGCATTCTGATGATAAGCTTGTAGAGTATTTTGATGACAATGGCATTGAGCATTGTGATGAAAACGGCATGAGACATTGTGATGAAAAATGCATGGGGCATTGTGATGAAAAAGGCATGGAGCCTTTTCGTGACAGTGTTCAAGGAGCATTCTGACGACAAGTGTCAGGGAGCATTGGGATGACAAGTGTATTGAGAATTTTGATGACAAAGGTCATGGAGCATTGGAATGAAAAGGGCATGGAGCATTGTGCTGACATGCAGCATGGAGCGTTGTGATGACAATGCTTTGGATTATTGTGATCACAAGTGTTTGGAGAATTGTGATGACAGGGGTCATGGATCATTTTGATTTCAAGGAGCATGGAACATTCTGATGCCAAGAGCATGAAGCAATGTGATCCCAAGATTCATGGAGGATTGTGATGAGAACGGTAATGGAGTATTTTGATGAATAGCGCATAGAGCACTGTAATGAGAAGGTCATGTAGCTTTTTGCTGACAAATCCATGGAGCATTGTGATGACAAGCATCACGGAGCATTGTGAATACAGGGGTCATGGAGCATTTGGATGACAAAGGCATGGATCTTTGTGATGACAAAGGTCATGGAGCATTGGGCTGAAAATATTCATGGAGTATTGTGATGAGAGAGGTCATGGAGAATTTTGATTTCATTGCACTGACAATAGACGGAAGCATTATAATGATGGGCATGATGCATTGTGATGACAGGGTTCATGGAGCATTGAGATGAAAAGGGGCATGGAGCACTGTGATTACAAGGGTCTGGGAGCACTCTGATGACAAGGGCATGGAGCATTCTCAAGAGAAGTCCAGGGAACATTCTGATGACATGTGTCATGGAGATTTGTGATAACAAGGGCATGGAGCATTGTGATTACAGGAGTCTTGGAACATTGTGATGACAAGGGTCATGGAGCCTTGGGATGACAAGACCGTGGAACACTGTGATTGAAGGGTCATGGAGCATTGTTATGACAGGGGTAATGGAGCATTGTGATAAGAAGGGCATGGAGCATTGTGATGAAAAAACCATGGAGACTTGTGATGACAAATCTCATGGAGCATACTGATGAAATTGGTCAAGGACCACTGTGATTACAGTTGTCTTGGGACATTGTGATGACAAAGCCATGGAGCCTTGTGAGGAGAATGCCAAGGAGCATTCTAAAACATGCATCATTGAGCTTTGTGATAACAAGGGCATGGAGCATTGTGATTACAAAGGTCTTGGAGCATTGTGATGAAAAGGGCATGGATCATTGTGAAGAAAAAGGCATGGAACCTTGTCATGACAGGGTTCAAGGAGCATACAGACAACAAGTGTCAGGGAGCATTTTGATGACAAGTGTATTGAACATTGTGATGACAAAGGTCATGGAGCATTGTGATGAGAAGTCCATGGATAATTGTGATGACGAGTATCATGGGGCATTGTGATGAGTAGTGTTATGGAATACTGTGATCACAAGGGCTTGGAGCATTATTATGAGAGAGGTCATGGAGCATTTTGATTTCATTGTGATGACAATAGCATGAAGCATTATGTTGATGGGCAGGTTCATTGTGATGACAGGGTTCATGGATAATTGAGATGAAAAGTGGCATGGAGCATTGTGATTACAGGGGACTTTGAGCACTGTGATGAGAAGGGTCATGGATCCTTGTGATGACAAGGGCATGGAACATCGTGATGTCAGGGGTCATGGAACATTGTTATGACAGGGGTAATGGAGCATTGTGATGGCAAGGGCAAGGAGCATTGTGATGAGAAGGCCATGGAGCATTCTGATGACATGTGTCATGGAGCTTTGTGATGACAAGGGCATGGAGCAATGTGATGAGAGCGTTCATGGAGCATTTTGATGACAATGACATGCAGCATTGTGATGCCAAGGGTCATGGATCTTTGTGATGACAAAGGTCATGGAGCATTTTAATGACAAGGGCGTTGTGCATTGTGATGGGAAGGGCAGGGAGCATTGTGATGACAGGGTCATGGAACAATTTGATGAAAAGTGTCATGGAACACTTTGATGACAGGTGTTATGGAACATTGTGATGTCAGGGTTCATGGAATATTTTGATGAAAAGTGTCATGCAGCACATTGATGACAGGGTTTATGGAACATTGTGATGTCAGGGGTATTCAAACATTGTGATAATATGTGCATGTAGCATTGTGATGACAGGAGTCATGGAACATTGTGATGACAGGGTTTAGGGAAAATTGTGACAAATAGTGATGTAGCATTGTGATATCAGTCGTGAGAGAGCATTTTGATGAGTAGTGCATGGAGAATTGTGATGACAAGTTTTATGGAGCATTGTGATGACAAGATTGTGGAGCACGGTGATGACAAGCGCATGGTGCATGGTGATGACAAGGGTCTTGGAGCATTTGGCTGAGAAAGGCATAGAGTATTTTGATGACAAGGGTCAAAGAGCATTGTGATGAAAAGTTCATGGAGCATTGTGGTTAAAAAGGTCACAGAGACTGTTGATGACGAGGACATGGACCATTGTGATGACAAAGGTCATGAAGAATTGTTATGACTGGAGTCACGAAGCATTGTGATGACAGGGGTCATGGAGCATTGTGATAACAAGGGCATGGAACATTGTCTAATAAGTTTCATGGATTATTGTGATGACAGTTTGAATGACGCATTGTGATGACAATGGCATGGAGCATTTTGATGACCAGGTCATGCAGTATTGTGAAGAGAGGTGTCAGGGAGCATTGTGATGACATATGTAATGGCCCATTGTGATGACAATAGCATGGACCATTGTGATGCCAAGTGTCATGGAGGATTCTGATGACAAAGTTAATGTAGCATTGTCATGACAATGGCTAGGAGCATTGAGATGACAAGGGTCAGGGTGCATTGTGCTGATATGTGCATGGAGATTTGTGATGACAAGGGTCATGGAACCTTCTGATGAAAAGCTTGTGGAGTATTTTGATGGCAATGGCATGGAGCATTGTGATGAAAACGGCATGGGGCATTGTGATGAAAAATGCATGGAGCCTTTTTGTGACAAGTTTCAAGGAGCATTCTGACGACAAGTGTCAGGGAGCATTGTGATGACAAGTGTATTGAGAATTGTGATGACAAAGTCATGGAGCATTGTGATGAAAAGGGCATGGAGTATTGTGATGACAGGCATCATGGAGCGTTGTGATGACAATTGTTATGGAACACTGTGATCACAAGGGATTGGAGCATTGTGATGACAGAGGTCATGGATCATTTTGATTTCAAGGAGCATGGAGCATTGTGATGACAAGGGCATGAATCAATGTGATCCCAAGGTTCATGGAGGATTGTGATGACAATTGTAATGGAGTATTTTGATGACAAGCACATAGAGCATTGTAATGACAACGTCATATAGCATTTTGCTGACAAAGGCATTGAATATTGTGATGACAGGTGTCACGGAGCACTGTGATGACAAGCGTCATGGAGCATTGTGAATATAGGGGTCATGGAGCATAGGGATGAGAAGGGCATGGAGCAATGTGGTTACAGGTGTCTTAAGCATTGTGTAGACAAGTGTCATGTAGCCTTGTGATGACAAGGCCGTTGAACATTGTGATGGCAGGGGTCATGGAGCATTGGGCTGAAAATGTTCATGGAGTATTGTGAAGACAGGGGTCATGGAGCATTGAGATGTCAAGGGAATGGAGATTTGGGATGACAAGAGTCCCTGATCATTGTGTTGTCAGGTGTCATGGACTGTTGTGATGACTGTGGTCATGGAGAATAGTGATGATATTGGTTATGGAGCATTGTGATGATAAGGTCATGGAGCATTTGGCTGAATATATTCTTGGAGTATTGAGATGACAGTGGTCATGGAGCATTGCTATGACAAGGGAATGAAGCATGGTGATGACAAGGTCCTGGAGCATTGTGATGAGAAGACCATGGAGACTTTTGATGAGAAATCTCATGGAGAATTTGGTTGAAAAGGGGCATGGAGCATTGTGATTGCAGCGGTTTTGGAGCATTCTGATGTCAAGGGCATGGATCATGGTGATGAGAAGGCCATGGAGCATTCTGATGACATGCGTCATGCAGCTTTGTGATGACAAGGGCATGGAGCATTGAGATTACAGGGGTCTTGATCATTGTGATGACAAGTGTCATGGAGCCTTTTGATGACAAGGCCGTGTAACATTGTGATGGCAGGGGTCATGGAGCATTGTTATGACAGGGTTAATGGAGCATTTTGATGAGAAGGGCATGGAGCATTGCTCTGAAATATTTCATGGAGTATTGTGATGAGAGTGGGCATGGAGCATTGTGACAATGAGGGCACAGAACAGTGTGATACATGGGTCATGGGTCATGGAGCTTTGTGATGACAAGTCATGGAGCATTGTCATGACAGGGGCATGGATCATTGTGAAGAGAAGGTCATGGAATATGGAGAAGACAGGTGTCAGGGAGCATTGTGATGACATATGTCATGGTCCATTGTGATGACAATGGCAGGGAGTATTGTGATGCCAAATTTAATGGAGGATTGTGATGACAAATATAATGGAGCATTGTGATGACTAGGGCTTGTAGCATTATGATGACAAGGGCCATTGAGAATTTTCATGACAAGGTCATGAAGCATTTTGCTGAAAATGTCCTGGAACATTGTGATGAGAAAGTCATGGAGCCTTGTTATGACAATTCTCATGGAGCATAGTGATGAAAAGGGGCATGGAGCATTGTGATTACAGGGATCTTGGCACATTGTGAGGACAAGGGCATGGATCATTGTGAGGAGAAGGGCAAGGAGCATTCTGATGACATGCGTCATTGAGCTTTGTGATGAGAAGAGCATGGAGCATTGTGATTACAGGGGTCTTGGAGCATTGTGATGAAAAGGGCATGGATCAATTTGATGAAAAAGGAATGGAGTCTTGTCATGACAGAGTTCAAGGAGCATACAGACAACAAGTGTCAGGGAACATTTTGATGACAAATGTATTGAGCATTATGATGACAAAGTTCATGGAGCATTGTGATGAGAAGACCATGGATAACGGTGATGACGACCGTCATGGGGCATTGTGATGGCAAGTGTTATGGAATATTGTGATCACAAGTGTTTGGAGCATTGTTATGACAGAGGACATGGAGCATTTTGATTTCATTTTGATGATAATAGCATGAAGCATTCTGATGATGGGCATGGTGCATTGTGATGACAGGGTTCATGGAGCAGTGAGATGAAAAGGGACATGAAGCATTGCGTTTACAGGGGTCTTGGAGCATTCTGATGACAAGAGCATGGAGCATTGTGATGAGAAAGCCATGGAACATTCTGATGACATACGTCATGTAGCTTTGTGATGACAAGGGCATGGAGCATTGTGATTACAGGGGTCTTCAGCATTGTGATGACAAGTGTCATGGAAACTTGTGATGACTAGGCCGTGGAAAATTGTGATGGCAGGGTTCATGGTGCATTGTTATGACAGAGGTAACGGAGCATTGTGATGAGAAGGGCGTGGAACTTTGGTCTGAAATGTTTCCTGGATTATTGTTATGAGAGTGGGCATGGAGCATTATGATGACAAGGGTACGGAACAGTATGATACCTGGGTCATGCAGCATTGTAATGAAAAGGGCATGGAGCATTGTGATGAGAAGGGCATCGAGCATTGTGATGACAAGTGTCATGGAGCTTTGTGATGACAAGGGCATGGAGCAATATGATTAGAGGGTTCATGGAGCATTGTGATGACAATGACATGGAGCATTGTGATGCCAAGTGTCATGGAGCTTTGTGATGACAACTCATGGAGCATTTTGATGACAAGGGCATGGTGCATTGTGATGAGAAGGGCAGGGAGCATTTTGATGACCGAGTCATGCAGAAATTTGATAAAAACTGTAATGGAACCTTTTGATGGCAGGGGTTATAGAACATTTTGACGTCAGGGTTCATGGAGCTTTGGGATGAAAAAGGTCATGGAGCATTTTGATGACAGGGCTTATGGAATAGAGTGATGTCAGGGGTCATGGAACATTGTGATGATAAGGGGATGTAGCATTGTGATGACAGGGTCATGGAACATTGTGATTACAGGGGTGAGGGTGTATTGTGATGACTAGTGATGGAACATTGTGATATCTCTGTTAAGTGAGCATTTTGATGAGAAGTGCATGGACCATTGTGATTACAAGGTTTATGGAGCACTGCAATGACACGGTTGTTGCCCGTTGTGATGAAATGTGCATGGTACATTGTGATGACAATGGTCATGGAGCATTGTTTTGACAAAGACATGGAGCATTGTGATGACAAGTGTCACAGAGAATTGTGATGAAATGTTCTTGGAGCATTGTGGTTACAAAGGTCACAGAGCCTTGTGATGATGCGGGCATGGACCATTGTGATGACAAACGTTATGAAGCATTGTGATGATTGGAGTCACAGAACATTGTGATGATAGGGTTCATGGAGCATTATGATGACAAGGGCATGGAGCATTGTGATGACAGGGGCATGGTGCATGGGTCTGACAAGTTTCATAGATTACTGTGATAACAGTTTGCATGTTGCATTGTGATGACAACGGTATGAAGCATTTTGATGAGAAGGTCATGGAGTATTGTGAAGACAGGTGTCAGGGAGCATTGTGATGACATATGTCATGGTCCACTGCCATGGCAATGGCATGGATAATTGTGATTCCAAATGTAATGGAGGATTGTGATGACAAATATAATGGAGCAGTGTAATGACTTGGGCTTGGAACATTATGATGACAAGGGCCATTGAAAATTTTCATGACATGGTCGTGAAGCATTGTGATGACAAGGTCCTGGAGCATTGTGATGAGGAAACCATGGAGCCTTGTGATGACAAGTCTCATGGAGCATACTGATGAAAAGGGGCATGGAACATTGTGAATACAGGGGTCTTGGAACATTGTGATGACAAGGCATGGATAATTGTGAGGAGAAGACCAAGGAGCATTCTGATGGCATGCGTCATTGAGCTTTGTGATGACAAGGGCATGGAGCATTGTGATGGCAAGAGTCATGGAGCATTGTGATGACAACGGCAATTGAGAATTTTGATGGAAAGATCGTGAAGCATTGTGATGACAAAGGCATGGAGCTTGCTATGACAGGGGTCATGGGGCATTGCGATGATATGTGCATGGAGAATTGTGATGACAAAAGCATGTAACATTGTGATGAGAACTGTCATGGAGCATTGTAATGACAAGCACGTGGAGAATTGTGATGACAAGGGGCATGGAGCATGCTGATTACAAGCTAGTGGAGTATTGTGCTGAAAAAGCATGTAACACTGTGATGAGAAGTGTCATGGAACATAGTGATGCCAAGGACGTGGAGAATTGTGATGACAGGGAACATGGAGCATTGTGATGACAAGGGAATTGAGCATTGTGATGGCAACACCGTGGAGCACTGTGATGAGAAGACCATGGCTAACTGTGATGACGAGCGTCATGGAGCACTGTAATGACAAGGGCTATGGAGCATTGTGATGTCAGGGGACATGGAGCCTTTTGATGAAAAGGGTCATGGAACATTTTGATGACATGGCTTATGGAACATTGTGTTGTCATAGGTCACGGAACATTGTGATGATAAGTGCATGTAGCACTGTGATGACAGGAGTCATGGAACATTGTGATAACAGGGATGAAGGATTATTGTGATGAATAGTGATGGAACATTGTGATATCAATGGTGAGAGAGCATATTGATGAGAAGTTCATGGAGCATTGCGATGACAAGGTTAATGGAGCATTGTGAGGACAATATTGTGGAGCACTGTGATGACAAACGCATGGTGCATTGTGATGAAATGTGTCATGGTGCATTGTGCTGACAAGCACATGGAGCATTGTGATGACAACGGTCATGGAGCATTGTGCTGAGAAAGGCATAGAGCATTGTGATGACAAGTGTCAAAGAGCATTGTGATGAAAATTTCATGGAGCACTGAGGTTAAAACTGTCACAGAGACTGTTGATGACGAGGGCATGGATCACTGTGTTGACAAAGGTCATGAAGCATTGTGATGACTGGAGTCAATGAGCATTGTGATGACATGGGTCATGGAGCATTGTGATAACAAGGGCATGGAGCATTGTGATGACAAGGGCATGGAACATTGGTCTAATAAGTTTCATGGATTATTTCAATGACAGTTGGAATGGCGCATTGTGATGACAAGGGCATGGAGCATCGTGATGACCAGGTCATGCAGTATTGTGAAGACAGGTGTCAGGGAGCATTGTCATGACATATGTAATGGCCAATTGTGAAGACAATGGCATGGAGCATTGTGATGCCAAGTGTCATGGAGGATTATGATGACAAAGGTAATGGAGCATTGTGATGACAATGGCTTAGAGCATTGTGGTGAGAAGGGTCAGGGAACATTTTGCTGGCAATTGCATGGATAATTGTGATGACAAGGGTCATGGATCATTTTGATGACAAGCTGGTGGAGTATTTTGATGACAATGGCATGGAGCATTGTGATGAAAACGGTATGGGGCATTGTGATGAAAATTGCATGTAGCCTTTTTGTGACAGGGTTCAAGGAACATTCTGACGACAAGAGACAGGAGCATTGTGATGGCAAGTGTCATGGAGCATTGGGCTGAAAATGTTCATGGAGTATTTTGATGATAGGTGTCATGGAGCATTGTGATAACTTGGGAATGGTGCATTGTGATGACAAGAATCCCGGATCACTGTGTTGTCAGGAGTCATGGTGTGTTGTGATGACAGGGGTCCTGGACCATTGTGATGATACTGTTCATGGAACATTGTGATGAGAAGGTCATGGAGCACTGGGCTGAAAATATTCATGGAGTATTGTGATGATAGGGGTCATGGAACATTGTGATGACAAGGAAATGTAGCATTGTGATTAGAAGACCATGGAGACTTGTGATGACAAGTCTCATGGAGCATTCTGATGAAAAGGGGCATGGAGCATTGTGATTACAGGTGTCTTGGAGCATTGTTATGACAAGGGCTTGGAGCTTTGTGAAGAGAAGGCCATGGAGCATTCTGATGACATGCATCATGGAGCATTGTGATGACAAGGTCATGGAGCATTGGTCTAATAAGTTTCACGTATTATTGCAATGACAGTTGGAATGGCACATTGTGATGAAAAGGGCATGCAGCATTGGTCTAATATGTTTCATGGATTATTGTGATGACAGTTGGAATGGTGCATTGTGATGACAAGGGCATGGAGCATTGTGATGACCAGGTCATGCCATATTGTGAAGACAGGTGTCAGGGAGCATTGTGATGACATATTTAATGGCCCATTGTGCTGACAATGGCATGGAGCATTGTGATGACAAGTTTTATGGAGCATTGTGATGACAATATTGTGGAGCATTGTGCTGACAAGCGCATGGAGAATTATGATGACAAGGGTCATGGAGCATTGTGTTGAGAAAGGCATAGAGCATTGTGATGACATGAGTCAAAGAGCATTATGATGAAAAGTTCATGGAGCATTGTGGTTAAAAAGGTTACAGAGACTGTTAATGACGAGGGCCTGGACCATAGTGATGACAAAGGTCATGAACCATTGTGATGACTGGAGTCACGGAGCATTGTCATGACAGGGGTCATGGAGCATTGTGATGACAGGGGTCATCGTGCATTGTGATGACAAGGACATGAAGTACTAGTCTAATAACTTTCATGGATTATTGCAATGACAGTTGGAATGGCGCATTGTGATGAAAAGGGCATCGAGCATTGTGATAACCAGGTCATGCAGTATTGTGATGACAAGTGTCAGGGAACATTGTGATTACATATGTAATGGCCCATTGTGATGACAATGGCATGGAGCATACTGATGAAAAGGGGCATGGAGCATTGTCATTACAGGGGTGTTGGAGCACGGTGATGACAAGGGCATGGAGCATTTTGATGAGAAGGCCATGGAACATTCTGATGACATGTGTCATGGAGCTTTGTGATGACAAGTGCATTGAGCATTGTGAATACTTGGGTCTTGGAGCATTGTGATTACAAGTGTCATGGAGTCTTGTGATGACAAGGCCGTGGAACATTGTGATGGCAGGGGTCATGGAGCATTGTGATGAGAAGGTCATGCAGTATTGTGAAGACAGGTGTCAGGGAGCACTGTGATGACATATGTAATGGCCCATTGTGATGACAATGGCATGGAGCATTGTGATATCAACTGTCATGGAGGATTCTGATGACAAAGGTAATGGAGCATTTTGATGACAATGGATTGGGGCATTGTAATGACAAAGGTCAGTGAGCTTTGTGGTGACAAGTGCATGGAGCATTGTGATGACAAGAGTCATGGAGCAATGGGCTGAAAATGTTCATGGAGTATTGTGATGACAGGGTCATGGAACATTGTGATTACAGGGTTGAAGGAGTATTGGGATGACTAGTGATGGAACATTGTGATATCTCTGGTGATAGAGCATTTTGATGAGAAGTGCATGGAGCATTGTGATTACAGGGTTTATGGAGCATAGTGAAGACAAGGTTGTTGATCATTGTGATGAAAAGCACGTGGCACATTGTGATGACAAGGGTCATGGAGCATTGTTCTGACACAGGCATGGAGCATTGTCGTTACAAAGGTCCCAGATCCTTGTGATGACGTGGACATGGACCGTTCTGATGACAAACGTTATGAAGCATTGTGATGACTGGAGTCATGGAGCATTGTGATGACAGGGGTCATGGAGCATTGTGATAACAAGGGCATGGAGCATTGGTCTGACAATTTTCATAGATTATTGTGATGACAGTGGACATGGTGCATTTTGATGACAAGGGCATGGATCATTGTGATGAGAAAGTCATGGAGTATTGTGAAGACAGGTGTCAGGGAGCATTGTGATGACAGATGTCATGGTCCATTGCGATGACAATGGCAAGGACCATTGTGATGCCAAATGTTATGGAGGATTGTGATGAGAAATATAATGGAGCATTGTGATAACTAGGGCTTGGAGCATTATGATGACAAAAGAAATGGAGAATTTTCATGACAAGGTCGGGAAGCATTGTGATGGCAAGTTCCTGGAGCATTGTGATGAGAAAACCATGGGCCCTTCTGATGACAAGTCTCATGGAGCATACTGATGAAAAGGGGCTTGGAGCATTCTGATAGCAGGGGTCTTGGAACATTGTGATAAGAAGGGCATGGAGCATTGTGATGACAAGTGCAGGGAGCATTGGTCTAATAAGTATCATGGATTATTGTGACGACAGTTGGAATGGCACACTGTAATGACAAGGGCATGGAGCATTGTGATGTACAGGTCATGCAGTATTGTGAAGACAGCTGTCAGGGAGCATTGTGATGACATATGTAATGGCCCATTGTGATGTCACTGGCATGTAGCATTGTGATGCCAAATGTCATGGAGGATTCTGATGACAAAGGTAATGGAGCATTGTGATGACAATGTCTTGGAGCATTGTGATGACAAGGGTCAGGGAGCATTGTGCTGACAAGTGTTTGGAGAATTCTGAGTACCAAGTTCATGGAGCATTCGGATGACAAGCCTGTGGAGTATTTTGATGACAATGGCATGGAACATTGTGATGAAAATGACATGGGGCATTGTGATGAAAAATGCATGGAGCCATTTCGTGACAGGTTTCAAGGAGCATTCTGAAGACAAGTGTCAGGGAGCATTGTGATAACAAGTGTATTGAGAATTCTGTTGACAAAGGTCATGGAACATTGTGATGAAAAGGGCATGGAGTATTGTGATGAAAGGCATCATGGAGTGTTGTGATGACAAGTGTTATGGAACATTGTGATCACAAGGTTTTGGAGCATTGTGATGACAGAGGTCATGGATCATTTTGATTTCAAGGAGCATGGAATATTGTGATGAAAAGGGCATGAAGCCATGTGATCCCAAGGTTCATGGAGGATTGTGATGACAATGGTAATAGAGTATTTTGATGACAATCACATAGAGCTTTGTAATGACAAGGGCATGAAACAATGTGATCCCAAGGTTCATGGAGGATTGTGATGACAATGGTAATAGAGTATTTTGATGACAATCACATAGAGCTTTGTAATGACAAGGTCATATAGCATTTTGCTGACAAAGGCATGGAGCATTGTGATCACAGGTGTCATGGAGCTCTGTGATGACAAGCGACAAGGAGCAATGTGAATACAGGGGTCATGGATCATTGGGATGACAAGGACATGGAACATTGTGATGACAAGTGTCATGGAGAATTGGGCTGAAAATGTTCATGGAGTATTGTGATGACAGGGGTCATGGAGCATTGTGATGACAAGAGTCCTGGATCATTGTGTTGTCAGGTGTCATGGAGTGTTGTGATGACAGAGGTCATGGAGCATTGTGATGATATTGGTCATGGAGCATTGTGATGAGAATGTCATCGAGCATTCGGCTGAAACTGTTCATGGATTATTGTGATGACAGGTGTCATGGAGCACTGTGATGACAAGGCAATGGAGCATGGTGATGACAAAGTCCTGGAGCATTGTGATGAGATGATCATGGAGAATTGTGATGACAAGTCTCATGGAGCATTCTGATGAAATGGGGCATGGAGCATTGTGATTACAGGGGTCTTGGAGCATTGTGATGAGAAGGGTCATGGAGCCTTGTTATGACAAGGCCATGGAGCATTCTGATGACATGCGTCATGGAGCTTTGTGATGACAAGGGCATGGAGCATTTTGATTACAGGGGTCTTGGCGCATTGTGATGAAAAGGACATGGATCATTGTGATGAAAAAGGCATGGAGCCTTGTCATGACAGGGTTCAAGGAGCATACTGAGGACAAGTGTCAGCGAGCATTGTTTTGACAAGTTTATTGAGCATTGTGATGACAAAGATCATGGAGCATTGTGATGAGAAGACCATGGATAATTTTGATGATGAGCGTCATGGGGTGTTGTGATGATAAGAGTTATGGAATATTGTGATCACAAGGGTTTGGAGCATTATGATGACAGAGGTCATGGAGAATTTTGATTTCATTTTAATGATAATAGCTTGAAGAATTATGATGATGTGCATGGTGCATTGTGATGACAGGGTTCATGGAGCATTGAGATGAAAAATGACAAGGACCATTGTGATTACAAGGGTCTTGGAGAATTTTGATGACAAGGGCATGGAGCATTGTGATGATAAGTCCATGGAACCTTCTGATGCTATGTGTCATGGAGCTTTGTTATGACAAAGTCAATGAGCTTTTTGATGACAGGTGTCTTGGAGCATTGTTCTGACAAGGGACATTGATCATTGTGATGACAAGGCCGTGGAACATTGTGATGGCAGGGGTCATGGACCTCTGTTATGACAGATGTAATGGAGCATTGTGATGAGAAGGTCATTGAGCATTGGTCTGAAATATTTCATGGAATATTGTGATGAGAGTGGGCATGGAGCATTGTGATGACAAGGGCACGGAACACTGTGATACATGCGTAATGGAGGATTGTAATGACAAGGGCATGGAGCAATGTGATGAGAGGTTTCATTGAGCATTGTGATGAGAATGACATGGAGCATTGTGAGGAGAAGGCCATGGAGCATTCTGATGACATGCATCATGGAGCTTTGTGATGACAAGGGCATGGAGCATTGTGGTTACAGGGGTCTTGAAGCATTGTGATAAAAAGGGCATGGATCATTGTGATGAAAAAGGCATGGAGCCTTGTAATGACAGTGCTCAAGGAGCATACTGACGACAAGAGTCAGGGAGCATTGTGATGACAAGTGTATTGAGCATTGTGATGACAAAGATCATGGAGCATGGTGATGAGAAGACCATGGATAATTGTGATGATGATCGTCATGGGGTTTTGTGATGATAAGTGTTATGGAACATTGTGATCACAAGGTTTTGTTGGATTATGAAGACAGAGGTCATGGAGAATTTTGATTTCACTGTAATGACGATAGCCTGAAGCATTATGATGATGGACATGATGCATTGTGATGATTGGGTTCATGGAGCATTGAGATGGAAAAGGGCATGGAGCATTGTGATTACAGGGGTCTTGGAGTATTGTGATGACAAGCACATAGAGCATTGTAATGAGAAGGTCATGTAGAATTTTGCTGACAAAGGGCTGGAGCATTGTGAAGACAGGTGTCATGGAACTCTGTGATGACAAGTGTCATGGAGCATTGTGAATACAGGTGTCATGAAGCATTGGGATGACAAGGGCATGAATCATTGTGATGACAATGGTCATGGAGTATTGGACTGAAAATGTTCATGGAGTATTGTGATGACAAGTGCATGGACCATTGTGATTACAAAGCTTATGGAGCATTGCAATGACAAGGTTGTGTACCATTGTGATAAAATGTTCGTGGCATATTGTGATGACAATGGTCATGGAGCATTGTTCTGACAAAGACATGGATCATTGTGATGACTAGGGTCACAGAGAATTGTGATGAAAATTTCATGGAGCATTGTGGTTACAAAGGTCACAGAGCCTTGTGATGACGCGGGCATGGACCATTGTGATGACAAACGTTATGAAGCATTGTGATGACTGGAGTCATTGAGCATTGTGATGACAGGGGTCATGGAGCATTGTGATGACAAGGGCATGGAGCATTGTGATGACAGAGGCATGGAGCATTGGTCTGACAAGTTTCATAGATTACTGTGATGAGAGTGGGCATGGTGCATTGTGATGACAAGGGCATGGAGCATTGTGAAGAGAAGGTCATGGAGTATTGTGAAGACAGGTGTCAGGGAGCATTGTGATGAAATATTTCATGGTCCATTGCGATGACAATGGCATGGAGCATTGTGATGCCAAATGTAATGGAGGATTGTGATGACAAATAAATGGAGCATTGTGATGATTAGGGCTTGGAGCATTATGATGACAAGGGCCACTGACAAGTGTGTGGACCGTTGTGATGAAAAGCGTGATGCACATTGTGATGACAATGGTCATGGAGCATTGTTTTGACAAAGACATGGAGCACTGTGATGACAAGGGCATGGAGCATTGTGATTACAGGTGTCTTGGAGCATTGTGATGACAAGTGTCATGGAGCCTTGTGATGACAAGGCCGTGGAACACTGTGATGGCAGAGGTCATGGAGCTTTGTTATGACAGGCTTAATGGAGCATTGTGATGAGAAGAGAATGGAGCATTGTGATTACAAGATTTATGGAGCATTGCGATGACAAATTTATGGACCGTTGTGATGAATTGTGCATAGCACATTGTGACGACAAGGGTCATGGAGCATTTTTGTGACAAAGGCATGGATCATTATGATGACAAGGGTCAAAGAACATTGTGATGAAAATTTCATGGAGCATTGTGGTTACAAGTGTCTCAGTGCCTTGTGATGACGCGGGCATGGACCAGTGTGATGACAAACCTTATGAAGCATTGTGAAGACTGTAGTCACGGAGCATTGTGATGACAGGGGTCATGGAGCCTTGTGATGACAATGGCATGTAGAATTGTGATGACAGGGGCATGGAGCATTGGTCTCACAAGTTTCATAGATTATTGTGATGACAGTGGACATGGTGCATTGTGAAGACAAGGGCATGGACCATTGTGAAGAGAAGGGCATGGAGTATTGTGAAGACAGGTGTCAGGGAGCATTGTGATGACATATGTCATTGTCCATTGAAATAACAATGGCAGGGAGCACTGTGATGCCAAAAGTAATGGAGGATTGTGATGACAAATATGATGGAGCATTGTGATGACTAGGGCTTGGACCATTATGATGACAAGGGTCATTGAGAATGTTCATGACAAGGTCGTGAAGCATTGTGATGACAATGTCTTCGAGCATTGTGATGAGAAAACCATGGAGCCTTGTGATGACAAGTCTCATGGAGCATTATGATGAAAAGGGGCATGGAGCATTGTGATAACAGGATTCTTGGTACATTGTGATATCAAGGGCATGGAGCATTGTGAGGATAAGGCTAGGGAGCATTCTGATGACATGCGTCATTGAGCTTTGTGATGACAAGGGCATGGAGCATTGTGATTCCAATGGTCTTGGAGCATTGTGATGAAAAGGGCATGGATCATTGTGATGAAAAAGGCATGGAGCCTTGTCATGACAGGTTTCAAGGAGCATACAGACTACAAGTGTAAGGGAACATTTTGATGACAAGTGTATTGAACTTTGTGATGACAAAGGTCATGGAGCATTGTGATGAGAAGACCATGGATAACTGTGATGAGGAGCGTCATGGGGCATTATGATGATAAGTGTTATGGAATATTGTGATCACAAGGTTTTGGAACATTGTTATGACAGAGGTCATGGCGCATTTTGATTTCATTGTGATGACAATAGCATGAAGCATTATGATGATGGGCATGGTGCATTGTGATGACACGGTTCATTGATCATTGAGATGAAAAGGGGCCTGGACTATTGTGATCAGAGGGGTCTAGGAGCATTGTGATGAGAAGGGTTATGGAGCCTTGTGATGACAAGGCCATGGAACATCGTGATCGCAGGTGTCATGGAGCATTGTTATGAATGGGGTAATGGAGCATTGTGATGGCAAGGACATGGAGCACTGTGATGAGAAGGCCATGGAGCATTCTGTTGACATGTGTCATGGAGCTTTGTGATGACAAGAGCATGGAGCAATGTGATGAGAGCGTTCAAGGAGCAGTGTGATGACAATGATATGGAGCATTTGATGCCAAGGGTCATGGACCTTTGTGATTGCAAATGTCATGGAGCATTTTGATGAGAGGTTGTGGTGCATTGTGATGACAAGGGCAGGGAGCATTTTCATGACAGGGTCACGGAGCAATTTGATGTAAAAAGTCATGGAAAATTTTGATGACAGGTGTTATGGAATATTGTGATGTCATGGGTCATGGAGCATTTTGATGATAAGGGTCATGGAGCATTTTGATGACAGGGGTTATGGAACATTGTAATGTCAGGTGTCATCGAACATTGTGATGATAAGTGCGTGTACCATTGTGATGACAGCAGTCATGGAACATTGTGATGACAGGGGTGAGGGAGTATTGTGATGAATAGTGATGTAACATTGTGATATCAGTGGTGAGAGAGCATTTTGATGAGAAGTGCATGGAGCATTGTGATGACAAGTTTTATGGAGCATTGTGATGACAAGATTGTGGAGCACTGTGATGACAAGCGCATGGAGCATTGTGATGACAAGTGTTATGGAGCATTGTGCTGAGAAAGCCATAGAGCATTGTGATGACAAGGGTCAAAGAGCATTGTGATGAAAATTTCATGGAGCATTGTGGTTAAATAGGTAACAGAGGCTGTTGATGACGAGGGAATGGACCATTGTGATGACAAATGTCATGGAGCATTGTAATGACTGGAGTCACTGAGCATTGTGATGACAGGGTTCATGGAGCATTGTGATAACAAGGGCATGGAACATTGTTATGACAAGGGCATGGAGCATTTGTGTAATAAGTTTCATGGATTTTTGTGATGACAGTTGGAATGGCGCAATGTGATGACAAGGGCATGGAGCATTGTGATGACAGGGTTTTTGGAGCATTGTAATGAAAAGGGCATGGATCATTGTGATGAAAAAGGCATGGAGCCTTGTCATGACAGGGTTCAAGGAGCATACAGACAACAAGTGTCAGGGAGCATTTTGATGACAAGTGTAGTGAGCACTGTGATGACAAAGGTCATGGAGCATTGTGATGAGAAATCCATGGATAACTGTGATGACGAGTTTCATGGGGCATTGTGATGACAAGTGTTATGGAATATTCTGATCACAAGGGTTTGGAGCATTGTTATGACAGAGGTCATGGAGCATTTTTATTTCATTGTGATGACAATGGCATGAAGCATTATGATGATGGGCATGGTGCATTGTGATGACAGTGTTCATGGATCATTGAGATGAAAAGGGGCATGGAGCATTGTGATTACAGGGGTCTTGGAGCATTGTGATGAGAAGGGTCATGGAGCCTTGTGATGACAAGTCCATGGAACATCGTGATGGCAGGGATCATGGAGCATTGTTATGACATGGGTAATGGATCGTTGTGATGGCAAGGGCATGGAACATTGTAATGAGAAGGCCATGGAGCACTCTGATGACATGTGTCATGTTGCTTTGTGATGACAAGGGCATGGAGCAATGTGATGAGAGTGTTCATGGAGCATTGCGATGACAATGACATGGAGCATTGTGATGCCAAGGGTCATGTATCTTTGTGATGACAAAGGTCATGGAGCATTTTTATGTCAAGGCCGTTGTGCATTGTGATCATAAAGGCAGGGAGTATTATGATGACAGAGTCATGGAGCAATTTGATGAAAACCGTCATGGAACATTTTGATGACAGAGGTTATGGAATATTGTGATGTCCGGTGTCATGGAGCATTTTCATGGAAAGGGTCCTGGAGCATTTTGATGACAAGTGTCATGGAGCTTTGTGATGAAAAGTGCAAGGAGCAATGTGATGAGAGCGTTCATGGAGCATTGTGATGACAATGACATGGAGCATTGTGATGCCAAGGGTCATGTATCTTTGTGATGACAAAGGTTATGGAGCATTTTGATGACAAGTGCGTTGTGTATTGTGATGAAAAGGGCAGGGAGCATTTTGATGACCGGGTCATGCAGCAATTTGATGAAAATTGTAATGGAACATTTTGATGACAGGGGTTATAGAACCTTGTGATGTCAGGGGTCAGGGAGATTTGGGATGAAATGTGTCATGGAGCATTTTGATTACAGGGGTTATGGAATATTGTGATGTCAGGGGTCATGGGACATTGTGATGATAATGGGATGTAGCATTGAGATGACAGGGCTCATGGAACATTGTGATTACAGGGGTGAGGGACTATTCTGAAGACTAGTGACGGAACATTATGATATCTCTTGTGAGAGAGCATTTAGATGAGAAGTGCATGGAGCATTGTGATTACAAGGTTTTTGGAGCATAGCAATGACAAGGTTGTGGAACGTTGTGATGAAAATCGCGTGGCACATTGTGATGACATTGGACATGGAGCATTGTTCTGACAAAGGCATGGAGCATTGTGATGACAAGGGTCACGGAGCATTGTGATGAAATGTTCATGGATTATTGTGGTTACAAAGGTTGCAAAGCCTTGTGATGATGCAGGCATGGACCATTGTGATGACAAACGTTATGAAGCATTGTGATGACTGGAGTCAAGGAGCTTTGTGATGACTGGGGTCATGGAGCATTTTGATTACAAGGGCATGGAGCATTGTGATGACAGGGGCATGGAACATTGGTCTGACAAGTTTCATAGATTATTGTGATGACATTGGGCATGGTGCATTGTGATGACAAGGGCATGGAGTATGGTGATGAGAATGTCATAGATTATTGTGAAGACCAGTGTCAGGGAACATTGTGTTGACATATGTCATGGTCCATTGCGATGACAATGGTATAGAGCATTGTGATGCCAAATGTAATGGATGATTGAGATGGCAAATATAATGGAGCATTATGATTACTAGGGCTTGGAGCATTATGATGACAATGGCCGTTGAGAATTTTTATGACAAGGTCGTGAAGCATTGTGATGACAAGGTCCTAGAGCATTGTGATAAGAAAACCATGGATCCTTGTTATGTCATGTCTCATGGAGCATACTGATGAAAAGGAGCATGGAGTATTCTGATTACAGGGGTCTTGGAACATTGTGATGACAAGGGCATGGAGCATTGTGAGGAGAAGACCAAGGAGCATTCTGTTGGCATGCATCATTGAGCTCTGTGATGACAAGTGCATGGAGTATTGTGATTAAATGGGTCTTGGAGCATTGTGATGAAAAGGGCATGGATCATTGTGATGAAAAAGGCATGGAGCCTTGTCATGACAGGGTTCAAGTTGCATACTGACGACCATTGTCAGGGAGCATTGTGATGACAAGTGTCTTGAGCATTGTGATGACAAAGTCATGGAGCACTATGATGAGAAGATCATGGATAATTGTGATGGCGATCGTCATGGGGCATTGTGATGACAAGTGTTATGAAATATTTTTATCACAAGGGTTTGGAGCATTGTTGTGACAGAGGTCATGGAGCATTTTGATTTAATTGTGATGACAATAGCCTGAAGCATTATGATGATGGGCATGGTGCATTGTGATGACAGGGTTCATGGATCATTTAGATGAAAAGGGGCATGGACCATTGTGATAACATGTGTCTTGGAGCATTGTGATGAGAACGGTCATGGAGCCTTGTGATGACAAGGCCATGGAACATCGTGATGGCAGGGGTCATGGAGCTTTCTTATGACAGGTGTAATGGAGCACTGTGATGAGAAGGCCATGGAGAATTCTGATGACATGTGTCATGGAGCATTGTGATGACAATTGTCATGGAGCACTGTGCTGAGAAAGGCATACAGTATTGTGATGAAAAGGGTCAAAGAGCATTGTGATGAAAATTTCATGGATTATTGTGCTTAAAAATGTCACAGCGACAGTTGATGACTACGGCATGGACCATTGTGATGACAAAGTTCATGAAGCATTTTGATGACTGGAGTCAAAGAGCATTGTGATTACAGGTGTCATGGAGCACTGTGATGACAAGCGTCACGGAGCATTGTGAATACAGGGGTCATGGAGCATTGGGATAAGAAGGGCATGGATCATTGTGATGACAATTCTCCTGGAACACTGGGCTGAAAATGTTCATGGAGTATTGTGATAACAGGGGTCAAGGAGCATTGAGCTGACTATTGAATGGAACTGTGATGACAAGAGTCCCGGATCATTGTTTTGTCAGTTGTCATGGAGTGTTGTGATGACAGTGGTCATGGAGCATTGTGATGATGTTGGCCATGGAGCATGGTGATGAGTAGTTCGTGGAGCACTGGGCTGAAAATGTTCATGGATTATTGTGATGACAGTGGTCATGGAGCACTGTGATGACAAGGGAATGGAGCATGGTGATGACAAGGACCTGGAGCACTGTGATGTGAAGACCATGGAAACTTGTGATGACAATCTCATGGAGCATTCTGATGAAAAGGGGCATGGAGCATTGTGATTACAGGGGTCTTGGATCATTGTGATGACTATGGCATGGAGAATTGTGATGAGAAGGCCATGGAGCATTCTGATAACATGTGTCATGGAGTTTTGTGATGACAAGCGTATGGAGCATTGTGATTACAGGGATCCTGGAGAATTGTGATGAAAAGGGCATGGATCATTGTGATGAAAAAGGCATGGAGCCTTGTCATGACAGGGTTCAAGAAGCATAATGACGACAAGTGTCAGGGAGCACTGTGATGACAAGTGTACTGAGCATTGTGATGACAAAGATCATGGAACATTGTGATGAGAAGACCATGGATAATTGTGATGATGAGCGTCATGGGGTGTCGTGATGATAAGTGTTATGGAACATTGTGATAACAAGGTTTTGGAGCATTATGATGACAGAGGTCATGGAGAATATTGATTTAATTGTGATGACAAGAGCGTGAAGCATTATGATGATGTGCATGGTGCATTGTGATGACAGGGTTCATGGAGCATGGAGATGAAAAGGTGCATGGAGCACTGTGATTACAAGGGTCTTGGAGCATTGTGAGGACAAGGGCATGGAGAATTGTGATGTGAAGGCCATGGAACATTCTGATGACATGCGTCATGGAGCTTTGTGATGACAAGGGCATGAAGCAGTGAGATTACAGGGGTCTTGAGCATGGTGATGACAAGTGTCATGGAGCCTTGTGATAACAAGGCCGTGTAATATTGTGATGGCAGTGGTGATGGAGCATTGTTATGACAGGGGTAATGGAGCATTTTGATGAAAAGGGCATGGAGCATTGGTCTGAAATATTTCATGGATTATTGTGATGAGAGTGGGCATGGAGCATTGTGATGACGAGGGCACGGAACACAGTGATACATGGGTCATGGGACATGGAGCTTTGTGATGACAAGTCATGGAGCATTGTGATGACAAGGGCATGGATCATTGTGAAAAGAAGGTCATGGAGTATTGAGAAGACAGGTGTCAGGGAGCATTGTGATGACATATGTCACGGTCCATTGCGATGACAATGGCAGGGAGTATTGTGATGCCTAATTTAATGGAGGATTGTGATGACAAATATAATGGAGTATTGTGATGACTAGGGCTTGGAGCATTATGATGACAAGGGCCACTGAGAATTTTCATGACAAGGTCGTGAAGCACTGTGATGAAAATTTCCTGGAGCATTGTGATGAGAAAATCAAGGAGCCTTGTGATGACAAGTCTCATGGAGCACACTGAAGAAAAGGGGCATAGAGCATTGTGAATATAGGGGTCTTGACACATTGTGAGGACAAGAGCATGGATCACTGTGAGGAGAAGGCCAAGGAGCATCCTGATGACATGTGTCATTGAGCTTTGTGATGACAAGGGCATGGAGCATTGTGATTACAAGGGTCTTGGAGCATTGTGATGAAAAGGGCATGGAGCTTTGTGATGAAAAGGGCATGGAGCCTTGTCATAACAGGGTTCAAGGAGCATACAGACAACAAGTGTCAGGGAACATTTTGGTGACAAGTGTATTGAGCATTATGATGACAAAGTTCATGGAGCATTGTGATGAGAAGACCATGGATAACTCTGATGACGAGCGTCATGGGGCATTGTGATGACAAGTGTTATGGAATACTGTGATCACAAGGGTTTGGAGCATTGTTATGACAGAGGTCATGGAGCATTTTGATTTCATTGTGATGACAATAGCATGAAGCATTATGATGATGGGTATAGTGCATTGTGATGACAGGGTTCATGGATCATTGAGATGAAAAGGAGCATGGAGCACTGTGTTTACAGGGGTCTTGGAGCATTGTGATGACAAGGGCATGGAGCATTGTGATGAGAAAGCCATGGAACATTCTGATGACATGCGTCATGGAGCTTTGTGATGACAAGAGCATGGAGCATTGTGATTACAGGGGTCTTCAGCATTGTGATGAAAAGTGTCATGGTACCTTGTGATGACAAGGCCGTGGAACATTGTGATGGCAGGGGTCATGGTGCATTGTTATGACAGAGGTAATGGAGCATTGTGATGAGAAGGGCATGGAACATTGGTCTGAAATGTTTCATGGATTATTGTGATGAGAGTGGGCATGGAGCATTGTGATGACAAGGGTACGGAACACTATGATACATGGGTCATGCAGGATTGTAATGGAAATGGCATGGAGCATTGTGATGAGAAGGGCATCGAGCATTGTGATGACAAGTGTCTTGGAGCTTTGTGTTGACAAGGGCATGGGGCAATGTGATGACAGGTTTCATGGAGCACTGTGGTGACAATGACATGGAGCATTGTGATGCCAAGGGTCATGGTGCATTGTGATGAGTAGGGCAGGGAGCATTTTGATGACCGTGTCATGCAGCAATTTGATTAAAAGTGTAATGGAACATTTTGATGGCAGGCGTTATAGAACATTGTGATGTCAGGGGTCATGGAGCTTTGGGATGAAATGGGTCATGGAGCATTTTGATGACAGGGGTTATGGAACATTGTGATGTCAGGGGTCATGGAACATTTTGATGATAAAGGGTTGTAGCACTGTGATGACAGGGTCATGGACCATTGTGATTACAGGGGTGAGGGGGTATTGTGATGACTAGTGATGGAACATTGTGATATCTCTGTTGAGAAAGCATTTTGATGAGAAGTGCATGGACCAGTGTGATTACAAGGTTTATGGAGCACTGCAATGACAAGGTTGTGGATCTTTGTGATGAAATGCACGTGGCACATTGTGATGACAATGGTCATGGAGCATTGTTTTGACAAAGACATGGAGCATTCTGATGACAACGGTCAGAGAGAATTGTCATGAAAAGTTAATGGAGCATTGTAGTTATAAAGGTCACACAGCCTTGTGATGATGTGGGCATGGACCATTGTGATGACAAACGTTATGAAGCATTGTGATGAGTGGAGTCACGGTGCATTGTGATGACAGGGGTCATGGAGCATTGGGATGATAAGGGAATGGAGCATGGTGATGACAAGGACCTGGAGCACTGTGATGTGAAGACCATGGAAACTTGTGATGACAATCTCATGGAGCATTCTGATGAAAAGGGGCATGGAGCATTGTGATTACAGGGGTCTTGGATCATTGTGATGACTATGGCATGGAGAATTGTGATGAGAAGGCCATGGAGCATTCTGATAACATGTGTCATGGAGTTTTGTGATGACAAGCGTATGGAGCATTGTGATTACAGGGATCCTGGAGAATTGTGATGAAAAGGGCATGGATCATTGTGATGAAAAAGGCATGGAGCCTTGTCATGACAGGGTTCAAGAAGCATAATGACGACAAGTGTCAGGGAGCACTGTGATGACAAGTGTACTGAGCATTGTGATGACAAAGATCATGGAACATTGTGATGAGAAGACCATGGATAATTGTGATGATGAGCGTCATGGGGTGTCGTGATGATAAGTGTTATGGAACATTGTGATAACAAGGTTTTGGAGCATTATGATGACAGAGGTCATGGAGAATATTGATTTAATTGTGATGACAAGAGCGTGAAGCATTATGATGATGTGCATGGTGCATTGTGATGACAGGGTTCATGGAGCATGGAGATGAAAAGGTGCATGGAGCACTGTGATTACAAGGGTCTTGGAGCATTGTGAGGACAAGGGCATGGAGAATTGTGATGTGAAGGCCATGGAACATTCTGATGACATGCGTCATGGAGCTTTGTGATGACAAGGGCATGAAGCAGTGAGATTACAGGGGTCTTGAGCATGGTGATGACAAGTGTCATGGAGCCTTGTGATAACAAGGCCGTGTAATATTGTGATGGCAGTGGTGATGGAGCATTGTTATGACAGGGGTAATGGAGCATTTTGATGAAAAGGGCATGGAGCATTGGTCTGAAATATTTCATGGATTATTGTGATGAGAGTGGGCATGGAGCATTGTGATGACGAGGGCACGGAACACAGTGATACATGGGTCATGGGACATGGAGCTTTGTGATGACAAGTCATGGAGCATTGTGATGACAAGGGCATGGATCATTGTGAAAAGAAGGTCATGGAGTATTGAGAAGACAGGTGTCAGGGAGCATTGTGATGACATATGTCACGGTCCATTGCGATGACAATGGCAGGGAGTATTGTGATGCCTAATTTAATGGAGGATTGTGATGACAAATATAATGGAGTATTGTGATGACTAGGGCTTGGAGCATTATGATGACAAGGGCCACTGAGAATTTTCATGACAAGGTCGTGAAGCACTGTGATGAAAATTTCCTGGAGCATTGTGATGAGAAAATCAAGGAGCCTTGTGATGACAAGTCTCATGGAGCACACTGAAGAAAAGGGGCATAGAGCATTGTGAATATAGGGGTCTTGACACATTGTGAGGACAAGAGCATGGATCACTGTGAGGAGAAGGCCAAGGAGCATCCTGATGACATGTGTCATTGAGCTTTGTGATGACAAGGGCATGGAGCATTGTGATTACAAGGGTCTTGGAGCATTGTGATGAAAAGGGCATGGAGCTTTGTGATGAAAAGGGCATGGAGCCTTGTCATAACAGGGTTCAAGGAGCATACAGACAACAAGTGTCAGGGAACATTTTGGTGACAAGTGTATTGAGCATTATGATGACAAAGTTCATGGAGCATTGTGATGAGAAGACCATGGATAACTCTGATGACGAGCGTCATGGGGCATTGTGATGACAAGTGTTATGGAATACTGTGATCACAAGGGTTTGGAGCATTGTTATGACAGAGGTCATGGAGCATTTTGATTTCATTGTGATGACAATAGCATGAAGCATTATGATGATGGGTATAGTGCATTGTGATGACAGGGTTCATGGATCATTGAGATGAAAAGGAGCATGGAGCACTGTGTTTACAGGGGTCTTGGAGCATTGTGATGACAAGGGCATGGAGCATTGTGATGAGAAAGCCATGGAACATTCTGATGACATGCGTCATGGAGCTTTGTGATGACAAGAGCATGGAGCATTGTGATTACAGGGGTCTTCAGCATTGTGATGAAAAGTGTCATGGTACCTTGTGATGACAAGGCCGTGGAACATTGTGATGGCAGGGGTCATGGTGCATTGTTATGACAGAGGTAATGGAGCATTGTGATGAGAAGGGCATGGAACATTGGTCTGAAATGTTTCATGGATTATTGTGATGAGAGTGGGCATGGAGCATTGTGATGACAAGGGTACGGAACACTATGATACATGGGTCATGCAGGATTGTAATGGAAATGGCATGGAGCATTGTGATGAGAAGGGCATCGAGCATTGTGATGACAAGTGTCTTGGAGCTTTGTGTTGACAAGGGCATGGGGCAATGTGATGACAGGTTTCATGGAGCACTGTGGTGACAATGACATGGAGCATTGTGATGCCAAGGGTCATGGTGCATTGTGATGAGTAGGGCAGGGAGCATTTTGATGACCGTGTCATGCAGCAATTTGATTAAAAGTGTAATGGAACATTTTGATGGCAGGCGTTATAGAACATTGTGATGTCAGGGGTCATGGAGCTTTGGGATGAAATGGGTCATGGAGCATTTTGATGACAGGGGTTATGGAACATTGTGATGTCAGGGGTCATGGAACATTTTGATGATAAAGGGTTGTAGCACTGTGATGACAGGGTCATGGACCATTGTGATTACAGGGGTGAGGGGGTATTGTGATGACTAGTGATGGAACATTGTGATATCTCTGTTGAGAAAGCATTTTGATGAGAAGTGCATGGACCAGTGTGATTACAAGGTTTATGGAGCACTGCAATGACAAGGTTGTGGATCTTTGTGATGAAATGCACGTGGCACATTGTGATGACAATGGTCATGGAGCATTGTTTTGACAAAGACATGGAGCATTCTGATGACAACGGTCAGAGAGAATTGTCATGAAAAGTTAATGGAGCATTGTAGTTATAAAGGTCACACAGCCTTGTGATGATGTGGGCATGGACCATTGTGATGACAAACGTTATGAAGCATTGTGATGAGTGGAGTCACGGTGCATTGTGATGACAGGGGTCATGGAGCATTGGGATGATAAGGGCATGACTCATTGTGATGACAAAGGTCATGGAGCATTGGGCTGAAAATGTTCATGGACTATTGTGATGACAGGGGTCATGGACAATTGTGATGTCTAGGGAATGGAGCATAGTAATGACAAGAGTCCCGGTTCATTGTGTTGTCAGGTTTCAGGAAGTGTTGTGATGACAGTGGTCATGGAGAATATTGATTTCATTGTGATGATAATAGCGTGAAGCATTATGATGATGGGCATGGTGCATTGTGTTGACAGGGTTCATGGAGCATTGAAATGAAAAGTGCAATGGAGCATTGTGATTACAAGGATAATGGAGCATAACAATGACAAACTTGTGGTCCGTTGTGATGAAAAGCACGCGGCACATTGTGATGACAAGGGTCCTGGAGCATTTTTCTGACAAAGGCATGGAGCATTGTGATGAGAAGGGTCACGGAGCATTGTGATGAAAATTTCATGGAGCTTTGTGGTTACAAAGGTCAGAGAACTTTGTGATGACGCGGGCATGGAACATTGTGATGACAAACTTTATGAAGAAATTGTGATGACTGGAGTCACGGAGCTTTGTGATGACAGCGGTCATGGAGCACTGTGAAGACAAGGGCATGGTGCATTGTGATGACAGGGGCATGGAGCATTGTTCTGACAAGTTTCATAGATTATTGTGATGACAGTGGGAATGGTTCATAGTGATGACAAGGGCATGGAGCATTGTGATGAGAAGGTCAGGGAGTGTTGTGTAGACAGGTGTCAGGGAACACTGTTATGACATATGTCATGATCCATTGCGATGACAATGGAATGGAGCATTGTGATGCCAAATGTAATGGAGGATTGTGATGACAAATATAATGGAGCATTGTGATGACTAGGGCTTGGAGCATTATGATGACAAAGGCAATTGAGAATTTTCATGACAAGTTCGTGCAGCATTGTGATGTCAGTGTCCTGGAGCATTGTGATGAGAAAACCATGGAGTCTTGTGATGACAAGTCTCATGGAGCATACTGATGAAAAGGTGCATGGAGCATTTTGATTATAGGGGTCTTGGAACATTGTGATGACAAGGGCATGGGACATTGTGAGGAGAAGGCCAAGGAGCATACTGATGGCATGCGTCATTGAGTTTGTGATGACAAGGGTATGGAGCATGGTGATTACAGGAGTCTTGGATCATTGTGATGAAAAGGGCATGGATCATTGTGATGAAAAAGGCATGGAGCCTTGTCATGACATGGTTCTAGCAGCATACAGACAACATGTGTCAGGGAGCATTTTGATGACAAGTGTACTGAGCATTGTGATGACAAAGGCCATGGAGCATTGTGATGAGAAGACCATGGATAATTGTGATGAGGAGCATCATGGGCATTGTGATGACAAGTGTTATGGAATATTGTGATCACAAGGGTTTGGAGCATTGTTATGACAGAGGTCATGGAGCATTTTGCTTTCATAGTGATGACAATAGCATGAAGCATTATGATGATGGGCATGGTGCATTGTGATGACAGGGTTCATGGATCATTGAGATGAAAAGTTGCATGGAGCATTGTGATTACAGGGGTCTTGGAGCATTGTGATGTTAAGCATCATGGAGCCTTGTGATGAAAGGGCCATGGAACATCGTGATGGCAGGGGTCTTGGAGCATAGTTATGACAGGGGTAATGGAGCATTGTAATGGCAAGGGCATGGAGCATTGTGATGAGAAAGCCATGGATCATTCTGATGACATGTGTCATGGAGCTTTGTGATGACAAGGACAAAGCAATGTGATGAGAGCTGTCATGGAGCTTTGTGATGCCAAGGGTCATAGATCTTTGTGATGACAAATGTCATGGAGAATTTTGATGACAAGGGCGTTGTGCACTGTGATGAGAAGGGCAGGGAGTATTGTGATGACAGGGTCACGGAGCAATTAGATGAAAAGGGTCTTGGAACATATTGATGACAGTGATTATAGAACATTGTGATGTCAGGGGTCATGGATCATTTTGATGAAAATGGTCATGGAGCATTTTAATGACAGGGTTTATGGAATATTGTGTTCTCAAGGCTCATCGAACATTGTGATGATAAGTGCATGTAGCATTGTGATGAGAGGTGTCATGGAACATTGTGATGACAGGGGTGAGGGTGTATTGTGATGAATAGTGATGTAACATTGTGATATCAGTGGTGAGAGAGCATTTTAATGAGAAGTGCATGGAGCATTGTTATGACAAGTTTTATGGGGCATTGTGATGACAAGATTGTGGAGCACTGTGATGACAAGTGCATGGTGCATTGTGATGACATGTGTAATGGAGCATTGTGCTGACAAAGGCATGGAGCATTGTGATGACAAGGGTCAAAGAGCAATGTGATGAAAGTTTCATGGAGCATAGTGGTTAAAATGTCGCAGAGACTGTTGATGAATAAGGCATGGTCCATTGTGATGACAAAGGTCATGAAGCATTGTGATGACTGGAGTCACGGAGCATTGTGATGACAGCGGTCATGGAGTATTGTGATGACAAGGGCTTTGAGATTTGTGATGACAGGGGCATGGAGCTTTGGTGTGACAAGTTTCATAGATTATTGTGATGACAGTGGACATGTTGCATTGTGATGTCAACGGCATGGAGCATTGTGATAAGAGGGTCATAGATTATTGTGAAGACAGTTGTCAGGGAGCATTGTGATGACATTTGTCAAGGTCCATTGCGATGACAATGGCATGGAGCACTGTGATGCCAAATGTAATGGAGGATTGTGATGACCAATATAATGGAGCACTGTGATGACTAGGGCTTGGAGCATTATGATGAAAAGGGCCAATTTGAATTTTAATGACAAGGTCGTGAAGCATTTTGATGACAAGCTCCTGGAGCACTCTGATGAGAAATCCATGGAGCCTTATAATGACAAGGCTCATGGAGCATACTGATGAAAAGGGGTATGGAGCATTGTGATTACAGGGGTCTTGGATCATTGTGATGACAAGGGTATGGCACATTGTGAGGAGAAGGCCAAGGAGCATTCTGATGACATGTGTCATTGACCTGTGTGATGACAAGGGCATGGAGCATTGTAATTACAGTGGTCTTGGAGCATTGTGATGACAAGGGCAAGGAGCATTGTGATGAGAATGCCATGGAGCATTCTAATGACATGCGTTATGGAGCTTTGTGATGGCAAGAGCAAGGAGCATTGTGATTACAGTGGTCCTGGAGCATTGTGATGAATAGGGCCTGGATCATTGTGATGAAAAGTGCATGGATAATTGTCATGAAAGTGTTCAAGGAGCATATTGATGGCAATAGTCAGGGAGCATTGTGATCTCAAGTGCATTGAGAATTGTGATGACAAATGTCATGTGGCATTGTGATGAGAAGACCTTGGGTTATTGTGATGACGAGCATCATGGAGCACTGTAATGACAAGGGGCGTGAAGTATTGTGATGACAAGGGTCAGGGAGCATTGTGATGACAGGGGTCATGGAGCATTGTGATGAGAAGGGCATGGAGAATTGTGATGACAAGTGTAATGAGCATTGTGATAACAAGGCCATTTAGAATTTTGATGACAACGCCGTGTAGCATTGTGATGACAAACACTTGGATCTTGCTATGACCGGGGTCATGGAGCACTGCAATGACAAGTGCATGGAGAAGTGTGATGACAACTGCATGTACCACTGTGATGAGAAGTGTCATGTAGCATTGTGATGACAAGGACTTGGTGAATTGTGATGACAAGGGACATGGAGCATTGTGATAACTAGGGTGTGGAGCATTGTGATGACAGGTGTCATGGAGCATTATTATGACAAGGGCCATGGTGCATTCTGACATAAGATATCACTTATGATGGGAATGAATACATGGCTACATATGAACTGAATTAGGAAAGAGAATAGGGTCTCAGATTTAGAAAAAAAAAAAACTCTTATGCTTCCTTAAGGGGAAATGAGAGGTGGGGAGATGAACAAAACCAGTGTTTGATATTAGCTCAGGTACCGTCCATAATCCAAATACAGAAGAGACAAGCCATACTCCTTAGTCAGTGAACGGAACTAAAACCCATATTCCCCACAGAGAAATATATCAGACTAGTAAGAATTTTAAAACCTATGTATTGATATATCTTGGTAAGGGAAAGATGTGTGTCTAGAACGACATATTCACGGCAGAGAGAATCAGCTCAAACCCACTATAAAAATGAATTTCAAAACAAAACAAAATAACGGGGAAATTCTTACACAATACCTTCAGGGTTTCTGATGAAAACAGGAATGACCCGATCTACAGTGACAGCTGGATGTGGCATAAGGCTGGTCACTTGGGACTGAGAGTATGGGTGAGATTGGGTGAGAAAATGCAGACCCTTTAAAACAATAATGCCTGCCATCCATTCCATGGTTTCCAACTTTACAGGTAGCAGGGAATATCACTAGAGTTATAACCTGTATGGGGAACCTAGAGAATGGACACCCTCTGATGGTGAAAGGTTTCTAAAACTCTACAAATTATTTGGCTCCTTTTGCTCCAGTTTGACATTCCAACTGCTTTACTATCAATCTCCCAAGTTGGAGAGTCAGCCCCTATAACCTCCTGTTTTGCACAGTTGGCAAATTGTGCAGAGGATATAAGAGAAGAGGGAGAAACAATGGGAGAGGAGCTGTAGGCATTTCGATGGACACATGGCACTCAAATTTCCCGTCATGAAGAAGAATTAACCAACCTCTCAGCCTGTCACACCCCGGAAACAGTATAGGGCCTGAAGCAAAACTGTGGATTTGAGGTCAGCTCACAAAAATGCGAGTTGTAAAATAGAGCTCACAGGCACAACAATTCACTAACTTGCAGAGTTATAAAGGACTACTGACTTCCAAAAATCTGTTGAGGGAAAGCCACGAGGAGGCACTGAAAATGAGGCAGAATTGCACGAAACAGATTTCAAGAAGTACAATGGAATCGACTTTAAACACAGGAAAATCATCACTACTTCGATAATTGTGGAATTGGCCATAAAGGGCATATGTGTTTTCTCCTGAATATATTCAGGAGAAAACGCATACACCCTTTTTGGCCAAGCAAGCAAGCGGGCAATGCATATCTGCACTACAAACAAGTATCACTTCCCATCAGTCAAAAGGGACATCACCAAAATGGGTAAAAACCAGAAAGGCAAGACAGGCCCTGGAGAACTGGGAGCCTTTTTATGCTGATGGGCGGGATGTAAATTGACAACTGCCTCTCTGGAGGAGTGCATTGTGTTCCCTAAAACAAGTAAACAACAGAGCTACAGAGACAAGGACACTTCCAGTCTAGGGAATATACCTTGGGAAAACTTAAAATCAATAAGACAAAGCCACCCCAAAATTTAGGACTGCACTGCTAACAAGAACCTCAACTTGGGTACACATTAAATATCCCAGGAAAGACAAAAATGTTTCAGGAAACATTGGTACTTACGTAAGATGGAATATCACTCAGCCATGAAATCAATGTCATGAGGCCAGTAGCAGCAAAATGAGTGGATTCAGGTACGATGATTCTAAGTGAAATAAGTCACACAGAAAAATAAACTTATCATAACATATCACTTATGAAGGTCCTGTCAGCAAAGGTAAACATGAACTGAGTTACGAAAGATAACAGAGTAACAATCTTATCATAAGATATAACTGATAGTGGGAATGTACACTGGCTACACATGAACTGAATTACAAACACAACAGAGTCACACATTTAGAAAACAAGCTTCTGCCTGCTTAAGGGGAAGGGCGAGGTCTGGTGATGCATCAAACCACAGTTTTAAATTAGCACAGATACCTTTACATAAACTATGTATGTATTAGACAACACCTACTCCCGGCACAATGAACTGTACTCAACACCCCATATTCATTGCTGAGGAATATGTCTGACTCTAAGTATTTTAAAACATATGTATTCTCATGTCTATATAAAGGAATTATGTGTGTGTATAATGTCATGAACACAGCACTGAAATTCAGTTAAACCCACTTATAAAAATAAATTTCAAAAGCAAAATGCAAAAACAGAGAGAAAGTCTTAAAACTTACATTCAGGGCCTGTGATAAAACCTAGATTCACCCCTTTACACCCACAGTTGGATGAGACATAAGACTGGACACTTGGGGCTGACAAGATTGCTGAGGTTGTGTGAGCAAA